>NC_053389.1:34925386-36172970 GCF_905171765.1 Bufo bufo | reverse complement strand
TTTGATAAGGATTTCAAATACTTCTGCCAAATGTTTCAGATGGTCTTCATATGTTTTTGAATACACAATGACGTCATCTAGATACAGCAGCACTGTTTCGAAGTTTTTGTGACCCAAACACCGTTCCATTAGTCTCTGGAAAGTTCCTGGGGCATTACATAGCCCGAACGGCATACAATTGAATTCGAACAGGCCCATGGGAGTAGTGAAAGCAGTCTTTTCTCTATCTGCAGGGGCCATGGGTACTTGCCAGTAGCCACTGGTCAAGTCCAATGTGGAGAAATAGGCAGAGGAGCCCAGAGCAGTTAGTGACTCCTCAATGCGGGGCAGTGGGTATGCATCTTTGTGGGTTATTTGATTAATTTTCCTATAATCCACACAGAAACGGATACTACCGTCCTTCTTCTTTACAAGAACCAGGGGTGCAGCCCACGGACTACGGCTGTCCCGGATCACATTAGAGTCTTTCATCTCCTGGATCATTTCCTTTACAGTCTGATATGAAGTAGGTGGTAAGGGTCTGTATCTCTCCTTGATAGGAGGATGAGAGCCAGTAGGTATAGTGTGTTGTATGGCACTCACCTCTCCATAATCAGTGGCATGCTTACTGAAGGCCTGGTGGTGCTCCTTGACAAGCTGAAGAATCCCTTCTTGTTGCCGTTGGGGGGTATTCTCGTCCCCGACATGGAGCTCTTCCCACCAGGGTACTTGTGGCTGGGTCACCGGCGAACATCTGCTGTCTGCAGCTGGCGGCTTTTCTGTCACTGGAAGACGAATGATGTCTTGGAAGGACACCTGGGACAGCTGGGCAACAGGGCAATGCTTAGTAAGCGCAACAGGATGATTACTCAGATTAATCAGACGGACAGGTACTTTACCTTGGGAGACGTTCACCAGGCACTTGGCAGCTCTCACATAAGGATAATCCTCCATCTGGAGTGGTTCCACCAGGGCTGGATAATCTCGGCCTTCGACTCCCAGGACAGCACGACACCACAAAAGAGTTTGAGAATTAGGAGGCAAAGTCACAGGCTTAATATCACGGATCCTGGCAGTACAAATTTCTCCTTTCCCATTAGCAAACCTCTGCTGGGCACTTAACACAGTGATAGTCTTTTGAATCACCCTCCTGGATGCAGAGGAAGCAGTGGGCAAAGTCTGATGTAATACGGCAAGTATTTCTGAATAACAGTTTTTGAAAACATTGGTGCCTAGAATGACAGGATGTCCTCCTCTGTCACCGGCCTGTACTACGATCACTCCCTGTTGAGGCAGGGTTACTTCTCCCACCTGCAGGGTGGGTTCCCAGTATCCATGAACCTTTACTGGTTTGCCATTGCTGGCGATAATTTCCACCCAGGATTCAGGCGGTTGGGTCAACTGGTTGGTGTCCCAGAACTTTTCAAATGCAGGCAGCTGAATAGTAGTGACCTGAGACCCAGTATCTAATAGGGCTTCAAAGGGGATCCCGTTGATCTCTATATTGATTTTAGGATGGGATCCTACATAACGTGGCATCCAATTTGGATCCTCTGGACCTAGTGTTCTACCTCCCGAGGGTTGGTCCTCAGCCTCAGGGGTTGCCCGTTTAACTGCCAGCACATGGATTCTGTGTGTCCCAGCTTTTTGCAGTATGTACACACGGGCTTCTTGCGACCTCTATTACGCCTCCCAGGATCCCTGGGGTGAGTCTCTTGGTAAGGAGGTGGGAACGGCCTAGGAGGTGACAGGAATTCTTCATCTAGCCTTATGGGTTTTTCCCATTCCTCTATTTTTCTGCACACTTTCTCTAGACTTTTAGTGAGGTGATTTACTTGCTCTGTCAGCATGGCAATAGTATCAGTAGCTGACACTTGAACAGCTTGGCCGGCCTCAGCTCGGTTAGTGATAAGCGGTTTTGGCTTGCAGGCTGATGACTCAGATAGGGCGCTCAACTCAGGAGATACTGTGGACCCCAGAATTTTTATAGCCAGTTCTTTAAAGTCCAGAAAGGCACTGTTAGGGTGCTGGGCGGACAGCATCTTTAGTTGGGTCCTTATTTGTTCACTAGACACCCCGGTGATAAATTGTTCCCTCAGGGTCTGGTCCTGGTTATCAGCCTCTTTGGGATCTATCTGAATTACAGCCCCTAAAGCCTCCTGGAGTGATAGGGCAAAGTCACGGAGGGACTCACCGGACTTCTGTTTCTTGCCAAAGAAGTGCATCTTTATCTCTGAGGCAGTCCTAGTTTCAAAAGTGGCTCTGAGGCGGGTGAATATCTGTTCTAGAGTACTCCGCTCAGTAGCAGGCCATGATAACACTTCCCTGCGGGCAGCTCCCTCCAGTTGCGCCAGCATGATTTCCATTTGCTGGTCGGCATTTATAGGGTACAATCGGAATAGTGCCAGCAACTTTTCTTTAAAGTCCCTTAGGGTATGGGTCTCTCCCCTGTAGCGAGGGAACCATGGGGCCCCGAAATAATAAGGCATGGTAAAGGGCATCATGCTGGGGGCTGTCGGTTGATTAGGAGCCGCAAGCTCTCCCGGGGCCGGCTGCTCAGGCACTCCTGGCTCTGACATAATAGTCTATTGAGAGGTGACCGCTGGCGACTAAAAGGGCCGATACACTCCCCTTCCCTCCGGTTACAAGTGCTTACCGGTATTGCTGGTCTTGCGCAGGCCAAGTCTCGCGAGGTTCCGGACGTCCTGAGACCGCGGTGACGCAGGAGAAGCAGGGCCGCGGCGGTGCGATGATGAAGAGGGGCGGGACTCTCTGTGTCTTTGCAGGGATCCGCCCACGAATGTCCTCAGCGGCGCGGGAAACTTTACTCCAGGCAGCCGGTGGCCATCTTTAGCAAAACGCTGTCCATTCACTGACAGCAAGCAGGATTGTAAAAAGTCCACAAAACCACATTCCAATGCGGCGGTGTTCTTCCTCTGTGCAGCGCAACACTGCACAGCGCTTTTTAGAGTTTTTTGGTACACTTTGGGTATGATTTTCAGTCCACAAAGTCCACTTGAATAAACAGGCAAATTGTCACTTTGGTCACAGGGCAACTGTATAAGGCACAAAGTTCACGCTTCTTGCACTAGAAAGCGTGCGTATCCTGTTCGTGGAACGCCAAAAGAGAGGTGCAGCGTACTCAAGTTGTGTGTAGTAGGTGTTTCTGGGTGATGTAGTGCAATAGACACTAACCTGGTACAGCTGACTCTCTGCAAGGGCAGGTATAGGTAGCAATAGATAGTTCGTGACGCCAGTGCCAAGTAAACGGTGGCACGCCGTTTGCGGATGCAGGAATAAATTGAGGAAACGTAGTATTAAACCAGAACTCAAACTTTAGTAGGTTTTCCAAGCAGAGACAATAAAGGAAATGCAGTTCCTCAGCATACAGTCGATTTTGCAATTCGGTCGATGCAGGCAATACAGTACAGCAGGGTAATCACAGAGTGTAAGACACAGGATTCTCAGCACAGGAGCTAGCACTCTAATTCTGTCTGATCCTGGAATGTAGCAATTCTTCACCAAGGCCCATTAACCTAATACTGGCTTTATATCCTTGATTATGGCTTTCATAAGTACCTCCTCTGTTTCCTCAATACCTCTGGCTCCTCTGATATTTGCCTCAGTCTCTCCTAGCTTCTGAATGGTTCCTCAGGCTAAGGTATTCCTGCTTCTGCATGTAGGAATTCAGGAGGGAATCTTCTCCTGAACAGCAGGCTTCAGGCCTGGACTGGTCTCAGACATTATCTAATCTCCATCTGTAGATTACAGACACTAGACTCCGTCTGCCTTGCACTTCCCTGTCTGGCCTTTTATAAACTAGGGCTCCCTAGCTCCCTCTATGGACCAGAAGCTGTAATTACACCCCCAGCAGGCCTGTGCATGCAAGTCTCAGTGACAGGGAAATACACACATTACATTGCATTTTACAAAACTGACATATACCAACTTCTCCATAATTAAGGAGGGACGACAGCACACCAAGTGACACTTTGGTAGTGACGGGTATTACAGTTCCCGTACACTACAGATGTGGCCAGCGTCACATGACCGACAGGCCAACCAGTCGAGCACCGAGTGATCAGCTCGGCGCTCAAGGCAGACTAGGAGCAGGGAGCCACCCAGCCAGCAAAGCCGCCCTGGGAATGAGGTCAAGCACAAATCCTCATTCCCAAAGCTAAGCAACAGGTCTGCAGGCAATGGGGGACCGAGTGCACCTTCGGAACCCCGTGACAGTCTGCAGTGCTTTGCAATGCCCCCAAATACTATACTGTAGAAAAAAAAGTGCCCCCAGTAGTAATAATGCCCCTATAGTAACCCCAGTAGTAATAATGCCCCTATAGTAACCCCAGTAGTAATAATGCCCCAAGTACAGTCCTGATCAAAAGTTTAAGACGACTTGAAAAATGGCAAAAAATCATATTTAGCATGGCTGGATCTTAACAAGGTTCCAAGTAGAGCTTCAACATGCAACAAGAAGAAATGGAAGTGAGACAAAACGTTTGAGCATTCAATTTAATGAAAACAACGAATAAACTGAAACAGGCTGTTTTTCAGCTGATCAAAAGTTTAGGACCACACCTCCCAAAAAAAAACTAACCCCCCAAAACAGAAATCCAACTTCCAAACATGAACTCAGTAATGAGTAGCTCCGCCGTTATTGCTTATCACTTCCAAAATCCGTTTCGGCATGCTTGATGCAAGCGTTTCCATGAGGTGAGTGGGGATATTTCTCCAAGTGGTGAAGACAACGGCACGAAGGCCATCTACTGTCCGGAACTGTTGACCATTTTTGTAAACTTCCCCTGCCATCCATGCCCAAAGGTTCTCAATTGGATTTAGATCAGGGGAACACGCAGGATGGGCCAAAAGAGTGATGTTATTCTCCTGGAAGAAGTCCCTTGTCCTGCGGGCATTGTGTACTGTAGCGTTGTCCTGTTGAAAAACCCAGTCGTTACCACACAGACGAGGGCCCTCAGTCATGAGGAATGCTCTCTGCAACATCTGGACATAGCCAGCGGCCGTTTGACGCCCCTGCACTTCCTGATGCTCCATTGTTCCACTGAAGGAAAAAGCACCACAGACCATTATGGCGCCCCCTCCACTGTGGCGCGTAGAAAGCATCTCAGGTGGGATCTGCTTGTCATGCCAGTAACGTTGGAAACCATCAGAACCATCAAGGTTACATTTTTTCTCATCAGAGAATAAAACTTTCTTCCACCTTTGAATGTCCCATGTTTGGTGCTCTCTTGCATAGTCCAAACGAGCAGGTCTGTGGCGTTCAAGGAGACGAGGTCTTTGAAGACGTTTTTTGTTTTTGAAGCCTTTCAGTCTCAGATGCCGTCTGATGGTTATGGGGCTGCAGTCAGCACCAGTAAGGGCCTTAATTTGGGTCGAGGATCGTCCAGTGTCTTGACGGACAGCCAATTGGATCCTCCGGCTCAGTGCTGATGACATTTTTTTGGGTCTTCCACTTGACTTTTTTGTTCCATAACCCACAGGATCATTTAAGAAATTCCAAATGACTGTCTTACTGCGTCCCACCTCAGCAGCGATGGCGCGCTGTGAGAAACCCTGCTTATGCAGTTCAACAACCCGACCACGTTCAAAAAGGGAGAGTTTTTTTTGCCTTTGCCATCACAACGTGTGACTACCTGACAGAAAATGACAATGGATCCACATCTTTGCACAGATTTGGCCTTTTAAAGGCATGTGGTCCTAAAATTTGGATCAGCTGAAAAACAGCCTGTTTCAGTTTATTCTTTTTTTTTATTAAATTGAATGCTCAAAAAATGTTTTGTCTCACTCCCATTTCTTCTTGTTGCATGTTGAAGCTCTACTTGGGACCTTGTTAAGATCCAACAATGTAAAATATGATTTTTTGCCATTTTTCAAGTGGTCTTAAACTTTTGATCAGGACTGTATTAATAATGCCCTCTATAGTGCCTTTAGCAACAGTAATGTTCTGTTGTTGAGCCCCCAGTAATAATAATGCCCTTAACCCTTTAAGGACCCATTAAGTAGCTGTACGTCATGGGTCCGATCCCTAAACATGGCGCCCGCTCGCACATGCAGCGAGCACCTTAACTGCGGGGTTTCTGCTATTTTAAATAGCAGAGACCTGCGGCACATGTACGCAATCAGCCATAAGGCTAACCGCATACATCTTACCCTTCAGAAGTCGCGTGGTTCCGGTCCAGTAACAGCTTTTCTCCGGCTGAGATCAAGCAGGCTACAGTCAATCAGATGTGGTGGCAGCATTGTATTGATATAGTGCAAATGAAGTCTTCAATGAGGGCTATTTAGCCATCACTGAATACTATGGGCAATCAAATGATTGCCAGTTATTGTCACCCAAGGTGACTTAAAAAAAAAGTAAAAAAAAGTTTTTACAAATATAAAAAAAAAAAAGAAAGTTCAAGTCACCCACCTTTCCTTAAAATATAAATAAGATAAAAATAAAAATACTTAACCAATAAAAAAAATAAACATCATGGGCATCACCATGTGCGAAAATGCCCATACTATTAAAATATAACAATATTAATGGCATACGGCAAATGGCGTAGCAGGGAAAAAATAAAAACAGCCAATTTGCCATTTTTTGTCACTTCAACTACCCAATAATTTTTTATTCAACTACACAATCTCTTTACCCTGCCCTGAGCCCATTGACCAAAAAATACTAACCTTCATAATTCTGTTAGTTAGGTGGGCGTCAGCGGCGGCCATTTTATGCATGCTCAGTGCACCAGCACTGCATCTGAGCTTTCGGGACATTGCAAATCACCATTTTTTGGAGGGCAAACTACAACATCTGGATTAGTCAGTGTGCAATTTAAGCTAGAAATACACCCATCATATTCTGGGGTTTGAAAAACACACTTTTTTTCAAAACACAGTATTTTCCAGAATTGCAAGTGTTAAATTCAAGTTTAATATATACAGCTTTCATATTCTGTTAGCAAAAAACACTTTTTTGGCAATCTACAACATCTGTATGAGTCAGTGTGCAATTTAAGCTAGAAATACACCCATCATTTTCTGGGGTTTTAAAAACACACTTTTTTGACAAAAAAACACTATTTTCAGGCCTTGCAGCATCAGCACGTGTGAAATTACAGGCTAATATACTGCTGTCAAATTCATTTGTTAAACAAACACTCGTTTGGGAATTTTTTTTTTATTTGGCAGCCTTTGATGCAGATGTCATTGTGAGATACACCCTTAATACATTTAGGTTACATTCAGAGATTTTAAATACCGCCATTTGGTGCACCAATATTGAATTCAGGCCTACACTGGTTCAGGCCATGTGAGATACACCCTCTACATACAGGGGTTTGAATCAGTGATTTGAAATACAGCCATTTTGGGCAAAGAAATATTTTATTGAGGCCTAGTCTGGTTCAGGCCATGTGAGATACACCCTGTACATACTGTCGTTCTATTCTAATATTAATTTAACACCCATTTAGGGCAAGATCCTAAATATGAAAAATATGAGGAGCGCGTCAAATAAGGGACGTGGCCCCGGTCGTGGTGCTACTGGTGGAGCTCCTGTTGCAGGGAGAGGACATGGTTGATCTGTGCCAGCTACACGCACAAGTGAAACCCCTTCCTCAGGTGCGAGTAGGCGACAGAACCTGCAGCGGTATTTGGTTGGGCCTAATGCTGCACTACGAATAGTGAGGCCTGAAAAAGTACAGGCGATAGTAGATTGGGTTGCTGACAGTGGATCCAGTTCCGTCACATTGTCTCCCACCCAGTCTCCTGCTGAAAGATCAGAGTTGGCACCTGCAGCCGATGTCCATCAGTCTTTCACCTCACCCCCTTGCAAATCAGCCAACCAGTCTGAGCCCCAAGTCATGCAGCAGTCTCTTCTGCTTTTTGATGACTCTGTTAGCAGGGTTTCCCAGGCCCATCCACCTATCCCTGCCCCAGAAGTGGAAGAGATTGAGTGCACCGATGCCCAACCACTTATTTTTCAAGATGAGTACATGGGAGGACCATCGCAGCACGTCTCTGATGATGACGAAACACAGGTGCCAACTGCTGGGGCTTTCGAAAGTGTGTAGACCGACAAGGAAGGCAGGGGTGAAGACTGGGTGGAAGATGATGTGGAGGACGATGAGGTCCTCGACCCCACATGGAATCAAGGTCATGCTAGTGACCTACAGTTGTGTTCAAAATTATTCAACCCCCAATGCTGTAAAGGGTTTTAGGGAATTTAGTGTACATTTGTAATTGTGTTCAGAATGAAATCTTACAAGGACTTTTTAAAGAACCAAATGCAACTAAAATGACATCAATTGTTTTTGTAATACAGTATTAAATGTTTTTTTAGTGATTTCTTCATTGACACAATTATTCAACCCCTTAAAGACTACCACTCTTAAGAACAGAGGTTCATTCAAGTGTTTTCAATCAGGTATTGAAAACAGAGGGGAAACAAACCAGGCTGGTGTAGTGAGCTGCATTTATATTTATATAAGGAGATATATAACCGTGAAGCGTGGTTGATTAAGTGTGGTTGCGTAAGTGTGTGACTTAAGATTAAGTGACTTTAGATTCAGGGACTTCAGTGGGGGACTGCAATTAACCTGTATCTTATTACTACATTGTATTGTATTTTTTGCTTTTGTGGTGTAATCCCCATTTAGTATGTGTTGCACAATTTACAACGCAGTCCAGTGCACATCTTGCATGATGTATGCAGTCCTGGAACAGCCGTTCCAGGGTGTATATCTTTGTTCAAGATGTGAGCAAATTACCCGTTTGGAATCGCTAATCGAGTCTCTAAATGGGCAAGTTGCAACACTGAGAGGCATTGACAATTTGCAAAAGAGTTTGCTTCTCACCGAGCAAGCACTCTTTGGGGTAGATGAGGGGGAGGGTGACAGAGAGGAGGCTGAGGAAAGTGAGGTAGCTAGCTGGGTAACAGTTAGAAAGCGGGGTAGAGGGAAGAGTGCCAGGGAGGCTAGCCCTGATCTGACACACCCCAACAAGTTTGCACGTTTGGCAGATGAGGGGGATGTCAGTCCGGGGACAGCACTGCCGCAGCCGGACACTTCCTCTGCAAGTCAGGGGAATTTCAGCTCCAGTAAGCAGGGAACCAGGAGAGCAGGGCAGGCCAGACAGGTGCTGGTAGTGGGAGACTCCATTATTAGGGGAACAGATTGGGAAATCTGTCACAAAGACCGTGATCGCCGAACAGTGTGTTGTCTTCCTGGCGCTAGAGTTCGACACATCGCGGATCGGGTTGACAGATTACTGGGAGGGGCTGGAGAAGATCCAGCAGTCATGGTCCATATCGGAACCAATGACAAAGTTAGCGGTAGGTGGAGAGTCCTTAAAAATGATTTCAGGGATTTAGGTCAAAAGCTTAGGGCAAGGACCTCAAAGGTAGTATTTTCCGAAATACTGCCTGTACCACGGGCCACACAAGAAAGGCAGCGGGAGATTAGGGAAATTAACAAGTGGCTCAAGAACTGGTGTAGGAAGGAGGGGTTTGGGTTCCTGGAGAACTGGGCCGACTTCTCTGTCGGCTACAGGCTCTATCGTAGGGATGGGCTGCACCTCAATGGGGAAGGGGCAGCTGTGCTGGGGAGAAAGATGGCTAGAAGGTTGGAGGAGTGTTTAAACTAGGGACTGGGGGAGGGAAATTACACTATAGAAGGGGAAGATAGTGCAGATAGAGACTGGGGGCAAGGTAGTGGGAATGGGGGAGGAATGGAAGGAGGGACGAGAACAGTTCAGAAGGAAAGGTGTAGGGTAAAAAATATACATAAACCTCTCAAATGTATGTATACTAATGCCAGAAGCCTGACTAATAAAACTGGTGAACTGGAATTAGTGATGTGTGAGGAGGACTATGACATAGTGGGAATAACTGAGACATGGCTGGATGATAGCTATGACTGGGCGGTTAATGTACAAGGTACAGTCTGTTTAGAAAGGATCGTCAAAACCGGAGAGGGGGAGGGGTCTGCCTTTATGTAAAGTCCTGTCTAAAGCCCACACTCCGTGAAGATATAAGTGAGGGACATGAACATGTGGAGTCACTGTGGGTAGAGATACATGGAGCTAAAAACAACAATAAATTACTAATAGGAGTTTACTATAAACCGCCTAATATACCAGAGTCCACAGAAAATCTACTACTAAACGAGATAGAGGAGGCGGCAAATCATAATGAGGTGGTTATTATGGGGGACTTCAACTACCCAGATATAGACTGGGAAACTGAATCTTGTATATCTCATAAGGGAAACAGGTTTGTTGCAATAACCAAAGACAATTACCTCTCCCAACTGGTTCAGGACCCGACTAGAGGGACGGCCATACTGGACTTAGTATTAACCAATAGACCTGACAGAACAACAGACGTGCAGGTTGGGGGACACCTGGGAAATAGTGACCATAAAGTAATAACCTTCCAATTATCATTCAAAAGAGCGTTTCTACAGGGGGGAACAAAAATACCAAAGTTCAAAAAAGCTAAATTTAGCCAACTAAGAGAGGCCATAGGCCTAACTAACTGGGACAAAGTCCTCAAAAATAAAAATACAGCCACAAAATGGGATATCTTTAAAAACATCCTAAAATCTCATTGTGAGAGGTACATACCGTATGGGAATAAAAGGTTAAGGAACAAAAAGAAACCAATGTGGATAAATAGAACTGTAAAGAAAGCAATAAATGACAAAAAGAAAGCATATAAAACACTAAAACAGGAGGGTAGCACGGAAGCACTGAAAAACTATAAGGAAAAAAACAGAACATGTAAAAGACAAATAAAAGCAGCCAAACTAGAGACCGAGAGATTAATTGCCAAAGAGAGTAAAACCAACCCTAAAATGTTCTTCAATTATCTAAATGTTAAAAAGTATAAATCTGAAGGTGTCGGCCCTTTAAAGAGTAATGAGGGGGGAGTCGCAGAGAGCGACGAGGAGAAAGCAAAGCTGTTAAATATATTTTTCTCCAATGTATTCACTGAGGAAAATAAACTGTCAGATAAAATGCTGAATGTTGAAATAAATTCCCCATTAAAAGTGTCCTGTCTGACCCAGGAAGAAGTACAACAGCGACTTAAAAAAATCAAAATAGACAAATCGCCAGGACCGGATGGCATACACCCCCGTATCCTAAAGGAATTAAGTAATGTCATAGCCAGACCCTTATTTCTGATATTTGCGGACTCTATACTGACAGGGAATGTCCCACAGGATTGGCGCATGGCAAATGTGGTGCCAATATTCAAAAAGGGGCCAAAAACAGAGCCTGGAAACTATAGGCCGGTAAGTTTAACATCTGTTGTGGGTAAACTGTTTGAAGGTTTTCTGAGAGATGCTATCTTAGAGCATCTCAACGGAAATAAGCAAATAATGCCATATCAGCATGGCTTCACGAGGGATCGGTCATGCCAAACTAATTTAATCAGTTTCTATGAGGAGGTAAGTTCTAGACTTGACAGCGGTGAATCAATGGATGTCGTATATCTGGACTTCTCCAAAGCATTTGACACTGTACCTCATAAAAGGTTAGTATATAAAATGAGAATGCTCGGACTGGGAGAAAACATCTGTAAGTGGGTAAGTAACTGGCTCAGTGATAGAAAACAGAGGGTGGTTATTAACGGTACACACTCAGATTGGGTCACTGTCACTAGTGGAGTACCTCAGGGGTCAGTATTGGGCCCTATTCTCTTCAATATATTTATTAATGATCTTGTAGAAGGCTTGCATAGTAAAATATCAATTTTCGCAGATGACACTAAACTGTGTAAAGTAATTAACAGTAAAGAGGACAGTATACTACTACAGAGGGATCTGGATAGATTGGAGGCTTGGGCAGAGAAGTGGCAGATGAGGTTTAACACTGACAAATGTAAAGTTATGCACATGGGAAGGAATAATGCAAGTCACCCGTACATACTAAATGGTAAAACACTCGGTAACACTGACATGGAAAAGGATCTAGGAATTTTAATAAACAGCAAACTAAGCTGCAAAAACCAGGGTCAGGCAGCTGCTGCCAAGGCCAACAAGATAATGGGTTGCATCAAAAGGGGCATAGATGCCCGTGAAGAGAACATATTCCTACTACTTTACAAATCGCTAGTCAGACCACACATGGAGTACTGTGTACAGTTCTGGGCTCCAGTGAACAAGGCAGACATAGCAGAGCTGGAGAGGGTTCAGAGGAGGGCAACTAAAGTAATAACTGGAATGGGGCAACTACAGTACCCTGAAAGATTATCAAAATTAGGGTTATTCACGTTAGAAAAAAGACGACTGAGGGGAGATCTAATTACTATGTATAAATATATCAGGGGTCAGTACAGAGATCCCTCCCATCATCTATTTATCCCCAGGACTGTGACTGTGACGAGGGGACATCCTCTGCGTCTGGAGGAAAGAAGGTTTGTACACAAACATAGAAGAGGATTCTTTACGGTAAGAGCAGTGAGACTATGGAACTCTCTGCCTGAGGAGGTGGTGATGGTGAGTACAATAAAGGAATTCAAGAGGGGCCTGGATGTATTTCTGGAGTGTAATAATATTACAGGCTATAGCTACTAGAGAGGGGTCGTTAATCCAGGGAGTTATTCTGATTGCCTGATTGGAGTCGGGAAGGAATTTTTTATTCCCCTAAAGTGAGGAAAATTGGCTTCTACCTCACAGGGGTTTTTTTGCCTTCCTCTGGATCAACTTGCAGGATGACAGGCCGAACTGGATGGACAAATGTCTTTTTTTGGCCTTATGTACTATGTTACTATGTTATTTCAAGGAGCAGCAATCAAGCATAATAAGCACCAATTAGGCAGATTTAACCACTTCCCGCAACTGTAACGCCGAAAGGCGTCATTGCGGCGGCTCCCCCAGGCTACGCTAACGCCAATAGGCGTCATCTCGCGTGAGCCGAGATTTCCTGTGAACGCGCGCACACAGGCGCGCGCGCTCACAGGAACGGAAGGTAAGAGAGTTGATCTCCAGCCTGCCAGCGGCGATCGTTCGCTGGCAGGCTGGAGATGTGATTTTTTTAACCCCTAACAGGTATATTAGACGCTGTTTTGATAACAGCGTCTAATATACCTGCTACCTGGTCCTCTGGTGGTCCCCTTTGTTTGGATCGACCACCAGAGGACACAGGTAGCTCAGTAAAGTAGCACCAAGCACCACTACACTACACTACACCCCCCCCCGTCACTTATTAACCCCTTATTAGCCCCTGATCACCCCATATAGACTCCCTGATCACCCCCTGTCATTGATTACCCCCCTGTCATTGATCACCCCCCTGTAAAGCTCCATTCAGACGTCCGCATGATTTTTACGGATCCACTGATAGATGGATCGGATCCGCAAAACGCATCCGGACGTCTGAATGAAGCCTTACAGGGGCATGATCAATGACTGTGGTGATCACCCCATATAGACTCCCTGATCACCCCCCTGTAAAGCTCCATTCAGATGTCCGCATGATTTTTACGGATGCACTGATAGATGGATCGGATCCGCAAAACGCATCCGGACGTCTGAATGAAGCCTTACAGGGGCATGATCAATGATTGTGGTGATCACCCCATATAGACTCCCTGATCACCCCCCTGTCATTGATTACACCCCTGTCATTGATCACCCCCCTGTAAAGCTCCATTCAGATGTCCGCATGATTTTTACGGATGCACTGATAGATGGATCGGATCCGCAAAACGCATACGGACGTCTGAATGAAGCCTTACAGGGGCATGATCAATGACTGTGGTGATCACCCCCCTGTCATTGATTACCCCCCTGTAAAGCTCCATTCAGATGTCCGCATGATTTTTACGGATGCACTGATAGATGGATCGGATCCGCAAAACGCATCCGGACGTCTGAATGAAGCCTTACAAGGGCGTGATCAATGACTGTGGTTATCACCCCATATAGACTCCCTGATCACCCCCCTGTCATTGATTACACCCCTGTCATTGATCACCCCCCTGTAAAGCTCCATTCAGATGTCCGCATGATTTTTACGGATCCACTGATAGATGGATCGGATCCGCAAAACGCATCCGGACGTCTGAATGAAGCCTTACAGGGGCATGATCAATGACTGTGGTGATCACCCCATATAGACTCCCTGATCACCCCCCTGTCATTGATTACCCCCCTGTAAAGCTCCATTCAGATGTCCGCATGATTTTTACGGATGCACTGATAGATGGATCGGATCCGCAAAACGCATACGGACGTCTGAATGAAGCCTTACACGGGCGTGATCAATGACTGTGGTTATCACCCCATATAGACTCCCTGATCACCCCCCTGTCATTGATCACCCCCCTGTCATTGATCACCCCCCCTGTCATTGATCACCCCCCTGTCATTGATCACCCCCCTGTCATTGATCACTCCTCTGTAAGGCTCCATTCAGACATTTTTTTGGCCCAAGTTAGCGGAATTATTATTTTTTTTTTCTTACAAAGTCTCATATTCCACTAACTTGTGTCAAAAAATAAAATCTCACATGAACTCACCATACCCCTCACGGAAACCAAATGCGTAAAACTTTTTAGACATTTATATTCCAGACTTCTTCTCACGCTTTAGGGCCCCTAGAATGCCAGGGCAGTATAAATACCCCACATGTGACCCCATTTCGGAAAGAAGACACCCCCAGGTATTCCGTGAGGGGCATATTGAGTCCATGAAAGATTGAAATTTTTGTCCCAAGTTAGCGGAACGGGAGACTTTGTGAGAAAAAAATTAAAAATATCAATTTCCGCTAACTTGTGCCAAAAAAAAAAAATTTCTATGAACTCGCCATGCCCCTCATTGAATACCTTGGGGTGTCTTCTTTCCAAAATGGGGTCACATGTGGGGTATTTATACTGCCCTGGCATTCTAGGGGCCCCAAAGCGTGAGAAGAAGTCTGGTATCCAAATGTCTAAAAATGCCCTCCTAAAAGGAATTTGGGCACCTTTGCGCATCTAGGCTGCAATAAAGTGTCACACATCTGGTATCGCCGTACTCAGGAGAAGTTGGGGAATGTGTTTTGGGGTGTCATTTTACATATACCCATGCTGGGTGAGAGAAATATCTTGGTCAAATGCCAACTTTGTATAAAAAAATGGGAAAAGTTGTCTTTTGCCAAGATATTTCTCTCACCCAGCAAGGGTATATGTAAAATGACACCCCAAAACACATTCCCCAACTTCTCCTGAATACGGCGATACCACATGTGTGACACTTTTTTGCAGCCTAGGTGGGCAAAGGGGCCCATATTCCAAAGAGCACCTTTAGGATTTCACAGGTCATTTACCTACTTACCACACATTAGGGCCCCTGGAAAATGCCAGGGCAGTATAACTACCCCACAAGTGACCCCATTTTGGAAAGAAGACACCCCAAGGTATTCCGTGAGGGGCATGGCAAGTTCCTAGAATTTTTTATTTTTTGTCACAAGTTAGTGGAAAATGCAGATTTTTTTTTTTTTTTTTTTCATACAAAGTCTCATATTCCACTAACTTGTGACAAAAAATAAAAACTTCCATGAACTCACTATGCCCATCAGCGAATACCTTGGGGTCTCTTCTTTCCAAAATGGGGTCACTTGTGGGGTAGTTATACTGCCCTGGCATTCTAGGGGCCCAAATGTGTGGTAAGGAGTTTGAAATCAAATTCTGTAAAAAATGACCTGTGAAATCCGAAAGGTGCTCTTTGGAATATGGGCCCCTTTGCCCACCTAGGCTGCAAAAAAGTGTCACACATCTGGTATCCCCGTACTCAGGAGAAGGTGGGGAATGTGTTTTGGGGTGTCATTTTACATATACCCCTGCTGGGTGAGAGAAATATCTTGGCAAAAGACAACTTTTCCCATTTTTTTATACAAAGTTGGCATTTGACCAAGATATTTATCTCACCCAGCATGGGTATATGTAAAAAGACACCCCAAAACACATTCCTCAACTTCTCCTGAATACAGAGATACCAGATGTGTGACACTTTTTTGCAGCCTAGGTGGGCAAAGGGGCCCATATTCCAAAGAGCACCTTTCGGATTTCACAGGTCATTTTTTACAGAATTTGATTTCAAACTCCTTACCACACATTCGGGCCCCTAGAATGCCAGGGCAGTATAACTACCCCACAAGTGACCCCATTTTGGAAAGAAGAGACCCCAAGGTATTCGCTGATGGGCATAGTGAGTTCATGGAAGTTTTTATTTTTTGTCACAAGTTAGTGGAATATGAGACTTTGTATGAAAAAAAATAAAAAAAAAATAAATCATCATTTTCCACTAACTTGTGACAAAAAATAAAAAATTCTAGGAACTTGCCATGCCCCTCACGGAATACCTTGGGGTGTCTTCTTTCCAAAATGGGGTCACTTGTGGGGTATTTATACTGCCCTGGCATTCTAGGGGCCCAAATGTGTGGTAAGGAGTTTGAAATCAAATTCTGTAAAAAATGACCTGTGAAATCCGAAAGGTGCTCTTTGGAATATGGGCCCCTTTGCCCACCTAGGCTGCAAAAAAGTGTCACACATCTGGTATTGCCGTACTCAGGAGAAGGTGGGGAATGTGTTTTGGGGTGTCATTTTACATATACCCATGCTGGGTGAGAGAAATATCTTGGCAAAAGACAACTTTTCCCATTTTTTTATACAAAGTTGGCATTTGACCAAGATATTTATCTCACCCAGCATGGGTATATGTAAAATGACACCCCAAAACACATTCCTCAACTTCTCCTGAGTACGTAGATACCAGATGTGTGACACTTTTTTGCAGCCTAGGTGGGCAAAGGGGCCCATATTCCAAAGAGCACCTTTCGGATTTCACTGGTCATTTTTTACAGAATTTGATTTCAAACTCCTTACCACACATTTGGGCCCCTAGAATGCCAGGGCAGTATAACTACCCCACAAGTGACCCCATTTTGGAAAGAAGAGACCCCAAGGTATTTCGTGATGGGCATAGTGAGTTCATAGAAGTTTTTATTTTTTGTCACAAGTTAGTGGAATATGAGACTTTGTAGGAAAAATAAATAAATAAAAAAAAATCATCATTTTCCGCTAACTTGTGACAAAAAATAAAAAGTTCTATGAACTCACTATGCCCATCAGCGAATACCTTAGGGTGTGTACTTTCCGAAATGGGGTCATTTGTGGGGTGTTTGTACTGTCTGGGCATTGTAGAACCTCAGGAAACATGACAGGTGCTCAGAAAGTCAGAGCTGCTTCAAAAAGCGGAAATTCACATTTTTGTACCATAGTTTGTAAACGCTATAACTTTTACCCAAACCATTTTTTTTTTACCCAAACATTTTTTTTTTATCAAAGACATGTAGAACTATAAATTTAGAGCAAAATTTCTATATGGATCTCGTTTTTTTTGCAAAATTTTACAACTGAAAGTGAAAAATGTCATTTTTTTGCAAAAAAATCGTTAAATTTCGATTAATAACAAAAAAAGTAAAAATGTCAGCAGCAATGAAATACCACCAAATGAAAGCTCTATTAGTGAGAAGAAAAGGAGGTAAAATTCATTTGGGTGGTAAGTTGCATGACCGAGCAATAAACGGTAAAAGTAGTGTAGTGCCGATTTGTAAAAAAGGGCCTGGTCTTTAGGGGGGTATAAACCTGTGGTCCTTAAGTGGTTAAAAGGACTGTGATATTCAGCTCCTTCTAGACATTTACTGGTGTGTTTACAAACATGGTGAAGTCAAGAGAATGGTCCAGGAAGACAAGAGAAGAGGGGATTTCTCTTCACAGGAAGGGCAATGGCTATAACAAGATTGCAAAGATGTTAAACATACCAAGAGACACCATAGGAAGCATCATTCGCAAATTCAAGGCAAAGGGCACTGTTGAAACGCTACCTGGTCGTGGCAGAAAGAAGATGCTGACTTCGACTGCTGTGCGCTACCTGAAGCGCAAAATGGAGAAAAGTCCCCGTGTGACTGCTGAGGAACTGAAAAAAGATTTGTCAGATGTGGGTACTGAAGTTTCAGCTCAGACAATAAGGCGCACACTGCGTAATGAAGGCCTCCATGCCAGAACTCCCAGGCGCACCCCCTTGCTGTCTCCAAAAAATAAGAAGAGTCGACTGCAGTATGCCAAAAGTCATGTGGACAAACCACAAAAGTGTTCTGTGGACTGATGAAACAAAATTTGAACTGTTTGGGCCCATGGATCAACGCTATGTTTGGAGGAGGAAGAACAAGGCCTATGAAGAAAAGAACACCTTGCCTACTGTGAAGCATGGCGGGGGGTCAATCATGCTTTGGGGCTGTTTTGCTTCTACAGGTACAGGGAAGCTTCAGCGTGTGCAAGGTACCATGAATTCTCTTCAGTACCAGGAGATATTGGATATGAAAATGTGATGCAGTCCGTCACAAACCTGAGGCTTGGGAGACGTTGGACCTTTCAACAGGACAATGATCCCAAGCATACCTCCAAGTCCACTAGAGCATGGTTGCAGATTAAAGGCTGGAACATTTTGAAGTGGCCATCGCAGTCACCAGACTTAAATCCGATTGAGAACCTCTGGTGGGACTTAAAGAAAGCAGTTGCAGTGCGCAAGCCTAAGACTGTGACTGAACTGGAGGCTTTTGCCCATGAAGAATGGGCGAAGATACCCGTAGATCGCTGCAAGACACTTGTGTCAAGCTATGCTTCACGTTTAAAAGCTGTTATAACTGGAAAAGGATGTTGTACTAAGTACTAAGATTGAATGTCACTTGGGGGTTGAATAAAACTGATAATGATGTGAGCAAAGAAAAGACATTTGTGGTTATTTCATTATAAATGTTATATTATATTTGTCTGACTTACAAGGGCCTCTTTGATTTAATTGTAAACAAGATGACTCAAATGATCCAAATCATTGTCAAACTGGCCAAAACACTCAATTTCCGTGGGGGTTGAATAATTTTGAACACAACTGTATGTAGTTCGGAGGAAGAGGCGGTGGTCACACAGAGCCACCAGCACAGCAGAAGAGGGAGCAGGGTGCAAAAGCAAAGAGGCAGTCCCCTAGACAGTACGCCTGCTACTGCCCACCGCAGCAAGGGACCGAGCACACCAAAGCCAGCTCCAAGGAGTTCCCTGGCGTGGCAGTTCTTCAGACAATGTGCTGATGACAAGACAAGAGTGGTTTGCACGCTGTGCAATCAGAGCCTGAAGCGAGGCATAAACGTTCTCAACCTGAGCACAACCTGCATGACCAGGCATTTAAGTGCAAAGCACGAGCTGCAGTGGAGTAGACACCTCAAAAACCAAGAAAGGTCTCTGGCTCCTCCTGCTTCATCTTCTGCTGCAGTCTCGGCCTCTTCATCCACCTCTGGAGTGACAGTGCCATCTGGCACCCCGCAAACAGAGGATCTGCCAGCAACACCACGAGCTGGGTCACCAACCATCTCCACAATGTCCCACGGAAGTGTTCAGCTCTCCATCTCCCAAACACTGGAGAGGAAGAGAAAGTGCCCCCCTACCCACCCGCGATCCCTGGCCCTGAATGCCAGCATTTCTAAATTACTTGCCTTTGAAATGCTGTCATTCCGTCTGGTGGAGACAGATAGTTTTAAAGGCCTTATGGCGGTGGCTATCCCACAGTACATCGTGCCCAGCTGCCACTACTTTTCCAGGCATGCCATCCCTTCCCTGCACAACCAAGTGAGGGACAAAATCAGGTGTGCACTGCGCAACGACATCTGTGGCAAGGTGCACCTCACTACGGAGGATACGTGGAGCAGTAAACACGGTCAGGGACGTTATATCTCCATAACAGCACACTGGGTAAATGTAGTGGCGGCTGGGCCTGAGGCGGATAGCAGTTTGTCCTTCTACCACGAGGATTGCAGGGCACTTCAGTTTGCCTCCTGTTGCTTCCTCCTCATACTCTGCTTCCTCATCCTCTACCAGCTCCTCATCAGGTCAGCATGACACCTTCACCACCAACTTCAGCACAGCCAGGGGTAAACGACAGCAGGCAGTTTTAAAACTTATCTGTTTGGGGGACAAACCCCACACAGCGCAGGAGCTGTAGACGGGCCTTGAACAACAGACCGATGAGTGGTTTGTGCCAGTGAGCCTCAAGCCTGGCCTGGTGGTGTGCGATAATGGGCGAAATCTCGTAGCAGCTCTGGGACTAGCCAGTGTGACGCACATCCCTTGCCTGGCGCATGTGCTGAATTTGGTGGTGCAGAGATTCCTTTAAAATTACCCCGATATGTCAGAGCTGGCTGCATAAAGTGCGGGCCGTCTGTGCGCGCTTTTGGCGTTAGCCTGCTGCTGCTTGCCTGTCAGTGCCTCATATGCGACGTGCCCACAAGGTGGAACTCCACCTTGCACATGCTGGCCAGACTGTGCGAGCAGCAGCAGGCGATAGTGGAGTTTCAGCTGCAGCACGCACGGGTCAGTCGCACTGCGGAACAGCACCACTTCACCACCAATGACTGGGCCTCCATGCGAGACCTGTGTTCCTTGTTGCGCTGTTTCGAGTACTCCACCAACATGTGCAATAAGCAGGACACTGGTACAGCGGGTCAGCTATGCAGTGGGTCAGTATATATGTGTAGTAGTTTGGGATGCCAATTGCAGCTTGCGCAGGTACTGTAGCAGGGCCCTTTAAGATGTTATAACTCACGTACCAGGTGAGGAATGCCAGAGGGGGATAATGTCTCTGTATAGCAGATATGGTAGTGTCAACGGTGTCTCCTACCTTGGTACGGCTGGACTCCTGGATCCTGGCTCACTTGCAATAAAATTGAGGGTAGTCAGTAGGAGTAATGGTGGAATAATTGAGATCCAGACAGGAGATATAATCCAACTTGTCTTTACTTAATGGCAACAGATATCCATACGAGTTACAGCAATAGTCTTTTTGGGTCCCAGCAGGTATTGGCAATATGTGGCAGGAATCTATATATATTCTGCTTCTTATCATATGCCTAGTGAATCTGGCAGGTATTTATCTTCTGCTCTGTCTGTCTTCTGCTTGGTATGGGCCTGACTAGCTGAGGAGCAATTTGGCTTCTCCTGGACTCTGAATTAGTACTCACAGGACTGCTCGCAACGAATGATGTCGTCCTGGAGATCTGTAGTTCTGGAGGTTGTTGCTTGCTTGTCACCAGCTGAGGTAGATGACTCAGGCTGGGAAGATGGATCCTTGGCCTCAGCCGAGGCTGGATCCAGGGTTGGGATCCCTGGTTCTGGGAGCTCCTACCAACACAACCTACTCCCAGAAGGGGTCGCTAGTACCCACTAACTAAACTTCCTCTCCTCCTCATAAGACAGGACATGGGAACATCCCACTTCTGCTCACACAGGGGGGACTAGACTGAAATGGACTATTCCAGGCTAGATATACTAACTGGCTATGGTCTGCTACATATTGCTGCCACCTGCTGGCAGACAGGGAAATTACAGCAAATACATAATACAATCCTGGAAAATACATATACAGGAAAATGCAAAGTTTGACTACACAAGATGGTATTATATATACACTTGACATGTTGTAGCAGCGAGACAGAGTTTTTAGTGACATACTCTGGGATGGTACACATGGCCAGTGCCGATAACGCCGTTCTCAGCATTACTATCCCACTTCTATGCCTCCTTGAAAAAACGCTCATGGCGATGATGGAAGAGGATGTGGCACAGGAGGAGGAGGAGGAAGAGGGATCATTTCGTAGGGTTTCCGGCCAGTCATTCCCAAGTGGCTCCGAGGGTGGGTTCCTGCACCCACAAACCCAAGTTACACAATTGTCCAGCCAGGGCACAGTTCTGGAGGATCAGGAGGTGGAGGATCAGGAGGAGGAGATGGAGGAGGAGGAACCATGTTCACAGCAGGGTGGCACTCAGACCAGCTCATGGCCACCACTAGTGGATGGATGGGGCGATACAGAGGACACAGACGATACACCTGATTACTGAGTGGCCACGCTGCTGGATCCCCGTTACAAGGACAATGTACCGTCCTTAATTCCGTCACTGGAGCGTGATCGTATGATGCGCGAATCCAAGCGGACGCTGGTAGACTCGTTGCTGGTGGCATTCCCACCTGACAGCGGGGGCACAGTGAAAGCACAAGGCGAAGGCAGAGGATGAGGAAAAGGTCGCCAACGCAGCTGGGGCACCACCAGCACCTCAGAAGGCAGGGTTAGCATGGCCGACATGTGGAAAAGCTTTGTCAGCACGCCACAACAACCAGCACCACCAGCTGATATGGAACGTCTTAGCAGGAGGCAGCATTTCACCAACATGGTGGAGCAGTATGTGTGCACACGCCTACATGTACTGAATGACGGGTCTGCCCCCTTCAACTTCTGGGTCTCCAAATTGGGCACATGGCCTGAGCTTGCCCTTTACGCCTTGGAGGTGCTGGCCTGCCCTGCAGCCAGTGTATTATCTGAAAGTGTGTTTAGCACGGCAGGAGGCGTCATCACAGACAGGCGCAGCCGTCTGTCCACAGCAACAGAAGCTCACAATCATTAAAATGAACCAGGCATGGATCCCTCAGGACTTGTCCGTACCTTGTACAGAATAGACATGTATACCTGCACTAAGCAGCCATCGTTATACTGCAGCGCAACTGCTCATGTTTGTATTTTGGATATTTCACACTCTTTTGGAGTGTACCCTAACTTTGCAAAATTTAATTAAAACCAAAAACCTGTGTTCTTATCCTCCTCGTCCTCCTCCATCGCCGCTTCCACCTACTCCGCTACTTCCACGCCTCCTCAAACTCCTACTCCATATGGAACTCCACCTCATAAATAAAATTTTTTTTGTACGTGTTTTATTTTATATAATTTCACTACTTTGTCATTTACATTTTCGGGTGAAATTAATCAATTTTTGGGTGTATAGCACCACTGCTATACCTAGTAGACCGGTAAAAAAATAAAAATAAATTGTCATTTACCTTTTAGGGTGAAATTCACCAATTTTGGTGTGTATAGTACGACTGCTATACCTAGTAGAACGGTTGTAAAAAAAAATAAAAAATTGTCAGTTATTTATTCTGGTGAAATTCACCAATTTTTGGGTGTAATATACCCCTCCTCTACCTAGTTGACAGCTTAATAAATTTCAAGAATTTTTCTGTTACATTCTTGGGTTGACATTATACAATATTAGACGTGAATAAACACCTGCTATGCATAGTTGACAGGGAATAAAATGTAATAAATTATTCAGTAATTAATGATCGCCACATCCTTACATTCAATGCTTAAACTTTGAAAAGTTTTCACACTTTTATGCTTTAATAATTTCTCCCATATTTCAACTCTATCATTTTAAATTTGAAAAAATTAATCCTCCCTTGGATGTGGTCTCTCTCTCTCACACTCTCTCTCTGGCCTGGAACCCTGATTCCCCGCCACCCGTGATCACCATGGTAGGCACATAAAAGAACATCGAAAGTTGATAGAGCAGATATCAAATTGGATTGTGAACATCACGGGGACGTGCGACATGGTGGGGCAGCAAGTGTGCACACGCCTACACGAACTGACTGACAGGGGTCAGCCCCTGCAACTTCTGGGTCTCCAAATTGGGCACATGGCCTGAGCTTGCTCAATACCCCTTGGAGGTGCTGGCCTGCCCTGCAGCCGGTGTATTGTCTGAACGTGTGTTTAGCATGACTGGAGGGGGTTATCACAGGTTATATTTCCCAATGTTTTGGGGTGTACCCTAATTTTAAAAATAAAATTTAAACCCAAAAACCAGTGTAGGCTACCTCCTCCTCCTCCACCGCCGCTTCTACCTACACCGCCACATCCACCGCCTCCTAAACCTCCTACTCCATATGGACCTGGTCCTCTTAGATCAAAATTATTATTTTTTATTTTTACATATTTTATGTTATTTTAAGTCATTTCCCTATCCACATTTGTTTGCAGAGCACTTGCCATGCTCTTAACCACATTTTGACGCTATTTGCAGCGCTCTAGCCCTTTCCATGACATTTTTACAGCCATTTTAGTGCTCAAAAGTTCAGGTTTTCATTGACTTCAATGGGGTTCGGGGTCAAGTTTGGGTCAAGTTCGGGTTCCGAACTCAAACTTTTTTCCGAAGTTCGGCCGAACCCGTCGAACCCGAACATCCAGTTGTCCGCTCAACTCTAGTTAGGACTATGGTAAGGCGGGGAGTCAAAAACCCCCCGCAAAAATGGAAAATCCCAGGGCCCTTAAGGGGTTAAAATGCCCTTATTTATAATAGTGCTCCTACAGTATTCCTGCTAATAATAATGCCCCTATAGTGCTTCCAGCAATAACACTGCGCCCCAATTCTACCCCAGTAATGATACTGCTGAGAGTTGAAGTGTTACATCTAGGAGACAGTGCCCCAGGGGTGCCTCAGTAGTACCCCTATAGTGCCCTACATAATGCAACTTATAGTGCCTTGTATGTTACCCAAGTAAAATAAAAACATCTGATACGCCGTCATCTGCAGTGCAGGCCACAGACCTCTTCTGGCCTGCACCGACACAGGACTAGTGGCCTAAGGGTGAACAGTGGGCAGGGAACCATTGGCCACCATGCTCAAGCTCAGTATTCAACTGTATCTCCATGCTAGTACATTTGAATTTAGGAGGGCATCTGTGACCACCAGGTGGGTACATAAGTACCTGACACTTCCAGCATTAATGCTAGGATTCCCAGCTTCTTAGGTACCCAGTCGATGGCTGTGATGAAGATTTTGGCATCCATTTGGGTATCGGCCCAGTGAGTCTATGGTTAGTCTGCCGCTGCCAACAACCAGAATGGAGTAAGGCCTGAATATATAAAGGCTAGACAATCAGCAACTGCACTCTAATCAACCAGACAAAGCTAGATGACAACTAAGCCCAGATCCAGATGCAAGAGAGTTGCATAAAAACTGTTAAAACAAAATTAGTAAGGCTGAGTTCACATCAACGTTCAGCCTCGCAGTTCTTCTGCTCCGTTATACTTTGTAGGAGCAGGAGATCGGAGAGAACGGATTCGGCACAACACTGAGCCAAACTGAGCCTACAGACCCTATAGACTGTAATGGTCATGCAGGCAGGACTTTTGTCTCCACTTCAAAAATCCTTTCTCTGAGCAGAAACCTAATGCACCTCATTATAGTCCATGGGGTCTGTAGGCTCAGTTTGACTCAGTTTTGTCCTGAATCCGTTCTCTACGTTCTTCTGCTCCTATAACAGAGCAGAAGAACTGAGCGGCTGAACGATGATGTGAACTCAGCCTAAATTGTTGAACATGAAGCAATAGACATGTTGCTTGTAACACCCAATTTATTAATTGCAGATTAGACATCATAAAAAGACTTGGTGTCCTTAGTCACACCATGGACAGAACATGATGTCTACAGCTGACACAGTTACATAAATTATGTAATCAAAAATAAATAGAATAAAAATATAAGAAAATGACAAAATATACATTCAATAAAAAAAATGCGATAAACATAAAATATAATATACAATTAAAATAAACATATTTAATAAAAATCATAAACATGAACTTAAAACAAATAAGTAAGGCTCTGTTCACACTGACATCATCAAAAAATAAAGTAAAACAGTTTTAATCTTTACAAAAAGAAAAATGATTTGCAAAAAAGATTTTAGGCTGCCGGAATATATTTACGTTTTGACATATGAAGGATTTTTTTTTTTTCAGGACTTGACTTTTTTGTCAGAACAATGTACTGTGTAAGAAGATGAAGAAAGGGGCAAATACAGTTTATTATTTATGATAAAATATTTTGAATTATGTTAAAGGGATTGTCCAGAATTGGAAAAACATGGCTGCTTTCTTCCAAAAACAGCAGCACATCTGTCCTTAGGTGGTGTGTGGTATTAGAGTGAAGAACTCTGCCAGGCCCAACCTCGGCACATCTGGTGACGTCCACTGCCTGCTGCCTTTAACCAGGTATTAGTGTCTCCTGTCCCTTCAGGCATCAGCTATCAGAGGTAGTGTAATGACCTGGAGATTCCCTGTGGGAAAGTCTATGCTTCCTCACAGGTGAAAAACTCACGAGCCCTTAAAGTGTAACTGCCGTTCTGTTTTTATTTGTGTAATGTGCAGAGGCAGTGATACTGACCATTTTTTATTTTTTTTTGTCATCTGTGTTTTTATTGTTTTGGATAGCTAAGAGAAGTTATCCAATATGGTCATGACAAAATACAAAAATACCCCAATCGGGGCCATGAACATCAATGAATAACATGACACATTAAAGATACAGCATATGACTAGTATTACAGCATACTGAGTTACATATCCTGATGACATCATATAGGGTAACAAACTTGTTTATATCCATAAACTAGAGTAGAGAGTTAATGGGCACCTAGGAGAGGATATGCTTAGGCTAATGAGGAAGGGAAGGGGGGGGGAGGGGGAAGGGTGGCAGGTGTATTTCAGGAAACTATTTCACTAGGTATTAGGAGGGAAGATTGGAACGTGTTCCTCTGCAATATGGTGATTTCAGCCAAGCGTCCCAGGTTTTGAGGAACTTATGATGGGTGCGACATGATCTACTGGATATCTCTTCAAACCTACAAATTTGATGTAACTTTTCGAGCCATTCGTTAGTAGTGGGGGGAGCAGTATTTAGCCATTTCAAGGGGATTAGAGATTTGGCTGCTGCCAAAAAATGATTAATCAAGGCCAAGGAGTGTTGACGTGTATCCAATAGAGGAGACCCATATAAGACCAGAGCCGGAGTTAGTTGTGTACCCAAAATTTCTTTTGCTATACGTTCAATTTCAGACCAAAAGGGGCGTATAATCATGCAGTCCCACCATATATGGGTATGCGTACCAACCTGAGAATTACACCTCCAACACTGGTTTGTGGGGGATAGGTCATGTGCATAAAGAAACTCAGGTGTTTTATACCAACGAGCAAGAATCTTGTAGTGTGTTTCTTGCAAGCATACACATCTTGAGTAACCATGGGAATTCTGAAGGATTTGATTTATTTCCATCTCAGTGAAAGATAGACCCAATTACTTTTCCCAGGACAAAATGTACCCAGGGCTACTCAAGTGTTTTACTTCTCTCATTACCGATACCACTTTAGAGAGCCTACCAAACCTGGAGACCGTAGATGATAGATCTGATTCAAAATCAGTAAGTTCTCTGAAGGGATAGTTGGTTTGTAGGAAGTCTGCACAACATCTGTTGAAGTGTGAAATATGCAGAAATGTGAGAGTGAAGTTTGGAAGCAATTCTTGTAGTTCTGTACAACCGGGAATCCCTCCGCTCGGGAATAGATTTGAGACTGTTACGTGTGCTAGTTGGTCCCACATGGGTTTCAAGGTCAAAGATTCTCTGCCAACGACCACAGGTATTAGGCTGGAAGGCAATAATGGCAAGATTTTAGGAGCTAGAGAAGGTGAGAGTGAGGTCCAGGCATTAGAAGCACCTTTGAAAAGTAGGTTATTGTCAAGTGGGTTATACTTATTACGTACTTTAGAGAGAATCCACATATCACGCAATAAATCTCCTTTGTAAGCCCTTGCAGACCACTGGAATATGTTCTGCTGTTCAGAGAAGCCAGTCAAATTGATCCATCTTCTCAATTGAATCGCCTTATATAGTGTTTGCACATCTGGCAAACCTATCCCTCCTTTCCCCGAAGGTCTAACTAGGAGTTCATGTGCCAAACGAGGGCGTTTCTGTTTCCATATATAACTCGAGAACAGTGATCTTAATTTAGCAAAGAAAACTTGTGGCAATGCAATCGGTAACATTTGCATCTTATATAAGACCCTGGGAAGGATATATGTTTGAATGACATTTTTCCTGCCAAACCATGAGATCAGAGGAATATCATAGTCTGAGAGGATTTTTTGGATTTCCGTAAGGAGCGGACGAAAGTTCATATCATATAATTTATGTATGGACGAGGGGATATGTACACCTAGGTATTTGAGGGAAGAAGGGGACCACACAAAAGGCGAGATGCCTTTGACTCTCAAAAGATTTTGTTTGGTGAGGGAAATATTTAGTAACTCCGATTTCGTGACATTCACTTTGAAATTTGACACTTCCCCAAAAACTTCAAACAGATCAACCAGACAGGGCAGCCCCACCTCTGGCTCAGGCAGTAGAAACAGTTAGTCGTCTGCAAAGGCTAAAGCTTTCAGTTCCCCTTCAGGAGTAGGAAAGCCCTTAATGCGCAAATGTTGTCTTACTCTTTGTAGCAACGTTTCCATTACCAGTACAAATAAAGTGGGGGAGAGAGGACAGCCCTGCCTGGTACCGTTCGCTATCTCAAAGGGAGGCGACAGATAATCATTAACCAGAAGAGAGGCCGATGGATGAGAGTAGAGCGAAAAAATCGCTTCTATGAAGGCAATTGGAAAGCCAAACTTTATGAGAGTAGAGTGCATAAAGAGCCAATTAACTCTATCAAAGGCCTTCTCGGCATCTACTCCGAGAAGGACCAATGATTTAGCTTCTGTATGTGCTCGATGTATCGCTGTGAGTAGTTTAATCGTATTGGTCCTCCTCTCCCTCCCCGGGACAAAACCCGATTGTTCTTCACCTACTGTATCAGGTGCGGCAGGAGTTTCTTTATTCTTAAGGACAAAAGCTTAGCCCAAATTTTCAGGTCTAAATTTAGAAGTGATATGGGTCTATAACTCCCACATTCTTCTGGGTTCTTCCCTTCTTTTGCTATAAGGGTAATATGAGCCTCTTGAGACTGCTTAGGCCATGGGTCACCTCTAAACAATGAGGAGCAAAGATCTAAAAGGTGAGGCATGAGCACATCTTGGAATTTTTTGTAATAAAGCAATGGGAGCCAATCCGGTCCTGGGCTTTTTCCTGGGGGGAAGGAGGCGAGGACCATAGATACTTCTTTTTGTGTGATAGGGGTGAGAAGGGAATTTATCATAGCTTGGTCTAGCTTTGGCAAGGAGATGTCTTGTAAGAAGTTATCTGTCAAGATTTTCTTCTGATTTTCGCTGTGTGTCGTATTTGCTTTATCTATATTATATAGTGCTGAGTAATACTTGTGGAATGCTTCTGCCATCTCTGGAAGAGACGAAGTTGCCTTACCCATGTGGTCCCTAATTTTATGAATGTGTTGCTTAGCTTTCTCCTTCTTAAGCAAAGCAGACATAAGCTTCCCACCTTTGTTTCCATGGGCATATATCTTATGTCTAAAATGCAGGTAAGCCTTGGCAGATTTATTTTGTAGATGAGTGAGGAGCTTTTCTCTCAAGACTCTCAGTTTCTCTTGCGTTACACGTAAGCTGGAATTTTTATGTTCTTTCTCTAGAATAGTTATCTGTTCTAGCAGCTCATCTGTGACTTTTTGCCTTTCCTTTTTTAATTTAGATCCCCAGGAGATAAATATGCCCCTAACAAAAGCCTTATGAGATTCCCAAATTATTGGGCTCTTTGGGCCTGAGTTTTTGTTTAATTCGAAGAAAACAGTAAGTTGCGATTGTATATCCATAAATGCTTTAGTGTTTTCTAGAATCTGCTCGTTAAGGCGCCATCTCCATGTTGTGGGAACAACGTCAGCTAAGGTAAGGGATAAATGGACCGGTGCATGGTCTGATATAGTTATAACCGAGATACCTGTGGTCGTTACCCGTGGTAGCAGAGATGCGTGGACCATTAAATAATCCAACTTTGATGCGAGTTATGTACTGAAGAGAAATATGAGTAGTCCCGAGCGGAGGGATTCTGTAGCCGCCAGATGTCTGAAAGAGAAAGTTCAGAGAATTTAGAACGCAATTTAGCTAATGCACGTTGAGAAACGCCAGACTTATTAGTTGAGGAGTCCAGCGAGGGATTCAAAGTTACATTCAAGTCTCCTCCCAAAATTATGGGGCCGTCTGCAAATAGTTTAAGTTTGTCTAAGGTGTCTATAAGCCAAGAAACCTGCCCGTGGTTGGGAGCATACAAATTTGCCAAAGTAAGTTTGGTATTATATATTTGAACTCTCAGAAATAGTATTCTACCTTCTAGGTCTGTGAACTGTTTCAGAATTTTGATAGGGATAGATTTGTGTACTGCTATAGATACGCCCTTAGAGGCTGAGGTAGCATGACATGAGTGATACCAATTTGTAAAGTATTTGGAGGGTAACTTGGGGATTTTGTTTTTCTTAAAATGAGTCTCTTGCAAGAAGAGAATGGAGGCTTTAAGTTTCCTGAGCATGTCCAGTATATGATGTCTTTTATTAGGGGTATTGTAACGGTCGCGTACACACACACACACAGGGGGGAGGGAAGTGACCACTGCGCTCCACCCTTACCCCTGGCCCTGCCTACTTGCCTCGCGAGTCCTAATGACAGGGGAAAACTGGACGGCAATCCCTAACTTGGAATAAGTGCAGGGATGACAGACAGACAAACAACAGGACGTGAACGGACCGAGTCAATACCAGGAAAGCTGCAAAGTACAAATGGAGCAAGCAGAGAATTGTCAGGAGAAGCCGGGGTCATAAATACCAGGAGAGCAGAGAAGTACAAGAGGAGTCCTAAGAGAGTAGTCAGGTGGGAGCTGAGGTCACAATACCAGGACGGATGCGCAGTACAGGAGGAGCAGGCAAAAGGATGGTCAGGGAACAGGATCAGGTAAGTATTCAGCAGTCCAACAAATAGCCAGGAACCTAGAAATTAACAGGCAACCTGTAGCCAGCAGGCTGCCTGTATTTATAGTGGGGAGTGAGGGTCATGTGACGTGGCCAGCGTCACATGACCGACAGACCAACCAGTCGAGCACCGAGTGATCAGCTCGGCACTCAAGGCAGACTAGGAGCAGGGAGCCACACAGCTAGTAAAGCCGCCCTGGGAATGAGGTCAAACACAGAACCTCATTCCAAAAGCTAAGCAACAGTTCTGCGGGCAATGGGGGACCGAGTGCACCTTCGGAACCCCGTGACAGTACCCCCCCTTTTACGAGGGGCCACTGGACCCAAGACTTCAGGCGATGGATTTTCAGGGTGTTCTAAATGAAATTTACGAACAAGTCTAGGAGCATGAACCTCCCTGGCAGGTACCCAAGATCTCTCTTCAGGTCCATACCCCTTCCAGTGAATCAGGTACTGCAAGGAATTACGCACCTTCCTGACATCCACTATTTTAGACACCACATACTCAACAGCATCATTAACAAGAACCGGCGGAGGCGAGGCTTTTGATGGTACTACCGGTTCAAAATATTTTTTAAGTAGAGATTTATGGAACACATTATGAATGTGGAATGACTCGGGCAGCTCCAACCTAAAAGATACCGGGTTAATCACTTCCGTGATCTTATATGGTCCAATAAAACGAGGAGCAAATTTTTTAGAAGTTACCTTGAGAGATAGATTCTTGGAGGACAACCATACTTTATCCCCAACCTGAAAGTTTACCCCCCTTGAACGTCTCCTATCGGCCTTGAGTTTTTGAGAACATTGAGCCTTTTCTAGGTTCGATTGAACCCGGGCCCAAACTGTGCACAGTTCGGAGGAGAGTTTATCTGCTTCAGGGTTAGAGGAGGAGACGGACGACCCAGAATGAAAAAGGGGATGAAAACCATGGTTACAAAAGAAAGGGGAGACCCCAGCAGAAGAATTGACACGGTTATTCTAAGCAAATTCAGCCAACGGAAGGAATTTGACCCATAATTGCTGGTCATCAGCAACATACAACCTCAAGAATTGTTCCACAGACTGATTAAGGCGTTCAGTCTGCCCATTACTCTCAGGATGGTAGGCGGAAGAAAAAGACAATGAAATTTTACATCTTTGACAGAAGGCCCTCCAGAATTTGGACACAAACTGCACACCCCTGTCAGAAACAATATTTTCCGGGATGCCATGTAAACGAACAATCTCTCTCACAAAAATAGACGCCAGGGTTTTAGCATTCGGAAGTTTAGACAGGGGAATGAAATGAACCATCTTGCTAAACCTATCGACCACTACCCAAACCACAGTCTTACCCTCCGCCAGCGGTAGGTCAGTTATAAAATCCATCGAGATATGGGACCAGGGTCTACTGGGAATGGGTAGGGGTCGTAGGTTACCAGCAGGGCTAATCCTAGGTGTCTTGGACCTGGCACAAACCTCACAGGCTGACACGTAGGACTTGACATCCCTAGTTAGAGTGGGCCACCAATAAGATCTAGAAACCAGATCCTTAGTGCCCTCAATACCCGGATGTCCACAAAAGGCAGAATCGTGACACTCACCCAACAGCTGGAGACGAAATTGTACGGGAACAAGCAACTTATCTGTTGGGGTGGATACCGATGCCAGATGTTGTTCAGACCTAATGCGAGCCGAGATATCCTGGGTAAGAGCTGCTAAGAAGATTTTTGCTGGTAGGATGGATTCAGGTGGTACCTCAGTAGGTTGAAAAGCCTGGAAGCTCCGAGATAATGCGTCCGCCTTCACATTTTTACTTCCCGGCCTGAACGTGATGGAAAAAATCAAAACGAGTAAAAAACAGAGCCCATCTGGCTTGACGGGGATTCAACCTCTTAGCAGACTCGAGAAACATAAGGTTTTTATGGTCAGTGACAACAGTTACACAATGTCTTGCCCCCTCCAGGAAATGCCTCCACTCCTCAAATGCCCATTTAATGGCCAGCAGCTCCCTATTCCCTATGTCGTAGTTTCTCTCCGTGGGAGAGAATTTCCTGGAGAAGAAGGCACATGGTCTCAGATTAGTGAGGCTAGCAGGACCTTGTGAAAGGACTGCTCCTACGCCGTCCTCGGACGCATCCACCTCCACAATAAAAGGTTTCTCCTGATAAGGCTGGATCAGAATGGGAGCGCTACTGAATGCCTTTTTTAATTTTTCAAATGAAGAAATGGCCTCAGTAGACCAATTCTCCAAATCCACCCCTTTCTTAGTAAGGTCGGTCAACGGTTTAGCAATTACGGAAAAATTCATAATAAATTTACGATAGTAATTGGCGAAACCTAAGAACCGTTGTAAGGCCTTTAAGGATGAAGGTCTTACCCATTCCTTAATTGCTAGTACCTTACCAGGATCCATCTTGAAGGCGTGAGGAGTCAGAACATGCCCTAGAAACAGAATCTCCTGTACACCAAAGACACATTTCTCTTGTTTAGCGGATAGCTGATTCTCCCTCAACACCTCTAATACTTGTTTAACATGAGACACATGGGATTCGAAGTCAGGAGAAAATATCAAAATGTCGTCAAGATAGACAATAACAAATTTACCTAAGTACTCCCTAAGAATGTCATTCATGAAGTTTTGGAACACAGCTGGGGCATTGCTGAGTCCAAAAGGCATCACTTGATATTCAAAGTGTCCTACCGGAGTATTGAACGCCGTCTTCCATTCGTCTCCCTCCTTGATTCGGATTAGATTGTATGCCCCTTTCAGGTCAATTTTGGAAAACCAGGTTTCCCCCAGAACCTGGTTAAATAAATCCGGAATCAATGGGAGGGAGTATCTATTCTGGACAGTGATTTTATTTAATCTCCGGTAATCGATACATGGCCTAAGACCACCATCTTTTTTCTTAATGAAGAAAAACCCCACCCCCATAGGAGAGACAGAAGGTCTAATATGCCCTTTACCAAGGCTCTCCTTAATATAATCTTCCATAGCCTTGCGTTCGGGCATAGAAAGATTATAAATTCGTCCTTTAGGAAACTTGGCCCCCTCTACTAGCTCTATGGTACAATCATAAGGTCTATGGGGGGGTAGAACCTCCGGGGTTGGTGATAAGAATACATCAGAATATTCTCTAACAACAGAGGGTAAAGTATCAGACTTTACTGAGACCCCAGCCTGTACCACGGACAAGCACGAGTCACACTTAGGCCCCCAACTCACCAACTCCCCATTGGACCAATCTATAGTGGGGTTATGTAGTCGGAGCCAAGGCAACCCTAGTACCACCTCAGCAGGTAGGTTCTCCAGGACTAGAAGCGAACATCTCTCTGAGTGGCACACACCCACGGTTAGAGAAATCTCCGAGGTACATAAGCTCACCGTACCACCAATAAGAGGAGTAGCATCAATAGCCATGACATGGATAGGAGTTGGTAAGGCAAACATAGGAATACCCAATCTTACAGCATACTCAGAGTCAATAAAGCTAGCGGCTGAGCCAGAATCAATAAAGGCCTTACCCGGCCATTTATCTACTCCCAGAGAAATCGTAATGGGTACCGAAAGCTTACATTTAGAAAATTCAGGGTGTACCTGGTCTTTAGGGTGCCTTGTCTTAGGAGACTTGACAGAGAGGACCTTCTTAGGACACTGGTTGATCCAATGGTCAGGATCTCCACAGTAAAAGCATTCTCCACATCTGCGGCAAAGATTCCCTCGGGTCATGCCAACCTGCATGGGTTCCTCGGTGGAGACCTCAGCATTGTCTCTGGGATAGGCCTCTGGCTGGACCACCATCTGGGAAGAGAACTGTTGTTCCTGTCGTCTCTCTCTAACCCGTCGGTCAAGTCGGACAACAAGGGTCATCATCTCCTCTAAGGTCTCTGGAAGTTGATAACTGACCAGAAGATCCTTTAATTTATCAGACAGACCTGACCTGAACTGACTCTTCAGGGCTGGTTCGTTCCATCCTGAGGGGACACACCACCTTCTGAATTGGGTGCAATAATCCTCCGCTGGTAAATTGCCCTGAACCAGTGCCTTTAGAGCCGTCTCGGCTACTAGAGCCCTGTCTGGTTCATCATAGAGGGTACCCAAGGCCTGAAAGAACCCCTCCACAGAATATAAACAACTGGTGCCAGCAGGTAAAGAGAACGCCCAGTCCTGGGGATCACCCTGTAATAGGGAAATGATAATGCCCACCCGTTGACTCTCGGGGCCAGAGGACACGGGGCGCAAACGGAAGTAAAGTTTGCAACTCTCCTTAAAAGAGAGAAACTTCCTCCGGTCTCCAGAAGAGGGTTCTGGGAGCTTAATCTGGGGCTCAAAATGCGTACTGGAGGCCTGAGGAGTGGAAGAACCTTGCCCTAACTCAAAAGAACTGAGTTTTTCCCCTAATTCCTGCACCCTCTGCGTCAGATTAGAGACATGGTCAGTCAGGGTCACCAGAGGATTCATAATACAGTGGTTATTGGGCCTGTTAATCTGTAACGGTCACGTACACACACACACAGGGGGGAGGGAAGTGACCACTGCGCTCCACCCTTACCCCTGGCCCTGCCTACTTGCCTTGCGAGTCCTAATGACAGGGGACAACTGGACGGCAATCCCTAACTTGGAATAAGTGCAGGGATGACAGACAGACAAACAACAGGACGTGAACGGACCGAGTCAATACCAGGAAAGCTGCAAAGTACAAATGGAGCAAGCAGAGAATTGTCAGGAGAAGCCGGGGTCATAAATACCAGGAGAGCAGAGAAGTACAAGAGGAGTCCTAAGAGAGTAGTCAGGTGGGAGCCGAGGTCACAATACCAGGACGGATGCGCAGTACAGGAGGAGCAGGCAAAAGGATGGTCAGGGAACAGGATCAGGTAAGTATTCAGCAGTCCAACAAATAGCCAGGAACCTAGAAATTAACAGGCAACCTGTAGCCAGCAGGCTGCCTATATTTATAGTGGGGAGTGAGGGTCATGTGACGTGGCCAGCGTCACATGACCGACAGACCAACCAGTCGAGCACCGAGTGATCAGCTTGGCGCTCAAGGCAGACTAGGAGCAGGGAGCCACCCAGCTAGAAAGCCGCCCTGGGAATGAGGTCAAACACAGAACCTCATTCCAAAAGCTAAGCAACAGTTCTGCGGGCAATGGGGGACCGAGTGCACCTTCGGAACCCCGTGACAGGTATTTAGGCCCTTTACATTGAAGGTTGCACATCTGATTTCGCTCATAGTCCTGAATATTCCTTATACCTAATACAGGAAGAGTGCAGGAAAGGTCAAGACTTGTTCACAATTTGAACACTTTGTTACCTCCACCCCTGAGTACTAACTCACACAATAACCCATTTATTGGCTTCAAAGATTTGAAGCTCATCTTTTACTTTACTCCTCTCACTCATCTCATCCTCTTTTGTCATCCTTATTGGCCTTCACACTACTTGTGTGTTGAGGCTGGTAGTTTCTTATTCTCACGCTGATATCCTGCAGCTCAGCTCATTCCACCACCAGCTGTAAAAAATGGGTGTCAGACCCCAGCAATCTAATATCAATATCCTTAAGATAAGCAATCAACAGCTACAGGCTGAAACCCCCTTTAAAGGGAGAATTCCGTGATTGTTGTAAAAAAATTAAAATCAGACATCATATAGCACAACAATCTATTTCTAATAAAGGTAAAACCAACCCTGCACCTCACATGGATCCAGAGATCTCCACCTTCACTGCTCCAGTTGCTCTGCTAGATTATCTTCAGCTCGGGGGCGGGGGGGGGGGGGGGGGGGGTGTCCTTTCTGCTACAGCTCTCTCCTTGTAACTGCTAAAGCGTCTAACAGAACATATGGCTGGTGGCAGTTATAGATTTGAACTGAGCGCGTTCGAGGAGCTCAGTGAGACGGACAAAAAAAAAAAAAAAAAGAACAAACAGCAGGTGGCGCTGTACAGATACATTTTATTCTACATCTCAGTGGCTATGCAAATTTTTTTATTACATGAAATGGCGAGAGTTTTCAGATCCAGGTGCTGGTTTGAAAAATTTGGAATATGTTTCGTAACAGAAGCCATTAATGAAGAAGTCAGAAATGATTATAATTTTTGTAATCAGAAACTAATTATAGGTTAATGATTACATAATAATTTGGTCATTACATATGTCACAGTGACAGTCATTATAAACGGTATTTAGGTCACAGGTCACACCCGTATCACCCTTATACCCCCACTGTATATATAATGGAGCGGCAGTAGTATCCCTGCTTCACCTGAAGACCATACTCATCATCATACGTGCATCATCCAGGTAGGTACCAAAGCTTCTACTCTTCCAGACTAAAAGATACTGCCCCCATTGTGAAGGACTGTCCTCAACCTTGGGGAACGTTTTTGGGTGATAACTAAACTCATGGCCACCAAATAAACACAACAAGACCAATGGGTGAAACAAAAACAGTTTCTCACTTATCTTGTTTTTCATGTCTCTGGTGAAAGACCCATAGAGTAGATAGAGTCCTTAGCTAGTGGTGACCCGCTATGGGGCTGGTTCACATCAGCACATGCATATGGCAAATATGAAGTGTCCAGTGCTGTTTGACTCTATCCCATTCCTTCTAGGGGGTAACCGTTATAAGTGCCCATTCAGGTCAGAGGATGCAGGTTTCACTTGAAGAGACTTGAACGTCCTTACTTATTCCACTGGGGCGGGGAGTCATTGACAGATTGACTCCCTATAGAGAAGTCAGAGATGGCTTATTACCGTCCTTACCTTCCTGATGGCTACAGTTACAGGTTCTGTGCTGTAAGAGAGAGCATAAGGTTCACCCCTACCTTCCTCCTTGCACTTTGCCCAATGTACAATAACAGTGGTGGAAATTTACCATTTTTATAGGGGTTGTCCACGCAATCATTCATGGCTTATCCTCCAGATAGGCCATCAGGGTCTGATTGGCAGGGGTCTGACTCCTCTGATGCACTTTAATAGGAGCAGCACTGCAGTAACCAGCTCTGCCCACTGTGAAATGGATGGAGCTGGGTAGTTTAGGCAACAACTTCCAGTTCCAGAGTTACTGCTGCTAATCAGTGAGGTGCAGAGGGTCAAACTCATACTGATCAGACACTGGTGACCTATCCTGATAGGACACCAATAGTAAATTAGTGAACAGCGTCTTTTGCTTCACCGTGAATTATGAGATCTGGGAATAAAACAGGCTTGACAAGGCTTAGGTGTATAAAACTTTAGTATAGTATGATCTCTCATCTCCAACTATTTATTGAAACAAAAACCAACACCAGTGGTGGGTATACCCCCACAAAAATGTCAGGGTCTTAATAACTTGTCAAATGGCCTTGAGCATCAATTATAGCTTGACAACAACAACATCTAATGCTGTTCACAAGTCGTCTTATTGTCTGCTGAGGCATGGCATCCCATTCTTCCTTAAGGGCATCTCTCCAGTCATTGAGGTTCTGGGGTACAGAGTTACGAGCCTCTACACGGAAACTCAGCTGATCCCATACGGTTTCAATGGGATTCAGGTCTGGAGAAAGTGCAGGACACTCCATTTGAGGTCCCCAGTCTCCAGCAGCCTTTCCCTATTGATGCGATCTCAATGAGCTGGCGCATTGTCATTCATGAAGATGAACTTAGGCCTGTGTTGTTTATGCAGTTATTGAAGTAGTATGGGTGTTTTTTACTGGACCATTCAAAAAGTGTAGGGCAGTTCTGTATTGACTAGACACACCTGCCCACACTGTAACACCACCACCAAAAGCTCGTCTGGTGACAACAGAGGCTGATGCAAAACGCTCTTCTTGTTGTCTCCAAAATTGTTTTGGAGGCAATTGGGGCCATCATTTCTTCTCAGCGTGAATCGACTTTCATCAGTGAACAGCACTGAGGCCCACTGTTCCCAGTGTAAATGACAAGTCGATGACACCTGTGCCTGGTGGTGTGGTCAGGCATCATTTCAGGTTGTCTAGCACGCAGACCACGCTGATGTAAATGGTTTTGAATGGTCTGACGTGACACTTGGGTGCCTCGCACCTTCTTCAAATGTGCCTGGAGTTGTGAGACATTCATCATCCAGTTCCACAGGGCATTGTTCACATTGAAGCGGTCTTCCGTGTGGTATGTGGCCAAAGGACGTCCATTTCTATGCCTTTCTGTGACTCTTCCAGTCTCTCCGTATCTCTGATACAACCTGCTGATGACACTCTGTGACACTCTAAGCTCGGTGGCCACTTCAGTCTGAGAACATCCAGCTCGAAGCCTCGCAATGACGAGGTACTGTTCATCAATTGTTCGGTGTCGTTTTTTTGGTCTCATGATGTCAAAATATGAACAGCATGATGAGGAGGACTGTTTAAATACCTATTCTGTTTCAATAGTTTTTATTGAGTTTTTAATTTCAAACAGTTAAAGAAAGTACATTACAGTTTGATTTGTTACAGCGTCAAGCAGAGTACCATTCTAATCAGGTAATCAAAGGAGAATATACATTCCAATATAATACAATTATTCAGAGAACATTATTTTATGTAAAGCATCATCCTATTCTTTATTGTGCTTCAATGAAGCAACCGTCTATTTGGTAATTGCTTTGTGTGGCCAAAAAGTATTGTGTACTGTATGTAAAGTGTAGAAGAAACGGGGTAGATGCGGGTAGAGATAAAATAAACAAAAAGATATATAACTAGAAAGAACTTAGAAAAACCTATTTAGGTCCCTTATGCAAAGGAAAAAATGTTCATCACATCCTAATCTAAGGCTGGGTTCACACCTGAGCGTTTTACCGCGCGTTCCTACGCGCTGTAAAACGCTCAACAAGGAGAAACCAATGATTCCCTATGGGAATGGTTCACACCTGGGCGTTTACAGCGCGTACGATCGCGCTGTAAAACGCCCGACTCCCCAAGAAGTACATGAGCTTCTTTGGGGCGTCTTGTCGCACGTTCCCGTACATAGACTTTCGGGAACGCGCGACAATGGGCGTTCGCTTGTCTCTGTATGCGCGATTGCAAACGCCGGTACAATCGCGCATACAGAGCGCTCCTTTCAGAACGCTCAGGTCTGAACCCAGCGTCATGGCTCATGGACATGAACGTATTTTCTTTTCCGTGTCAGTTTATTTTTTATTTTTTTGCGGACCACATGCAGAACATACACTTCGATGGGTCCGCAAAAAAAACGATAGTTACTCCATGTGCATTCCGTTTCCGTATGTCCGTATTTCTGTTCTGCAAAAAAATAGAGCATGTCCTATTATTGTCTGACAAGGATAGAACTGTTCTATTAGGGGCCAGCTGTTCCGTTCAGCAAAATACGGAATGCACACGGATGTCATCTGTATTTTTTGCGGATCCGTTTTTTGCGGACCGCAAAATACATATGGTCGTGTGCATGAGCCCTAACTGTCTAATAATGAGAAGTACCTAGATGAAGACCACGGTGTCCCAATTCTGTGTATTTATTAAGGCTGGGTTCAGACCTTAGCGTATGGGATGGAGCGCTCTGTATGCGCGTTTACAGACGCGGCTCCGGAACAAGCGAACGCCCATTGTTGCGCGTTCCCGCTGAAGTCTATGTACGGGAACGCGCGACAAGACGCCCCAAAGAAGCTCCTGTACTTCTTGGGGCGTCGGGCGTTTTACAGCGCGATCGTACGCGCTGTAAAACGCTCAGGTGAGAACCCTGCCCATAGGGAAGCATTGGTTCTTGCCTGTTGAGCGTTTTACAGCGCGTAGGAACGCGCTGTAAAACGCTCAGGTCTGACCCCAGCCTAAGTGTATTGTTGCTTCTGGCAATCATTTTTTCAAAGCTACAATTGACATTTACCTTCATTATTATTTGAGACATGTGAGGAGTTGATGAGGATTTCCAATTTTGCGCTATACATTGGAGAGAAGCTGTTAAAATATGACCAGTCCTTTGGGGGACTGAGTACCTATCGATATCAAGTCTAAGCAAAAAAGTCAGGGCTAGGCCTCATGCACACGACAATTTGCGGTCTCCAATGCACGGGCAACGTCCGAGCGGCGGCCGGGATGGATCGAGACCCATTCAACTTTAATCAGTCCGTGATCCGTCTGCACCGGAAATTTTTTAACAAGTTCTATTTTTTTGCGCTGCGGAGGCACGGACAAAAACACTAAGGAGTGCTTCCGTTGGGTTCCGATCCGTGCTTCCGTTCCGCATCTCCGTGATTGCAGACCCATTCAAGTGATCCATGATGCGGAGTGCACACGGGCCAGTGCCCGTGTATTGTGGACCCGCCGTGTCCGGGCCGCGATAAGGGCACACAACGTTCGTGTGCAAGAGGCCTAAGTCTGCTATCTTTGCTTTAATGCTTGTAACATCATTGTCCAAGAAATTATGTGCGTCTACTAATGTGTTACGTGCTACAGTGTATTCTGCCATTTTGTTTTCCATATGATCTACCCTGTCTCCCAGTTCCTCTATATTCGCTGAAAGATTGCTACACATTTTAGTTATGTCTTCTTTAATTGAGCTTTTTAGGGCTAAGAGCATCTCCTTCATAAGATAACCTCATTAGAGGTGGGAATGTGGGCAAAGACCCCCCATAGTATGTTGGGAGCAGGGGCGGACACAGACAGCAGAGGGCCCCTGTGCAAAGAATATGCCTGGGCACCCTCCCCCCCAAGCCAAATTCGCAACCTAACCTATTCCGTCCTAACATTACTTATAGCAATAGAAGACATACAGGGTAAGGCTACATTCACACCTGCGACACTACGCTCCGGCCACCTGATCCGGCTGAAAATGCAAGGAATCGGCCAGATAAAAACCACAGCATGCAGCGGTTTGTGTCCCGCTGATTCTCTGCATTTTTGCCAGATTGTGTCCGGATCTCTGCCGTACCCCATTATAGTCAGTGAGGCCGGCGGGCATTCTGTCTGCATTCAGCAGTACCGGATCCAGTGAATTCCAGCAGGCTGTTCTCTGCTGGAACAGCCTGCCAGAATCACTAACGCAGATGTGAAAGTAGCCTAATACAGGTCCACATACCTCTTCCATCCAGGGACGTCTCCTTTGATGTAGATGTTCTCTGTCCTCATCTTCTCCTTTCAGACCAGACCGCCATGGTGATTTTTCAGCCATCTCTTCTCTCTGCAGAGTTTGACAGACATCTTAGTTCCCTACTTTTCCATCATCATCCTTCTCCCACCTTTTGAACACCCCATCCTGCCACCCCCAATACTGTGCCCACTGTGCTCCCTATACAGGTTACACACAGATAGTTCTCCTTCAATAATTACTGGCACACAGTGTCCTAAAAAATAACTGTGCCCAGAAAACAGTGTCCCTGACACTAATAGTGTAAACATAATGTTCCCCAAAAATAATTGTGCTAAGCCGATACCGTGCCAGGGTGCCCCCCACAGTAACAGTGCTCCCCAAAGTCCCATCAATAGAAATAATCATCTACCAGACAACACGTAGTAGTAATAGTGTCCCAGAAGTAATAATGCTCATATAGTGCTCATACTAGTATTTATGTTCCTCATAGTCCCTCAACTGTAATAAAACCCACCATAATGCCCCGGGTAGTAATAATTCTCTTTATAATGTGTTACAGTAAAAATAAAAGTGCCCTGTTGTGTGGCAGTATAAAATAAAATCCTCCTCTTAGTGCCCCCTGTAGAGCCAATGTCCCCATAGTCACCTCATAATGTGTGCCAATGACCCCTACTGTGTGCACAAAAAAACCCTTAGTGCCCTCAGTTGAGACAAGGTCCCCATAGTGCCCTATAATTTGCGCCAATATAAAATACTCCTATATCGTGCCCCAATAGTGCGCCTCCCCTTATCCCCATGGTGCCGACAATGTGCCAGAATAAAATGCCCCCATAATGTGTGCCAGTATAATTCCCCTATATAATGACCCCAATAGTGCTCCTATTACCTCATTCTCCATAGTGCCCCCCCATGTGTGCCAGTATATAAGATAGGGTCCCCAGTAGATGCCCCCATAGATGCTCCCCCCTTCTCCATAGTGCCCCCCATGTGTGCTAGTATATACGATAGGGCCCTAAAAGTGCTCCTCTCCTCCATTGTGCCCCCCATGTCTGCCAGTATATAATATAGGGCCCCAGAAGATGCCCCCATAGTGCTCCTTTCCTCCCTTCTCCACAGTGCCCCCCATATGTGCCAGTATATAAGATAGGGCCCCCATAGTGCTCCTCCCTCTCCATAGTGCCCCCCATGTGTGCCAGTATATAAGATAGGGCCCCCATATTGCTCCCCCCCTTCATAGTGCCCCCCATGTCTGCCAATATATCAGTTATTTGGCATATTACAGTATATAAAATAGGCAGGCCCCCCATATGTCACTTGCTCAGATAGGCCCCCATATCAGTTGCCCAGGACCCCCCATATCAGTTACTCAGGAGGACCCCCCAATATCAGTTGTTTATTTATTCAGCCCCCCATATATCTCAGTTGCCCCCCATATTGATGTGACAGACCCCCAGGGCCCCATCAGACCTCAGATCAGACTAAAAAGAAATAATGAAATCTTACCTCTCCTGCTCCGCTGCTCTCCGTGTCCTGATGTGAGTGCCTGCCCTGCTGGTTTTCAACAGCCCGCGCTGCACAGTCACATGACCTGACTGCGTACAGCGTCACGTCATAGTGCGCGCTGTACGCAGTCAGGCCGGAGGGGTAAGTAATCGCCGATCTCTTGCATACTAGTGAGCGCTTTTGGATGCGCTCACTAGTATGAATGGGCCCCCTCACACGCCGGGCCCCTGTGCAGCTGAACCGGCTTATGTCCGCCCCTGGATGGGAGAGAGAAACAGACTGTCACCACCAGATCTCTGAGAAGTTCTGATAGACGCTCTTCAGTACCTCCTGCATGATCTTCTTTTGTTTTGCTTTCGTTTTGACATCTCTCCTCCCTCTCCCAGCTGTCATCTATTAGCAGTGATTGCCTCCCTATATATCTCCTCCCCATACTGCCTCACCTTGCGGTTTATATTACATTCTGGATTGTGTTCTCTGCTAGAAGTTGCTACAGCTGGTTTTTCAGATAAGTCTATTTCTGTATTTGTTGTTTTCCTGTTGGCTTGGTTCTAGGTGACCCTGACTCCCTCCGTATTAAGTGCAGGGAGCCGGTGGTCGTGTCACCTCACTATTATAGGGTTTGCAGGTGTCACTCAGTCTAGGTACGTGGACATGCAACCTTCTATCACTGAGATCTTTGCATGGGCTGAGAAGACAGGGAGAGCTTCAAGGGCTTTAATAGGGGTCACCCTTTTGTTCCTTAGTTTTGGATCAAGCCAGTCGGATCCTTATTTGTAACTTCTTGTTTTCTGTTACACCATCCGTGACACAGACTTTCCTACCTCAGGATCAGAGGCTGGAATGTTTTCCATTCTTGTTAGTTTTTTTCCGGGCTCTTGACTGAAGAGGAGCCGGACTGCGCTTCATGCTGCAATAAGCGGTATGCTGAGCCCACAGAGACACTTCTAGGTGTTGTGGCTGGCGTGGTCAGGTCTATTAGTCTTAGAACCTGCTTTATTTGCATGCTGTGGTGGGCATCTTTGTTTTCCTCCCTCCTGTCTAGAAGCTGCTGCTGGCTGCACCGGTCTCACAGCTCTCTCCTTCCCTCCTCTCTGCTCTGTCATGAAGAAGTCAGCTAGATGTTTTGAACGCTCCCTGCTCCTACCTTCTTGCACCATGGTCAGTATGTCACTCTGCTGCTGCTGCCCTGGGTGGAGAAAGGTTTCAGTTTGGGGGCCTGAAACTGCTTGTAGCTGTGTGGGCTGAGGAGCTCCTCTAAAGTGCAGCCATCTCAGAAGGAGCTAAGCCACACACCCCTTAAATACCAATTCTAATTGAACCAGGAAATGCATTGGGCGATTCATGGATCAAACACCTGTTGCCGTTAAAGTGGTCGTCTCACTTCAGTAAGTGGCATTTATCAAGTAGAGAAAGTTATTACAAGCCACTTACTAACGTATTGTGATTGTCCATATTGCTTCCTTCTCTGGCTGGATTCATTTTTCCATCACATTATACACTGCTCGTTTCCATGGTTACAGACCACCCTGCAATCCATCAGTGGTGGTTGTGCTTGCACACTATAGGAAAAAGCACCAGCCTACGTGCGCTCCCATGGTCCCGGCCACCAGAGAGGCTGACGCTTTTTCCTATAGTGTCCAAGTACGACCACCGCTGATGGATTGCAGGGTGGTCTGTAACCATGGAAACGAGCAGTGTATAATGTGATGGAAAAAATGAATCCAGCCAGCGAAGGAAGCAATACGGATAATAATAATACATTAGTAAGTGGCTTGTATTAACTTTCTCTACATGATGAACTTACTGAAGTGAGACGACCCCTTTAAGCTCCTTGTTAGAGAACAGCAAGTTGTGCAAAAAGTAGTGAAACACTGAACATTTGGACGTGTGCATTCAAAAGGTTAGAGAAGGTCACATTAAGTTCTCCTGTAAAGGTTAAAGGGCATTTTAGGTTCATCCTGAAATTTTACCCACAAGCCAAATACCCCTAACTTTTTGTGAGTAGTATATACAGGTCCTTCTCCAAAAATTAGCATATTGTGATAAAGTTCATTATTTTCTGTAATGTACTGATAAACATTAGACTTTCATATATTTTAGATTCATTACACACAACTGAAGTAGTTCAAGCCTTTTCTTGTTTTAATATTGATGATTTTGGCATACAGCTCATGAAAACCCCAAATTCCTATCTAAAAAAATTAGCATATTTCATCCGACCAATAAAAGAAAAGTGTTTTTAATACAAAAAAAGTCAACCTTCAAATAATTAAGTTCAGTTATGCACTCAATACTTGGTCAGGAATCCTTTTGCAGAAATGACTGCTTCAATGCGGCAATGTGGCATGGAGGCAATCAGCCTGTGGCACTGCTGAGGTGTTATGGAGGCCCAGGATGCTTCGATAGCGGCCTTAAGCTCATCCAGAGTGTTGGGTCTTGCGTCTCTCAACTTTCTCTTCCCAATATCCCACAGATTCTCTATGGGGTTCAGGTCAGGAGAGTTGGCAGGCCAATTGAGCACAGTAATACCATGGTCAGTAAACCATTTACCAGTGGTTTTGGCACTGTGAGCAGGTGCCAGGTCGTGCTGAAAAATGAAATCTTCATCTCCATAAAGCTTTTCAGCAGATGGAAGCATGAAGTGCTCCAAAATCTCCTGATAGCTAGCTGCATTGACCCTGCCCTTGATAAAACACAGTGGACCAACACCAGCAGCTGACATGGCACCCCAGACCATCACTGACTGTGGGTACTTGACACTGGACTTCAGGCATTTTGGCATTTCCCTCTCCCCAGTCTTCCTCCAGACTCTGGCACCTTGATTTCCGAATGACATGCAAAATTTGCTTTCATCCGAAAAAAGTACTTTGGACCACTGAGCAACAGTCCAGTGCTGCTTCTCTGTAGCCCAGGTCAGGCGCTTCTGCTGCTGTTTCTGGTTCAAAAGTGGCTTGACCTGGGGAATGCGGCACCTGTAGCCCATTTCCTGCACACGCCTGTACACGGTGGCTCTGGATGTTTCTACTCCAGACTCAGTCCACTGCTTCCGCAGGTCCCCCAAGGTCTGGAATCGGTCCTTCTCCACAATCTTCCTCAAGGTCCGGTCACCTCTTCTTGTTGTGCAGCGTTTTCTGCCACACTTTTTCCTTCCCACAGACTTCCCACTGAGGTGCCTTGATACAGCACTCTGGGAACAGCCTGTTCGTTCAGAAATTTCTTTCTGTGTCTTACCCTCTTGCTTGAGGGTGTCAATGATGGCCTTCTGGACAGCAGTCAGGTCGGCAGTCTTACCCATGATTGCGGTTTTGAGTAATGAACCAGGCTGGGAGTTTTTAAAAGCCTCAGGAATCTTTTGCAGGTGTTTAGAGTTAATTAGTTGATTCAGATGATTAGGTTAATAGCTCGTTTAGAGAACCTTTTCATGATATGCTAATTTTTTGAGATAGGAATTTTGGGTTTTCATGAGCTGTATGCCAAAATCATCAATATTAAAACAAGAAAAGGCTTGAACTACTTCAGTTGTGTGTAATGAATCTAAAATATATGAAAGTCTAATGTTTATCAGTACATTACAGAAAATAATGAACTTTATCACAATATGCAAATTTTTTTAGAAGGACCTGTACATGGAGAGAGAGAGCGAGAGAGATAATGATATATATTAAAAAGTAACAGTCATCTGGGCCGTGAACAAATGAGCAAGCTCCCCATCGACCAGTTCCCAACATGGCATCGAGCACGAGCGGTGCTAATCACAAGAGTTTTTACCCAATCGATGCCATCGGTGCAGCTTAGCTCTTTGTTATATGCCTAGACGTTTTCTAACCTCCTCGCTGCTTCTAAAGGTCTTCAGTGTGCAGGATGCATGTACAGCTGCTTCAGACCTTAGGAACGCGGCCTGGTACCTGGTACCGCTAACCACCTACATTACAAGGAATTAAAGGGAAAGAACCACTAAAATAACATTTCCACACACCTTTAAAGGGGTTGTTTTACAGAAAAAAATCTACAGTTTTTACAAATCAGCTCCTGCATCTAAATACTTTTGTAATTGTGTGTGATTAAAAACTTAGCATAGCCACTGAGTTATTCACTGACATCTCTCTGTATAGCGCCACCTGCTGTTTGCTCTTTTAAAAAATTTCTTTGTCCTGCCCACTGAGATGGAATTACATGCATTAGTTCTGTCCTTCAACTACCACCAGCTACAGAAGAAAGGGCACACCCCCTGAGGAAGGGCACACCCCCGGAGAAAGGGCACCCCCCTCAGGAAGGGCACACCCCCTGAGGAAGGGCACACCCCCAGAGAAAGGGCACCCCCCGGAGAAAGGGCACACCCCCTGAGGAAGGGCACACCCCCTGAGGAAGGGCACACCCCATAAAGCTGTCCACTTGAAATAAATCTAGCAGAGCCATGAATGTGGAGACCTCTGGATCCATGTGAGGTACCTGGCTGGTTCTAGCTTTGTTAGAAAGAGATTGCCGTGTACTATAGGATTACATTATTCATGGGATAACCCCTTTAAGTATAGAGGTTTGAATCATGTGAATACATTTGCTGATCTCTGATTAAAGTTTTCTAATCAAATTAATTATTTACAGGAAGAAGTTTGAACCTAAAGATGGCGCCAACATCCGTGGTGCTCATTTTATCCCTGAGTGAGTTGCACATATTATCGGTATACTGTTGAATACAACGTATATAGAAAAATGTTCCATACAATATACAAAAAGTGATTGTCACATATTAGTAGTTACATATTAGAAATCATCTGTTTTATTTAACCTCTTAGTGACCACCCATACGCATTTTTACGGTGGTCACCATGGGGCCTTAGGCTGGGCCGCCGCTTTTTTACGGCAGCCCCGTCTAAGCGCTGCACAGATCCCCGTACAGCGGGGACTCGGCTCTCATATGAGAGCCAACCTCCTGCTCTAACAGCTCGGACCGGCGGGGTGCCTATCCGGGCTGTTTAACGCTTTACATGCCGCAGGCAATGGCGCCCGCCGCATGTAGAGTGCTCGCAGAGGGAGTGGACTCCCTCTGTCTTCCATTGGAAGCACACAAATGCGATTGCGGTCTGCCAATTTGTGTAAAGGCAGGCTGAGGCCTGGTATAGGCCCCAAGCCTGCCTTGAGTAGTTTCCAGCAGGCTGTGCCGTATAGCAGTCAGTCTCTGCAGCTGCCAAGTGAATAGTCCCTTTTCTAGATTGCTCCAGCTCTCTCTCCCTCTTTCACAGCAGGAAGTCTCAGCACAATGAGGAACTGAGCTTATCGCCTTTACAAAGGGGAAACCAAAAATAATTGAGTCAAATTGGTGAAAGTAACTCCAACATATAGTAGTGCCACATAGCTGAATATGCATTGGAACATGACTTCTTCACAGTTTTCCACACAACAGTCCCTTAAAGGGGTATTCTCCTCTCAGGCATTGAGGCCATTAATGTCTTATAGATGCGGGTCCCACCTCAGGAACATGCACCTATCTCTAGAACGCTGGTCTTGTTAGCTGCATGTTTAGGCTGCAAGAGACGGTTAGCTTTACAGGAACAGCTTAGCTATGTGTGTTATGCCGTTCCCGTACCTCCCATTCACTTTTATGGGAGCATAGCACAGTCAGCCTGGCTGCTTCTGTAAACCAAGCCAACTCTCGCAGCCTGGATGCGGTGGCCACTGGGAAGGGATGGGGTAAGGTTGGATCAGGAGACCCCTGTTCTAAAGATATGTTTGAGTCCCAGAAGTGGGACCTGCATGGCTTCATCTATCAGACATCCATGGCTACTTGAGTAGTCAATCTCATGCATTTCATCCAGGGGCATACACAGGTCTCACAATCTTTTTTTATAAATTGGAGTAAATTTTTTATTATCTAAAAAAATTGCTCACCACATCACCCACTTTGCCCTAATTTTGGGTCCAAAAATTTGATTATGTCCTCCAAATAATAAATTGTGTGAGGTGCTCCCCCTCACACAATGTATAAAACTGGCTGCCTGCAGCTACCACTAGGGGGAGCTGAGTGCACAGGAATTTATACAGATACCATTAAATATAATGGCAGCTGTAAACATTTCTTTGCGCGTTCCCTAGTGACAGCCGCAGTAAACCGTGGTACATTTTTGTTGGAAGCAGTGGAGTGGTCTGCCTCCACATGTGTACTGCCAGGGTGCCATATACAACCTCTCTCATTATATATGTTCTATGGTCTTTGCTCTGAATATATCCGGGACGTTTGTGTTCTTGTTTTGCAGGTCTTCTCATATTAATATCTGCCCAGGGATCTAATGGTAAGTATTAGACCCCCATTAAAGGGTGTCTCCGATGTTTATCTATTGATGACCTTTCTGCTCCCATTCAAATGAAAACCCCTTTAACTGGTTAATGGAGTGCGTAGTCCCCTCAGTCATTTATGTGCGAGCTCCTGCACACAGTGCCACAGGCAGGAACAGGTCCTTAGGGAACCCTATGACATCACTGATGACATCACAGGGATCCTCTGTGGTAGAGGGGGCTGGAGAGCACAGAATGGCTGCCACAGGACTCTCATACACATTAGACTATTGTCCGAAACCACCATTTTTTTCTTCGGATTTAATTTGCGGATTCTCAGAAAAATACACAGTGTATCTGTCCAGGGCAAATGTGACTCATGTGAACATAACCTTTAAGAGACTGAGCGAAAGGGAAGACCCCTCTAACAACCTGAACCGTCCCCTTCCAAACCATATACAGGACTCAGGTCCAGTGCTTCCATACATTACCCAGCATTCATTAACACATACAACAGTATACACATACATCAGTATACACATACAACAGTATACACATACAACAGTATACACATACAACAGTGCACACATACAACAGTACACACATACAACAGTACACACATACAACAGTATACACATACAACAGTATACACATACATCAGTATACACATACAACAGTATACACATACAACAGTATACACATACAACAGTATACACATACAACAGTATACACATACAACAGTATACACATACAACAGTATACACATACAACAGTGCACACATACAACAGTATACACATACAACAGTATACACATACAACAGTATACACATACAACAGTATACACATACATCAGTATACACATACAACAGTATACACATACAACAGTATACACATACAACAGTATACACATACAACAGTGCACACATACAACAGTATACACATACAACAGTGCACACATACAACAGTATACACATACAACAGTATACACATACAACAGTGCACACACAACAGTATACACATACAACAGTATACACATACAACAGTATACACACACAACAGTATACACACACAACAGTATACACACACAACAGTATACACATACAACAGTATACACATACAACAATATACACATACAACACTGTACATAGTGGTATACATATACACAGAATTCATTAACACATACAACAGTACACACATACAACAGTATACACACACAACAGTATACACATACAACACTGTACATAGTGGTATACATATACACAGAATTCATTAACACATACAACAGTACACACATACAACAGTACACACATACAACATTACACACATACAACAGTGCACACATACAACAGTACACACATACAACAGTATACACATACAACAGTATACACATACAATGGTATCGTACACATAAAACAGTATTTACATAGAACAGTACACATATACAATATTATACACAACAGTAAACACATGCACAGCGGTATACACATACACAGTTGTACACATATAGGTATATACTTACACAGCGGTATACACATACACAGCGGTATACACATACACATCGGTATACACATACACAGTGGTATACACATACACAGTGGTACACATATAGGTATACACATACACAGCGGTATACACATACACAGCAGCATACACATACACAGCGGTATACACATACACAGCGGTATACACATACACAGCGGTATACACATACACAGTGGTATACACATACACAGTGGTACACATATAGGTATACACATACACAGCGGTATACACATACACAGCAGCATACACATACACAGCGGTATACACATACACAGCGGTATACACATACACATATAGGTATACACATACACAGCGGTATACACATACACAGCGGTATACACATACACAGCGGCATACACATACACAGTGGTATACACATATAGGTATACACATACACAGCGGCATACACATACACAGCGGTATACACATACACAGTGGTATACACATACACAGCGGTATACACATACACATCGGTATACACATACACAGTGGTATACACATACACAGTGGTACACATATAGGTATACACATACACAGCGGTATACACATACACAGCAGCATACACATACACAGCGGTATACACATACACAGCGGTATACACATACACAGCGGTATACACATACACAGTGGTATACACATACACAGTGGTACACATATAGGTATACACATACACAGCGGTATACACATACACAGCAGCATACACATACACAGCGGTATACACATACACAGCGGTATACACATACACATATAGGTATACACATACACAGCGGTATACACATACACAGCGGTATACACATACACAGTGGTATACACATATAGGTATACACATACACAGCGGCATACACATACACAGCGGTATACACATACACAGTGGTATACACATACACAGCGGTATACACATACACAGCGGCATACACATACACAGCGGTATACACATACACAGCGGTATACACATACACATTGGTATACACATACACAGCGGTATACACATACACAGCGGTATACACATACACAGCGGTATACACATACACAGTGGTACACATACACAGCAGTATACACATACACAGCGGTATACACATACACAGCAGCTTACGCAGCGGTATACCCATACACAGCGGTATACACATACACAGCAGTATACACATACACAGCGGTATACACATACACAGCAGCATACACAGCGGCATACACATACACAGTGGTATACACATACACAGCAGTATACACATACACAGCGGTATACACATACACAGCAGCTTACGCAGCGGTATACCCATACACAGCGGTATACACATACACAGCAGTATACACATACACAGCGGTATACACATACACAGCAGCATACGCAGCGGTATACACATACACAGCAGCATACACATACACAGCGGTATACACATACACAGCGGTATACACATACACAGTGGTATACACATACACAGCGGTATACACATACACAGCAGCATACACATACACAGTGGTACACATACACAGCAGTATACACATACACAGCGGTATACACATACACAGCGGTATACACATACACAGCAGTATACACATACACAGCGGTATACACATACACAGCAGTATACACATACACAGCAGTATACACATACACAGCGGTATACACATACACAGCAGTATACACATACACAGTGGTATACACATACACAGCAGCATACACATACACAGCAGCATACACATACACAGCGGTATACACATACACAGCAGCATACACATACACAGCGGTATACACATACACAGCAGCATACACATACACAGCGGTATACACATACACAGCGGTATACACATACACAGTGGTACACATACACAGCGGTATACACATACACAGTGGTACACATATAGGTATATACTTACACAGTGGTTCACACATACACAGCAGCATACACATACACAGCGGTATACACATACACAGCGGTATACACATACACAGTGGTACACATATAGGTATACACATACACAGCGGTATACACATACACAGTGGTACACATATAGTGAAAATTATTACCTGGAATTTTGCTTTCCATGAGTCCGAAGGCAGCACATGAAGGGTTAACTGAGTCCTATTCTCGCCCCAGGACCGCCCACCTAGCTAAAAACAAGATAATTAATTAATTAGCAGTCCTCTAGGTCCCTATAAAGCACTCCCTCTTTCAAACCTCCAACGTGTATAAAAAATAGATTCAGGCAATATGCAAAACAAAAGGATTTATTAGGGAGGGTGTGTATGTGCTGCCTTCGGACTCATGGAAAGCAAAATTCCAGGTAATAATTTTCACTTTCCCCTGTCGTCCTCGGCAGCACATGAAGGGATATGCATAGATACTAAAGGGAGGGAATTACTGAACTGCTGCACTCAACACCGCAGTGCCATAGGCTGAGCTCTTATTTTCTATGTCCAGCCGGTAGTGCTTCATGAAGGTAGATGGCGTAGACCATGATGCTGCTCTACAGATCTCTTCTAGGGAGACATGCGCTTGTTCAGCCCAAGATGTTGCTGTGGCCCTAGTTGAGTGGGCTCTAATCGGAGAAGGAGGAGAGATGCCCTCTATGGTGTATGCCTCCAAGATGACAGACTTGATCCATCTTGCCAGGGAACTCTTAGATGCCTTGTGACCTTTATTAGGACCGGAGTATAACAAAAACAGATTTTCATCTAATCTAAAATTCTCCGTCCTACGAAGGTAGATCTCAACTGCCCTCTTGACATCCAAGGTGTGCCAGCGAGCTTGTTCTTCATCTGAGGGATCTGGGAAAAAGACTGGTAGAAATGCTTCTCGGTTGACGTTAGCAGAAGAAGGAACTTTTGGCACAAAGGAAGGTAGAGTGCGCAGCAGAACTCCATTCGGCAGGATTCTTAAATACGGTGTTTTAACCGATAGTGCTTGCAATTCCCCGAGTCTCTTAGCTGAAGTGATGGCAATAAGAAAGAGAACTTTACAGGAGAGCCAATTAAGTTCTGCGTCTATTAAGGGCTCAAAGGGAGTTTCGGTCAATCTTCTGAGGACTAATGACAGATCCCAAACAGGCATAGGGTGTCTCACCACCGGTCTAAGCTTCTTAATGGCCTTGAAGAAACGATTAATTAAGGAATGATGTCCGAATCTGCTTTCTGTCATGGCATTAATGGCTGTCATGTGCACTTTCAAAGTGTTCGGAGTAAGACCCTTCTGGAATCCATCTTGCAGGAACTGGAGGATAACAGGGACTGTAATATCTGAACATTCATTCTCTGACATCCAGGATGAAAATTTCCTCCATATCTTTTCATACTTGATATTCGTAGAGGCTTTCCGGGAGGAGAGTAGAGTATTGATGACAGGGACAGACAGCCCTTTTTCTTCTAGTCTGGACCTCTCAGTCTCCAAGCTGTGAGATGAAGTTTGTTCAGATGTTGATGAAACAGGCCGTTCTGAACTAGTAGGTCGGGATAAGATGGAAGCTTCCAGTAGACTCCTCTGGATAACTGGAGTAGAAGTGGGAACCATGGCCTGCGTGGCCAAAAAGGAGCAATCAAGATCGCTTGAGGTTTCTCTAATAGGATCTTCTGCAGGACTCTTAAGATGAGGGGTACCGGGGGAAAGATATAAACATACTGGTCCTTCCAAGTTATAGAAAAGGCGTCTACTGCTGCTGGATTCTGGAATCCGTTCAGGGAACAGAACTTGGGCAGTTTGCTGTTTTCCCTGGAGGCCATCAGATCTATAGACGGAGTACCCCATCTGGCTGTAATCTGCAGGAAGTATTTCTGGTTCAGCTCCCACTCGGTTTGTCTGATCTTCCTCCGACTGAGAAGATCCGCCTGAGTATTCAACGAGCCTTTGATGTGTACCGCCCTTAGATTCTGTAAGTGCCTCTCTGCCCATGCGAAGATCTTCCTGCATAATGCAAGGAGTAGAAGGCTCCGGGTGCCTCCCTGCTTGTTTATGTAAAAAACTGCAGGGAGATTGTCCGTCTGAATTAGGACTGATTGGTTCTTCAAATCTGCCCGAAAGTGTTGTAATGCCAGCTTGATTGCCTTCAACTCTCTGAAGTTCGAGGACAGCTGTCGTTCTGTGCAGGACCAAGAACCTTGAACCCAACTGCTTCCAAGATGGGCTCCCCAGCCCCGGGAAGAGGCATCTGTCGTAACAGTCACCGTAGGTGTTAGCTGGAAGGATTTTCCTCTGGATAGATTCCTTCCTCTTAACCACCATTTCAGCTCCGTGATTGTGGAATCTCTCAACCTGACACGGGCTGAGAGATTGTGGTTGTACTTCCAGACTTGAAGCAAGTTCTGCTGTAATTCCCGTATGTGGGCCTGAGCCCATGGAACTGCATCTATTACTGATGTCATATGACCCAGGGTTTTCATCACCCTGTGGACTGTAGGTCTTTGGCCCGCAATTAAGATCTGTGTAGGCGTAAACTTGCAACAGCGATTACGGCTAATTTCGTAAAAATCCTGGGTGCTGATGAGAGGCCGAAGGGCAGGGCTTTGAATTGGAGGTGCTTTACTTTTCCTCCCAGGGTAATTGCAATCCTCAGAAAGCGTCTGGACGCGTTCTCTATTGGGACATGCAGATAAGCGTCTCTCAAGTCGATGGATGCCAAGAAGTGACCTTCTTGAAGCAGAGACGTGATAGACCTTATGTTTTCCATCTTGAAATGAACCTTTGTGATGAACTGATTCAAGTAGCGGAGGTCTATGATTAGGCGCCACTTTCCCTCTGGCTTGGGGACTGGAAATACTCTGGAATATACTCCAGTTCCTTCTTGATGGGTTTATCCTCTGGTTTCTTCCTACCCTTATCCGATGTTCTGGCAAAATATCTTCGGTCAGATCCTCTCCTGTCCGAACGCCCGCGAAAATCGGATCTTTGAAAGCGCTGCCTTCTGAAGGGCCGAAAGCTTCTGGGTTGAAATCTGCGCCTGGCAAGAGGAAATTCCAGTGCTTTATCTTCCTTATTGGTTTCCAATAACGTGTCAAGTTGAGAGCCGAACAGACGCCCTGGTTCAAAAGGAAGAGAACAAAGGTTGTTCTTGGAGGGGACATCACCCGACCACAATTTCAACCAGATAGACCTCCTGATAGAGTTGGAGAGGGCCATATTTTTGGCTAATCCTTTCAGGGTATCCACGGGGAAGTCACATAGGAATTCCGCCGCGATCTTCAAAGAAGGAAGCTGCTGAAGCAAATCTTCTCTCTCAACGCCATCCTCAATATCCCTTCCTAGTTGACTCAACCAAACCCTCAGGGCACGGGCTACAGGTACTGCGGCCATGGACGCCTTCTTCAGGGAGGCTATATATGAATGAAGCCGTTTTAGGAGATTATCTGCCTTCTTATCCATGGGATCCTTTAATAACGTAGAGTCGTCAGATGGAAAAAAGGACCTCTTCGCTAGTCTGGCCACTGCAGGATCAACCTTGGAAGGTGCCCCCCATTTCTCACATTCGGCAGGGTCTATCCTGTACATAGCCCTAGCTCTTCTTCCTGAATCCATCTTCCTTAATGGATGTTTCCATTCCTTCTGGATGATGGATTCAAGCACCGGATGACTGGGAAAAACCTGTGCTTTCTTTTTAGGAAAGTAAAACAGGCTCCCCTCATCTTGGTCGGTACGCGTCTCCGTCTTGGATTCAATTATATGTTTCACATCCTTGATGAGACGGTTAATATCCTCCTTCCTGAACAAGAAGTTCTCTTCTGTGGATGGTTCTAGATCTGAGCTAGAACCAGAGGACACCTCCCCTTCCGAACGAGAAGACCTCTCGGGAGACGTAGAAGGGCTAGGATCAGCCCGTTTCCTCTTATGCGTCTTCTGTCTCTTAGACTGAGACAGAAAGGATTCGAGTAAGGAGATTAATTTTTTCGTATTATCTTCAGAGACAAGCTCCGGCTGAGTACAAGCTGCGCAAATGTTTGACGTGTAACCCTTAGGAAGCGGTTTGATACACGTGATACATAAGGGCTGCTTCTTATGTCTCTTCACACGCCTGGGTGAGGATTCCGGGGAATGGGAAAACGCCTCTAATCCACAGCTCCCACAATAATCGTCCTGGTGGTCATCAGGGAGAGGCTGGTCGCAGGATTGGCACAGCCTGTGCCTGTGTTTCCTGGCTCTTTTTCCTCCTTTACTGGAATGGCTGGACATCTGGAAGAGGAACAGATTAAATATATACCATAAAATATAAAGTCAGGTAAAACTGGCTGTAATCAGTCAAAACCAGAGCCTGGATAAGGGGTACCTTAGAAATAATAGAGCTCGACTGCCAAGGCACAAGGGCAGTGAGAGCATGGACTATACCACCTTAAATACAGGAGAAAATTAGAATTTGCCGCCGGAATCCCGGGGGGCGGGCGCCCGCTGATGACGTCACACTCAGCAGCCGACGCTGCGTTCCACGATGCGTTCCACTGGGATTTGCAGGCACCGCCATTGCCACCCAGAGAGAGAAGCGCTGGAGCGGCATATTGTAGGCATCGCTGCACACACGAACCCGGCACAGGAGAGGACATACTCCACAGAGCAGCGCCAAGGCACCCCCATGGCTAGCTGGACTCTGAGCCTAAGCCTGGGACACCCCCCAGGCATGAGGGCTCCAGATGAGGTGGGCTAGAAACCTGTCCAGAATCAGGACATGAAAAAAACATGTTGGAGGTTTGAAAGAGGGAGTGCTTTATAGGGACCTAGAGGACTGCTAATTAATTAATTATCTTGTTTTTAGCTAGGTGGGCGGTCCTGGGGCGAGAATAGGACTCAGTTAACCCTTCATGTGCTGCCGAGGACGACAGGGGAAAGGTATATACTTACACAGTGGTTCACACATACACAGCAGCATACACATACACAGCGGTATACACATACACAGCGGTATACACATACACAGCAGTATACACATACACAGCAGCATACACATACACAGTGGTATACACATACACAGCGGTATACACATACACAGCGGTATACACATACACAGCGGTATACACATACACAGCAGTATACACATACACAGCGGTATACACATACACAGCGGTATACACATACACAGCAGTATACACATACACAGCGGTATACACATACACAGCGGTATACACATACACAGCGGTATACACATACACAGCGGTATACACATACACAGCGGTATACACATACACAGCGGTATACACATACACAGCGGTATACACATACACAGCGGTATACACATACACAGTGGTACACATATAGGTATAGACATACACAGCGGTATACACATACACAGCGGTATACACATACACAGCGGTATACACATACACAGCGGTATACACATACACAGCGGTATACACATACACAGCAGTATACACATACACAGCGGTATACACATACACAGCGGTATACACATACACAGCGGTATACACATACACAGCGGTATACACATACACAGTGGTACACATATAGGTATACACATACACAGCGGTATACACATACACAGCAGTATACACATACACAGCGGTATACACATACACAGCAGCATACACATACACAGCGGTATACACATACACAGTGGTATACACATACACAGCGGTATACACATACACAGCAGCATACACATACACAGCGGTATACACATACACAGCAGTACACACATACACAGCAGTATACACATACACAGCGGTATACACATACACAGCGGTATACACATACACAGCAGCATACACATACACAGCGGTATACACATACACAGCGGTATACACATACACAGCAGCATACACATACACAGTGGTATACACATACACAGCGGTACACACATACACATACACAGCAGTATACACATACACAGCAGCATACACATACACAGCGGTATACACATACACAGTGGGATACACATACACAGCGGTATACACATACACAGCGGTATACACATACACAGCGGCATACACATACACAGTGGTATACACATATAGGTATACACATACAAAGTGGTATACACATACACAGCGGTATACACATACACAGCGGTATACACATACACAGCGGTACACACATACACAGTGGTATACACATACACAGTGGTACACATATAGGCATACACATACACAGCGGTATACACATACACAGCGGTATACACATACACAGTGGTACACATATAGGTATACACATACACAGCGGTATACACATACACAGCGGTATACACATACACAGTGGTACACATATAGGTATACACATACACAGCAGTATACACATACACAGTGGTATACACATACACAGCGGTATACACATACACAGTGGTACACACATACACATCGGTATACACATACACAGCGGTATACACATACACAGCAGCATACACATACACAGTGGTACACATATAGGTATACACATACACAGCGGTATACACATACACAGCGGTATACACATACACAGTGGTATACACATACACAGCGGTATACACATACACAGCGGTATACACATACACATTGGTACACATATAGGCATACACATACACAGCGGTATACACATACACAGTGGGATACACATACACAGCGGTATACACATACACAGCGGTATACACATACACAGCGGCATACACATACACAGTGGTATACACATATAGGTATACACATACAAAGTGGTATACACATACACAGCGGTATACACATACACAGCGGTATACACATACACAGCGGTACACACATACACAGTGGTATACACATACACAGTGGTACACATATAGGCATACACATACACAGCGGTATACACATACACAGTGGTATACACATATAGGTATACACATACACAGCGGTATACACATACACAGCGGTATACACATACACAGTGGTACACATATAGGTATACACATACACAGCAGTATACACATACACAGTGGTATACACATACACAGCGGCATACACATACACAGCGGTATACACATACACAGTGGTACACACATACACATCGGTATACACATACACAGCGGTATACACATACACAGCAGCATACACATACACAGTGGTACACATATAGGTATACACATACACAGCGGTATACACATACACAGCGGTATACACATACACAGTGGTATACACATACACAGCGGTATACACATACACAGCGGTATACACATACACATTGGTATACACATACACAGCGGTATACACATACACAGCAGCATACACATACACAGCGGTATACACATACACATCGGTATACACATACACATCGGTATACACATACACATCGGTATACACATACACATCGGTATACACATACACAGCGGTATACACATACACAGCGGTATACACATATACAGCGGTATACACATACACAGCGGCATACACATACACAGCAGTATACACATACACAGCGGTATACACATACACAGCAGTATACACATACACAGCGGTATACACATACACATTGGTATACACATACACAGCAGCATACACATACACAGCAGTATACACATACACAGCGGTATACACATACACAGCGGTATACACATACACAGCGGTATACACATACACAGCGGTACACATATAGGTATACACATACACATCGGTATACACATACACATCGGTATACACATACACAGCAGTATACACATACACAGCGGTATACACATACACAGCAGTATACACATACACAGCGGTATACACATACACAGCAGTATACACATACACAGCGGTATACACATACACATCGGTATACACATACACATCGGTATACACATACACAGCAGTATACACATACACAGCGGTATACACATACACAGCAGTATACACATACACAGCGGTATACACATACACAGCAGTATACACATACACAGCAGTATACACATACACAGCGGTATACACATACACAGCGGTATACACATACACAGTGGTACACATATAGGTATACACATACACAGCAGTATACACATACACAGTGGTATACACATACACAGCGGCATACACATACACAGCGGTATACACATACACAGTGGTACACACATACACATCGGTATACACATACACAGCGGTATACACATACACAGCAGCATACACATACACAGCGGTATACACATACACATCGGTATACACATACACAGTGGTACACATATAGGTATACACATACACAGCGGTATACACATACACAGCGGTATACACATACACAGTGGTATACACATACACAGCGGTATACACATACACAGCGGTATACACATACACATTGGTATACACATACACAGCGGTATACACATACACAGCAGCATACACATACACAGCGGTATACACATACACATCGGTATACACATACACATCGGTATACACATACACATCGGTATACACATACACATCGGTATACACATACACAGCGGTATACACATACACAGCGGTATACACATATACAGCGGTATACACATACACAGCGGCATACACATACACAGCAGTATACACATACACAGCGGTATACACATACACAGCAGTATACACATACACAGCAGTATACACATACACAGCAGCATACACATACACAGCGGTATACACATACACAGTGGTATACACATACACAGCGGTATACACATACACATTGGTATACACATACACAGCAGCATACACATACACAGCAGTATACACATACACAGCAGTATACACATACACAGCGGTATACACATACACAGTGGTATACACATACACAGCGGTATACACATACACATTGGTATACACATACACAGCAGCATACACATACACAGCAGTATACACATACACAGCGGTATACACATACACAGCGGTATACACATACACAGCGGTATACACATACACAGCGGTACACATATAGGTATACACATACACATCGGTATACACATACACATCGGTATACACATACACAGCAGTATACACATACACAGCGGTATACACATACACAGCAGTATACACATACACAGCGGTATACACATACACAGCAGTATACACATACACAGCGGTATACACATACACATTGGTATACACATACACAGCAGCATACACATACACAGCAGTATACACATACACAGCGGTATACACATACACAGCAGCATACACATACACAGCAGCATACACATACACAGCGGTACACATATAGGTATACACATACACAGCAGTATACACATACACAGCAGCATACACATACACAGTGGTATACACATACACAGCGGTATACACATACACAGCAGTATACACATACACAGCGGTATACACATACACAGCGGCATACACATACACAGCGGTATACACATACACAGCGGCATACACATACACAGCAGCATACACATACACAGCGGTATACACATACACAGCGGTATACACATACACAGCAGTATACACATACACAGTTGTACACATATAGGTATACACATACACAGCGGTATACACATACACAGCAGTATACACATACACAGCGGTATACACATACACAGCGGTATACACATACACAGTGGTATACACATACACAGCAGCATACACATACACAGTGGTATACACATACACAGCAGTATACACATACACAGCAGCATACACATACACAGTGGTATACACATACACAGCGGTATACACATACACAGTGTTATACACATACACAGCGGTATACACATACACAGCAGTATACACATACACAGCGGTATACACATACACAGCGGCATACACATACACAGCAGCATACACATACACAGCGGTATACACATACACAGCGGTATACACATACACAGCAGCATACACATACACAGCGGTACACATATAGGTATACACATACACAGCGGTATACACATACACAGTGGTACACATATAGGTATACACATACACATGCAGTGGGCGGGTTTGGGGTGACCCCAATGATGCGCTGGGTCCCCCGTTCTCCGTCGAGGTGTCACCATGTGTTGCTGCTCCCCGGAATGGAAGGTAAGGCGGGGTGCACCCCAGTGGGAAATAAGTCCAGAGAGTCGGGGTCTGCAGTAACCAGTTCTTTACTGGAGGAATTCAGGTGCAAAACAATACAGGTGAGACACTGAGCGGCCTCTCCGCTCTCCTCCCCGGCAGAAGAAGGGTTCGATGCTGAGGAAAGGCCCGGGCTAGCGGTCCTCCTCTCTCAGGCTACTTTCACACTAGCGATCCGGCAGGGATCAGCAAAAACCCTTCCGTTACTGATAATACAACCATCTGCGTCCGTTCTGAACGGATCCGGTTGTATTATCTGTAACATAGCCATGAACTCTATTGAAAGTCAATGGGGGACGGATCCGTTTTCTATTGTCTCAGATTGCTTTCTGTCCACATGCTGCGGTTTGCTCTCCGGTATGAGAACATTTTGGAGCTCTCCGTTCTGTTCAGTTACGTTTTGTCCCCATTGACAATGAATGAGGACAAAACGGAAGCGTTTTTTCCCCGGTATTGAGACCCTATAATGGATCTCAATACCGGAAAATGTTAACGCTAGTGTGAAAGTAGCCTTAGTAGTCACAGGATCTCAATAGCGGGGGAAGACGCTTCCGTTTTATCCCCATTCATTCTTCAAAACTGAACTGAAGGGAACAGAGTTCACCAGAATGCATTCCGTTCCATTTGGTTGCGTCCCCGTCACGGACAGAATAATCCTGCAAGCAGAGTTTTTATGTCCGCGATGTGGTGCGGAGCAATGCGGATTCATCCTGACACACAATGTAAGTCAATGGGGACGGATCCGTTGGTGTTCAAGACGGATCCTTCATGGCTACAGAAGACATAATACAACCGGATCTGTTCATAACGGCTGCAGACGGTTGTATTATCAGAACGGAAACCTTTTTGCTGATCCATGACGGATCCAGCAAAACCGCAGGTGTGAAAGTCGCCGAATCCTGCCTGTAATGATACCACCTCTGTGTACAGATAAGACAGGATCCACCATTCACAATAGGTGATTGTCACATCTTGTACAGTGACCTCAGACCAGGCCTAGAAAACTCTCCCATGTAAGGGCTCTTTTGACCCCGGAAGTTTTTCCGTTTTTGTTTTGCGCTCCCTGCCTTCCCGGAGCCATAACTTTTTTATTTTTCCATTCACATAGCCGTATGAGGGCTTGTTTTTTTGTGGGACAAGTGTTACTTTCCAAGACCACCATTCAATATTGCATTGCATGTAGTGGGAAGCAGGAAAAAAATTCCAAATGGGGTGGAATTGGAAAAAAATCTTTACGGGTTTTTTATTTACAGCGTTCATTGTGAGATAAAACTGACCAGTTACTTTCTTTCCTCCAGGTCAGTATGAATCCGGTGATACCTTATATGTGTAGTTTTTCTTGTGTTTTGATACTGATAAAATAATAAACATATTTTTTCCAAGGTTTAGAATTTTTTCTTCGCCACATTCTGACTCCTATAACTTTTTTGTAGTTATGTGTACAGAGCTGTGTGACGGCTCATTTTTTTTCGGGGTGATCTTTACTTTTCATTGATACCATACTGAGGTATGTATAGTTTTTGACCAATTTTTATTTAACGTTTTGTGGGAAAGCGACCAAACTGTGAATCGGCCATTTAGATTTTTTTTTTTTTTTACCATTTCTCCATTTGCCATATGGGGAAAATATTTTTATATTTTTATAGTATGGGTGTTTTTTCACATGGTGATACCCATGATGTGTCTTTTTAAAAAAATGTTTTATTTATTTTGGGAAAGGGGGGCTTTTAAATTTTTATATTTTTTTAGTTTTAAAAACGAAAAAAAATTTTTTAAACATTTTTATAGTTTCCTTAGGGAACTATTACAAGCAATCACTACATTGCTATTCTCATAGACTCCAATGCATTGGCTTTGGAGTCTATGAGAAATGCACTAGTTTCCTATGGAGCCTTATTACAGGCAAGGGCTCCATAGAAACTACTATGCAGCATCCTCCTGTCATTCTCTATACAAGCTCTGGCCCCTCTGATCGCCACCGTGGTGGGGCTGGAGCATTACCGGAAGCATGTGCTTCTGAGTTTTCGCGCTCACAGATGCCGTGGTCAGGTTTGACCACGGGATCTGAAGAGTTAAATGTCAACGATGGGTCGCGGACAATTGCTGTATGAAACAGCAGGCACCCTCCCCTCTCCGCGGCTATGGCGCTCCGCTCTGCTCAGGGGCAGGTGCCATCTTTAGAGATCCGGCCAGCGCTGCTGGTTGGAAAGGAGTTAAATATCTGGAATGCATGGAAAATTGAAAACAACATCATCAAAAATTCTTAAAAAATATGTGAAACATAAAAAAATTATTTCAACAGAAGGGTCATTTTCTGATGACATTCCCTTTAATCAATCCCTGCAAATTGGTGACTGGTCGTCATTGTGTAATTCCCAGAAATCCTTATATAAATCAAAATGATTGTTCAGAATTAAAAAAATATATATTTTAAAAAAGCCACCCCTATATTGAATTGTTGACACAACCCTACTGAAGTGAATGCAGCAGAGCTAGTGCACCTAGGTACAGGGGTGGTGCTGGTCTTGGTAATCATGGCCGCCTTTTCATTCTTCTTTATTCTTTTTTTTGCAGTCAATGATAAACTTTGTACGGGTGGCAGAGTATATGACTGTAGGCTCCCCTGTCCTCCAACCTGCGATAACCCAAATCCTAGGTGTGATCTTGCGGTGTGCCGCCCAGGATGTTTCTGCCCATTTGGCACTGTAGAAAGTGGCAACGGGAAATGCGTGAAGATAGAAGAATGCTGCAAGGGCAACACGACAAATGGCTGCCGCAATAACTGCCTCGATGTCTGCGAAAAACAGCCTGATCCGATATGTTTCACGTTTTGTGAAATTGGCTGTTCCTGCAAAAGTGGCTACGTGCGCCTGCCCAACAGCGACCAATGTGTCCTTCCTCAGGACTGCCCCAAAGCTGGCTAAAACCAATAAACCGGCCCCTGCGCCTTATTAGCTATGATCAAAATGTAAAGAGACCTACTGTATATGGAGTCATGTCTAATGGAAATAAACTGATTGTAAAGCTTGTTTTCATTCATTTCTATTGATTCATAAAGCGATAAGGATCTGACCAATCAGATCACAATCAGCCAAAACTGACTGTCCCCTGTCTCATCGGCATTTCAGTCTCTCTGAATTAGGGTAGATGTGTCTAGAAACTGAGCTCTAGCATGCAGATCAGACCTTTTTACATAAGCAGATAATTGCCCAAATGAACGACTGAATAAACGATCATTCATTACTTACGATTGTTATTGCTGCTGATTGTTCCCGACAGTTGCTTCGCTTGTCAGTGGAGGTGACCACTGCATTTACACGCAGCGATCTCCTCCTCAGTATGGGAAGCAGAGATTGCTGTTTAGATGGCATGACCTGCTGCCGGCAAACAATGCTTTAGTAGACCGCACCAACATACCTATTACCCAATGAATGAACGTTTTGCTCAAATTATTCATCGGGTAATCCTTGGCACCTTTACAACCTTCGGGCAGTGTAAAGTACCCTTTACTTGGATGGATTATTGTCTGGAGCAGGGGCATAACTATAATCCTCTAGGATCCAGAGCAAATTTTGATCTTGGGGCTCATTAAACAGACGGAGCAGTTCTAATCTTAAATGTTATATCACATCACAGTCAAATAGACATTTCTTGCCATTGTTTATGCAACGTGCCACCCCCCCAGGGTTGATCATGTCCCAGGTTTATTGGAATGCCGAGTGGTGTGGTGTGGCCTAAATAGTTTTCTCTGTGTGTGTCACGGTGCTCCTACCTGGATTCCGTCGCTCCCCAGGGCTTGGTTCCAAAGCAATAAAGGGACGAGTAATGGTGGAGAATAAATCGAGTCCAGACCTTTATAAAGTTCAACAGCTTTACTTGCATCAACTTATATCCAGACAATATTCAGGCTTTCTCTTGGTTTTAGCAGGTTTTGGCATATACTGGCAGGCAAACTTGAATATTCTGCTTCTCCTTCTCTGCTGTGCTAAAATCAGCTCGGTTCTGGCAGTTGGACTTTAGGACTGTTTTGGTATCTTTGGAGTGGGGCACCTTTGGATGTTGACCCACTTGTGACACTCTGTAGGTGAATCTGCAAGGAGTCAGGGTGCTCTATGAGCTGCTTCCCTTTTGACACTTCTGCTGCAGGATGGGGACCTCCCTTCGCTGCGACGTCTTGGCACATCTTTTCAGCTCCACTGTCTAGACTAGACTGGAATAAACTGGAACTGTAAACCCCTTTTTTTGATAAGAAACAGGACTGGCCCACTTCTGCCCAAAAGGGTGAAAATGGAATGGTATGTTCCATTCTATCTAAGGCTACTTTCACACTAGCTTTCGTTTTGTCCCCATTCATTGTCAATGGGGACAAAACTTAACTGTACAGAACAGAATGTTCCAAAAAGCAGCAGCATGCTGCGGTTTTCTTTTCGTCATGGGATATGGAGCAAGAGGGATTCATCATGACCCACAATGCAAGTCAATGGGGACGTATCCGTTTAATTCTGACACTATCTGACACAATAGAAAACGGATCTGTTCATAACGGATGCAGATGGTTGTATTATCAGTAACGGAAGATTTTTTGCTGATCCCTGCCGGATCAGGCAAAAACGCAAGTGTGAAAGTAGCCTAAGGATCTCTCGCTCTATGCCAAATACACACCTCCATCTGCTGGACAACCAGGAACATTACATGAACATAACAGTTTCAGAGTAACATTATGATGGACCTGGAATAAGTACAAGAATGACACTATGGGTTAGCAATTAGAGTTGAGCGAACACCAGGATGTTCGGGGTCGAGAAGTTCGGCCGAACTTCCCGGAAATGTTCGGGTTCGGGATCCGAACCCGACCCGAACTTCGTCCCGAACCCGAACCCCATTGAAGTCAATGGGGACCCGAACTTTTCGGCACTAAAAAGGCTGTAAAACGGCCCAGGAAAGAGCTAGAGGGCTGCAAAAGGCAGCAACATATAGGTAAATCCCATGCAAACAAATGTGGATAAGGAAATGAATTAAAATAAAAATAAAAAAATAAAAATTAACCAATATCAATTGGACAGAGGTCCCATAGCAGAGAATCTGGCTTCACGTCAGCAGAGAATCAGTCTTCATGTCATAGCAGAGAATCAGGCTTCACGTCACCCACCACTGGAACAGGCCACTGTCACATATTTAGGCCCCGGCACCCAGACAGAGGAGAGAGGTCCCGTAACAGAGAATCTGGCCTTATGTCAGCGCAGAATCAGTCTTCATGTCATAGCAGAGAATCAGGCTTCACGTCACCCACCACTGGAACAGGCCACTGTCACATATTTAGGCCCAGGCAGAGGAGAGAGGTCCCGTAACAGAGAATCTGGCCTTATGTCAGCACAGAATCTGTCTTCATGTCATAGCAGAGAATCAGGCTTCACGTCACCCACCACTGGAACAGGCCACTGTCACATATTTAGGCCCCGGCACCCAGACAGAGGAGAGAGGTCCCGTAACAGAGAATCTGGCCTTATGTCAGCACAGAATCTGTCTTCATGTCATAGCAGAGAATCAGGCTTCACGTCACCCACCACTGGAACAGGCCACTGTCACATATTTAGGCCCCGGCACCCAGACAGAGGAGAGAGGTCCCGTAACAGAGAATCTGGTCTTATGTCAGCACAGAATCTGTCTTCATGTCATAGCAGAGAATCAGGCTTCACGTCACCCACCACTGGAACAGGCCACTGTCACATATTTAGGCCCAGGCAGAGGAGAGAGGTCCCGTAACAGAGAATCTGGCCTTATGTCAGCACAGAATCTGTCTTCATGTCATAGCAGAGAATCAGGCTTCACGTCACCCACCACTGGAACAGGCCACTGTCACATAATTAGGCCCAGGCACCCAGACAGAGGAGAGAGGTCCCGTAACAGAGAATCTGGCCTTATGTCAGCACAGAATCTGTCTTCATGTCATAGCAGAGAATCAAGCTTCACGTCACCCACCACTGGAACAGGCCACTGTCACATATTTAGGCCCCGGCACCCAGACAGAGGAGAGAGGTCCCGTAACAGAGAATCTGGCCTTATGTCAGCACAGAATCTGTCTTCATGTCATAGCAGAGAATCAGGCTTCACGTCACCCACCACTGGAACAGGCCACTGTCACATATTTAGGCCCCGGCACCCAGACAGAGGAGAGAGGTCCCGTAACAGAGAATCTGGCCTTATGTCAGCACAGAATCTGTCTTCATGTCATAGCAGAGAATCAGGCTTCACGTCACCCACCACTGGAACAGGCCACTCTCACATATTTAGGCCCCGGCACCCAGACAGAGAAGAGAGGTCCCGTAACAGAGAATCTGGCCTTATGTCAGCGCAGAATCAGTCTTCATGTCATAGCAGAGAATCAGGCTTCACGTCACCCACCACTGGAACAGGCCACTGTCACATATTTAGGCCCAGGCACCCAGGCAGAGGAGAGAGGTCCCGTAACAGAGAATCTGGCCTTATGTCAGCACAGAATCTGTCTTCATGTCATAGCAGAGAATCAGGCTTCACGTCACCCACCACTGGAACAGGCCACTGTCACATATTTAGGCCCCGGCACCCAGACAGAGGAGAGAGGTCCCGTAACAGAGAATCTGGCCTTATGTCAGCACAGAATCTGTCTTCATGTCATAGCAGAGAATCAGGCTTCACGTCACCCACCACTGGAACAGGCCACTGTCACATATTTAGGCCCCGGCACCCAGACAGAGGAGAGAGGTCCCGTAACAGAGAATCTGGCCTTATGTCAGCACAGAATCTGTCTTCATGTCATAGCAGAGAATCAGGCTTCACGTCACCCACCACTGGAACAGTCCACTGTCACATATTTAGGCCCCGGCACCCAGACAGAGAAGAGAGGTCCCGTAACAGAGAATCTGGCCTTATGTCAGCGCAGAATCAGTCTTCATGTCATAGCAGAGAATCAGGCTTCACGTCACCCACCACTGGAACAGGCCACTGTCACATATTTAGGCCCAGGCACCCAGGCAGAGGAGAGAGGTCCCGTAACAGAGAATCTGGCCTTATGTCAGCACAGAATCTGTCTTCATGTCATAGCAGAGAATCAGGCTTCACGTCACCCACCACTGGAACAGGCCACTGTCACATATTTAGGCCCCGGCACCCAGACAGAGGAGAGAGGTCCCGTAACAGAGAATCTGGCCTTATGTCAGCACAGAATCTGTCTTCATGTCATAGCAGAGAATCAGGCTTCACGTCACCCACCACTGGAACAGGCCACTGTCACATATTTAGGCCCAGGCACCCAGGCAGAGGAGAGAGGTCCCGTAATAGAGAATCTGGCCTTATGTCAGCACAGAATCTGTCTTCATGTCATAGCAGAGAATCAGGCTTCACGTCACCCACCACTGGAACAGGCCACTGTCACATATTTAGGCCCAGGCACCCAGGCAGAGGAGTGAGGTCCCGTAACAAAGAATCTGAGCTTATGTCAGCACAGAATCAGTCTTCATGTCATAGCAGAGAATCAGGCTTCACGTCACCCACCACTGGAATAGGCCACTGTCACATATTTAGGCCCAGGCAGAGGAGAGAGGTCCCGTAACAGAGAATCTGGCCTTATGTCAGCACAGAATCTGTCTTCATGTCATAGCAGAGAATCAGGCTTCACGTCACCCACCACTGGAACAGGCCACTGTCACATATTTAGGCCCCGGCACCCAGACAGAGGAGAGAGGTCCCGTAACAGAGAATCTGGCCTTATGTCAGCACAGAATCTGTCTTCATGTCATAGCAGAGAATCAGGCTTCACGTCACACACCACTGGAACAGGCCACTGTCACATATTTAGGCCCAGGCACCCAGGCAGAGGAGAGAGGTCCCGTAACAGAGAATCTGGCCTTATGTCAGCACAGAATCTGTCTTCATGTCATAGCAGAGAATCAGGCTTCACGTCACCCACCACTGGAACAGGCCACTGTCACATATTTAGGCCCAGGCAGAGGAGAGAGGTCCCGTAACAGAGAATCTGGCCTTATGTCAGCACAGAATCTGTCTTCATGTCATAGCAGAGAATCAGGCTTCACGTCACCCACCACTGGAACAGGCCACTGTCACACATTTAGGCCCCGGCACCCAGACAGAGGAGAGGTTCATTCAACTTTGGGTTGCCCCGCAATATAATGGTAAAATGAAAATAAAAATAGTATTGAATGAGGAATTGCCCTGGAGTAGAATAATATATTGTTAAGGGGAGGTAGTTAATATCTAATCTGCACAAGGGATGGACAGGTCCTGTGGGATCCATGCCTGGTTCATTTTTATGAACGTCAGCTTGTCCACATTGGCTGCAGACAGGCGGCTGCGTTTGTCTGTAATGACGCCCCCTGCCGTGCTGAATACACGTTCAGACAAAACGCTGGCCGCCGGGCAGGCCAGCACCTCCAAGGCATAAAAGGCTAGCTCTGGCCACGTGGACAATTTGGAGACCCAGAAGTTGAATGGGGCCGAACCATCAGTCAGTACGTGGAGGGGTGTGCACACGTACTGTTCCACCATGTTAGTGAAATGTTGCCTCCTGCTAACACGTTCCGTATCAGGTGGTGGTGCAGTTAGCTGTGGCGTGGTGACAAAACTTTTCCAGATCTCTGCCATGCTAACCCTGCCCTCAGAGGAGCTGGCCGTGACACAGCTGCGTTGGCGACCTCTTGCTCCTCCTCTGCCTTCGCCTTGGGCTTCCACTGGTTCCCCTGTGACATTTGGGAATGCTCTCAGTAGCGCGTCTACCAACGTGAGCTTGTACTCGCGCATCTTCCTATTACGCTCCAGTGTAGGAAGTAAGGTGGGCACATTGTCTTTGTACCGGGGATCCAGCAGGGTGGCAACCCAGTAGTCCGCACACGTTAAAATGTGGGCAACTCTGCTGTCGTTGCGCAGGCACTGCAGCATGTAGTCGCTCATGTGTGCCAGGCTGCCCAGAGGTAAGGACAAGCTGTCCTCTGTGGGAGGCGTATCGTCATCGTCCTGTGTTTCCCCCCAGCCACGCACCAGTGATGGGCCCGAGCTGCTTTGGGTGCCACCCCGCTGTGAACATGCTTTATCCTCATCCTCCTCCACCTCCTCCTCATCCTCGTCCTCCTCGTCCTCCAGTAGTGGGCCCGGTCTGGCCACATTTGTACCTGGCCTCTGGTGTTGCAAAAAACCTCCCTCTGAGTCACTTCAAAGAGACTGGCCTGAAAGTGCTAAAAATGACCCCTCTTCCTCCTCTTCCTCCTGGGCCACCTCCTCTTCCATCATCGCCCTAAGTGTTTTCTCAAGGAGACATAGAAGTGGTATTGTAACGCTGATAACGGCGTCATCGCCACAGGCCATGTTGGTGGAGTACTCGAAACAGCGCAACAGGGCACACAGGTCTCGCATGGAGGCCCAGTCATTGGTGGTGAAGTGGGTCTGATCCGCAGTGCGACTGACCCGTGCGTGCTGCAGCTGAAACTCCACTATGGCCTGCTGCTGCTCGCACAGTCTGTCCAGCATATGCAAGGTGGAGTTCCACCTGGTGGGCACGTCGCATATGAGGCGGTGAGCGGGAAGGCCGAAGTTACGCTGTAGCGCAGACAGGCGAGCAGCGGCAGGGTGTGAACGCCGGAAGCGCGAACAGACGGCCCGCACTTTATGCAGCAGCTCTGACATGTCGGGGTAGTTGCGAATGAACTTCTGCACCACCAAATTCAGCACATGCGCCAGGCAAGGGATGTGCGTCAAACCGGCTAGTCCCAGAGCTGCAACGAGATTTCGCCCATTATCGCACACCACCAGGCCGGGCTTGAGGCTCACCGGCAGCAACCACTCGTCGGTCTGTTGTTCTATACCCCACCACAACTCCTGTGCGGTGTGGGGCCTGTCCCCCAAACATATGAGTTTCAGAATGGCCTGCTGACGTTTACCCCGGGCTGTGCTGAAGTTGGTGGTGAAGGTGTGTGGCTGACTGGATGAGCAGGTGGAAGAAGAGGAGGAGGAAGCTGAGTAGGAGGAGGAGGAGACAGGAGGCAAAGAATGTTGCCCTGCGATCATTGGTGGCGGAAGGACGTGCGCCAAACAGCTCTCTGCCTGGGGCCCAGCCGCCACTACATTTACCCAGTGTGCAGTTAGGGAGATATAGCGTCCCTGGCCGTGCTTACTAGTCCACGTATCTGTGGTTAGGTGGACCTTGCCACTGATGGCGTTGCGCAGTGCACACTTGATTTTATCGGACACTTGGTTGTGCAGGGAAGGCACGGCTCTCTTGGAGAAGTAGTGCCGGCTGGGAACAACATACTGTGGGACAGCAAGCGACATGAGCTGTTTGAAGCTGTCTGTGTCCACCAGCCTAAATGACAGCATTTCATAGGCCAGTAGTTTAGAAATGCTGGCATTCAGGGCCAGGGATCGAGGGTGGCTAGGTGGGAATTTACGCTTTCTCTCAAATGTTTGTGAGATGGAGAGCTGAACGCTGCCGTGTGACATGGTTGAGATGCTTGGTGACGCAGGTGGTGGTGTTGGTGGTACATCCCATGTTTGCTGGGCGGCAGGTGCCAACGTTCCTCCAGAGGCGGAGGAAGAGGCCGAGGCGGCGGCAGCAGCAAAAGAGGCCGAGGCGGCGGCAGCAGCAGAAGAGGTAGCAGGGGGAGCCTGAGTGAGTTCCTTGTTTTTAAGGTGTTTACTCCACTGCAGTTCATGCTTTGCATGCAGGTGCCTGGTCATGCAGGTTGTGCTAAGGTTCAGAACGTTAATGCCTCGCTTCAGGCTCTGATGGCAAAGCGTGCAAACCACTCGGGTCTTGTCGTCAGCACATTGTTTGAAGAAGTGCCATGCCAGGGAACTCCTTGAAGCTGCCTTTGGGGTGCTCGGTCCCAGATGGCGGCGGTCAGTAGCAGGCGGAGTCTCTTGTCGGCGGGTGTTCTGATTTTGCCCACTGCTCCCTCTTTTCCTACGCTGTTGGCTCGGTCTCACCACTGCCTCTTCCTCCGAACTCTGAAAGTCAGTGGCACGACCTTCATTCCATGTGGGGTCTAGGACCTCATCGTCCCCTGCATCGTTTTCCATCCAGTCTTGATCCCTGACCTCCTGTTCAGTCTGCACACTGCAGAAAGACGCAGCAGTTGGCACCTGTGTTTCGTCATCATCAGAGACGTGCTGAGGTGGTATTCCCATGTCCTCATCATCAGGAAAAATAAGTGGTTGTGCGTTAGTGCATTCTATCTCTTCCACCCCTGGGGAAGGGCTAGGTGGATGCCCTTGGGAAACCCTGGCAGCAGAGTCTTCAAACAGCATAAGAGACTGCTGCATAACTTGAGGCTCAGACAGTTTCCCTGATATGCATGGGGGTGATGTGACAGACCGATGGGCTTGGTTTTCATGCGCCATCTGTGCGCTTTCTGCAGAAGACTGGGTGGTAGATAATGTGAACGTGCTGGATCCACTGTCGGCCACCCAATTGACTAATGCCTGTACCTGCTCAGGCCTTACCATCCTTAGAACGGCATTGGGCCCCACCAAATATCGCTGTAAATTCTGCTGGCTACTGGGACCTGAGGTAGTTGGTTCACTAGGACGTGTGGCTGTGGCAGAACGGCCACGTCCTCTCCCAGCACCAGAGGGTCCACTAACACCACCACGACCATGTCCACGTCCGCGTCCCTTATTAGATGTTTTCCTCATTGTTCCCGTTCACCACAATTTTGAGAATGGCAAATTTGGGAATAGTTTTTCAACCCAGAACAAAAAGTGTGCTTTTACGGTCACTACAAATAACTTGACCAGCTAAAACAGTACAAATTTGGTTGAATAGAAATGTCAGGTCTATTTTTTAGGCGCTGGGTGACAGGCTCAACTTGCCCCTGATGTAGTATATGGCCAAAAAATAACCACACTATTGATGGTTAAATGCACATGGGTGACACAGGCTCAGCCTGCACCAGATGTAGTATATGGCCAAAAAATAACCAGACTGTTGATGGTTAAATGCACTTCGGTGACACAGGCTCAGCCTGCAGCTGATGTAGTATATGGCCAAAAAATAACCAGACTGTTGATGGTTAAATGCACTTCGGTACTGCAGCTGATGTAGGATAGAGCACAAAATAACCACACTATTGATGGTTAAATACACATGGCGCACCACAAGCCACAAAATGGCCGCCGATCACCCCAGAAAAAAGTGATCTAAAAACGCTCTGGGCAGCCTCAAAAAAGTGAGCAAGTCGATATTAGCACTTCAATGATCCACAGCTGCAGATCGATCACAGAATGAAGTCTTTTGGAGGAGTTAATCACTGCCTAATCTCGCCCTAACGTCGCAGCAGCAACCTCTCCCTATGCTTGAATCAGCAGAGTGACGTGCAGCGCTACGTGACCCAAGCTTATATAGAGGCTGGGTCACATGCTGGACTGGCCAATCACAGCCATGCCAATAGTAGGCAAGGCTGTGATGGCCTCTTGGGGCAAGTAGTATGACGCTTGTTGATTGGCTGCTTTGCAGCCTTTCAAAAAGCGCCAAGAAAGCGCCGAACACCGAACCCGGACTTTTACGAAAATGTTCGGGTTCGGGTCCGTGTTACGGACACCCCAAAATTCGGTACGAACCCGAACTATACAGTTCGGGTTCGCTCATCCCTATTAGCAATTAAAGACAGTAGCAGGGTGTAGGAATCGTAATTCCACTCTGGGATATTACATTTACTTAAATTGTTAAGAACTGAGATGAGAATCACTACATCAGTGTCTTGCTTTCCTAATTATGGTGTCTTCAGGGTCCCTAGACTGATATTTGCTGTGTTGTTGTGCATTTTCATAAGTATACAATATTAGCAAATGATATTTGTCAGGACTGGAATAGTGGATCAGGTATGCCGGGCAACCAGGAGGCTTCCTTAGTCAGAAGCCAATCATAAGGCTGAGGGCGGTGACGGAGGCTGAAGCCCTCCCCCAGCCTGAGTAGCACCTGTGGTCTGGAATGGAGCATGTGCACTACGCTTGTATCCCTGCGCACGCGGCTTGTGTACCGCGCACGCGAACCCGGCGTCCGACACGCGCAGGCGCACTGGCCACATTGACGTCAGGTGTCCTGTCAGGAGGAAGAGGAGGAGCTATCTGCGCCCGCCGCCCGCGCCTGCGAACCTGATGCGAAACGGCCCCCCTGGTTCCCTGACAATATTATAGCCAAAATGAATGCTCATTGCCTTTAAGAGGATATCAACTTGAACCAAAGTTCTGTTATGTGGCTGAGGAAGCCAAGATGAGTTCATGGCAAGTTCAATTTCTAAAAAAAAAAAATTGTAAACATGAACGGACATTGTATTTAAAAGTTATTGCTAAGAATATGGGTTTATCTATGGGGAGTACACCAGCTTCCTCAGACATGTCTGTCTAAAGGGAAAAAGGTTGTTTCATGGATAAGCCATGACGTGATAAGAATTCATATCCTTTAGGCACACCTGCTGTATGAGGTTTAATTCATATATTCATAATTATATTATATATATCTCTGTATGGTATATTTAGTTTACAACATATTTTAACTAATAATTCATATAATGTGTTGTCTATGTGTAACAATGTATCGATTTATATATATATGTTATACCATGTATATATCATTTAGAATATATTTTGTAGGAAATACAGAGACATTGAAGTAAGTTTCTGTTAATTGGATTTCTGAGAAGAGTTAATATATATTTCAAAAAGATAGGAGAAGACAGCCGACTCCAAGTCCAAGTCCAGGATATAGGTAATTAAAAGTTTTAGGAAAATACCTTTCTCAATTATGTATATTAAAAAGGTTAAGAAGGTATGTGAACGTATTATTAGATATTTTGTTTTAATGTTTAAGGTTGTGATGTTCATCTGCAGTACCACAGTGCCATCTGGAGGCAGATGGACAATATTATATTATTTTATAATTTGTTTGATAACATGTTAGGAGTTTATATGACATTATTGTATTATTAGCATGCGAATACACCCACCTTACCTGATTGGAAATCCCTAATCTAAAGGGGATGATTCTTAGATAAGGGGGGAATAATTACTTGTGTGCGGAACAGCAAGATAGATCCACAGATCCAGCCATCCATTCATTCAATCAAGACCAAAAGAAAACTCAAAAAGAAAACTTTACCAGAAGAAACTTGGATTATTTTTTGGGATTACTAGGAAAGTATAGTATATTGTGTTTACTACTCATGATATTAATAAGATATTTCTCTCGGTATATAGCCAAGTGTACCCATACTGTGGGAATATATAGTGTTAGGTGCCTCCATAATGCTGATTATTCTCTTAGCAAAGATGCATATTGTTAATGGAAGATCTGACATTATTTGAAAAGAGTAAACCCTTGGAAAGTTATTTTCCATAGTCTGATTGCCGAGCTGAATATTTTTTCATATTAATAGGGATAAGAGTTATTTTCCTGTATAATCCGTGTTTTATTGTTATAGCCTGTTTGATAAACAGAAGATCCTAAGTTTCTCTTGGTATATGAGTCTGTTTGTTTAAAATATGACACTGGTTGTCATAAATCACTAAGTCACACTGTGCTGATGAGATAGGGGTGTGTTAGCACCACTGTGTGGTACATTTTGGGTATTATTTTGTAACTTCATCATTTGTTTTGCAATTGTATTGATTTTATATTCTTTGTTTTATAATAAACGATATATATATTTTGCATATACAATTCTCCCTTTGTTTCACTGCTTGCACAAATAAAATTAAGATACTCGATAAAAAGAACTTAGAGGTGTGTTTATGTCCGCCTGAAGGATCATATATAATTTTTTTGATATATACATTTTTTTTTTATCCTCTTTTTTATATGAAGATTCTTTTTATATAGAAGATATATGACATGAATGGAGGTCCCACCGAGATCAAGTAATTATTTAATTGATTGTGCAAATAGTGAAAGGTTCCACATTTCTTCTTGGCTAGCCAGTGTGGTGTTACATCTATGTATTGATTAGTGATCAGAAAATTGAGTGCTACAGGCAGTGACCAGGGTAGTGGCTATGCTACAGCAGGTAGTCCACCTAGCCCAATGCAGTCTCTTTCACAAAAGAGACGTGAGTCTGTGCAGGGAATGGAGATCTATATAGCCCAGCTAGAATCAGATCTCAGAGTCACAGAGGCCAAGATTAAGGACTTAAAATACAACCTTGATCACAGCCATGATGCATATCAAAGGGCAAAAAGTGACTTAGAGGAGTTACATCTCTGGTATTCCAAAATTCAGCAGACAGGCAAATCAAGCCATACTATAATTGATATTGATCAAGATCCGTCTGATACTGCGGGATTTTCAGACTCCCCAAATCTTACGCCCCAACATCTAGACATGTCATCACATGCTCTTAAAGCAGACTCCATTCCAGACCACAAGCCACCCAGAAGTGATGGCATGATTACACAGGAGGCATTGACCCAATTAAAGGGAACCTGTCACCAGTTTTATGGTGTCCTAACTAAGGGCAACATAAATAAGTGACTGATTCTCTTAGCAAAATGCTGGGTCACTTTCTTTAACCGCCTCCGGACCGCATAACGCAGGATCGCGGTCCGGAGGCGGCTGTCCCAGGCAGAGTGACGCATCTATGCGTCATCTCGCGAGACGCGAGACTTCCTGTGAACGCATTAAGGTAAGAGAGTGGATCTACAGCCTGCCAGCTGCGATCGTTCGCTGGCAGGCTGTAGATGCGATTTTTTTTAACCCCTAACAGGTATAGTAGACGCTGTTTTGATAACAGCGTCTAATATACCTGCTACCTGGTCCTCTGGTGGTCCCTTTTGCTTGGATCGACCACCAGAGGACACAGGCAGCTCAGTAAAGTAGCACCAAGCACCACACTACACTACACCCCCCCTGTAACTTATTAACCCCTTATTAACCCCTGATCACCCCATATAGACTCCCTGATCACCCCCCTGCCATTGATCATCCCCCTGTCATTGATCACCCCCCTGTTAGGCTTCATTCAGTAGTCCGTATGTGTTTTACGGATCCACGGATCCATGGATCGGATCCGCAAAACACATACGGACGTCTGAATGGAGCCTTACAGGGGGTGATCAATGACAGGGGGGTGATCACCCCATATAGACTCCCTGATCACCCCCTGTCATTGATCACCCCCCTGTAAGTCTCCATTCAGACGTCCGTATGTGTTTTGCGGATCCGATCCATGGATCCGTGGATCCGTAAAACACATACGGACGTTTGAATGGAGCCTTTCATGGGGGTGATCATCCCATATAGACTCCCTGATCACCCCCCTGTAAGGCTCCATTCAGACGTCCGTATGTGTTTTACGGATCCATGGATCTGAATTTTTATTTATTTTTTCTTACAAAATCTCATATTCCACTAACTTGTGTCAAAAAAATAAAATCTCACATGAACTCACCATACCCCTCACGGAATCCAAATGCGTAAATTTTTTCAGACATTTATATTCCAGACTTCTTCTCACGCTTTAGGGCCCCTAAGATGCCAGGGCAGTATAAATACCCCACATGTGACCCCATTTTGGAAAGAAGACACCCCAAGGTATTCGCTGAGGGGCATATTGAGTCCATGAAAGATTAAACTTTTTGTCCCAAGTTAGCGGAAAGGGAGACTTTGTGAGAAAAAATTTTAAAAAATCAATTTCCGCTAACTTGTGCCCAAAAAAAAAAAATTCTATGAACTCGCCATGCCCCTCATTGAATACCTTGGGGTGTCTTCTTTCCAAAATGGGGTCACATGTGGGGTATTTATACTGCCCTGGCATTTTAGGGGCCCTAAAGCGTGAGAAGAAGTCTGGAATCCAAATGTCTAAAAATGCCCTCCTAAAAGGAATTTGGGCCCCTTTGCGCATGTAGGCTGCAAAAAATGTGTCACACATGTGGTATCGCCGTACTCAGAAGAAGTAGGGCAATGTGTTTTGGGGTGTCTTTTTACATATACCCATGCTGGGTGAGATAAATATCTTGGTCAAATGCCAACTTTGTATAAAAAAATGGGAAAAGTTGTCTTTTGCCGAGATATTTCTCTCACGCAGCATGGGTATATGTAAAATGACACCCCAAAACACATTGCCCAACTTCTCCTGAGTACGGCGATACCACATGTGTGACACTTTTTTGCAGCCTAGGTGGGCAAAGGGGCCCACATTCCAAAGAGCACCTTTATAATTTCACAGGGCATTTTTTACACATTTTGATTTCAAACTACTTCTCACACATTAGGGCCCCTAAAAAGCCAGGGCAGTATAACTACCCCACAAGTGACCCCATTTTGGAAAGAAGACACACCAAGGTATTTCGTGATGGGCATAGTGAGTTCATGGAAGTTTTTATTTTTTGTCACAAGTTAGTGGAATATGAGACTTTGTAAGAAAAATAAAATAAAATAAAATAAAATCATCATCATTTTCCGCTAACTTGTGACAAAAAATAAAAAGTTCTATGAACTCACTATGCCCATCAGCGAATACCTTAGGGTGTCTACTTTCCGAAATGGGGTCATTTGTGGGGGTTTTCTACTGTTTGGGCATTGTAGAACCTCAGGAAACATGACAGGTGCTCAGAAAGTCAGAGCTGCTTCAAAAAGCGGAAATTCACATTTTTGTACCATAGTTTGTAAACGCTATAACTTTTACCCAAACCATTTTTTTTACCCAAACATTTTTATTTTTATCAAAGACATGTAGAACAATAAATTTTGAGAAAAATTTATATATAGATGTCATTTAAAAAAAAAAAAATTACAACTGAAAGTGAAAATTGTCATTTTTTTGCAAAAATGTTGTTAAATTTCGATTAATAACAAAAAATGTAAAAATGTCAGCAGCAATGAATTACCACCAAATGAAAGCTCTATTAGTGAGAAGAAAAGGAGGTAAAATTCATTTGGGTGGTAAGTTGCATGACCGAGCAATAAACGGTGAAAGTAGTGTAGTGCAGAATTGTAAAAAGTGGTCTGGTCATTAAGGGTGTTTAAGCTAGGGGGCTGAGGTGGTTAATTTATCCAGTCAATCTGCCAACATCTTGTATTGAAAAGCTCCAGCTGATAATGATGAGTCATGAATATTCATGAGCTCCTGACTCTCCCCGCCTAGCTGCTGACAGTTATTTCCCATATGAATCAGCAGCAGGTGGGCAGGGGAGTGGCTATAGCTCTGAATTAAATATACTCTGGACTCACTGACATCACGCTGGACTCAAATCAGCCCATTAGCATGCAGCATCTTTGTGTGCATATTATGAGGTAACCATCTGTCACACCAGTAAGTGAATACATCTAAGGTACTTTTTAGTAGTTAATGATAGTATTAAATTAGTTAGATTATAATCAAATATCCACATGACAGGTTCCCTTTAAGTCAGGCATTCCAAACTGTAACCTCCTTACTAGGTGCCAGCAACACAGAATCCCCTAGAAGTGTCTCTCCACATATTCCCCTGGAGAGAGATGTAAGGGTTAAATCTCCTGCGCCATATGTGTCTTATGGAAGTGATCAAAATGCATGTGATTCTGACAGTGATACGGGAAAACATGTGTCTTATTCCCTACCACGCAGGAATGAGTTTACCCATAAGAAAGATCAGGGTCCCAGGCGACCAACATATGCTGAAGTGGTCTCTAAGAGGAAAAATCATCAGTATTCAGAAAAGGATCAGAGTTCCTCAAGCATCATTAAGTTTCTGAATGCCACTGTGCCCAAGTTCTCTAAGAAAGGTTCTTCTCAAATAGCAAACCACTTAGAACTGTATGAGTCCACTATGGATTCTTTAAAGTTGTACTCTGATGTTGACAGGATCAGATTCATGTCACTATTTTATTTCCTTTAGGGATAGAGGAATTCAAGATTGGCAAGATGTTTTGCATGAAATTAATCTGGAATTCGGACCTTACCGAACCCTTACTGCTGCAAAACGTGAGATATATAAACTCACATGTAGGCCCAATCAGAGCCCCCATGAATTCCTCCCTGTCCTTAAAAATGCCTATGGGTTAGCATATAGAACCACGGCATCAGATGTATATGGGTAATGACCTTCTGCACCGATTTGCTGTACAGATTGATCTGGTAAATAATACCCTCTGGTCCAGATTACCGGGAGACCCAGAGGGATTCCAGGATGTAAAGCAAGCCTTGATATGGGGACAACAGATGCCCTATGCAGTGAGTATCATGGTTGCTGAAGAGGTTAAAATCCCTGGAGGATGTAAACCATTTCTTCTTCTCATTCAAGTGAAGAAGGAACAAACTCTGAAGAACACGGATGCTTTGATCTGTTTGTCCAACCGGATGCAGCAATTCGGCCTGAAGGTAAAACCCACTCCTATAATTAACATTCATCAGGATCCATTGCACATGATAATTCATAACATGACTCCCCATAGCATATCTCTGCAAAAGAACACCGTAATTGGTCTAGCTATGGATTCAGAATACTATACTTTTGGATTCCAGAATGATGTTATTGGACTTATTCCTGATGAATACCTAACAGAAGAACAGGTAGTGGAACAACATTTTTCCTCAACACCTGAGGGGTTATTCAATATCCACTCTGTTTATCCTTTCAGTTCTGAAGAAGGTACATGCCACATCGAAGAATCATCATTGGTTTTCAACCAGGAGATCGATGAAAATGAGTACGAGTCCTGCCAACAAGGAAAGGATAAGGTACTCTACACCCAAAATGATTTAACTAGTGAGCTTGAAGAAAGTTACGAATTAAGTCAGCCTGAAATCTTTCCAGAATTTCAGAAACGAGTGGAAGAGCAAATCTCTTTAGCTGACGCATGCTCCAATGAGTCATCAGCGTCAACAGCTAAAGGAGCTCTTCACAGAATTCCAGGACATGTTTGCCAAGGATTCTTATGATTGTAGGGAAACAGACCTGCATGTCGCAAGAATCCAGACAGATCCTGATGCACCCCCTGTCTTTGTCAAACAATACCGACTTCCACTGGCGGCTTACGAGTCCCTATTGGAAATCGTCAAAAACCTGGAGAGAAGGGGCATCATCCGTCCAATACATAGCTCGTTCAACCATCCTATACTTGGAGTCCTCAAACCCAATGGTCAATTTCGACTCTGCTTGGACCTAAGACAATTAAACAAACATGTTTACATGTCCGGATTGCCCATGCCATACATTGACCAGTGTTTGGCGCAAATTCAAGGATCCAAAATTTTCACAGCTCTTGACTGTGCACAAGGATATTGGACGATTAAGGTGGACAAAAGGGATCAGTACAAACTGGCCTTCACATTTGGAAAGACACAATATGCATGGACCCGACTACTCTTCGGGTACATAAATGCGGGCCATGAATTTGCCGTGTTCATGCATAAGGCAAAGCCTGATGCCACTGAACGAGGTACCTTATCCTATGTGGATGACAGCCTAAGCAATCCACAGAAGAAGAAGGTGGAAGCAGTGATCAATACCAAGTCACCAACAAATCTCAAGGAGTTGAGATCTTTCTTGGGCATGATGAACTATTCCAGTAAGTTTATAGATAATTATGCCGAAATTACAAAACCTCTTTTGCAGTTGCTGAAGAAAGGAGTGAAATGGGAATGGAGTGAGCGTCATGAGAAAGCTGTGAATGAACTCGAGGCCAAGCTTGTTCAGGCCCCATGCCTTGCCTATCCAGAGGGTGGAAAACCTTTCTTCGTGGAAACAGGTTTCCACAGTCCTTTTCCAGAAAAAGGAAAACCTGAACAAGATCATCACCTATGCCAGCAAATCCTTATCACCGGTTGAGGTAAAATTCAACAGTTGTGAGAAAGCAATACTATCAACAGTGTGGGGTTTACAATATTTCAGGAGCTTTATTCAAGGTGAAAAGATCATTGTGGAAACTGCACATCAACCACTACAATATTTGCAAAGTGACAGGGTCAAGGATGGAAATTTGTCAAACAGCAGGATAACCGCCTGGACGATGTCCTTAATGGGATGGCCATTGGAGATCAAGTATAAACAAAATAATAAGAACCCAGTTGCTCAAGGATTAGCTGAACTGCATGATTGTTCCACTGCGGAACAGGAAGGTAAGTCACCAGAAAATGATTTCTTGGAGGAACAATCATCATCCCATATAAATCTTATGATGAGGAGTACTGCGAATAATTACCATATGTATATGTGGATGGCTGTTCTTTCCATACAGATGTAGGAAATGAGCGTACACTGGTTGCAGGTGTCGGAATTGCATGGAATAATATATTCCCGGACATATCCGTCAGATACAAAATTGGCCCCAAAAGTAGCCAAGTCCCAGAACTCACCGCTGTGTACAAAACCATACAAATGGCTATCGAATATGATATTAAAGAGTTTTCCATAATCACAGATTCTGATTATATTCCTAATAGCTTTGTGGAGTATTTCCCCGGATGGAAAAGATCCAACATGATGAGAAGCAATAACAAGCCAGTCAAGCATGGTAAGATGTTTTGTAAAATCGATGAAAGGGTTATTACCAACAGTCTTACCATTTACTGGACAAAGGTAAAGGGTCATTCAAAGTATCCAGTTATGGATAAGGGAGGGAATGATCTAGCAGACTCCCTCGCTAAACAAGCAGCCATCAATGGAGAAGTTTTGGATGTGGATGATCTCATGGTAACTGTCCAAGTGGATGCAACAACAAGAAGTCAGGCCCAAAAGGGAACTGAAGCCAATGTGTTGCAATGGAGCCAAGATTTCTCTAGTGAGGATCTCATTGCGAGCCAAAAGGGGGATCCAGTTATTGGTACTTTTTATAAACACATTGAAGATCCACAGAATTGTCCCATAAATATGGAAGACTGCGATGGCAGAGAGGAGTTACAGATTTTGATGAAGGGTAGGTCCCAATTCTCGTTACAGGATGGACTGTTGTTTAGGACCTCGAAGAATGGTATCATGCAAAGGGTAGTACTCACAACATACCAAGGTTTGATGCTACAACACGCCCATGATGTCCCGACAGCTGGTCACCGAGGTGAGAAGTTGACGTACGAGTTGTTACGGGACTATGCTTATTGGCCACAAGTGCTCGCACGTATTGTCAAGGATGTCTAATCTGCCCTCAATTCCAGCCACAGACACCCACTCATGGAGCGCCGCTGATAAAGAGGGGGATATCCATGCCATGGTCAGACATCCAAATTGACTTCATCGGACCAGTAACAACCTCATCAAAAGGCAACAGATATATGTTAACCGTAACTTGCTTGTTCACAAAATGGGTGGAATGTTTACCTTGGAAAACATGCAGTTCAAGCGTATGTGCATCTCTTCTCATTAACCACATATTTTCTAGGTTTGGTCTTCCCCAACGCATCGAGTCCGATCGTGGAAGTCATTTCACTAGTGAGGTGATGACAAAGATGTGGGAGATAATGGGGGTATAAAGGAAGCTGCATATAGCTTATCGGCCAGCCTCTAGGGGTGGAGTGGAACGTTACAACCAGTCCATTGTGAACATTCTAAAAAAGTTTGTCAATGAATACGGTAAGGACTGGGATGTCAAATTGCCTTTGGTTCTTATGGCCATCAGAGCCACCCCAAGCGCAGCAACCAAAATTTCTCCCTTCAAAATGATCACAGGCAGGAAGATGGTGTTACCCCAACATTTACTCTACCGGACGACAGACCACAATTTAATAAATGCTACAACATCTCATCAATATGTGGAAAATCTACGCAAGCACCTTCAGCATGTTTGTCATCCTAGCTCACGACTTCGCGAGATAGAAGGAGTTGGATGAAGAGAGGTGGAGAGATTTTACGGTTCCAGCTAAAGACAGAAACCAGGATTAGTATTGTATGAACAAACATGTGTACTAACCATCCTCATGTGTGTTTCCTCTGTGACTAAACATCTCTTAACTTACCTCTAAAACTGAGAACTTGCTCTGTTCAAGAAAAGAACCTATGCCAAAGATACATGATAGCATTAACTCTTTTCTTGCAGGATAAAATATGAAAGATGTATGTACTCATATGTGTCATACAATTTTATAGTTACAAGACGCCAACTAAGATGATTGCCATCATTTATGTCATCCTAATCTTGGGGAAGGAGCTCCTCGCCGAGCCGATTGCTGTGCCAGGCCCTTCATCCGGGATCATGCTGCAGGATACTGCAGGATTCATACTGACGAACAAGAGGATTCTATCCCAGAAGATCTACATTAGCCTGGATCCATGCGTTTTTGTTGAAAGACAATTCAACGTGTCCGAGATCGTGTCACCGGAGATCCAAGCCTGGTACCAGACGCACATCGGATATTCCCAAGAACGGATTGCGCAAATCCTGGAGCAAGCGAGAAAGACCTTGACCAGAGAGCAGTTATCTACAAACCAAATACCAAAGCAATTCATTTCTGCAATCGTAGCTGCCATGATTTTTGGCATAGTGGGCACTGTTATTGCTATCGGTGTGACAGTTGCCAAGTCCATCTCTATCAAGACATTGGAACTCGAAGTTGGTTAATTGAAAAGGAACCTAATAAATATTAATGCGGAGATGGAGAATCAAAACAAACATTTATCAAACTTATATACTGTTATGCAGGATCATCCTGGGATGGTTGAGTTTATTGACCATCCAAGTGGTGCGTTGGATAAGATTCTTCAAAAAGACTTTGGCCAAGTTATGGTACAAGCAAGGTTCACGCGCCCAATCCTTGGAGGATTCCATATGAAAAGCCCTTTTGGACATTCCAAATACATTCACACTTTCTGGAACATTTTTGGAATGTAGGGGGATTTGTTGTGCATTTTTTTTATAAGTATACAATATTATCTAATGATATTATAGCCACAATTAATGCTCATTGCCTTTAAGAGGAAATCAACTTGAACTATAGTTCTGTTATGTGGCTGAGGAAGCCAAGATGAGTTCATGGCAAGTTCAATTTATATAAAAAAAATTGTAAACATGAATGGACATTGTATTTAAAAGTTATTGCTAAGGATATGGGTTTATCTATCGGGAGTACACCAGCTTCCTCAGACATGTCTGTCTAAAGGGAACAAGGTTGTTTCCTTGGTAAGCCATGACGTGATAAGAATTCATATCCTTGAGGCACACCTGCTGTATGAGGTTTCATTCATATATTCATAATTATATTATAAACAGTACAGACAAAAAGTTTGGACACACCTTCTCATTCAAAGAGTTTTCTTTATTTTCATGACTATGAAAATTGTAGATTCACACTGAAGGCATCAAAACTATGAATCAACACATGTGGAATTATATACATAACAAAAAAGTGTGAAACAACTGAAAATATGTCATATTCTAGGTTCTTCAAAGTAGCCACCTTTTGCTTTGATTACTGCTTTGCACACTCTTGGCATTCTCTTGATGAGCTTCAAGAGGTAGTCACCCCAAACCATCTCGATTGGGTTCAGGTCCGGTGACTGTGGAGGCCAGGTCATCTGGCTCAGTACCCCATCACTCTCCTTCATGGTCAAATAGCCCTTACACAGCCTGGAGGTGTGTTTGGGGTCATTGATCTGTTGAAAAATAAATGATGGTCCAACTAAACGCAAATCGGATGGAATAGCATGCCGCTGCAAGATGCTGTGGTAGCCATGCTGGTTCAGTATGCCTTCAATTTTGAATAAATCCCCAACAGTGTCACCAGCAAAGCACCCCCACACCATCACACCTCCTCCTCCATGCTTCACGGTGGGAACCAGGCATGTAGAGTCCATCCGTTCACCTTTTCTGCGTCGCACAAAGACACAGTGGTTGGAACCAAAGATCTCAAATTTGGACTCATCAGACTGAAGCACAGATTTCCACTGGTCTAATGTCCATTCCTTGTGTTCTTTAGCCCAAACAAGTTTCTTCTGCTTGTTGCCTGTCCTTAGCAGTGGTTTCCTAGCAGATATTCTACCATGAAGGCCTGATTCACACAGTCTCCTCTTAACAGTTGTTCTAGAGATGTGTCTGCTGCTAGAACTCTGTGTGGCATTGACCTGGTCTCTAATCTGAGCTGCTGTTAACCTTCAATTTCTGAGGCTGGTGACTCGGATGAACTTATCCTCTGCAGCAAAGGTGACTCTTGGTCTTCCTTTCTGGGGTGGTCCGCATGTGAGCCAGTTTCTTTGTAGCGCTTGATGGTTTTTGTGACTGCACTTGGGGACACTTTCAAAGTTTTCCCAATTTTTCGGACTGACTGGCCTTCATTGCTTAAAGTAATGATGGCCACTCGTTTTTCTTTACTTAGCTACTTTTTTCTTGCCATAATACGAATTCTAACAGTCTATTCAGTAGGACTATCAGCTGTGTATCCACCTGATTTCTCCACAACGCAACTGATGGTCTCAACCCCATTTATAAGGCAAGAAATCCAACTTATTAAGCCTGACAGGGCACACCTGTGAAGTGAAAACCATTTCAGGTGACTACCTCTTGAAGCTCATCAAGAGAATGCCAAGAGTGTGCAAAGCAGTAATCAAAGCAAAAGGTGGCTACTTTGAAGAACCTAGAATATGACATATTTTCTGTTGTTTCACACTTTTTTGTTATGTATATAATTCCACATATGTTAATTCATAGTTTTGATGCCTTCAGTGTGAATCTACAATTTTCATAGTCATGAAAATAAAGAAAACTCTTTGAATGAAAAGGTGTGTCCAAACTTTTGGTCTGTACTGTATATCTCTGTATGGTATATTTAGTTTACAACATATTTTAACCAATAATTCATATAATGTGTTGTCTATGTGTAACAATGTATCGATTTATATATATGTTATACCATGTATATATCATTTAGAATATATTCTGTAGGAAATACAGAGACATTGAAGTAAGTTTCTGTTAATTGGATTTCTGAGAAGAGTTAACATATATTTCAAAAAGATAGGAGAAGACAGCTGACTCCAACAAGTCCAAGATATAGGTAATTAAAAGTTTTAGGAAAAGACCTTCCTCAATGATGTATGTATATTAAATAGGTTAAGAAGGTCATGCGAACATATTATTAGATATTTCATTTTAATGTTTAAGGTTGTGATGTTCATCTGCAGTACCACAGTGCCATCTGGAGGCAGATGGACAATATTATATTATTTTATAATTTGTTTGATAACATGTTAGCAGTTAATATGACATCATTGTATTATTAGCATGTGAATACACCCACCTTACCTGATTGGAAATCCCTAATCTAAAGGGGATGATTCTTAGATAAGGGGGGGAATAATTATTCGTGTGTGGAGCAGCAAGATAGATCCACAGATCCATCCATCCATTCATTCAATCAAGACCAAAAGAAAACTCAAAAAGAAAACTTTACCAGATGAAACTTGGATTATTTTTTTGAATTACTAGGAAAGTTCTTAAGAACTGGTCACATCTGAACTCTGTCTACCTTTGACCCGGTAACGTTTATTGTATTTACTACTCGTGATATTAATAAGATATTTCTCTCGGTAAATAGCCAAGAGTCCCCATACCGTGGGAATGTACAGTGTTAGGTGCCTCCATAATGCTGATTATTCTCTTAGCAAAGATGCATATTGTTAATGGAAGATCTGACATTATTTGAAAAGAGGACTAAACCCTTGGAATGTTATTTTCCATAGTCTGATTGCCGAGCTGAATATTTTATCATATTAATATCATATATTTTTAATTGGTCATAGGAAAACAGAGTCAAGGGATAAGAGTTATTTTCCTGTATAATGCGTGTTTTATTGTTATAGCCTGTTTGAGAAACATTTTGGGTATTATTTTGTAACTTCATCATTTGTTTTGCAATTGTATTGATTTTATATTCTTTGTTTTAAAATAAACAATATATATATTTTGCATATACAATTGTCCCTTTGTTTCACTGCTTGCACAAATCAAATTAAGATTCTCGATAAAAAGAACTTATAGGTGTTTTTATGTCCGCCTTAAGGATCATATAATTTTTATGATATAAACATTTTTTTTTTATCCTCTCTTTTATATGAAGATTCTTTTTATATAGAAGATACATGACAGTGTCCCTAATAAAAGTAATTTGTGCTGCCCCCCACAGGAGGTAGGCACAATGTCCTCCACAAAGCCCTCTAAAAGGCAGCCAGATGGGACCTTACAGTCCAAACAAGATGGAGGTACACAGTCTTTTATGGAAGATTCCAACACTCACATGGAATGGTGTGGCTGAGCGGGAGCACGGTTCCCAACTCTCCGGGTGCAATTCCTCTGCTATGTTTCTTCGAAGCTAAGAGGCAGGGGCGTAGCTATAGGGGAAGCAGGGGAAGTGGCTGCTTTGGGGTCCTGAGTCAGAAGGGGAGCATCCAGGAGGAGGAGGACTAAAAGATTTTGTAAGGGCCCCTCAACAGTATTACAAAATGAAATTATATACAATGGCAGTATAGACGGATGCAACAGCTACCGGGCCTGGTGTGAGAAAGTGATCTTTACTAGCCACAGGAATGGGGGCGGCATGAAAGCAAGGGGTTGCGAAAAAATTACTGGGGGAGGGGGGCCCCATTTAAAAATTTGCTGTGGGGCCCAGTCATTTCTAGCTACGCCACTGCCGAGAGGTGAACATTTATCTTACGCTTCTTCAGTTCCTACAGAATGGTGCTAAGCCAGCCAGGAAGGCTAAGTCCATGTTATGAGGTCCAGAACTTAAGTATTCTCCTCACAGACTGCATCACACTCCAACTGAACAGAGTGGAAGGGAAGGTGCAAAACCTAACTAGTTTAGCTCTGCCTTCCTTCCATAAGATTCTACACACCCAAGACATACTGCATGATATTAACAGCATGATAGCTTTAGTGCTCATGCACACGAACGTATCTTCTTTCCGTTTTTTTTGCGGACCGTATGCGGAACCATTAATTTAAATGGGTCCGCAAAAAAAACGGAAGTTACTCTGTGTGTATTTCTGTATGTCCGTTCTGCAAAAAAAAATAGAACATGTCCTATTATTGTCCGCATTACGGAAAAGGATAGGACTGTTCTATTAGAGGCCGGCTGTCTGTTCTGCAAACTACGGAATGCACATGGATGTCATCCGTATTTTTTGCGGATCCGTTCTTTGCTGACTGCAAAATAAATACAATCGTGTGTATTCTGTGGCTTGCTACGATTATGGAGATAACAAAAACCCTATAAATCTGGTAAGTTTTACAGTTTTTAAAAATTAAAGCACTTTTTAGAAAAAAAAGATTGCTTTGTGCTGCCATTCTCTGACACCCATAACTGTTATTTCCCTGGTGAGCGGTGAGGGGGATCTTTTATTGGGGTATGAGCTATAGAGATTATATTAATCATTTTTTATTTTATTTTTTGGGGGGGAGGTTAACAAAGAACTGAAAATTTTAGGATTGGGAATTTTTTATTTGTTTTACAGGTTAAAGTTTTTTTTTTTTAAAGTTCATGACCTATCCTCAGGGTCGATCCTCAGGATAGTCCACCAATTTGAAAATCCCCGGAAACCCCTTTAATCTCTTAAAGTAACACTCCAGACAAAATGGAATCACCAGACTATGGCTTGTGTAGGGGCTAAAGGGGGCGGAAAATGAGCTTTCTCAACAAAAAATACCAGCCAATTTAAGCCACGCCCAAAAGGGGCTGTGGTTGTGGGGGCGTGGCTTAACACAGGGTGTTAAGTTGCTATCATACTGTGGCTCTCAATAATATTAATGCCCCCATTTGTGCCCCCAGAATTAATAATGCCCCACATTAGTGTCCCCGGTAATATTAATGCCCCCATTAGTGCACCCCAGAATTAATGCCTCCATTAGTGCCCCCTGTAATATTAATGCCCCCATTAGTGCACCCCAGAATTAATACTGTCCACATTAGTGTCCCCCAGGAAGAATAATGCCCCCATTAGTGCTTCCTATGAAGAATAATGCCCCCATTAGTGCCCCCAGTTAGAATAATACCCCCATTCGTGCCCCTAGTTAGAAAAATGCCCCCATTAGTGTCCCCAGTTAGAATAATTAGTACCCCCAGTTTGCTTCTGCAAAAAAAAAAAAAGCACTCACCTCCGCTATTTGCTTGCGCTGCGGTGAACATTCGCTGCTCCCTCGAAGCTCAGGACAGGACCTGCGATTCAGTGTGATGACGTCTCACAGGTCCTGTCCTGCACATCCAGTCAGCAGCAGAAGCAAAGGGCGGAGGTTAGTGATTTTGAATTTTTTTTAAATTAACATGGGGGGGGGCGCTAGTTTGGTAAAGGCTGCACTAATGAGCGATCCACAATTGAAGCGCTCATTAGTAGCAGTCCGCAAAGGAAAATACCAGCAATTAACATTAATGGTACCGGTAGAAAAAAATTACCGGCAACGGCAGGGCCACTAAATTTCCAGCCTTGCTGGTGAGATACCGGCCGTGTGGCAACCCTAAGCATGACATGGAGCCTCCGTTTTTATGCTCCGCCCCTAAGCCTCCACATTCCCTATGACAGTGTCAGTTTCACATTGAGTGCTCCTTCCCCTTGGTGCTGACACTCCTCATACTCACAGGGTTGGCGCCGGGTACCAGTTTCCCATTCACGTTCACCAGGCACCTGGCAGCCGAGTCCTGGTTGGGAAATTCTACGAAGCAGTAACCGGAGAGTTCACTGGAACAGAGGAACGAAAACACTGTCACATGACTGTACAGCATAAAATATGAACAGCCTCAATTACACATCTCCCACGTTGTGTACACAGCTCCTACGCAGACCCATGTGTCTCCACAGATACAAACCCTGTCTGATCACATGCAGTCCTGTCTCTTCTGCTGTCTGACGGAACAAAGTAACACACAACGGCACGATCTGACTACACGGGGTTATCTGTAGTCTGTAACCATGGAGACAGGTCTGCGGTGTATGCCCAAAATGGTAGAACATTTTTGATGAAGACGATCTGTAAAGTTGCTGTGTTTTTTTTCTATTTTAAGTGCACTCAAGCAATGAATACAAGCCTAGTTGCAAAAGTCTACATACTCAACATACTAGAAAAGATACAGCAGGCACTTTTGCGGGTGGAACGACACTTAAAGGGGTTGTTCCATGAAAAATATTTTACAATTTTTAAACCAGCCCCTGGATCTGAATACTTTTGTAATTGCATGTAATTAAACATTTAATATAGCCACTGAGTTATTCAATAAAATGTATCTATATAGCCCCACCTGCTGTTTATTTTTTTATTTCTTTGTCCAGCCTGAGTTGTGAGTTGTGATAGCAGAGCATAGACACGCCCCTTGAACTGCAGCAGAAAAGACACGCCCCTTGAGCTGCCAGCTTGATATAAATCTAGCAGAGGAATGAATGTGGAGACCTCTGGATCCATGTGAGGTACAGGGCTGGTTCTAGCTTTGTTACAAAGAGATTGTCATGTCCTATATGATGCCTGATTTTCCTTTTTTACATTAGTCATGTGATAACCCCTTTAAGTCATGTGGGTTGAGAGGCAGCACATGGGCGTGGCAGCAATGACTGAGGTCACAGTGGCCACATGGAATCTCTGGGCTGATGGGGATGCACAGTGAATTAAGTCCCCATGTCTCTATTTCCATATTCATGAGAGGTGGAGTTACACACAGAGCCTGGAGAGGAAGAGAAAGGGAACATCCATCTTAGAGGGAGCTGAGACAGAGGAACTATGTCAGCAGAGGATACAACTGCATCCAGGTGTGGGAGCATACATCAGTGACCAGAGCTGCAGCTAAGTGAAGCTGATCATGTCCAAGACCCTGATCCTGTTCAGAGGAAGGAGGATTGCTTCCAGGAACACTAATGAGAGCTGAGGAGCAAAGCAACATACACTGCGGGACCGCATGCTTGTTGGAGAGGCATTTGTTCTGTTCAGAGTCACCAGCGGATGCAGAGCAGACCCAGGTCGGTAAGATTGTGCACGCACCTCATTACAGTGTTGGCGCCTAGAGACTGAGACCAGGCCTGCAGTTAGTTAGTTAGGGTTTCTGTTTGTGTCAGGCCACAAGTGTTGCTACTGTCCATTGCAAGGACTCTGTAACTCTAAGTGACATTCCACACTGGAGAGCTGATAAACTTCCCACAAACTCAAGCCAGGCTGGCGTTTTGTTCAGGAGGAATACTCAGGCACGTGCTACAGGACCAGTTATGGGACGAGGAACCCTGTAGAGCTTTGTAAGATTGTAAGCTGTTGTGCTGCACCTCAGGATAGCCCGTACCGCACACCCAAACAGTTATTCTTGCTTTTTTAAGGTAAAAACAGGTAAGATGTGGCAGTTTAGTCGTGCCTGCCAGTAGGCAAATTACCACATTTTCCTCCGGCATCCATCGGAGGGCGCCACACTGTGCAGCACAAGGGTCTCAGCCTTCGGGCTGGGTGTATGTAAATTTATTGTATGGTTCCAGCATTTGTGGTTGTGCTCAGTACCACGTTTAAGTAAAATTTTGTTTTGGCAAAAACTGGTAGTGGAGTTGTTTTCCTCATTCGTGACTTCGCTGTATCCTGGGGAGCCCACCCTTGTACCTGGCTTCCATCCTATGTCCAAAGTGTCTTTCAAATAACTCCAGAGGCATAAGGGTGCACTCCGACCCTGTATCAACTAGGCAGCGTATCTTCTGGCCTTCCAACTCGGCTTCCATAACGGGGCTGCTGGCATACAGGTTGTGTTCCTCACGCACAGGGCTTAGCTATTGGTGTACCGCCGCAGGACACCTGGCTACGGCGGCGGTCAGAAGTTTAACGTTGGCTCGGACTTCATCTGTTCTGGGCACTCTCTGGCCATACGGCAGTACTGTCGACAAGCTCAGCAGAGGGGCTCTCTTTTGACGAGCCCCCGCACCTGCTTTATCCTGGGTGGAGTGGCGTGGGGTGCTGAGGTCATTTATGGAGGCCTGGGTGATCCTGCCTTCATCTGGGAAACTTAAAGCCAAAGTTCTCTCAATTCTGTCGGCAGGGCCTGGACCATATCCTTTATGGACTCTTAGTCTCTAGACCCCGACTGGTCCCCTGTAGCATTTGTGCTACTCACTACTCTCGCTGCCACAGGCATGTGCTCTTCTTCTCTCTCCACTGCGGCTAGGTGTCACCGCCGGCTCTGGGAGAGATCTTAGAAGTTCAGATAGACGGAAGACTCAGGAGTCTATATGACAGATCTCTATTGTTTTCATTGTTGCTGACGGGTTTCCACCCCTTTGCAGGTGTTGCTCATTATCAGTCAGATGGCCCCTTTATATGTTCTGCCTTTCACTGGTTTCCCTGCGGCTAATAGTTCTTCTGAGGAGTGCTCTGCTTGTGTGGTGATTCTCTTGTCCCTTTTCTTGTTGTGTCTGTCCTGACTAGGCCTCAGGGAGACACTGGCTCCTTCAGGTTGGAAGGAGCCGGTTGCCTCTTTCCCCGTTCTCTAAGCTGAGGGTTTGGTTCAGTGTGTCAGCAGTCTCAGGTTCCAGTGCATGTGCATTTCTACCTTTGAGAATTGCACATGTGGTTAGCAGCTTAGGGAGAGAGTCAGGGTTTGCTAGGAGGTGACCTCTTTATTCCCTAGGCTTGGGGCTTAGTCTGTAGTTGTTTTGTTGTCCATCCCAGGGGCGGACATACCGCATGTTGTTGTGCATTTTCATACGTATACAATATTATCTAATGACATTATAACCAAAATGAATGCTCATTGCCTTTAAGAATAAAATCAGCCTGAACCAAAGTTCTATTATGTGGCTGAGGAAGCCAAGATGAGTTCATGGCAAGTTCAGTTTATATAAAAATAATTGTGAACATGAACGGACATTGTATTTAAAAGTTAAGATATAGGTTTATCTATGGGGAGTACTCCAGCTTCCTCAGACATGTCTGTCTGAAGGGACCCAGCTTGTTTCATGGATAAGCCATGACAAGATAAGAATTCATATCCTTGAGGCACATATGTATGAGGTTCAATATATATATGTTCATAATTATATTATATATATCTCTGTATGGTATATTTAGTTTACAACATATTTTAACCAATAATCCATATAATGTGTTATCCATGTGTAACAATGTATCAATTTATATAGATATTATGCCATGTATTTATCATATAGAATGTATTGTAGAAGGTACAGAAACATTGAAGTAAGTTTATGTTAATTCGATTTCTGAGAAGAGTAAATGTTATTTCAAAACAATAGTTATTCATGGATGTAGATAAGTGAAATGTACAAGTTCCGATGCCAAGCATCAAAGAAATTTCAACATATACTTCAACATATATTTCAAAAAGATAGGGGAAGACAGTGACTCCAACAAGTCCAGGATATAGGTAATTAAAAGTGTCAGGAAAAGACCTTCCTCCGTGATGTATATTAAAAGGTTAAGAAGGTCATGTGAACGTATTATTAGATGTTTAGTTTTAATGCTTAAAAGTTGTGATGTTCATCTGCAATACCACAGTGCCATCTGGAGGCAGATGGACAATATTATATTACTTTATAATTTATTCTATAACATGCTAAGAGTTAATATGACATCATGGTGTTATTAGCATGTGAATACACCCACCTTACCTGATTGAAAATCCCTAATCTAAAGGGGATGATTCTTAAGGGGGAATAATTACTCGTGTGCGGAGCAGCAAGAGAGAGCCATTGATCCATCCATCCATCCATCCATCCATTCATTCAATCAAGACCAAAAGAAACTCAAAAAGAAAACTTTACCAGAAGAAACTTTGATTATTTTTTGGATTACTAGGAAAGTTCTTGAGAACTGGTCCCATCTGAACTCTGTCTACCTTTGACCCGGTAACGTATATTTTGTTTACTACTCGTGATATTAATAAGATATTTCTCTCTGTATATAGCCAAGAGTTCCCATACTGTGGGAATATATAGTGTTAGGAGCCTCCATAATGTTGATTATTCTCTTAGCAAACAATGCATATTCTTAATGGAAGATCTGACATTATTTGAAAAGAGGACTGAAACCCTTAGAAAGTTATTTTCCATAGTCTGATTGCCGAGCGGAATATTTTATCATAATAATATCATAGATTTTTGATTGGTCATAGGAAAACAGAGTCAAGGGATAACAGTTATTTTCCTGTGTAATCCGTGTTTTATTGTTTGATAAACAGAAGATCCTAAGTTTCTCTTGGTATATGAGTCTGTTTGTTAAAAGGTATGACACTGGTTGTCATAAATCACTAAGTCACACTGTGCTGATGAGATAGGGGTGTGTTAGCACCACCGTGTGATACATTTTGGGTATTATTTTGCAACTTCATCATTTGTTTTGCAATTGTATTGATTTTATATTCTTTGTTTTATAATAAACAATATATATTTTGCATATACAATTGTCCCTTTGTTTCACTGCTTGCACAAATCAAAATTAAGATACCCGATAAAAGAATTTAGAGGCGATTATGTCCGCCTGAAGGATAATGTAATTTTTTTGTTTTTTTCTTGATCCTCTCTTTTATATGAAGATTTTCTTTATATAGAAGATATATGACAATGTGCAGCCGGTTAGGTTGCACAGGGGCCCAGAGCAGGAGGGGGCCCCTTCTTACTGGCTGCAGGGGGAGATAAGCTACTCCCAGGGCCGTCTTTAAAGCAGGGCCAAAGGGGCAGCTGCCCCGGGCCCAGATGCTCCTGGGGGCCCCAAGCAGGGGCATATGGGCCTGGCGGGGGGAGGGGCCTGTTGCACTCCCATGTAATGGGAGCGCTCTGACCGCGACCAGCATGAAGTACAGTGAGAATGCCGTCCCCAGTCAGAGCGCTCTTCAAACATGAGGTGGCGCAGAGGCAAGAAGGAGGAGGGGGGGCATACTCACCCGGCCCGGCAGTTCTCGTCACTGCCGGGCTGTTCGTTTCTATAGTGAAGCAGGGAGACCTTTCTGCTCCCTGCTTCACTGATATTCAGAACTCAGGCGCTCCCCCTGCTGGCCACACATTGTGCTACTGTCTGTGGGAGGAGCGCTGAATGCCCGGGAATCTGCCTTCAGTACAGCCAGCAGCGTGATGTGAGTGTGGGAGCCTGTCATCAGGGAAGTATTCAGTTTATCCCCCCCCCCATAAAGCTGCAAAAAGGGGGCAACCACTAAAGTGAGGGGGCACAAAAGAGCATAACCACTGTGAGGGGCACATATCTGGGTATAACAACTACTGTGAGGGGGCACAGATATTAGGCATAACTACTGTGAGGGGTACATATCTGGCATAACCGTTGTAAGGCAGCTCATATCTGGCATAACTATGGGCACATATCTGGCATAACGACTGTGAGGGGCACATATTTGGCATAACCACTGTGAGGGGCACATCTGGCATAACTGCTGTAAGGGGGGCTCATATCTTGCATAACCAGGGGCACATATGTGGCATAACTGCTGTGAGTGAGGCACATTTCTGGCATAACTGCTGTGAGGGAGGCACATATTTGGCCATAACTACTGTGAGGGGGCACATATCTGGGCATAACGACTGTGAGGGGGCACATATCTGGGCATAACAACTGTGAGGGGCACATATCTGGCATAACGACTGTGAGGGGGCACATATCTGGGCATAACGACTGTGAGGGAGGCACATATCTGGGCATAATGAATGTGAGGGAGACACACATTGTTGTGCCTTTTCATAGGTAAATACATTGATATCCAATTCATTCTAGTCAAGATGGATGTTCATTGCCTTTAAGAGCCATGCTCGACTATATTTACAATTTTGTATGTCTTGAGTAGGTCAAAGTAAGGTCGCACAAAGGTTTCTGTGTAAAAAGGTTTATGCCCTTTAGTGTTATTCTTCTCATGAATGTACCAGTCTTATAAGAGGCCTCCTTGTATACCTATACATTTATGAAGGGAGATAAAGATAAGCTCCATGCAGCTGGTTATAATTACCTATACAATTAGGTATTTATTAATGAAGCAAAATATATAATATTCATGTATTCATTTAATGAGCCTTAGTCCTTAGCATAAGACAATCAGTAGGTCATATATATATATATATATATATATATACAGTACAAACCAAAAGTTTGGACACACCATCTCAATCAAAGAGTTTTCTTTATTTTCATGACTATGAAAATTGTAGATTCACACTGAAAGCATCAAAACTATGAATTAACACATGTGGAATTATATACATAACAAAAAAGTGTGAAACAACTGAAAATATGTCATATTCTAGGTTCTTCAAAGTAGCCACATTTTGCTTTGATTACTGCTTTGCACACTCTTGGCATTCTCTTGATGAGCTTTAAGAGGTAGTCACCTGAAATGGTTTTCACTTCACAGGTGTGCCCTGTCAGGTTTAATAAGTGGCATTTCTTGCCTTATAAATGGGGTTGGGACCATAAGTTGCGTTGTGGAGAAGTCAGGTGGATACACAGCTGATAGTCCTACTGAATAGACTGTTAGAATTTGTATTATGGCAAGAAAAAAGCAGCTAAGTAAAGAAAAACGAGTGGCCATCATTACTTTAAGAAATGAAGGTCAGTCAGTCTGAAAAATTGGGAAAACTTTGAAAGTGTCCCCAAGTGCAGTCACAAAAACCATCAAGCGCTACAAAGAAATTGGCTCACATGCGGACCGCCCCAGGAAAGGAAGACCAAGAGTCACCTCTGCTGCGGAGGATAAGTTCATCCGAGTCACCAGCCTCAGAAATCGCAGGTTAACAGCAGCTCAAAATAGAGACCAGGTCAATGCCACACAGAGTTCTAGCAGCAGACACATCTCTAGAACAACTGTTAAGAGGAGACTGTGTGAATCAGGCCTTCATGGTAGAATATCTGCTAGGAAACCACTGCTAAGGACAGGCAACAAGCAGAAGAAACTTGTTTGGGCTAAAGAACACAAGGAATGGACATTAGACCAGTGGAAATCTGTGCTTTGGTCTGATGAGTCCAAATTTGAGATCTTTGGTTCCAACCACCGTGTCTTTGTGCGATGCAGAAAAGGTGAACGGATGGACTCTACATGCCGGGTTCCCACCATGAAGCATGGAGGAGGAGGTGTGATGGTGTGGGGGTGCTTTGCTGGTGACACTGTTGGGGATTTATTAAAAATTGAAGGCATACTGAACCAGCATGGCTACCACAATAGTTTGCAGCGGCATGCTATTCCATCCGGTTTGCGTTTAGTTGGACCATCATTTATTTTTCAACAGGACAATGACCCCAAACACACCTCCAGGCTGTGTAAGGGCTATTTGACCAGGAAGGAGAGTGATGGGGTGCTGCGCCAGATGACCTGGCCTCCACAGTCACCGGACCTGAACCCAATCGAGATGGTTTGGGGTGAGCTGGACCGCAGAGTGAAGGCAAAAGTGCCAATGGAAGACCATTGAAGCTCATCAAGAGAATGCCAAGAGTGTGCAAAGCAGTAATCAAAGCAAAAGGTGGCTACTTTGAAGAACCTAGAATATGACATATTTTCAGTTGTTTCACACTTGTTTGTTATGTATATAATTCCACATGTGTTAATTCATAGTTTTGATGCCTTCAGTGTGAATCTACAATTTTCATAGTCATGAAAATAAAGAAAACTCTTTGAATGAGAAGGTGTGTCCAAACTTTTGGTCTGTACTGTATATATACTGTATATATATAAAACTTTATATTATATTGTTATATGTTATGAAGACAACATGTATCCAGTATATTATATATATTTCTCATTAGGAGAATATTCGTCTCTAAAAGAGTGTCTGTAAAGATGTGTGTTTTGTAACAATTAATCACATCTTTGGTATGACAGAGGAGGTACTGATATCTCGGTCTATAGACCACAGTGTGAGAAACATGCAGAGAGACGCCTAGAGGTCTGTCTCTAATTGCTACAAGTGTCAGAATTAATCCGTATAGCTTTGAATTAAAGCTTCTAAGGTCAAATATATAGAATACTTTTATTCAGACTTACATAAGTTAACCCTTTATACTATGATGCAAATAGCTTACACAGCAGTGCCACCTAGGTATGAGTAGGTGACATTACAACAGTAGAAAAAGTGCATTCTGGGTAAGTTTATGATGTCATATTTCTTATCAATAGTCACGCTGTGACGGTAACGTACACTACACACATGGGGGAGGATAGTGACCACTACGCTCCACCCTCACCTCCGGCCCTGCCTACTTGCCTCGCAAGTCCTAATGACAGGGGACAACTAGACGGCAGTCCCTAACTTAGGATACGTGCTGGGAAGACAGACAAGACAAATAAAGGAACATGAACGGACCGGGTCAATACCTAGAGAGCTATGCAGTACTAAGGAATGAGCAGAGAATAGTCAGGAAAAGCCGAGGTCAAATACCAGGAGAGAAACGAAGTACAACAGGAGTCCGCAAAGAATCATCAGGTGGAAGATGGGGTCAGGATACCAGGAGAGATGCGCAGTACAGGAGGAGCAGGCAGAGAATCGTCAGGGAACACAGGATCAGGTAAGTATGCAGGAGCAAAACAATCACCAGATACCTAAAATTAAAAGGCAACCTGTGGACAGCAGGCTGCCGGTATTTATAGTGGGGAGTGAGGGTCATGTGACGTGGCCAGCATCACATGACCGACAGACAGACAAATCGAGCACCGAGTGATCAGCTCGGCGCCCAAGGCAGACCTAGGAGCAGGGAGCCTCCCAGCTAGCAAAGCCGCCCTGGGAACCAGGCCAAACACAGATCCCCGCTCCCGAAGCTAAGCAGCAGGTCTGTGGCTGATAGGAGACCGAGTGCGCCTTTGGCGCCCCGTGATAGTACCCCCCCTTGTACGAGGGGCCACCGGACCCAAGACTTCAGGCGATAGCCTTTCAGGGTGTTCTAAATGAAATTTTCGAACAAGTCTAGGAGCATGAACCTCCCTGGCAGGTACCCAAGATCTCTCTTCAGGTCCATACCCCTTCCAGTGAATCAGGTTCTGCAAGGAATTACACACCTTCCTGACATCCACTATTTTGGACACCACATACTCGACAGCATCATTAACAAGAACCGGCAGAGGCGAGGATTTTGATGGTACTACTGGTTCAACATATCTTTGAAGTAGAAATTTATGGAACACATTATGAATGTGGAATGACTCGGGCAGCTCCAACCTAAATGATACTGGGTTAATCCCCTCCATGATCTTATATGGTCCAATAAAACGAGGAGCAAATTTTTTAGAATCTACCTTGAGAGAGAGATTCTTGGAGGATAACCACACCTTATCCCCAACCAGAAAATTTGCGCCCCTTGAACGTTTCCTATTGGCTTTGAGTCTTTGAGAACTTTGAGCCTTTTCTAGGTTCATTTGAACCCGGGCCCAAACTGTGCACAGTTCAGAAGAGAGCCTATCCGCCTCAGGGTTAGAGGAGGAGACGGATGACCCAGAATGAAAACAGGGATGAAAACCATGGTTACAAAAGAAAGGGGAGACCCCAGCAGAAGAATTAACACGGTTATTCAAAGCAAATTCAGCCAACGGAAGGTATTTAACCCATAATTGCTGGTCATCAGCAACATACAACCTCAGGAATTGTTCCACAGACTGATTAAGGCGTTCAGTCTGCCCATTACTCTCAGGGTGGTAGACGGAGGAAAAAGACAACAAAATCTGACATCTTTGACAGAAAGCACTCAAAAATTTGGACACAAACTGCACACCCCTGTCAGATACAATATTTATCATGTAACCATACAATTTCTTTCACAAAAATAGACGCCAGGGTCTTGGCATTCAGGAGTTTAGACAGAGGAATGAAATGAACCATCTTGCTAAACCTATCGACCACTACCCAAACCACAATCTTACCCTCCCCTGGCGGAAGGTCAGTAATAAAGTCCATCGAGATATGGGACCAGCATCTACTGGGAATGGGTAAGGGTCGTTGGTTACCAGCAGGGCGAGTCCTAGGTGTCTTAGACCTAGCACAAACCTCACAGGCTGACACAAAGGACTTGACATCCCTAAATAGAGTGGGCCACCAATAGGATCTAGAAACCAGCTCTCTAGTGCCCTCAAAACCAGGATGTCCACAAAATGCAGAATCATGACACTCACCCAACAGCTGGAGACGAAATTGTATGGGAACAAACAACTTATCTGTTGGGGTGGTTGCCGGTGCCAGATGTTGTTCAGCCTTAATGAGAGCCGAGATAACTTGGGTTAAGGCTGCTACGAAGATATTTGCTGGTAGGATGGATTCAGGTGGTGCCTCTGTAGGCTGAAAAGCATGGAAGCTCCGAGATAATGCATCAGCCTTCACATTTTTACTTCCAGGCCTGAAAGTAATGGAGAATTCAAAACGAGTAAAAAACAGTGCCCATCTAGCGTGATGGTGATTCAACCTCTTAGCAGATTCGAGAAACATAAGGTTCTTATGGTCAGTGACAACAGTTACACAATGCCTTGCCCCCTCCAGAAAATGCCTCCACTCCTCAAATGCCCACTTAATGGCCAGCAACTCCCGATTCCCTATGCCGTAGTTTCTCTCGGTGGAAGAAAAATTTCTGGAAAAGAATGCACACGGTCTCAGGTTAGTTAGACTAGCAGGACCTTGTGAAAGGACTGCTCCTGCGCCGTCCTCAGACGCATCCACCTCCATAATAAAAGGTCTCTCCTGATCTGGCTGGATCAGAATGGGAGCGCTACTGAATGCCTTTTTTAGTGTTTCAAATGAAGTAATGGCCTCAGTAGACCAGTTCTCCAACTCCGCCCCTTTCTTAGTAAGGTCAGTCAACGGTTTAGCAATTACTGAAAAATTCTTAATAAATTTACGGTAGTAATTGGCAAAACCTAAGAACCGTTGTAAGGCCTTTAAGGATAAAGGCCTTACCCATTCCTTAATAGCTAGTACCTTACCAGGATCCATCTTGAAGGCGTGAGGGGTCAGGACATGCCCTAGAAACAGTATCTCCTGTACACCAAAGACACATTTCTCTTGTTTAGAAGACAACTGATTCTCCCTAAACACCTCTAATACTTGTCTAACATGAGACACATGAGATTTGAAATCAGGAGAAAATATCAAAATGTCGTCAAGATAGACAATGACAAATTTACCTAAAAACTCTCTAAGAATATCATTCATAAAGTTTTGGAACACAGCTGGGGCATTGCTGAGTCCAAAAGGCATAACCTGATATTCAAAGTGCCCTGCCGGAGTATTGAACGCCGTCTTCCATTCGTCTCCCTCCTTGATTCGGATTAGATTATATGCCCCTTTCAGGTCAATCTTAGAAAACCAGGTTGCCCCCAGAACCTGGTTAAATAAATCCGGAATCAATGGGAGAGAGTATCTATTCTGGATAGGGATCTTATTCAATCTCCGGTAATCGATACAAGGCCTAAGACCACCATCCTTCTTATTAACGAAGAAAAACCCCGCTCCCATAGGAGAGACAGAAGGTCTAATGTGCCCCTTACCGAGGCTTTCCTTAATATAATCCTCCATGGCCTTGCGTTCGGGCTTAGAGAGATTATAAATATGCCCCTTAGGAAACCTGGCTCCTTCTACTAACTCTATGGCGCAATCATAAGGTCTATGGGGTGGTAGAACCTCCGGGGTAGGTGATGAGAACACATCAGAATATTCCCTAATTACTGTGGGTAATATATCAGATTCTACTGAGACCCCAGCTTGTACCACAGACAAGCACGAGTCACACTTAGGTCCCCATTTCACCAACTCCCCCCGGACCAATCAATAGTGGGGTTGTGTAATCGGAGCCAAGGCAACCCTAGTACCACCTTGACCGGTAAGTTCTCCAGGACTAAGAGGGAACATTTCTCAAAGTGGCACACCCCCACGGTTAAAGAAATCTCTGAGGTACATGACCTCACCATACCACCTACCAGGGGAGTGGCGTCAATAGCCATGACATGGATAGGTGTAGGAAGAGAAAAAATTGGAATACTCAGTCTAATGGCTTACTCAGAGTCAATAAAGCTGTCCGCTGGACCAGAGTCAATAAAGGCCTTACCCGGCCATTTATTAACCCCTAGAGATATTGTTATAGGTACCAAAAGTTTACATTTCGTAATATCAGGGTGTACCTAGTCTTTAGGTTGCCTTGCCTTGGGAGACTTAACGGAGAAGGCCTTCTTAGGACACTGGTTGATCCAATGGTCAGGATCTCCGCAGTAAAAACACACTCCACGTCTGCGGCGCAGATCCCCTTGAGTCATGCCGACCTGCATGGGTTCTTCGGTAGAGACCTCAGCGTTGTTTCTGGGATAGACCTCAGGCTGGACCACCATCTGAGAAGAGAACTGTCGTTCCTGTCGTCTCTCTCTAACCTGTCGGTCAAGTCGGACTACAAGGGTCATCATCTCCTCTAGAGTCTCTGTAAGCTGATAACTCACTAGAAGATCCTTTAAGTTATCAGACAGACCTGACCTGAACTGACTCAAGTGCTGGTTCATTCCATCCTGAGGGAACACACCACCTTCTGAATTGGGTGCAATACTCCTCCGCATGTAGATCGCCCTGAACCAGAACCTTTAGAGCAGTCTCGGCTACCAGTGTCCTGTCTGGTTCATCATACAGGGTACCCAGGGCCTGAAAAAAACCCTCCACTGATGTTAAACAACTGGCATCAGAAGGTAAAGAAAATGCCCAGTCCTGGGGATCACCCTGTAACCGGGAAATGACAATGCCCACGTGTTGACTCTCGGGGCCAGAGGATACAGGGCGCAAACGGAAAAAAAGTTTACAATTTTCTTTAAAGGAAAGAAACTTCTTCCGATCTCCAGAAAAGGGCTCAGGAAGCTTAATCTGGGGCTCTAAATGTGGACTGGAGGCCTGAGGGATGGAAGTACCGTGTCCTAGCTCAAAAGAACAGAGTTTCTCCCCTAGCTCCTGTACCATCTGCGTCAGGTTAGAGACATGGTCAGTCAGGGTCACCAGAGGATTCATGATACAGTGGTTAGGTTACAGCCTGTTAATCTGTGACGGTAACGTACACTACACACAGGGGGGAGGATAGTGACCACTGCGCTCCACCCTCACCCCTGGCCCTGCCTACTTGCCTCGCAAGTCCTAATGACAGGGGACAACTAGACATCAGTCCCTAAATTAGGATACGTGCTGGGAAGACAGACAAGACAAATAATGGAACGTGAACGGACCGGGTCAATACCTAGAGAGCTATGCAGTACTAAGGAATGAGCAGAGAATAGTCAGGAAAAGCTGAGGTCAAATACCAGGAGAGAAACGAAGTACAACAGGAGTCCGCGAAGAATCGTCAGGTGGAAGCCGGGGTCAGGATACCAGGAGAGATGCGCAGTACAGGAGGAGCAGGCAGAGAATCGTCAGGGAACACAGGATCAGGTAAGTATGCAGGAACAAAATAATCACCAGATACCTAAAATTAACAGGCAACCTGTGGCCAGCAGGCTGCCTGTATTTATAGTGGGGAGTGAGGGTCATGTGACGTGGCCAGCGTCACATGACCGACAGACAGACAAATCGAGCACCGAGTGATCAGCTCGGCGCTCAAGGCAGACCTAGGAGCAGGGAGCCTCCCAGCTAGCAAAGCCACCCTGGGAACGAGGCCAAACACAGACCCTCGCTCCCGAAGCTAGGCAGCAGGTCTGCGGCTGACGGGAGACTGAGTGCGCCTTTGGCGCCCCGTGACACACGCCCATCTGACAATGATTGGAAAGTTCCAAACTAGGAAGGTGTATCTAACTGATAAGTTTGTGGTCATAAACCACACAAAGAGATTAGAGGGAGAGAAGTTGAGCTCTCTAGAGGGGTCTATCAAGATAAAAGCCATGGTGAGATGCACTATGATGGACCATGCAGCTTTCCTAGGAGCAGAAGTGAGATTCCTACTAGGACTTGGTAAGAGACACAGAGAATGATATTTCATTTTATTAAGACTAATTTGATAGTGTGGGTGAAATTATACCATCTAGATTAGCAAATAAATAAATACATTAATTGATCATCTCCATATTAAGTCTTAGGGTATTGTGAGACTTCAGTCTACCTGCAGAAGAATCTAGACTCATAATCTAGCAAAGCATTAAATTATTGCATATATAAACACTGCTCAAAAAAATAAAGGGAACACTTAAACAGCACAATGTAACTCCAAGTCAATCACACTTCTGTGAAATCAAACTGTCTACTTAGGAAGCAACACTGAGTGACAATCAATTTCACATGCTGTTGTGTAAATGGGATAGACAACAGGTGGAAATTATAGGCAATTAGCAAGACACCCCCAATAAAGAAGTGGTTCTGCAGGTGGTGATCACAGACCACTTCTCAGTTCCTATGCTTCCTGGCTGATGTTTTGGTCACTTTTGAATGCTGGCGGTGCTTTCACTCTAGTGGTAGCATGAGACGGAGTCTACAACCCACACAAGTGGCTCAGGTAGTGCAGCTTATCCAGGATGGCACATCAATGCGAGCTGTGGCAAGAAGGTTTGCTGTGTCTGTCAACGTAGTGTCCAGAGCATGGAGGCGCTACCAGGAGACAGGCCAGTACATCAGGAGACGTGGAGGAGGCCGTAGGAGGGCAACAACCCAGCAGCAGGACCGCTACCTCCGCCTTTGTGCAAGGAGGAACAGGAGGAGCACTGCCAGAGCCCTGCAAAATGACCTCCAGCAGGCCACAAATGTGCATGTGTCTGCTCAAACGGTCAGAAACAGACTCCATGAGGGTGATATGAGGGCCCGACGTCCACAGGTGGGGGTTGTGCTTACAGCCCAACACCGTGCAGGACGTTTGGAATTTGCCAGAGAACACCAAGATTGGCAAATTCGCCACTGGTGCCCTGTGCTCTTCACAGATGAAAGCAGGTTCACACTGAGCACATGTGACAGACGTGACAGAGTCTTGAGACGCCGTGGAGAACGTTCTGCTGCCTGCAACATCCTCCAGCATGACCGGTTTGGCATTGGGTCAGTAATGGTGTGTTGTGGCATTTTTTTGGAGGGCCGCACAGCCCTCCATGTGCTCGCCAGAGGTAGCCTGACTGCCATTAGGTACCGAGATGAGATCCTCAGACCCCTTGTGAGACCATATGCTGGTGCGGTTGGCCCTGGGTTCCTCCTAATGCAAGACAATGCTAGACCTCATGTGGCTGAAGTGTGTCAGCAGTTCCTGCAAGACAAAGGCATTGATGCTATGGACTGGCCCGCCCGTTCCCCAGACCTGAATCCAATTGAGCACATCTGGGACATCATGTCTCGCTCTATCCACCAACGTCACGTTGCACCACAGACTGTCCAGGAGTTGGCAGATGCTTTAGTCCAGGTCTGGGAGGAGATCCCTCAGGAGACCGTCCGCCACCTCATCAGGAGCATGCACAGGCGTTGTAGGGAGGTCATACAGGCAAGTGGAGGCCACACACACTACTGAGCCTCATTTTGACTTGTTTTAAGGACATTACATCAAAGTTGGATCAGCCTGTAGTGTGTTTTTCCACATTAATTTTGAGTGTGACTCCAAATCCAGACCTCCATGGGTTGAAAAATTTAATTTCCATTTGTAATTTTTGTGTGATTTTGTTGTCAGCACATTCAACTGTGTAAAGAACAATTAATTCAGATCTAGGATGTGCTATTTTTGTGTTCCCTTTATTTTTTTGAGCAGTGTATATGTATATATATATATATATATATATATATATACATATATATCCAGAAAAAGGACGGCACTCCAGCAGGATGAAGGTGAAAAACTTCTTTTTAATCAACCATACCAGCACCGTATGGTTGATTAAAAAGAAGTTTTTCACCTTCATCCTGCTGGAGTGCCGTCCTTTTTCTGGATATATTGGTTGGGGTAAGAGGTCGATTCCCCAGGAGCGTGCACCCGTTTTTTTCCTATTGTAGCCAGTGCCGCCATTTTTCCTTTTTATATATACATATATATATATATATATATATACACTCACCTAAAGAATTATTAGGAACACCATACTAATACGGTGTTGGACCCCTTTTGCCTTCAGAACTGCCTTAATTCTATGTGGCATTGATTCAACAAGGTGCTGATAGCATTCTTTAGAAATGTTGGCCCATATTGATAGGATAGCATCTTGCAGTTGATGGAGATTTGAGGGATGCACATCCAGGGCATGAAGCTCCCTTTCCACCACATCCCAAAGATGCTCTATTGGGTTGAGATCTGGTGACCGTGGGGGCCATTTTAGTACAGTGAACTCATTGTCATGTTCAAGAAACCATTTTTTCAGTCTTCAACAGTCCAATTTTGGTGAGCTCGTGCAAATTGTAGCCTCTTTTTCCTATTTGTAGTGGAGTTGAGTGGTACCCGATGGGGTCTTCTGCTGTTGTAGCCCATCCGCCTCAAGGTTGTGCGTGTTGTGGCTTCACAAATGCTTTGCTGCATACCTCGGTTGTAACGAGTGGTTATTTCAGTTAACGTTGCTCTTCTATCAGCTTGAATCCGTCGGCCCATTCTCCTCTGACCTCTAGCATCAACAAGGCATTTTCGCCCACAGGACTGCCGCATACTGGATGTTTTTCCCTTTTCACACCATTCTTTGTAAATCCTAGAAATGGTTGTGCGTGAAAATTCCAGTAACTGAGCAGATTGTGAAATACTCTGACCGGCCCGTCTGGCACCAACAACCATGCCACGCTCAAAATTGCTTAAATCTCCTTTCTTTCCCATTCTGACATTCAGTTTGGAGTTCAGGAGATTGTCTTGACCAGGATCACAACCCTACATGCATTGAAGCAACTGCCATGTGATTGGTTGACTAGATAATTGCATTAATGAGAAATAGAACAGGTGCTCCTAAAAATTCTTTAGGTGAGTGTATATATATATATATATATATATATATATATAGATATACATATATAGATGGAACATTCTTCGCCAAGCTAAGTGATGGATTCCCACAGGAAAGACTTGTTCCAAGTCCTTCCCATTTAAGATATGGTCTAGCAAAGATTCTAGATCCCTGTTATTTGTCTTAATATTCTTACCAAAGTCATATGTGTGAAAATAGTCCAGGAGGGGACGGAAGTTTATAGTTATCTCTTCTAAGTTATATCCTTGAATGGATTTGCCCATTCTGGAAGTCATGTGATGTGTAGTTGGTTAGAAGGGGCCAGAACGCATTTAGCATTCTATATTGATGGGATTAGACATGCCCATCTTGATATCATGAGGTTTTCTCTGAACAGAAGTAATGTATATAACTTATGTTCCTATTTTGATATCCTAACCTAATAATAGCTTGGTTATAATGTGACAAGTTATTTCCACTCACATGTATTGTTAAGCTTGTAATGCTTTATATTAACGCTATATATTTTCATTTGCATGTATCATTGTGTTTATTTACTTATGTATGTTTATAACCTTGTAACCAATAAATCTGCATATTTTTATAATACCTGTGTATTATTGTATAATGTAGGACTACATTTTTATCATTAACGTCATCTCACGTCAAAAGAACTTATTTATCTGAGCAAATAGTCAGACTCAGATGTGAATTGTATCGATTAGTTTGTCTACAATTCACCAGGTCATAATTTAAAAAATGTATTAAAAATTTTATAATTTTTTATATTTTTTATGGTTAATTATTTTTATGACCATAATTAATAATTCTTGATTGAATTATTATCACCCGACAATATCTGTGCATAACGACAGTGAGGGAGGCACATATCTGGGCATAACAACTGTGAGGGAGGCACATATCTGGGCATAACTACTGTGAGGGAGGCACATATCTGGGCATAACTACTGTGAGGGGCACATATCTGGGCATAACGACTGTGAGGGGGCACATATCTGGGCATAACTACTGTGAGGGATGCACATATCTGGGCATAACTACTGTGAGGGGCACATATGTAGTGTCCCACTAGGTAAATGTGGGCACTACACATGGGTGAATTGGGCCACGTTGTTCTCCAACTCCTGAGGAACAGGGGCATTGTATTTTACAGTCCATTTTAATGTATATTGCTATGCTTTTATGCAGGGCCGCTGATAGGCCAGTACAGCTGGCCCAGTTGTACCGGGCCCGGCTGGCAGGGGGGCCCGGGCAGCCTCGACATAACCAATTAATGTTTTAAAAAAAAAAAAAACCTCCACAGCCCTGACCGCTAGTCAAACGCCGTCGTACCCCCCCCCCCCCTGCTTTCTACGTTTTTTTTTTTTTTTTAATCGCCGCTCAGTACCTGCCTGCTTGCTCCGTTTGTATGCGGCAGCAGGTAGGGACTATTTCCTCTGTTTCGGGCGCGGAAGAGTATCTCTTCTCTCTCCCGCGCCCGCTCCTCTGCTCTGCTCAGTCTGCTCTGCAGAATCAAGTCCCGGCCAGCTTGTCCTTCCCTGGCGCCGCGGAGTGATTCTTCTCCCTCCGCGGCGCCAGGGAAGAGAGTGAGAGAAGGAAAAGCACCACTGGCAGTGAAGAAAGGAAAAAAAAAAAAAAATTTTGTGACACTCCGGGCAGCGAATCCAGGAATCCAGGGAGGCAGACAGCACAGCAGCCAGCGCTACTACTACAGTCTATCTACAGTGAAGGAGGAAGTGACTCTGTCCTGGGGCCAGGAATCAGGATAACAGGTATGAATGTACTTGTTTGGGGGGGGTCAAGATCTACTGTCTGCAGGCTCACTCTAATTATTATTTCAGGCCTGGCTACCCCACTGTAGTTGAGTTGTCTACAGTAAACTATCTTTAACGAGACCTGGCTTGTTGTTTTTTTTCCACCTTTATCATTTGTTTAATCTTCCTAATTTTTTCAAAATACCACTTCATTTATTCATTAATGTTTTTTTATTACATATTGATATTAAAGAGGTCTGTTCTCATCTGAAAACAGTATTTATTTTGGATAATAAAACTTATAACTGGCTGGAGAAAAATAAATATCACTTGTAGACAAATCTGCATGTTGTTTCAAGGCGGCGTCTGGGGAGGGGCCAAGGGCGGGGCCAGGGGTGTGGCTGAAGGAGGGATCAGGGGGTGGAGCTGAAGGGGGCCCCGTCATGTATGCTGTACGGGGCCCCATGATTTCTATCAGCGGCCCTGCTTTTATGTGTATTTTTCCCTGTTATGTGTGTATCAGGCCTGTTAGGGTGTAGTTCCTCCTCCTGGACAGTAGAGGGAGCTAGGGAACCCCTAGTATAAATAGTCAGGTCCTGTTCAGGGAAGGGTGTTGTGTAGTCAGGAGTCTGTGTAGAGCCAGATGAGTGTGTGCACTTTAGCCAGAGAGGAGCTGAAGGCCACCTCCTGACATGCAGCTAGACAGCCCAGGCTTCTAGTTGCCACCAGGAGAAGAAGTTGCCTCCTGAGAGAAACCTGAAGTTCCCATAACCAGAGCAGAGCAGAGCCAAAGTGTTTCCAGCCAACCTGAGAGCTGAAGGGCAGAAGGATTTTTCTTAAAGCAAGGAGATATATACTTGAGGAAGTTTGTTACCAAGGATAAAGCCAGCTATAGGGCATACGGGCCTTGGGATAAAGACAGATAGGATTCTGAGGAAAAGTTCAACCTGATCTGTAAGTGTTTAACCCTCTGAGTATCTTGCAAGAACAGTGTGCCTCCCATTTGTATAAGCCTGCTTGTGACTGCTGCTGACATATGGAACTTTGCCAAAAGACTGTAAATAGTTAACTGTTTCCAGTAAAAGGAAGTTTTGGTTCACCACAACATCGTGTTCCTCAATTATTCCTACCATAAATCAGTGTGCCACCGTTACCGGCACAGGCGTCACAAATTTAAAGGGATCTTGCCACCGGCACCTTAAAAACACCTGCAACATCCATGGCACCTCATCTACCATCAGGCCTGGTCCCTATACACAGAGAGTGCCCCAGAGGACCCCTGTGCCAGCCTCTCCATCACTGCTGTACTTTTGCCCAGGGTATATAAAAGACTGTGAGGACTATAACTACCCTCGGTTAGTAACTACCCCTGTGACCATTTGCCTCACCCTGCAGGGCGGCGTACTGCACATACCTGGGCATTACTGTGAGGGGCACATATCTGGGCATAACGACTGTGAGGGGGCACATATCTGGGCATAATGACTGTGAGGGAGCACATATCTGGGCATAACGACTGTGAGGGAGGCACATATCTGGGCATAACTACTGTGAAGGGCACATATCTGGGCATAACTACTGTGAGGGAGGCACATATCTTGGCATAACTACTGTGAAGGACACATATCTGGGCATAACAACTGTGAGGGGGCACATATCTGGGTATAACTACTGTGAGGGGCACATATCTGGGCATAACGACTTTGAGGGGGCACATATCTGGCATAACGACTGTGAGGAAGGCACACATTTGGGCATAATTACTGTGAGGGGGCACATATCTGGACATAACGACTGTGAGGAGGCACATATCTGGGCATAACTACTGTGAGGGAGGCCCATATCTGGGCATAACTACTGTGAGGGGCACATATCTGGGCATAATGACTGTGAGGGGGCACATATCTGGGTATAACTGCTGTGAGGGGCCACAAGGAGGACATAACTATTTTGACGGGTTAATTACTGTGAGGGGCCACAATGTGGGCATTAGTACTGTATGGTAGCATTAGATTACCCTGCTATACATTGGGATGGCTCAGTCTTACAGGCCAGCACAGCGTCCCCTGCTGGCGATTTCACAGGGGCAGTCACCATCCCTTCCTTATGTGATTATTCTTTTTCTCTATCACCACAGGGACCTTGTTCTGGATCCAGTGGACGTCACGCCAATGCCAGCGACACCTTGGATGAGGTAGGACCAGATTTTATTAGGACTGGGTGAGTATAGCCATGCATTGGGCTTAGGGCTCTTTCACACAAGCGGATGCCGTGCGGGTAATCCACTGCGTGAAAGAGAGCCAAGCCCCACTCCGGACAGCAGAGACACGGAGCATTAACATGATTGATAGTGCTCCGTGCCTCTCTGTGATCCTTTTACTACAAAATCTCAGTGACACTGTATGTTTTGTATTGCTATAAGTAATGTTAGGATAGAATTGGTTATTTTGAGAACTTGGCTTGGAGGGGAGGGGGCCCAGGCACATTCTTTGCGTAGGGGCCCTCTGCTGTCTGTGTCCGCCCCTGGTTGTTCCCTTTGGTTGTCTTTCCTTCCCCGTACTACCCGTGACATTAGCCGCCGAATGCTGTTACTGTTTCCCCTGCTCCTTGTTGTCATGGATCCTGTCTCTGCACTGGTGGATCGCATGCAGGGGTTGTCGCTGGAGGTAGCAGACCTCTGTGAAACTGTTGCAAGATGCCAGGCATCTGTCTCCGCCAGTGGGGTCCAGACCTGCTCTGAACCTAAGATCTCCCCCCCGGACCGATTTGCCAGAGGAAGTGACAACTTTGTTCGGTTCAGGGAGTCATGTAAACTTTATTTTCTCTTACGCCTTCACTCCTCTGGTGACGAGAGTCAAAAGATGGGGATCGTTAATTCTCTATTGAAAGGTGACCCTCAATCCTGGGTCTTTTCTTTGCCGACCGGATCTCAATCCCTCCGGTCGGTGGATAGTTTTTTCAGAGCCCTTGGACTTATTTATGACGACCCAGATCCAGTTTCTCTGGCTGAATCTATGTTGCGCGGCTTGCATCAGGAAAATCGGTCTGCTGAGTCCTACTGCTCTGAATTCAGGAGGTGGGCAACTGATTCTGAGTGGAATGACCCTGCCCTCCGGAATCAGTTCTATCAGGGGCTTTCTGAGAGACTAAAAGATGCCTTAGCACTCCATGAAAATCCTGTTTCATTAGAGGCTGCCATGTCTCTTGCGGTACGAATTGATAGACGTCTGAGGGAAAGGTGCAAGACTCCATTCTCTCAAGATGTATTACCTGAAGGGAGGTCGGTCACCTCTGACACTCGGGGTACTGAGACACCTGAGCCCATGTCTGGAGATGAACCTATGGAATTGGGACGGGTCTCTCCAGACCTTGGTGATAAGAACTTCAGGGCTAGAAAGAGACTTAGTTTTTTTGTGGTAAAGGGGGTCATTTTGTTAATGTTTGTCCCTATGTACCAGTTTGTCCTGGTGATGCAAAGAGATCTCAGTGTTCGCTATTGATTCTGCCCCCCTTTCTCAAAAATCGTTGACTCACATGGTGCAGGATATCCAGTTAAGGGTGGGGGATTCTAATGTTGAGGGTATTTCTTGTTTTATAATGAAGGGTCTGCCGGCCCCTCTGGTGCTAGGGTTGCCATGGTTGTCCAAACATAATCCTGTCATTAATTGGCAAGCGAGACAGATCAAGGGCTGGAGTGATTACTGTATGGACAACTGTCTTGTCACATCTCTTGCTGGGATATCCACGAAGATGTTGCTCTCGTTTCTCTCTGTCTCTCTGATGTGTTTGCTGAGGGTGTGGATCAGGAGTTACCCGCTCATAGAGAATATGATTGCCCTGTCAATCTGATTCCCGGAACTAAGTTGCCAAAGTCTCGGTTGTATAACCTGTCTGAACCCGAAAGAGTTGCTATGCGAAAGAATATTACTGAGAGTTTGGAAAAGGGACACATCAGACCATCTAAGTCACCTATGGCGGCAGGGTTCTTTTTTGTAAAGAAAAAAGATGGGACATTGAGACCGTGTCTAGATTTCCGAGAGTTGAATTGCAATCACTATCCGTGATCCTTATCCCCTTCCCCTGATCCCAGATTTGTTCAACCAGATTGTTGGAGCTAAGGTGTTTTCTAAATTAGACCTAAAAGGGGCATATAATCTAGTCAGGATCAAGGAAGGGGATAAATGGAAGACTGCGTTTAATACCCTAGATGGTCATTTTGAGAACTTGGTCATGCCTTTTGGTTTGACCAATGCCCCAGCAGTATTTCAACATTTCATCAATGACATTTTTCATCATTTGGTGGGATGGTTTGTTGTCGTATACCTGGATGACATATCTATGCCATTATTAATCCGGTTTCTTTTCGCCTTGAACTTCCGCAGGCTTAGAAGATCCATAATGTCTTCCATAAATCTTTGTTAAAGAGTTATGTGGAACCTGCTGTACCATCTCCCTTGCCACCTCCACCTGTCATGGTTGATGGGAATCTGGAGTTTCAAATTTCCAAAGTTGTTGACTCTCGCGTCCTTTGTGGTTCCCTTCAATACCTCATTCATTGGAAGGGTTACGGTCCGGAGGAGAGAATGTGGGTCCTGGCGACTGATGTGAATGCCAGTCGGCTGCTGAGGGCCTTTCACAGAGCCCACCCTAATAAAGTTGGTCCTGGGTGCCCGGAGGTCACCCGTAGAAGGGGGGGTACTGTCACCGCCGACTCTGGGAGAGATCTTAGAAGTTCAAATAGACAGAAGACTCAGGAGTCGATCTGACAGATCTCTATTGTTTTCATTGTTGCTGACAGGTTTCCACCCCTTCGCAGGTGTTGCTCATTATTAGTCAGGTGGCCCCTTTCACTGGTTTCCCTGTGGCGAATAGTTCTTCTGAAGAGTGCTCTGCTTGTGTGGTGATTCTCCTGTTCCAGTTGCTTCTCAAGCTAAGTCCTTTCCCTTTCTTGTTGTGTCTTTCCTGACTAGGCCTCAGGGTGACACTGGCTCCTTCAGGTTGGAAGGAGCCGATTGCCTCAATCCCTGTTCCCTAAGCTGAGGGTTTGGTGCAGTGTGTCAGCAGTCTCAGGTTCCAGTGCATGTGCATTTCTACCTTTGAGATTTGCACATGTGGTTAGCAGCTTAGGGAGAGAGTCAGGGTTTGCTAGGAGGTGACCTCTTTATTCCCTAGGCTTGGGTCATAGTCTGTAGTTGTTTTGTTGTTGTTCCCTTTGGTTCTCTTTCCTTCCCCGTACTACCCGTGACACTAGGTAGATGCTGTAGAATGTCACGTCGGCAGTCGGCCGGGTCATCTCTTGCAATTTGTCCTGTAAGAACTTGTTGGAGAGCCCCACTATGAACTGGTCTCGTAGTAGCCGGTCCACTTCCCGGAAGTGACCACGGCATCTGCGCAGAACGGAACCGGAAGTCGCGTGGTTCCATTCCAGTAACAGTTTTCCCAGGCTGAGAGAGGGGAACTTGTTAACTTGCGCTAATTGACCGAAGCCTCAAGCAGGCTTCAGAGTCAATTAGATGTATATATCAATACAGGCCACCAGGTGGCAGCCTTGAATTGATATAGTGCAAATGAAGTCTTCAATGATGGCTATTTAGCCATCACTGAATACTATGGGCAATCAAATAATTGCCAGTTATTGTCACCCAAGGTGAAAAAGTAAAAAAATAAGTAAAAAAAAGTTTTCACAAAAAAAAAAAAAGTTCAAGTCACCCACCTTTCCTTAAAATATAAATAAAATATAAATACTTAACCAATAAAAAAAAATAAACATCATGGGCATCGCCATGTGCGAAAATGCCCATACTATTAAAATATAACAATATTAATGGCATACGGCAAATGGCATAGCGGGAAAAAAATTAAAAACAGCCAATTTGCCATTTTTTGTCACTTCAACTAGCCAATAATTTTTTTTATAAAAAATGATCAAAAAGTCGCACACACTTAAAATTGGTATTACTGAAAAGAACAGATCGTTAGGCAAAAAATTAGCCCTCACACAGCCCCGTACACATAGTTACAAAAAAGTTATAGGGGTCAGAATATGAAAAAAAAAAAAAACTTTTTGCTCAAAGGTCTTAATTTTTTTTTTTCAGTATTAAAACGCAAGAAAAATTATACAAGTGTGGTATTGTTGGAACTGTAGAATGAAGATAACAGGTCAATTTTACCGCATAGTATACAGTGTAAAAAAATAAAATAAAAACATTTATCAGAATTGCGTTTTTTCCCAATTCTACCTCATTTGGAATTTCTTTCCCGCTCCCTACTACATGGTATGCAACCGTAAATGGTGTCATTAGAAAGTACAACTTGTCCCGCAAAAAATATGCCCTCATAAGGCTATGTGAATGGAAAAATAAAAAAGTTAGGACTATGGTAAGGCGGGGATTGAAAAAAAAACCTGCAAAAATGGAAAATCCCAGGGTCCTTAAGGGGTTAAAATACCCTTATTTATAATAGTGCTCCTACAGTATCCCTGCTAATAATAATTCCCCTATAGTGCTTCCAGCATTAACACTGCACCCCAATTCTACCCCAGTAATGATACTGCTGAGCAGGGGCGTAGCTATAGGGGGTGCAGAGGTAGCAGTCGCTACCGGGCCCAGGAGCCTGAGGGGGCCCAAAGACCCTTGTGCCACATAAGAAGACACTGATATGGAAAGTGCTTGCTGGTCAATTTACGCCTCTCGCTGGAGGGAAGGGATTAGGTCAAGAATTTGGCATGTGGGGTGCCGCCGTTTCAATTTTTAAATTTTTGCCTCCCTGGTCACAAAGCACTGAGGGAAGAGGGCCCAAGCTGAAATCTTGCACCAGGGCCCATGAGCCTTTAGCTACGCCTCTGCTGCTGAGAGTTGTAGTGTTACATCTAGGAGACAGTGCCCCAGGGGTGCCTCAGTAGTACCCCTATAGTGCCCTACATAATGCAACTTATAGTGCCTTGTATGTTACCCAAGTAAAATAAAAACATCTGATACGCCGTCATCTGCAGTGCAGGCCACAGACCTCTTCTGGCCTGCACTGACACAGGATTAGTGGCCTAAGGGTGAACAGCGGGCAGGAAATGATTGGCCAACATGCTCAAGCGCAGTATTCAACTGTATTTCCATCCTTAGGATGGCAGTACATTTGAATTTAGGAGGGCATCTGTGACCATCAGGTGGGTACATAAGTACCTGATGCTTCCAGCGTTAATGCTAGGATTCCCAGCTTCTTATGTACCCAGTCGATGGCTGCGATGAAGATTTGGGCATCCATTTGGGTATCGGCCCAGTGAGCAGTTTCCTGGTAGAGTCTATTGTAGTGTCCCACTAGGTAAATGTGGGCACTACACAAGGGTCAATTGGGCCACGTTGTTCCCACCTCCTGCGGGACAGGGTCACTGTATTTTATATAATGCTTTTATGTGTATTTTTCCCTGTTATCTGTGTATCAGGCCTGTTAGGGTGTAGTTCCTCCTCCTAGACAGTAGAGGGAGCTAGGGAACCCCTAGTATAAATAGTCAGGTCCTGTTCAGGGAAGGGTGTGTAGAGTCAGAAGTCAGTGTGGGCTTTAGCTAGGCAGCAGCTGAAGTGGAGCTTCTGACATGCAGCTAGATAGCCCAGGCTCCTAGCTTGCCACCAGGAGAAGAGTTGCCTCCTGAGAGAAACTAAGTTCCTACAAAGTACAGTGCAGAGCAAAAGTGATTCCAGCCGAACCAGAGAGCTGAAGGGGAGAAGGATCTATTTAAAGCAAGGAGACATATACCTGAGGAAGTTTTCCCTAACCAAGGATAAAGCCAGCCATAGGGCATACGGGCCTTGGGATAAAGACAGACTGGATTTTGAGGAAAGTGCAGCCTGATCTGCAAGTGTTTAACCCTCTGAGTATCTTGCAAGAACATTGTGCCTGCCAATTGATGTAAAGCCTGCATGTTACTACCTCTTACATGCGGAACTGACCAAAGATTGTAGATAGTTAACTGATTCAGTAAACAGAAGTTTCGGTCCACCACAACATCGTGTTCCTTAATTATTCCTACCATAAATCGGTGTGCCACCGTTACCGGCACTGGTGTCAATTTAAAGGGATCTTGCCACCGGCACATTAAAAACCTGCAACATCCAGGGCACCTCACCTACCATCAGGCCTGGTCCCTATACACTGAGAGTGCCCCAGAGGACCCCTGTGCCAGCCTCTCCATCACTGCTGTATGTCTGCCCAGGGTATATAAAAGACTGTGAGTACTATAACTACCCTCGGTTAGTAACTACCCGTGTGACCTCACCATTCGCCTCACCCTGCAGGGATGCGTACTGCACTATGGTCAGTCTGCCCCTGCCAACAACCAGAATGGAGTAAGGCCTGAATATATAAAGGCTAGACAATCAGCAACTCCACTTCTAATCAACCAGACAAAGCTAGGCGACAACTAAGCCCAGATCCAGATGCAAGAGAGTTGCATAAAAACTGCTAAAACAAAATTAGTTAGGCTGAGTTCACATCAACGTTCAGCCTCTCAGTTCTTCTGCTCCATTATAGGAGCAGGAGAGCGGAGACAACGGATTCGGCACAACACTGAGCCAAACCTAGCCTACAGACCCTATAGACTATAATGGTCATGCAGGCAGGACTTTTGTCTCCGCTTCAAAAATCCTTCCTCTGAGCGGAAAACTAACGGATACCATTATAGTCCATGGGGTCTGTAGGCGCAGTTTGGCTCAGTTTTGTGCCGAATCTGTTCTCTCCACTCTCCTGCTCCTATAACAGAGCAGAAGAACTGAGAGGCTGAACGATGATGTGTAGAGTTGAGCGGACAACTGGATGTTTGGGTTCGGCCAAACTTCACAAAAAAGTTCGAGTTCGGGACCCGAACTTGACCCCGAACCCCATTGAAGTCAGCTTTTGAGCACTAAAATGGCTGTAAAAATGTCATGGATAGGGCTAGAGCGCTGCAAATGCCAGCAAAATGTGGTTAAGAGCATGGCAAGTGCTCTGCAAACAAAAGTGGATAGGGAAATGACTTTAAATAACATAAAATACGTATAAATAAAAAATAATAATCTTGATCTAGGAGGACGAGGTCCATATGGAGTAGGAGGTTGAGGAGGCGGTAGATGTGGCTGTGTAGGTGGAAGCGGCGGTGGAGGAGGAGGAGGTAGCCTACACTGTTTTTTGGTTTTAAATTTATTTATATTTTTTTAAATTACGGTTTCGATGTTCTTTTCTGAGCCTACCATGTTCATCACGGTTATCGGCGAATCAGGGTTCCACGTCAGAGAGGGAGCGTGAGAAAGAGAGAGCACATCCAAGGGAGGTTAATTGTTTCAAATTAAATATGATAGAGTGGAAATGTGGGACAAAGTATTAAAGCCAGTGCAGTTTCTAGGTAAAATTTCTCTCAGGGCGAGTGTCAAAAAAATTTCCCCCCCCCCCCTCAAAACTGCTTGATGAAATAAGTGTCTCCCCATTGCACGGACGGTCACAGTGACGCACCCAGTGACCCACTGTCCCACAGACTCAGGCTCTCACTCACAGCAGGCTTCTTTCTCAGCACTGCTCCGGGCGGGCGGTAACAGGCAGGCAGTGCGGGCGGCGGTGCTCACCTCACTACTGTACCTCACGCAGTGCGTGAGGTACAGTGAGTGAGCGCCGCCGCCCGCACTGCCTGCCTGTGGGGGGACATTATTTTTAATAAGGATCACTATGGACATTATTTAGAATGGAGGCTGCTGTGGGTGTCATTACTCATTATAACTGTATAATGTCTGATAGGCCTAGTCCTGAGCTGAGTTATATTACCCTGCCCTGTATAATAATGTACCCTGATACCCCTCAGTTATATTACTCCCGCGGGGTAATATAACTAAGGGGTATCAGGGATGGGTACATTATTATACAGGGCATGGGCAGGGTAATATAACTCAGCTCAGGACTAGGCCTGACATTATACAGTTATAATGAGTAATGACACCCACAGCAGCCTCCATTCTAAATAATGTCCATAGTGATCCTTATTAAACTTAATGTCCCCCACAGTGACAGTGGCCCCCATTTTCATGTCTCCCACAGTGGCCCCCCCATTGTAATTAATGCCCCCCCATTGTAATTAATTCCCCCCATTGTAATTAATGCCCCCCCATTGTAATTAATTCCCCCCATTGTAATTAATGCCCCCCCCATTGTAATTAATGCCCCCCCCAGACCATCACTCGCCTCACAGCAGGCATCAGCACTGCTCAGGGGCTCAGGGCGGGCGGTAACAGGCAGGCAGTGTGGCGCTCACTCACTGTATGTCACGCGCCTGCGCCGCCTAGTGGGAGGAGCAGGCGCGTGACGTCAGTAAGTGCCGCCCGCACTGTCTGAAGAGTGAGAGGACTCGGCACTCGGGCGCAGGTCAGGCGAGATGTCAGAAGGAGGGAGCCAGGGCGCACGGCCGAGAAACGACAAGAGGGCGCCCCTGCCGGCGCCCCCCTTCTGACAGCGCCCCGGGCGGCCGCCCGTCCCGCCTGCCCCTAGAAACGGCCCTGATTAAAGCAGAAGGATCAAATGAAAGGGCCAATTAAAGACGAATTTTTGAAATTTAAGTCCCTGTCACCTATGCAGAGCAGGGGTTTTTCATCGCCAGAAATGGGTTAATGTCACCCCCTAATGGAACAGATTATTTTTAAAAATTTCTGTCCCTGTCACCTATGCAGAGCAGGGGTTTATTCACGTCCAAAATTGTAAAATGTCAACCGAAGAATGTAACAGAAAAATTTGTGAAATTTATTAACCTGTCTACTTGGTAGAGCAGGGATCTATGACAGAAAAAAATTGGTGAATCTCACCCGAAAATGTAACAGACAAAGTAGTGAAATGACATAAAATAAAATACGTACAAATAAAAAAAAATAATAATTTGATTTATGAGGTGGAGTTCCATATGGAGTAGGAGTTTGAGGAGGTGGTGGATGTAGCGTTGTAGGTGGAAGCGGCGGTGGAGGAGGACGAGGTGGTTTTAATTTATTTTTTAAATTAGGGTAGACTCCAAAAGAGTGTGAAATATCCAAAATACAAGAATGAGCAATTGCGCTGCAGTATAACAATGGCTGGTTAGTGCCGGTATACATCTCTATTCTGCACAAGGTACTGAGGGATCCATGCCTGGTTCATTTTAATGAACATGAGCTTGTCCACATTTGCTGTTGACAGACGCCTGCGCTTGTCTGTGATAACGCCCCCTGCCGTGCTAAACACGCGTTCAGATAATACACTGGCTGCAGGGCAGGCCAGCACCTCCAAGGCGTAAAGGGCAAGCTCAGGCCATGTGCCCAATTTGGAGACCCAGAAGTTGAAGGGGGCAGACCCGTCATTCAGTACGTGTAGGCGTGTGCACACTTACTGCTCCACCATGTTGGTGAAATGCTGCCTCCTGCTAAAGCCTGGTTCACCCCTGAGCGTTTTACAGCGCATTCCTACGTACGAACGCGCTGTAAAACGCCCTACGCCCAAAGAAGTACCGATGCTTCTTTGGGGCGTATTGTCGCGCGTTCGCGCCCATAGACTTCAACGGCAATGCAGCAAAATTTCTCCTTGTGTGCACGTAGGTTATCGTACATGGCCCAGAACTGTCCTCTTTGCTTTCGGTTCACAATCACAGGATGGACCCAGAACCGTCGCCTGCTCAGTCTCCTTCTCCTCAAACGCATTATATACACTGCTGCAACTATTGCTGCAATTCGTCGTCGTTTGCAGAGATCCATAACAGACTGCAACCAACACACTCTCCTCTGTACATAAACACACAGGAAAGGGTGATGGTGCTCCACAGGAAGTCTTTTTCATTGGACGCCTCTGTGGTCAATCGCAAGAACGCGCGTACGGCGCGTTCCTATTTCCAAAAACGCGCTGTAATACGCCCCGAAAAGGACTGACAAAAACGCGTGTAAAACGCTCGTATCAAATACGCTCAAGTGTGAACCAGGCCTAAGACGTTCCATATCAGCTGGTGGTGCTGGTTGTTGTGGCGTGCTTTTCCACATTTCGCCATGCTAACCCTGCCTTCTGAGGTGCTGGCGATGCCCCAGCTGCGTTGGCGACCTCTTCCTCCTCCTCTGCCTTCGCCTTGTGCTTCCACTGTGTCCCCGCTGTCAGGTGGGAATGCCACCAGCAGCGCGTCTACCAGCTTGCGCTTGTACTCGCGCATCTTACGATCACGCTCCAGTAACGGTACGTTGTCCTTGTAACGGGGATCCAGCAGCGTGGCCACCCAGTAATCAGCACAAGTTAGAATGTGGGCAACTCAGCAGTCGTTGCAGAGACACTGCAGCATGTAGTCGCCCATGTGTGCCAGGCTGCCCAGAGGCAACGAAAAGCTGTCCTCTGTGGGAGGTGTATCGTCTGTGTCCTCTGTATCTCCCAGCCACGCACCAGTGATGGCCATGAGCTGGTCTGGGTGCCACCCTGCTGTGAACACGGTTCCTCCTCCTCCTCCATCTCCTCATCCTCCAAAACTGTGGCCTGGCTGGACAATTGTGTACCTTGGGTTTGTGGGTGCAGGAACCCACCCTCGGAGCCACTTGTGAATGACTGGCCGGAAACCCTACGAAAGGATCCCTCTTCCTCCTCCTCCTCCTGTGCCACATCCTCTTCCATCATCGCCAGCAGCGTTTTTTCAAGGAGGCATAGAAGTTGCATAGTAACGCTGAGAACGGCATTATCGGCACTGGCCATGTTGGTGGAGTACTCGAAACAGCGCAACAAGGAACACAGGTCTCGCATGGAGGCCCAGTCATTGGTGGTGAAGTGGTGCTGTTCCGCCGAGCGACTCACCCGTGCGTGCTGCAGCTGAAACTCCACTATCACCTGCTGCTGCTCGCACGGTCTGGCCAGCATGTGCAAGGGGGAGTTTCACCTTGTGGGCACGTCGCATATGAGGCGGTGAGTGGGAAGGCCGAAGTTACACTGCAGAGCTGACAGGCGAGCAGCAGCAGGGAGAGAACGCCTAAAGCGCGCACAGACGGCCCACACTTTATGCAGCAGCTCTGACATATTGAGGAAATTTTTAAGGAATCTCTGCACCACCAAATTCAGCACATGTGCCCGACAAGAGCTGCTACGAGATTTCGACAATTATCGCACACCACCAGGCCGGGCTTGAGGCTCACTGGCACTAACCACTCATCGGTCTGTTGTTCAAGGCCCGTCTACAGCTCCTGCGCGGTGTGGGGTTTGTCCCTTAAACAGAAAAGTTTTAAAACTGCCTGCTGTCGTTTACCCCTGGCTGTGCTGAAGTTGGTGGTGAAGGTGTTACGCTGACTGGATGAGGAGGCGGTAGAGGATGAGGAAGCGGAGTAGGAGGAGGAAGCAACAGGAGGCAAACTGAAGCTCCCTGCAATCCTCAGTGGTGGAAGGAAATGCGCCAAACTTCTATCTGCCTCAGGCCCAGCCGCCACTGCATTTACCCAGTGTGCTGTTATGGAGATATAACGTCCCTCACCGTGCTTACTGGTCCACGTATCCGTAGTAAGGTGCACCTTGCCACAGATGGCGTTGCGCAGTGCACACCCGATTTTGTCCCCTACTTGGTTGTGCAGGGAAGGGATTGCACGTCTGGAAAAGTAGTGGCGGCTGGGCACGACGTACTGTGGGACAGCCACCGCCATAATGCCTTTAAAACTCTCTGTTTCCACCAGACGGAATGACAGCATTTCAAAGGCCAGTAATTTTGAAATGCTGGCATTCAGGACTAGGGATCGCAGGTGGGTAGGGGATACTCCCAGTGTTTGGGAGATGGAGAGCTGAACGCTTCCGTGGGACATTGTGGAGATGCTTGGTGACCCAGGTGGTGGTGTTGCTGGCAGATCCTCTGTTTGCGGTGTGGCAGATGGCACTGTCACTCCAGAGGTGGATGAAGAAGCCGAGACTGCAGCAGAAGAGGAAGCAGGAGGAGCCAGGGACCTTTCTTGATTTTTGAGGTGTCTACTCCACTACAGCTCGTGCTTAGCACTTAAATGCCTGGTCATGCAGGTTGTGCTCAGGTTGAGTTTATGCCTCGCTTCAGGCTCTGATTGCACAGCGTGCAAACCACTCGTGTCTTGTCGTCAGCACATGTAGTGTCCCACTACGCAATGGTGGGCACTACTCAAGGGTCAATTGGGTCATGTTGTTCTCCACCTCTTGTGGAACATGGTCATGGTATTTTGTATTGCATTATAATGTATATTGCCATGTTATCTCCTGTGTATCAGGCCTGATAGGGGTGTAGTTTCTCCTCCCAAACTGTAGAGGGAGCTAGGGAACCCCCTAGTATATATAGATAGGTCCAGTCCAGGATAGGGTGTGTGTGGTTAGAAGCCAAGTGTTCACTTTAGTCAAGTAGTAGCTGAAGATTCAGCTTCTAACATGCAGCTTGATAGCCCAGGTTCCTAGCTTGCCTCCCGGAGAAGAAGTTTCCTCCTGAAGTGATCCTGCATCTTGCAAAGTACAGAGCAATGCTAATCTTATCCAGCCAAGTAGAAAGCTGAAGGGAAGAAGGTTATTTACAGCAAGAGGATTTATACCAGAGGAAGGTTTCCCTACCCAAGGATAAAGCCAGCTATTAGGCATACGGGCCTTTAAGAAAGCCAGACAGGATCTGAAGAAAGTACAGCCTGATCTGTGAGTTTTATTCCCTCTGAGTTACCTTGCTAGGATTCTACCTGCCATTGATGTAAAACCTGCCTGTTATCAAATATTCTTCACATGGAACTGTCTGAAGATTGTACATAGTTGAACTGTTCAGTAAAGAGGAATTCTAGTTCACTACAACCGTGTGTACCTTCATTATTCCTCCTAACAATCGGTGTGCCACCGTTACCGCCACTGGCGTCACGAACTGTAAGGGATCTAGCCATAGGCACGCTAAACCTACAACACCCAGGGCACCTCACCTATCACCTGGCCTGGTCCCTATATCCAGAGAGTGCCCCAGAGGATCTACGTGCCAGCCTCTTCACCACTGCTGTACGCCTGCCCAGGGTATACTAAAAACTGTGAATACTAAGAGCAACCCTCGGTCTGTTAACTGACCCCCGTGACCTCACATTCGCTCACCCTGAAGGACTGGCGGACTGCATATTTTGGCATCACAAACAGGATGCATATATTTCTACGCCATAGTGGAATCTGAACTGTGTGCCATAATTGCCTACTAAGTGATAAATGCCCTATCTGTTTATTTGAAAATTTTGGGGCCAAAGAACTGTGGAAAATTGCGGTGTGAAACTGTATATTGTAGACTGTCTGCCGAGCCACCGCTTGCTGTCAGTGAATTGACAGCGTTATGTTTCAAGATGGCCGCCTAAGCTGACTGGAATTATTGCTGCGCCATCGCTGTATTTTGTTGGCGGGAAAAATTTAGTGCCTTCCACTGAGAGAGCGGGAAGGACTGTGTTTTCGCGCCACCGCCTCTGCATTTAATTTGCACATATGCCAAGATGAACTCCGCCTCCCCCATGTTGGACTACCTAGGGGGCGGCCTCCTGGAGCAGTGGGAGGTCTTGTGCGAAGTCCTGTGTGCAGTAGAGGGATTGGACATGTCGCAGAGTGGAGATTCTCCTGCCGGAATGGCATTACCTGCGGACAAGAACCCGGAGTCTGAGATGGTCAGAGAGGGAGAAGAGCCACCCGCTTATACTCCGGGACCGGAGAGGCCACCTTGCTCCCCACCGCGTCCGCAGCCCGAGCCTTGCCCTGGCTCGCGTGGAGGGAGGGTTAAGCCTTCTGCGCAATGGCCCCTGCTGATGGCCGAGATACGCGCCGCCGAGATACGCAAGACTACTGCCAAGAAGAGATACTTCGAGGAGCTCGCAGAGACTATATTCGCGCACCATTCAAATACCCAGCCCCGTCTGGAGAGAAGGCGGGGAGTGGTCGTGACTTTCGATAAAGGCCGAGGTTTCGGGTTTATAAAGGACTTCTCTACCGGCCGAGACGCCAGGGAACTCCTTGGAGCTGGCTTTGGTGTGCTCGGTCCCTTGCTGCGGTGGACAGTAGCAGGCGTACTGTCTAGGGGACGGCCGCTCCGCTTTTGCACCCTGCTCCCTCTTCTGCTGTGCTGGTGGCTCTGTGCGACCACCGCCTCTTCCTCCGAACTACACAGGTCACTCGCATGACCTTGATTCCATGTGGGGTCGAGGACCTCATTGTCCTCCACATCATGTTCGACCCAGTCTTCACCCCTGCCCTCCTTGTCAATCTGCACACTTTCGAAAGCCCCAGCAGTTGGCACCTGTGTTTCGTCATCATCCGAGACATGCTGCGATGGTCCTCCCATGTACTCATCTTGAAACATAAGTGGTTGGGCATCGGTGCACTCAATCTCTTCCACTTCTGGGGCAGGACTAGGTGGATGGCCCTGGGAAACCCTTCTAACAGAGTCATCAAAAAGCAGAAGTGACTGCTGCATGACTTGGGGCTCAGACTGCTTGGCTGATTTGCAAGGGGGTGAGGTGAAAGACTGATAGACATCGGCTGCAGGTGCCAACTCCGATCTTTCAGCAGGAGACTGGGTGGGAGACAATGTGAAGGAACTGGAGGCACTGTCAGCAACCCAATCTACTATCACCTGTACTTGTTCAGGCCTCACCATTCGTAGAGCCGCATTAGGCCCGACCAAATACCGCTGCAGGTTCTGTAGCCTACTCGCACCTTAGGAAGGGGTTTCACTTGTGCATGTAGCTGGCACAGATTGACCACGTCCTCTCCCTGCAACAGGAGCTCCAACAGCAGCACCATGACCGGGGCCACGTCCCTTATTTGACGCTCTCCTTATATTTCCCAAATTTAGGATCTTGCCCTAAATGGGTGTTTAATTAATAGCAGAATAGAACGACAGTATGTAAAGGTTGTATCTCACGCGTACAGATCCAGACTAGGCCGCAATTAAAGTTTTTTGCCCAAAATGGGTGTTTGTTTAATAACAGAATACGACAGCAGTATATAACCATTGAATTTCACATGTGCTGATGCAGCAAGGGCTGTAAAATTGTGGATTTTGCCCAAAAAGGGTGTTTTATTAATCGAAGAATATAACCATAGTATCTAAAGTGTGTATCTCACACGTACAGATCCAGACTAGGCCGCAATTTAAGTTTCTTGCCCAAAATGGCTGTTTTTAAAATAACAGAATAGAACCACAGTATATAAAGTGTGTATCTCACACGTACAGATGTAGACTAGGCCGCAATTAAAGTTTTTTGCCCAAAATAGGTGTTTTTTTAATAACAGAATATGACAGCAGCATATAACGCTTGAATTTCACACGTGCAGATGCAGGAAGGGCTGTAAAATAGTGTATTTTTTACAAAAAGGGTGTTTTTAAATACCCAGAAAATTATAGCTGTATTTCTAGCTTAAATTGCACACTGACTAATCCTGCAAAGGCACTAGGTGTTGGATATTGCCAAAAATGGGAGTTTTTTTTAAAGCCAGATTATTATTGCAGTATTTCAAGCTTGGATTTGAATGTCACTAAAGCACATATGCAGTGCTGATGCACTGAGCTTGCATAAAATGGCCGCTGCCCACCTAACAGACGGATAAAAGTTATTTTTCTGTGTCACTGGGCTCAGGGCAGGCTAAAAGATTGTGCACTGCACCCACACAACTAAATCTATGTAGATCGCTGAGTTCAATTGCAGTTCTGGTCACAGATTCTGTCCTATTCTCTCCCTACACTAGTAACAGCAGAGTGACGTGCAGCACTACGTGACTCCAGCTTATATAGAGGCTGGGTCACATGCTGCACTGGCCAATCACAGCCATGCCATTAGTAGGCATGGCTGTGATGGCTTCTAATTTCACACAGTTAAACGCTTGTTGATTTGCTGCTCTGCAGCCTTTCAAAAAGCGCTAAGAAATCGCCAAACACCGAACCCAAACCCGAACTTTTACTGAAATGTTCGGGATCAGGTCCGGGGTCCAAAAATCCTAAAGTTCGGTACAAACCCAAACTTTACAGTTCGGGTTCGCTCAACCCTAGTGATGTGAACTCAGCCTAATTAGTTGAACATGAAGCAATAGACATGTGGCTTGTAACACCCAATTTATTAATTGCAGATTAGACATCACATCATAAAAAGACTTGGTGTCCTTAGTCACACCATGGACAGAACATGATGTCTACTGCCACAGTTACATAAATTATGTGACCAAAAATAAATAGAGTAAAAATATAAGAAAAGGACAAAATATATACATTCAATAAAAAAATATAAATGTGATAAACATAAAATAAAACATACAGTAAACATAATTAATAAAAATCATAAACATGAACTAAAAACAAATAAGTAAGGCCCTGTTCAGATAATGTGTCCTAGTATAAAATGCCACTGTACAGAGCCCTCCATATAACATAACCCTTCTTTGTGGCTTCAGTAGATGCCCCTATAGTGCCACCTAATAATGTGCCAGTAAAAAGTGCCCCCAATGATGCCCCCCGACCTTAATGTCACATTACTCCCACTCCATGTCACATCACCCCTCCTTTTTACATCACCCCCTTAATGTCAAATTTCTTCCCCCTCCCCTCCATGGCAGGACTCCCCCCACCCAATGGCACATTTCTCCCCTTCCATGGGCCTGGCAGCAGCACAGCTTACCCCCCCTAATGGCACATTTCTCCCCCGACCACCTCCGTGATGGCACAGTGGCACTGGCCCCCTTTGAGCCCTATGTCTGCACGTCTCTGCAGAACAATGTACTGTGTAAGAAGATGGAGAAAGGGGCAAACACAGTTCATTATTTATGATAAAATATTTTGAATTATATTAAAGGGGTTGTCCAGAATTGGAAAAACATGGCTGCTTTCTTCCAAAAACATATATATATATATATATATATATATATATTGTTCTCTACAGAACTCACCTCCACCCCTTGGCGCCTCTGATAACCTCTACTCCAGGTACCTTTCTCGTGAGTCCTGGTCCATCCCTAGGACCGGAGAGTTCCAATTGTACCGTAATCCTCTTTTTTTTGTATTCCTATATCTATCTTCTTCCAAAAACAGCAGCACATCTGTCCTTAGGTGGTGTGTGGTATTAGAGTGAAGAACTCCGCCAAGAACGACCTCGGCACATCTGGTGACGTCCACTGCCTGCTGCCTTTAACCAGGTATCAGTGTCTCCTGTCCCTTCAGGCATCAGCTATCAGAGGTAGTGTAATGACCTGGAGATTCCCTGTGGGAAAGTCTATGCTTCCTCACAGGTGAAAAACTCACAAGCCCTTAAAGTGTAACTGCCGTTCTGTTTTTATTTTTGTAATGTGTAGGGGCAGTGATACTGACCATTTTTGAAATATACTTTAATTACTGAAATGATACATTTCTATTAGAAATATAGCTGTAAAGTTGCCCATTTTGAGCCTTAACAATGCTCCTCTGTCTTCTGTTTACATAACAGTGGAGACTTGCTAACACCGACTGTGTTATGTAAACAGAAGACAGAGGAGCGTTACTAAGGCTCAAAACGCGGAACTTTAGAGATATATTTCGAAAAGAAATGTATAATTTCAGTAAGTAAAGTATAATACAAAATAGTCAGTATCACTGCCCCTACATATTACAAAAATAAAAACAGAATAGCAGTTACACTTTAAAGGGGTCTTCCAGCCAGAAGCAGAAGTCCTCACTGTGTAGTGACTGTGCTGATATCCTGCTGCTCAGCTCACCCCACCACCAGCTGCCAAAAATGGGTGTCAGACTCCAGCAATCTAATATCAATATCCTTAAGATAAGCAATCAACAGCTACAGGCTGAAACCCCATTTAAAGGGCGAATTCCATGATTGTTGTAAAAAAAAGAAAATCAGACATCATATAGCAATCTTTTTCTAATAAAGGTAAAACCAACCCTGCACCTCACATGGATGCAGAGATCTCCACTTTCACTGCTCCAGTTGCTCTGCTAGATTATATTCAGAGGGTCCTTTCTGCTACAGCTCTCTCCTTGTAACTGCTAAAGCGTCTAACAGAACATATGGCTGGGGGCAGTTATAGATTTGAACTGAGCACGTTCGAGCAGCTCAGTGAGACGGACAAAAAATAAATAAAAAATAACAAACAGCAGGTGGCGCTGTACAGATACATTTTATTTTACATCTCTAAATTTTTGATTGCATAAAATGCAGAGTTTTCAGATCCAGGCGCTGGTTTGAAAATTTTAAAATATGTTTCGTTACACAAGCCGTTAATGAAGAAGTCAGAAATGATTATAATTGTTGTAATCAGAAACTAATTATAAGTTAATAATACACTAGGTTAATGATTACATAATAATTTGGTCATTGCATATGTCACAATGACAGTCATTATAAATTGTATTTAGGTCACAGGTCACACCCGTAACACCCTTATACCCTCACTGTATATATAATAGAGCACCAGTAGTATCCCTGCTTCACCTGAAGACCATACTCATCATCCTACGTACATCATCCAGGTAGGTACCAAAGCTTTTACTATTATCCAGACAAAAAGATACTGCCCCCATTGTGAAGGGACTGTCCTCAACCTTGGGGAACGTTTTTGGGTGACAACTAAACTCATGGCCGCCAAATAGACACAACAAGACCAATGGGTGAAACAAAAACAGATACTCACTTATCTTGTTTTTCATGCTTCTGGTGAAAGACCCATAGAGTAGATAGAGTCCTTAGCTAGCATCTCAGTAGTGACCCGATGCTACGGCAAATATGAAGTGTCCAGTGCCTGTTTGACTCTATCCCATTCCTTCTAGGGGTAAACGTTATATGTGCCCATTCAGGGCAGAGGATGCAGGTTTCACTTGAAGAGACCTTAACGTCCTTACTTATTCCACTGGGGCGGGGAGTCATTGACAGATTCACTCCCTATAGAGAAGTGAAAGATGGCTTATTACCGTCCTTACCTTCCTGATGGCTACAGTTACAGTTTCTGTGCTGTAAGGGAGAGTATGAGGTTCACCCCTACCTTCCTCCTTGCACTTTGCCCAATGTACATTAACAGTGGGGGAAATTTTTATAGGGGTTGTCTACGCAATCATTCATGGCTTATCCTCCAGATAGGCCATCAGGATCTGATTTGCAGGGGTCTGACTCCTGCACTCTGACAATCAGAGGCTCTGATTCACTTTAACCAACTCTGCCCACTGTGAAATGGATGTAGATGGGTAGTTTAGGCAACAACTTCCAGTGCCTGAGCTATTGCTGCTAATCAGTGAGGTGCAGAGGGTCAAACTCATACTGATCAGACACTGGTGACCTATCCTGATAGGACATCAATAGTAAATTAGTGAACAGCGTCTCTTGCTTCACCATGAATTATTTGATCCAGAAATAAAATAGGCTTGAAAAAGCTTAGGTGCATAAAAATTTAGTATAGTATGATCTCTCATCTCCAACAATTTATTGAAACAAAAACCAACACCAGTGGTGGGTATACCCCCACAAAAATGTCAGGGTCTCAATAACTTGTCATATGGCCTTGAGCATCAATTATAGCTTGACAACAACATCTAATGCTGTTCACAAGTCGCCTTATTGTCTGCTGAGGCATGGCACCCCACTCTATTTGGAGGGCAGCTCTCCAGTCATTGAGGTTCTGGGGTACAGAGTTACGAGCCTCTACACGGCAACTCAGCTGATCCCATACGGTTTCAATGGGATTCAGGTCTGGAGAAAGTGTAGGCCACTCCATTTGAGGTCCCCCAGTCTCCAGCAGCCTTTCCCTATTGATGTGACCTCAATGAGCTGACGCATTGTCATCCATGAAGATAAAATTAGGCCTGTGTTGTTCATGCAGAGGCACAATGACTGGATTAATGTTGTTATTGAAGTAGTATGGGCTTGTCACTGGACCATTCAGAAAGTGTAGGGCAGTTCTGTATTGACTAGACATACCTGCCCACACTGTAACACCACCACCAAAAGCTTGTCTGGTGACAACAGAGGCTGATGCAAAATGCTCTCCTTGTTGTCTCCAAAATTGTTTTGGAGGAAATTGTAGCCATCATTTCTCCTCAGCGTGAATCGACTTTCATCAGTGAACAGCACTGAGGCCCACTGTTCCCAGCGTAGATGACAAGACGATGACGCTTGTGCCTCGTGGTGCGGTCAGACACCATTTCACGTCGTCTAGCACGCAGACCACGCTGATGTAAATGGTTCAGAATGGTCTGACGTGACACTTGGGTGCCTCTCACCTTCTTTAAATGTGCCTGGAGTTGTGAGGCATTCATCATCCAGTTCCACAGGGCATTGTTCACATTGAAGCAGTCTTCCGTGTGGGATGTGGCCAAAGGATGTCCACTTCTATGCCTTTTTGTGACTCTTCCAGTCTCTCCGTATCTCTGATACAACCTGCTGATGACACTCTGTGACACTCTAAGCTCGGTGGCCACCTCAGTCTGAGAACATTCAGCTCGAAGCCTTGCAATGATGAGCTACTGTTCATCAATTGTTAGGTGTCGTTTTGGTCTCATGATGTCAAAATGTGAACAGCATGATGAGGAGGACTGTTTAAATACCAATTCTGTTTCAATAGTTTTTATTGAGGGTTTAATTTCAAACGGTTAAAGAAAGTACATTACAGGTTGATTTGTTACAGCATCAAGCAGAGTACCATTATAATCAGGTAACTAAAGGAGAATATAAATTCCAATCTAATACAATTATTCAGATAACATTATTTCATGTAAAGCATCATCCTATTCTTTATTGTGCTTCAATGAAGCAACCTTCTATTTGGTAATTGCTTTGTGTGGCCAAAAAGTATTGTGTACTGTATGTAAAGTGTAGAAGAAAAATAAACGGGGTAGATGCGGGTAGAGATAAAATAAACAAAAAGATATATAACTAGAAAGTACTTAGAAAAACCTATTTAGGTCCCTTATGCAAAGGAAAAAATATACATCACAATCTAATCTAAGGGCTCATGCACACGAACGTATTTTCTTTTTGTGTCCGTTCCATTTTTTTTTGGCGGACCGTATGCGGGACTATTCACTTCAATGGGTCCGCAAAAAAAAAAAACGGAAGTTACTCCATGTGCATTCCGTTTCCGTATGTCCGTATTTCTGTTCTGCAAAAAAATAGAACATGTTCTATTATTGTCCGCATTAGGGACAAGGATAGGACTGTTCTATTAGGGGCCAGCTGTTCGGTTCAGCAAAATACGGAATGCACACGGACGTCATCCGTATTTTTTGCGGTTCTGTTTTATGCGGACTGCAAGATATATACGGTCGTGTGCATGAGCCCTAACTGTCTAATAATGAGAAGTACCTCGATGAAGACCACGGTGTCCAAATTTCTGTGTATTTATTAAGTGTATTGTTGCTTCTGGCAATCATTTTTTCAAAGCTACAATTGACATTTACCTTCCCTATTATTTCAGACATGTGAGGAGTTGATGAGGATTTTCAATTTTGCGCTATACATTGGAGAGAGGCTGTTAAAATATGACAGAGAACAGTCCTTTGGGGGACTGAGTACCTATCGATATCAAGTCTTAGCAAAAAAGTGTCAGGGTTAACTGGTAGATTGATGTTAAGTGAAGAGTAGATTAGAAGGACAGTTTTTTTTCCAGAAACCTGTAATAATTGGGCATTCCCAAAATATATGTCGTAATGTGCCGACTTGATTACAGCCTCTCCAACGTAGATCGGGGGAATCTTTATATATTTTAGAGAGCCTGTATGGGGTGTAATACAATCTGAAGATTAGTTTGGACTCGGAGTAAGCCTCATGTTAGAAATGTGTGAATCCAGATAGGGTCCTGCTAATCTCCCTTTCAATGATTTATTTATTTGATTATTCAATATTACATAGGAGGGATGGATTTTAGGGGGTGAGAACTCGTTTTTATTCAGGAAGGTACGTATTTGGAGATATTTATATAAATCTGATTTATCTAGTCCGTATTTATTGCTCAAGAATAAAAAATTATGAAGTATTGGGCCTTTGTAAAGATCTTGTATGGTCTTAATACCTGATTGTATCCATGAGGAGACTGATATTTCCGGGATGACAATATCGAGGACTTGGAGGAGAATTTCCATTGTTTTAAGGATTGGGAGATTTGAGCATATTTTGATATGTTTGGAGAGTGGATTTGACCGTCGGCAGTAAGTTGGTATTATTTATATTGCCCACATTAGAGGCCAGTAAGAGAATGTTTAGTCTTTCAGTCTGACTAGTATGTTTCTCTATGTTCACCCAGAGTTTGTCAGATTGGGGAGTCCACCATGCTGTCGATTGATCAAGTAGCGAAGCAATATGATATGAGTTAATATCTGGGAGGCCCAAACCACCATGGTTTTTATGTCTGGTCAGTACCCCAACTGCGATTTTAGGGTGTTTGTTTGACCAAATAAGCTTGCTACGGCCAGGGTTGAAAGGAAACACTGGCAGCAGATCACCGCTGAAGACACGGCGCCTGGGAGCATCACTTCCTGTCCTTTATGGTTTGGATCATGTGACCTTGCTGACCAATCCTCACCCTCCTGCAAATATTTAAGTGACTCAGCCCCCTTCCCAGATGCCTCAGTGTCAAGGTCCTTGTGTCCTGTTAAGGTTCCTGATATCTGCTTGTGTTCCTGACTCGTACATGTATTCCTGGACTCTGCTACCTGTTTGATCCCTGCCTGCTTGCCTTGACTCTCCTGTTGCCGACCCGTATTGCCTGACCTGTACCTGTGCCACCTGCCCTGACCTGTTGCCTGTTTGACTTCTCCTCTGCCTCACCCTTCGGTGCTGCACTGTTGCTCTTGGTTACGATTCAGCCTGCTGACAACGCCTGTACCTCTGGCACCTTTCTCAGGTACCTCCTGGTCCGCCTGGACCAGCTGCCTCGTGTGCCTATCCTCCTCAAGAGTTAGCGACCTGGTGTTCCCCTCGGGAAAGTCTATCCCCACCATCAGGGGTACTGTGAAGATCGAGGGGTTCACTTAGACAACGCCCTTAGAGGAGGTGGGACACGTGGCACAGTGTTGACCGTGCATTGGGGACCGAAAATTGTGGTCCCCAATGCACGGAACGGCTGCACAACGGCCGTGTGCATGAGCCCTCATATGTAGGGGGTTCAGTAATTTACCATTAGTTGTTGTATCTGTGAGTTGACCGCGGCAGTGCAAGGGTTAATGCGCCGGCATAGATGTTTTCACCGATGCCGGCGCATACAGCAGGGGTCCGGTATCAGTGACTGCCGGACCCCTGCAGCTGATCAGTACGGCGCTGGGATTTGTGACCCTGATACCAACGCCATACATGTACAGTGCTGGTATCCTACGGTATCCTCCGGCTAGTAGTGTCTAAGGTTGGATTAGTTATAATGTTAAGGTCACCAAATATGTATAGATGACCCTATTGAACGTTTGCAAATTTTTTGGCAAATTTGTTTAAAAAAGAAATCTGCGAAGCATTGGGGCCATATAAATGACATATTGTGTATATTATTCAGCTTACATACCAAGACAAACCTTCCCCTTTTATCTTTCAATAGACATACTTTCCCAAATGCTATGGAGTCTGTAATTGCAATGCATACACCCGCCTTTTTTGTGGTTGAGCACGAGTGGTAAAAATATGGGGGAAATGTTTATGCTTCATCTAGGGGCATCTTCTAGCAGTAGATGGGATTCTGGAATGCAGATAATGTCTGCTCTATTGTTTTTTGCTTCCCTCCAGAGAGAATGGCGTTTATATGGATGATTAAGTCCTTTTACATTTAAGGAGAATACTTTAATAGTCATTTTGTGTAGTTGTGAATAGCTTGCGGTTGTCGTAGATCCTTGGGAACGGACTGTAAGTCTTTGGTTTGGCTTGACTGGCATAAATCAGTTTGTCTGGTTTGAAGGTCTTCTGAGGACGAGTTGTGTTGTTGGGGTGGCCGTCTGGTTGTCATCTGATGTTGGTTCTAAAAAGAAACAAAGCAAAAACGCAAACAAAAACAGTAGAACTATTCCTTGTGGAAGTTATCTGGGCGATCAACAAGTGTATGGGGACAGTCATTGTGGACTTGTTCTCCTCATGTGTTGTGAGGTTCAGGCCTCCTTAGAGGCATGGATCCATTCCTCCTGAATATTCGTTGTTCCTTTTTTCCTCATGTTCTGTGATTATTAGTTGCCACTGTGTAAGTAGCTTCTTCCCTTGTTCTAGGTTTAGTATGATGTGGGTTTTCCCTTCTTTATGGAGAATTAGCTGGTGGGGAAGCCCCATTTGTAAGGGATTTTGTTTTCCCTTAGACATGCCGTAATAGGGTTAGATGTTTCCTTTCTAATATAGTCGCTTGTGAAAGGTCTGTAAAAAGCGCTACTTGTTCATAGGGCTCCGGTAGAGTGTGTTTTTTTCTTGCCGCTGCCATCATTTCTTCTTTAATGTGGTAGACGTGGATGCGGGCCAGGACATCTCTAGGTTTGTTTTCGGGTATAGAATTAGGTTTAGGGAGTCTGTGTGCCCTGTCCACTGTGAGACCTAAGGGTGTCTCCTTTGGGTAAAGGGTTTTCATTATATTCTGAACATATTTAGTCAGGTCACTGGGGGGAATTGCTTCAGGAATCCCTCTGAACTGAAGGTTGTGTGCAGTTTGCAGTCTCCAATGCACAGGCAACGTCCGAGCGGCAGCCGGGATGGATCGAGACCCATTCAACTTGAATCGGTCCATGATGCGTCCACACCGCAAAAAAAAATACAATAGAACAAGTTCTATTTTTTTGCGGTGCGGAGGCACGGACAGAAACATTAAGGAGTGCTTCCGTTGGGTTCCGATCCGTGCTTCCGTTCCGCATCTCCGTGATTGCAGACCCATTCAAGTGATCCATGATGCAGAGCGCCCACGGGTCGGTGACCGTGTATTGCGGACCCGCCGTATGCGGACCACAATACGAGCACTCAACGTTCGTGTGCAAGAGGCCTAAGTCTGCTATCTTTGCTTTAGTGCTTGTAACATCATCGTCCAAGGAATTATGTGCGTCTACTAATGTGTTACGTGCTACAGTGTATTCTGCCATTTTGTTTTCCATATGATCTAGCCTGTCTCCCAGTTCCTCTATATTAGCCGAAAGATTGCTACACATTTTAGTTATGTCTTCTTTAATTGAGCGTTTTAGGGCTAAGAGCATCTTCTTCATAAGATAACGTCATTAGAGGTGGGAATGTAGGGGAAAAAAAAGCACCAGCCTACGTGCGCTCCCAGCCACCAGAGAGGCTGACGCTTTTTCCTATAGTGTGCAAGCACGACCACCGCTGATGGATTGCAGGGTGGTCTGTAACCATGGAAATGAGCAGTGTATAATGTGATGGAAAAATGTATCCAGCCAGCGAAGGAAGCAATACAGATAATAAAAATACATTAGTAAGTGGCTTGTATTAACTTTCTCTACATGATAAATGCAACTTGAAGTGAGATGACTGCTTTAAGCTCCTTGTTAGAGAACAGCAAGTTCTGCAAAAATGAGTGAAACACTGAACAGTTGGACGTGTGCATTCAAAAGGTTAGAGAAGGTCACATTAAGTTCACCTGTAAAGGTTAGTGGGCATTTTAGGTTCATCCTGAAATTTCACCCACAAGCCAAATACTCCTAACTTTTTGTGAGTAGTGTGTATGTACTGTGTATATATATATATATATATATATATATATAGAGAGAGAGAGAGAGAGAGATAATGTTATATATAAAAAAATAACAGTCATCTGGACCGTGAACAAATGAGCAAGCTCCCCATCGACCAATTCCCAACATGGCATCTGTCAGTCGCCCATATAATACAACGAGCGGTGCTAATCACAAGAGTTTTTACCCGCTCGCAGGGCCGTCTTTAATATTGATTGGAGCCTGGGCAAAAATTTACTTGGGCCCCCTGGATCCCGCCTTCCCACACCCTAGCAGGCAATCACGCCCTCCACCACAACACACACAAAAAATCCCCACACCTGGTAGAGTACAGTAATTGACTGTAAATACTTCCAGTTCTGAAGACTCCAGTGGCTCAGGATCAGTGCTCTGGGCAGCTGGGCTCAGGCTGGAAGTGGGCACCGCTCTGCAGGAAGGAGACCGGGGCTCGGCTCACCCTAGTGTTACAGTGCACCCCAGCACCCCACAGTATGCAGTATAGCACCCTATAGTATACAGCACCACACAGTATGCAGTATAGCACCATATAGTATGCAGCACCCCACAGTATGCAGTATAGCACCCTATAGTATACAGCACCACACAGTATGCAGTAAAGCACCCTATAGTATACAGAACCCAACAGTATGTAGTATAGCACCCTATAGTATGCAGCACCCCACAGTATGCAGTATAGCACCCTATAGTATACAGCACCCCACAGTATGCAGTATAGCACCCTATAGTATACAGCAACCCACAGTATGCAGTATAGCACCCTATAGTATACAGCATCCCACAGTATGCAGTATAGCACCCTATAGTATACAGCATCCCACAGTATGCAGTATAGCACCCTATAGTATACAGCATCCCACAGTATGCAGTATAGCACCCTATAGTATACAGCATCCCACAGTATGCAAGCAGTATAGCACCCTATAGCATACAGCACCCTACAGTATGCAGTATAGCACCCTATAGTATACAGCAACCCACAGGATGCAGTATAGCACCCTATAGTATACAGCACCCAACAGTATGCAATATAGCACGCTATAGTGTACAGCACCCCACACTATACAGTATACAGCACCCCACAGTATATAGTAGAGCAGTATAACACTCCACAGTATACAGCAACCCATACTATACAGTATACAGCACCTCACAGTATACAGTAGAGCAGTAGAGCACCCAACAATATACAGCATCCCACAGTATACAGCACCTCACAGTATACAGTGTACAGTACCCCAAACTATACAGTATACAGCACCTCACAGTATACAGTAGAGCAGTATAGCACCCCACACTATACAGCACCCCACAGTATACAGCACTTCACGATATACAGTATACAGCACTCAAAACTATACAGAATACAGCACCTCACAGTATACAGCACCCCACAGTATACAGTAAATCAGTATAGCACCCCACAGTATACAGCAACCTAACGGTATACAGCATCCCACAGTATACAGCACCCCACAGTATACAGTAGAGCAGTATAGCAACCCACAGTATACAGCACCCCATAGTATACAGCACCCCATAGTATACAGCACACCATAGTATACAGTAGAGCATTAAAGCACACCACAGTATACAGCATCCCACACTATACAGCACCCCACAATATACAGCACCCACAGTATACAGCATCCCACACTATACAGCACGCCACAATATACAGCACCCCACAGTATACAGTAGAGCAGTATAGCACCCCATAGTATACAGTACCCCACAATATACAGCAACCCAAAGTATACAGTAGCTTACAGTATATTAGCATAACAGCCTCTGTCACCTTTTCCTGACGTAATCTTCACAAAAAAAGCTCCACAATTAAGGCAAACTTCTCCTGCTGCAACACTCCTGGTAGAAAGAAAGGACCTTTGATTACCTCATAACCATGTGACCAGTAATATTGCTAGGTTTCTGGTCACATGGTGATGATGTCATCTAAGGTTCTTTAGAATCACAGCTCTCATGGTTCGCTGCCTGGAGTGCTGGCAGGCAGGCATGGCAGCACCCCCCTGTGTAGCTGACAGCCTGACACCCGGGGCAGTGGCCAGCAGGGCTCAAGAGGCAGCGACCTTGGGCCCCCCAGGAGCAACTGGGCCCGGGGCAGCTGCCCCTTTTGCCCCTTGTTAAAGATGACCCTGCCCGATCGATGCCATCGGTGCAGCTCAGCTCTTTGTTATATGCCTAGAAGTTTCTAACCTCCTCGCTGCTTCCAAAGGTCTTCAGTGTGCAGGATGCATGTACATCTGTTTCAGACCTTAGGAACATGGCCTGGTACCACTAACCACCTACATTACAAGGAACAAAGGGAAAGAACCACTAAAATCCACTAAAATAAACATTGCCACACACCTTTAAAGGGGTTGTTCCACAGAAAAAAAATCTACAGTTTTTACAAATCAGCTCCTGCATCTGAATACTTTTGTAATTGCGTGTAATTAAAAACTTAGCATAGCCACTGAGTTATTCACTGACATCTATCTGTATAGCGCCACCTGCTGTTTGCTCTTTTTCAAAATTCTTTGTCCTGCCCACTAAGATGCATTAGTTTTGTCCTTCAACTGCCACCAGCTGCAGTAGAAAGGGCACACCCCCTGAGGAAGTGCACACCCCATAAAGCTGTCCACTTGAAATAAATCTAGCAGAGCCATGAATGTGGAGACCTCTGGATCCATGTGAGGTCCAGGGCTGGTTCTAGCTTTGTTAGAAAGAGATTGCCGTGTACTATAGGATGTCTTGTTTTCATTTTTACATTATTCATGGGATAACCCCTTTAAGTATAGAGGTTTGAATCATGTGAATACATTTGCTGAATGATCTCTGATTAAGTTTTCTAATCAAATCAATTATTTACAGGAAAAAGTTTGAACCTAAAGATGGCGCCAACATCCGTGGTGCTCATTTCATCCCTGAGTGAGTTGCACATATTATCGGTATACTGTTGAATACACCGTATATAGAAAAATGTTCCATACAATATACAAAAAGTGATTGTCACACATTAGTAGTTACACATTAGAAATCATTCGTTTTATTTAACCTCTTAGTGACCACCCATACGCCTTTCTACGACGGTCACTAAGGGGCCTTAGGCTGGGCCACCGCTTTTTTACAGCAGCCCCATCTAAGCGCTGCACGGATCCCCGTGCAGCGGGGAGCGGGGGCTCAGCTCTCATATGAGAGCTGACCTCCTGCTCTAATAGCCCGGACCGGCCGGCTGTTTAACGCTTTACATGCTGTGGGCTGGGGCCTGGTATAGGCCCCAAGCCTGCCTTGAGTAGATTCCAGCAGGAAAGTTGCTCACCACATCACCCATATGTCCTCTAAATAATAAATTGTGTGAGGTGCTCCCCCTCACACAATGTATAAAACTGGCTGCCTGCAGCTACCACTAGGGGGAGCTGAGTGCACAGGAATTTATACAGATACTATTAAATATAATGGCATCTGTAAAAATTTCTTTGCGCGTTCCCTAGTGACAGCCGCAGTAAACCGTGGTACATTTTAGTTGGAAGCAGTGGAGTGGTCTGCCTCCACATGTGTACTGCCAGGGTGCCATATACAACCTCTCTCATTACATATGTTCTATGGTCTTTGCTCTGAATATATCCGGGACGTTTGTGTTCTTGTTTTGCAGGTCTTCTCATATTAATATCTGCCCAGGGATCTAATGGTAAGTATTAGACCCCCATTAAAGGGTGTCTCCGATGTTTATCTATTGATGACCTTTCTGCTCCCATTCAAATGAAAACCCCTTTAACTGGTTGATGGAGTGCGTAGTCCCATCAGTCATTTATGTGCGAGCTCCTGCACACAGTGCCACAGGCAGGAACAGGTCCTTAGGGAACCCTATGACATCACTGATGACATCACAGGGATCCTCTGTGGTAGAGGGGGCTGGAGAGCACAGAATGGCTGCCACAGGACTCTCATACACATTAGACTATTGTCCGAAACCACCATTTTTTTACTTCGGATTTCATTTGCGGATTCTCAGAAAAATACACAGTGTATCTGTCCAGGGCAAATGTGACTCATGTGAACATAACCTTTAAGAGACTGAGCGAAAGGGAAGACCCCTCTAACAACCTGAACCGTCCCCTTCCAAACCATATACAGGACTCAGGTCCAGTGCTTCCATACATTACCCAGCATTCATTAACACATACAACAGTATACACATACAACAGTATACACATACAACAGTATACACATACAACAGTATACACATACAACAGTGCACACATACAACAGTATACACATACAACAGTATACACATACAACAGTATACACATACAACAGTATACACATACAACAGTGCACACATACAACAGTATACACATACAACAGTATACACATACATCAGTATACACATACAACAGTATACACATACAACAGTACACACATACAACAGTGCACACACAACAGTATACACATACAACAGTGCACACATACAACAGTGCACACATACAACAGTATACACATACAACAGTATACACATACATCAGTATACACATACAACAGTATACACATACAACAGTATACACATACAACAGTGCACACATACAACAGTACACACATACAACAGTATACACATACAACAGTGCACACATACAACAGTGCACACATACAACAGTATACACATACAACAGTATACACATACAACAGTATACACATATACAACAGTATACACATACAACAGTATACACATACAACAGTGCACACATACAACAGTACACACATACAACAGTATACACATACAACAGTGCACACATACAACAGTGCACACATACAACAGTATACACATACAACAGTATACACATACAACAGTATACACATATACAACAGTACACACATACAACAGTACACACATACAACAGTACACACATACAACAGTGCACACGCACAACAGTGCACACATACAACAGTGCACACATACAACACTGTACATAGTGGTATACACATACACAGCGGTACACATATACATATACACAGCAGTATACACATGAATAGTGGTACACACATACAACAGTATACACATACAACAGTACACACATACAACAGTATACACATACAACAGTACACACATACAACAGTATACACATATATAACAGTACACACATACAACAGTACACACATACAACAGTACACACATACAACAGTATACACATACACAAGAGTATACACATACAACGGTACACATATACAATATTATACACAACAGTAAACACATACAGCAGTGCACATGTTCAACAGTATACACATACACAGCAGTCTACACATACACAGTGTTACACTTATAGGAATACACATACACAGCAGTATACACATACACAGCGGTATACACATACACATATAGGTATACACATACACAGCAGTATACACAGACACAGCAGTATACACAGACACAGCGGTATACACATACACAGCGGTATACACATACACAGTGGTATACACATACACAGCGGTATACACATACACAGCGGTATACACATATACAGCGGTATACACATACACAGTGGTATACACAGACACAGCGGCATACACATACACAGCGGTATACACATACACAGCGGTATACACATACACAGCGGTATACACATATACAGCGGTATACACATACACAGTGGTATACACATACACAGCAGCATACACATACACAGCGGTATACACATACACAGCGGTATACACATACACAGCGGTATACACATACACAGCGGTATACACATACACAGCGGTATACACATACACAGTGGTATACACATACACAGCGGTATACACATACACAGCGGTATACACATATACAGCGGTATACACATACACAGTGGTATACACAGACACAGCGGCATACACATACACAGCGGCATACACAGCGGTATACACATACACAGCGGTATACACATACACAGTGGTACACATATAGGTATACACATACACAGCGGTATACACATACACAGTGGTACACATATAGGTATACACATACACATGCAGTGGGCGGGTTTGGGGTGACCCCAATGATGCGCTGGGTCCCCCGTTCACTGTCGAGGTGTCACCATGTGTTGCTGCTCTCCGGAATGGAAGGTAAGGCGGGGTGCACCCCAGTGTGAAATAAGTCCAGAGAGTCGGGGTCTGCAGTAACCAGTTCTTTACTGGAGGAATTCCGGTGCAAAACAATACAGGTGAGACACTGAGCGGCCTCTCCGCTCTCCTCCCCGGCAGAAGAAGGGTTCGATGCTGAGGAAAGGCCCGGGCTAGCGGTCCTCCTCTCTCAGGCTACTTTCACACTAGCGATCCGGCAGGGATCAGCAAAAACGCTTCCATCATAATAATACAACCATCTGCATCCGTTATGAACGGATCCGGTTGTATTATCTGTAACATAGCCATGAACTCCATTGAAAGTCAATGGGGGACGGATCCGTTTTCTATTGTCTCAGATTGCTTTCTGTCCACATGCTGCGGTTTGCTCTCCGGTATGAGAACATTTTGGTGACTTCGTTCTGTTCAGTTACGTTTTGTCCCCATTGACAATGAATGAGGACAAAACGGAAGCGTTTTTTTTCCGCTATTGAGACCCTATGACGGATCTCAATACCGGAAAATGTTAACGCTAGTGTGAAAGTAGCCTTAGTAGTCACAGGATCTCAATAGCGGGGGAAGACGCTTCCGTTTTACCCCTATTCATTGTCAATGGAGACAAAACTGAACTGAAGGGAACAGAGTTCACCAGAATGCATTCCGTTCCATTTGGTTGCGTCCCCGTCACGGACAGAATAATCCTGCAAGCAGAGTTTTTATGTCCGCGATGTGGTGCGGAGCAATGCGGATTCATCCTGACACACAATGTAAGTCAATGGGGACGGATCCGTTGGTGTTCAAGACGTATCCTTCATGGCTACAGAAGACATAATACAACCGGATCTGTTCATAACGGCTGCAGACGGTTGTATTATCAGAACGGAAACGTTTTTGCTGATCTATGACGGATCCAGCAAAACCGCAGGTGTGAAAGTCGCCGAATCCTGCCTATAATGATACCACCTCTGTGTACAGATAAGACAGGATCCACCATTCACAATAGGTGATTGTCACATCTTGTACAGTGACCTCAGACCAGGCCTAGAAAACTCTCCCATGTAAGGGCTCTTTTGACCCCGGAAGTTTTTGTGGTTTTGTTTTGCGCTCCCTGCCTTCCCGGAGCCATAACTTTTTTATTTTTCCATTCACATAGCTTGTTTTTTTGTGGGACAAGTTGTACTTTTCAAGACCACCATTCAATATTGCATTGGATGTAGTGGGAAGCAGGAAAAAAATTCCAAGCAATTCCACCAGAGTTTTTTATTTACAGCGTTCATTGTGAGATAAAACTGACCAGTTACTTTCATTCCTGCAGGTCAGTATGAATCCGGTGATATGTGTAGTTTTTCTTGTGTTTTGATACTGATAAAATAATAAAAACCTTGAAAAAAAATCTGTAAAATTTTTTCTTCTCCACATTCTGACTCCTATAACTTTTTTGTAGTTATGTGTACAGAGCTGTGTGACGGCTCATTTTTTTTTCGGGGCGATCTTTACTTTTCTTTGATACCATACTGAGGTATGTATGTCTTTTGACCAATTTTTATTTCACGTTTTGTGGGAAAGCGACCAAACGGTGAATCGGCCATTTTTTTTTTTTTTTTTTTTTTTCATTAATCCATTTGCCATATGGGGAAAATATTTTTATATTTTTATAGTATGGGTGTTTTTTCACATGGTGATACCCACGATGTGTCTTTAAAAAAAATGTTTTATTTATTTTGGGAAAGGGGGGCATTTACATTTTTATATTTTTTTAGTTTTAAAAACGTAATTTTTATTTTTTTTTAAACATTTTTATAGTTTCCATAGGGAACTATCACAAGCAATCACTAGATTGCTATTCTCATAGACTCCAATGCATTGGCTTTGGAGTCTATGAGAAATGCACTAGTTTCCTATGGAGCCCTATTACAGGCAAGGGCTCCATAGAAACTACTATGCAGCATCCTCCTGTCATTCTCTATACAAGCTCTGGCCCCTCTGATCGCCACCGTGGTGGGGCTGGAGCATTACCGGAAGCATGTGCTTCTGAGTTTTTGCGAGCACGGATACTGTGGTCAGGTTTGACCACGGGATCTGAAGAGTTAAATGTCAATGATGGGTCGCAGACATAAGCTGCGGGTGGCTGCTGTATGAAACAGCAGGCACCCCCCCTCTCTGCGGCTATTGTGCTCCGCTCTGCTCAGGGGCAGGTGCCATCTTTAAACATCCGGCCAGCGCTGCTGGTTGGAAAGGAGTTAAATATCTGGAATGCATGGAAAATTGAAAACAACATCATCAAAAATTCTTTAAAAATATGTGAAACATAAAAAAATTATTTAAACAGCGGGTCATTTTCTGAGGACATTCCCTTTAATCAATCCCTGCAAATTGGTGACTGGTCGCCATTGTGTAATTCCCAGAAATCCTTATATAAATCAAAATTATTGTTCAGAATAAATGTTTTATTTTTTTTTTAAAAGCTACCCCTACTGTATATTAAATTGGTGACACAACCCTACTGAAGTGAATGCAGCAGAGCTAGTGCACCTAGGTACAGGGGTGGTGCTGGTCTTGGTAATCATGGCCGCCCTTTCATTCTTCTTTATTCTTTTTTTTGCAGTCAATGATAAAACTTGTACGGGTGGCAGAGTATATGACTGTAGGCTCCCCTGTCCTCCAACCTGCGATAACCCAAATCCTAGGTGTGATCTTGCGGTGTGCCGCCCAGGATGTTTCTGCCCATTTGGCACTGTAGAAAGTGGCAACGGGAAATGCGTGAAGATAGAAGAATGCTGCAAGGGCAACACGACAAATGGCTGCAGCAATGACTGCCTCGATAGCTGCGAAAAAAAGCCTGATACGATATGTGAAATGTCTTGTAAAATTGGCTGTTCCTGCAAAAGTGGCTACTTGCGCCTGCCCAACAGCGACCGATGTGTCCTTCCTAAGGACTGCCCCAAAGCTGGCTAAAACCATTAAACCGGCCCCTGCGCCTTATTAGCTATGATCAAAATGTAAAGAGACCTACTGTATATGGAGTCATGTCTAATGGAAATAAACTGATTGTAAAGCTTGTTTTCATTCATTTTTATTGATTCATAAAGCGATCAGGATCTGACCAATCAGATCACAATCAGCCAAAACTGACTGTCCCCTGTCTCATCGGCATTTCAGTCTCTCTGAATTAGGGCTCATTCAGACGGCCGTATGCTGTCTGCAAAAATACTGAATGCTATCCGTTTTTTTGGATAGTATTCAGTATTTTTGCGGACCCATAGACTTCAATGGGGCCATGTCCTGATTTTCACGGACAAGTATAGGACATGTTTGATTTGTTTTGTGGAACCGTGGAATAGAAAAGGGCCCCATAGAAGTGAATGGGTCAGCATCTAATCCGCAAAAAAAAACAACGGATTTGCATTTTTACGGATAGCATACGGCCGTCTGAATGAGCCCTTAGTGTAGATGTGTCTAGAAACTGAGCTCTAGCATGCAGATCAGACCTTTTACATAAGCAGATAATTGCCCAAATGAACGACCAAATAAACGATCATTCATTACTTACGATTGTTTTTGCTGCTGATTGTTCCCGACAGTTGCTTCGCTCATCAGTGGAGGTGACCACTGCATTTACACACAGCGATCTCCTCCTCAGTATGGGAAGCAGAGATTGCTGTTTAGATGACATGACCTGCTGCCGGCAAACGATGCTTTAGGAGACCGCACCAACAATCCTATTACCCAAAGAACGAACGTTTTGCTCAAATTATTCATCGGGTAATCCTTGGCACCATTACAACCATCGGGCAGTGTAAATGCAGTACCCCAGTCCCTCAGGGAGAGCGAATGTGAGGTCACGGGGGTCAGTTAACAGACCGAGGGTTGCTTTTAGTACTCACAGTTTGTAGGATACCCTGGGCTGGCGTACTGCAGTGATGGAGAGGCTGGCACGAAGATCCTCTGGGGCACTCTCTGGATATAGGGACCAGGCCGGGTGATAGTTGAGGTGCCCTGGGTGTTGTAGGTTTAGCGTGCCTGTGGCTGGATCCCTTACAGTTCATGACGCCAGTGCCGGTAACGGTGGCACACCGATTTGTTGTAGGAATAATTGAGGTACACACAGTTGTAGTGAACCAGAACTCCTTTTTACTGAACAGTTCAACTATATACAGGCTTCAGTTAGTTCCATATGCAAAATCTTGGTAACAGGCAGGCTTCACATAAATGGCAGGCAAAATCTTTGCAAGATACTCAGAGGGAATAACACTCACAGATCAGGCTGTACTTTCTACAGTTCCTGTCTGGCTTTCTCCAAGGCCTGTATGCCCTATAGCTGGCTGTCTCCTTGGGTAGGGAAACCTTCCTCTGGTATAAATCCTCTTGCTGTAAATATCCTTCTGTCCTTCAGCTTTCTACTTGGCTGGTTAACACAATGCCTCTGCTCTGTACTTGGCAAGATGCAAGGAACTTCAGGAGGAAAACTGTTCTCCTGGGTGCAAGCTAGAAACCTGGGCTATCTAGCTGCATGTTAGAAGCTGATCTTCAGCTGCTCTCTAGCTAAAGTGCACACTGGCTTCTAACTACACACTCCCCCTCCCTGGACTGGACCTGTCTATATATACTAGGGGGTTCCCTAGCTCCCTCTACTGCCTAGAAGGAGGAACTACACCCCTAACAGGCCTGGTACAGGAGATAATAGGAAAATACACATTAAAATACAATACAAAATACCATGACCATGTTTCAAAAAAGGAACAACGTGACCCAATTGACCCTTGTGTAGTGCCCACATTTACGTAGTGGGACACTACATAAAGTACCCTTTACTTGGATGGATTATTGTCTGGAGCAGGGGCATTACTATAATCCTCTAGGATCCAGAGCAAATTTTGATCTTGGGGCTCATTAAATAGACGAGCAGTTCTAATCTTGAGTGTTATATCACATCACAAAAGCCAATATAAAAGTAAAATAGACATTTCTTGCCATTGTTTATGCAACGTGCCACCCCCGAGGGTTGATCGTGTCCCAGGTTTATTGGAATGCCGAGTGGTGTGGTGCGGCCTCAATAGTTTTGTGTGTGTCACGGTGCTCCTACTTGGATTCTGTCGCTCCCCAGGGCTTGGTTCCAAATCAATAAAGGGATGAGTAATGGTGGAGAGTAAATCGAGTCCAGACCTTTTATAAAGTTCAACAGCTTTACTTGCATCAACTTTCATCCAGACAATATTCAGGCTTTCTCTTGGTTCCAGCAGGTTTTGTCATATACTGGCAGGCAAACTTGAATATTCTGCTTCTCCTTCTTGGTTCTGGCAGTTGGACTTTAGAACTGTTTTGGTATCTTTGGAGTGGGGTGCCTTTGGCTGTTGACCCACTCGTGACACTTTGTACAGTAGGTGAATCTGCAAGGAGTCAGGGTGCTCTATGAGCTGCTTCCCTTTTGACACTTCTGCTGCAGGATAGGGACCTCCCTTCGCTGCGACGTCTTGACACATCTTTTCAGCTCCACTGTCTAGACTAGACTGGAATAAACTAGAACTGTAAACCCCTTTTTTGGTAGGAAACAGGACTGGCCCACTTCTGCCTAAAAGTGAGAATGGAATGATAAGTTCCATTCTATCTAAGGCTACTTTCACACTAGCTTTTGTTTTGTCCCCATTCATTGTCAATGGGGACAAAACGTAACTGTACAGAACAGAATGTTCCAAAAAGCATTCTGTTACGTTTGGTCACGTTCTAATACCGGAGAGCAGAAGCATGCTGCGGTTTTCTTTTCGTTATGGGATACAGAGCAAGAGGGATCCGTCATGACCCACAATGCAAGTCAATGGGGACGGATCCGTTTAATTCGGACACAATAGAAAACGGATCTGTCCCACATTGACTTTCAGTGGAGTTCATGACGGATCCGTCTTGGCTATGTTACAGATAATACAACCGGATCCGTTCATAACGGACGCAGATGGTTGTATTATCAGTAACGGAAGCGTTTTTGCTGATCCCTGCTGGATCAGGCAAAAATGCAAGTGTGAAAGTAGCCTAAGGATCTCTCTCTCTATGCCAGATACACACCTCCATCTGCTGGACAACCAGGAACATTACATGAACATAACAGTTTCAGAGCAACATTATGAAGGACCTGGAATAAGTACAAGAATGACATTATGGGTTAGCAATTAAAGACAGTAGCAGGGTGTAGAAATGGTAATACCACTCTGGGATATTACATTTACTTAACTTGTTAAGAACAGATGGGACCTTACAGTCCAAACAAGATGGAGGTACACAGTCTTTCATGGAAGATTCCAACACTCACATGGAATGGTGTGGCTGAGCGGGAGCGAGGTTCCCAACTCTCCGGGTGCAATTCCTCTGCTATGTTTCTTCAATCCGAGAGGCAGGGGCGTAGCTATAGGGGAAGCGGCTGCTTTGGGGCCCTGACCCAGAAGGGGGCCATCCAGGAGGAGGAGGACTAAAAGATTTTGTAAGGGCCCCCTCAACAGTATTACACAATGAAATTATATACAGTGGCAGTATAGACGGATGGAACAGCTACCGGGCCTGGTGTGAGAAAGTGATCTTTACTAGCCACAGGAATGGGGGTGGCATGAAAGGAAGGTGTTGCAAAAAAAATTACTGGGGGGCCCAGTCATTTCTAGCTACGTCACTGCCGAGAGGTGAACATTTATTTTACGCTTCTTCAGTTCCTACAGAATGGTGCTAAGCCAGCCAGGAAGGCTAAGTCCATGTTATGAGGTCCAGAACTTAAGTGTTCTCCTCAGAGACTGAACAGTGGAAGGGAAGGTGCAAAACCCAACTAGTTTAGCTCTCCCCCTCCTTCCATAAGATTGTACACTCCCAAGACATACTCCAGGATATTAACAGCATGATAGCTTTAGCGTTCATGCACACAAACGTATCTTCTTTCCGTGACCGTTCTGTTTTTTTTGAGGACTGTATGCGGAACTATTCATTTCAATGGGTCCGCAAAAAAAACGGAAGTGTATTTCTGTATGTCCGTTCTGCAAAAAAAAATAGAACATGTCCTATTATTGTCCGGAAAAGGATAGTACTCTTTTATTAGGGGCCAGATGTTCTGTCTGCAAACTACGGAATGCACACGGAATGCACACGCACGCGGACCGCAAAATACATACGATCGTGTGCGTGAGCCCTTATTCTGTGGTTCTCTACGATTATGGAGATAACAAAAACCCTATAAATTTGATAAGTTTTACAGCTTTTAAAAATTAAAGCACTTTTTAGAAAAAAAGATTGCTTTGTGCCGCCATTCTCTGACACCCATAACTGTTATTTCCCTGGTGAGCGGTGAGGGGGATCTTTTATTGGGGTATGAGCTATAGAGATTATATTAATACCATGTTGGTTTACAGGGGACCTATTGATCTTTTTTTTTTTTGGGGGGGGGGGGTGAACAAAGAACTGACAATTCTAGGATTGGGGATTTTTGTTTTGTTTTACAGGTTAAAGTTTTTTTTTTTTTAAGTTGATGACCAATCCTCAGGGTCGATCCTCAGGATAGTCCACCAATTTGAAAATTCCCAGAAACTCCTTTAATCTCTTAAAGTAACACTCCAGACAAAATGGAATCTCTAGACTATGCCTTGTGTAGGGGCTAAAAGGGGCGGAGACTGACCTTGCCCAACAAAAAATACCAGCCAAGTTAAGCCACACCCAAAAGGGGCTGTGGTTGTGGGCGTGGCTTAGCACAGGGTGTTAAGTTGCTATCATACTGTGGCGCTCAATAATATTAATGCCCCCATTTTTGCCCCCATAATTAATAATGCCCCACATTAGTGTCCCCAGTAATATTAATTCCGCCATTAGTGCACCCCAGAATTAATGCCTCCATTAGTGCCCCCAGTAATAGTAATGCCCCTATTAGTGCACCCCAGAATTAATACTGTCCACATTAGTGCTCCCCGTAATATTAATGCCCCCATTAGTGCACCCCAGAATTAATGCCTGCCATTAGTGCCCCCTATGAAGAATAATGCCCCCCATTAGTGCCCCCCAGGAAGAATAATGCCCCCATTAGTGCCCCCAGTTAGAATAATGCCCCAATTAGTATCCTGGGTTTGCTTCTGCAAAAAAAAAGTACTCACCTCCTCTATTTGCTTGCGCTGCGGTGAACAGTCGCTGCTCCCTGGAAGCTCAGGACAGGACCTGCGATTCAGCGTGATGACGTCTCACAGGTCCTGTCCTGCACATGAGATTAGTGATTTGTTTTTTATATTAACGGGGGGGGGGGGGGGGGGGAGCTATAGTTTGGTAAAGGCTGCACTAATGAGCGCTCCACGATGGAAGCGCTCATTAGTAGCAGTCCGCAAAGGAAAATACCGGCTTAGAAAAAAATTACCGGCATTGGCAGGGCCACTAAATTACCGGCATTGCTGGAGATAGCGGCCGTGTGGCAACCCTAAGCATGACATGGAGCCTCAGTTTTTATGCTCCGCCCCTAAGCCTTCACATTCGCCTTGACAGTGTCAGTTTCACATTGAGTGCTCCTTCCCCCCTGGTGCTGACACTCCTCGTACTCACAGGGTTGGCGCCGGGTACCAGTTTCCCATTCACGTTCACCAGGCACCTGGCAGCCGAGTCCTGGTTGGGAAATTCTACGAAGCAGTAACCGGAGAGTTCACTGGAACAGAGGAACGAAAACACCGTCACATGACTGTACAGCATAAAATATGAACAGCCCCCATTACACATCTCCCACGTTGTGTTCACAGCTCCTACACAGACCCATGTGTCTCCACAGATACGAACCCTGTCTGATCACGTGCAGTCCCCTCTCTTCTGCTGTCTGACGGAACAAAGTAACACACAACGGCACAATCTGACTGCACAGGGTTATCTGTAGTCTGTAACCATGGAGACAGGTCTGCGGTGTATGCCCAAAATGGTAGAAATTTTTTGATGAAGACGATCTGTAAAGTTGCTGTGTTTTTTTTCTATTTTAAGTGCACTCAAGCAATGAATACAAGCCTAGTTGCAAAAGTCTACATACTCAACATACTAGAAAAGATACAGCAGGCACTTTTGCGGGTGGAACAACACTTAAAGGGGTTGACCCATGAAAAATATTTTACAGTTTTCAAACCAGTTCCTTGATCTGAATACTTTTGTAATCACATGTAATTAAACATTTAACATAGCCACTGAGTTATTCAATAAAATGTATCTGTATAGCGCCACCTGCTGTTTATTTTCTTATTTCTTTGTCCAGCCTGAGTTGTGAGTTGTGATAGCAGAGCATAGACACGCCCCTTGAACTGCAGCTGAAAAGACACACCCCCTTGAGCCGCCAGCTTGATATAAATCTAGCAGAGCAATGAATGAGGAGATCTCTGGATCCCTGTGAGGTACAGGGCTGGTTCTAGCTTTCTTACAAAGAGATTCTCATGTCCTATATGATGTCTGATTTTCCTTTTTTACATTAGTCACGGGATAACCCCTTTAAGTCATGTGGGTTGAGAGGCAGCACATGGGCGTGGCAGCAATGACTGAGGTCACAGTGGCCACATGGAGTCTCTGGGCTGATGAGGATGCACAGTGAATGAAGTCCCCATGTCTTTACCGCATATCCCATTTCTCAACACAAACTCTCCGTACTGATGCCAACAGCGGCATCATACTGCCACACCCAATACTGTGTCCATGGTGCTCTCCAATGGCCCCAAATACTAAACTGTAGAAAAAATGCCCCTAGTAGTAATAATGCTGCTATAGTGATCCCAGTAATAACAATGCCTCTATACTGCCCCATGTATTAATAATGCCCCCTATAATGCCTTTGTAGGATGGGGAAACAGTTCTCCTTGTCTGAACACTGGGTAGATTAAATTAAATGATCTGGACTGACATTCTGCTGTTTGGCCACAAGATGCCGCTGTTTCCTAAACACAGCTACAGACTGCATATATTTCCATATTTATGAGAGGTGGAGTTACACACAGAGCCTGGAGAGGAATAGAAAGGGAGCAGCCATCTTAGAGGGAGCTGAGACAGAGGAACTATGTCAGCAGAGGATCCGACGGCATTAAGGTGTGGGAGCATACATCAGTGACCAGAGCTGCAGCTAAGTGAAGCTGATCATGTCCAAGACCCCGATCCTGTCCAGAGGAATGAGGATTGCTTCCAGGAAAGCTAATGAGAGCTGAGGAGCAAAGCAACATACACTGCGGTACCGCATGCTTGTTGGAGAGGCATTTGTTCTGTTCAGAGTCACCAGCGGATGCAGAGCAGACCCGGGTCGGTAAGATCGTACACGCAGCTCATTACAGTGTTGGCGCCTAGAGACTGAGACCAGGCCTATAGTTAGCTAGTTAGGGTTTCTGTTTGTGTCAGGCCACAAGTGTTACTACTGTCCATTGCAAGGACTCCATAACTTAAAGGGACAGTCACACTGGAGAGCTGATAAACTTCCCACAAACTCAAGCCAGGCTGGCGTTTTGCTCAGGAGGAATACTCAGGAACGTGCTACAGGTCCAGTTATGGGAGGGGGAATACTGTAGAACTTTGTAAAATTGTATGCTATTGTGCTGCACCGCAGGCTAGCCCGTACCACACACCAATACAGTGGTTCTTGTTCTTTTAGGGTAATAACAGGTAAAACAACTCCACCACCAGCTTTTGTCAAAACAGAATTTAACTTAAATGTGGTAATGAGCACAACTACAAATGCTGGGAACATACAATAAACATTTACATAGACCAAGCCCGAAGGCTGAGACCCTTGTGCTGCACAGCACGGCGCCCTCCGATGGATGCAGGAGGAAAGTGTGGTAATTTACCTACTGGCGGGCACAACTAAACTACCTGCTATTACCCTAAAAAAAACGGTATATATTTGTAAATACTGTAAATATTTGACATAGATAATAAACTACACAAATTAAATGGATATGCATGCTACCTTTCAGTGAAAGCTCCTCAGGAGATGATGAAGACGAGAAGATGACCCTGCAGAATTTATAGCTTTGCTCTTCTAACCAGGAGACTGAATATTTTTGGAAATTTTTATGAGCTTCCTCCAGGTGGGACTAATTACGAGTCTCATGGACTGAAGACAATTCTATTTCATTTAGGCAATCCATTACCCAACAGGTGTAATTACACTCTGATTCAAATATTTGGTAATATAGAATGCTGCCATGTGCCATATATGAGTGTTATTTTACCTGAACTTCTTATCCTTAACCTACTACACCACAATGTTGTGTCTAATCCAGGCATGCTTAACCTGCGGCCCTCCAGCTGTTGCAAAACTACAACTCCCATGATTCCCAGACAGCCTACAGCTATCAGCCTACAGAAAGGCATGGTTGGGAGTTGTAGTTTTACAACAGCTGGAGGGCTGCAGGTTGAGCATCCCTGGTCTAATCTAATGAAGATTTGGTATAAATATCAGGTCAATTCCCTTACTCAGGGCCTGAAGGTCCACGTAAATTTCACAAGTATGTTCTATTTCTTGGATTGATCTGTCTGGTTGTTAGCTCGTGTAGATTTTGCCTTAAGCAAAAAAAAAAGTTCCTTTTAGCCAACCCAAGTTGTTAGTTAACTTAAAATGAAATATACCCTACCCTAATTCCAAGTGAATGTAAAATCAAACTGTGTCTGAAGTGTATTACCCCAGACCTGGGGGTATCTGCAATTGTTATGTTTTATATTTTGTGTCTTGTATGTGTATTCATGTTTTCGCAGTTCATTCCAGCAGAGTAGGTACTGGTTGGCAATGGTTAGCATTGGGAATAGGGCCAATCACCCTGTTCTTCCTCCCTACCTATCGGTAGAGCTGGTCTTACTTTCTGCTTGGATGGAGAAGTCCCAGTCCAGACAGTAAAGCAGGGGTGGCCAATCTTACAGACACAAAGAGCCCAAAAAAAACACGTATGACTATGAGGAGCCACAAGCTACACATTTTCACACGAGTCACCGTACTTTTCGCCCTACAAGATGCACCTAGGTTTTAACAAAGAAAAATAAGAGAAAAATAAATAAATAAAATTTTTTCATCAGACCTCAGATCAGAGTCCTAAATCAGATCCCCAATCCTCATCTGACCTAAAATATGTACCCCAAACCTCATTAGGCCTCCAAATCAGACCCCCAAATAAAGACCCCCATGTTCGGATCAGACAACACAAATCAGACTCCCAGTAACAGACCCTCATTGCTCAGACCCCCCCCCCCCCTAATGCTCAGATCTGCCCCCTCATGCACAGATCTCCCCCCCAATGCTAAGATCTCCCCCTTTCTCAGATCTCACCCCCGATGCTCAGACCTGACAAACCCATGCTCAAACAAGATACCCCATGCTCAGATCCCCCCCATGCTCAGATCTGACCCCCATGCTCAGATCAGACCCCCATTGCTCAGATCAGGACCCCCTCATGCTCAGATCAGACCATACCCTTCATGCTAAGATCAGAACCTCCTATGCTTAGATCAGACCCCAATGCTCAGTTCTATCATTAAAAAAATTGTCTTCCCTCTCCTGATCAGGCACTGGGCACCTGCTCGGGCACCTGCTACTCTGCAGGTCTGACATGCTCGCCACTGTTACCTGATGAGCACAACGTCAGGTCAGTGCGTGTCTCCATGTACTACGTTCTCACACTGTGTGCATCAGGACGTAGTGGAGAGTGAGCTGGAGCTGCAAAGTAGCAACAGTGCCTGATCAGGAAAAGAGATCTGAGCCTGGGGTGGAGAGTGAGCCGCCTGACTGCTTCCCGGCTCCACAGCTGGAGCCGCACTTGAAGAAGCAAAGAGCCACATGCGGCTCAAGAGCCACAGGTTGGCCACCCCTGCTGTAAAGAGTAAGGAAGCACATGCTGTACTCATATCGTTTCCAATTCTCCTGTGAGACCACACTGGCCAGAAGGATATTTAGGAACCAGATCAAGTTCTTCTGTGAGACCAGCACTCCTTCAAAATCAAGACTACTGTTTCCAGAAACCATTGTTATGACAAAACAACAGAGTCATTATGCAATGAGCAGGACACTAGTACAATGCAGTGGGTCAGGATTAGAGATGGCCCGAACTATCCGACGGCGAACAGTTCCCGGCGAACATAGCTTGTTCGCGTTCGCCTCTGCCGGGCGAACACATGCGATGTTCGGTCCGCCCCCTATACATCATCATTGAGCAAACTTTGACCCTGTACCTCACAGTCAGCAGACACATTCCAGCCAATCAGCAGCATACCCTCCCTCCCAGACCCTCCCACCTCCTGCACAGCATCCATTTTAGATTCATTCTGAAGCTGCAGTCTTAGTGAGAGGAGGGAGACTGTAACTGCTGCTGATTTAATTGGGAAATCGATAGCTAGGCTAGTGAATTCAGTGTCCACTCCAGTCCTGAAAGACTCATCTGATCTCTGCTGTAAGGACAGCGTCCTGACAGCACCCCAAAAAGCCCTTTTTAGGGCTGCAACATTAGTCTGCTTTTTTTTTTTCCTTTATATACATATTGCAGTTGCCTGGCCTGCCTGTGTGTGAGGAGCTGCAGGCCCACAGACTGTAGTGTGCCCACTGCCAGTGCTCACCCCTGTCATTCCGTGTGGCACAGGACTTTGCTTAAAAAAAGGCACTTAATTTTTACACTTTAATCTAAGGTTAGTTGCCTGCCAGTGTGTGTCAGGCTGACTTCCACTGACTGTAGTGTGCCCACTGCCAGTGCCCACCACTCATACCGGCTGGCACAGGACTTTGCATAAAAAAGGCATTTAATTTTTACACTTTAGTGTAATTTCAGCTGCTTGCCTGCTGCTAGTGTGTGTCAGGCCGACTTCAACTGACTGTAGTGTGCCCACTGCCAGTGCCCACCCCTGTCATCCCGTGTGGCACAGGACTTTGCTTAAAAAAAAGGCACTTCATTTTTACACTTTAATCTAAGGTTAGTTGCCTGCCAGTGTGTGTCAGGCCGACTTCAACTGACTGTAGTGTGCCCACTGCCAGTGCCCACCCCTGTCATCCCGAGTGGCACAGGACTTTGCTTAAAAAATAGGCACTTAATTTTTACACTTTAATCTAAGGTTAGTTGCCTGCCAGTGTGTGTCAGGCTGACTTCCACTGACTGTAGTGTGCCCACTGCCAGTGCCCACCACTCATACCGGCTGGCACAGGACTTTGCTTAAAAAAGGCATTTAATTTTTACACTTTAATGTAATTTCAGCTGCTTGCCTGCTGCTAGTGTGTGTCAGGCCGACTTCAACTGACTGTAGTGTGCCCACTGCCAGTGCCCACCCCTGTCATACCGAGTGGCACAGGACTTTGCTTAAAAAATAGGCACTTAATTTTTACACTTTAATCTAAGGTTAGTTGCCTGCCAGTGTGTGTCAGGCTGACTTCCACTGACTGTAGTGTGCCCACTGCCAGTGCCCACCACTCATACCGGCTGGCACAGGACTTTGCTTAAAAAAGGCATTTAATTTTTACACTTTAATGTAATTTCAGCTGCTTGCCTGCTGCTAGTGTGTGTCAGGCCGACTTCAACTGACTGTAGTGTGCCCACTGCCAGTGCCCACCCCTGTCATACCGAGTGGCACAGGACTTTGCTTAAAAAATAGGCACTTAATTTTTACACTTTAATCTAAGGTTAGTTGCCTGCCAGTGTGTGTCAGGCTGACTTCCACTGACTGTAGTGTGCCCACTGCCAGTGCCCACCACTCATACCGGCTGGCACAGGACTTTGCATAAAAAAGGCATTTAATTTTTACACTTTAGTGTAATTTCAGCTGCTTGCCTGCTGCTAGTGTGTGTCAGGCCGACTTCAACTGACTGTAGTGTGCCCACTGCCAGTGCCCACCCCTGTCATACCGAGTGGCACAGGACTTTGCTTAAAAAATAGGCACTTAATTTTTACACTTTAATCTAAGGTTAGTTGCCTGCCAGTGTGTGTCAGGCTGACTTCCACTGACTGTAGTGTGCCCACTGCCAGTGCCCACCACTCATACCGGCTGGCACAGGACTTTGCTTAAAAAAGGCATTTAATTTTTACACTTTAATGTAATTTCAGCTGCTTGCCTGCTGCTAGTGTGTGTCAGGCCGACTTCAACTGACTGTAGTGTGCCCACTGCCAGTGCCCACCCCTGTCATACCGAGTGGCACAGGACTTTGCTTAAAAAATAGGCACTTAATTTTTACACTTTAATCTAAGGTTAGTTGCCTGCCAGTGTGTGTCAGGCTGACTTCCACTGACTGTAGTGTGCCCACTGCCAGTGCCCACCACTCATACCGGCTGGCACAGGACTTTGCATAAAAAAGGCATTTAATTTTTACACTTTAGTGTAATTTCAGCTGCTTGCCTGCTGCTAGTGTGTGTCAGGCCGACTTCAACTGACTGTAGTGTGCCCACTGCCAGTGCCAACCACTGATACCGGGTGGCACAGTAGCTTGCCGATAAATAAGGCATTTAATTTTTAGACAGTAGTCTAAATTCAGTTGCTTGCCTGCTGCCAGTGTGTGTCAGGCCCGCTTCCACTGACTGTAGTGTGCCCACTGCCAGTGCCAACCACTGATACCGGGTGGCACAGTAGCTTGCCGATAAATAAGGCATTTAATTTTTAGACAGTAGTCTAAATTCAGTTGCTTGCCTGCTGCCAGTGTGTGTCAGGCCCTCTTCCACTGACTGTAGTGTGCCCACTGCCAGTGCCAACCACTCATACCGGGTGGCACAGTAGCTTGCCGATAAATAAGGCATTTAATTTTTACACTTTAGTGTAATTTCAGTTGCTTGCCTGCTGCCAGTGTGTGTCAGGCCCGCTTCTACTGACTGTAGTGTGCCCACTGCCAGTGCCAACCACTGATACCGGGTGGCACAGTAGCTTGCCGATAAATAAGGCATTTAATTTTTACACTTTAGTGTAATTTCAGTTGCTTGCCTGCTGCCAGTGTGTGTCAGGCCCGCTTCCACTGACTGTAGTGTGCCCACTGCCAGTGCCAACCACTGATACCGGGTGGCACAGTAGCTTGCCGATAAATAAGGCATTTAATTTTTAGACAGTAGTCTAAATTCAGTTGCTTGCCTGCTGCCAGTCAGTGTGTCAGGCCCTCTTCCACTGACTGTAGTGTGCCCACTGCCAGTGCCAACCACTCATACCGGGTGGCACAGTAGCTTGCCGATAAATAAGGCATTTAATTTTTACACTTTAGTGTAATTTCAGTTGCTTGCCTGCTGCCAGTGTGTGTCAGGCCCGCTTCTACTGACTGTAGTGTGCCCACTGCCAGTGCCAACCACTGATACCGGGTGGCACAGTAGCTTGTCGATAAATAAGGCATTTAATTTTTACACTTTAGTGTAATTTCAGTTGCTTGCCTGCTGCCAGTGTGTGTCAGGCCCGCTTCCACTGACTGTAGTGTGCCCACTGCCAGTGCCAACCACTGATACCGGGTGGCACAGTAGCTTGCCGATAAATAAGGCATTTAATTTTTAGACAGTAGTCTAAATTCAGTTGCTTGCCTGCTGCCAGTGTGTGTCAGGCCCTCTTCCACTGACTGTAGTGTGCCCACTGCCAGTGCCAACCATTCATACCGGGTGGCACAGTAGCTTGCCGATAAATAAGGCATTTAATTTTTACACTTTAGTGTAATTTCAGTTGCTTGCCTGCTGCCAGTGTGTGTCAGGCCCTCTTCCACTGACTGTAGTGTGCCCACTGCCAGTGCCAACCACTGATACCGGGTGGCACAGTAGCTTGCCGATAAATAAGGCATTTAATTTTTAGACAGTAGTCTAAATTCAGTTGCTTGCCTGCTGCCAGTGTGTGTCAGGCCCACTTCCACAGACTGTAGTGTGCCCACTGCCAGTGCCAACCACTGATACCGGGTGGCACAGTAGCTTGCCGATAAATAAGGCATTTAATTTTTAGACAGTAGTCTAAATTCAGTTGCTTGCCTGCTGCCAGTGTGTGTCAGGCCCACTTCCACAGACTGTAGTGTGCCCACTGCCAGTGCCAACCACTCATACCGGGTGGCACAGTACCTAGCACGCGTAGTACCACTTATCTAAAAAAAAAATGACAGGCAGAGGCAGGCCACCCCGCAGGGGCCGTCGTGGTCGTGGTGCTGTGATTTCCACTGTCCCTGGAATAATGCCCAGTTTTCAGAGGCCACGTACCCTGAACCCGAAAAATTCAGAGGACGTAGTTGACTGGCTTAGACAGGACACCCAATCTTCAACAGCTTCCGCTAAGAACCTTGACGCACCATCCTCCTCCAACTCAGCTTCGGTCACCTGCTCTCAAGTTACCACGCACCCGCCCGTCGCCACTACCACCACAGCCACCACAGCCGCTTCACTTGATCCGTCAGAGGAGTTATTTACACATCAGTTGGATGCAATTAGTGATGCGCAACCATTATTGCCAGATGATGTAGATTACGGGGATATGTCTCAGTCAGGCAGGATTACACACATGGACGTACAGTGTGATGATGATGATGTTGTACCCGCTGCTGCTTCCTTTGCTGAGGTGTCAGATACAAGTGAAGCGGTTGATGATGACGATGTGTCCACGGATGCCACGTGGGTGCCTGCTCGAAGAGAAGAAGAGGGGGAAAGTTCTGAAGGGGAGACAGAGAGAATGAGGAGACGAGTTGGAAGCAGGGGGAGGTCGTCGCAAGGAGTTAGTGGCACAGTCAGACAGCATGTATCGGCACCTGGGGTCAGCCAGACAGCACGCCAGTCAACGCATGCTGTTGCCACCACTAGAATGCCGTCATTGCAAAGCTCAGCAGTGTGGCATTTTTTTTGTGTGTCTGCCTCTGATAAAAGCAATGCCATTTGCAACCTGTGCCAAAAGAAACTGAGTCGTGGGAAGTCCAACACCCACCTTGGTACAACTGCTTTGCGAAGGCACATGATCTCACATCACAAACGCCTATGGGATCAACACATGAGTACAAGCAGCACACAAACTCAAAGCCACCATGCTCCTCCTGGTCCTGCATCTTCAGCCACGTCAACCACTGCTGTCCTCCCTGCCCCCTCTCAACCACCCGCCACTCCATCTCTCACCTTCAGCAGTTCCTGCTCATCTGCCCACAGTCAGGTGTCTGTCAAGGACATGTTTGAGCATAAGAAGCCAATGTCACAAAGTCACCCCCTTGCCCGGCGACTGACAGCTGGCTTGACGGAACTCTTAGCCCGCCAGCTTTTACCATACCAGCTGGTAGAGTCTGAGGCCTTCAAAAAATTTGTCGCTATTGGGACACCACAGTGGAAGGTACCCGGCCTAAATTTTTTTTCATAAAAGGCAATTCCTGATATGGGACGTAACAGGGATTAAACTGATGAGAATAATACTACAGAAAATACCACTCATATCGGTGGAGGGAGCCAGCGTTTTTTTAACCATCTCCCCGTTCAAAAAATCTATTTAATAAATGGCCCCCAGATTGGGGATGTTAGAGGGATTAAACTGATGAGAATAGTACTACAGAAAATACCACTCATATCGGGTGTGACAGTAAATTGCACGGCGCAGATGCAGTCACCGTGGTTTAAAACAGAGTGGAGGGAGCCAGCGTTTTTTTAACCATCTCCCCGTTCGAAAAATCTATTCAATAAATGGCACCCAGATTGGGGACGTTAGAGGGATTAAACTGATGAGAATAGTACTACAGAAAATACCACTCATATCGGGTGTGACAGTAAATTGCACGGCGCAGACGCAGTCACCGTGGTTTAAAACAGAGTGGAGGGAGCCAGGTTTTTTTTAACCATCTCCCCGTTCGAAAAATCTATTCAATAAATGGCACCCAGATTGGGGACGTTAGAGGGATTAAACTGATGAGAATAGTACTACAGAAAATACCACTCATATCGGGTGTGACAGTAAATTGCACGGCGCAGACGCAGTCACCGTGGATTAAAACAGAGTGGAGGGAGCCAGCGTTTTTTTAACCATCTCCCCGTCCGAAAAATCTGTTTAATAAATGGCCCCCAGATTGGGGAGTCGGGGACGTTAGAGGGATTAAACTGATGAGAATAGTACTACAGAAAATACCACTCATATCGGGTGTGACAGTAAATTGCACGGCGCAGACGCAGTCACCGTGGATAAAAACAAAGGGGAGGGAGCCAGCGTTTTTTTAACCATCTCCCCGTTCGAAAAATCAATTCAATTGACCTTTCGGGGACCCTTGGTGTTGTACGTGGCTGGGTGGAGGAAGAAACCTTCAATGACATCACCGGGACGTGGCTAGCTTGGTATCCAACCTTGTGCAAATGGGGAGTTTGCGGTTGTGCAAATGAACTGTTTGCGGTGCATTAAAAGGGGAGTTTGGTCTGTCAATGTCTGTGATGCGGGCGTAACCCTTACACTACCTGATCGATACAACATCATACCTGATCGTATACACACACTGGATGTTTTAAAGCACGTTATTCCAAACAATTTAGGAATGTTAGTTGATTTATGCCCTTTATGGATTAAAACCCGACTCTGCGTCCACTACGTAATTTTCCATGGGAGTTTTGCCATAGATCCCCCTCCGGCATGCCACAGTCCAGGTGTTAGACCCCTTGAAACAACTTTCTCATCACTATTGTGGCCAGAAAGAGTCCCTGTGGGTTTTAAAATTCGCCTGTCTATTGAAGTCTATGGCGGTTCGCCCGGTTCGCCAGTTCGCGAACATTTGCGGAAGTTCGCGTTCGCTGTTCGCGAACTGAAAATTTTATGTTCGCGACATCACTAGTCAGGATATAAATGTAATAGTTTGTGACGCCATCTGCAGCTTGCGCAGGTACTGTAGCAGGGCCCTTTAAGATGGTATAGCTCACATACCAGGTGAGGAATGCCAGAGGGGGAATAATGTCTCTATGCAGTGTCAACGGTGTCGCCTACCTTGGTACGGCTGGACTCCTGGATCCTGGCTCACATACAACAAATTGAGTGTTGTTAATAGGAGTTCTGATGGAATAATTAAGATCCAGACAAGAGATATAGTCCAACTCGTCTTTACTTAATGCAGCTTTGAATCCGTACAAGTTACAGCTTCAGTCTTTAGGTCCCAGCAGGTTTTGGCAATATGTGGCAGGAATTTATATCTATTCTGCTTCTGGTACATATGCAGCGTACTCAAGTTGTGTGTAGAAAGGTGTCCCTGGGTGTAGTAGTGCAATGACACTAACCTGAGACGGCTGACTCTCTGCAAGGGCAGGTGATGGTAGAAAATGTTCGTGACGCCAGTGCCAATTAAACGGTGGCACGCCGTTTGCTGATAGCAGGAATAAATGAGGAACACCGTGATGTTAAAACAGAACTCCAACTTTAGTAGTTTTCATAGAGACATTAACGGAAGCACAGTTCCTTTGCATACAGTTGATTTTTCAATACGGTCGATGCAGGCAATACAGATTGAGCAAGGTGACTACAGAGTGTTAAACACACAGGACTTGCAGTACAGGAGCTTGCACTCTATCTCTGACTGATCCTGGGACATAGCAAATCTTCTCCAAGGCCCAATACCTTAACTCTGGCGTATATCCTTGGTTTTAGCTTTATAAAGTACCTCCTCTGTTATCTTGAGTACCTCTTGCTTCTCTGCGCTTTGCCTCTGTCTCCCTCTCAGCTTCCTCAGGCTCTAGAAGTTTCTGAACAGTGGTCTTCCTGCTTCTGCATATATATATGTTCAGGAGGGGAACCTTCTCTTTGCATCTGGAACCCGGTTACAGGGACTGCAATACCCTCTCCTGGTTCCGCAGGCTTCAGGCCTGGACTTGTCTCTGACATAGTCTAAGCTCCAGCTTCAGACTGCAGGCTGCAGCTTTAGACAGACACTTAGACTAGACTCCCCTTCACTTCCCTGACTAGGCCTTATATAAACTAGGGCTCTCTAGCTCCCTCTAGTGACTAGAAGCTGGAATGACACCCCTAGCAGGCCTGTACATGCAAGTTTCATAGTAACAGGGAAATACATAGCATTGCATTACATGACAATTTATAAAAATGACATATACCAACTTCCCCATAATTAAGGAGGGACGACAGCACACCAAGTGACACTTTTGTAGTGACGGGCATTACAGTCCCCGTACACTACATACCCCACTGCTTTAAGCTGAGTACGACCTCGTACTCCATCAGGGCTCGCCCAACTGGAATCTCTACCTGAAACAGAAAAAAAAAGACATGCAGGCATACATACATGTAATTCATCTGCATTTACATTCATATCAGGTCCAATTGGCAAAGATGAAGGGTGGTGACAAGGGGCGTCGTTCTCTTCTCTTCAGGATAGTGAATGGAACGGGGGCGCTGACCTGGCACAGCGTAACATCAGAACCAGGATAGTCCATGACAATGAATAAGTCCATAATAGAACAGTACAATAGATAAAACAGTATAAAAGTTCTTGGAGGCTCAAAGAACAAACATGAGTCCGTACCCAGGTTATTTTCCCAATAAATCACAGAGGCTCTCATGCGGTGGAGTCCATCTCTGGGCACATTTCCTTTTAAAAGAGCAAAAATCTCAGAGGCTCAGGTTCTTTTGAGTCTGTCTCCGGGCACGGTTCCTTAGTATAAAGTTGCACAATAAAATTGTACAATATAAAACAAGTGCTGTAATACCCCTGATCAACCTGAAAAGGGGGTGAAGGGTAAAAGGTGCAACTAAGGAACAGGCACAACTTGGCGTGGGGGTAGCAAAAGCAGGCAGGAGGTCCTGGGAACAAACTTGGCTTTGTTGACTTTAATACTTCAGTGGTCAACACCTACCACTGAGCCGTGGATAAACTGGCAGCAGCAACAAACGACCAGGAACATAGGACTCCTGTCCTGGAAGGGTTAATACCCTCATTCATTGATGAAATAAATCAAAAGGCCTAGCAGGCTGGTTTACAGAGGCATATCATAATCACTTAACCCTGCTGGCAAATATGGCCTGTAGTAGTCCTCTACAGGAGGATGGGCCCACATAACGGTGTTAGGGGGCAGCTGCAGAGTAAAGGGGCCCCTAATAGGTATTGGCCCCATGGGCCTAGGGGTAAACCCTTGGGTGGACCGTACCGGTCCCGGCATAATAATGGTGGGATGGATTGGAGTGGATACCGCCGCCGCAAGCGGTCCGGTGGGCTCTGCGCAGCAATTCACAGCAACAGGGGGTCTTCTTTGGGGCACTGGCGGAGCGGTGGCAGCAGAAGGTACTCTACGGGTGGTGACAGACACCCTTACCTCGTCCTCCTTTGGCGGCGTCTGGATCCTGGCGGTCGCGATCTTGCGCAGCTCCCGCAACTTTTCCTCCAGCCGGACAATCTGCTCACCGATGCTCTCCGTGTCAGAGTCGCGGTCATCTGCTGGCGCCGCCGGCGCAGGTACAGTCACCGATTGCGCGGACTCGGCCTCTGCAGGTTCTGGTGATGCATCGGGTCTCCGACCCCTCCGGATGTTCTCAAAGGTATTTCGAAGTCCCTTTAGATTTTCCATCTCTTGCATGGTCTTCTCCCGACGAGGCAGCTCGGGGGAAGGGTAAGGGCTCACCCATTTTTCCAACACGGTTGGCTGCCAGAAGACGTTAGGCCCAATGAAGGAGCTCCGCTCCTGGAAGGCGTGATGGGCCGGCTCTGGAGAGCGTTCCGGTTCCCGCTCGCAGCCAGAGTAGTCTTCTTCTTCTGCCTCCCAGTCTTCAGGTTCTCGCTTGGGACGGGTCACGGCAGTGGCATAAGGGCCTCTCAGGCTCTCGGCAGGGGTGAACTCCACTTCCTCTCCCTCGCGGAGGCTGTGCTGATAGGAAGGGAGGTAGTCTCTCTTGACAGACCTTCGGTTAACATATAGGTCTCTGCCAGTCAGGTAATCTTGGATGAACCCGTAGCCACGGGTTTTGTCAAAGGACACCACCACTCCCTTTCTCCTTTCCAGGCGGGGTTGGGTGTTGGTGTGTCGTTCATGAATTGTCTTGGTCAACTCTTCATAGTAGATCTTGGTCTTGGTATTTCGCTTTATTGCGGCCTCCCGGATCTCCGCCATGAGTGAGGACCATTTGAAAGAGGGCTGAAAGAAGTCTCTCCACGAGCCATAGCAGGGCTCTGGTTCTTTCTCCCTTGGGCGGCAGGCGGGTTTCTCCGGTCCCGGAGAGTAGGCCGGTGGAGCCTCCTCTGGCTCTACACCAATATCAGACATCTTTGAAATCTCAGGTGCGGACGTTGCAGCAACGCTCTGTTCACTTTCCAACATGCTCGATCCTTCTCTGGAGAGCGATAGGGTCGCGTCAATTAACTCAGCCAGCTCCTCCCCTCGCACTGGGAGGCCGCCCCCCAGGTATTCCAGTATATGGAAGGCGGTGTCCATGCTGGCAGACATGCAAATGTCCAGATAAGCAGTGGCGCCTGACCTTGAACTCCTTCCCGCTATTTCCTCAGAAAGGCGCCAATTTTTCCCGCCTTTTCGGGACGAAGATGACGCAGCAGTAAATTCAGCAAGCTCAGCGGCCATCTTTAGCAAGAAACGCTGTCCATTCACTGACAGCAAGCAGGATTGTAAAAAGTCCACAAAACCACACTCCAAGGTGGCGTTTTTCTTCCTCTTGATAGCGCAACACTGTACAGCGCTTTTTGGAGGTTTTAGGCACACTTTGGGTAGGATTTTCAGTCCACAAAGTCCACTTTAAATAAACAGGTAATTTGTCACTTTGGTCACAGGGCAACTGTATAAGGCACAAAGTTCACGCTTCTTGCACTATAAAGCGTGCGTATCCTGTTCGTGACGCCAAAAGAGAGGTGCAGCGTACTCAAGTTGTGTGTAGAAAGGTGTCCCTGGGTGTAGTAGTGCAATGACACTAACCTGAGACGGCTGACTCTCTGCAAGGGCAGGTGATGGTAGAAAATGTTCGTGACGCCAGTGCCAATTAAACGGTGGCACGCAGTTTGCTGATAGCAGGAATAAATGAGGAACACCGTGATGTTAAAACAGAACTCCAACTTTAGTAGTTTTCATAGAGACATTAACGGAAGCACAGTTCCTTTGCATACAGTTGATTTTTCAATACGGTCGATGCAGGCAATACAGATTGAGCAAGGTGACTACAGAGTGTTAAACACACAGGACTTGCAGTACAGGAGCTTGCACTCTATCTCTGACTGATCCTGGGACATAGCAAATCTTCTCCAAGGCCCAATACCTTAACTCTGGCGTATATCCTTGGTTTTAGCTTTATAAAGTACCTCCTCTGTTATCTTGAGTACCTCTTGCTTCTCTGCGCTTTGCCTCTGTCTCCCTCTCAGCTTCCTCAGGCTCTAGAAGTTTCTGAACAGTGGTCTTCCTGCTTCTGCATATATATATGTTCAGGAGGGGAACCTTCTCTTTGCATCTGGAACCCGGTTACAGGGACTGCAATACCCTCTCCTGGTTCCGCAGGCTTCAGGCCTGGACTTGTCTCTGACATAGTCTAAGCTCCAGCTTCAGACTGCAGGCTGCAGCTTTAGACAGACACTTAGACTAGACTCCCCTTCACTTCCCTGACTGGGCCTTATATAAACTAGGGCTCTCTAGCTCCCTCTAGTGACTAGAAGCTGGAATGACACCCCTAGCAGGCCTGTACATGCAAGTTTCATAGTAACAGGGAAATACATAGCATTGCATTACATGACAATTTATAAAAATGACATATACCAACTTCCCCATAATTAAGGAGGGACGACAGCACACCAAGTGATACTTTTGTAGTGACGGGCATTACAGTCCCCGTACACTACACATACGCCTATAGATCTGGCAGGTATTAGTCTTCTGCTCTGTCTGTATTCTGCTTGGTAGCGGGCCTGACTAGCTGAGGAGGTATTCGGCTTCTCCTGGACTTGGGAAATGTACTCACAGGACAGCTCGCAGGGTATAGAGTCTTCTTCCTGGAGATCTATTGTTCTGTGGATGCTGCTTCTCTGGTCGTCCAGCTGAGGTAGATGACTCAGACTGGGAAGATGGATCCTGAACCTCAGCCGAGGTTGGATCCAGGGCTGGGATCCCTTGTTCTGGGAGCTCCTATCCACACAACCTACCCCAACAGGGGTGGCTGGTACACTCACTAGACTTCCTACTCCTCCTCATGATGCAGGACATGGGAACATTCCACACCTCCTCAAAGAGGGGGGGAGCTAGATTGGAATGTACTATTCCAGTCCAGCTATGCTAAACTGTCTAAGTCTATGCTAAACACATTGCTGCCACCTGCTGGTGTACATGGAAACCACAGCAATTATATGAAACAGGCATAGAAAATGCACATAATGGAGAATGCAGTGTTAGATTACACAAGATGATAATACATACACACCTAACATATGGTAGCAGGGAGACAGAGTTTAGTGACATACTCTAGGATGTTACAATTAGAGAACTAGAGCTTTACAGACATTCATGCAAGGAGCGGGACTGCAGCTCAGACACCTATCACTCAAACCACATCCAGGCCAGACTAACTTCAAGCCTGTCACACAGTGGACACCTATAGTCACACCTAGTGCTATAAAATTGCCATCCAACCTCCTCATCGGGATCCAGAAACTGCACTTTGTACTTAATACTGCTGGATGCGACACACATTATATTTTACGCTAAGTAAAGAGAGAGTGTTAAACATTTACTTCTGGCCTCATCAGCCATGATTGGAGGCCAGATGGCAGGCAGGCAGACAGCAACATTGGCAAAATAAGGCACCGAGAGCAAGGCCAGATCTATTCATTGGCCTCAGCTGGAGGAGCGTCCAATCCAGGCTTGGTTCATTTTGGCAAAAGTGATGTTTCAGAAACTGGTGGAGGACAACGTGGTCTGTTTGGGCGACATTGCACCTCCCACAGTGCTGAAAATGCTCTACAAGATGACACTAGAGGCTAGACAAGAAAGTTCAGGCCACTGTTCAAATACGCTTGCCCAGGAATCCATGGGGTCAGGGAACAGGGTATGCACCAGAGACTGGCCAGGGTTTAGGTAGGCCTGAACCTGGGAATTGAGGCGGGACCTGTTGGATTGCTGACTGGCTTCAGCCTGGCGGGGCATGAGGAAAAACCCCTCCACCATGTTGAGGAGAGTGAAATGCCTGCTGCTGCTCATGGAGGTGGGAGGGGTATATTCCGCGGAGAGAGGCTTCCTTTTCAGACATGCTGGCAGCAGGCATCTTCTCACAAAAGCAGTGGCAAGCTTTCCTGGGTTTAACGTAATTTGTCCTCCCTTTCGTAAGGAGAAAAACATTCACAATTTTGCTTTAATAGAGAGTGTCTAAAAGCATGGCTATCCAGTAATCATCAGGCTGCTTGATGACACGCCTGTCCCTTCGTAAACAAGTAAGTCCACAGGTCGCCATTCTGGCCAGTGTGTCCAAGGAGCCAGTTTTTTCCAACTCCACCCTCCACCCCCCAGTACTTTCCAACTCCACCTGTCATCATCTTCTTGCTCCTCCAACTCCAACCCCGACTCCTCTTCCTCCTCCTCCCGTTGCAGCACCTCATGCTCATCCTCCCCCATGGCATTTTCTCACTGTGCGTTCCCATCTGCTACAGGTTGGACAGCAAGATACGTGGCAAGCGCCCGACTGTATAGGGAGGGTGCTTAGGGACTGATGGTCCTCCTCCCCCCATTCCCCCTTCAGGACATTCTGGGAGCTGGCCCCGTCATGTAAGGTTTAAGTAGTGGTGGATTAGGACGGCCGTTAAGGGGTTAATTCTGGTGGAACCTCCGTAGACAGGATGGGGGCGGTGCAGGAATCCTGAAGGTACATATACCCCTCCCCCTGCTCCAGCACTTCCTCTTGCAAGTGGAAGCAAAGATTGTAGAGGTATTCTCCCTCTTTGTTCTGTCCACTCCAAGTTTCCGCGGGAGTTGCGGCCTCTCTTGGCCTCCTGGCGAGTTTGCATGTAGAGGGTGAGGGTTGGCCGGCTCATTTGTGAGAGTTACCGGCTTTCCCTGGCACCCTCCACCCCCCTGCTCCTATTTACGGTTATGGCCGGGAGCTGCCGCATCATGCGTGCAGCCCCGGCGCTTAAGCTATGGGGCCGCTGGTAATCCCTGCCCCCTCCCCGCTCCCCGCTCCCTGCTCTCCGTTCATTTTACTAACTTGCTGGGAGCTGCCGCATCATGCGAGCAGCCCCGGCGCTTAAGCTATGGGGCCGGCGGTAATCCCCGCCCCCTCCCCGCTCCCTGCTCTCCGTTCGTTTTACTAACTTGCCGGGAGCTGCCGCATCATGCGAGCAGCCCCGGCGCTTAAGCAGTAGTGTCGGCGGTAACTCCCGCCCCCCCCCCCTCCCTCCGCTCCATTTGACAGGCATGGCCAGTAGCTGCCGCACTATGCGAGCAGCCTCACCACCTAAGCGATGGACCTGCGATCCGCACGGCAGCCCCCATCCTCTCCACCCCTCTACATTGACCCCTAATTTGACCTGCGTCCCTCTATTGATTGACCTGTATGGTCTCGCAGCGCCGCACCGTGCCCCTTCTCCCCCCCCTTTTTAACCCCTACACAGCGCCTTTGACTGACTACTATGATCGGTGGTGGGGGCATAAGGATTTTTTTTTTTTTTTTCACCCCCAACACCTGAGCATCCTTTGAATCCGGTAGAGACATTCAGTAATAGAGATATCTTTGTATATTTACTATTTTCTAAGCTCGGTGCTATGATGCAGTCGCTGTGAGTTCGGACTCCCTCACAAATTTTTGCTTTTTGTATTTCAATTGTTTCAGTAGGGCGAATCAAAGGGGGATACCCGCGATGTGCACGGTACAGGAGGCCTTATTTTAGTGCAACTGTGTTGTTCGGCTCGGCGGTATTGGGCGCAGCGGTTGCAGGTTTTGTACGTGGCTCCGCTGCCTCTATTTGGGTGTATATTGCAGGAGCCGGGTCTCAGGTATAATTGGAAGTTAAGACGTAAGCGGATTTCCGGGTCCGTTTGTTCGTCGCTCAGGGTAGAGCCTTAAAAGGTGCTAACACAATTCATGAAATTTCACTTTTATCTGCAGCCTTTCATATCCCCGTTCTTGGCGGTTTTAAAAACACTATTGGTCATCTTATGGCCTTCACAGGCCGTCATGCTGACCCTCCAAAATATAATTTTCATGCATCGTTCCAATTTACGGCTGGCGATGCGGTTGTAATAAGTGAGTATTTACTTTGGTAAGTCATGTTTCGCCTCCTTCAGCCTTTGTTGCCTTATTGATATTTCATCCAAGATGTTTGTCTTCTTCATTCTAGGCCGCACAGCGTTTGGTTTTATCTCTGGTTTTTATGGGGTAATAGTTTTATTGGGCTTAGGGCCCGCCTATACATTACGATCCAGTGTATCTAGGTGGTGTGTACCTCCTCTCCCGCCCGGTTTCGATTGGCGGGTAGTTGGTTATTTGGTTATGACTTTACTATGGGGGGCTTCAATTCCTTTTTTCTCAGCGTGGTTTTTTCCTCTGTGGTTTTTCATTTCAAAAAGCAAATAAAAAATATGGAAAGTGAAAATATATAACTAATTAATACATAATTAAACGATAAGAATAAAAAAAAAAAAAAAAAGTCATTTGTATGGAATAGAGGTATTCTGTGGCTAGTTATATGATCGATCCTCTATGTGGTGGCTGCTCAGGCTAATTGTTTTTTCTTTCAGGTCGTGGTGTTCGGTGGTTTGCTGGTTGGCCTTTCGGATATCTTCCGTGGGTTCGGAGAGAGGACCTCGGCCCGGTGGGCGTTTTTGGTTTCGAGAGGTGGAAGTTTCTGGAACGGGATCCGGGATTCCAGGTGGTTGGTATAGAGTTGTGCCAGGGGCGCGGTGATGCTGGAGACACAGCTGAGATAATTCCCTGGCCTATTCCGTAGCTTTGGACATCATGGTTCTTACGTACGTTTATCTCAGTCATTTTTAGGAGGTTGGTGATAATCACACAGGTGGGTATATTTGGGATTGCGTTAGGGATACAATACAGAGGTATAGATCATGGGGTGGTGTTTTGTCACCGTTTCGGATGTTGCAGCTATATGGTGTAGTGCTTACAGCTGGATCAACGACTCTCTAACCTTCTTTTTCCGTACGCAGGGGATCCCCTCTTATAGTGGCTCAGTCCTGTGGGTAGATTTATGGGAGTTGTCCAGCTCCGGTATGTCTGCTTGTTTACGGGACACCAGAACTGTACACTGTCCTTCATGGTGGTTTCACTAGTATTTTATATGAGGGTTGGGCTATGTTCTCCTCACGGGTTTCTATCCCCCGTTTTTCATCAACCGGTTTTCTTATTGGCTTTGTTTTTGATGGTACATGTTGGCGTTTTGTATGTTAGTCGGTAAATTCCTTTTCGCCTGTAAGAAGGTTTTAAACAGACCCTGTTCCGCTGGGTGGTGGTCGGAGCCCCGTTTGGAGAACGGTTCTCCTCCGTGGCGGCATTTGAGTACAGCGGAGATATGTTGGGAGCAGATGGCGTGCTTGCCCGCTGGGAGTCCAGCTGTGGGCATACTGCTCTGATGATTACGGTTTAACTTGCCTGCTGGGAGTCCAGCGGTGGGCATATCGCTCTGATGATTACGGTTTAACTTGCCCGCTGGGAGCCCAGCGTTTGGCATACTACTCCGATATTATGGTTTATTAAGGTTTGCCGCTTTAATAAAGAAGCTGTGGCTGATCACCATCCAGCAATAAAATGATACAGTTGTCTGTGTTGTTTGTTATGGGTCAAGGTTGGGTAAAGGGGCCAGAGGTGATTAAAGGTGTTTCCCCCCCCTTCCCATGTTTCCCTGAATACCGGCAGTCTTAGCTGTTCTTTCTCCCCTGTTACCACCTGTTGCATGAATGTCTGTGTCTCTTCAAAAATACATATGAGAGGAATGAGGAACAACTGCAGCATGAACAGCATGAGCTGCCACTACCTGACCTGGAAGCAACACGTGCTCCCTGCTGAGGCAGTCTGGTGCATGACAAAATCGTTCACATCTTTCTGCGGCTCGTACAGAGGATTGCTAGTGTTTAATGATGAATTCCAGTGACATGGAACGTTGCGCATTAAGCATTGTAGCTGCAGACCATTCTGATGCTGCAAGTCCAGGGGAACTTTCCTCACCGCATGTGAATGGCTGAAAAGAGGGACAGTCTCTTGGACATTGACAGCACTTCACACAGGCCAGTGCACTTTTTCTTAAAAGATCATAAGGCCAAGCAGGGAGCATGTGTTATTTCCCACAGGTTCAGGGCAGCCAGGGTGTTGAGGTCATTGTCCTTGACCACCTTGCTTCGTTGGAGTCGGTGGTGTGACAACCAGTGGGATTTTTGCTGTTTGATGTACTGCTCGCTGGTGTGGCAACTCTCCCCCAGGCTAATCAGCTCTGACCCCACATGGCAATGCGGGACTTCATACATGTGATAGGAAGGAGGGGGAGCAGGAGCGATGCTGTGCCCAGCTTCTGTTGTGGATGGGAGTGCATCCATTGTGGAGGAGGCAATGGGCTTAGCTCTGGTGCATTTTAGGCCTAACCCACCCACAGTGTCAGTGGCATCATTAGGTCCCGAAGTAGACATGGACCTGGCTATTCTTTGGGAGGTATTTTACCTCTGCTCTTTACCGCTCCTACTGCCACCACCACCCTTCTCCAATAATGTTGCCTCCTTCTCAGCACCCTGATCTGGTTCCCATGTCCTGTCCATCACACAATTGTTATCAGAGTCCTCACCTTCCCTACTGCTTTTATCAGACTGTGAAATATCAAGATGGGCTCCTGGCCCCCCATCCCCTGCTCTGTTTTTTTCTCTAACTGACACTGTTGCTGCCCCCACCACTAATGTCTTGGCTACAGGTGCCACTATTACCACTACCATCAACACACAGCTATGCATGGGGTCCCCAGCCTCCTCCTGAACCTCCTCCTCAAGACAACCCAAATGGTGATTGCTCTCACTCGAGTCATTATCAGGGAGACTCTCTTGACTGTCTGCCATAGGGCGTGGTCAAGTTTTCTTGCCACTACTTAGGAAAAAGGAAGGTGCTTAACTAGGATGGAACAGTAAAGGCAGAGAGGACTCCACTTAAAGCCTTCTCTGGGCTGCGCCTACGCTGACTACGTTACAGTGAGGAAGCCGGCACCAGGAGCGCGGCCTTCACTCACTGCGCCTGCGCCGAATGCAGAAGTGAACGGCGCAGGCACGGGATTTCCTCAACGATGCATGGAACTTGGACATCAAAATATGTTGACCCCTGTGGCAATAATGTATAGATCCACAATATCTCAAGAAGAGAGAATTTCCTCTCTTATTTATCTCTCCTGCATTTTTTATTTTTTATTTTACTTTTTTATTTTTGAAGAAACATATATATACAACATACCAACACTATATAGAAAACAGAAACGCGTTTCCAGTAATAAATGGAACTGGACTGGTATGTTCAAATGGATCTCTCCATAATTTGTTCAGTATAAGTAACGACTATATAAGTTGTTCTTCTTTTTTAATATATATTTTTAGTATATCAGTATACAGTATTTATTCAAGGTATAACTATATGGATGTTAATGGGAGGATCCATCCCACCTTTTTGTAGAACCTCAGAGAGGTTCATTAAAAACAATTAGTATATCTTTCTCTATTAGTGTTGATCGCGAATATTCTAATCGCTAATTTTTATCCCAAATATCGTCACTTCGAGAATTCGCGAAGATGTAGAATATAGTGCTATATATATTCGTAATCGTGAATATTCTAGATTTTTTCTCCATCAGTAACCTCCCTTCTTGCTTGTGGGCCAATGAGAAGACTGCAATATATGTGTCAGAGCTTAGCAACATCCCTAGCAACCAATAGGAAAGCTTCCTCCCCCCTTACTATATAAGAACCTCCCCAGCAGCCATTTTCGCAGTTTTTTTTGCAGTTTTGAGACAGAGAGCAGTGACATTGCTGTGCTCTGTGCTTTCATCTGGATCCTATTCCTTATCCAATTACATTAGATAGTTAGTTAGTTCATATATATATACATATATATATATATCTATATACACTGCGTGCAGAATTATTAGGCAAATGAGTATTTTGACCACATCATCCTCTTTATGCATGTTGTCTTACTCCAAGCTGTATAGGCTCGAAAGCCTACTACCAATTAAGCATATTAGGTGATGTGCATCTCTGTAATGAGAAGGGGTGTGGTCTAATGACATCAACACCCTATATTAGGTGTGCATAATTATTAGGCAACTTCCTTTCCTTTGGCAAAATGGGTCAAAAGAAGGACTTGACAGGCTCAGAAAAGTCAAAAATAGTGAGATATCTTGCAGAGGGATGCAGCACTCTTAAAATTGCAAAGCTTCTGAAGCGTGATCATCGAACAATCAAGCGTTTCATTCAAAATAGTCAACAGGGTCGCAAGAAGCGTGTGGAAAAACCAAGGCGCAAAATAACTGCCCATGAACTGAGAAAAGTCAAGCGTGCAGCTGCCAAGATGCCACTTGCCACCAGTTTGGCCATATTTCAGAGCTGCAACATCACTGGAGTGCCCAAAAGCACAAGGTGTGCAATACTCAGAGACATGGCCAAGGTAAGAAAGGCTGAAAGACGACCACCACTGAACAAGACACACAAGCTGAAACGTCAAGACTGGGCCAAGAAATATCTCAAGATTGATTTTTCTAAGGTTTTATGGACTGATGAAATGAGAGTGAGTCTTGATGGGCCAGATGGATGGGCCCGTGGCTGGATTGGTAAAGGGCAGAGAGCCCCAGTCCGACTCAGACGCCAGCAAGGTGGAGGTGGAGTACTGGTTTGGGCTGGTATCATCAAAGATGAGCTTGTGGGGCCTTTTCGGGTTGAGGATGGAGTCAAGCTCAACTCCCAGTCCTACTGCCAGTTTCTGGAAGACACCTTCTTCAAGCAGTGGTACAGGAAGAAGTCTGCATCCTTCAAGAAAAACATGATTTTCATGCAGGACAATGCTCCATCACACGCGTCCAAGTACTCCACAGCGTGGCTGGCAAGAAAGGGTATAAAAGAAGAAAATCTAATGACATGGCCTCCTTGTTCACCTGATCTGAACCCCATTGAGAACCTGTGGTCCATCATCAAATGTGAGATTTACAAGGAGGGAAAACAGTACACCTCTCTGAACAGTGTCTGGGAGGCTGTGGTTGCTGCTGCACGCAATGTTGATGGTGAACAGATCAAAACACTGACAGAATCCATGGATGGCAGGCTTTTGAGTGTCCTTGCAAAGAAAGGTGGCTATATTGGTCACTGATTTGTTTTTGTTTTGTTTTTGAATGTCAGAAATGTATATTTGTGAATGTTGAGATGTTATATTGGTTTCACTGGTAAAAATAAATAATTGAAATGGGTATATATTTGTTTTTTGTTAAGTTGCCTAATAATTATGCACAGTAATAGTCACCTGCACACACAGATATCCCCCTAAAATAGCTAAAACTAAAAACAAACTAAAAACTACTTCCAAAAATATTCAGCTTTGATATTAATGAGTTTTTTGGGTTCATTGAGAACATGGTTGTTGTTCAATAATAAAATTAATCCTCAAAAATACAACTTGCCTAATAATTCTGCACTCCCTGTATATATATTACAGATAGTTAGTGGGAGATAGTCAGTGTAGGTCAGATAGTGATATAGTGTAGCTGATAGGTTCCAGTGCAGGGTGTTAGGTTGTGTGATAGGAATTACTGTTTCTCTGCTGTCCATACATACATGCTACAGACATAGTGCTGTGATGTCACAACAATACTTAGTGCACCAATCAGTAATATCTACTCAGACCTGATACAATGTGAAGTTGCATGTATTGCTCAAAAAATATGCGCATCATTAGTGCTGATTTGTGCAATTGCGAAAATAGTGACTAGAGATCACGAATTCGCGAATTTATTGCAAATATAATGCGAAAATATTGTGAAAACAAATATTGCCTATGCCGCTCATCACTAGCAGTCAGACCTGCTAAAATGTGCAGTTGCACGTATTGTGCCAAAATATGCGCATCATTAATTGCCGATTAATTGCCGAATATATTGGAGCACTCTATCTGCATATAAAGCTATTGTAATGTTTTGCCGTGCCAACCATTTTCTCCAGTCTCAGGAAACTTCTAGCAGCTTGAAAAATGTAGCAAAAGTGACCCACGCCTGTATTGCGCGTGCAATACGCGCATATTACATTGTCGATTTTCACAATCAAGAAAATAATCGAGAATTTGTGAATTTATGACGAATATTCGCGAAATATCGCAAATTCGAATACTGCCCCTGCCGCTCATCACTACACAACAGGCTTTAAAAGATATAAGGTAACTGCACCACTAAACGCCAAATATATTTTGCTTTTGCCACTAATACACAACAAAAAGGTCTGTATTTTTCTCACTTCACCACACAACGGCTAATAAGCCCTTTTCTTCCCACTAAAAAAAGCCAAAAAATGCTTTAGAACAGTGGTGCCCAACCATTTTTCATCTGAGGGCCGCACTAGACATGGTATAAATTTTGCGGGCCAGAACCAGGTAGCTTTGCCAGAAAGAAATGCAAACACTCCATCATTAATTGGGCCGTACCCCCACCACCGTACCTATCTAGCTGGTCAATTGAGCTTAAAAAGACATTTAATGAGCAGGAAACTATGTTAATCTTGCAATCATCTATACCCAAAATCACATCAACTAGGCTTCGAGAGTCGCACTATAAGATAATCTCTAGGTGGTATAGAACTCCCGTTCTTTTAAACAAAATTAATCCGGAGATTTCTATGCTATGCTGGAGGTGCGGTGATGGGGTTGGTTCCATTACACTTATCTGGTTTTAATGCTCTAAAATTGCCCCTCTGTGGCAGAAATGTAATCAGATAGTTTCTGATATATATGGGACGCATGTAGAGGTAGACGAAGAACTCGTTCTACTGGGACTTTATAATAAAACACATAATATCCTCAAAGATCAGCTATTTCCCTTCTTAATTGCAGCGTTAAAAACCATTATACCTAGACACTGGTTAGGCGCAGAAATACCTTCTATACAGGATTGGCTCACGGAAGTCTTAACTATTAGCCGGTTTGAGAAATTTAGATGGACCATTGCCGGCAATCCCAAAAAGTACCTCAGGATCTGGACCAGGTGGAGCGATTACGTTTCTACTAACAGGATCTCTAAATATTTTGACTGAATATATTTTCAACAAGTGATTTTCCGCTTCCACTCTTTCTTTTAAAGATTATTCACTAAGAACATGTGACAATTTTTTGTTCCCCACCGTTTGACCTCTTGTTTTGTTTTCCTCCCCCTCCCTCCCCCCTTTCCTTCCTTTCCCTTTCACCATTCTACGAGTCCTTCTTTGATTGACTTATATTAATCCACTTGCAATGTTCTCATAGTCAATAAACGCTCACCTTGTTATTAATCTGGATTAGATTAAACTATGGATGATAATCATTAGAAATGTTTTTTCACTAGTGATATTTTTTTCTGTGCTTAGAACTAGGAAATAAAATCTCTTTGTTGTCATAATAAAATATACTGCTCACATATATATATATATCTGTAATGGTGATTGTTACCTCACCCCATACTCCTGTAAGCTTTTATCGCTTTTATTATGCTTGTTAATAAAAACAAAAATTTACAAGAAATGCAAACACTGTGAGGGGGCATGTGTGAGCATTACTATTGTAAAGGAGCAAATATCTGGGCATTTTATCTGTGAAGGGGGCAAATATTTGGGCATTTTATCTATGAAGGGGGCACATCTGGGCATTACCCCTGTCAAGGGGGTACATCTGGGCATTACCTCTGTGAAGCGGGCAAGTCTGGGCATTACCTCTGTGAAGGGGTCACATCTGGGCATTACCACTGTAAAGGGGGCACATCTGGCCATTACCACTGTGAAAGGGGGCACATCTGGGCATTACCACTGTGAATGGGGCACATCTGGGCATTACCACTGTGGAAGGGGGCACATCTGAGCATTACCACTGTGAAAGGGGGCACATCTGGGCATTACCACTGTGAAGGGGGCACATCTGGGCATTACCACTGTGAAAGGGGGCACATCTGAGCATTACCACTGTGAAGGGGGCACATCTGGACATTGCCACTGTGAAGTGGGCACATCTAAGTATTACCACTGTGAAGGGGGCAAATCTAGGCATTACCACTGTGAAGGGGGCACATCTGGGAATTACTACTGTGAAAGGGGGCACATCTGGGCATTACCACTGTGAAATGGGGCACATCTTGGCATTACCACTGTTAAAGGGGGCACATCTGGGTATTACCACTGTAAAGGGGGCACATCTGGGCATTTTGTAGTAGTAATGCCCTCTGTGCCCCCTTGACAGTAGCAATGTCCTCTGTGCCCCTTTAACAGTAATAATGTCCATTATGCCCCCTCCATAGTAATAATGCCCATTGTGCCCCCTTAATAGTAATAATGCCCTCTGTGTCCCTTTGTAGTAGTAATGCCCACTGTGCCCCCTTCACAGTAATATGCCCTGACACACACACACCACAGTGGGTGTATTTTTTTTTTTTCTAACTGAAGCAGCAGCAGGCCTCGGCTGCAGTGTACACTACAATGCACACAGCGGTTTTCAGGAGGACTATAGAGGAGCACTGGATCGAGCGAGCGGCTGCAAAGATGGAAAGTTTTTTCCTACCTGGAGGAGGGTGAGCTGCGGCCGGCGGCGAGCACAGAAGTGAGTGAGATAGGTGCGCGCACACTCCCTGACTCAGAGCGCGCACGCTACTTCATAGGCTGATCCCCCTGCTGCTGCACTGCCCACGTGACCTCCCCTCCTCTGTCTGTCACTGCTGGCTGCGCTCATCCCGCCTGAGCCGTTCAGTTAATGATTCACTGAATGGCAATGGTCAAGATGAGCGCTCACACATAGTTCGCTGCCTGATGCCGGCGGCACTGCACGGGCCGCATGACACAGCTTCGCAGGCCGGATTTGGCCGGCAGGCCGTAGGTTGGGCATCACTGCTTTAGAACATATAACAGCACCGCACAAGGGCAAATAGAACATAGAAATATGTCCTTGTAATAAACCCTGTTAATGGCTGTATCACACAGCACTTGCACCCCAATAACAAGAACGGTTTGCTGGAATTACAGAGCAGTATAATAGCAATTTGGATCCCCAGTCAGTGCAGCAAGGTGTAATAGGATTGTTCCTGTTACCCAGGCTGTAACCTTCCTACAGAACCCTCTTCAACATAAATGCTGTGGAATGATTCCTCCCTATCCTTTCCCTATACCTTGAATAATCTTTCCCTGCACTTGTAAATCGCTTTTTGTGAACAATTAAATATATTTTTTTCTAACACTGTCCCTAGCGCCTGCTGACGTCTCTCCCTGCACTCAGTACACTGGGAAATGGCAGAATCCAAGATGGCTGAGGCTATTTATAGGGCTGTGACATCACAGGGCTGGCTGTCTGCTGATTGGCTGCATGCATGGCATTATGGGTGATCCCGCCTTCCCAGAGTTCCTTTCTCCATGTCCTCACACGTGCAGCAGCCATTTTAGGAAAACTGTGACTCGTTACCACGAAGCGCAAGGAAATTTACATTCGGTGCGAATCGAATTTTTCTACTTATCATCATACTTGCATCATCCAGGTAGGTACCAAAGCTTCTACTCCTATCCAGACAAAAAGATACTTCCCCAATTGTGAAGGGACTGTCCTCAACCTTGCGGAACATTTTTGGGTGACAACTAAACTCATGGCCGCCAAATACACACAACAAGACCAATGTGTGAAACAAAAACAGTTACTCACTTATCTTTAGTGATGGACGAACATTGGCCGGGACGATTCGTGAATGCGCGTTCGTGATCAAATGTTTGCAAACCGCGCGTTCGCGGCAGGCCCCATTCACTTTAAGGGAAGGCGAACATGAAAAACCTTCAGCTCATATTTGCAGCCAGCAAACACTTACTAGAAGTACACAAATAGTCCCACAACATGGACAGTGACATACCAGAGGGGGATCATTGGCAAAAATTCCCACAAAAAATATGTATTTTAATCAGGGGCCATTTTTATGCATCTTAAAGGGAAACTCCAAAAAATGTGCCCTGCTGGAGCCTAGAAAAAATATATTTCCTATCGGTTTGATGTATACAAAAGTGCAGCACGTTTTTGTATCCTGTAGAGTCAATTAAAAAAATGCAGACGTTAATGTAATATTTTTTTCTACCATGGAACTGTATGGTGAACGGACGCCACTGTACGGCATCAGTCTGAGGCATCTGTTAACGCATACATTTTTGGTATTCATTAAATGGATGGCAAAAATAGGATGTGAACCCAGCCCTAGTGTCAGAATAAGCACCAGTACACAGCGGAGCAGCGTGCTGGAGAGGGGAGGCCGCCATGTACTGACAGAGCGCTACCTGGTCCTGGTGGTCAGGGATGAGGACTGTGTTTCCCAAGGATCATTTTCTACTGGGAAATACAGGGCACAGTATAATACACTAGAATCTATATAATATAAAGATATTAGCCCTACCCCCGAATAATAATACAATTAGGTGGTCATTTATTATATAGAAATACATCTATGTTAGGAGTATTTCTGACATAGATTGTGGCGTAAAGGTCCTTAGCTCCGCAATCTGCATATTTTTCCCACTCATGCCAGGTCTAAAAAAGGATGGCATGGGCAGGGAAAGGGATACAGTTATGGCCACCCAGATATTGGATACCACCACCATATATTGACCGGATAACACCTCTGCACAGTGACCGGATAAAAGAGTATAAGAGGGCACAGTACAGGGAATGACTAGGGGCACTGCACAGGGTGTGGTAAGAGGGCACAATGCAGGGTATAAGGGGGCACAGTACGGGGTGAGGGGCACAGTACGGGATGTGGGGCACAGTCACATGACCCTGTGATACCGGGGTCATGTTTGTACCGGGGGTCTAAGTACATTGCCACCCAGTACTGGTCCTTGCCCTTAATGCTTTTTATACAGGGGTCCCTCTTCAAACACTGGAGCATGAAGGCCCCCATTTGCACTAAATTGGAAGCGGTGGAGTGCCCTGGCTCCTGCTCATCGCCCAGGAGAATGTCATCCTGGGTCTCCTCCCCCCAGCCACAGACAACACCAGGGATCCCAGAAAAGTTTAAAGCTTGCTCTTCTTGCTCCTCCTCCTCCTCCCCCAGCCACCATCCTCCTCTGACTCCTCTTCAGACTCCTGCTGACTTGTCTCAGATGGAGTAGCCCCCCTGGGAATTCATTCAGCATTGCGACTTCCTCATCTTCCTGCTCCTGCTCCTCAACAGCTTCATCAATGACACGACGCAATGCACGCTCCAGAAAGAAGGCGTAAGGTACAATGTCACTGATGGTGCCCTGGCTGTAACTGACCAGTTTGGTGATCTCATCAAATGGCCGCAGAAGTCTGCATGCGTCGTGCATGAGCAGCCATTGGCGCGGTGTTAAGAAACCAAGCTCCCCAGAACCTGTCCTGCCTCAGAGTTCGTACAGGTAGCCGTTAATGGCACGTTTCTGCTGGAACAGCCTATCAAGCATACACAAGGTGGAGTTTCAGCTCGTCGGGCAGTCACAAATCAGATGTCTGATGGGCAAATGGTGTCGCTGCGTCATCAAGGGGAGCCATGGCCGTGTAAGATCTTCTAAAATGGCCAGAGATTTTCCTGGCCTGCCGCAAGACGTCCTGTACCCCGTGGTATTTGGCAACGAATCGTTGCACGACTAAGTTCAGGACGTGTGCCATACACGACACGTGTGTCATTTTGCCCTGTTTCATCGCGCTCAGCAGATTGGCACCGTTGTCGCACACCACTTTACCAACTGTCAAATTGAGTGGGCTTAGCCACTGATCGGCCTGTGACCGCAGAGCTGAAAGCAGTGCAGGACCGGTGTGGCTCTTGGCTTCCAGGCACAACAGCCGAATCACAGCATGGCAACATCTCACCTGGCACGTCGAATAGGTTGGGGGTGCAGCAGAAGAGGCGGTAGCAGTGGAAAAGGAGGAGTCAGCCGAGGAGGAGACGGAGGATGGCGTAGGAGGAGAAGAAGAGGCTGGCCTGCATGCAATCCGTGGCAGTAACACAAAATCCACATGCGTGTCACGGGTTACATGCTTGATGACTGTCAGAAGGTTCACCCAGTGGGCAGTAAAAGTTATGTACCTTCCCTGCCCGTGTTTGCTAGACCATGTATCTGTGGTCACATGTAACTTGGCACCGACACTGTGTGCCAGAGATACATTCACTTGCGCTGAACGTGGCCAAATAGTTCAGAGATGCCCTTCTGGGATAAATATTTCCTTCCAGGGACCTTCCATTGCGGTGTGCCAATGGCCACAAATTTTCTAAAGGCCTCCGAGTCCACAAATTTATATGGCAGTAGTTGGCAGGCTAGCAGTTCCGACAAGCCAGCAGTCACCCGTTGGGCAAGATGATTATCCAGCGTCATCATTTTTTTACGCTAGAACATTTGGGCCATGGAAGCCTGCCTCGTGCCAGATGAACGCGACAACGGCACAGTGGAAGATGGAGTGGAGGACAAATGGGAGGAGAGAGAAGAAGGAGAAGAGGCAGAATGTGGAGCGCTGGGAGTGTGGCTTTTTGGGTTCTGACGGCGTTGCTCCCACTGGGCTCTGTGATGGGAGGCCAGGTGCCTTCTTAAGGCAGTCGTCCCTAGGTGAGTGTTGGGCGTATGCGTTACTTATGCGTTGACAGCACAGGCTGCAGATGGCAACACTATTGTCAGCAGCTGACACGTTAAAAAAAGCCCACACTGCGGAGCCATGTGTCGGCGTCCTGGGAGCGCCAGATGTGACCGTGCATGGTGGTTGGCTCACTCTAGATACATTTGCAGTCTGCTTTTTGCCTCCTGTGCACTGCGATGTTCTGCCTGCTTCTCCTCCTTCTCCTCCCTATCTGCTGCTCCGTCTCTCCCTCTGAACTCCCCTCCTCTTCCTCTCTTGTGGGCAGCCACGTGATGTCCATCGACACGTCATCATCATCACCTTCACCATCACTGACATTAGAGATCTCGGAGTAGGCAGCAACAGCGGGGACCACCCTCCTTGGGCTGATCTGGGTACTGTCGTCAGACCGATGGGTGGCGGCCGTTGCTACCTCCTCTTCCTCATCCGATGCTAAGAACTGCTGCACATTGGTAAGGTCTGGGAATGGATGGGAAAATAATTCCTCTGACTCGAGTGGAGGCGCCATGGTGGTGGTGGTGGTGTCTTTGGGGGTGCACACAGCAGAGAGTGAGGAGAGTGCAGATAGAGAGGATGAGGAGGGTGCAGAAGCGGAAGGCTGAGTGAGCCACTCAACCAACTCTGGTGTGTCCTTTCACGTAATCGCACGCACCTTCTCCAACTTCCCACTTAGGCTCCGGCCTGGTGCACCTGCCCGACCCCTGCCACCCCTGCGGAATGGCCTGTCTCTTCCTCAGCCTTTCATTTTCAAAATGACCCTGTGCCAAAGTCCCTAGAGAAGAGCAGTATTTGTGGAAATCGATATATGGCAGGTCTCAATCAGTTAGTTGAAGCTGGTATATCAAAACTCGCAATCTGTATTTTTTGAAAGCAGGTATATGGAAAACCTCTATCATTATTTTGTGGAAGCTGATAGATGCAGTGTCCTGTAGCACACTGCTTAATGTTGTGATTGTGTTTCCTGTAAACTGTGCTTGTAAATGTGTTCTCATAAAGTTGCATAGGGAGGGGGAGGTTCTAACAAGCCTCCCAGAGTTCACTCCGCCTGTAACGGCATACAAGGGAATACTCCAAACTCCCGAACGGAACCTCACCAATAGCTGCTAGCAGACGAATAGGAAACACACCCAAGCGGCTTACACTCCTAGCAATTAGTCTCTAACAGCATACAGTGAATCCCCCCAAGAACGAGACGAGGCTCTGTGTTGAGGGTCCAGCAGTGGACAGCCAGAGCTGTGTGTCCACCGTTCCCACACAACACTGTTACACCTTAGTACCACCCACAGGGTTCTGCAAGACAACCAGCAGACACGCACAATACACTCAGACATTCCCGCACAAAATCCTCCCCTCTGCCTGTGACACAACCACCCCACACAATGGGTCAATGAAACCACCACAGGCAGGAGAACACACAGTGCTACACAATGTCTTCTGTCCTGGAGACAATTGTGAAGTAATCCAATCTATCTCCAAGGGCAGAGGCAAAACTTTATTAGCCACATGGTAGCAAAAGACAATAAAAGACAGAAGAATATTTAACTGTGCAGCTATTTCATAAAACATAGACATTTAACATATCCAAAAATGGCACGAATTAGACCAGGGGTCCAAAAGTTTGTAAAAGTCCTTTGTGAACAAAGGAAGCATGGCTTTTCTGCCCAAAACCAGTTTTTACAGAGTTAGGCTGTGTGAGATAATTAGCTTAACTGGGTGTGGTAAGCCAACTAGGTACAGAAATTACCTCTATTCACAACAGCAAAACTACACAAAAATACATAACCCCTATCAAACTGAACAGAACCCCCACATTCAACTTATCCCCAGATGGCTTGGATCTGAGCGCTCAATATATCCGAACAGCGCTCAGATGCCACAAACACAGTCAAATCACCATGGGGTTTAAGTTTAGCATGGGCTGATGAGAGGGCCCATAATCCTGGGGCAAGAGGCTGGCAACCAGGCCTCTCCAACACCCAGTGGCGAGATTGGTTTCGCCACACCGCCCTACACACAACACAGAGCAGAAGGAGCAAGAAGGTCAGTGTGTGCGATGTCTGACCTCCACAGCCATTTTGGAGAGTTATCCAAACGCCATACTTAGTTCCATGCACCAGCCCATAGAAGGGAAAAGATTACAGAAGAACAAGGCAACTCAGAGAGGGAATGAGAATATTGACAAAGGAAGCTAACCGTCATTTGTGGTCAAGGCTCCGGGGGGAGCGCTGGATGAAGGTAAGAGAAACTGGACACGGTTGAACCTAACTTGGCTAGTGGTGTGCCTTTAGCCATGTACGCGGGTAAGCCAGAAAAGGGGGCAAACCCAAGAAGTCTGAGCTTGGAGCGAGACTGGAAATGAGGGAGGGTAGGGTGGGGCACCACGCGATGCTGACAACTTAGAGAGGCCGTGCGGCAGGATAAGTACCCTATGCCCCTCCCACAAATGCAGGCTGGAAATCCAGCCTGCTGTACTTGTGGTCAAGGCTCCGGGGGGAGCGCTGGATGAAGGTAAGAGAAACTGGACACGGTTGAACCTAACTTGGCTAGTGGTGTGCCTTTAGCCATGTACGCGGGTAAGCCAGAAAAGGGGGCAAAACATGAATTTAGGCAGTTTATTGATTGAGAAATTACAGAACCAAACTGGAAAAAGCTTTGGCGATCTCGACCCGTGGATGTGGGATGTAACGGGAAAAACATGAAGATTGCCACCGTCCCATCTTCCGGATGATGTGAGCTGGGACGCCGTGTTTGGAAGCTGCGGACGCGGCCCCGATTCGGAAAGAATGCCCGGATATGGAGGCGGCGTGAAACCCTAGACCCGAAGCTAGAGTGCGAATGTGTCTGATGAACTGCGCAGAAGACAGTGAGCGCACGGGGAATGGCAGTAAGGGACTGTCGGGATTTCTGTCACGGAGAGTGGAGAGCAGTTGGTTGAACACTGCCACTGGGCACCAAGGGTTGAAGGAATTGAAGTACTCGATCTGAACCGGTGGACCGACTTGGGAGGTTTTAGAGGAAGCTAGGAGGAAAATGAAATGGTCGAGACTACGGTGGAGCTGACTAATTGCTGGCCTTATGTTTTGGGCTGAGGTGCAGCAGAACTCCCCAGGCCTGAGAAACCCATAGAAGCTGAGGTAGAGGGCAGCTTTGAGGATCAAACTTTTAAATGGGCCAAAAGGACTACCATCTAGGGCGGCAGAAATTTTTTGAAATAAATCCCCTGTGACCGGTTGTCTGGTGGGAGTGGACGGAGAGGAGAGCTTCTGGATGCCTCTCAAGACTGCCTTAACCGCCTGGGAAGAAAAGAAGGAGATATGACTGGGATGATTGATCATGTGGTGATGTACTTATCTAGTCCATGATCAGGGCTTCGAACCCTGGAGGATTGATTCCGACTCTCCGCGCTCCTGGCATGACCTGAAAAAATAAATTAAAGTTTAATCGGGACAGGGCATCGGCTGCGGTGTTCTTTTTGCCCTCTATGTGCCTGCAGATGACGTGGAAGTTGTGTTGCAAAGATAGCCAGGTGAGTTTGCGAACTAGACGCATGACCTTGGGGGAGCTGGACCTACCCCTGGCGAGGATGTCGACAACCGCTTGGTTGTCCGTCATGAAGCATACTGGCCTGTTACTCCATGACTGCCCCCAGACAAGAGCTGCTACTACGATGGGGTATACTTAGAGCAGGGGAGAGGACTTGGCGTCCTCCTGGTCTGTAGAGACCTGCGGGGGCCAAGGACCCGCAAACCATTGGTCCCCGCAGATGGCCCCGAAACCGAGGGATGCGGCAGCATCGGAAAACACCAAGGGGGAGGCATCATTCCACTGGGGAACAAAGAGGGAGATGCCGTTCCAGCTGGACAAAAAAACTGACCACATGGCCAGATCCGCCAACGCATCGCGTCCGAGGTGGATGAGGGCATGCTGATCTGAGGCTGTTGGGAGGAGTCTGAGTAGGCCGGAGGTGAACGATCTGCCCTGGGGCATGATCCTGGCGGCAAAGTTGAAAGACCCCAACAACGATTGGAGTTCCAACTTTGACACCGTGTGGGTACCCACGAGCCTGGCCACTGAGTCCTTTAGCCTAATTAACTTGTCCAGGGGAAGGCTGGCCTCCATTTTGACGGTGTCCAGGGTGATACCTAAAAAGGTGATTACCCTGGAGGGGCCCTCGACCTTTGATGGGGCCACTGGGACGTTCAGGTGACTGAACAGGCTGAGGAGGCTGTCCAGCCTGTCCGGGACGTGTTCGGCCTGCTCGATGAGCAAGAAGTCGTCCAAGTAATGGATCACCCTCGGACAATGGGCATGGTTGACCAGAATCCAGTGAAGTGCTTGGGCGAACTGATCAAAGAGCCAGGGGCTGCTCTTTGACCCGAACGTCAAGCGGGTGGCAAAATAATACTTTGCCCTCCATTTGATGCCATAGAACTTCCACAGGTGAGGCAGAATTGGTAGCAACTTGAAGGCATCAGAAATGTCAGCCTTCGACAACCAAGCTCCTGCTCCGACCTGTAAGATGAGTTCTATGGCCTCGTCCAGAGAAGAATACTGCATGGAGAATTCGTCTGACGGGACCAGAGAATTTAGGCTGGGGGTGCAGGATGCATGAGGAGCAGACAGGTCGTAGATTAATATTTTTTTATTTGAGGATTTCTTGACAACTAAGCCTATGGGGCTGACCCGGTACACAAGGAAAGGAGATTCGGCAAATAGACCAATCATGAATCCTTTCTGCAATTCAGCCTCCAACAATTCGTCCACCGCCACGGGGTCCGCCAGAGATGAGAGAAGGTTGGGGCATTCATGAGTGACCTGCAGAAGGGTGACTAACCCTGTATGGAAACCCTCGGAAAAACCCTGTTTGAGAAACAGGACGAAACTGGGGTCATGGTGCTGTTGGAGGAGGGAGAGTAACAGGTCAATGTTGACCCCGCCTAGTCAGGAGCGTTTGGCCGTTCGTTGGGAACAGGAGGACTGAGGGTGGGCCCTAAAACAGATAGAGCAAATGTGTAATGCTTTGCACTTGTCGTAACTGCAGAAGCCTAAGTTGAAATTGTTACATATTTGATTCTTCCCTAAGAAGGTGATGGGACGGCCGAGTTTGTCCGTGAAGGGGTTGGATTTCTGCGCTCCGGTGTTGATTATTAGCCTGGCAGGGGGTGGGTTGGAGACATGGGGGCACCAATCGGAAGAATGGAGGACTGATTGCCAACCGGAGCAAGCTGGGGCTTTCTGGCCGGCAAAATGCCTGCAAAAGAGCTCCATGTCCAAAACAGCCCAGTTGGTGACGTGCTGATATTGGAGGAACGCAGCTGCTGCCTTTGTGGAAAATGACCGGTGGTATTCATAAAAGGCGGAGCCGCCTTATTTGTACCCTAACTCGGTGATCCTGTACAGGTACGTATCTAGTTCCTCCCTGCGGTGGGGATGCATGGAGCACACGATGTCACGGTACAGGCTGAAGGTCAGCATGAATTCGGGGATGGTAAGCTTCCTATTGAGGCGGACATCTTTAGACCTGAGCACCACCGATACATCACCGCAGGAAATTGTCCGGTTTTCGACTGTGTTGTGGGTGGAGATCAGGATGGCGGCTAAGTTGATGTCCTTTCCTGCCAGAATATCACGCCTGATATTTTCAGGCACGAAGAAAGCGGGGGCGATGTCGGGAGTGCCAAGACTTGTACCTGGGGTGTTGGACCGGGAAGTGGAAGGAACGGCTTCGGGTTCTGGGGGAGGAGGAGACGTGGAACCCATGTTCTCGATGGCCTGGAGCCTGGAATCGATGTCTGAAATTGATGACGCTAAGTTGTTGATGGTTGCGTGGAGTTGGGTCAGGAATAGTTGAATGGTAGACATGGAGACCAGGTCTTCGGAGGCTCTGGGTGGTTCGGGAGCCCTGGGTGATTCGGGAAAGAGCAGACGGTATAGCTCGGCCTTTCGCGCTGATGCAGAGTGGCGGATCCCCTTCTTTTTGAGTTCAGTGACCAACCTGGGGATGGTCCAATGTCTGTAAGAAGCGCGGCTGGCTGCTTCGGAGATCGCTGACTCCGGGATAGACATCGAGTCTTCAATGTCGGATACGTGGGACATGATACCACTGAATATGGGCACACCATTCGAGCCGGACCCTGTTGGGAGGATCTGAAGTGAAATGACAAATCCCATGCAATACCAAGATTTTTTATTTTTTTTTGTAACTTACCTGGAGCCAAGAAGGGTTAGGATGGAATTTAAATGGAACACTGGGTGCAATCGAAAAGGCCGTGTATGTCCGCGAAGAGGGTGAAAACTTCACACCCTGCGAACCTGGGATCGGTAAGTGAGGAAGAAAACTAACTGGTACCTGCGTGAAGAGGTACACCAAAAATATTCTGAAACTGAACTTACGTAGATGACGATCAGGAAGAACGAAACCTGAATAAGGAGAAAAGAAATGACAACCTGAGCGTGTCAGGAAATTACGAAAAAACAATAGACGGTGCAGAATGATCGGATTGGAGACCCAGGGTGCTCCAGGAGTTGGTTCTGAAGGAGATGAAAGATGGTGCTGTGTAGACGAGTGGCACATGCCAGGTGCCCTGATGAGTGGACAGAAAGCATGCCCAGGGCCAACGAAACTGACCTGAACGTGTCAGGCAGAAGAAACATGGAAATAACCTGAACGGTTCCAGGCGACGGAAGGACAAGACCTGAAGGAATCACGAAAAAACAAAGTGGCCTGAGCGTATCAGGTAGTGAATGAAACATGACCTGGCGTGACAGGTGATTTAGAAACGTTGGGCCCTGTAAACAAGACCGAGGGCCGAGACGCCTCTGGTGACGATGCCCCAACTGGATGCCAGCGTGGAATTTACCAGTGTGGCAGGCAGTGAGGTGACATGATCCGCGCGTGATGGCAACGGAGAGCAACAGGACCCGAGCGTGACAGGTAGAGAAGCATGAACTGACCGTGATATGTACACTTATGAGGCAGAAGACAAGAAGTGTGACAGGACAGTAGGAGAGGAGTTCGACATGAGTGGCGTGAGTAGACAAAGGAAAAGATTTGGAATGATGAACGAAAAACAAGCAGATCAGGCAAACGGGACACGAAAAACCGAACGTATCAGGAGGGAGGACATGAAGAACACTGAACATAACAAGCAAGAGGACATGATCAAAACCTGAACGTATCAGGCAACAGGACATGACGAAAACCTGAACGTATCAGGCAGGAGGACACGAAGAAAACCCTGAACGTATCAGGTGACCGGACATGAAGAAAAACCTGAACATATCAGGCAACAGAAACGAAGAAAACCTGAATGTATCAGGCAACAGGACACGAAGAGAACCTGAACGTATCAGGCGACAGGACACGAAGAGAACCTGAACGTATCAGGCGACAGGACACGAAGAGAACCTGAACGTATCAGGCGACAGGACACGAAGAGAACCTGAACGTATCAGGCGACAGGACACGAAGAGAACCTGAACGTATCAGTGCAAAACAGGAAATGAAGACAACCTGAACGTACCCGGAAGGAGAAAACCATGACGGGCCAGGCAATAGAATACAAGAAAAATCTAAGCGTGTGACAGAGCTAGACGGAAAGGAGTATTTTTTTTTTTTTGCAGTGCAAGTGTTGCTTGATGAGACGCAGCATGGTAAACGGGGGGGTTCTCCACCGGCCGGACCCGCCGATCCGTTGGACTGGACCCGGGGGGTGGGCCCCTGGCGTGGAAAAGGGAACCCGGCGTTGAGGATGCTGCGACTCATGGTGGAATGTGACCTCTGAACGTGGGGGGGGGGGAAGCGGCTGAAGAGTGGATGACATGCCTGCGCCATGCAGTGGGCCAAAAGCCAGAAAATGGGCCCTGACCCGCCTCATGATCTGTCCTGGATGAGCTCCCCCCACCTCAGCACAGGCTCAGGATCGGTTAAATCATCGGAAATGTACCAAAACCTGGGGGAGCTGCGGCGGAGCGGACTTGTCCCGAGCAGAGGACCCCGGCACCCCACTCTCACGCATGCTGTGTCTGAGTTCAGCCCCCAGAGGTGGGTAAGGGACAGCTCCTCTGTAGAGTAATGGCATGCTCCAGCAGGCATTGACCCTGCAGGAGACTGCTTGGCACATTGAGGAGCTGTGCCCATGCTAAGGCAGTGTCCCGACCTATCCACAGGAAGAAGCGCAGTTCTCCGCGTCCCCGTCTGCTGCTGTCTCTGACACCGGCAATGAGAACTGCAGGAGGGAGGAGGAGACCGTGCAGCGCCCCCTGCAGTAGCGTCGGGCTGAGAGAAGGGGCCTGTGTTTGCCGGTGGAAGTCTCCGCAGCGTGCTGATGGCAGGGACCCTGCTGCTGCCCGCGGCCCCTGGATGCCCAGCTGCTGGCCGCTGCCGTGTATGTGTATGGGACCGACCGGGGAACCGCAGGGGCCGCTATGCACGTGGCGTGTGGAGGGAGCGCAGTGAGCGGGGATGAACTGGGGGACCGTGAGGCTGGCAGCGGCCGCCCGGACATGCCGACGAGTGACAGAGCGAAACGGGACCGATTTCAGCTTACCACAATTCGCCGCGCAGGAGAGGAGTACTGCCGCCGCCGCTGCTCGTCGATACAGGGAAGGCCGGAACCGGAAGTCGCACTCGGATGACGTCACCGCAATACGAGTTGCACCACGCGATGCCGACAACTTGGAGAGGCTGTGCGGCAGGATAAGTACCCTATGCCCCTCCCACAAATGCAGGCTGGAAATCCAGCCTGCTGTACTTATCAGACTCCAGCCTTCTTTGCATCAGGTGGAGAGATTCATAGCTACAAGCTACCCACCATAATTAAAGACAAAAAGGCCATTTGTCAGAATATAGTATTCCTAGAAGAGGATACAGAAGTATAGGATTATACAGTATAGCAGAGATAGTTCATCCCTCCAACCTGGAGAAATAAGAGAGATAATGACTGATTGTCATAGAGGACTATGCCTTATGAAACCTCTGGGAACTAATGTGAATCTCTGTAAAAGCTGCCTTGATGTAAACGACTTTTGCATACATTGATGACCTGTGGATCCGCTTCAGTAAAGTACTGGGAGTTTGTTAAAAGCTCTAGTCTCCATATTCTATATCACCATTACTACTACTCTCAACATTTGCACCTAATGGTGCTGGCATCACAAACCAAGGGCCCAGCCACCAAAGCACCTTAAACACCAATTACCATCAAGGGCACCTCAACCAACATCTGGCTGGTGTTCCCTGCAACAGAGAGTGCCCTGGAGAATTTTGTGCTGTCTTCCCATCCACTGCACACTGGCCCCAAGGGACAACTTAACCATGAGTACTACTATCCTCGGCACCTTATCACTAGTAGGCTCTTGCACATCACTCCTAGGGTGTCCGGTCGTTGCATTAGAATTGGCGTCACGAACAGGATCAAATCCTTTGCACCTTATGCGAACTATATAACAACAGGATACAAAATCCTCTGTACATAGTAAGAATAAGCCCCACTTGCTTTATTGAAAGACTTTTGTTTGTTACACGCTTTATTGGGCTGCAGAACTGTTTCAATTGCTTAAGACTGCATGGATGTGTGATACAAGTCACATGCTACGGAATCGCTGTATTAAAAGTGGAAAAATCGCATGTTTCTGTGTTACTACCACTGTTTGCTGTCTGTGAATGGACTTTTGCATTGACAGACAGAGTCGGTGCTGGTCAAAGGGAGACTGGGCGCAGCACAAACTGAAGGATAGACCTAGGACGTGTGGTGCCACTAGCCAAAGGGCCTCTGGCCTGAGGGAGACAAAGGCAGGTAGCCTAGAAGCATGCAGGACCGGTGTGGTCTGTACAGAACCAAGGTGACTCAAACCTGCCGTTTGTTTGCTATGGAAGGACTTTTTGTTCTATGCTCTATGTGGATACTCCCCTTTGTGGTCTGCATATTGCCTGTTGTGCCTTTGGTGTGAATAAAATCACGGTGTATCACAAAGACTGTCTGTGATTGCCTCAATACTGCCGCAACTACCGTAGCCTACCACGAGCACACACCCACAATATACATATATAATAGTGTTCCGACTCCCCTGCAACCTGAGAACCTTCCAGGAATGTCAGAGCGAGTGCCGCTGGACGGAATTAACTTTAAGCGGGACTGTTTGGGATCATAATCTGCCTTGCAAAGCACCATACTACTCAGGGCTTTTTTTCTCAGAGAAAAGGTGGTGGAACTCACCCCCCTCCCCTGGCCACGCCCCTACCCACCCCTAGGACCGCCCCTTTAGAGAACAGGGATGCAAGTAAATCAGGGGCGGATTAAGTGCATGATAGGCCCGGGGCTGTCTAACCAACTTGGGCCCCCCCCTCCATTTTAGTTTATTATTTTTTTGTATGAAGAGGCTGCGGTGCTTAATGAGCGCCACAGTCTCTTCTTAGGCCATATGACATCTTCAGACAAAAAAAATACCCCAAATTGGGTCCTAAACTGAAAAATTTGGTTGCCAAATTTAAAATACATATAATTATAATACAAACCGGATTCCAAAAAAGTTGGGACACTAAACAAATTGTGAATAAAAACTGAATGCAATGATGTGGAGATGGCAAATGTCAATATTTTATTTGTAATAGAACGTAGATGACAGATCAAACGTTTAATCCGAGTAAATGTATCATTTTAAAGGAAAAATACGTTGATTCCAATTTTCACGGTGTCAACAAATCCCAAAAAAGTTGGGACAAGTAGCAATAAGAGGCTAGAAAAAGTAAATTTGAGCATAACGAAGAGCTGGAAGACCAATTAACACTAATTAGGTCAATTGGCAACATGATTGGGTATAAAAAGAACTTCTCAGAGTGGCAGTGTCTCTCAGAAGCCAAGATGGGTAGAGGATCACCAATTCCCACAATGTTGCGCAGAAAGATAGTGGAGCAATATCAGAAAGGTGTTACCCAGCGAAAAATTGCAAAGACTTTGCATCTATCATCATCAACTGTGCATAACATCATCCGAAGATTCACAGAATCTGGAACAATCTCTGTACGTAAGGGTGAAGGCCGTAAAACCATACTGGATGCCCGTGATCTCCGGGCCCTTAAACGACACTGCACCACAAACAGGAATGCTACTGTAAAGGAAATCACAGAATGGGCTCAGGAATACTTCCAGAAACCATTGTCAGTGAACACAATCCACCGTGCCATCCGCCGTTGCCAGCTGAAACTCTACAGTGCAAAGAAGAAGCCATTTCTAAGCAAGATCCACAAGCTCAGGCGTTTTCACTGGGCCAGGGATCATTTAAAATGGAGTGTGGCAAAATGGAAGACTGTTCTGTGGTCAGACGAGTCACGATTCGAAGTTCTTTTTGGAAATCTGGGACGCCATGTCATCCGGACCAAAGAGGACAAGGACAACCCAAGTTGTTATCAACGCTCAGTTCAGAAGCCTGCATCTCTGATGGTATGGGGTTGCATGAGTGCGTGTGGCATGGGCAGCTTGCATGTCTGGAAAGGCACCATCAATGCAGAAAAATATATTCAGGTTCTAGAACAACATATGCTCCCATCCAGACGTCATCTCTTTCAGGGAAGACCCTGCATTTTTCAACAAGATAATGCCAGACCACATTCTGCATCAATCACAACATCATGGCTGCGTAGGAGAAGGATCCGGGTACTGAAATGGCCGGTCTGCAGTCCAGATCTTTCACCTATAGAGAACATTTGGCGCATCATAAAGAGGAAGGTGCAACAAAGAAGGCCCAAGACGATTGAACAGTTAGAGGCCTGTATTAGACAAGAATGGGAGAGCATTCCTATTTCTAAACTTGAGAAACTGGTCTCCTCGGTCCCCAGACGTCTGTTGAGTGTTGTAAGAAGAAGGGGAGATGCCACACAGTGGTGAAAATGGCCTTGTCCCAACTTTTTGGGGATTTGTTGACACCATGAAATTCTGATTCAACATATTTTTCCCTTAAAATGGTACGTTTTCTCAGTTTAAACTTTTGTTCCGTGATTTATGTTCTATTCTGAATAAAATATTAGAAGTTGGCACCTCCACATCATTGCATTCAGTTTTTATTCACGATTTGTATAGTGTCCCAACTTTTTTGGAATCCGGTTTGTAAAAAAGACATATAGGGGAATACAGCACCACATACCTCTTACATCCAGTGACATCTCCTGTCATGTAGACCTTCTCTTTCCTCTTCTCCTCCGTTTGACCCGGACCACCATGGCAAATTCTTTCAGCCGTATCTCGTCTCTACAGTTTGTAACACAGACACGTTAGATTTATCAATTTTTCCATCAACCTCCTCATCCTGGTGTCCCCACAGTGTCATCCTGCTGCCACTCCTAATACTGTGCCCGTTTTGCTCCCCAATGTTCAAGGTACTATACTGCTGAAAAAATTGTGACCCTAATAGACATAATTGGAGTCATTTATCAAACTGGTGTAAAGTAGAACTGGATTTCCAAAAGAGCTGTCAAATATGAAAGGTGGAATCTGATTGGCTGCTATGGGCAACTAAGCCAGTTCTACTTTACACCAGTTTGATACATTACCCAAAATGTTCCTATAGTGTCCACAGCAGCTATAATGTCCCCTAGAGTGCCCCCAGTAATATTACCACCCTCTATTGTGCTCCAGGCAATAATCCCTGTATAGTGTCCCCTAAAATAATAGAATTGCCCCTACAGTGCCTCCCCAATAGCAACACACCCATATAGTAATTTCCACCACACTGCCCACACATAGTAATCCCCCCATAGTAATTTTCCCCACACAGTAATTTCCCCTACATAGTAATTTGCCCCACACTGCCCCTACATAGTAATTTCCCCCACACTGTCCCCACATAGAAATTACCCCACACTGCCCCCACATAGCAATTTCCCCCACACTGCCCCCACACAATAGTTTCCCCCACACTGCCCCCACATAGTAATTTGCCCCCACACTGTCCCCACATAGCAATTACCCCACACAATAGTTTCCACCACACTGCCCCCACATAGTAATTTGCCCCCACATAGTAGTCCCTCCCATAATAATTTGGCCCCACACAGCCCCATATAGTAATTTGCCCCCACATAGTAGTCCCTCCCATAATTATTTGCCCCCACATAGTAGTCCCTAGGCCTCCCATGATAATTTAGCCCCACATTCCCCCTCCCATGTACTCGAGGTCTCTTCCCTAATAGGTCCTCCTCTGTGTGTCGTCCCCCACATGTCCCCCAAAGTAGGCACATAAAATAAAATAAAATAAAAAATAAAAAATGAAAAGCTAAATACTCACCGTCCAGGGCCAGGCACTTGCTCGCAGACGAAGGCGGGATGAGGCAGGCGTGCACACGTCAATGTGCTGTGTCCCGGCACAGGCACGTGATGACGTCATCACGCACGCCTGCGCCGGGATTTCACTACTGCATAGGCCTCAGGCCTACTAGGCCTGAAGCCTATGGCGGTGATAGGCGACGGGACAGGGAGCTATGCGCTCCCGTGCCCCGCCGCAGTATGTGGGCGTTCGGGTCGGCGTTGGGCCCCCCAGCGGTGCTGGGCCCGGGGCTGCCGACCCAAACGTCCCTATAGTAAAAATCCGCCACTAAAGGGGGGCGGGGCGAGTCGGCAGAAAATAGGTGGCGGAACGCTGTTCCGGGGCGTTCCGCCAGAAAAAAATGCCTGATACTACTCCATATTAAGTTGTAACAATGACTCTTAAAGGGCCAGGCACCTGCAAAGTAGCAGTTGCCCATAGCAATACAACGCAACAAGTGTGTAAGACTGTACTTAACCTGCATTTTATTGAAATCCTGTCACTGCCATGTCTGAACAAGGAGATAGTGAGCAGCCTGACCTTAGCAGGTCCACTGCAGTAGCCGCAACTGGTCCTAGTGCAGGCCCAGCCAATGCAGCACCAAGCATCAATCCCTTAACAATGCCTTATTTTCTAGGAGCACCCTGGTTCCCACGATATGCTGGGGAAGCTCACACTGTTGTCGATATTCAGATTGTATCTTGTGTCAACAGAACAGCAAATGCAAATCCTCATTGCACAATTGGTAGGAGCCGCCCTGAGAGAAGTAAAATCCTGGCCAAGCTCAGAGAAAAGAAGAGTGGAGCAGATATTTGAACGACTCTACACCACTTTTCAACCCAGGACTATGTCAGAGGTCAAGATGAGATTCTTCAGCAAGAGAAAGCAGCCCGGTAAATCACTCAGAGACTTTGCATTATCCTTACAGGAAGCCCTGCGAGCTGTTATACAGGTAGACCCTCATGAAGCAGAGGATCAAGATAAAACACTGATAGAACAATTAATTGAAGGTGTTAGTGTAAGCCGTGTACTGGGGTGGGCTCCCCAGAATACAGCGAAGTCACAGACAAGGAAAGCGACACTGACACCAGCTTACTATGCAAGAACAGAAACTTTACTTAGACGACAAGTAATAACATAAGAACAATACAAACATGCTATATCTCCGGACCCACAGTCAAAGTCCCTGCCCACTGGACAAGCCTAGCCGATGGCGGACACAGCAGAGCTTGCAAGTCGTGCTGTGCCGCTACAGAGGACACCCCTAGCCGATGGCAGAGCCTGCAAGTCAATAACTGCGCTGCAGTCCAGTACAGTACAGCCTAGCAAAACTATCTACTCCTAACTAACTAACTAATGCTAGGCCTAGGCTAGTCTCTGTATCTTCAGGCGCCACACAATATAACAATCAGTAACCCCCGTGGAAATTGAGTGTTTTGGCCAGTTTGACATTGATTTTGATCATTTCAGTCATCTTGTTTACAATTAAATCAAAGAGACACTTGTAAGTCAGACAAATATAACATAACATTTATAATGAAATAACCACAAATGTCTTTTCTGTGCTCACATCATTATCAGTTTTATTCAACCCCCAAGTGACATTCAATCTTAGTACTTAGTACAACATCCTTTTCCAGTTATAACAGCTTTTAAACGTGAAGCATAGCTTGACACAAGTGTCTTGCAGCGATCTACGGGTACCTTCGCCCATTCTTCATGGGCAAAAGCCTCCAGTTCAGTCACATTCTTAGGCTTGCGCGCTGCAACTGCTTTCTTTAAGTCCCACCAGAGGTTCTCAATCGGATTTAAGTCTGGTGACTGCGATGGCCACTTCAAAATGTTCCAGCCTTTAATCTGCAACCATGCTCTAGTGGACTTGGAGGTATGCTTGGGATCATTGTCCTGTTGAAAGGTCCAACGTCTCCCAAGCCTCAGGTTTGTGACGGACTGCATCACATTTTCATCCAATATCTCCTGGTACTGAAGAGAATTCATGGTACCTTGCACACGCTGAAGCTTCCCTGTACCTGTAGAAGCAAAACAGCCCCAAAGCATGATTGACCCCCCGCCATGCTTCACAGTAGGCAAGGTGTTCTTTTCTTCATAGGACTTGTTCTTCCTCCTCCAAACATAGCGTTGATCCATGGGCCCAAACAGTTCTAATTTTGTTTTATCAGTCCACAGAACACTATCCCAAAACTTTTGTGGTTTGTCCACATGACTAATAATTGTGTCAATGAAGAAATCACAAAAAACATTTAATACTGTATTACAAAAACAATTGATGTCATTTTAGTTGCATTTGGTTCTTTAGAAAGTCCTTGTAAGATTTCATTCTGAACACAATTACAAATGTACACTAAATTCCCTAAAACCCTATACAGCATTGGGGGTTGAATAATTTTGAACACAACTGTACCTCTGCCATGGTGGACTCTGGAGCAAATGGGAACTTTATGGACATTGATTTTTCTAATAAGCATGGAGTGAAAATCCAAGGGAGACTTTCACCAATTCTGGAAATGTTGATGGGTCCCCACTGAACTCAGGCCCAATTGATCAAGAGACTGAACCCTTGGAGATAATTATGGAACCCAATCACCAAGAGGTTTTATCTTTTTTTACTAATATCATTGCCCCATTTTCCAATCATCTTGGGACTACCATGGCTGCAAGCTCAGAACCCTCAGATCAACTGGGAAACTAAAGTAGTATCCTTCCCACCAGAGGTTCACTCAGAACAGACTTTATCTAATCAACCTCAAGTAGATGGTACTGAGGACCTCGAAACATCACCTAAACTGCCATCTATGTATAAAGAATTTGTGGATGTTTGTGATAAAAAGAATGCTAACAAGTTGCCCCCACATTGACCTTATGACTGTCCCATTGAACTATTGTCGGGAGCAGCTATACCCTTTGGAAGCATATATCCATTGGCAGAGCCTGAACTTAAGGCTCTCAAAGAATACATAGACGAAAATTCAGCTAAATGATTTTTTCGTCCATCCACTTCACCAGCAGGTGCACCAATATTTTTTGTTAAAAAGAAAGACGGTACCTTAAGGCCTTGTGTCGATTATAGAGAACTAAATAAAATAACAATAAAAAATCGTTACCCTCTGCCTCTTATACCTGAGTTGCTGGATAGAGTCCGTTATGCAAAAATCTTCACCAAACTAGACCTACGAGGAGCCTATAATTTAGTGCGTGTTAGACCTGGTGATGAATAGAAAACAGCATTCAGATCACGTTACGGGCATTTCGAGTACTTAGTCATGTCTTTTGGACTGTGTAATGCACCTGCCACCTTTCAGCATTTCATTAATGATATTTTCAAAGATCTGCTAGATCAGTTTGTAGTCATCTATCTGGATGACATACTAATTTTCTCTAATTCTGAGGAAGAACACCAAAATCATGTTAAAATGGTGCTACAGCGTCTACGAACTCATCAACTCTATATTTAGTTGGAGAAATGTGAATTTCATCAAACAGAAATTCAGTTCCTGGGTTATGTAATTTCTACTGTAGGATTGCATATGGACTCCAGCAAGATTCATGCAATAATTGACTGGCCAACCCCAAGGAATGTGAAAGAAGTTCAACTTTTTGTAGGATTTGCTAATTTCTACAGACGATTTATCAAAAAAAAAATTCTGCTATAATTACACCAATTACTCAATTAACAAGGAAGGGAATACCATTTATTTGGTCTCCCCAAGCACAGGATGCATTCCTCTGTCTAAAGACAAAATTCACCACAGCCCCTATACTGATTCATCCTGACCTTGAACATGCCTTTATCGTTGAAGTTGATGCTTCTGACTGTGAAATAGGGGCTATTCTATCACAAAGAACAGGAGAAAAAGACTTGCTTCACCCAAGTGCTTATTTTTCCCGAAGACTGACCTCCTCAGAAAAGAATTATGATGTGGGAAACAAGGAACTTTTAGCCATCATTGCTGCTTTCCAAGAGTGGCGACATCATTTGGAAGGAGCAGCACAGCAGATAGTGGTGCTAACTGATCATCGTAACTTAGAGTTCATCAGATCTGCTAAATGTTTGTCTCCCCGTCAAGCTCGGTGGAGTCTGTTTCTTAACCGATTCAATTTTGTGATCTCTTATAGACCTGGTTCCCGAAATGGAAAAGCTGATGCCTAAGGCTACTTTCACACTAGCGTTCGGGGCTCCGCTTGTGAGTTCCGTTTAAAGGCTCTCACAAGCGGCCCCGAACCGATCCGTCCAGCCCTAATGCATTCTGAGTGGATGCGGATCCGCTCAGAATGCATCAGTCTGGCTCCGTTCAGCCTCCGCTCCGCTCAGCAAGCGGACACCTGAACGCAGCTTGCAGAGTTCGGGTGTCCGCCTGGCCGTGCGGAGGCAAACGGATCCGTCCAGACTTACAATGTAAGTCAATGGGGACGGATCCGTTTGAAGATGACACAGTATGGCTCAATTTTCAAACTGATCCGTCCCCCATTGACTTTCAATGTAAAGTCAAAACGGATCCGTTTGTTCATGGTTATGCAAATGGATCCGTTCTGAACGGATGCAAGCGTTTGCATTATAGGGGCGGATCCGTCTGTGCAGACACCAGACGGATCCGCTCCTAACGCAAGTGTGAAAGTAGCCTTATTCAGACTGTTCTCAAATGATTCCTCTTCACCTGCACCACCAACTACCGTTCTGTCGGAATCCAATTTTGTGGGGGTCATTACTAACAAGGATCTGCTAGAAGACATAAGGGCAGCATATGAGACTGATCCGGTTCTCCTAAATCCACCAGATGATATATCTCTTATGTTTCAAAATAAAGTTTGGACTCATAAGTATTGCATTTATGTGCCAGAGAGTGTACGACTGAGAGTATTAAAATTAATTCATGACTCCAAGCTAGCAGGTCACAAGGGAATTCAGAAGACAAAAGAACTTCTGCCACGCTTCTTTTGGTGGCCTAATTATCAAGAGGATGTGGAGAAATATGTTTCTTCTTGTAACACCTGTGCCATGAATAAAACTCCTCGTACTTCACCAGTGGGACTTTTGCAGCCTCTGTCAATCCCGTCCCGTCCTTGGGGGTCTATATCCATGGACTTTATTGTCGATTTGCCTGCTTCTAAAGGGAAAAGTGCCATCCTAGTTGTGGTTGATCGATTGACAAAAGCAGCTCACTTTATTCCATGTGCAGGTCTCCCTTCTGCCAAAGAAACTGCTGAACTTATCATCCAAGATGTCTTTCGTCTCCATGGAGTACCAGATGAAGTTGTCTCTGATCGCGGAGTACAATTTACGTCCAAATTTTTGAAGAATTTTTGTAAAACACTGGACATTGATGTTAATTTGTCATCCGCTTTTCACCCCCAATCAAATGGTCAGACTGAACGCAGAAACCAAACTTTGGAGCAGTATCTCCGATGCTACATTTGCCATTTTCAAGATGACTGGGTTGATTTGCTTCCAATGGCAGAATTTTCATACAATAATACTCAGAATGCTTCCACCAAACAAACACAATTTTTTGCTAATTTGTGTTACCATCCAAGTATCCTCTCTAATTTCCCCAGAGACACTTCTATTCCTGCTGTCAATGACAGAATTCAATCTCTCCAACAGAATCTGGAGATGGTAAAGGACACATTAAAGATTGCCCAGGAGAGATATAAGCAAACAGCAGACAAATCCTGCAGGCCTTCTCCAACTTTCAAGGTGGGAGATGAGGTATGGCTTTCTACGAAGAATTTAAAACTTCATGTACCTTCAGCAAAACTAGGTCAAAAATTTATTGGACCTTTCAAGATTATTGGACAAATAAATGCAGTAGCTTTTCGGTTAAAACTTCCCAGGACAATGAGAGTACATCCTGTGTTCCATGTATCACTTCTGAAACCTGTTATTCCAGATTTATTTCCAGGACATAATCTGCCTCCTCCCGATCCAGTTGAAGTAGATGGACAAGAACATTACACTGTTGAAAAAATACTGGACTCTAGAATTTTCCGAAATCATCTACAATACCTAATTAAATGGCAGGGGTATGGCACCGAGGACAATTTATGGGAACCTGTAAACAATATTAGTGCTCCCCGACTGCTTAAATAATTTCACCAAAGATATCCAGAAAAACCGAGCCAAGCATCGTCCGGAGGTCGATGCTGAAGGAGGGAATAATGTCAGAATTTGATGTAATCTTCTAAATTACCACTAGTGGCCGCTGTTTCACCCACTCTGAACTTGTGTTGCAATTTCACTCCTCCACCACTGGAGGCTGCTGTGTTATTTGAGGATTTGCCTTTAACTAAGATGGCCGTTGTGATACTGATTGGGAGCCATCTTGTTTCCTGTTTGGGCCTGCTTATACCCATGAGGCAATGCAAACATTGCTCGAGTATTGTGACTTGTTCCAGTCTCCTGCTCCTCAGAACTATCCTTTCCAGACCGTTCCGATTCTTCACTGGATTACCTACCTTGCGACCTACTCCTCAAGTCTGCCCCTCGTTTGTTCCTTCTGGCCACTGGATTCCAGCCGCGTCTATCAGCAGCGTAAGAAAGTATATGATCCGGCACCGGAGGCCCTGAGTAATTGTCAGCTTGTCCCACTGCCTTAACAACTTCTGACCCTCTGGGGTCAGGAGGGCTCGTTCTTCTGGCAGAGACCAGATCTTGCTCCGAACCCATTCTTTCACCTTCCAAAAATCCCAGCAGCTATCCTGGACTCTCTCCCAATCAGTCAACGTTTTCCCCAGCACCAGCGTCATTCCAGACACCACCCCACTTGAATGTGCCACATCCGGGAACAGAGGTAAGCGACCAAGGTCAGGAGTTTCAGTATCCTCTAACTCCTCATCGGCTCTCTGAGTCGACTGTCCTACTGGAACTCGAGAGAGTGCATCGGCGTTGCCGTTCTCCCTACCGGACCGGAACTTGATGTGGTATTGGTACTTAGAGAGGCGGGCCAACCATCTTTGCTTGAGTGCGCCGAGCTTGGCATTCTCCAGGTGTGCCAACGGGTTGTTGTGCGTCATCACGGTCACTTCTGCACCAGTCAGGTATTCTGAAAACCTTTCGGTCATGGCCCACACCAGTGCCAGTAGTTCCAGTTTAAAGGGGCTATAGTTATCAGGGTTGCGTTCTGACTCTCTTAGGGACCGGCTCCCATAGGCGATGACTCTCTCCCGTCCATCCTGGACTTGGGACAAGACGGCCCCCAGACCATGTAGGCTTCCATCAGTATACAGCAGGAATGGAGTATCAAACCGTGCGTAAGCCAGGATCGGGGCATTGGTCAGCGCCTCTTTCACTGCTTCAAAGGGCTCTTGTTGCCGGGGCCCCCAGTTGATGGGACATTTCTTCGGGCCCCCAGCCGTGCCTCTTAGCAACTCGTTTAACGGAATTTGGGTATAAACCTCCTGTAGTAGCCGGCCAGTCCCACGAACGCCCGTACCTCCCATAGCGTACTTGGCCGGGGCCTCTTCTGAACGGCCTCCACCTTGCTGAGGGCCGGTTTTACCCCCTCCTGGGTGACCACATGTCCTAAGTACTCTATCTGCTGTCGGAACAGCTGGCATTTCTTTGGCTTGATCTTGAGCCCATGGTCTCGTAGCCGTCCCAAGACTTGTCGCAGCTTCTGGATGTGATCTTCAAAGGAGGCCCTGAACACTACTATGTCTTCCAGGTATATCAATACTGATTCGAAGTTGAGGTCTCCCAGACAGTGTTCCATCAATCGCTGGAATGTTCCCGGAGCATTGGAGAGGCCGAAGGGCATCCGTTTGAACTTGTAGAGTCCCATAGGTAGAATGAAGGCCGTCTTGGCTTTGTCCTTCTTGGCCACCGGCACCTGCCAGTACCCACTAGCCAAGTCAAGAGTTGAGAAGAACTTAGCTTGGCTCAGGGCTGATAATGACTCTTCAATCCGCGGAAGGGGGTAGGCATCCCGGACGGTCTGAGCATTCAGCTTCCGATAATCCACGCAGAACCGGAGACTCCCGTCTTTCTTCCGCAACAAAACTACCGGAGCAGCCCACGGACTTTGACTTTCCTGGATCACCCCGTTCTCCAACATGCTGGCCACCATATCTTTCACCTCCTGATTAGGGATGAGCAAACCCGAACTGTATAGTTCGGGTTCGTACCGAATTTTGGGGTGTCCGTGACACGGACCCGAACCCGAACATTTTCGTAAAAGTCCAGGTTCGGGTTCGGTGTTTGGCGCTTTCTTGGCGCTTTTTGAAAGGCTGCAAAGCAGCCAATCAACAAGCGTCATACTACTTGCCCCAAGAGGCCATCACAGCCTTGCCTACTATTGGCATGGCTGTGATTGGCCAGTGCAGCATGTGACCCAGCCTCTATATAAGCTTGGGTCACGTAGCGCTGCACGTCACTCTGCTGATACAAGCGTAGGGAGAGGTTGCTGCTGCGACGTTAGGGCGAGATTAGGCAGATTAACTCCTCCAAAAGACTTAATTAAGTGATCGATCTCCAGCTGTGGATCATTGAAGTGCTGATATTGAATTGCTCACTTTTTTTAGGCTGCCCAGAGCGTTTTTATATCACTTTTTTCTGGGGTGATCTGCGGCCATTTTGTGGCTTGTGGTGCGCCAGCACAAGCTACCACCAAGTGCATTTAACCATCAATAGTGTGGTTATTTTTTGCTATATCCTACATCAGGTGCAGGCTGAGCCTGTGTCACCCAAGTGCATTTAACCATTAATAGTGTGGTTATTTTTTGGCCATATACTACATCAGGTGCAGGCTGAGCCTGTGTCACCCAAGTGCATTTAACCATCAATAGTGTGGTTATTTTTTGCTATATCCTACATCAGGGTCAAGCTTTCATCAAGTGCATTTAACCATCAATAGTGTGGTTATTTTTTGGCCATATACTACATCAGGTGCAGGCTGAGCCTGTGTCACCCAAGTGTATTTAACCATCAATAGTGTGGTTATTTTTTGCTATATCCTACATCAGGGTCAAGCTTTCATCAAGTGCATTTAACCATCAATAGTGTGGTTATTTTTTGGCCATATACTACATTAGGTGCAGGCTGAGCCTGTGTCACCCAAGTGCATTTAACCATCAATAGTGTGGTTATTTTTTGGCCATATACTACATCAGGGGCAAGTTGAGCCTGTCACCCAGCGCCTAAAAAATAGGCCTGACATTTCTATTCCTCCAAATCAGTACAGTTTTAGCTGGTCAAGTTATATTTAGTGACCGTAAAAGCACAGTTTTTGTTCTGGGTTGAAAAACTATTCCCAAATTTGCCATTCTCAAAATTAGTAGTTTCTGCTATATCAGGCCTACTTTAAATCTATCCCAAAAAGGATATCTTAGATTGAAGGTGCTGATAGTGTCATTCTGAAAAACTTAACACACACGCTACAGTGCAGATACAAGTCTAATTCTGTGATTAAAGGTATATCTGTCACACAGCGCGTAAAAAATAGGCCTCACATTTATATTCAACCAAATCTGTACTGTTTTAGCTGGTCAAATTATTTGTAGTGACCGTAAAAGCACAGTTTTTGTTCTGGGTTGAAAAACTATTCCCAAATTTGCCATTCTCAAAATTAGTAGTTTCTGCTATATCAGGCCTACATTAAATCTATCCCAAAAAGGATATCTTAGATTGAAGGTGCTGATAGTGTCATTCAGAAAAACCTAAGACACACGCTACCGTGCAGATACAAGTCTAATTCTGTGATTAAAGGTATATCTGTCACACAGCGCGTAAAAAATAGGCCTGACATTTCTATTCCTCCAAATCAGTACAGTTTTAGCTGGTCAAGTTATATTTAGTGACCGAAAAAGCACAGTTTTTGTTCTGGGTTGAAAAACTATTCCCAAATTTGCCATTCTCAAAATTACTAGTTTCTGCTATATCAGGCCTACTTTAAATCTATCCCAAAAAGGATATCTTAGATTGAAGGTGCTGATAGTGTCATTCTGAAAAACTTAACACACACGCTACCGTGCAGATACAAGTCTAATTCTGTGATTAAAGGTATATCTGTCACACAGCGCGTAAAAAATAGGCCTCACATTTATATTCAACCAAATCTGTCATTACTTGTGTCAATGCATTAGTGTAATACGGTACCTAAATAGATAGCCAGACAGTGTTAGGTGTCTGTAAAAAAAGGCCTGAATTTTAATTCAATACATTGGCCCGAATAATATTTTTCTTATTGTGGTGAACGGTAACAATGAGGAAAACAACTAGTAAGGGACGCAGACGTGGACATGGTCGTGGTGGTGTTAGTGGACCCTCTGGTGCTGGGAGAGGACGTGGCCGTTCTGCCACAGCCACACGTCCTAGTGTACAAACTACCTCAGGTCCCAGTAGCCGCCAGAATTTACAGGGATATTTGGTGGGGCCCAATGCCGTTCTAAGGATGGTAAGGCCTGAGCAGGTACAGGCATTAGTCAATTGGGTGGCCGACAGTGCATCCAGCACGTTCACATTATATCCCACCCAGTCTTCTGCAGAAAGCGCACAGATGGCGCATGAAAACCAAGCCCATCAGTCTGTCACATCACCCCCATGCATATCAGGGAAACTGTCTGAGCCTCAAGTTATGCAGCAGTCTCTTATGCTGTTTGAAGACTCTGCTGCCAGGGTTTCCCAAGGGCATCCACCTAGCCCTTCCCCAGGGGTGGAAGAGATAGAATGCACTAACACACAACCACTTATGTTTCCTGATGATGAGGACATGGGAATACCACCTCAGCACGTCTCTGATGATGACGAAACACAGGTGCCAACTGCTGCGTCTTTCTGCAGTGTGCAGACTGAACAGGAGGTCAGGGATCAAGACTGGGTGGAAGATGATGCAGGGGACGATGAGGTCCTAGACCCCACATGGAATGAAGGTCATGCCACTGACTTTCACAGTTCGGAGGAAGAGGCAGTGGTGAGACCGAGCCAACAGCGTAGCAAAAGACAAAGAGGGAGCAGTGGGCAAAATCAGAACACCCGCCGCCAAGAGACTCCGCCTGCTACTGACCGCCGCCATCTGGGACCGAGCACCCCAAAGGCAGCTTCAAGGAGTTCCCTGGCATGGCACTTCTTTAAACAATGTGCTGACGACAAGACCCGAGTGGTTTGCACGCTGTGCCATCAGAGCCTGAAGCGAGGCATTAACGTTCTGAACCTTAGCACAACCTGCATGACCAGGCACCTGCATGCAAAGCATGAACTGCAGTGGAGTAAACACCTTAACCACTTCCCATCTGGGCCCTTTGCCCCCTTCCTGACCAGGCCAAATTTTGCAAAACTGACATATCTCACTTTATGTGGTAATAACTTTGGAACACCTTTATTTATCCAAGTCATTCAGAGATTGTTTTCTCGTGACACATTGTACTTCATGATAGTCAAAAATTTGAGTCAAAATATTTCACCTTAATTTATGCAAAAATCCCAAATTTACCCAAAAATTTGAAAAATTCGCAATTTTCTAAATTTCAATTTCTCTGCTTTTAAAACAGAAAGTGATACCTCATAAAATATTTATTACTTAACATTCCCCATATGTCTACTTTATGTTGGCATCATTTTGGAAATGTCATTTTATTTTTTTAGGACGTTAGAAGGCTTAGAAGTTTAGAAGCAATTCTTCAAATTTTTAAGAAAATTGCCAAAACCCACTTTTTAAGGACCAGTTCATGTATGAAGTCACTTTGTGGGGCCTACATAGTGGATACCCCCATAAATGACCCCATTGTAGAAACTACACCCCTCAAGGTATTCAAAACCGATTTTACAAACTTTGTTAACCCTTTAGGCGTTCCACAAGAATTAAAGGAAAATGGAGATCAAATTTTTAAATTTCACTTTTTTGGCAGATTTTCCATTTTAATCAATTTTTTTCTTTAACACATCGATGGTTAACAGCCAAACAAAACTCAATATTTATTACCCAGATTCTGCGGTTTACAGAAACACCCCACATGTGGTCATAAACTGCTGTATGGGCACACGGCAGGGCGCAGAAGAAAAGGAACTCCACATGGTTTTTAGATGCCATGTCCCATTTGAAGCCCCCTGATGCACCCTTACAGTAGAAACTCCCAAGAAGTGACCCCATTTTGGAAACTAGGGGATAAGGTGACAGTTTTATTAGTACTATTTTTGGGTACATATGATTTTTTGATCATTCATTATAACACTTTATGGGGCAAGGTGACCAAAAAATTGTTTGTTTTAGCACAGTTTCTATTTATTTATTTTTACAGCGTTCACCTGAGGGGTTCAGTCAAGTTACATTTTTATAGAGCAGATTGTTACGGACGTGGCGATACCTAATATGTATACTTTTTCTCATTTATTAAAGTTTTACACAATAATAGCATTTTTGAAACCAAAAAATTATGTTTTAATGTGTCCATGTTCTGAGAGCTATAGTTTTTTTTATTTTTTGAGAGATTTTCTTATGTAGGGGCTCATTTTTTGCGGGATGAGGTGACGGTTTTATTGGTACCATTTTGTGGGACATACGCATTTTTGATCACTTGGTGTTGCACCTTTTGTGATGAGAGGTGACAAAAATTGCTTGTTTTGACACAGTTTTTTTTTTTTTTTTTTTACGGTGTTCACCCGAGGGGTTAGGTCATGTGATATTTTTATAGAGCTGGTTTTTACGGACGCGGCAATACCTAATATGTATACTTTATTTTATTTGTTTCACTTTAACACAATAATAGCATTTTTGAAACCAAAAAAATGATGTTTTAGTGTCTCCATGTTCTAAGAGCTATAGTTTTTTTTATTTTTTGAGAGATTTTCTTATGTAGGGGCTCATTTTTTGCGGGATGAGGTGATACTAAATATGTCTATTTTATTTTATTTTTTCAATTTTTTTTTTTTTTTTTATTCCTTACTTGGGATTTTTTTTTTTTTTACATGTGAAACTTTTTTTTATTTTATTTTTTCAAGCCTTTATTTTATTTTTATTTTATTTTACACTTTTCGTCCCCCATAAGGTCATACAAGACCTCTGGGGGACATTTGCTTCACTTTTTCATTTTTTTGCACTGTTGATTTCTCCTGTAACTGGGGCTGACATAGTAGCCCCAGTTACAGGACAAATGCACCCCTATAGAGGCTGTACAGCAGAATACAACGCTGTACAGCCTCACAGCAGGGCTGATCGAGGTCTCTGAGAGACCTCACACAGCCCCTGCACTCTCCGGTCACGGCGGTCACATGACCGCCGGGCCGGAACAGGAAGCGCACAGCGCTTCCTGCTCTGCAGACACAGCGCTCGGTGAGCGCTGTGTCTGCAGCGATCGTGAAGGCAGGGACACCTGGGAACTGTCCCTGCCTTGTGTTAGGGTTGCCCTGCTGTCACTGACAGCGGGCAACCCGATCAGCAGCTGCACGATTAGCGTGCAGCTGCTGTTTTTGAAAAGACGTTTTAAAACGCCCATTAGGAGATAGACGTCCACCCATAGGACGTTTATATCCTATGGGCGGACGTGAAGCGGTTGAAAACAAAGAAGTCACTCAGGCTCCCCCTGCTACCTCTTCTGCTGCTGCCGCCTCGGCCTCTTCTGCTGCTGCCGCCGCCTTGGCCTCTTCCTCCGCCTCTGGAGGAACGTTGGCACCTGCCGCCCAGCAAACATGGGATGTACCACCAACACCACCACCTGCGTCACCAAGCATCTCAACCATGTCACATGGTAGCGTTCAGCTCTCCATCTCACAAACATTTGAGAGAAAGCGTAAATTCCCACCTAGCCACCCTCGATCCGTGGCCCTGAATGCCAGCATTTCTAAACTACTGGCCTATGAAATGCTGTCATTTAGGCTGGTGGACACAGACAGCTTCAAACAGCTCATGTCGCTTGCTGTCCCACAGTATGTTGTTCCCAGCCGGCACTACTTCTCCAAGAGAGCCGTGCCTTCCATGCACAACCAAGTGTCCGATAAAATCAAGTGTGCACTGCGCAACGCCATCTGTGGCAAGGTCCACCTAACCACAGATACGTGGACCAGTAAGCACGGCCAGGGACGCTATATCTCCCTAACTGCACACTGGGTAAATGTAGCGGCGGCTGGGCCCCAGGCGGAGAGCTGTTTGGCGCACGTCCTTCCGCCGCCAAGGATCGCAGGGCAACATTCTTTGCCCCCTGTCTCCTCCTCCTCCTACTCAGCTTCCTCCTCCTCTTCTTCCACCTGCTCATCCAGTCAGCCACACACCTTCACCACCAACTTCAGCACAGCCTGGGGTAAACGTCAGCAGGCCGTTCTGAAACTCATATGTTTGGGGGACAGGCCCCACACCGCACAGGAGTTGTGGCGGGGTATAGAACAACAGACCGACGAGTGGTTGCTGCCGGTGAGCCTCAAGCCCGGCCTGGTGGTGTGCGATAATGGGCGAAATCTCGTTGCAGCTCTGGGACTAGCCAGTTTGACGCACATCCCTTGCCTGGCGCATGTGCTGAATTTGGTGGTGCAGAAGTTCATTCGCAACTACCCCGACATGTCAGAGCTGCTGCATAAAGTGCGGGCCGTCTGTTCGCGCTTCCGGCGTTCACACCCTGCTGCTGCACGCCTGTCTGCGCTACAGCGTAACTTCGGCCTTCCCGCTCACCGGCTCATATGCGATGTGCCCACCAGGTGTAACTCCACCTTGCACATGCTGGACAGACTGTGCGAGCAGCAGCAGGCCATAGTGGAGTTTCAGCTGCAGCACGCACGGGTCAGTCGCACTGCGGAACAGCACCACTTCACCACCAATGACTGGGCCTCCATGCGAGACCTGGGTGCCCTGTTGCACTGTTTCGAGAACTCCACCAACATGGCCAGTGGTGATGACGCTGTTATCAGCGTTACAATACCACTTCTATGTCTCCTTGAGAAAACACTTAGGGCGATGATGGAAGAGGAGGTGGCCCAGGAGGAAGAGGAGGAAGAGGGGTCATTTTTAGCACTTTCAGGCCAGTCTCTTCGAAGTGACTCAGAGGGAGGTTTTTGCAACACCAGAGGCCAGGTACAAATGTGGCCAGACAGGGCCCACTACTGGAGGACGAGGAGGACGAGGATGAGGATGAAGCATGTTCACAGCGGGGTGGCACCCAAAGCAGCTCGGGCCCATCACTGGTGCGTGGCTTGGGGGAAACACAGGACTATGACGATACGCTTCCCACAGAGGACAGCTTGTCCTTACCTCTGGGCAGCCTGGCACACATGAGCGACTACATGCTGCAGTGCCTGCGCAACGACAGCAGAGTTGCCCACATTTTAACGTGTGCGGACTACTGGGTTGCCACCCTGCTGGATCACCGGTACAAAGACAATGTTCTCACCTTACTTCCTACACTGGAGCGTGATAGGAAGATGCGCGAGTACAAGCGCACGTTGGTAGACGCGCTACTGAGAGCATTCCCAAATGTCACAGGGGAACCAGTGGAAGCCCAAGGTGAAGGCAGAGGAGGAGCAAGAGGTCGCCAACGCAGCTGTGTCACGGCCAGCTCCTCTGAGGGCAGGGTTAGCATGGCAGAGATGTGGAAAAGTTTTGTCACCACGCCACAGCTAACTGCACCACTGCACAGCTAACTGCACCTGATACGGAACGTGTTAGCAGGAGGCAACATTTCACTAACATGGTGGAACAGTACCTGTGCACACCCCTCCACGTACTGACTGATGGTTCGGCCCCATTCAACTTCTGGGTCTCCAAATTGTCCACGTGGCCAGAGCTAGCCTTTTATGCCTTGGAGGTGCTGGCCTGCCCGGCGGCCAGCGTTTTGTCTGAACGTGTATTCAGCACGGCAGGGGGCGTCATTACAGACAAACGCAGCCGCCTGTCTACAGCCAATGTGGACAAGCTGACATTCATAAAAATGAACCAGGCATGGATCCCACAGGACCTGTCCATCCCTTGTGCAGATTAGACATTAACTACCTCCCCTTAACAATATATTATTGTACTCCAGGGCACTTCCTCATTCAATCCTATTTTTATTTTCATTTTACCATTATATTGCGGGGCAACCAAAAGTTGAATGAACCTCTCCTCTGTCTGGGTGCCGGGGCCTAAATGTGTGACAGTGGCCTGTTCCAGTGGTGGGTGACGTGAAGCCTGATTCTCTGCTATGACATGAAGACTGATTTTCTGCTGACATGAAGCCTGAATCTCTGTTATGGGACCTCTCTCCTCTGCCTGGGTGCCTGGGCCTAAATATGTGACAGTGGCCTGTTCCAGTGGTGGGTGATGTGAAGCCTGATTCTCTGCTATGACATGAAGACTGATTCTGTGCTGACATGGATCCAGATTCTCTGTTACGGGACCTCTCTCCTCTGTCTGGGTGCCAGGGCCTAAATGTGTGACAGTGGCCTGTTCCAGTGGTGAGTGACGTGAAGCCTGATTCTCTGCTATGACATGAAGACTGATTCTGTGCTGACATGAAGCCAGATTCTCTGTTACGGGACCTCTCTCCTCTGCCTGGGTGCCTGGGCCTAAATATGTGACAGTGGCCTGTTCCAGTGGTGGGTGACGTGAAGCCTGATTCTCTGCTATGACATGAAGACTGATTCTGTGCTGACATGAAGCCAGATTCTCTGTTACGGGACCTCTCTCCTCTGTCTGGGTGCCTGGGCCTAAATATGTGACAGTGGCCTGTTCCAGTGGTGGGTGATGTGAAGCCTGATTCTCTGCTATGACATGAAGACTGATTCTCTGCTGGCATGAAGCCTGAATCTCTGTTATGGGACCTCTCTCCTCTGCGTGGGTGCCTGGGCCTAAATATGTGACAGTGGCCTGTTCCAGTGGTGGGTGACGTGAAGCCTGATTCTCTGCTATGACATGAAGACTGATTCTCTGCTGACATGAAGCCTGAATCTCTGTTATGGGACCTCTCTCCTCTGCCTGGGTGCCTGGGCCTAAATATGTAACAGTGGCCTGTTCCAGTGGTGGGTGACGTGAAGCCTGATTCTCTGCTATGACATGAAGACTGATTCTGTGCTGACATGAAGCCAGATTCTCTGTTACGGGACCTCTCTCCTCTGTCTGGGTGCCTGGGCCTAAATATGTGACAGTGGCCTGTTCCAGTGGTGGGTGACGTGAAGCCTGATTCTCTGCTATGACATGAAGACTGATTCTCTGCTGACATGAAGCCTGAATCTCTGTTATGGGACCTCTCTCCTCTGCCTGGGTGCCTGGGGCTAAATATGTGACAGTGGCCTGTTCCAGTGGTGGGTGACGTGAAGCCTGATTCTCTGCTATGACATGAAGACTGATTCTCTGCTGACATGAAGCCTGAATCTCTGTTATGGGACCTCTCTCCTCTGCCTGGGTGCCTGGGCCTAAATATGTGACAGTGGCCTGTTCCAGTGGTGGGTGACGTGAAGCCTGATTCTCTGCTATGACATGAAGACTGATTCTGTGCGACATGAAGCCAGATTCTCTGTTACGGGACCTCTCTCCTCTGTCTGGGTGCCTGGGCCTAAATATGTGACAGTGGCCTGTTCCAGTGGTGGGTGACGTGAAGCCTGATTCTCTGCTATGACATGAAGACTGATTCTCTGCTGACATGAAGCCTGAATCTCTGTTATGGGACCTCTCTACTCTGCCTGGGTGCCTGGGCCTAAATATGTGACAGTGGCCTGTTCCAGTGGTGGGTGACGTGAAGCCTGATTCTCTGCTATGACATGCAGACTGATTCTCTGCTGACATGAAGCCAGATTCTCTTTTACGGGACCTCTCTCCTCTGCCTGGGTGCCTGGGCCTAAATATCTGACAATGGACTGTTCCAGTGTTGGGTGACGTAAAGCCTGATTCTCTGCTATGACATGCAGACTGATTCTCTGCTGACATGAAGCCAGATTCTCTGTTACGGGACCTCTCTCCTCTGCCTGGGTGCCGGGGCCTAAATATATGACAATGGACTGTTACAGTGGTGGGTGACGTGAAGCCAGATTCTCTGCTATGGCATGAAGACTGATTCTCTGCTGACGTGAAGCCAGATTCTCTGCTATGGGACCTCTCTCCAATTGATATTGGTTTATTTTTATATATTTTATTTTTATTTTAATTCATTTCCCTATCCACATTTGTTTGCAGGGGATTTACCTACATGTTGCTGCCTTTTGCAGCCCTCTCGCTCTTTCCTGGGCTGTTTTACAGCCTTTTTAGTGCCGAAAAGTTCGGGTCCCCATTGACTTCAATGGGGTTCGGGTTCGGGACGAAGTTCGGGTCGGGTTCGGATCCCGAACCCGAACATTTCCGGGAAGTTCGGCCGAACTTCTCGAACCCGAACATCCAGGTGTTCGCTCAACTCTACTCCTGATACATCTTAGTTGGGATCTGCCGGTAGCGTTCCCTGATCGGCGCAGCATCGCCGGTTGGGATTTCATGTTCGATGGCAGTAGCACACCCAAAGTCCTCATCATGTATTGAGAAGGCCTCCTGAAATTCCCAGAGGGTGTCTTCCAGCAGCTTTTGTTCCCACGGGGTCAGGGTTCTTCAGTCCACCCCCATACGGGACATGATCACTCGACCGTTCCACTCCGCTGTCGGGGTTTCCCTTGAATGGACCTCCACAGCATAGGTCCAGGCTGATCTCCTATCCGGCTGCAGCGTAAAGCTCCTTCGTCAAGCGATACCCCCTTCGGACACATAAACTTTGGCCAGCAGGGTGTTTGCAGGGACGGTTAACTCGCAGTCCTCAACATTACAGCAGCGTATAGGCACACATCCGTCTTTCACAACGGCAAACGCCCAGGCTACCAGTGGGCGAATCTGCGTTTCTTCTTGATAAGCGGGCTCGATCAGGACCTCCAGTCCATTCAGTCGTCGTCCAGCCACCACTGGCAGCATCAATATTCGCTCCTGTCGAGGTGGGATCTTCAACGGAGTCCTCCGTAGCACCCTCACGTCTCCAATGGCCTGTCCAGACAGGTTACTCTTTTGCAGGCTACAGCTCCTCACAATTTGTTGTAAGACCTTCTGGGTAGGCCGGTGTGCGGTGTCCGGTTGCCAGTAGTTCGGCCCTTCCTTGGCATAGAGTTGATGATCTTGGTCTCTCAGTATATTCATGCCCAGGGTCACGTCCATTCCTTTCCGGGACGAATGATCCACCAGCATGACCCCTTTCTTGCCGATGTCTTGCCCAAACAGTCGGACCCGCATCCACACAATCCCTCAAGCATCCATCTCTCTATTATCGGCAGCCGTCAGCCTGATGACGCTCCCATCTTCAGGCTCCATCATATGCCTGAAGTGCCTCTCAAAGAACTCCAAAGGCATTAGAGTGCACTCTGACCCTGTAACAACTAGGCAGCAAACCTTTCGGCCTTCCAGCTCGGCTTCTAATACGGGGCTGCTGGCATACAGATCACGTTCTTCACGTAGAGGGCTTAACTTCTGGTGCACCGCCGCAGGACGCCCAGCTATTGCAGCGGTCGGAAGTTTAAGGAAGGCTCTGACGCTACCTGTTCTGGGCACTCTCTGGCCATATGGCCGTATTTTTGGCAAACCCAACAGAGGGGCCGTCTTCTGCCCGGCCCCCTCGCCGGGTTGTTTCCGGATGGAGTGACACGGCCGGGATGGTTCTACCTTCATCTGGGACACTTCCAGCCGAAGCTCTTTCAATTCCACCCGCAGGGCCTGGACCACGTCCTTTAAGGACTCAGATTCTTCAGATCCCGGCCGGTCCCTTGTAACATGCGTGCTATTCACCACTCTCGCTGACACAGGTATGGGCTCTTCCTCCCTCTCTACGGCAGCTAAATAAATGCTGTAGAATGTCATATCGGCCATTGTTCGGGTCATCTCTTGTAATTTATCTTGTAGGAATTTATTGGAGAGCCCCACTATGAACTGATCTCGTAGAAGCCGGTCCACCTCCCGGAAGGCGCCCATAAGCTCAGGGTCTCGTCGTTTTAACTCATTCAGCGTCTCCTGTAGAGCATTGGAATATTGCATCAGGGTCTTGCCCTCTCGCTGACGTCGGTTAAAGAAGTGACTCCGTAACTGTACCACTTTGGCCCGCCCCCCTTGGACTCTCTCTAGCAGGTAGAATATCTTCTCTAGGGTATCTCTCTCAGAGTCAGGCCTTACCATCACTGTCCGCCTGGCGTCGCCCTCTAGGGCTCCCAATGCAACTTCGGCCCGCAGTTCGGGGGTCAGGTTACACATTTTAACCGCACTTCGCACCCTTTCAGTCTAGTCCTGCAATGTCATGTTGTTACCGTCATACTTTGGCAGATGATGCAGCAGTGCCCCTACAGGGATGTATCCTACTGGGGTAGCCATATTGTTGGGGGCAAGCTGGACTTGCGCCAGTGCACCCTGGGCTGGGTCCTGATCCGGCACCACTGGCGCCGGGGGACAATCTCCCGCCACATTCCTGTCCATAACGGTCGCTGTATCCTGCCGACTACGCCAAGTTGTAAGACGTGTACCGGGGTGGGCTCCCCAGAATGCAGCGAAGTCACAGACAAGGAAAGCGACACTGACACCAGCTTACTATGCAAGAACAGAAACTTTACTTAGACAACGAGTAATAACATAAGAACAATACAAACATGCTATATCCCCGGACCCACAGTCAACGTCCCTGCACACTGGACAAGCCTAGCGAATGGCGGACACAGCATAGCCTGCAAGTTGTGCTGTGCCGCTACAGAGGACACCCCTAGCCGATGGCAAACGCAGCAGAGCCTGCAAGTCAATAACTGCGCTGCAGTCCAGTACAGTACAGTACAGCCTAGCAAAATGATCTACTCCTAACTAACTAACTAATGCTAGGCCTAGGCTAGTCTATGTATCTTCAGGCGCCACACAATTTAACAATCAGTAACCAGGTGTACTGACCTGTGTCCATTCTGGGCCTGAGGATGCAGCCTACCAGGGATGGCCACCAACCTCTTAGCAACCATGCGGCCTTGCTTGATGATGAGGCCTTCAGTCCACACACTGAACTGGTCTTCCTGGGACAACCTCTCTTTCAGAAGAGCTGGATTCAGTCAGGGTATAACAGCTACTCTCCTTCTTCTGAGTGTCCATTAACTGCCAGACATCTGCAAGCCAGGATGGAATCGCATTCAGTCTCTCACAGCACAATCCTTCCACCACTATGCCAGATCAGCAACTTCCTGTTTCACTCACAGGCAGCAGCATGAGTCATCATCTGTTTTGCATATTCAAATCTCAGAGTGTGCTGGCTGTAGCGGCAAAACAGTGGCCTCTAGTGCCCGGAATGCCAAATGACAGTTTAAGTATATAACTTATGCAGAAATAGCTGTTTCACAATCTCACATTAGTACAGAAACCTTAAAGAGCCAGTTAAAGATGTTAGCTGCACAGCACCCAAGTTCTACCTTCCTAGACTTCAAAGAGCTAGCTATCAGTATTCTGGGGAAAGACTCGCAACCAGAGCCTGCTAGGCCTGCTGAATTGTCTGTGAATAAGTCAGCTATATCTCCAAAATGTCACCCTATAGCCATTTAGGAAGCCCAAGCTCCGGTTCCTTATGCAGTTGCTGGCTTGACAGAACAGGTTAACTTCCTAACCAAAAGTCTAGAGAAAGTATGCAAAAACTAGAACAGTGGGAGAAACCCTTATTGCTGGAGGATGTGACACCGTCACCAAGTTAGCATTTCCCTCCCGATTATAAAGATACTTATCCCAGAAACTCTGGTAGACGCCCCACTGACCGATTTAACGAGCCGAAGCGACCCATTTGTAGATACTGTCACAAGCCAGGTCATACAGAAATGATGTGCTGGCAGTTAAAAGGTCGACCCCGAGGCCAAGGATCTGTCACGGAAGGTGTACAGGAAACTAGAAGACACACAATGAATATATGACTGACTGGATCCAAAACTAAGGAACAAAAGGGAGTGCCTTGCATCCGACCTGGCTCTCTCCCTGGCTGCTCAGCCTATGCGAAAATCCCAATGGTAGATGATCGCATATCCTCGTACCTCGACTGTATAACACCTGAACACCCTATAATAGTGAGGGGACACGACCACCGGCTCCCTACACTAGATACGGAGGGAGTCAGGGTCACCTGGGATCCAGCAAACAGAAAAACACAAATGAATGGTTCATAGCCATGTGAAGATGGACCTGGAGTGTAGCACAATCCCTGGCCATGATCAGGATGTCATCCAGGTAAATTATAAGTCTCACCCCCCGGCTGCGGAGGTAAGCTACCACCGGCCGCATGAGTTTGGTGAAACACCAGGGGGTGGAAGACAGACCAAACGGGAGGCACGTGAAGCGCCAAATGCTCTCTTGCCAACAAAACTGGAGAAGATCCCTGGAGGAGGGAGCAACCGGGACCTTTAAATACGCATCTTTGAGGTCCAGCTTCGCCATCCAATCGTCTGGCAAAAGCATGTCCCTTAGAAGGTGGATGTCCTCCATTTTGAAGTGTCGATACCTGACGAAGGTATTCAGAGCCTTCAGGTTGATGACGGGGCGATTCTGGCCTCCTTTCTTTTTGACTACAAAAATGCTGCTTATTACTCCACCGTGAGTGTGAGGAGCTAGCTCCACGGCTGCCTTTAGGAATAGGTCTTGTAGTTCTGTGTCTATAAGGGACTAAGACGCTAGAGACAGAGCCATGGACTGTGGGGAGGGAGGGACTATAGGGGGCCCCACAAGGTCTATGTGAAACCTCCAAATCGTGGTTAACACCCAAGGGTCGCTGGTAATGGAAGCCCATACATGCGAAAAATGTTGGAGTCTGCCCCCTACGTAACTGTCGAAAAAAAGGAGATGAGGTGGAAGACTTACCAAAGGGGCGCCTGAGGTTAGGGTTTCCTCTATACACTCTCCCTCTTCCTGGCACGCCACGAGACAGGAAAAAGGTGGGTTGGTGCCTTGGGTCCTGTCCTGGAGTTCGGTAGGATTGGAAGGAGCCTCGACCCGTGCCATGGGTCTGAAAGGAGGAGCGGCCGGACAGACGGCCCCTTGTACTGCCAGCCCTGGAGGAAACCCTACCACTGAAGACTCTGCGCATGGAAGACTGCGCTTTATCCAGGGCAGTGAAGGTACCTACAAACTTCCCTAGGTCCTTTATAAACTAGTCTCCGAAAAGGAACCCCTGGGTCTCCTTTCCTGACTCTGTTAGGGCCATATTGGTGAGTTTAGGCTCAATTTCCATTAAAATTGACTTGCGTCGCTCGATCGCCAATGACATATTTGCATTTCCTGCCATGCAAATGGCTCTCTGGACCCAACCTCGGAGTTCCTCGGGGTCGACTTGTCGTCCCTCAGCTTTGGCAGATTCTGCCAGATCAAATATCTTCGCTAGTGGCCCCAATATATCTAACAATTTGTCCTGGCAGGCTCGCAGAGCCGAATCCAAGCCTCTACGGGGGCTAAACCCCGATTTAGATAAAAATTGGACCATCTTAGGGTCCACCACTGGCGTCTCACAAACCTTATTAGGGATGGCCGGACGCGGGCACTCGGCCCGAAGCTTATTCCGCGTCTCTTTACTAAGAGGTCTGCGGACCATAGACTCCAAGTAACTGGCTACATGAGGGGCCAGAAGCCACTCAGCTGACCTAGGGTGGTGGAGGGAGTCCGGATCAAATAACGGATCGCCCGCAGGGTCTGTAAGGGGAACGGGCAAACTAGAAGTTGTAACGGACTTATTAAAGGCAGGCCGTAGTGGCCGGGGCGAGAAAGCCACTGATGCCCCTTGGTCTTCTGCCATGTCTATGCCCTCCTCCTCTGAATCGCGTGGAGATTCCAGTAAAGCCTCCTCCTCGGACTCTCTGCAAGAGTCAGAATCAGACTCAGGATGGGACCGGGCTGATTTCCATTGCCGTGCACGTTCTGCCTGGCGCGGACAGGCTCGTTTGCGCGACCTAGGCGCGCCGTCATGGGATGGTACCGGGCCATCATTGCTAACGATTCTGGAGGCACTTCTGGTTGTCAAGGGAGGAGGATTAGGGGCCAGACTAGTGGACGGATTAGCAATAAGGACCTGGGAAATGGAATGGGTCAGTACTGATGACATGGATCCCATAGCAGTCATAATGGCATTGGAAATTGACTGTTGAAGGGCCAGAGCCTACGCATCAGAGGAAATAGGAACCATTCCACCTGATGCAGGCATGGACCCTTGTAAGGCAGGAGGGGGAGGGTTATCTTCCTGACCAGAGCTACCTCGAGCTGGTGTAAGGGCCCTATGAGAAGACATCCTCTTATTGGAATGATTAAAACTGGTGACACTGAGCAACAATAATAATAGTACTGGTAGCAGTGAACCACTATCTCCGGCCCTGGAGAGAAAAAACTCTGCCTCCTCACTAACCTAACAAGCTAAGGACAGAGAAGATGGGGTTAGTCACGCACATGTAAGAAGACACAGCCGCCGACCTGCTGTAGTAGGGAGCCGCCCGCCGAATACACCGAGCGGAGCGGCGATACTAGAGAAGATGGCGTCCGAAATCTCGTGAGATTTTGGACGCCGCAACGGCTAGGAAGACGGTGGCTGAAAAACTATGATGGCGCCCGAGATCCCGCGCGACTTCGCGAGATCTCGGGCGCGCCAAACGGACGCTGATGGAGAAAAAAACCCTGCTACAAGAGCGGGGAGAAAAACTAACCAGGTGAGGGAAAAGACCACCGGGGAACACTAGGGGTGGCGGAAGAGGAAGGGGTAGGCACAACAAACCCCCTCAGACCACCAGGAGGGTAGAGGAAAAACCTAATAACAAGAGTAAAATAGGCAAATCCTAAAAACCCATATATTTAAATACAAACGAATAAAAGATGGAAAAAAACACAAACTAATGTCAGAGAGAACCCTCCATATAGGAGAAAATATATCAAATATGAGAATATACACACAAAATGCCACAAAACCAGAACCAGATTAGTGTGGATACTTAGCTGGGTGGCAGCAGCAAAGAAAGAGGAAGATATGCTTGGATGGCGCTTCCTTTATATGGGACTAAGGAGGCGGGGCTATCAGCCCATTGGTGGTTATATTCTTGTTTTTTCTTTGCTGCTGTGTGGTTCAGTAAAGAAAGGGTTAAGCAATAGGAGCCTCCGTGTCTTGAAATAAAATCTCTTTTGTCCCTCGGGGTACTGAGTCACTTAAGGTAGTGTCTGGTGATGAGCCTATGCAGTTGGGACAGGTCTCTTCAGGCCCTGGTAATAGGAACCTCAGGGTTCAGAGAAGACTTTGTTTCTTCTGTGGAAAAGAAGGACATTTTATTAATGTTTGCCCTTATATTGAACCTCAAGGTGAAAAAAAAAAAAAAAGGTTCTGACTAATAGATCTAGTTCTCTTACTCTTGGTAGCGTGGATGGATGGGGAGTCAGAGAAGGTATTTTTGTCTTTTACCTGTAGTACCCGATTTCTCCTGCCTGCCATGGTGGCACTAGACTCTGAAAATATTGAATTAGAAGTATTTGTTGACAGTGGTGCAGGGGTTAACCTTGTTGATTATCAAGTTGTTCAGAGTCATCGTTTTAAAACAAGCACATTAAACAAAGGGATAACTGTGTTTGCTATTGATTCCAATCCTCTCTCGCAAAAGTGTCTGACTCTCATATGGTGCATGATATTCATTTGAGGGTGGGTGATTCTCATGTTGAGTCCATTTCTTGTTTTGTGCTGAAGTGTTTGTATGCTTCTCTAGTGCTAGGTTTACCATGGTTGATCAGACATAATCCTACCATAGATTGGCAAGCAAGAAAGATCAGTAAGGCTCTATTCACACATCCGCAATTCCATTCTGCATTTTGCGGAACGGAATTGCGGACCCATTAATTTCTATGGGGCCGCACGATGTGTGGCTCCGATCCGGAATTGTGGACCCGCACTTCCGGGTACGCAATTCCGATCCCGAAAAAATAGAACATGTCCTATTCTTGTCCACAATAGCGGACAAGAATAGGCATATTCTATTAGTGCCGGCTATGTGCGGTCCGCAAAATGCGGAACGCACATTGCCTGTTTCCGTGTTTCGCGGATCCGCAAAACACACACGGATGTGTGAATGGACCCTAATTGAAGTGATTTCTGTATGGACAACTGTCTCGGCGCATCACTTTCTGTGGCATCCACTAAGGTGTTACCTCCGTTTCTTTCAAATTTTTCGGATGTATTCTCTGAGGGTGGAGATCAGGAGTTACCCCCTCACCGTGAGTATGATTGTCCGGTCAATCTTATTCCCGGAGCTAAATTGCTAAAGTCTCGGTTATATAATCTTTCTCAACCCGAAAGAGTAGCTATGCGAGAGTATATTACAGAGAGTTTGGCAAAAGGACATATTAGACCATCTAAGTCATCTGTGGCTGCCGGCTTCTTTTTTGTTAAAAAAAAAGATGGGTCCCTTAGACCATGTTTAGATTTCCAGGAGCTAAATCTTATCACTGTCTGGGATCCTTATCCCCTTCCCTTGATCCCGGATTTATTCGATCAGATTTTTGGAGCAAAGGTGTTTTCCAAGTTGATTTAAGAGGGGCTTATAATCTGATAAGAATCAGGGAGGGGGATGAATGGAAGAGGGCCTTTAATACCCCTGAGGGTCACTTCGAGAACTTGGTCATACCCTTTGGTTTGACTAATGCTCCGGCAGTCTTTCAGCACTTTATCAATTACATTTTTCATCATTTGGTAGGGAGGTTTGTTGTTATTTACCTCGATGACATACTAATTCACTCGCCTGATATGGAGACTCATCAGGATCATTTAAGACAAATATTATTGATTCTCCGGGAGAATAAGTTGTATGCTAAGTTGGAAAAATGCGTGTTTGCTGTTCAGGAGCTGCAGTTCCTGGGTTACTTGCTTTCTTCCTCAGGTTTTCGAATGGATCCCGAAAAGGTCCATGCGGTATTAGACTGGGATCAACCTGAGAATCAGAAAGTGCTGATGCGGTTTTCGGGATTTACTAATTACTACAGAAAATGTATCCTGAATTATTCCACTATTGTCAAGCCTTTGACTGATATGACCAAGAAAGGTGTGGACTTCTCAGTCTGGTCGGAAGAGGCATTACATGTAGTGTTGAGCGAACACCTGGATGTTCGGGTTCGAGAAGTTCGACCGAACTTCCCGGAAATGTTCGGGTTCGGGATCCGAACCCGACCCGAACTTCGTCCCGAACCCGAACCCCATTGAAGTCAATGGGGACCCGAACTTTTCGGCACTAAAAAGGCTGTAAAACAGCCCAGGAAAGGGCTAGAGGGCTGCAAAAGGCAGCAAAATGTAGTTAAATCCCCTGCAAACAAATGTGGATAGGGAAATGAATAAAAATAAAATAAATAAAAAATAACCAATATCAATTGGAGAGAGGTCCCATAGCAAAGAATCAGGCTTCATGTCAGCAGAGAATCAGTCTTCATGTCAAAGCAGAGAATCAGGCTTCACGTCACCCAAAACTGGAACAGTCCATTGTCATATATTTAGGCCCCGGCACCCAGGCAGAGGAGAGAGGTCCCATAACAGAGATTCAGGCTTCATGTCAGCAGAGAATCAGTCTTCATGTCATAGCAGAGAATCAGGCTTCACGTCAGCCAAAACTGGAACAGTCCATTGTCATATATTTAGGCCCTGGCACCCAGACAGAGGAGAGAGGTCCCATAACAGAGATTCCAGCTTCATGTCAGCAGAGAATCAGTCTTCATGTCATAGCAGAGAATCAGGCTTCACGTCAGCCAAAACTGGAACAGTCCATTGTCATATATTTAGGCCCCGGCACCCAGACAGAGGAGAGAGGTGCCATAACAGAGATTCCGGCTTCATGTCAGCAGAGAATCAGTCTTCATGTCATAGCAGAGAATCAGGCTTCACGTCAGCCAAAACTGGAACAGTCCATTGTCATATATTTAGGCCCCGGCACCCAGACAGAGGAGAGAGGTGCCATAACAGAGATTCCGGCTTCATGTCAGCAGAGAATCAGTCTTCATGTCATAGCAGAGAATCAGGCTTCACGTCAGCCAAAACTGGAACAGTCCATTGTCATATATTTAGGCCCCGGAACCCAGGCAGAGGAGAGAGGTCCCGTAACAGAGAATAAGGCTTCATGTCAGCAGAGAATCAGTCTTCATGTCATAGCAGAGAATCAGGCTTCACGTCACCCACCACTGGAACAGGCCACTGTCACATATTTAGGCCCAGGCACCCAGGCAGAGGAGAGAGGTCCCATAACAGAGATTCCGGCCTCATGTCAGCAGAGAATCAGTCTTCATGTCATAGCATAGAATCAGGCTTCACGTCAGCCAAAACTGGAACAGTCCATTGTCATATATTTAGGCCCCGGCACCCAGACAGAGGAGAGAGGTCCCATAGCAGAGATTCACGCTTCATGTCATAGCAGAGAATCAGGCTTCATGTCAGCCAAAACTGGAACAGTCCATTGTCAGATATTTAGGCCCCGGCACCCAGACAGAGGAGAAAGGTCCCATAACAGAGATTCTGGCTTCATGTCAGCAGAGAATCAGTCTTCATGTCATAGCAGAAAATCAGGCTTCACGTCACACAAAACTGGAACAGTCCATTGTCATATATTTAGGCCCCGGCACCCAGACAGAGGAGAGAGGTCCCATAGCAGAGATTCAGGCTTCATGTCATAGCAGAGAATCATGCTTCACGTCACCCAACACTGGAACAGGCCACTGTCAGATATTTTTAGGCCCCGGCACCCAGACAGAGGAGAGGTTCATTCAACTTTGTTTTGCCCCGCAATATAATGGTAAAATGAAAATAAAAATAGGATTGAATGAGGAAGTGCCCTGGAGTACAATAATATATGGTTAAGGGGAGGTAGTTAATGTCTAATCTGCACAAGGGATGGACAGGTCCTGTGGGATCCATGCCTGGTTCATTTTTATGAACGTCAGCTTGTCCACATTGGCTGTAGACAGGCGGCTGCGTTTGTCTGTAATGACGCCCCCTGCCGTGCTGAATACACGTTCAGACAAAACGCTGGCCGCCGGGCAGGCCAGCACCTCCAAGACATAAAAGGCTAGCTCTGGACAATTTGGAGACCCAGAAGTTGAATAGGGCCGAACCATCAGTCAGTACGTGGAGGGGTGTGCACACGTACTGTTTCACCATGTTAGTGAAATGTTGCCTCCTGCTAACACGTTCCGTATCAGGTGGTGGTGCAGTTAGCTGTGGCGTGTTGACAAAACTTTTCCACATCTCTGCCATGCTAACCCTGACCTCAGAGGAGCTGGCCGTGACACATCTGCGTTGGCGACCTCTTGCTCCTCCTCTGCCTTCGCCTTGGGCTTCCACTTGTTCCCCTGTGACATTTGGGAATGCTCTCAGTAGCGCGTCTACCAATGTGCGCTTGTACTCGCGCATCTTCCTATCACGCTCCAGTGCAGGAAGTAAGGTGGGCACATTGTCTTTGTACCGTGGATCCAGCAGGGTGGCAACCCAGTAGTCCGCACACGTTAAAATGTGGGCAACTCTGCTGTCGTTGCGCAGGCACTGCAGCATGTAGTCGCTCATGTGTGCCGGGCTGCCCAGAGGTAAGGACAAGCTGTCCTCTGTGGGAGGCGTATCGTCATCGTCCTGCGTTTCCCCCCAGCCATGCACCAGTGATGGGCCCGAGCTGCGTTGGGTGCCACCCCGCTGTGATCATGGTTCATCCTCCTCCACCTCCTCCTCATCCTCGTCCTCCTCGTCCTCCAGTAGTGGGCCCTGGCTGGCCACATTTGTACCTGGCCTCTGCTGTTGCAAAAAACCTCCCTCTGAGTCACTTCTAAGAGACTGGCCTGAAAGTGCTAAAAATGACCCCTCTTCCTCCTCCTCCTCCTCCTCCTCCTCCTGGGCCACCTCCTCTTCCATCATCGCCCTAAGTGTTTTCTCAAGGAGACATAGAAGTGGTATTGTAACGCTGATAACGGCGTCATCGCCACTGGCCATGTTGGTGGAGTACTCGAAACAGCGCAACAGGGCACACAGGTCTCGCATGGAGGCCCAGTCATTGGTGGTGAAGTGGTGCAGTTCCGCAGTGCGACTGACCCGTGCGTGCTGCAGCTGAAACTCCACTATGGCCTGCTGCTGCTCGCACAGTCTGTCCAGCATGTGCAAGGTGGAGTTCCACCTGGTGGGCACGTCGCATATGAGGCGGTGAGCGGGAAGGCCGAAGTTACGCTGTAGCGCAGACAGGCGAGCAGCGGCAGGATGTGAACGCCGGAAGCGCGCACAGACGGCCCGCACTTTATGCAGCAGCTCTGACATGTCGGGGTAGTTGTGAATGAACTTCTGCACCACCAAATTCGGCACATGCGCCAGGCAAGGGATGTGCGTCAAACCGGCTAGTCCCAGAGCTGCAACGAGATTTCGCCCATTATCGCACACCACCAGGCCGGGCTTGAGGCTCACCGGCAGCAACCACTCGTCGGTCTGTTGTTCCATACCCCGCCACAACTCCTGTGCGGTGTGGGGCCTGTCCCCCAAACATATGAGTTTCAGAATGTCCTGCTGACGTTTACCCCGGGCTGTGCTGAAGTTGGTGGTGAAGGTGTGTGGCTGACTGGATGAGCAGGTGGAAGAAGAGGAGGAGGAAGCCGAGTAGGAGGAGGAGGCAACAGGAGGCAAAGAATGTTGCCCTGCGATCCTTGGCGGCGGAAGGACGTGCGCCAAACAGCTCTCCGCCTGGGGCCCAGCCGCCACTACATTTACCCAGTGTGCAGTTAGGGAGATATAGCGTCCCTGGCCGTGCTTACTGGTCCATGTATCTGTGGTTAGGTGGACCTTGCCACAGATGGCGTTGCGCAGTGCACACTTGATTTTATCGGATACTTGGTTGTGCAGGGAAGGCGCGGGACATGAGCTGTTTGAAGCTGTCTGTGTCCACCAGCCTGAATGACAGCATTTCATAGGCCAGTAGTTTAGAAATGCTGGCATTCAGGGCCAGTGATCGAGGGTGGCTAGGTGGGAATTTACGCTTTCTGTCAAATTTTTGTGAGATGGAGAGCTGAACGCTGCCGTGTGACATGGTTGAGATGCTTGGTGACGGAGGTGGTGGTGTTGGTGGTACATCCCCTGTTTGCAGGGCGGCAGGTGCCAACGTTCCTCCAGAGGCGGAGGAAGAGGCCGAGGCGGCTGCAGCAGCAGAAGAGGTAGCAGGGGGAGCCTGAGTGAGTTCCTTGTTTTTAAGGTGTTTACTCCACTGCAGTTCATGCTTTGCATGCAGGTGCCTGGTCATGCAAGTTGTGCTAAGGTTCAGAACGTTAATGCCTCGCTTCAGGCTCTGATGGCACAGCGTGCAAACCACTCGGGTCTTGTCGTCAGCACATTGTTTGAAGAAGTGCCATGCCAGGGAACTCGTTGAAGCTGCCTTTGGGGTGCTCGGTCCCAGATGGCGGCGGTCAGTAGCAGGCGGAGTCTCTTGGCGGCGGGTGTTCTGCTTTTGCCCACTGCTCCCTCTTTTGCTACGCTGTTGGCTCGGTCTCACCACTGCCTCTTCCTCCGAACTGTGAAAGTCAGTGGCACGACCTTCATTCCATGTGGGGTCTAGGACCTCATCATCCCCTGCATCGTCTTCCACCCAGTCTTCCTCTCAGACCTCCTGTTGCAGAAAGACGCAGCAGTTGGCACCTGTGTTTCGTCATTATCAGAGACGTGCTGAGGTGGTATTCCCATGTCCTCATCATCAGGAAACATAAGTGGTTGTGCGTCAGTGCATTCTATGTCTTCCACCGCTGGGGAAGGGCTAGGTGGATGCCCTTGGGAAACCCTGCCAGCAGAGTCTTCAAACAGCATAAGAGACTGCTGCATAACTTGAGGCTCAGACAGTTTCCCTGATATGCATGGGGGTGATGTGACAGACTGATGGGCTTGGTTTTCAGGCGCCATCTGTGCGCTTTCTGCAGAAGACTTGGTGGGAGATAATGTGAACGTGCTGGATCCACTGTCGGCCACCCAATTGACTAATGCCTGTAGCTGCTCAGGCCTTACCATCCTTAGAACGGCATTGGGCCCCACTAAATATTGCTGTAAATTCTGGCGGCTACTGGGACCTGAGGTAGTTGGTTCACTAGGACGTGTGGCTGTGGCAGAACGGCCACGTCTTCTCCCAGCACCAGAGGGTCCACTAACACCACCACGACCATGTCCGCGTCCCTTACTAGATGTTTTCCTCATTGTTACTGTTCACCACAATAAGAAAAAAATTATTTGGCCCAATGTATTGAATTCAAATTCAGGCCTTTTTTTTACAGACACCTAACACTATCTGGCTATCTATTTAGGTACCGTATTACACTAATACAGGCACAGCAGTAATGACAGATTTAGCTGAATATAAATTGTAGGCCTCGTATTTAGGCCCTGGATGACAGGTATACGTTTACGGACAGAATTAGACTTGGAAATGCACGGTAGCGTGTGAAGTTATTGAGAATGACCCTATCCGCACCTTCAATCTAATATACCCTTTTATGGATAGATTTAAAGTAGGCCTGATACAGCAGAAACCACTGATTCAGGGAATTGCTAAGTTGGTAATTGTATTTCCACCCAGAACAAAAACTGTTCTTTGGCGGACACTAAATGAATTGACCAGCCTCAGCAATAAACACAGATTTAGCTGAATATAAATTTTAGGCCTATTATTTAGTAGTGTTGAGCGCGAATATTCGAATATCGAATTCTTTTTTGAATATCGGCACTTCGGTAATTCGCGAATATTTCGAATATAGTGATATAAATAAGTTGTTCGTACCTGTCCTTTGGATTCCTGGCTTCCTGGCGGCTCCAGTCAGTGCCCGTTGCCGCTTCTGCCGACTTCCGTGCTCATGGAGCGTCCCCATCACCATGGGAACGTCTCCATATACTAGAATGTACTGTCGGATTTGAGAATTACGTCGAAATCGCAATTCGATTATTTCAAGTTATAATAATCGAATTTCGATTTTAACTTAGCACTGCTATATTCCATATTAGTTAATTCTAGCCTAATATGGAATATAGCAGTGCTAAGTTAAAATCTAAATTCGATTATTATAACTTGAATTAATCGCATTGCGATTTCAACTTGGACCTGGTTTACTATGGTTGGCTTGGTAGAATTAGCGAATCTTCGTTTTAGCTACCTATTCGTCAACTTCGCTAATTCTAACAATCATATAGGAAAGTTTACTATAGAGACAGCTAAGATTAAATCGCTATGCGATTATATGACTGCTTTTAAAAAAAAAAAAAAATTGAATAATTATAATACCTGATAATTATTATAATTATTCTATTTATAAAAAAAAAGCAAAGTAATATAATCGCATAGCGAATTAAACTTAGCTGTCTCTATAGTAAACTTTCCTATATGATTGCTAGAATTAGCGAAGTTGATGAATAGGTAGCTAAAACGAAGATGCAGAATACTTCGTTATCTTCGTTTTGTGGAATATGACGAATACATTCGTTATATTCGTTTTGTGGAATATAACGAATATATTCGTCATATTCGCTAATTCTACCAAGCCAACCATAGTAAACCAGGTCCAAGTTGAAATCGCAATTCGATTAATTCAAGTTATAATAATCGAATTTCGATTTTAACTTAGTACTGCTATATTCCGAATATCGGCACTTCGCTAATTCGTGAATATTTTGAATATAGTGATATAAATTCGATATTTCGAATATTCGTTTTTTTAATATATTTTTTTAAATTGTTATATTTTTTTCTTTCCCACTTCCCTAAAGTTGTTCTTACCTGTCCTTTGGATTCCTGGCCTTCTGGCTGCTCCAGTCAGTGTCCGTTGCCGCTTCTGCCGACTTCCGTGCTCATGGAGCGTCCCCATCACCATGGGAACGTCTCCATATACTAGAATGTACTGTCGGATTTGAGAATTACGTTGAAATCGCAATTCGATTATTTCAAGTTATAATAATCGAATTTAGATTTTAACTTAGCACTGCTATATTCCATATTCGTTAATTCTAGCCTAATATGGAATATAGCAGTGCTAAGTTAAAATCAAAATTCGATTATTATAACTTGAATTAATCGCATTGCGATTTCAACTTGGACCTGGTTTACTATGGTTGGCTTGGTAGAATCCCATGGTATAGAATAATTATAATAATTATCAGGTATTATAATTATTCTATTTATTTATTTTTTTAAAAGCAGTCATATAATCGCATAGCGAATTAAACACAGCTGTCTCTATAGTAAACTTTCCTATATGATTGCTAGAATTAGCGAAGTTGACGAATAGGTAGCTAAAACGAAGATGCAGAATACTTCGTTATCTTAGTTTTGTGGAATATAACGAATATATTCGTCATATTCGCTAATTCTACCAAGCCAACCATAGTAAACCAGGTCCAAGTTGAAATCGCAATGCGATTAATATAACTCGAAGTAATCGCATGGCGATTTCAACATCCGTCTCCCATTGACTTTCAGTCCCCTATTAATATACCATCAGATCGGAGTTTTCTCCAATCCGATGGTATATTTTAACTTGAAGCGTCCCCATCACCATGGGAATGCCTCTATGTTAGAATATACCATCGGATTTGAGTTACATCGTGAATCTCAGATCCGACAGTATATTCTAACACGCTTCAACTGAGAACTGTGTACATGACTGCCCCCTGCTGCCTGGCAGGTGCTGCCAGGCAGCAGGGGGCAGACCCCCCCCCTCCTGTATTTAACTCATTGGTGTCCAGTGCGGCCCCCCCTCCCTCCCCAGTATTAAATGTGACCAGTGCGACCCCCCCTCCCTCTATATTCATTGGTGGCCAGTGTGGCCCCCCTCCCTCCCTCCCCAGTATTAATTGTGACCAGTGCGGCCCCCCTCCCTCTATATTCATGGGTGGCCAGTGCGGATTCCCAGTATTAAATGTGACCAGTGTGGCCCCCTTCCCTCTATATTCATTGGTGGCCAGTGCGGATTCCCAGTATTAAATGTGACCAGTGCGGCCTCCCCTCTCCCCCCCCTAATTAAAATCACCCCCCCATCATTGGTGGCAGCGGAGAGTACTGATCGGAGTCCCAGTTTAAATCGCTGGGGCTCCGATCGGTTACCATGGCTGGTAAAAGGTCTGTGCGGCGCATTGCCTATAGCACAGACCTGCCACTTACCAGTAGGAGGAGCTCCCGGCTGGTCACAGACATCAGCTCGCAGGTAAGTATAATGCTTCTATTTATTGCTAAGTAACCATGGCAGCCAAGACTGCAATAGCGTCTTGGCTGCCATGGTAACCGATCGGAGCCCCAGCGATTTAAACTGGGACTCCGATCGGTACTCTCCGCTGCCACCAATGATGGGGGGGTGATTTTAATTAGGAGGGGGGAAGAGGGGAGGCCGCACTGGTCACATTTAATACTGGGAACCTGCACTGGCCACCAGTGAATATAGAGGGAGGGGGGTCGCACTGGTCACATTTAATACTGGGGAGGGAGTGGGGCCGCACTGACCACCAATGAGTTAAATACAGGAGGGGGTGGTCTGCCTCCTGCAGCCTGGCAGCACCTGCCAGGCAGCATGGGGCAGTCATGTACACAGTTCTCAGTATATTCTAACTTGAAGCGTCCCCATCACCATGGGAACTCCTCTGTGTTAGAATATACTGTCGGATCTGAGATTCACGATGTAACTCAAATCCGATGGTATATTCTAACATAGAGGCGTTCTCATGGTGATGGGGACGCTTCAAGTTAAAATATACCATCGGATTGGAGAAAACTCCGATCTGATGGTATATTAATAGGGGACTGAAAGTCAATGGGAGACGGATGTTGAAATCGCCATGTGATTACTTCGAGTTATATTAATCGCATTGCGATTTCAACTTGGACCTGGTCTACTATGGTTGGCTTGGTAGAATTAGCGAATATGACGAATATATTCGTTATATTCCACAAAACGAAGATAACGAAGTATTCTGCATCTTCGTTTTAGCTACCTATTCGTCAACTTCGCTAATTCTAACAATCATATAGGAAAGTTTATTATAGAGACAGCTAAGATTAATTCGCTATGCGATTATATGACTGCTTTAAAAAAAAAAAAATAGAATAATTATAATACCTGATAATTATTATAATTCTATTTATAAAAAAAAGCTAAGTATTATAATCGCATAGCGAATTAAACTTAGCTGTCTCTATAGTAAACTTTCCTATATGACTGCTAGAATTAGCGAAGTTGATGAATAGGTAGCTAAAACGAAGATGCAGAATACTTCGTTATATTCGTTTTGTGGAATATAACGAATATATTCGTCATATTCGCTAATTCTACCAAGCCAACCATAGTAAACCAGGTCCAAGTTGAAATCGCAATTCGATTAATTCAAGTTATAATAATCGAATTTCGATTTTAACTTAGTACTGCTATATTCCATATTAGGCTAGAATTAACGGATATGGAATATAGCAGTGCTAAATTAAAATCGAAATTCGATTATTATAACTTGAATTAATCGCATTGCTATTTTAATAGGAGAGTAGCCTTTAAGTTAAAATCGCAATCGCGATTATTTAAATTGCATATTAATCGCGATAACAAGAATAATGACGAATATTCGATTTCGACGAATATAAAACGAATATTCTATCGAATATTCACGAATTTCGTCAAAATCGAATATGGCACCTGCCGCTCATCACTATTATTTAGGCGCTGGATGACAGGTATACATTTACGGACAGAATTAGACTTGGAAATGCACGGTAGCATGTGAAGTTATTGAGGATGACACTATCCGCACCTTCAATCTAATATACCCTTTTATGGATAGATTTAAAGTAGGCCTGATACAGCAGAAACCACTGATTTAGGGAATTGCTAAGTTGGGAATTGTATTTCAACCCAGAACAAAAACTGTGCTTTGGCGGACACTAAATGAATTGACCAGCCACAGCAATAACCACAGATTTAGCTGAATATAAATTTTAGGCCTATTATTTAGGCGCTGGGTGACAGGTATACGTTTACGGACAGATTTAAACTTGGAAATGCACGGTAGCGTGTGAAGTTATTGAGGATGACACTATCCGCACCTTAAATCTAATATACCCTTTTATGGATCGATTTAAACTTGGCCTGATTGAACAGAAACCACTGATTTAGGGAATTGCTAACTTGGGAATTGTATTTTAACCCAGAGCAAAAATATATCCTTTGCCAGACAGCAGACAGTATTACAATTGGCTAGCCACAGTTGAAACACCAGATTTAGGGTACTGCTATTTTGGCAATTGTATTTCACCCCTCAATAAAATAGCAAGCACAGCCAAGCCCCTGATGTAGGATATAGCAAAAAAATAACCACACTATTGATGGTTAAATGGACTTGGTGGCAGCTTGTGCTGGCGCACCACAAGACACAAAATGGCCGCCGATCACCCAAGAAAAAAGTGACATAAAAACGCTCTGGGCAGCCTAAAAACAGTGAGCAATTAAATAGCAGCAGTTCAATGATCCACAGCTGTAGATCGATCACTGAATTAAGTGTTTTTGCTGAGTTAATCACTGCCTAATCTAGCCCTAACAGCTGCAGCTGCAACCTCTCCCTACACTGATCAGAGCAGAGTGACGTGCGGCGCTACGTGACTCCAGCTTAAATAGAGGCTGGGTCACATGCTGCACTGGCCAATCACAGCCATGCCAATAGTAGGCATGGCTGTGATGGCCTCTTGTGGCAAGTAGTATGACGCTTGTTGATTGGCTGCTTTGCAGCCTTTCAAAAAGTGCCAAGAAAGCGCCGAACACCGAACCCGAACCCGGACTTTTGCGAAAATGTTCGGGTTCGGGTCCGTGTCACGGACACCCCAAAATTCGGTACGAACCCGAACTATACAGTTCGGGTTCGCTCATCCCTAATTACATGCTTTTTTTGCAATAAAGGAATGTTTCGCTTCTGCTCCCATTCTGGTGCAACCCAATGTGTCTCAACCTTTCATTGTGGAGGTTGACACGTCAGAAGTGGGAGTCGGAGCAGTGTTGTCGCAGGGTCCATCTCCTGGCAAATGGTACCCTTGTGCTTTTTTTCTAAAAAAAACTCTCTTCTGCCGAAATAAATTATGATGTTGGTAATAGAGAGTTGCTGGCCATTAAATTGGCCTTTAAAGAATGGAGACATTTGTTAGACGGAGCGATTCATCCCATTACAGTAATTACTGACCATAAGTATCTGGCTGACCTGCAATCAGCAAAGTGTCTGAACCCAAGGCAGGACAGATGGTCATTGTTTTTTACTAGATTTAATTTTGTGGTCACTTATCGCCCTGGGGCCAAAAACATCAAAGCGGATGCTTTGTCGGTTCGCTTTCCTGGGGGGGCGGGGGTATTCTGAGGATTCAGCTCTGATTTTGGCTGATGGGGTGGTGGTATCCGCCCTTTATCCTGAACTTGAGGCAGAGGTGTTGGGAGCTCAAGGTGCGGCACCTGATTCCTGTCCTCTAGGGAGGTTGTTTGTTCCTTCTGGGCTTCGACACAAGGTGTTCAAGGAGCATCATAATACTGTCCTTGTGGGACACCCTGGGAGCAGATCCACTGTAGATCTTATTTCTCGGAGATTATGGTGGCCAGGTTTACGTAAAAGTGTGGAGGGCTATGTGGCAGCTTGTGAGACCTGTGCACATGCCAAGGTAACTCATACTCGGCCTTCAGGATCTCTTCTTCCTTTATCCATCCCATCCCGTCCTTGGATGCATTTGTCCATGGACTTCATCACTGATTTACCTAGCTCTTCTGGGAAGACTGTGATTTTGGTGGTGGTAGACCGCTTCAGTAAGATGGCGCACTTTATACCATTATCAGGTTTGCCCAATGCCAAAACTTTTTGTCTTTGGCTGAGTTTGCCTTGAATAAACATAGACAGGAGTCCACTGATAAGTCACCATTTTTTGGTATATATGGGTTTCACCCTCAGTTTGGTACTTTTTCTGGGACTGAGTCCTCTGCTATACCTGAAGAGGAGAGATTATTTTCCTCATTGTCATCTATCTGGTGGAAGATTCAAATCAATAAAAAAAAAATGGGCGAAAGATATAAATATATGGCTGACAAGAGACGTATGACTGGTCCGGACCAGTGTGTGGGTGATTTGGTGTGGTTGTCCACTAAGGACATTAAGTTGAAGGTACCCTCTTGGAAGTTGGGCCCAAGATTTATTGGTCCTTACAAGATCCCTGCAATTATTAATCTAGTTGCAGGTTCTAGAATTTCCGCAGGCTTGGAAGATCCATAATGTGTTTCACAAATCTTTGTTGAAAAACTATGTGGAACCTACTGAACCATCTCCCTTGCCACCTCCTCCTGTAATGATAAATGGTAATCTGGAGATTCAGATCTCCAGAATAATTAACTCACGTATTCTTCGTGGTTCCCTTCAGTACCTTGTACATTGGAAGGGTTACGGTCCAGAGAGAGAATGTGGGTTCCGACAACTGATGTCAGTGCTAGTCACCTTTTTAAAGGTCTTTCACAGGGCACACCCGGATAAGGTTGGTCCTGGGTGCCCGGAGGTCTGAGAATATCAGATAGACTTGCAGCACGTGAGTCTATCTGACAGGTCTTTCTGTTTTTCCTTGCTCTCTGTTGTTGTGGACAGGATCTCACCTCTCCACAGGTTCTGCTCATTTGCTGTTTAGTGGCTCTATTTAAGCCCACCTCTCACTACAGACCTTGCGGTTGTTATTTCCATCTGGAGTTCTAAGCTGGTTGTTAGAGGTTCTCCTGCTTCTTACTCATCTCAAGCTAAGTCCTCCTGTTTCTACTTTGTGTGTGTGTTTTGTCTAGGTCTCAGGGAGACGCTGGTCCCTTCACAGTGGAAGGTCCCGGCAGTCTTATCCCTGCTCCCTAATTTAGGGTTTGTGACAGTTTCAGCAGGTCCTAGGTTCCGGTGTATGAGTTCTTCCACCATTAGGATTTGCTCATACTGTCAGCAGTCGGTGAGAGGCTCAGGGATAACTAGGAGGTTACCATCCCCCTCCTCACTAGCTTCGGGGCCTAGTCTGTGCTACTGTTGTAGTTTGTTTATTTGGTAATCTTCCTTTCCCCACTTACCGTGACATTCTTGCTGTCTTCCCATCCACTGCACGCCGGCCCCAAGGAACAACTTGACCGTGAGTACTACTATCCTCATCACCTTATCACTAGTACGCTCACGCACATTACCCCTAGGGTGTCCGGTCGTTGCATATATGGCAGGCCTCAATCAGTTGTTAGTTGAAGCTGGTATATCACCCTCAAGCAGTAATTTTGTGGACGCAGGTATATGGAAAACCTCTATCACTATTTTGTGGAAGCTGACAAATCGTAGCCCTCAATCAGTATTTTCTGAAAGCATACAAATGCACTATATTATACTTTTTATGTTAGAAAGTATATTATAAGTATATCACACTCCTCTGTGTATCACACCTATCGATATCACAACGTTACCAAGTCCGTTTTGTGGCCCTTTTAGCTAGCATTTAGTGTCCCTAAGTTCCTAACAGCCTGTACCTATTCCAAAATGCAACCTCTCCCTACACTGGCAAAACACATAATGTAAAATGGCTGCCAGATCGGGTTCTGTTATAGGGTTGTGGGTGTGTCCATGTGCTGAAACGTTTTGTCTGTCCTGTCCCACCTCATGGATGTGTCATGGGTCAAAGTTCGGCGCAATGCAAAAGAATATGGCGAGCGCGGACATTGCCATATGTTCGCATGTTCGGCGGATAGTGAATGCGCAAAGTTCGCCGCGAGCCGACCACCGGGGCGAACCGCAAGGCCATCACTACTTATTCTTGTTTTTCATGCCTCTGGTGAAAGACCCATAGAGTAGATAGAGTCTTTAGCTAGTGGTGACCGGCTATGGGGCTGGTTCATAACCATACATGCATATAGCAAATATGAAGTGTCCAGTGCTGTTTGACTCTATTCCATTCCTTTTAGGCGGTAACCGTTATAAGTGCCCATTCAGGGCAGAGGATGCAGGTTTCACTTGAAGAGACTTGAACGTCCTTACTTATTCCACTGGGGCGGGGAGTCATTGACAGATTCACTACCTATAGAGAAGTCAAAGATGGCTTATTACTGTCCTTACCTTCCTGATGGCTACAGTTACAGGTTCTGTGCTGTAAGGGAGAGCAGAGGTTCACCTCCTTGCACTTTGCCCAATGTACATTAACAGTGGGGGAAATTTACCATTATTAAAGGGGTTGTCCACGCAATCATTCATGGCTTATCCTCCAGATAGGCCATCAGGATCTGATTGGCAGGGGTCTGACTCCTGCACTCCGACAATCAGAGGCTCTTATTCACTTTAATAGGAGCAGCACTGCAGTAACCAACTTTGTCCACTGTGAAATGGATGGAGCTGGGTAGTTTAGACAACAACTTCCAGAGCCAGAGCTACTGCTGCTAATCAGTGAGGTCAAACTCATACTGATCAGACACTGGTGACCTATCCTGATAGGACATCAATAGTAAATTAGTGAACAGCGTCTTTTTCTTTACCATTAATTATGAGATCCGGAAATAAAATAGGCTTGACAAGGCTTAGGTGCATAAAAGTTTAGTATGGTATGATAAAATACGTAAAACATTATACACTACACACAAAAAGTTAGGGATATTTGGCTTTCGGGTGAAATTTATGGAAAACATAAAGAGTTCATGCTAAAGTAATATTATATCATGAAAATAGAAGCATGCAATGGTGATGTCCTCATCTCAAACAATGTACTGAAACAAAAACCAACAACAGTGGTGGTTATACCCCCACAAAAATGTCAGGGTCTCAAAAGCTTGTCATGTGGCCTTCAGAATCAATTACAGCTTGACAACAATGTCTAATGCTGTTCACAAGTCGCCTTATTGTTGTCACGAGGGTGTCAAGAGCCACGCCTGACTCCGTTATACCCGGGGTCAGGAAGTTGCAGCGGGTGGCTGCGCGCTCTATGTAGAAAGATAGAGCTGTTTCTTTATGGTAGCTTTCTGGGTTTGCCTTGCAACCCTTTTTGGCTCACTTAGGGATCCGTAGCTCCTTTTCCTCAGCTGTTTCTTGTCCAGCACTCCCAACCTCCTTATATTCCCCTCTCCCACTTCTCTGGTTGCCAGATATAGAGCTTCCTGCCTGGACTTCTATACCGATCCACTGGAGCTGTGTAGCTGAGATCCCTGGTTGTTGTTCCAGAGCGTTACCCTCCGGATCCCTGTAGGGCCTTTGTGGTCTGCTGTGGTCGCCCACCTGGGATTATATGTTTGTCTGTATTGTCTGTCCTCTCCTTGGTGTTTTCCTCTTAGTGTCAGTGGTGCGGACTAGTGATCCCACCGCCCCGTTCACTACATAGGGCTCATCTTAGGGAAAGCCAGGGTTTAGGCACGTGATCGGCGTACGGGTGAGGAACCCGTCTAGGGACGTCAGGGCAGTCAGGTGCCAGCCGCAAGGTGAGTCAGGGGTCACCACCTTTCCCTCTCCCTTGGACAGGGCCTTCCCATTTCCCTCCCTCTGCATGACGCCGATCATTACAATTGTCTGCTGAGGCATGGCTTCCCACTCTTCCTGAAGGGCAGCTCTCCAGTCACTGAGGTTCTTGGGTGCAGAGTTACGAGCCTCTCACGGCAACTCATCTGATCCTATACGTTTTCAATGGGATTCAGGTCTGGAGAAAGTGTAGGCCACTCCATTTGAGGTCCCCCAGTCTCCAGCAGCCATTACCTATTGATGCGACCTCAATGAGCTGGCACATTGTCATCCATGAAGATGAAATTAGGCCTGTGTTGTTCATGCACAATGACTGGATTAATGTTGTTATTGAAGTACTATGGGCTTAGAAAGTGTAGGGCAGTTCTGTATTGACTAGACACACCTGCCCACACTGTTACACCACCACTAAAAGCTTGTCTGGTGACAACAGAGTCTGATGCAAAATGCTCTCCTTGTTGTCTCCAAAATTGTTGGTGGCCATCATTTCTCCTCATCATGAATCAACTTTCATCAGTGAACAGCACAGAGAAAAAAGTCATGCAGGCAGGTCTTTTGTCTGCGCTTCAAAAATCTTCCTCTGAGCAGAAACCTAACAGACCTCATTATAGTCCATGGGGTCTGTAGGCTCAGTTTAGCTCAGCTTTGTGCCCAATACATTCTCTACATTCTTCTGCTCCTATAACAGAGCAGAAGAACTGAGCGGCTGAACGATGATGTGAACTCAGCCTAATTAGTTGAACATGAAGCAATAGACATGTGGCTTGTAACACCCAATTTATTAATTGCAGATTAGACATCACATCATAAAAAGACTTGGTGTCCTTAGTCACACCATGGACAGAACATGATGTCTACTGCTGACACAGTTACATAAGTTATGTGACCAAAAATAAATAGAATAAAAATATAAGAAAAGGACAAAATATATACATTCAATAAAAAATAAATGTGATAAACATAAAATATAACATACAATTAAAATAAACATATTTACGGTAATAAAAAACATAAACATGAACTAAAAACAAATAAGTAAGGCTCTGTTCACACCAAAAAATAAAATAAAACAGTTTAATATTTACGAAAAGCAAAGTGATTTGCCAAAAATATTTTATGCTGCTGGAATTTATTTACGTTTTGACATAAGGAGGATTTTTTTTTTCAGCATTTGACTTTTTGGTCAGAACAATGTACTGTGTAAGAAGATGGAGAAAGGGGCAAATACAGTTCATTATTTATGATAAAATATTTTGAATTATGTTAAAGGGGATGTCCAGAATTGGAAAAACACGGCAGCTTTCTTCCAAAAACATCAGCACATCTGTCCTTAGGTGGTGTGGGATATTAGAGTGAAGAACTCTGCCGGGCCCAACCTCGGCACATCTGGTGACGTCCACTTCCTGCTGCCTTTAACCAGGTATTAGTGTCTCCTGTCCCTTCAGGCTACAGCAATCAGGGGTAGTGTAATGACCTGGAGATTCCCTGTGGGAAAGTCTATGCTTCCTCATAGGTAGTGTTGAGCGAGCATGCTCGGCTAAACTGTTGTTCGGCTCGAGTATCGCTATGCTCGGCACATCCGAGTGCTCGGCTGTATAAACTGCGGGTGCTCAATTACAATTTAAGTCAATGAGAGTCCCGAGGATCAAACCAAGCACCCCCTGCTCTAAAGAGATGAGGGTGTCTGCTTCACAAAAAAAGGTTAGAAATGGATGGAAACCCCATCAAAATGCTTTGGAAACAGCATTAAGAGGATGGCTGGATGCATCTTAGACTCCTATTATCTACGACATACAATAGACAACCACACAAATGATATATGCCAAAAGCCAGGTATATGCAAGCCATCACTCTATCCATGAGAAGATGACAGGCTTAGTCAGCATACCTTACAATGGCAGCCTTGTGCACTATGAGACATTCCAAACCAGCTCTCATCTGACTGAGAGCCAGTAAGCCTCAAAGTTACTTCAGATCTGTTGGATGGCTAGGGTGGACCTGCGCACCTAGATCAATATTATTAGGGTGACAAAAAGTTTTCTGATTGTCCTAACATAATATTCAATTACCTTTCTATACAGTTTTGTCATGTAAAAATGAATTTTCATAAACATGGGCATATGGGAAAGACATGCAAATGAGCAGAATCTGCCTTGTTTTTCAGCTGAAAAAACATTTGCATGGAAAATTTGCAATCTACACTACTCATGAACAGCGCCATCTATTGGTTTCATAGTCTTATGACAAGTGTAATAGTCTTTGAGGCTTACTGGCTCTCAGTCAGATGAGAGCTGGTTTGCAATGTCTCATAGTGCACAGGGCTGCCATTGTAAGGTATGCTGATTAAGCCTGTTATCTGTCTCATGGATAGATTGATGGCTTGCACATACCTGGCTTTTGGTATACAGCCTTTGTGTGGTTGTCTATTGTATGTCGTAGATAATAGGAGTCCAAGATGCATCCAGCTATCCTCTTAATGCTGTTTCCAAACCATTTTGATGGGGTTTCCACCAATTCCTAACCTTTTTTTATGAACCAGACTCCCTCTTCTCTTCCAAGCAGGGGGTGCCTGGGGTTCACCCGTTGACTTCCATTGTGCTCGGGTGCTCGGTAGATGTGTTCGGCCAGAGCACACGAGCACTTTGGTGCTCGATCAACACTACTCATAGGTGTAAAACTCACAAGCCCTTAAAGTGTAACTGCCGTTCTATTTTTATTTTTGTAACATATAGGAGCAGTGATACTGACCATTTTTGTAATATACTTTAATTACTGAAATTATACATTTCTATTAGAAATATAGCTCTAAAGTTCCGCGTTTTGAGCCTTAGCAACACTCGTCTGTCTTCTGTTTACATAACAGTGGAGACTTGCTAACACTGACTGTGTTATGTAAACAGAAGACAGAGGAGCGTTGCTAAGGCTCAAAACGCGGAACTTTAGAGCTATATTTCTAATAGAAATTTATAATTTCAGTAATTAAAGTATAATACAAAAATGGTTAGTATCACTGCCCCTACACATTACACAAATAAAAATAGAATGGCAGTTCCACTTTAACACGTTAAGGACCCAGGACGAGAACACTCGTCCTAAAGGGTCGGTACTTAGTGTCCCAGGACGAGCATTCTCGTCCTGCGGCCCTCCCTCCCCCCCGCGTGCGGTGACGCAATCAGCGGCAGCTATCCGGCTGTTACTGACAGCCAGATCCCTGCTGCATCCACCAGCATCGGTGATAACGCAGATGCCGGTGGATTAACCCCTCATATGCTGCGGTCAGTGCTGAACACGGCATATGGGAGGTTTGCACTCCCTCACCTCATCCATCGGGTCCCCGCGCTGCTGTGGTGGGGACTCGATGGTTGCCATGGCAGCCGCAAGCCATTCCAAGGCTTGGGGCCCGGCATGTACGAAGGCCTAAGAGGCTTAGCCCCCAGGCTGGGTCTCCTAGGCAACTGTTAGCGTCTTACAGTGTAAGGCCTCATGCACACGACCGTATTTTTTCACGGTTCCGTTGGTCCGTGATCCGTGACCGTTTTTTCGTCCGTGGGTCTTCCTTGATTTTTGGAGGATCCACGGACATGAAAAAAAAGTCGTTTTGGTGTCCGCCTGGCCGTGCGGAGCCAAACGGATCCGTCCTGAATTACAATGCAAGTCAATGGGGACGGATCCGTTTGACGTTGACACAATATGGTGCAATTTCAAACGGATCCGTCCCCCATTGACTTTCAATGTAAAGTCAGGAGTTAATATACCATAGGATCGGAGTTTTCTCCAATCCGATGGTATATTTTAACTTGAAGCGTCCCCATCACCATGGGAACGCCTCTATGTTAGAATATACCATCGGATTTGAGTTACATAGTGAAACTCAGATCCGACAGTATATTCTAACACAGAGGCGTTCCCATAGTGATGGGGACGCTTCTAGTTAGAATATACTACAAACTGTGTACATGACTGCCCCCTGCTGCCTGGCAGCACCCGATCTTTTACAGGGGGCTATGATCAGCACAATTAACCCTTCAGGTGCCGCACCTGAAGGGGTTAATTGTGCGTATCATAGCCCCCTGTAAGAGATCAGGGGCTGCCATGCAGCAGGGGGCAGACCCCCCCTCCCTCCCCAGTTTGAGTATCATTGGTGGCCAGTGTGCGGCCCCCCCGCCCCCCTCTATTGTAATATCATTGGTGGCCAGTGTGCGCCCCCCCCGCCCCCCCCCCCTCTATTGTAATATCATTGGTGGCCAGTGTGCGCCCCCCCCTGCCCCCCCTCTATTGTAATATCATTGGTGGCCAGTGTGCGGCCTCCGTCGGCCCCCCTCCCCCCCTCTATTGTAATTTCATTGGTGGCCAGTGTGCGGCCTCCCCTCCCCCCCCTCCCGATCATTGGTGGCAGCGGAGATTCCGATCTGAGTCCCAGTTTAATCGCTCTGGGGCTCCGATCGGTAACCAGGACGCTACTGCAGGCCTGGTTGCCATGGTTACTTAGCAATATTACAATATTAGAAGCATCATACCTGCTGGCTGCTGCGCTGTCTGTGTCCGGCCGGGAGCTCCTCCTACTGGTTAGTGACAGATCATTAAGCAATGCGCCGCACAGACCTGTCACTTACCAATAGGAGGAGCTCCCGGCCGGACACAGCGCAGCAGCCAGCAGGTAAGTATGATGCTTCTAATATTGTAATATTGCTAAGTAACCATGGCAACCAGGCCTGCAGTAGCGTCCTGGTTGCCATAGTTACCGATCGGAGCCCCAGATCGATTAAACTGGCACTCCGATCGGAATCTCCGCTGCCACCAATGATCGGGGGGGGGGGGGGGGGGCACACTGGCCACCAATGATATTCAAACTGGGGAGGTCTGCCCCCTGCTGCCTGGCAGCCCCTAATCTCTTATAGGGGGTTATGATATGCACAATTAACCCCTCAGGTGCAGCACCTGAGGGGTTAATTGTGCGGATCACAGCCCCCTGTAAGAGATCGGGTGCTGCCAGGCAGCAGGGGGCAGACATGTACACAGTTCGTAGTATATTCTAACTAGAAGCGTCCCCATCACTATGGGAACGCCTCTGTGTTAGAATATACTGTCGGATATGAGTTTTCACGAAGTGAAAACTCATCTCTGAAAAAGCTTTTATGCAGACGGATCCGAAGATCCGTCTGCATAAAAGTAACCTACGGCCACGGATCACGGACGCGGATGCCAATCATTGACTTGAATGGGTCCGCGAAAAAAAAACGGAAAACGTCACAACGGCCACGGATGCACACAACGGTCATGTGCATGAGGCCTAAGACACTAACAATTCAATACAGCGCAATAAATCTGTATTGTGCTGCATTAAAACAGGCATCAGACCCTGTAATGTTGAAGTCCCAGAGTGGGACAAATAATAAAGTTTAAAAAAAAAGTTTAAAAAATTACGTTTTCAAAATAAAAATGTAAAGTTACAAGTAAAAAAAAAAGCGTCCTTTTCCCACAATAAAGTAAACAAATTTGTAAAAAATTGGGAAAAAAAGAAAAGTAGACATATTAGGTATCGCCGCGTCTGTATCGACCAGCTCTATAAAAATATCACATGAACTAACCACTCAGATGAACACCGTCAAAAAAATTAAATAAAAACTGTGCTAAAAAAGCTATTTTTTTGTCACCTTACATCACTAAAAGTGCAACACCAAGCGATCAAAAAGGCGTATGCCCCCCAAAATAGTACAAATCTAACCATCACCTAATCCCGCAAAAAATTAGCCCCTACCTAAGACAATCGCCCAAAAAACTAAAAAACTATGGCTCAGAATATAGAGACACTAAAACATCATTTTTATTTGTTTTAAAAATTCTGTCATTGTGTAAAACATAAGTAAATAAAAAAAAGTATACATATTAGTTATCGCCGCATCCGTAATAACCTGCTCTATAAAAATATCACATGACCTAACCCCTTAGGTGAACACCGTAAAAAAAATTAAATTAAAACAGTGTAAAAAAAGCCATTTTTTGTCACCTTACATCACAAAAAGTGTAATAGCAACCGATCAAAAAGTCATATGCACCCCAAAATAGTGCCAATGAAACCATCATCTCATCCCGCAAAAATCATACCCTACCTAAGATAATCGCCCAAAAACTGAAAAAAACTATGGCTCTCAGACTATGGAGACACTAAACATGATTTTTGTTTGTTTCAAAAATGAAATCATTGTGTAAATAAAAAAGTAGACATATTAGGTATTGCCACATCCGTAATAACCTGCTCTATAAAAATATCACATGACCTAACCCCTCACGTAAATAGCGTAAAAAATATTTAAAAAACTGTGTAAAAAAAGCTATTTTTTGTCACCTTACATCACAAACAGTGTATTAGCAAGCAAACAAAAATTCATACGCTCCATAAAATAGTACCAATCCAACCGTCATCTCATCCCGAAAAAAAATGAGCCCCTACACAAGACAGTCACCCAAAAAATAAATAAAACTACGGCTTTCAGAACTCCTTCACAACTCCTACACACTCCTTCACAAGCTCCTCCCCCAGCAACAAATGTAACACCTTAGTGAGCTAGGCTCATTAGCAAACGCACAATAGCAAACACCTGACCAAATTCCTTACCTCTTCTCAAGCAATGGTCAGCAAAAAAAACACAGATGAGCCAGTTGCAAACTCCAAGCCAATCTCTTGCAGTATCTCTTCAATCTCTTCAGTCTCCTGCAATATCTCTACACTGTACTTAATGTAGTACTTGAAGGTAGTACTTGCAGCTAATGAATTAGGCCAGCTAATGAGTCTGTCTCTATATATACACACACTCCTTCACAAGCTCCTCCCCCAGCAACAAAAGTAACACCTTAGTAAACTAGGCTCATTAGCAAACGCACAATAGCAAACACCTGACCAAATTCCTTACCTCTTCTCAAGCAATGGTCAGCAAAAAAAAACACAGATGAGCCAGTTGCAAACTCCAAGCCAATCTCTTGCAGTATCTCTTCAATCTCTTCAGTCTCCTGCAATATCTCTACACTGTACTTAATGTAGTACTTGAAGGTAATGAATTCTGCTTTCATGATAGCTCTACTTAATAGAAAGGAACTGAACAAAAAAGATGGTTTGCATCTTTCTCTCAAAGGAACAAATGTACTTAGTGAACAACTCCAAGAATTTGCGGAAGAGTATTTAAACTAGGAAGGGGGGGCAAAAGAGTGAAAATAAAAGAGTCCAATTGCCAGTACAGGTCAGAAGCACAGAGGTTAAGAAATTATAAGCTCAGAGTCCTGTCTACAAATGCTCGCAGTTTAGGTAAAAAAATCAATGAACTTGGGTCAATAATGGCATCTGAGAATGTAGATTTAGTGGCTGTTACGGAGACATGGTTTAATGAAAGAAATGACTGGGACATAACCATACCAGGGTACTCTTTATACAGAAGAGACAGAGAAGGCAAGAAAGGAGGAGGAGTGGCCCTGTATGTGAAAGATAGCATTAAATCTAACCTAATACAAGTTGGTGAGGCCAACATAGAGTCAGTTTGGGTTACGTTGCAGTTTGCTAACCATGCAGTAACTCGTGTAGGTGTGATATATAGACCACCTGGTCAAGTTAAAGAACTAGATGATCTACTAGTTGAAGAAATAGCTAAAATGACAATGAAAGGAGAAGTTATCATTATGGGAGATTTCAATCTTCCAGATATAAACTGGAAAACCAAAATAGCAAGTTCTACCAGGAGTACAGATATTCTAAATTCCCTACTGGGGTTATCTCTACAACAAGTGGTTGAGGAGCCAACCCGGAGGGAGGCCATTTTGGATTTGGTATTCACAAATGGGGATTCGGTATATGATGTCATTGTAGGCGAAACCTTGGGATCTAGTGATCACCAGTCAGTGTGGTTTAATATAAGAACTGTGAAAGAGTCCCACCACACAAAAACAAAAGTTTTAGATTTTAGAAAAACAGACTTTTCAAAAATGAAATTAGTCATAAATGAGTCCTTATCAGACTGGAACGGATTACATGGAGTCCAGGAGAAATGGGACTACTTAAAAGGTGCATTATTGAAGGCAACAGAAAATTGCATTAGACTTGTCAGTAAAAGCAAAAAAAGGAAGAGACCACTGTCGTACTCAGCAGAAGTGGCCCAAATCATTAAAAATAAAAAGCTAGCATTTTGTAATTATAAAAAAACCCAGAGCAATGAAGATAAGGAAATCTACAAGATTAGGCAGAAAGAGGCCAAGCAATTTATAAGAACTTCTAAAGCGCAGGCAGAAGAAAAACTAGCTCAGTCTATGAAAAAAGGGGATAAGACATTCTTCAGATATATAAATGAAAAAAGGAAATTAAAACAAGGAATAACTAAATTAAAAACAAAGGACGGAAGGTATGTAGAAGAGAATAAAGGGCTAGCCGACTGCCTTAATGAATACTTCTGTTCAGTTTTTACAAAAGAAAAAGAAGGAGAAGGACCTCCACTAGAAAGGATGACTAATAAATTGTTTGATGCATGTGTCTTTACAGAGGAAGATGTTCTAAGTTTGCTGTCTAAAGTGAAGACAAATAAGTCACAGGGGCCTGAAGAGATACACCCAAAATTATTAAAAGAGCTTAGTGGTGAGCTGGCAAAACCGTTAACAGATTTATTTAACCAATCATTAGTAACAGGAGTCGTCCCGGAAGATTGGAAATTGGCAAATGTTGTGCCCATTCACAAGAAAGGTAGTAGGGAGGAATCGAGCAACTATAGACCAGTGAGTCTGACATCAATAGCAGGCAAATTAATGGAAACCCTATTAAAGGATAGGATTGTGGAACATCTAAAATCCCATGGATTGCAAGATGAAAAACAACATGGGTTTACTTCAGGGAGATCATGTCAAACAAATCTTATAGATTTTTTTGACTGGGTGACTAAAATAATAGACGGTGGAGGTGCAGTAGACATCGCATATCTAGATTTTAGTAAGGCTTTTGACACTGTCCTACATAGAAGACTTATCAATAAACTGCAGTCATTGAGCATGGACTCCCATATTGTTGAGTGGATTAGGCAGTGGCTGAGTGACAGACAGCAGAGGGTTGTAGTCAATGGAGAACATTCAAAACAAGGTCATGTTACCAGTGGGGTTCCACAGGGATCTGTACTGGGACCAATTTTGTTTAATATCTTCATAAGTGATATTGCAAAAGGCCTCGATGGTAAGGTTTGTCTTTTTGCTGATGACACAAAGATATGTAACAGGGTTGATGTTCCTGGAGGGAAACGCCAAATGGAAAAGGATTTAGGAAAACTAGAAGAATGGTCAGAACTCTGGCAACTGAAATTTAATGTGGATAAGTGCAAGATAATGCACCTGGGGCGTAAAAACCCAAGGGCAGAATATAGAATATTTGACACAGTCCTGACCTCAGTATCTGAGGAAAGGGATTTAGGAGTAATTATTTCAGAAGACTTAAAGGTGGGAAGACAATGTAATAGAGCAGCACGAAATGCCAGCAGAATGCTTGGATGTATAGGGAGAGGTATAAGCAGTAGAAAGAGTGAAGTGCTTATGCCGCTGTACAGAACACTGGTGAGACCTCACTTGGGGTATTGTGCGCAGTACTGGAGGCCATATCTCCAGAAGGATATAGATACTCTAGAGAGAGTTCAGAGAAGAGCTACTAAACTAGTACATGGATTGCAGGATAAAACTTACCAGGAAAGATTAAAGGACCTTAACATGTATAGCTTGGAAGAAAGAAGAGACAGAGGGGATATGATAGAAACTTTTAAATACATAAAGGGAATCAACTCGGTAAAGGAGGAGAGCATATTTAAAAGAAGAAAAACTACCACAAGAGGACACAGTTTTAAATTAGAGGGGCATAGGTTTAAAAGTAATATAAGGAAGTATTACTTTACTGAGAGAGTAGTGGATGCATGGAATAGCCTTCCTGCAGAAGTGGTAGCTGCAAATACAGTGAAGGAGTTTAAGCATGCATGGGATAGGCATAAGGCCATCCTTCATATAAGATAGGGCCAGGGACTATTAATAGGATTCAGATATATTGGGCAGACTAGATGGGCCAAATGGTTCTTATCTGCCGACACATTCTATGTTTCTATGTTTCTATGGAGACACTAAAAAATCTTTCTTTTTTAAAAAATGCTTTGTTACGTAAAACTGAAACAAACTATCAAAAAAGTAGTCATATTTAGTATTGACGCATCCATGACAACCTGCTCTATAAAAATACCACATAAACTATCCTGTCAGATGAATGTTGTAAATAACAAAAAATAAAAACGGTACCAAAACAGTTATTTCTTGTTACCTTGCCTCACAAAAAGTGTAATATAGAGCAACCAAAAATCATATGTACCCTAAAATAGTACCAACAAAACTGCCACCTTATCCCGTAGTTTCCAAAATGGGGTCACTTTTTAGGAGTTTCTACTCTAGGGGTGCATCAGGGGGGCTTCAAATGGAACAAGGTGTCAAAAAAAACAGTCCAGCAAAATCTGCCTTCCAAAAACCGTATGGCATTCCTTTCCTTCTGCGCCCTGCCGTGTGCCCGTACAGCGGTTTACAACCACATATGGGGTGTTTCTGTAAACTACAGAATCAGGGCAATAAATATTGAGTTTTATTTGGCGGTTAACCCTTGCTTTGTAACTGGAAAAAATTGATTCAAATGGAAAATCTTCCAAAAAAGTGAAATTTTGAAGTTTTATCTCTATTTTCCATTAATTCTTTTGGAACACCTAAAGGGTTAACAAAGTTTGTAAAATCAGTATTGAATACTTTAAGGGGTGTAGTTTGTAAAATGGGGTCATTTTTTTGCCTTAATTTTACCACTGTCATGTAGTACAATATGTGACCAAAAAACAATCTTAGAATGGCCTGGATAAGTATTTTAAAATTATCACCACATAAAGTGACACATGGCTGATGTGCAAAAAATGGCCTTGGTCCTTAAGGTGAAATATGGCAGGGTCCTTAAGGGGTTAAAGAGGTTTTCCAGCCGCCTCCTGCCGGAAGCAGAAGTCCTCACTGTGTAGTGACTGTGCTGATATCCTGCAGCTCAGCTCACCCCACCACCAGCTGTAAAAAATGGGTGTCAGACCCCATTAATCTAATATCAATATCCTTAAGATAAGCAATCAACAGCTACAGGCTGAAACCCCCTTTAAACGGAGAATTCCACGATTGTTGTAAAAAAGATATCAGACATCATATAGCACAACAATCTCTTTCTAAGGGCTCTTTCACACTTGCGTTATTGTCTTCCGGCATAGAGTTCCGTCGTCGGGACTCTATGCCGGAAGAATACTGATCAGGATTATCCTAATGCATTCTGAATGGAGAGTAATCCGTTCAGGATGCATCAGGATGTCTTCAGTTCCGGTACGGAACGTTTTTTGGCCGGAGAAAATACCGCAGCATGCTGCGCTTTTTGCTCCGGCCAAAAATCCTGAAGACTTGCCGCAAGGCCGGATCCGGGATCAATGCCCATTGAAAGGCATTGATCCGGATCCGGCCTTAAGCTAAACGTCGTTTCGGCGCATTGCCGCATCCGACATTTAGCTTTTTCTGAATAGTTACCATGGCTGCCGGGACGCTAAAGTCCTGACAGCCATGGTAAGTGTAGCGGGGAGCAGGGGAGCAGCATACTTACCGTCCGTGCGGCTCCCCGGGCGCTCCAGAGTGACGTCAGGGCGCCCCAAGCGCATGGATCACGTGATCACATGGATCACGTCATCCATGCGCATGGGGCGCTCTGACGTCATTCTGGAGCGCCCGGGGAGCCGCACGGACTGTAAGTATACCGCTCCCCCGCTCCCCACTACTACTATGGCAACCAGAACTTTAATAGCGTCCTGGGTGCCATAGTAACACTGAAAGCATTTGGAAGACGGTTCCGTCTTCAAATGCTTTCAGTACACTTGCGTTGTTACGGATCCGGCAGGCACCTCCGGCAACGGAAGTGCATGCCGGATCCCAACAACGCAAGTGTGAAAGAGGCCTAATAAAGGTAAAACCAACCCTGCACCTCACATGGATCCAGAGATCTCCACTTTCACTGCTCCAGTTGCTCTGCTAGATTATCTTCAGCTGGGGGGGGGGGGGGGGTGTCCTTTCTGCTACAGCTCTCTCCTTGTAAATGCTAAAGCGTCTAGCAGAACATAAGGCTGGTGGCAGTTATAGATTTGAACTGAGCGCGTTCGAGGAGCTCAGTGAGACGGACAAAAAAAAAAAGCCCAGCAAGTGGCGCTGTACAGATACATTTTATTCTACATCTCAGTGGCTACGCTAAATTTTGGATTACATGAAATGCCGAGAGTTTTCAGATCCAGGCGCTTGTTTGAAAAATGCAGAATATGTTTTGTTACACAAGCCGTTAATGAATAAGTCAGAAATGATTATAATTGTTGTAAACAGAAACTAATTATAGGTTAATGATTACATAATAATTTGGTCATTACATGTCACAATGACAGTCATTATAAACGGTATTTAGGTCACAGGTCACACCCGTAACACCCTTATACCCTCACTGTATATATAATAGAGCGGCAGTAGTATCCCTGCTTCACCTGAAGACCATACTCATCATCATACGTGCATCATTCAGGTAGGTACCAAAACTTCTACTCTTATCCAGACAAAAAGATACTGCCCCCATTGTGAAGGGACTGTCCTCAACCTTGGGGAACGTTTTTGGGTGACAACTAAACTCATGGCGCCAAATAGACACAACAAGACCTATGGGTGAAACAAAAACAGTTACTCACTTATCTTGTTTTTCATGCCTCTGGTGAGAGACCCATAGAGTAGATAGAGTCCTTAGCTAGTGGTGACCCGCTATGGGGCTGGTTCACATCAGCACATGCATATGGCAAATATCCAGTGTCCAGTGCCTGTTTGACTCTATCCCATTCCTTCTAGGGGGTAAACGTTATAAGTGCCCATTCAGGGCAGAGGATGCAGGTTTCACTTGAAGAGACTTGAACGTCCTTACTTATTCCGCTGGGGCGGGGAGTCATTGACAGATTGACTCCCTATACAGAAGTCAAAGATGGCTTATTACTGTCCTTACCTTCCTGATGGCTACAGTTACAGTGCTGTAAGGGAGAGCATAAGGTTCCTTGCACTTTGCCCGATTTACATTAACGGTGGTGGAAATGTACCATTGTATAGGGGTTGTCCACGCAATCATTCATGACTTATCCTCCAGATAGGCCATCAGGGTCTGACTCCTCTGATGCACTTTATTAGGAGCAGCACTGCAGTAACCAACTCTGTCCACTGTGAAATGGATGGAGCTGGGTAGTTTAGACAACAACTTCCAGTGCCAGAGCTACTGCTGCTAATCAGTGAGGTGCAGAGGGTCAAAGTCATACTGATCAGACACTGGTGACCTATCCTGATAGGACACCAATAGTAAATTAGTGAACAGTGTCTTTTGCTTCACTGTGAATTATGAGATCTGGGAATAAAATTGGCTTGACAGGAGGTGTTATACTATATGCTGTGTGGGGCTGGAGGTGTTATACTATATACTGTGTGGGGCTGGAGGTGTTATACTATATACTGTGTGGGGCTGGGGTGTTATACTATATACTGTGTGAGGCTGGGGATGTTATACTATATACTGTGTGGGGCTGGGGATGTTATACTATATACTGTGTGGGGCTGGGCTGTTATACTATATACTGTGAGGGGCTGGGGGTGTTATACTATATACTGTGTGGGGCTGGGGTGTTATACTATATACTGTGTGGGGCTGGGGTGATATACTATATACTGTGTGGGGCTGGGGTGATATACTATATACTGTGTGGGGCTGTAGGTGTTATACTATATACTGTGAGGGGCTGTAGGTGTTATACTATATACTGTGTGGGGCTGGGGTGTTATACTATATACTGTGTGGGGCTGGGGTGATATACTATATACTGTGAGGGCCTGGGGGTGTTATACTATATACTGTGTGGGGCTGTAGGTGTTATACTATATACTGTGAGGGGCTGGGGGTGTTATACTATATACTGTGTGGGGCTGGGGTGTTATACTATATACTGTGTGGGGCTGGGGTGATATACTATATACTGTGTGGGGCTGGGGTGATATACTATATACTGTGTGGGGCTGGGGTGATATACTATATACTATGTGGTGCTGGGGTGATATACTATATACTGTGTGGGGCTGGGGGTGTTATACTATATACTGTGTGGGGCTGGGGGTGTTATACTATATACTGTGTGGGGCTGGAGGTGTTATACTATATACTGTAAGGTGCTGGGATGTTATACTATATACTGTGTGGGGCTGGGGTGTTATACTATATACTGTGTGGGGCTGGGGTGATATACTATATACTGTGAGGGGCTGGGGTGATATACTATATACTGCATGGGGCTGGGGGTGTTATACTATATACTGTGTGGGGCTGGGGTGATATACTATATACTGTGTGGGGCTGGAGGTGTTATACTATATACTGTGTGGGGCTGGGGTGTTATACTATATACAGTGTGGGGCTGTAGGTGTTATACTATATACTGTGTGGGGCTGGGGTGTTATACTATATACTGTGTGGGGCTGGGGTGATATACTATATACTGTGAGGGGCTGGGGTGATATACTATATACTGCATGGGGCTGGGGGTGTTATACTATATACTGTGTGGGGCTGGGGTGATATACTATATACTGTGTGGGGCTGGAGGTGTTATACTATATACTGTGAGGGGCTGGGGGTGTTATACTATATACTGTGAGGGGCTGGGGTGATATACTATATACTGTGAGGGGCTGGGGTGATATACTATATACTGTATGGGGCTGAGGTGTTATACTATATACTGTGTGGGGCTGGAGGTGTTATACTATATACTGTGTGGGGCTGGGGGTGTTATACTATATACTGTGTGGGGCTGGGGGTGTTATACTATATACTGTGTGGGGCTGGAGGTGTTATACTATATACTGTGTGGGGCTGAGTGTGTTATACTATATACTGTGTGGGGCTGGGGTGATATACTATATACTGTGTGGGGCTGTGGTGTTATACTATATACTGTGTGGGGCTGGAGGTGTTATACTATATACAGTGTGGGGCTGAGGTGTTATACTATATACTGTGTGGGGCTGGAGGTGTTATACTATATACCGTGTGGGGCTGAGGTGTTATACTATATACTGTGTGGGGCTGGGGTGTTATACTATATACTGTGTGGGGCTAGAGGTGTTATACTATATACTGTGAGGGGCTGGGGTGTTATACTATATACTGTGTGGGGCTGAGGGTGTTATACTATGTACTGTGTGGGGCTGGGGTGTTATACTATATACTGTGAGGGGCTGGAGGTGTTATACTATATACTGTGTGGGGCTGAGGGTGTTATACTATATACTGGGTGGGGCTGGGGTGATATTCTATATACTGTGTGGGGCTGGGGTGTTATACTATATACTGTGTGGGGCTGTGGTGTTATACTATATACTGTGTGGGGCTGGAGGTGTTATACTATATACAGTGTGGGGCTGAGGTGTTATACTATATACTGTGTGGGGCTGGAGGTGTTATACTATATACTGTGAGGGGCTGGAGGTGTTATACTATATACTGTGTGGGGCTGAGGGTGTTATACTATATACTGTGTGGGGCTGGGGTGTTATACTATATACTGTGAGGGGCTGGAGGTGTTATACTATATACTGTGCGGGGCTGGGGGTGTTATACTATATACTGTGCGGGGCTGGGGGTGTTATACTATATACTGTGTGGGGCTGAGGGTGTTATACTATATACTGTGTGGGGCTGAGGGTGTTATACTATATACTGTGTGGGGCTGGGGTGATATACTATATACTGTGCGGGGCTGGGGGTATTATACTATATACTGTGTGGGGCTGAGGGTGTTATACTATATACAGTGTGGGGCTGAGGTGTTATACTATATACTGTGTGGGGCTGGAGGTGTTATACTATATACTGTGAGGGGCTGGAGGTGTTATACTATATACTGTGTGGGGCTGAGGGTGTTATACTATATACTGTGTGGGGCTGGGGTGTTATACTATATACTGTGAGGGGCTGGAGGTGTTATACTATATACTGTGCGGGGCTGGGGGTGTTATACTATATACTGTGCGGGGCTGGGGGTGTTATACTATATACTGTGTGGGGCTGAGGGTGTTATACTATATACTGTGTGGGGCTGAGGGTGTTATACTATATACTGTGTGGGGCTGGGGTGATATACTATATACTGTGTGGGGCTGGAGGTGTTATACTATATACTGTGTGGGGCTGGGGTGTTATACTATATACTGTGTGGGGCTGGGGGGTTATACTATATACTGTGTGGGGCTGGGGGGTTATACTATATACTGTGTGGGGCTGGGGGTGTTATACTATATACTGTGTGGGGTTGGGGATGTTATACTATATACTGTGTGGGGTTGGGGGTGTTATACTATATACTGTGTGGGGCTGGGGATGTTATACTATATAATGTGTGGGGCTGTGGTTGTTATACTATATACAGTGTGGGGCTGTGGTTGTTATACTATATATAGTGTGGGGCTGGAGGTGTTATACTATATATTGTGTGGGGCTGGAGGTGTTATACTATATACTGTGTGAGGGGCTGGAGGTGTTATACTATATACTGTGAGGGGCTGGAGGTGTTATACTATATACTGTGTAGGTCTGGAGGTGTTATACTATATACTATGTGGGGCTGTGGTTGTTATACTATATACTGTGTGGGGTTGGGGATGTTATACTATATACTGTGTGGGGCTGGAGTGTTATACTATATACTGTGTGGGGCTGTGGTTGTTATACTATATACTGTGTGGGGCTGGAGGTGTTACACTATATACTGTGTGGGGCTGGGGGGTTATACTATATACTGTGAGGGGCTGTGGTTGTTATACTATATACTGTGAGGGGCTGGGGTGTTATACTATATACTGTGAGGGGCTGGAGGTGTTATACTATATACTGTGTGGGGCTGTGGTTGTTATACTATATACTGTGAGGGGCTGGAGGTGTTATACTATATAATGTGTGGGGCTGGCGTGTTATACTATATACGTTATACTATATACTGTGTGGGGCTGGGGTGATATACTATATACTGTGTGGGGCTGAGGGTGTTATACTATATACAGTGTGGGGCTGGGGTGTTACACTATATACTGTGAGGGGCTGGGGGTGTTATACTATATACAGTGTGGGGCTGGGGTGTTATACTATATACTGTGTGGGGCTGGTGTGTTACACTATATACTGTGAGGGGCTGGGGGTGTTATACTATATACAGTGTGGGGCTGGGGTGTTATACTATATACTGTGAGGGGCTGGGGTGTTATACTATATACTGTGAGGGGCTGAGGGTGTTATACTATATACTGTGTGGGGCTGGAGGTGTTATACTATATACTGTGTGGGGCTGGGGTGTTATACTATATACAGTGTGGGGCTGTAGGTGTTATACTATATACTGTGTGGGGCTGTAGGTGTTATACTATATACTGTGTGGGGCTGGGGTGTTATACTATATACTGTGAGGGGCTGGGGTGTTATACTATATACTGTGAGGGGCTGAGGGTGTTATACTATATACTGTGTGGGGCTGGAGGTGTTATACTATATACTGTGTGGGGCTGGGGTGTTATACTATATACAGTGTGGGGCTGTAGGTGTTATACTATATACTGTGTGGGGCTGTAGGTGTTATACTATATACTGTGTGGGGCTGGGGTGTTATACTATATACTGTGAGGGGCTGGGGGTGTTATACTATATACAGTGTGGGGCTGGGGTGTTACACTATATACTGTGAGTGGCTGGGGGTGTTATACTATATACAGTGTGGGGCTGGGGTGTTATACTATATACTGTGTGGGGCTGAGGTGTTATACTATATACAGTGTGGGGCTGTAGGTGTTATACTATATACTGTGTGGGGCTGGGGTGTTACACTATATACTGTGAGGGGCTGGGGGTGTTATACTATATACAGTGTGGGGCTGGGGTGTTATACTATATACTGTGTGGGGCTGGGGTGTTACACTATATACTGTGAGGGGCTGGGGGTGTTATACTATATACAGTGTGGGGCTGGGGTGTTATACTATATACTGTGAGGGGCTGGGGTGTTATACTATATACTGTGAGGGGCTGAGGGTGTTATACTATATACTGTGTGGGGCTGGAGGTGTTATACTATATACTGTGTGGGGCTGGGGTGTTATACTATATACAGTGTGGGGCTGTAGGTGTTATACTATATACTGTGTGGGGCTGTAGGTGTTATACTATATACTGTGTGGGGCTGGGGTGTTATACTATATACTGTGAGGGGCTGGGGTGTTATACTATATACTGTGAGGGGCTGAGGGTGTTATACTATATACTGTGTGGGGCTGGGATGTTATACTATATACTGTGTGGGGCTGGGGTGTTATACTATATACTGTGAGGGGCTGGGGTGTTATACTGGCAAGCAACGGGATCATTCTCACGGCCCAGAAGGACAGCTACAAGGCAACACCAGTTCCTGGATTACAAACTGAGGGCAACGCTAGTACCCGTACAGCGCCTCTATCTACTAAGGAACCAAAATCAGCAGTGCAAGCATGGAGCCCTGCTACACTCAGGAGGAGTTTGATAGAGAGGTTAATGGGGTGCTGTCTCTCTTGGGACCCAACCCCGCGGAAAACCTCGTACAGATGGTGAAGTGGAGGATCAGAAAGTACCTGCAGGCCATGGCAGCGGTAGACAGGAGGGAGATACCCCAGCGGCCGAGCAAGTTCCCAGTAGCTGAAGGTGCCGTCCTTGCTCCCCAGAGGCAATGTGAATTACAGAGAGCTGAAGGTGCCGTCCAGTCTCCCCAACAGCCGAGTATTGTATTGGGAGCAGAGACAACCGGTCTCTCTCTCCAGCGGCAGTGTGTACCCTTAGGAGAGGAGACAGTTGGTCCCTCTCCACAGCAGCCAAGTGAGTCCCAGGGAGCTGAAGGTGCTGTCCTTCCTCCCCAGCGGCAGTGTGTCCTGCAGGGAGCAGAGATAGTTGGTCTCTCTCCCCAGCAGCCAAGTGAGTCCCAGGGAGCTGAAGGTACCGTCCTTGCTCCCCAGCGGCAGTGTGTATTCATGGAGAAGAGACCGTCGGTCCTCTCCCCCAACAGGAACCAGAAGTACCAGAGGTCGCGGACCTCATAGACTGGTCCTGGGAGGACTCCCAGCAGGCAGGGGGAGATGGCACCGAAGTCTCTCTACCGGCCTTACAGGGATGCTGGGCAGACGGCCCAGATCTCCAGTGGCAGTGTGAGTACCAGGAGGAGGAGGTAAGCGATCCCTACCCTCCACAGCTAACCCCTACCGAGATACTGAGGTCAGTAGAGGAGCCGTTAGCTTCCTCTGTTCCCCTCCAAGCAGAAGAGCTGGCATCTGGGCAGAGCGCCGCTGGCCTCTGCCCTAACTTTCCCTTTGTTACCGGGCAGGACTATACCCCGGTTGCTCCAGCGGAAGAGCTGGCAACTGGGCAGAGCACAGTTGGCCTCTGCCCTCCTTTGTCCCAGGCTTGTCTATCTGCAGGTCCCCCTAGCTGAAGCACTGGCACCAGGGCAGAGTACCGCCGGTCTCTTCTCACTCAGCGACCCACAAAGCCAAGAGACCAGTGCCCAACACAGCCATGTTGAAGCCATGGGACCGAAACAGGCTACAAAATTCCCCAGGTGCAGTAACCAACTGATGGGGGGGGGGAGGACTGCACTGTAGATTGTATATTATTGTGGGGGGGCTGCCTTGTTGATTGTAATTTACTGTGGGTGGGTGACTCAACTAACTCAGGCACTGACCGACAGAAGGTCAGCTACCTGGTTAGTCTCCCCCCGAATGGGAAGATATGTGGCGAAAGCCACTTCGCCACAGTGTTTTGGAGGGGGCTGTTTGCCCGCCTCCTGCCCCAGGATTACGGCCCTTTAAGATACTTTTACTAACTTTTAAACCCCTGAACCTATTCAAGTGAATTTTGGATAGGTTTGTCCCGAAGTTATACTGGTTAAATTGATATAAGTTATATGTATGTACAATGTAAACTCACAAAGTTGTAACAATTTATAAGAAGTGTAACTTTTCAGCTTAGGAGATAGTTGTGTAGATACAGAAATTGACTCAATTATCTCCTAGACAGAGGGGAGGAATATGCTGGGTGTGTTTCTATTGTCCCATTGTCCCATTGTGTCCGATTTGCTGCTGTACTTACATTGTATGTGTTGTAATATATTGATTGGTTGTATTTCAAAACCCTGTGGGCAGTACTATGTTTGTGGATTGTAAATAAAAGAGGCTGTACGTGCAAGTACAGTCAGAGGCTGCTTAACCCTCAAGCGAAGTGTTGTCTCGTTCTTGGGGGAATTGGATTGTATGCTGATTGCCAGGAGTGTAAGCCGATTGTATGCTTTTCCTGTTCCGCGGTTTCCAGTGTTCGTGCAGTTTGCAGTTCGGCAGACTGGTGCTTGCAGTAGCTGCCTGTGCATTGAAAGGAGGATATCGTCTGAACGGAGCTGTGTGCTGAACGGTCCGTTAGAACTATATACTGTGAGGGGCTGAGGGTGTTATACTATATACTGTGTGGGGCTGAGGGTGTTATACTATATACTGTGTGGGGCTGGAGGTGTTATACTATATACAGTGTGGGGCTGGGGATGTTATACTATATACTGTGTGGGGCTGGAGGTGTTATACTATATACTGTGTGGGGCTGGGGTGTTATACTATATACTGTGTGGGGCTGAGGATGTTATACTATATACTGTGTGGGGCTGGGGTGTTATACTATATACTGTGTGGGGCTGGGGTGTTATACTATATACTGTGTGGGGCTGGGGTGATATACTATATACTGTGTGGGGCTGGGGTGTTATACTATATACTGTGTGGGGCTGGGGTGTTATACTATATACAGTGTGGGGCTGGGGATGTTATACTATATACTGTGTAGGTCTGGAGGTGTTATACTATATACTGTGTGGGGCTGGGCTGTTATACTATATACTGTGAGGGGCTGGGGGTGTTATACTATATACTGTGTGGGGCTGGGGTGTTATACTATATACTGTGTGGGGCTGGGGTGTTATACTATATACTGTGTGGGGCTGGAGGTGTTATACTATATACTGTGTGGGGCTGGGGTGTTATACTATATACAGTGTGGGGCTGGGGGTGTTATACTATATACAGTGTGGGGCTGGGGGTGTTATACTATATACAGTGTGGGGCTGTAGGTGTTATACTATATACTGTGTGGGGCTGTAGGTGTTATACTATATACAGTGTGGGGCTGGGGTGTTATACTATATACAGTGTGGGGCTGAGGGTGTTATACTATATACTGTGTGGGGCTGGGGTGTTATACTATATACTGTGTGGGGCTGGGGTGATATACTATATACTGTGTGGGGCTGGGGGTGTTATACTATATACAGTGTGGGGCTGTAGGTGTTATACTATATACTGTGTGGGGCTGTAGGTGTTATACTATATACTGTGTGTGGCTGGGGTGTTATACTATATACTGTGAGGGGCTGGGGGTGTTATACTATATACAGTGTGGGGCTGGGGTGTTATACTATATACTGTGTGGGGCTGGAGGTGTTATACTATATACTGTGTGGGGCTGGAGGTGTTATACTATATACTGTGTGGGGCTGGGGTGTTACACTATATACAGTGTTGGGCTGGGGGGGTTATACTATATACTGTGTGGGGCTGAGGGTGTTATACTATATACTGTGTGGGGCTGGGGTGTTATACTATATACTGTGTGGGGCTGAGGTGTTATACTATATACTGTGTGGGGCTGGGGGTGATATACTATATACTGTGTGGGGCTGGGGTGTTATACTATATACTGTGTGGGGCTGGGGTGTTATACTATATACAGTGTGGGGCTGGGGTGTTATACTATATACTGTGTGGGGCTGGAGGTGTTATACTATATACTGTGTGGGGCTGGGGGTGTTATACTATATACTGTGTGGGGCTGGGGGTGTTATACTATATACTGTGTGGGGCTGGGGTGTTATACTATATACTGTGTGGGGCTGGGGTGTTATACTATATACAGTGTGGGGCTGGGGTGTTACACTATATACAGTGTTGGGCTGGGGGGGGTTATACTATATACTGTGTGGGGCTGAGGGTGTTATACTATATACTGTGTGGGGCTGGGGTGTTATACTATATACTGTGTGGGGCTGGAGGTGTTATACTATATACTGTGTGGGGCTGAGGGTGTTATACTATATACTGTGTGGGGCTGGGGTGTTATACTATATACTGTGTGGGGCTGGGGTGTTATACTATATACTGTGTGGGGCTGAGGATGTTATACTATATACAGTGTGGGGCTGAGGATGTTATACTATATACTGTGTGGGGCTGAGGATGTTATACTATATACAGTGTGGGGCTGGGGTGTTATACTATATACTGTGTGGGGCTGAGGATGTTATACTATATACAGTGTGGGGCTGAGGATGTTATACTATATACTGTGTGGGGCTGAGGATGTTATACTATATACTGTGTGGGGCTGAGGGTGTTATACTATATACTGTGTGGGGCTGGGGTGTTATACTATATACTGTGTGGGGCTGGAGGTGTTATACTATATACTGTGTGGGGCTGAGGGTGTTATACTATATACTGTGTGGGGCTGGGGTGTTATACTATATACTGTGTGGGGCTGGGGTGTTATACTATATACAGTGTGGGGCTGGGGTGATATACTATATACTGTGTGGGGCTGGGGTGTTATACTATATACAGTGTGGGGCTGGAGGTGTTATACTATATACTGTGTGGGGCTGAGGATGTTATACTATATACTGTGAGGGGCTGGGGGTGTTATACTATATACTGTGTGGGGCTGTGGTGTTATACTATATACTGTGAGGGGCTGGAGGTGTTATACTATATACTGAGCGAGGCTGGGGGTGTTATACTATATACTGTGTAGGTCTTGAGGTGTTATACTATATACTGTGTGGGTCTGGAGGTGTTATACTATATACTGTGAGGGGCTGGGGATGTTATACTACATACTGTGTGGGGCTAAGGTGTTATACTATATACAGTGTGGGGCTGGAGGTGTTATACTATATACAGTGTGGGGCTGGGGGTGTTATACTATATACAGTGTGGGGCTGGAGGTGTTATACTATATACAGTGTGGGGCTGGGGGTGTTATACTATATACTGTGAGGGGCTGGAGGTGTTATACTATATACAGTGTGGGGCTGGAGGTGTTATACTATATACAGTGTGGGGCTGGAGGTGTTATACTATATACAGTGTGGGGCTGGAGGTGTTATACTATATACAGTGTGGGGCTGTAGGTGTTATACTATATACAGTGTGGGGCTGGAGGTGTTATACTATATACTGTGTAGGTCTGGAGGTGTTATACTATATACAGTGTGGGGCTGGAGGTGTTATACTATATACAGTGTGGGGCTGGAGGTGTTATACTATATACAGTGTGGGGCTGGGGTGATATACTATATACTGTGTGGGGCTGGGCTTGTTATCCTATATACTGTGTGGGGCTGGAGGTGTTATACTATATACAGTGTGGGGCTGGAGGTGTTATACTATATACAGTGTGGGGCTGGAGGTGTTATACTATATACAGTGTGGGGCTGGAGGTGTTATACTATATACTGTGAGGGGCTGGGGGTGTTATACTATATACTGTGTGGGGCTGGGGTGTTATACTATATACTGTGTGGGGCTGGGGTGTTATACTATATACTGTGTGGGGCTGGGGTGTTATACTATATACTGTGTGGGGCTGGAGGTGTTATACTATATACTGTGTGGGGCTGAGGTGTTATACTATATACTGTGTGGGGCTGGAGGTGTTATACTATATACTGTGTGGGGCTGGAGGTGTTATACTATATATTGTGTAGGGCTGAAGGTGTTATACTATATACTGTGTGGGTCTGGAGGTGTTATACTATATACTGTGTGGGTCTGGAGGTGTTATACTATATACTGTGTGGGGCTGAGGATGTTATACTATATACTGTGTGGGGCTGGGATGTTATACTATATACTGTGTGGGGCTGAGGATGTTATACTATATACTGTGTGGGGCTGGGGCTGTTATACTATATACTGTGTAGGTCTGGGGGTGTTATACTATATACTGTGTAGGTCTGGAGGTGTTATACTATATACTGTGTAGGTCTGGAGGTGTTATACTATATACTGTAAGTTGCTGGGCTTGTTATACTATATACTGTGTGGGGCTGGAGGTGTTATACTATATACTGCTGGTTCACATCACTACATGCACTTTAATATGAAGGATCCAGTGCTTGTCTTTACAACTCCTTTGGATAGAAAGCAGCATCAAGATCCTTCCACTGGTTCCTATCCTTTATTTGCTACTATTATATTGCCCTTGACGAGGCAGAGCCTTTCTTAAATTCTCATTATCCACTGGGAAGCAGAATGAGGCCAACCAGAGCTGATGGATGACATGAAGACTTCCTCGTTATCAGGGACTCGACGTGTCCTCCTGTTACATGGCTGACCAGTAATACCACATTTCTCCTGAAGTGGACGCTGCAGGGAAACAGAGGGGCCACATGGAGCTTCTCCTAGAGCTAACTGCTGATCACCAGGGGTTTAGTAAGCTTCTCCCACACTGATCAGCTGATTGTGGAGGTGACTTCATTCTGAGAAGAGGTTGTCATAGTTTAAAAATGTCAATTGATTTACCCAATGTGCCATAATAATGATGATGAAGGTGGTGGTGTGGGCTCAACTCAGTTCAATAACAGACAATGTATGAATCCTGTAAATACATTTGCTTACTTCTGAAAGTTTTCCTACTTAATCAGTTTAATTTATCATTTACAGGAAAAAGGGTTAACCCTCCCAGGTAACATGGCACAAACAATCACATTGCTGCTGATAACCCTTGGTGAGTTGCACATTTCATTGTCAGAGAGGTCTCTCGCCTCTAAATCAAGCTCTCAATCAGACTCTAGCAGCTCTTTCTCTCCCCTTTCAGAGCAGGAAGACTCAGCACAATCTCGAGCACAAATCATCACCTAAATTAGATTATACCAATCAGCTAGATGTAATTACTCCCAAATTTCTCTGTTTTTGAACCTGATGGAACTTCCTCAGTCCTAGCTAGGGGCAGCAAGGACTATATAGCAGTAAAACCAACAAACGGGCTTTAAGAAGTGGAACCCACAAAATCATGTCCGATTTATGAAGCTCACCACATTGTAACGACCTACAGGAATGCCACTTAGGCCAGTACCACGTGCTATAGGGTGTAAGAAAGACCTTCCCATAACAGAAAATAATTGTCCTGATGGGCAATGGTATAGTCAACGTCTGGTCCTGGGTGGATTCTTAGCTAACATTTAGTAAGGGCCTCTTTGATGACCTGACCTGATTGTGGCCCCTACCTCAGTAGTGCTTTTCATACATTTCTTCTTGTTGGACTGCTGATACCACTATATACCAGTTTCTTTATAACCCCTGACATTGTATATTCTTTGGATTTTCTCTACACTGTATAGACCATGAATTTTAGATTTTTGTTTTGCAGGTGTGCTCCTCGGGCTCATAACCGTACAAACAGACAAAAGTAAGGATTACACCCCTAAAGACGTATTTATTGTATACAGTTTTTGTTCTATGTGATATTTTACATTATATCATAACCATTACTATATAAGCATTAGATTTCGCTTTCTCCACATGGAGTCTCTAGTCCCCGGGTAACAGTCCATTAGTCAATGTGACAGCTGCTGCTCCGGCCATAAAATGGGCTCAGAATTGTTGTTTCTTCCCATCACCCACTGACAAGATCAGGAAGGTAGGCTATTTAGGAACAATGGGACATCTGGCCAGGGTAGAAAACATTTGGATGCAGCTTCTATCACAAAATGGGACAATGAAATTCCAGTTTAAGGACTATTAAGGACAGGCAAAACTGATTTGCTGTGTTATGCTTAGTTACATGGATTCAAAGAAGTCTCTTTGTCATGGTCTTCCCATAAGGTCCTCAGACCCTGCACTGGGCAAATTCTGTAGTGTTCCTTCATATTCGTTCCCAATGAGACTTACTTTTATTGGTGACATTGTACCATACCAAAAATCTATTAAATCCTCGCCCTCATAAAACAACAGATGCAGTAAAGGGGACCGGGTATAATATTCAACTACATTATACTATACTGAGTTACCATGAAAGTGACCAAAGAGCAATGATTGATCTTCTACAGTCTAGTTAAAGGGCATCTGTCAGCAGTTTTGTACCTATGACACCGGCTGACCTGTTACATGTCCACTTGGCAGCTGGAGGCCTCTGTGTGGGTCCCATGTTCCTATGTGTCCACATTGCTGAGAAAAATGACGTTTTTATATATGCAAATGAGCCGCCATTACACCTAGAGGCTCTGCTCTCTCTGCAACTGCTGTGCCCTCTGCACTTTCATTGACAGGGCCGAGCAGTCTACAGTTTGTCAAAGTCAGTTGCAGAGAGAGCAGAGCCTCTAGGTGTAATGACGACGCCCCCGTTGCTCCTAGAGGCTCATTTGCATATATTAAAACTTCATTTTTCTCAGCAATGCGGGCACATATGGACATGGGACCAACACGGAAGCCTTCAGCTGCCAAGTGCACATGTAACAGGTCAGCCAGTGTCATAGGGACAAAACTGCTGACAGATGTCAGGGGGATACTATATCGCCTATTTGGTTGCATTAATGACATACATTATTTTGTGAGGGTTTTCTTTTAGTTTTCCCAGCCTAAAATTTATTCCGTCTGCTGGAGTGTGTAAATGAGAGAACAAGAGACAATTATTCAACGGCTTTCCGTTCAAGCGATGAGGCTCCAGTCTCTGCTCCTTCTGGTCTCTTGTGGGCCAGAAGTGTGATGTCCCATCTGTGGTCTTCCATCGGCTGACCTCAGCAGTGATGTGACCACTGAGCCTCGGTGGTGGACAAGGGTCTCACCAAACATACAAGACCCTGGCTGCTTTCAGAAACAATGCCTCGCCTGTCCACAGGTTGTGTCTGCTATTTCAACTCAGCTTCTGAGCTGTGAATGGAGCTGATACTACGAACGTCCTCTGGAAAGGCGTGCCACTGTTTTTGTAAGAAAGCAGCCATGTTTTTAAAATCCAGGACAATCCTTTATCTTGTTAATAATTCTTCTTCTTTTGCAGTCAGCTGTCCATCTGGCAAAGTACCTGGTTGTGTGTTGTGTCAACCAACCTGTGATAACCTGAAGCCTAAATGTGATGTTCCTGAAAAATGTGTTCGAGGATGTGTCTGCAAAAGTGGCACTGTAGATAATGGCCTTGGTGAATGTGTGGAAGCGTCGAAGTGTGGACTCTGCGGGAACGCAACATATACCACATGTACCAATCCCTGCCCTAAAGGTGCAATGTGCATAATAGGTTGTCTTGAAGGCTGCCTCTGTAAACCCAACTACGTGTGCCTACCTGACAGCAACAGATGTGTCCTTCCTCAGGATCTCCCCAAAGTGGATCCAACAATTACACCATCCACAGTGTGTCTTATTAGGAAGTCTCAAAATGTAAAGTGACCTCGTCTAATCATATGGAGATGTGTCTGATGAAAATAAAGTGATTGCTGACATTGTTTTTATCTACTTTCATTGACTCATTAAGCGATCAGGATCTCCGACCACTCACTGACCAATCAGATCATAGTCCGTCTAGACTGTTATGAAAATGATCTCCTGATCTGATTGTGATCGGTCTCATCCACATTATGTCTTTCTGACTTCAGTTTTCTTGGCACTAAACTGCTGAAGGACATAGTTGGCGCTGTGAACAGGTGGCGATGCATACCTTTCTCCTTTGGTTTTCTGGTAGTGCTGAAAATATAAACTTAGGGGAACATTTATTAAGACCAGCATTTTAGACGCCGGTCTTAATAAACCCCTATCTGTGGCGGTGGATGTGGCTGGAGTTATGAAGAGGCGCCGGTCTCCCCATAACTTTGGCACATCCAATGCCAGTCTAAGGCTCCATTCAAACGTCCATGGTGTATTGCAGATCCGCAAATTGCGGATCCACAATACACCCGACCGGCACCCCCATAGGACTGCCCATTCTTGTTGTCAATTGCGGACAAGAATAGAACATGTTTTTTTCGGAGCCGCGGACCGGAAGTTCAGGGGCGCGCTCCGGAAATGCGGATACGGAGAGCACATAGTGTGCTTTCCGCATCCTTTCCTGCCCCATAGAGAATGAATGGGTCTGCACCCGTTCCGCAATTTGCGGAATGGATGCAGACCCATTCTGCGGACGTGTGAATGGACCCTAAATGTAATATGTCTTCCTTGCTGTCTTACACTTAGACCTTTTTCTATGCCTAAAAAAGGCGTAGAAAATGGTGAATGAGACGGGCCTTCCGGCTCCTCTCCTTCCACGTGACGCCCACAATTTTAGGACCTGAATAATAAATGACCCCCTTAGAATCCAGACCAGCAAGTGTCCTCCAGAAGAACCAGTCACACTGACCTCTAGCACCTAGTCAAGGTGCCATCCACATGAGGCCCAGATGAGCCCACTGATACTTCAATGGCCATGGTCAGTGCCAGTAGTGGGTCCTCATCCTACCACCATGCCTTGGATCTCATGAAATCCATTATAAATTATTCATGTAGGAAAACTGAGTATGGATATGCATGGCCCTCTGCACTAAGGTCTATGGGAGCTATGCACACAGCCACTGATTCTCCCTCATCTGTATGGCCACCTCTGACTGATGTTCTAATACAAGTTCTTGTATCGATGGGATTTGCTAAAGGCAAAAATACATGAGATGGACCAATCTACAGATTATCACAAGGATTGTATGGACTAAGATATCCATCATAGAGCTAAAACTCTTATGGTTTCCAAGTAGACCCATGTATGGAGGGTCAGAACCTCACCCCCAACAGAAGATTGAGGAGCAGTAGACTCAAGACTCAAGTCGAGTGTTTCAAGAGCCAGGGAGAACATTTGCCACTAAGGAAGTGGGTCAGGCACTACGTATAGGCATTACTAATTACAAAGTGCCGGATGTCTCATTTTAGTTGTGTACAACCACACTCAGGATAGGCTCAGAGAAGGGCATGAAAGTTTAATTAAATGAGGTAACTACACGTGTGACTACAGTGCCAATTAGTGGTGAAAAGAGTGTAGCACATGCTGCAGCAAAGTCCCATTCACTTCTATGGAGCCAGAGCTGCGTACAAAACACACAATATACAAGATGCTGTGATATTTTCTGAACAATGCATAAAAAAACATGAAATGAATGGTTCAGGATTCAGTCCGGACGCTATGGGTTCACTATATGCATCACATCCGGACGGAAAACCTGCTTGTGTGTAAGAGGCCTAAGGCTAGCCAATATATAGCAAATATGATTGTAATGGCATACAGTAAATGTAGCAAATAGTATTATTCCCTGTCATCCATAACTATGCATAGATAGACACTAGCACTGGAGGATTTTAACAGGGACATTTGGGTCTGTAGCCCAGGGCCAGAAGTTTCTGTGGGGCACAATGCCACCGACAACGCCTGTTACAAGGAAGGAGAGCATGATGCTGGTAAGAGAAGGAGGAGGACATCCCTCAAAAAGATGACTACTACCTGTAAGTAGGCCGGCCACTATTTGTTCCAAGTGGTGCCTTGGATCTGAACCCGAGTTCGGGAAATGTTTTATTACAGTATAAATCAATTTCTAAAGTTATTACACGAAGTCTCGCGAGACTTCGCAAAGTAGTAACTTTAGCTCATTGGAGCCAATACATTCTAATATGCTCCATACAGTATTGAAACTAAGTTTTATGCGAATCGCCTTCAGATGTTGAAACTTTGTGCTAATCCCTAACTTTGATATAAAAAGACTATTGTGTTTGGATTAAAAATATACAATACCCCAAATCAGGGATGGACTATGCCTTTGAGTGCTTTATCATGGACTGCATGCCCTAAAAATAAGATCAACTCCCAATTTTGTCACCATCAAGCACCGAAGTTACTACGCCTGAATTCACCCTGCGTCATGAAAGCTGGAAGATATATCTGCTTATTGATGAGGTGTATTGTCATGCTTAACCCTTTGCCTATATGTATTTATTTAAGTGACATACAGTAATAGAACCGTGCAACCTTGATTTCTAGGCATTGGTATTTTTGGGTGCTGCACTTATATTTTTCAGGTATCTTCAGAGAGATGCAGAGCTTCAGTCAGGTGAAACGCCGGGAGAGGATTACTTTTAAGTGGGGGCGGATGCAGCGTCCCACTCTGTAATAGTAGTGGGGCCCTGTGTATATATATAAACTCACCTAAAGAATTATTAGGAACACCTGTTCTATTTCTCATTAATGCAATTATCTAGTCAACCAATCACATGGCAGTTGCTTCAATGCATTTAGGGGGGTGGTCCTGGTCAAGACAATCTCCTGAACTCCAAACTGAATGTCAGAATGGGAAAGAAAGGGGATTTAAGCAATTTTGAGCGTGGCATGGTTGTTGGTGCCAGACGGGCCGGTCGGAGTATTTCACAATCTGCTCAGTTACTGGGATTTTAATGCACAACCATTTCTAGGGTTTACAAAGAATGGTGTGAAAAGGGAAAAACATCCAGTATGCGGCAGTCCTGTGGGCAAAAATGCCTTGTGGATGCTAGAGGTCAGAGGAGAATGGGCCGACTGATTCAAGCTGATAGAAGAGCAACGTTGACTGAAATAACCGCTCGTTACAACCGAGGTATGCAGCAAAGCATTTGTGAAGCCACAACACGCACAACCTTGAGGCGGATGGGCTACAACAGCAGGACCCCACCGGGTACCACTCATCTCCACTACAAATAGGAAAAAGAGGCTACAATTTGCACGAGCTCACCAAAATTGGACTGTTGAAGACTGGAAAAATGTTGCCTGGTCTGATGAGTCTCGATTTCTGTTGAGACATTCAAATGGTAGAGTCCGAATTTGGGGTAAACAGAATGAGAACATGTATCCATCATGCCTTGTTACCACTGTGCAGGCTGGTGGTGGTGGTGTAATGGTGTGGGGGATGTTTTCTGGGCACACTTTAGGCCCCTTAGTGCCAATTGGGCATCGTTTAAATGTCACAGGCTACCTGAGCATTGTTTCTGACCATGTCCATCCCTTCATGACCACCATGTACCCATCATCTGATGGCTACTTCCAGCAGGATAATGCACCATATCACAAAGCTCTAATCATTTCAAATTGGTTTCTTGAACATGACAATGAGTTCACTGTACTAAAATGGCCCCCACAGTCACCAGATCTCAACCCAATAGAGCATCTTTGGGATGTGGTGGAACGGGAGCTTCGTGCCCTGGATGTGCATCCCTCAAATCTCCATCAACTGCAAGATGCTGTCCTATCAATATGGGCCAACATTTCTAAAGAATGCTATCAGCACCTTGTGGAATCAATGCCACGTAGAATTAAGGCAGTTCTGAAGGCAAAAGGGGGTCCAACACCGTATTAGTATGGTGTTCCTAATAATTCTTTAGGTGAGTGTATATTAAAGGCTGTCTGTGCCATTCCGCAAATTGCGGAACGCGCACGGACGCCATCCGTGTTTTGCGGATCTGTGATTTGGGGACCGCAAAACACACCACGGTCGTGTGCATGAGGCCTTATAGTGATGCACAGTCTTTTTACAGCTAACAGTGATTCAAAAGCATGTATTTGCACTGCCACAACTTGGCTTAAAAGACCCTTTTTTTTCTCCACTACTTTATTGGCCCCATGGGACAAAGCTCCTGCAGAGGCGCACACAGTTTTTTTTCCCTTTACTAAAAACTGCTGTATGCTTTTCTTTTTGTTTAGCTGGTGATTAGCTGGGACTGTTGCTGGCTGGCACAACGATGCGCACGTCCGTATATTGTAAATTACCTGCCTGTCATACTGACGCACAGTAACTGTTTCACTACCACAGCGGACTAGCTATGTATGTTGCTGCACTGCACAATGATGTACACCGAGATACACTCTCCCTGCAGGCCGGGAAATAGCTGATTTAATACACTTTGTGACAAATTAATTCGTAATGAGCAAATTTCTTGGAAGAATTTGGCAAAGCGTCCAAATAGAATTTTTGAAAACTTTGCTTATCTATAATAATTATATTTGTGTTCAGTACGGCTATCCGAGCGAATACATTTCCTAATAACAGCAGTGGAGGTGTGGCGGGACTGCTATCTGTTAGGGCAGCCTAAAGTGGGCCAACCTAGGTATTAAAGTTTTCAGAAAAATGATAAGAAAAATTTAAAGGGGTATGGGTGGGTGGGTACCACGAATGCCGTAGGGCCGTGCGTCTCGGGAGAGGAGGTAGCCCGCAGCTCTTATATAGCCTGTACACTTGTTTATGTATATAATTCCACATGTGTTAATTCATAGTTTTGATGCCTTCATAGTCATGAAAATAAAGAAAACTCTTTGAATGAGAAGGTGTGTCCAAACTTTTGGTCTGTACTGTATATATATAGATTTGCAGAATGTTATTTTATAGGATGTATCCATATTGCTGTAATTCCTTCTAACAGGCAGTTTACACCTTTGTAGACACAGCCAGTCACCCCTAGGTGGTGTTGGCACCACATATATAGATATACACTGCTCAAAAAAATAAAGGGAACACAAAAATAACACATCCTAGATCTGAATTAATTAAATATTCTTCTGAAATACTTTGTTCTTTACATAGTTGAATGTGCTGACAACAAAATCACACACAAAAAAAAAATATGGAAATCAAATTTTTTAACCCATGGAGGTCTGGATTTGGAGTCACACTCAAAATTAAAGTGGAAAAACACACTACAGGCTGATCCAACTTTGATGTAATGTCCTTAAAACAAGTCAAAATGAGGCTCAGTAGTGTGTGTGGCCTCCATGTACCTGTATGACCTCCCTACAACGCCTGTGCATGCTCCTGATGGGGTGGCAGACGGTCTCCTGAGGGATCTCCTCCCAGACCTGGACTAAAGCATCTGCCAACTCCTGGACAGTCTGTGGTGCAACGTGACGTTGGTGGATAGAGCGAGACGTGATGTCCCAGATGTGCTCAATTGGATTCAGGTCTGGGGAACGGGCGGGCCAGTCCATAGCATCAATGCCTTCGTCTAGCATTGTCTTGCATTAGGAGGAACCCAGGGCCAACCGCACCAGCATATGGTCTCACAAGGGGTCTGAGGATCTCATCTCGGTACCTAATGGCAGTCAGGCTACCTCTGGCGAGCACATGGAGGGCTGTGCGGCCCTCCAAAGAAATGCCACCCCACACCATTACTGACGCAATGCCAAACCGGTCATGCTGGAGGATGTTGCAGGCAGCAGAACGTTCTCCACGGCGTCTCCAGACTCTGTCACGTCTGTCACATGTGCTCAGTGTGAACCTGCTTTCATCTGTGAAGAGCACAGGGCGCCAGTGGCGAATTTGCCAATCTTGGTGTTTTCTGGCAAATGCCAAACGTCCTGCACAGTGTTGGGCTGTAAGCACAACCCCCACCTGTGGACGTCGGGCCCTCATATCACCCTCATGGAGTCTGTTTCTGACCGTTTGAGCAGACACATGCACATTTGTGGCCTGCTGGAGGTCATTTTGCAGGGCTCTGGTACTGCTCCTCCTGTTCCTCCTTGCACAAAGGCGGAGGTAGCGGTCCTGCTGCTGGGTTGTTGCCCTCCTACGGCCTCCTCCACGTCTCTTGATGTACTGGCCTGTCTCCTGGTAGCGCCTCCATGCTCTGGCCACTACGCTGACAGACACAGCAAACCTTCTTGCCACAGCTCGCATTGATGTGCCATCCTGGATAAGCTGCACTACCTGAGCCACTTGTGTGGGTTGTAGACTCCGTCTCATGCTACCACTAGAGTGAAAGCACCGTCAGCATTCAAAAGTGACCAAAACATCAGCCAGGAAGCATAGGAACTGAGAAGTGGTCAGGTCACCACCTGCAGAACCACTCCTTTATTGGGGGTGTCTTGCTAATTGCCTATAATTTCCACCTGTTGTCTATCCCATTTGCACAACAGCATGTGAAATTGATTGTCACTCAGTGTTGCTTCCTAAGTGGACAGTTTGATTTCACAGAAGTGTGATTGACTTGGAGTTACATTGTGTTGTTTAAGTGTTCCCTTTATTTTTTTGAGCAGTGTATATACACTGATGAACAAAAGGGTAACAATGTTTTGCATTTTCGACTTTCGAGGATCCATATCTCACTGTCCACTACAGCTTTGAACGTGAGACTACCATCATTTTATAGACCATCATCTTGGCTATCTCATACATAAATTGAACTTTCAACTATTTAGTGTATGATTAGTTAAAGGGGTTATCCGAGTTAATTAAAAAAAAATAAAACCTCTTAAAACCCATCTGGATATACATATAATTTGGTTAAGCTAGATTTCATCAAGTTAACCACTTGCCGCCACGCTAACGCCGAAAGGCGTCATCGATGCGGCGCTCCCAGGTCACACTAACGCCGATTGGCGTCATCTCGCGTGAGCCGAGATTTCCTGTGAACGCGCGCACACAGGCGCGCGCGTTCACAGGATCGGAAGGTAAGCGAGTGGATCTCCAGTCTGCCAGCGGCGATCGTTCGCTGGCAGGCTGGAGATGCGATTTTTTTAACCCCTAACAGGTATATTAGACGCTGTTTTGATAACAGCGTCTAATATACCTGCTACCTGGTCCTCTGGTGGTCCCTTTTGTTTGGATCGACCACCAGAGGACACAGGCAGCTCAGTAATATGTAGCACCAAACACCACTACACTACACCCCCCCTGTCACTTATTATCATTGATCACCCCCCTGTCATTGATCACCCCCTTGTAAGGCTCCATTCAGATGTCCGTATGATTTTTACGGATCCACTGATACATGGATCGGATCCGCAAAACACATATGGACGTCTGAATGGAGCCTTACAGGGGGGTGATCAATGACGGGGGTGATCACCCCATATAGACTCCCTGATCACCCCCCTGTCATTGATCACCCCCCTGTCATTGATCACTCCCCTGTAAGGCTGCATTCAGATGTCCGTATGTTTTTTACGGATCCACGGATACATGGATCGGATCCGCAAAACACATACAGACGTCTGAATGGAGCCTTACAGGGGGGTGATCACCCCATATAGACTCCCTGATCACCCCCCTGTAAGGTTGCATTCAGATGTCCGTATGTTTTTTACAGATCCACGGATACATGGATCGGACCTGCAAAACACATACGGACATCTGAATGGAGCCTTATAGGGGGGTGATCAATGACAGGGGGGTGATCACCCCATATAGACTCCCTGATCACCCCCCTGTCATTGATCACCCCCCTGTCATTGATCACCCCCCTGTAAGGCTGCATTCAGATGTCCGTATGTTTTTTACGGATCCACGGATACATGGATCGGATCCGCAAAACACATACGGACATCTGAATGGAGCCTTATAGGGGGGTGATCAATGACAGGGGGGTGATCACCCCATATAGACTCCCTGATCACCCTTCTGTCATTGATCACCCCCCTGTCATTGATCACCCCCCTGTAAGGCTGCATTCAGATGTCCGTATGTTTTTTACGGATCCACGGATACATGGATCGGATCCGCAAAACACATACGGACATCTGAATGGAGCCTTATAGGGGGGTGATCAATGACAGGGGGGTGATCACCCCCATATATACTCCCTGATCACCCCCTTGTCATTGATCACCCCCCTGTCATTGATCACCCCCCTGTAAGGCTGCATTCAGATGTCCGTATGTTTTTTACGGATCCACGGATACATGGATCGGATCCGCAAAACACATACGGACATCTGAATGGAGCCTTATAGGGGGGTGATCAATGACAGGGGGGTGATCACCCCATATAGACTCCCTGATCATCCCCCTGTCATTGATCACAACCTGTCATTGATCACCCCCCTGTAAGGCTGCATTCAGATGTCCGTATGTTTTTTACGGATCCATGGATCGGATCCGCAAAACACATACGGACATCTGAATGGAGCCTTATAGGGGGGTGATCAATGACAGGGGGGTGATCACCCCATATAGACTCCCTGATCACCCCCCTGTCATTGGGGGGTCATTGATCACCCCCCTGTCATTGATCACCCCTCTGTAAGGCTCCATTCAGATGTCCGTATGTTTTTTACGGATCCACTGATACATGGATCGGATCCGCAAAACACATACGGACATCTGAATGGAGCCTTATAGGGGGGTGATCAATGACAGGGGGGTGATCACCCCATATAGACTCTCTGATCACCCCCTGTCATTGATCACCCCCCTGTCATTGATCACCCCCCTGTAAGGCTCCATTCACATATTTTTCGGAAAGAAGACACCCCAAGGTATAAATATCTTGGTCAAATGCCAACTTTGTATAAAAAAATGATATTTCATATTTCTCTCACCCAGCATGGATATATGTAAAATGACACCCCAAAACACATTGCCCAACTTCTCCTGAGTACAGCAATACCAGATGTGTGACACTATTTTGCAGCCTAGGTGGGCAAAGGGGCCCACATTCCAAAGAGCACCTTTTGGATTTCACCGGCCATTTTTTACAGATTTTGATTTCAACCTACTTCACACGCATTTGGGCCCCTAAAATGCCAGGGCAGTATAACTACCCCACAAGTGACCCTATTTTGGAAAGAAGACACCCCAAGGTATTTTGTGATGGGCATAGTGAGTTCATGGAAGTTTTTTATTTTTTGTCACAAGTTAGTGGAATATGAGACTTTGTAAGAAAAAAAAAAAAAAAATCATCATTTTCCGCTAACTTGTGACAAAAAATAAAAAGTTCTATGAACTCACTATGCCCATCAGCGAATACCTTAGGGTGTCTACTTTCCGAAATGGGGTCATTTGTGGGGTGTTTGTACTGTCTGGCCATTGTAGAACCTCAGGAATCATGACAGGTGCTCAGAAAGTCAGAGCTGCTTCAAAAAGCGGAAATTCACATTTTTGTACCATAGTTTGTAAACGCTATAACTTTTACCCAAACCATTTATTTTTTTTACCCAAACATTTTTTTTTTATCAAAGACATGTAGAACAATAGATTTAGAGAAAAATTTATATATGGATGTCGTTTTTTTTGCAAAATTTTACAACAGAAAGTGAAAAATGTCATTTTTTTGCAAAAAAATCGTTAAATTTCGATTAATAACAAAAAAAGTAAAAATGTCAGCAGCAATGAAATACCACCAAATGAAAGCTCTATTAGTGAGAAGAAAAGGAGGTAAAATTCATTTGGGTGGTATGTTGCATGACCGAGCAATAAACCGCTAAAGTTGTGGAGTGCCGATTTGAAAAAAGAGCCTGGTCACTAGGGGGGTATAAACCTGTGGTCCTTAAGTGGTTAAAACCCATATTTACACCTTTTCATGGTTCTGTCATTGCTTTGTTTACATGCTGAAGTACAATGCTGAGGGGGCGTATAACAACAAAGCCTGAGTTCTGCCTCATGAATATTTGTGGGCGTGAACAATCTGACCTTCCCCTCACCCTGCTCTGCACATCCTAACTTTGCATAAACCAGTCACATGATCATCTCATAGCTCACACAAACAGATCATTCTGTCACATTGCAGAAACACAGGCTCAATGTATCTAAGCTCTATGGCAGCTCTGTGTATCTAAGCTCTATGGCAGTTCTGTGTATCTAAGCTCTATGGCAGCTCTGTGTATCTAAGCTCTATGGCAGCTCTGTGTATCTAAGCTCTATGGCAGCTCTGTGTATCTAAGCTCTATGTATCTAAGCTATATGACAGCTCTATGTATCTAAGCTATATGGCAGCTCTGTGTATCTAAGCTCTATGGCAGCTCTGTGTATCTAAGCTCTATGGCAGCTCTGTGTATCTAAGCTCTATGTATCTAAGCTATATGACAGCTCTATGTATCTAAGCTATATGGCAGCTCTATGTATCTAAGCTATATGGCAGCTCTGTGTATCTAAGCTCTATGGCATCTCTGTGTATCTAAGCTCTATGGCAGCTCTGTGTATCTAAGCTCTATGGCAGCTCTGTGTATCTAAGCTCTATGGCAGCTCTGTGTATCTAAGCTCTATGGCAGCTCTGTATATCTAAGCTCTATGGCAGCTCTGTGTATCTAAGCTCTATGGCAGCTCTGTGTATCTAAGCTCTATGTATCTAAGTTATATGACAGCTCTATGTATCTAAGCTATATGGCAGCTCTGTGTATCTAAGCTCTATGGCAGCTCTGTGTATCTAAGCTCTATGGCAGCTCTGTGTATCTAAGCTCTATGGCAGCTCTGTGTATCTAAGCTCTATGTATCTAAGCTATATGACAGCTCTATGTATCTAAGCTATATGGCAGCTCTGTGTATCTAAGCTCTATGGCAGCTCTGTGTATCTAAGCTCTATGGCAGCTCTGTGCATCTAAGCTCTATGGCAGCTCTGTGTATCTAAGCTCTATGGCAGCTCTGTGTTTTTAAGCTCTATGGTAGCTCTGTGTATCTAAGCTCTATGGCAGCTCTGTGTATCTAAGCTCTATGGTAGCTCTGTGTATCTAAGCTCTATGGCAGCTCTGTGTATCTAAGCTCTATGGCAGCTCTGTGTATCTAAGCTCTATGGCAGCACTGTGTATCTAAGCTCTATGGCAGCTCTGTGTATCTAAGCTCTATGTATCTAAGCTATATGACAGCTCTATGTATCTAAGCTATATGGCAGCTTTGTGTATCTAAGCTCTATGGCAGCTCTGTGTATCTAAGCTCTATGGCAGCTCTGTGTATCTAAGCTCTATGTATCTAAGCTATATGACAGCTCTATGTATCTAAGCTATATGGCAGCTCTATGTATCTAAGCTCTATGGCATCTCTGTGTATCTAAGCTCTATGGCAGCTCTGTGTATCTAAGTTCTATGGCAGCTCTGTGTATCTAAGCTCTATGGCAGCTCTGTGTATCTAAGCTCTATGGCAGCTCTGTGTATCTAAGCTCTATGGCAGCTCTGTGTATCTAAGCTCTATGGCAGCTCTGTGTATCTAAGCTCTATGGCAGCTCTGTGTATCTAAGCTCTATGTATATAAGCTATATGACAGCTCTATGTATCTAAGCTATATGACAGCTCTATGTATCTAAGCTATATGGCAGCTTTGTGTATCTAAGCTCTATGGCAGCTCTGTGTATCTAAGCTCTATGGCAGCTCTGTGTATCTAAGCTCTATGTATCTAAGCTATATGACAGCTCTATGTATCTAAGCTATATGGCAGCTCTATGTATCTAAGCTCTATGGCATCTCTGTGTATCTAAGCTCTATGGCAGCTCTGTGTATCTAAGCTCTATGGCAGCTCTGTGTATCTAAGCTCTATGGCAGCTCTGTGTATCTAAGCTCTATGGCAGCTCTGTGTATCTAAGCTCTATGGCAGCTCTGTGTATCTAAGCTCTATGGCAGCTCTGTGTATCTAAGCTCTATGTATCTAAGCTATATGACAGCTCTATGTATCTAAGCTATATGGCAGCTCTGTGTATCTAAGCTCTATGGCAGCTCTGTGTATCTAAGCTCTATGGCAGCTCTGTGCATCTAAGCTCTATGGCAGCTCTGTGTATCTAAGCTCTATGGCAGCTCTGTGTTTTTAAGCTCTATGGTAGCTCTGTGTATCTAAGCTCTATGGCAGCTCTGTGTATCTAAGCTCTATGGTAGCTCTGTGTATCTAAGCTCTATGGCAGCTCTGTGTATCTAAGCTCTATGGCAGCTCTGTGTATCTAAGCTCTATGGCAGCACTGTGTATCTAAGCTCTATGGCAGCTCTGTGTATCTAAGCTCTATGTATCTAAGCTATATGACAGCTCTATGTATCTAAGCTATATGGCAGCTTTGTGTATCTAAGCTCTATGGCAGCTCTGTGTATCTAAGCTCTATGGCAGCTCTGTGTATCTAAGCTCTATGTATCTAAGCTATATGACAGCTCTATGTATCTAAGCTATATGGCAGCTCTATGTATCTAAGCTCTATGGCAGCTCTGTGTATCTAAGCTCTATGGCAGCTCTGTGTATCTAAGTTCTATGGCAGCTCTGTGTATCTAAGCTCTATGGCAGCTCTGTGTATCTAAGCTCTATGGCAGCTCTGTGTATCTAAGCTCTATGGCAGCTCTGTGTATCTAAGCTCTATGGCAGCTCTGTGTATCTAAGCTCTATGGCAGCTCTGTGTATCTAAGCTCTATGTATATAAGCTATATGACAGCTCTATGTATCTAAGCTATATGACAGCTCTATGTATCTAAGCTATATGGCAGCTTTGTGTATCTAAGCTCTATGGCAGCTCTGTGTATCTAAGCTCTATGGCAGCTCTGTGTATCTAAGCTCTATGTATCTAAGCTATATGACAGCTCTATGTATCTAAGCTATATGGCAGCTCTATGTATCTAAGCTCTATGGCATCTCTGTGTATCTAAGCTCTATGGCAGCTCTGTGTATCTAAGTTCTATGGCAGCTCTGTGTATCTAAGCTCTATGGCAGCTCTGTGTATCTAAGCTCTATGGCAGCTCTGTGTATCTAAGCTCTATGGCAGCTCTGTGTATCTAAGCTCTATGGCAGCTCTGTGTATCTAAGCTCTATGGCAGCTCTGTGTATCTAAGCTCTATGGCAGCTCTATGTATCTAAGCTATATGACAGCTTTATGTATCTAAGCTATATGGCAGCTCTGTGTATCTAAGCTCTATGGCATCTCTGTGTATCTAAGCTCTATGGCAGCTCTGTGTATCTAAGCTCTATGGCAGCTCTGTGTATCTAAGCTCTATGGCAGCTCTGTGTATCTAAGCTCTATGGCAGCTCTGTGTATCTAAGCTCTATGGCAGCTCTGTGTAAATAAGCTCTATGGCATCTCTGTGATCTAAGCTCTATGGCAGCTCTGTGTATCTAAGGGTACTTTCACACTTGCGGTAGGACGGATCCGACAGGCTGTTCACCATGTCGGATCCGTCCTGCGGCTATTTCGCCATGCCGCCGGACCGCCGCTCTGTCCCCATTGACTATAATGGGGACGGGGGCGGAGCTCCGGCGCAGCATGGCGAAAGCCGCCGGACTAAAAAGCCTGACATGCAGTAATTTTTGTCCGGCGGCCTTTCGCCGTGCACCGCCGTGCTGTGCCGGAGCTCCGCCCCCGTCCCTATTATAGTCAATGGGGACGGAGCGGCGGTCCGGCGGCACGGCGAAATAGCCGCAGGACGGATCCGACATGGTGAACAGCTTGTCGGATCCGTCCTGCCGAAAGTGTGAAAGTACCCTAAGCTCTGAGGCAGCTCTGTGTATCTAAGCTCTGAGGCAGCTCTGTGTATCTACGCTGTACATATCTAATATAGCTTAGATAGATATAGGTATCATATATGACACCTATATCTATCTAAGCTATATTACAGCCATATCTATGTTGACTATATACTATGTAGTCACTGTCCTCCCTCCCCCCATACACAATGCAGTGTCCCCCACCCCTCCATACACACAATGCAGTGTCCCCCACCCCTCCATACACACAATGCAGGTTCCCCCACCCCTCCATACACACAATACAGGGTCCCCCTCCCCCACCCCATACACACAATATACACAATGCAGTGTCCCCCACCCCTCCATACACACAATGCAGTGTCCCCCACCCCTCCATACACACAATGCAGTGTCCCCCACCGCTCCATACACACAATGCAGTGTCCCCCACCGCTCCATACACACAATGCAGTGTCCCCCACCCCTCCATACACACAATGCAGTGTCCCCCACCGCTCCATACACACAATGCAGTGTCCCCCACCGCTCCATACACACAATGCAGTGTCCCCCACCGCTCCATACACACAATGCAGTGTCCCCCACCGCTCCATACACACAATGCAGTGTCCCCCACCGCTCCATACACACAATGCAGTGTCCCCCACCCCTCCATACACACAATGCAGTGTCCCCACCCCTCCATACACACAATGCAGTGTCCCCCACCGCTCCATACACACAATGCAGTGTCCCCCACCGCTCCATACACACAATGCAGTGTCCCCCACCCCTCCATACACACAATGCAGTGTCCCCCACCGCTCCATACACACAATGCAGTGTCCCCCACCGCTCCATACACACAATGCAGTGTCCCCCACCGCTCCATACACACAATGCAGTGTCCTTCACCGCTCCATACACACAATGCAGTGTCCCCCACCGCTCGATACACACAATGCAGTCTCCCCCACCCCTCCATACACACAATGCAGTGTCCCCACCCCTCCATACACACAATGCAGTGTCCCCCACCGCTCCATACACACAATGCAGTGTCCCCCACCGCTCCATACACACAATGCAGTGTCCCCCACCGCTCCATACACACAATACACACAATGCAGTGTCCCCCACCCCTCCATACACACAATGCAGTGTCCCCCACCCCTCCATACACACAATGCAGTGTCCCCCACCCCTCCATACACACAATGCAGTGTCCCCCACCCCTCCATACACACAATATACACAATGCAGTGTCCCCCACCCCTCCATACACACAATACACACAATGCAGTGTCCCCCACCCCTCCATACACACAATACACACAATGCAGTGTCCCCCACCCCTCCATACACACAATGCAGTGTCCCCCACCGCTCCATACACACAATGCAGTGTCCCCCACCGCTCCATACACACAATGCAGTGTCCCCCACCCCTCCATACACACAATGCAGTGTCCCCCACCGCTCTATACACACAATGCAGTGTCCCCCACCCCTCCATACACACAATGCAGTGTCCCCCACCCCTCCATACACACAATGCAGTGTCCCCCACCCCTCCATACACACAATACACACAATGCAGTGTCCCCCACCGCTCCATACACACAATGCAGTGTCCCCCACCCCTCCATACACACAATGCAGTGTCCCCCACCGCTCCATACACACAATGCAGTGTCCCCACCCCTCCATACACACAATGCAGTGTCCCCCACCCCTCCATACACACAATGCAGTGTCCCCACCCCTCCATACACACAATGCAGTGTCCCCCACTTCTCCATACACACAATGCAGTGTCCCCCACTTCTCCATACACACAATGCAGTGTCCCCCACCCCTCCATACACACAATGCAGTGTCCCCCACCCCTCCATACACACAATATACACAATGCAGTGTCCCCCACCCCTCCATACACACAATACACAGAATGCAGTGTCCCCCACCCCTCCATACACACAATACACACAATGCAGTGTCGTGTCCCCACCCCTCCATACACACAATGCAGTGTCCCACACCGCTCCATACACACAATGCAGTGTCCCCCACTCCTCCATACACACAATGCAGTTTCCCCCACCGCTCCATACACACAATGCAGTGTCCCCCACCGCTCCATACACACAATGCAGTGTCCCCACCCCTCCATACACACAATGCAGTGTCCCCACTCCTCCATACACACAATGCAGTGTCCCCCACCGCTCCATACACACAATGCAGTGTCCCCACTCCTCCATACACACAATGCAGTGTCCCCCAACCCTTCCATACACACAATGCAGTGTCCCCCACCGCTCCATGCACACAATACACACAATGCAGTGTCGCCCACCCCTCCATACACACAATGCAGTGTCCCCCACCCCTCCATACACACAATGCAGTGTCCCCCACCCCTCCATACACACAATACACACAATGCAGTATCCCCCACCCCTCCATACACACAATGCAGTGTCCCCCACCGCTCCATACACACAATGCAATGTCCCCCACCGCTCCATACACACAATGCAGTGTCCCCACCCCTCCATACACACAATGCAGTGTCCCCCACCGCTCCATACACACAATGCAGTGTCCCCACCCCTCCATACACACAATGCAGTGTCCCCCAACCCTTCCATACACACAATGCAGTGTCCCCCACCGCTCCATGCACACAATACACACAATGCAGTGTCGCCCACCCCTCCATACACACAATGCAGTGTCGCCCACCCCTCCATACACACAATGCAGTGTCCCCCACCCCTCCATACACACAATACACACAATGCAGTGTCCCCCACCCCTCCATACACACAATGCAGTGTCCCCCACCGCTCCATACACACAATGCAGTGTCCCCACCCCTCCATACACACAATGCAGTGTCCCCCACCGCTCCATACACACAATGCAGTGTCCCCCACCGCTCCATACACACAATGCAGTGTCCCCCACCCCTCCATACACACAATGCAGTGTCCCCACCCCTCCATACACACAATGCAGTGTCCCCCACCCCTCCATACACACAATGCAGTGTCCCCACCCCTCCATACACACAATGCAGTGTCCCCCACCGCTCCATACACACAATGCAGTGTCCCCACCCCTCCATACACACAATGCAGTGTCCCCACCCCTCCATACACACAATGCAGTGTCCCCCACCGCTCCATACACACAATGCAGTGTCCCCCACCCCTCCATACACACAATGCAGTGTCCCCCACCCCTCCATACACACAATGCAGTGTCCCCCACCGCTCCATACACACAATGCAGTGTCCCCCACCGCTCCATACACACAATGCAGTGTCCCCCACCCCTCCATACACACAATGCAGTGTCCCCCACCGCTCCATACACACAATGCAGTGTCCCCACCCCTCCATACACACAATGCAGTGTCCCCCACCCCTCCATACACACAATGCAGTGTTCCCACCCCTCCATACACACAATACACACAATGCAGTGTCCCCCACCCCTCCATACACACAGTACACACAATGCAGTGTCCCTTACCCCTCCATACACACAATACACACAATGCAGTGTCCCCCACCCCTCCATACACACAATGCAGTGTCCCCCACCCCTCCATACACACAATGCAGTGTCCCCCACCTTCCTCTCCCCGGGAAACCTAAGAGCCCAGGCAGAAGCACATGTCTTTACTCTCCAGTGTAAACAGCAGGGAGGGCGGGTCTTTCATCTGATTGGCTGTCCTGACTTGCCTTCTCCCTTTTATTGGCTGAGCTGCTTGTCCTTCATGCCTGCTCCTGGATCACAGCAATACAGCGACTGGCAGCACCTGGGTAACCCTTTCCTTATCAGAGCTCTCCTGTACACTCTTTAAGTGCAACACAGGAGCTTCTGTTTTGCACAGTAATGACAGCCCTGTGTATGGTAATGACAGCCCTGCTGCTCAATTGATATGCTAATGAGATCGCGGCAGAGGGGGGGCGGGCACCAAAGGCTCTGACGTCTCGTTTACAGAGCTGGGCCACTCCCTCAAGCAGGGAGAAGCTTGTAAACGAGACGTCAGCACCAGAGAAGGGTTGATGACGTCGGGGGTCACATGACCCAAATCAGCAGTGTGGAAACAGCGCAAAATCAATAAAGTGAGTACATTAGAAATGTATCTTTAATGATGTATAAAGCAGCCCTAACACATATTTTTTTAAGTCGGATAACCCCTTTAAGCCTGTTCTTGTCATGTAACTGCATTGTTACCGTTTTGCTCCTAAAATGTAAAATTTTTATTTTTTATTATTTTGCTTGTATTTTGTAAATCCACCTTTGGCTTTCAGCACTGCCTGATACATTCTGGGCATGCTCTCCATCAGATTCAAGCATGTCTCAACAAAAATCTGTTCCCAGGTCTCTTCTACACCTTCCCAATGTTGGTGCATACTGGTCGACTCACAGCTTTTTCTTTAACTCTACCCACAAGTGTTCGATTGGGTTTACCTCTGGAGACTGTGGGGGGCAATCCAGCACCTCTACTTCATTGTCATTGAACCATTTCTTCACCAATCTTGACGTATGCTTCAGGTCGTTGTACTGCTGGAACATTAGGTCATCCTTTTCATACCCATAATGCTCGAGTGTACGAAGTAACTTGTCTTGCAGGATACTCACATATTGCTCAGCATTGAGACCACCATTGATCCTGGTCAAGTATCCAACGCCCTTGGTTGCGAAACAACCCCATATCATCCGGCTTCCTCCACCGAACTTGACAGTCCCTTCAATTTCTCGATCCGTGGGCCCCCTTTTCCCTTTTTTCTTCCAGACCCATTTGCACCCATCAGAGTCCACTCATGGCTCCAAATCACCCGTTTCCAATCTTCTACTGTCCATTGTTTGTACTTTTTTGCAAACTCGAGCAGATGCTTCTTATGATGATATTGAAATCAAGGCTCCTTCACCTGTTTTCGGGCCACAATTCCCAAATTATGTAATGCGTGTCGCATGGTGCTTCCATGGACGTCTGTGATCTCACTATTACGAAGCATATGAGCCGCCTCCACTACCGTGTTTGTCGCACCAGAACTGACAGACCTTGTGATGATCCGACTTGTTGACTCCGATATTTTGCCTAGATGTCCACCTCTTGACTTTGGAATTCTTCATTTCATATTCTTTCAGCAGTTTGGCAATTTTCTTGGCCGAGATATCGCTATCAATGAGCTGGATGATGCTGTTTCTCTTTTCTTGGGAAATCTTCTTCATGGCTGTGCTTGGATTTTAATCAGTGACCTTTCGCATAGAAATAAATCTAATAAGACTCTAAACTATTAGGGAATGTGAGTACAGGTTGTAATTAGAGATGAGCAAATCAAAATTGACAAAGTGGAATTTGAACCAAATTTCGGAAACATTCGATCCCTCCTGAAGTCAAATTTCCTTGCGCTTTGTGGTAATGAATCACATTTTTTCTAAAATGGCTGCTGCACATGTTACAAAGTGAAAGTAAGAAGCCTGAGAATGAGGGAGCACCCATAATGCTATGCAGACAGCCAATCAGCAGATAGCCAGCCCCTGTGATGTCACAGCCCTATAAAAAGCCTCCTCCTGTCTGATCTCCGGCATTTTACAGTGAACTTAGTGCAGGGAGAGACGTTGCAGGCACTAGGGACAGTGATTAGTAAAGACTTTAACCCCTTTGCTACCAGCGCCGTACATGTATGGCGCTGGAGCAATGGGTAAACATGGCGCCCGCTCGCAATAATTCCGATCCCGGTAATTAAATGCTTTAGATGCCGTGACCAAGTGAGGTCACAACATCAAAATGCACAAAAACCAGATAGAAGGCTAGGATAAGAAATGAGCAAAATAGGGTTTCAATGTCAAATTAAAAATCCCTGATAGAACAAAATAAAAAATAAAAAAACATTATTTATAGGCTCATACAAGACCTTCAAAATGATCACAAAAAAAAAAAAAAATGTTAAGAAATATATATATAAAAAAATATATATAAAAGTTTAAATCAACCCCCTTTCCGTATAATTAATAAAATAAATACCTAAATAACAATAAATATAAACATCATGGGTATCATCGCGAACCAAAAACGCCCATACTATTAAAATATTTTAAAACATTTCCAATATGGTGAATGGCGTAATGGAAAAAAGGGTCAAAATGGGCAATTTCGCCATTTTTTCATCGCTTCTCTTACCCAAAAAATGTTTATAAAATGTGATCAAAAAGTCACGCACACTCCAAATTGGTATCAATAAAAATGACAGATTGTTCTGCAAACAATGAGCCCCTAAGCAGCTCAGTAGACTATAGTATAAAAAAGTTATAGGGGTCAGCATATGATGATTTAAAAAAAAAAAAACATTTTTTATCAAAGTTAGGCCTCATGCACACGACCGTTTTTTTTTGCGGTCCGCAAAAACGAGTTCCGTTTTTCCGTGATCCGTGACCGTTTTTTCGTCCGTGGGTCTTCCTTGATTTTTGGAGGATTCACGGACATGAAAAAAAAGTCGTTTTGGTGTCCGCCTGGCCGTGCGGAGCCAAACGGATCCGTCCTCAATTACAATGCAAGTCAATGTGGACGGATCCGTTTGACGTTGACACAATATGGTGCAATTTCAAACGGATCCGTCCCCCATTGACTTTCAATGTAAAGTCAGGAGTTAATATACCATAGGATCAGAGTTTTCTCCAATCCGATGGTATATTTTAACTTGAAGCGTCCCCATCACCATGGGAACGCCTCTATGTTAGAATATACCATCGGATTTGAGTTACATTGTGAAACTCAGATCCGACAGTATATTCTAACACAGAGGCGTTCCCATAGTGATGGGGACGCTTCTAGTTAGAATATACTATGAACTGTGTACATGACTGCCCCTGCTGCCTGGCAGCACCCGATCTTTTACAGGGGACTGTGATCAGCACAATTAACCCTTCAGGTGCCACACCTGAAGGGGTTAATTGTGCGTATCATAGCCCCCTGTAAGAGATCAGGGGCTGCCAGGCAGCAGGGGGCAGATCCCCCTCCCTTCCCAGTTTGAATATCATTGGTGGCCAGTGTGCGGACCCCCCCCGGCCCCCCCTCTATTGTAATATCATTGGTGGCCAGTGTGCGCCCCCCCCGGCCCCCCCCCGGCCCCCCCTCCCTCCCTCTATTGTAATATCATTGGTGGCCAGTGTGCGGCCCCCCCGGCCCCCCCTCTATTGTAATATCATTGGTGGCCAGTGTGCGGCCTCCGTCGACCCCCTTCCCCCCCTCTATTGTAATATCATTGGTGGCCAGTGTGCGCCCCCCCCACCCCCCCTCTAATGTAATATCATTGGTGGCTAGTGTGCGGCCTCCGTCGGCCCCCCTCCCCCCCTCTATTGTAATTTCATTGGTGGCCAGTGTGCGGCCTCCCCTCTCCCCCCCCCGCCCGATCATTGGTGGCAGCGGAGATTCCGATCGGAGTCCCAGTTTAATGGCTCTGGGGCTCTGATCGGTAACCATGGCAACCAGGACGCTACTGCAGGCCTGGTTGCCATGGTTACTTAGCAATATTACAATATTAGAAGCATCATACTTACCTGCTGCGCTGTCTGTGACCGGCCGGGAGCTCCTCCTACTGGTAAGTGACAGATCATTAAGCAATGCGCCGCACAGACCTGTCACTTACCAGTAGGAGGAGCTCCCGGCCGGTATACATGTATGATATTACAATAGGGGGGGGGGGGCCGCACACTGGCCACCAATGATATTCAAACTGGGGAGGGAGGGGGGTCTGCCCCCTGCTGCCTGGCAGCCCCTGATCTCTTATAGGGGGCTATGATATGCACAATTAACCCCTCAGGTGCAGCACCTGAGGGGTTAATTGTGTGGATCACAGCCCCCTGCAAGAGATCGGGTGCTGCCAGGCAGCAGGGGGCAGTCATGTACACAGTTCGTAGTATATTCTAACTAGAAGCGTCCCCATCACTATGGGAACGCCTCTGTGTTAGAATATACTGTCGGATATGAGTTTTCACGAAGTGAAAACTCATCTCTGAAAAAGCTTTTATGCAGACGGATCTTCGGATCCGTCTGTATGAAAGTAACCTACGGCCACGGATCACGGACACGGATGCCAATCTTGTGTGCATCCGTGTTCTTTCACGGACCCATTGACTTGAATGGGTCCGTGAACCGTTGTCCGTCAAAAAAATAGGACAGGTCATATTTTTTTTTTGACGGACAGGAAACACGGATCACGGATGCGGCTGCAAAACGGTGCATTTTCAGATTTTTCCACGGACCCATTGAAAGTCAATGGGTCCGCAAAAAAAAAAGGAAAACGGCACAACGGCCACGGAGGCACACAACGGTCGTGTGCAGGAGGCCTTAAAATGTATATTTTTTTTACACTATTTATACTCACTGCGCCTAATACTCAAATGGACGGCGCAGGCGCGGGATTTGTGGGGCACGGAGGAGACCGAGGATGTCAATCACCTTTACAAGGGCATGCCAGACGGTGTGAGGACGGAGCCTCTAGGTGTCGCACCAACGCCCCACTAGCACCTAGAGGCTCATATGCATATTATGAAAGTCATTATTTAGCGCGAGCGGCGGCAGGCAGGGAGATATAAGTCACACAGTTATGTTCTGCTGACATTAGCACATCATTAATGTCAGCCAGCTGCCTCACGGTATTTCTGATGACAGAAACCCTTTAAGCAGTAATTGCAGTAATCCTAGCATCTGTTATTATGTTGAAAGTGCGGTCTGATACAACCAGTTTTGGGTGTGTTTATTTTAAATATATAAAAGTACCTCCATTCATTCTTGCTTCTGGGGTGAACTTGCCGTCTTATACAGCCAGTTTTGTAGGTGTATTTAGATCATATATAAAAGTATGTCCATTCATTCTTACTTTTTGGGTGCAATTGCGTTCTGATACAAACTGTTTTGCGGTCTATTTAATTCATATATAAGTACTTGCGGTCTGGCATGCTGCATGGGTGAAGAAACCACGCTCCTCGGGCTTAAGGAAAAAAAAAAAAAAAGATACTAGAGGTGATCACACCATAAAGGCTGAGAACAGATAACCCGAAAAGGGTTAGCCGCCGAGGCCGCCGTTTGCCGAAGCCGAACACTTCTCTACACACTTTTAGGGTGGTCTTTTACATTTAATTCGATGCCTCAATCAGTAGTTGCAGTGAGTTCACACTTAAGGTGTATTGCTCTGTGTTTTGGACCCAAAACTGATTTGATACTATACAATTTAGGGTGTTCAAATTCTTTTAGACTTAATTCGATGTGTCAATCAGTATTTGCGGAGTTGGTGCGAAGTTACAGCCTGATACTATTGCTCTATTACCCTTGTAGATAATATTACAGTAGAGTATGTCCGACAGACAGGTGAAGAGAAAAGATTTGCTGCTTCCTCGATTATAGTCGAGTGGGAGCTGGTGTTGCGAGTGTGATGTAGCCGATCACACGTGGGAGTCGGGTAAAGAGGGGGCTTCATCATCATCATCATCATCATCATCATTATCATCATGAGAAGAGGGTGGCAGCTTGTGCATGAGGCAGCGGCTAAGCCACGAGGGTGGTATTGTGGCCGTGAGTCATCAGGGTGGCAGCAGTGTGAGATCTGTAGCCAAATGCGCCTGCTACTCAGGAGCCTACCTGTCCGGAAAGAAGTAGTGGTGCACGGGTTCATGGAGGCAGTGGTAGCAGGTGTAACGCCCATGGGTGTAGGAACCCCCAAAAATCTGAGGGGGACAGCATTTTTGCTCGCCGGGTATATTCTTATTCAGTAAACTGCGAGTTGTTTATATCTTTAAATTTTAAGTGTGTGTGTGTGTGAAAAATCTCACAACAAAAAAATATGCAAAAGGAACAGTTCTTTGTTTATCAGGTCACAGAAACAATAATCTCCCCTTATATATAATTTACTTACAGTTCTGAAGACTCAGGGGTGCTGGCTGGCTTGGCTGGGCAGAAGGAGTGTGGGATCAGTGCTCTGGGCAGCTGGGCTCCGGGCTGGAAGTGGGCACAATAAGAAAAAAATATTTTTCATTACACCTCAGGTCAGACCACCAATGAGACCCCCAATGTTAATCAGACCTCAGCTAACAGCCCCAATAAGATCCCCAATGTTAATAAGACCTCAGATCACACCTCAGCTCAGACCCCAATATGAATGACCCCCAATCAGACCTCAGATAAGAGCCCCAGTGCCTCTCATCAGCCCCCCAGTGCCTTTCATCAGCCCCCCAGTGCCTCTCATCAGCCCCCCAGTGCCTCTCATCAGCCAGTAATACCAGACCCCCCCAATCATGTGCCAGTGATAACAGCCCCCCCAATCATGTGCCAGTAATACCAGACCCCCCCCAATCATGTGCCAGTAATACCAGACCCCCCACAATCATGTGCCAGTAATACCAGGCCCCCCCATCCAATCATGTGCCAGTAATACGAGGGCCCCCCCAATCATGTGCCAGTAATACCAGGGCCCCCCCAATCATGTGCCAGTAATACCAGGGCCCCCCCAATCATGTGCCAGTAATACCAGGGCCCCCCCAATCATGTGCCAGTAATACCAGGGCCCCCCCCCAATCATGTGCCAGTAATACCAGGGCCCCCCCAATCATGTGCAAATAATACCAGGGCCCCCCCAATCATGTGCCAGTAATACCAGGGCCCCCCCAATCATGTGCCAGTAATACCAGGGGCCCCCCAATCATGTGCCAGTAATACCAGGGGCCCCCCAATCATGTGCCAGTAATACCAGGGCCCCCCCAATCATGTGCCAGTAATACCAGGGCCCCCCCAATCATGTGCCAGTAATACCAGGGCCCCCAATCATGTGCCAGTAATACCAGGGCCCCCAATCATGTGCCAGTAATACCAGGGCCCCCCCCAATTATGTGCCAGTAATATCAGGCCCCCCCATTATGTGCCAGTAATAACAGGGCCCCCCCATTATGTGCCAGTAAAAAAAACTAAGTATTGTATATAGTTTAAAAAAAATTAACAATTAACAATACTTACCTCTTTGGAGCGATGCGATGCAGGCCTCTTCCAGCCTGTGTCCCGACTCCAGCACTGTACGGCTCAGACGCCGGCCGGCCTAGTAGTGCCAGCAGCCTATCAGAGGAACAGGAAAGGGACACACCTCCCTGCCCTGCTCCTCCGTACAGCCTTCTGTTTGTATCGCTGTCCTGAGGACGGCGATACAAACAGATCACTATGGAGATGAGCGCTTCGCTTCCACAATAGAAGCGCTCATCTCAGTACCTGCCCCGCCGCCGCCGCACATACTGCCGCTGGGGGGATTTGACCAAACCTGTCCCCCCCGCATTATTTCCTGGGGGGAATCCGTGGCAGGTGGCAGCGAATATGGCAGAGAAGTAGATAGAATAAAATGGAACCTTTCTGTCCATTCTAACATCCTTCCTGTGGAGGAGTGGGCAAGTCCTAGGTCCTGCAGGAAGGGTGGGGACCAGTTAGTTCCAGTTGAGTAGTTGAGTGCTAGCTAAGCAGGTCTGCAGTGCTGCGTCCCTCCTGGACGTGTGCTGCCCACACCAGCCAGAACACCTCCAGTTCTGCTGGAGCAGAGAGAACAGTTCTAGAAGTCTCATTAGCCAGAACTTGCCCTGTGCCTTGCCATAAAGTCAGACAAAGAGAGAAGTTGCAGCAGAAAGCAAAAGGAAAAGTCCATATTTAATTCTGTCAGCACAGCAGAGCCAAAGAGTAGCAGATGTAACAGAGCCGAGAGTGTTTGCCTGCCATTTTATGCTAAAGCTTTCTGGAAACCAAGACCAAATCTGTAAACCGTTTGAAGAAACGTTTATGCAAAATAAAGCTGCCATTGAACTATATACAAGGTCTGGACTTAATCTCTTTCATCATCTTCTCCACCACCTATTCACCTTATTTGCTCTGCTTCGTCCGGCGACGCCTGGGGTTCCTGGATATACAGGTAGGAGCACCGTGACAAGTGCACAGTCACATCACCTAAAGGCACATTATAGACCACCCTTACACCACTCTGGTATTCCTTCACCTGGGTTCCACCATCACCTTTTATATAGGGGGACTCAGTCCCTCGTTGCTGAAATGCAACTAGTGTCAAAAAATTAACACATCTTAAAGGGACCCTAGTCGCACGTGTGGGCAGTTGCAAGTGATGTCTACAACATGATCACATGTGTGCCCCTATACTGCAAGAACTATAGAGGATCTACTGTAGTGCCTATAAAACCACAACAAAAGACTTTATTGCATTTACTCACTGTTGGAGAGTGTGATTCTGCAGCGATTGCAGCACTGTGGCAAAACTGGGGCTAATCAGCCATCTTAGATTTGGACCTCAAGAGGGGCCTGGACTTATTTCTGGAGCATAATAATTTTACAGGCTATAGCTACTAGAGAGGGGTCGTTGATCCAGGGAGTTATTCTGATTGCCTGATTGGAGTCGGGAAGGAATTTTTTATTCCCCTAAAGTGGAGAAAATTGGCTTCTACCTCACAGGGTTTTTTGCCTTCCTCTGGATCAACTTGCAGGATAACAGGCCGAACTGGATGGACAAATGTCTTTTTTCGGCCTTATGTACTATGTTACTATGTTACCTCGTGTGTTGGGAGGAAGATATCCACCCAGCAGAGGGGGGAACCAAAGAGCCTGCCTCCAAAGAGGAACCATTTTAAAGCAGAAGGAACTAAAGTGCTTAGTACAAGTTCCCAGGAGGACAAAGAGGAAGTGAAGCGGCGTCCATTTTAGAAAAGGGAAAATTCAGTTCCTTTTGCCCTGGATCATGAGAAGCAATGTCCAGAGGTCTGAGTGAGTATTTCTGGGGAAAATAACCTTGCTAAAGACTGTATGAGACTTTTATTTGCCTGACAGTGCCTTATATCCTCCAAAATTGCGCAGTTGCAGTTACTCTTAAAGGAGCCACGCACCAATTCTGCCATTGTTACCCATAGCAATGCGCGTTTAAATTGCAATCTAGCCTACATTGACCCCTCTAGTCTGGTACAGGATATCAAAAGCCATGTCTGACAGCGAAGATAGCGCCCACTTGGACTGCGGTGATCTCCCAGCGGCAGCTGCAGCCGCCTGCGTCATGCCTCTTACTATACCATTCTACTTTGGAGCACCTTGGCTCCCACGTTATTCAGGAGAACCCCATTCACTCAGGGAATTCCATGATAAAACGTTGGCTATTTTTAAGCTATATCCAGTATCTCAGGACCAGAAAGTGGAAATCCTGATTGACCAGTTACAGGGAACTGCTCTCTGGGAGGTTAAGTCCTGGCCTCGGCCAGAGCGAAAAACAGCTGAGCAGATTCTAGACCGACTCAGTACCATCTTTGAAACTAGGACTGCCTCTGAACTTAAGATGTGTATCTTTGGGAAACGAGAGCAGTCGGAGGAGACTTTAAGATACTTTGCCCTGCCCCTGCAGGTAGCCCCTTGAAGCTGAGGGACAAGAGCAGACCCTCAGAGAGCAGTTTATTGAAGGTGTCCTCAACGAATCTCTCAAACATCAGCTGAAGATGCTGTCAGCTCAGCACCCAGATACCCCTTTCTTGGATTTTAATGAGCTTGCTATCGGCATCTTGGGGGAAAGTCCCAATTCTGAATCTCCTGAAGACAGGAAGGCATTGCCTGTCCTACAACCTGCTGCACACAGCCAGATAGCGGAGTGTGGGGCTCAGGAACCTGTCCCAGATGCTGTCGCAGTTCTGACAGCTCAAGTGTCCCTAATAGCTGAGAATATGGAGAGGATGAGGAAGCAGCTAGAGCGACTGGAACAGCAGCCCAAGGCGGAGAAAGGGACTACTACACCAAGAGATCGTCCTACACCTGGTCTGAAAGGGATTTTTCATAAATCTTACTTTTGATACATCACAGATTAGACATAGATTATACAAACCTCATCTCTTGTGGAATGCAGTACCCCGAATTAACATATCTCACACCCTGCCAGTGCTGGACACAATAGCAGCCTCCCTGAACAAAAGGCTATTTAACATTTCACCTTACATACAATGACAACAAACTATGATAACCTATTCAACTTATTAGCATGTAGAGAAAAACCTGTTCAATGTAAGATAACCCTTTTCATGTATATAGCAGATACCAGTATTGTTTAACAAAGTTTCAACTGTATCTTGACAAACATGTCTCCCAAGGCCTGCTGAGAACTACCAGGATTGTTCCAATTGGATCTTGAGAGACAATATGCGCCCACCCCCAATAAGCCCTATAAATATGTGCTGGGAAATAAAGATTTTAGATATTTAACAACCTATGTTAAGTCACGGTTGATATTTATATCCTGATCAGAAGCAAACCGGATATTCGTTGCACAGAGAAATATTCACGGGTTGGAGGTCTGATGCCTCATCATATAACAGCATAAACCTGCCTGAGAAAAACCGCTAACAGTTTGGTGTCAGAAGGTGGGATCCACCAAAAAAAACTGTATGGGGTAAGTGATTCTATATTTTCTATATATATTATTACTGCCCTATACTGTAAGAGTGGATTATTTGAACCCGGTAAGCGCTTCTGATAAGCGTCTCCCCGAGGAATCTGATATTCCTAAAGAAATAGAGGGATCTGAAGTCCCGCAGGAATCTGATATTCCTGAAGAAAAGATGGGGTCTGGAGCCCCCTAATCTGAAAAACAGTATTGTGTGCAACGAATATCCTTTGCTAAACCTGTATATAGCTGTATAGTTGCTTAAGCATTTTTTTTTGGTCGTTATACAGTATATATATAAGGTTGAATTTTACTGTATAGACTGTGTATAGATTATGTATAGATTGTATGTGAGTTCATGCTGAAAAGGTATAAAATTGGCCATCAATAGTTTAAAATCTGCCATAAATTCAGGAGTAGTTATGAACCTGAATTAGAAGAAATAGGATAAAAACCACATAAACTGATAAGCATAAGGTTTGTCAGTAAGTATTTTTGCACTGAACACAAACATCCTTTGATAAACCTCCAAATTCAGCTGATCTCACTGTATATTTTAGCTAAGTAAAAATGGGCAATTCTTATGGTAAGGAGGATCCCAAAAAGAAACTGAATTTTTAATTTAGAACTGAAAATCAAGTCCCTAAGTCTGCTGCAAATCTCTCTACGGTGAAACTGTCTCCTAAAAATGAATTGGGGGAAAGTCCAAAAATGTTTGTCCAGAGGTGTTTAGGTCCATTTTATACTGATCCTTGGGTTGATAATATGTGTAAATGGACAGAAGGAATGAAATGTACTGACCCGTTCCCAAAAGAAGGGTCTTTTTCCGACTTTCATATGGCCATGATCAAGGGCCTATGTCTAAAGGACATAGACACTTTTCCATGGTACAAAGGAGACCCTGGAATAAAATGTACATAAAAACTTGTGGCCAGGCATGGCTATCTGTGCAAAAGTTTTGGACTGACTTGTGCAGTTCAAATACAAGACAGCAAAGTAAAACCCCCATTGTGACTACAACTCCTGTCCCACCCCCATATGTGCCATTGCACCCTTAAGTAACAAAATTAACAACAGAATCAGATGATGAGATAGGCGCACACTTGACTCTACCACAGGCTTCTGGCCTTAGAGAACCTGAGGAACAGGTTTTGTCTGAGCATGCTAATCAGCCTATTGTACAGTCTGAACCCATAAATAGAGTGCCTGCCCGCTATTATTATTATACATATTGTACAGTCTGCACAGCCCAGTAGAACAATATATGCAAGGGCATTAAAGATTCAAGGGTTGATCAAAGACGCTAACGGTCTATGGTCAAAGGGAGGAGTAGTATTTGGATGGGGAGACCCTTCCCAACCCCATGGACAATGAGTCCATTAATTCTGATGCCTAGAGACTTGCAGCAGATACAAGAGGAATATGTGGCAAAACTGATTAAGAAATTAAACATTGACTATGATGATATTTCGCTCTTGTTTCCCTTGCCAACAGGTGCACCAACCCAACCCTCGTCTTACAGGAAAAGATGGCGCTGGATTATCTTTTAGCTTCTTAGGGGGGTTTCTGTGAGTTTATAGGAGAGGACTGCAGATACCAGGGATAAAGTCCAGGCCCATATGGATAAGGTCAGTGTAATTGAGATAGGGCTATTACAAATGAGGGATAGAATCCTTTCACAGATTTGGGTGGTTTTGGAGATTTCCTGTTTTCCATAGGTAACTGGTTGAAGGAAATAGGAGTATATATCCTCATGTTGTTGTTTTTCTCTTTATCATATATATCCTGGTGAGATGCTCTTGCTGTTTGATCGATCGGATCACCCAGTCACGGGCAGATAATCACATCCTAATCGCAGCTCCCAGATACACCACGGATCAACCTATGTCTTTGATGGAAAGGATGTCCAACTAAACGTTCATCGCCACGCCACACCTTACCACATCAGAGTAAACTCCCCGAAGAATCGAACTGAAGGATGGAGCATCATCATGGAGGCAATGACACCCAAGGAGTATCACAATCGACGAGGGCAAGTGAAGGAAACCGAAAATTCAGCAAGAGACTCAAAGAACACAGGGGACATATTACAGAGAGGAGGGAACTGTCGTGGAAAGTTTTATTAAGAATAGGATGACTATAGTAGACTTTCTTTTTGGCTTAGGAATGGTATGTAGGTTTATTTTCTCTATGCCACCCTGTGTAAGGTCTGACCTGATTACGGTTATGAGAGCGTGATCGGGTAAGGTCGTTGCAAGGGAAATTCTATAGATCAGCACTCTGGTCCCTACTCCCCACGTGAAAGCCGCCACCGTTGGTTTGAGGGAGATCTAATGGCTGCTTGCTCTGAGAGCAACGTTCTTAGTGAAAGCTACCAGCGGGTCCTCATCAGCAACGGTGGGGTATGGCACACTGATGCCGGTCTCACTGAACCATGGGCGCCCCAACATGGAACATTAATTGGTGGGACTGGTGTCCATGTGAATGCTATATCACCTTTCTTGGTCGACCCTGTTTTAAAAGACCTTCCTCAGGGACTGATCCCCCCTTTCGGAACCATGTCTAACAGAGATTCACTGTGGGTCAGTAGCATATTTGTACCAGATTAAATAGATGTTGTCCGATTAGGGCCACATTTGTTTAAAAAAAGGCTGATTCATTTGGCAGCATTTGCGCATGTTCTGGGTGGGGTAGTGGATGGTGAGTGTTTGAGCGCCACCCACCGGCACTCTCAGGAAATGTGCGAATGTGTACCTTCCAGGTCTAAAAAGTATTTCTATTGGTCAATGCATGAGGTGGAATGTACCTGCATATCTGTAACATTACTGGGCAGCCATGTGCCATGGAGGGCGGGGTTAGCCCAGTAAAAGGTCTAACCCGAATATCCTATCTATGTGTAGAGCTTGCATGCCTTATCTTCTTTCTTACTTTTCTTTCTTCTCTATTTTCACTATGCAGGAGATTTTTTCCTACTGTGCGCCAAATTCCACAGAAGTTTTTTTTTATCTCCTTCATAGTCTTTAGTGTCTTCATGTGTCACACACACATACATATGTATATATATATATATATATATATATATATAGACGAAAAAGTAGGACTGCACTCCTGAGTTGTAGTAAAATAGATAAAACTTTTATTCACCCATTATATGGCAAACTTGCGACGTTTCGGCTCACAAGAGCCTTCCTCAAGCATGAAAACAGTGAAAATGAAAGCATATAAAGACATATCATAAGTGACCAACCAATCACAATGTGGTTCCAATCATAATTAGATTAAATACATCTGACGCATGTGCGAAAAATAAACAAAGTGCATGTGCGTAAAGTGACATGTGCCATAAGATCATCAATACATGAACTATATCCTTATGTGTAGATCAAATAACCATACAATGTACAATACAACAGGTACATATAAATAACATCTTTTGTACAACTATAGTGAATAAAGTGACTTAATATGCCGGATGAAGATCATAAAGATCATACCTCTACAAGTCATGGCGCCCACAGAGACCATCGCGCTCCATTGAGCGTCTCCGATAACTCATTGCGCATGTCCAGACAATCGTCATCATGTGACGCATGCGCTCCTCGCAATTGTGCTGAAACCGCCATATTGCTTGAAGGCAAAACTGCCCTACGGTTCCATTAGTATTTGTTATGAATATACTTATTGTGCAAAATGCCTCCTCGATGGTTTATCAAGCCGCAGTAGGTGTCTCCTACGTTATCCAGCAAGTGGGGAGAGCTCCAAATCTGCCGACATGGACCCCAACCCAACAGGTCGCATATGTCAGGAGGGGACACTTCAATGTACCCCGCTGGCACTGTCAACCCAACTGCCGATAATAGCTCAGCCATAAGGGGGATTCTCCCCTCAAATTTTTTAAGGAAAGCATTACACATAAATTTAATATCTGGAATTGCGCAACAATTGTAAAGGACAAGTACTATTGCTGGGCGTCATCACTTTCAAAGAGGCACGGTCCGAAGATCCCCATCCGGTCGTGAGGAAGTTAAAATTTCTAAAAGACAAGAATTTTTTTTTTTTTTAATTTGTTTCAAATAGGATGATATATTTTATGTGAATTACAAATTGTACTTTCACCATTCCTTGGCACTATGATACACAATTGAAACAGGAGAACCGCAGATACAAGGAAAATCAGGATCAACCCCAAATCAATGGTCCTTCACCTAAATTCCACATTAAGACCTCTAGGATGTAAACTATTCAAAGTATATATCCATTGTAGTTCTCTCCTTTTTAAAATTGCTAAACGGTCACCGCCTCTTCTAGGTAACGCAATATGATCTATGATCCAGCAACTTAGATCCCGTTCTGTGTGATGAAGGGATCCAAAATGTCTGGAAACAGGTAGATCAATGCGCTTTTTCCTTATGGAATTTCTATGATTGTTTAACCTTAGTTTCAGTTCCGTTGATGTTTCACCAACGTATATTAAGTTGCAGGGACATGATAACACATAAATCACATATGATGAAGAACATGTAAGATGAAATCTAATAGGATACTCTTTCCCTGTATATGGATGTACAAAGGATCTGGATTTGCATATATAGCGACAATTGACGCAGCCGAGGCACGGGAAACATCCAAGCCCCGACTGCGTCAATGTTCGCTGCACAATACTTTTTTTAGGACCTATATCTGCTCTGACCAATTGGTCTCTAATATTCCTGTTCTTCCGGTATGATAAAAGAGGAGGGATTTTAAACTCAGGGACATCTTTATGACATCTACTGAGGATACTCCAATTGTTTTTCAAAATCTGTCCTATCTCCAAACTACAGTCAGAGTATGTCGACTTAAACGGTATCCTTTGAATGTTTTGAGGAATAGATGGTATACTTTCCGTGTTTATATGAAGGACTTTACTTTTTTGTTCATTTAACAACTTACGGGGGTAACCACGTTCTTTAAATTTACCTTCCATTATATCCAATGTGGTGGTCAACTCCGCCTGATTGGATACAATGCGCTTTGCCCTCAAAAATTGCAAATAAGGGAGATGTTTAATTAGACTACGGGGATGATTGCTTTCGAACCGTAAAATCGTATTTCTGTCTGTTGGCTTAACAAACAGACCCGTGCAGATTGAACCGTCAACCAATTTAACATTAGTATCCAGAAATGACAGATTTGTTTTAGAATAAGACACCGTATATTGAAGATCAGCATCCACACTATTAAGGTACTGATGGAATTCATTTAGTTGTAATTCAGTACCCGTCCACAGGAGGAAGACGTCATCTATGTATCTCCACCACCTCAAAACATGTTGGATATAGATAAAGTCCTCCTCTATGTGACGCATATAAATATTTGCATACGTTGGGGCCACATTTGACCCCATCGCCACGCCACTAGTGATGAGCGGGAGGTGCCATATTCGATTTCGCGATATTTCGCGAATATTCGCATGAATATTCGTGTTATATTCGTCGAAATCGAATATTCGCAATTATTCCAATTATCGCGAAATTATTTTTTCGCATATTGCGAATATTTATCTTGATAGTATAAGGCAACGTTCATATTCTAATGACTATGGCTAGGCTAATATGTGTATTTTACGAAATTTCGTAATATTGCTCTAACTTCGTCTCTTAGAATATTACGAATATTCTAAAAGACGAAGTTAGAGCAATATTAAGAACATTTGCAAAAGTCGAAATTGCGATGCGAGTAATATAACACGAAATAGTCGCATGAAGATTTAAACTTAGCACTGCTATATTCCATATTCTAGCCTAATATGGAATATAGCTGTGTTAAGTTAGCACTGCTATATTCCATATTAGGCTAGAATATGGAATATAGCTGTGCTAAGTTGAAATCTTCATGCGACTATTTCGTGTTATATTACTCGCATCGCAATTTCGACTTTTGCAAATGTTCTTAATATTGCTCTAACTTCGTCTTTTAGAATATTCGTAATATTCTAAAAGACGAAGTTAGAGCAATATTACGAAATTTCGTAAAATACACATAGATTGTATTTAAGCTAATATACTGCTATAGTAATAATTTTTAATAGTGTACATATTTTACAAAACTTAAGTTCATAAGAGGCAAAAAAAAATTACAGGAAAAAAAAGGGATTATAGCACTATATTAGCTAAATTACAATCTATATGTGTATTTTACGAAATTTCGTAATATTGCTCTAACTTCGTCTTTTAGAATATTCGTAATATTCTAAGAGACGAAGTTAGAGCAATATTACGAATATTCTAAAAGACGAAGTTAGAGCAATATTAAGAACATTTGAAAAAGTCGATATTGCGATGCGAGTAATATAACACAAAATATTCGCATGAAGATTTCAACTTAGCACTGCTATACTCCATATTCTAGCCTAATATGGAATATAGCAGTGCTAACTTAGCACAGCTATATTCCATATTAGGCTAGAATATGGAGTATAGCAGTGCTAAGTTGAAATCTTCATGCGAATATTTCGTGTTATATTACTCGCATCGCAATTGCGACTATTGCGAAATTTCGTAAAATACACATATAGATTAGATTGTAATTTAGCTAATATGGAATATAGCAGTAAGTTGAAAACGCCACTGACTGGAGCAGCCAGGAAGCCAGGAATCCAAAGGACAGGTAAGAACAACTTTAGGGAAGTGGGAAAGAAAAAAATATAATAATAAAAAAAAAAAGAAAAAAAACGAATATTCGATTTCGCGAATATATAGAACTATATTCTAAATATTCGCGAAATCTCGAAATTGCGATATTCGAGAAAAAAATTCGCAATTCGAATATTCACGCTCAACACTACACGCCACGTTTTTGATTAAAAAATGTATCTTGAAACAAGAAGTAGTTGTTCTCAAGTACCAATTTCAGAAGAGAATTGACAAAGTGTTTTGTATCCGAAGTGATATGTGAACCATCCAGATATTTATTGACTGTAGAAATACCTTTCTCATGTCCTATTGATGTATATAAAGATACCACATCAAAAGATGCAAGAGTTATAGACTCCACACTACTAATATCAACTGCTCTCAATTGTTGCAAAAAAATCCCCTGTATCTTTGATATAAGAATGTCCAGCTGTCGAAAAATCCCTGAGCATTTTATCAAGAAAAATAGCTATTCTGCTAAATATAGAATCTGTACCTGATACGATGGGGCGGCCATGTCTAATCTGTGATGTATCAAAAGTAAGATTTATGAAAAATCCCTTTCAACCCAACCATTGATCCCAACTTATATATATATAAAAACGGATCACTGTATGTTTTCCTCCATCTACGGCCGTGTGTGTGTATGTGTATGTATGTATGTATATATATACAGTATGTATATATATACACAGTATATATATATATATACACACATACATATGTATGTGTGTGTGTGACACATGAAGACACTAAAGACTATGAAGGAGATAAAAAAAAAACTTCTGTGGCGTCCCACGTGTTATCAGCACATGCGGTCTTAACTCCGATCAGCTTTAAAACAGTTTTTTGAACTAGGAAACAGTCCGCTTTAACGCCGGGGTCGATATGTTGTTAGACGTTTTTCAGCTAGCACAAGTACATCTTCTGTTGAATTTCTGGATCAAATAGATGTATTCAAACCTCGTGCAAACGAACGGCACCCGGGCCGTATGGGCAATACCAGGAGCCAGTGGGCGAATTACAGGTGCGCAAGGTCCGACTCAAAGCAATCTCCCAGTAACCTCCAGCATGTGACCATGCATACAATGGGAGGAGGCAGAGCTCTGGTGCCGTTCGTTTGCACGAGGTTTGAATACATCTATTTGATCCAGAAATTCAACAGAAGATGTACTTGTGCTAGCTGAAAAACGTCTAACAACATATTGACCCCGGCGTTAAAGCGGACTGTTTCCTAGTTCAAAAAACTGTTTTAAAGCTGATCGGAGGTAAGACCGCATGTGCTGATAACATGAGGGACGCCACGTTAAGCACAGAAAGACGAATACTCCATTGCTGACAAGCAGTGAGTAACTTGTTGCAATTAATCACAGCAAGGTTGTAACTGTTAAATCAAAGTCAAAGCAGTGAGGAACTATATACCGCAAACTAAGAGACTGCCTTATTCACTAATCCTTATATTGAATAAACTGCAGGTATACCGCAGACCTTTAAAAAAAACGCACTCATTAATTTATTGGTTGAAACTCAAAATCCTGAACTAGACATTGAATTTAAGACTGAAGTTTGCGATCCAACTACTAACCAATCCCTTAGTGTGGTTTTATGTGATATTATTTTAACCATTGTATTTTATGTTATTTTAGTGTGATTAATCAGGTACCTTAATTGTTATATTTGTTAAATAAACTATTTTAATATATTGGCTAGTGTTTTATGTGAATCCAGATGTAGGTGTGCCCCCTTATCCTTCTGTATAATTCAATTTCCCTAAAGGTTGGGGTTGCCTTTTTTAGGGCGAGCACCCATTCCCTGCAATTTGGAGGGTGAGCCATTCCAATATATCCAATATAATTTCTAAAGATAATCAGTGGGAAGATGTGGAGATGCCAATGTTCTACTCCCGATTTGCCTGACAGAAAAGCTCTATGCACTAAGCATCGGATATCCAAAGCCACTAGTTCTCCAAATACCTGTGGTCCCTCCCCTCCAGTTGAGAAAAAGCGGAGAGCCGATTCAGAATTAATTCACCTCTGGCGACAACGGAAAATGCTCTTTCTACAGAGACATCTACTCCTCAGGAGAATGCTTGATCCAGTCACCTGTGAGCGCTTCTATCAGATAGTGGTGCCCCGAGGAGATGCTAAGATGGTAATGGACATGTACCATAAAAGGTCTGGTCATTTTGGAACCCATAAAATGCGGAAGCCACCATCAGGCGGCGTTTCTACTGGACTGGCATGAGAAGGGATATTGAAGCCTGGTGCTGGGAGTGTGCTACCTATGCTCTGGCCAAAGAAGAAAGACATGATCAGCGAGCCCCCCTTCATCCAATAGTGAGTAGGAGTCATCTAGAAATCATGGCTATCGACCACGTGAAACTAGAACCCAGCAGATCCGGATACACTTATGCTATTACAATCATAGGCCACTACACCAAGTTTGTCGTGGCTGTACCTGTAAAGGACTTAACTGCTAAAACTACAGCAGCTGCCATATAGAAGAGCTTCATTCTGCCATATGGGTGTCCTGACAAGATAATTACTGATCAAGGATCTGCATTCAAGTCTCAGTTGTTCTATGAACTTTGTGCACTGTACAACTGCAAAAAACTGAGGACCACCGCATATAACCCACAGGGAAATGGACTGTGCGAAAAGATGAATCAGACACTGATCAATATGCTCAAGGCTGTGCCATCTCACAAGAGGGCTGAGTGGCCTTCACTTCTCCCTTAATTAGTGTAACTGTACAATAACACCACTCATTGCTCCACCGGGTACACCCCTTACTACCTCATGTTTGGAAGACAGGGCCGTTTGTGACCAGTCCTCGCCCTCGACATCCCTGTGCTGGACTCTGAACCACTCCTTCCCCAATCTGAGTGGGTCAAAGAGCATCAGAAGCGCCTAGAGGATGCCAGAGAAATAGTGGACCCTAAAATAGAGAATGCCCATCAAAAACAGGACTTTGATCTCCATGCACATGCTGAGCCCTTACAACCAGGAGACAAGGTTTGGCTCAGAAACAATCCCAAGTAAGCAAGCTGGATAGTCGCTGGGATCACGAGCCATATCCTGTAGTGGCTATCCCCCCATCTGAAGTCTATGAGATCCAAATAAGAGATAAAGTTACTCAGCGAGTACACCGCAACAGGCTCAAAAAATGCCTGCAGGAACCTGTTCAGGAGCAGTCAAGAGAAGTGGATAAGGCACCCGAACTGCCATTGTCTTCAGAAAGTGAGACTCCAACAGAATTGCCTTCTGTGCTTGACCCCTTCACTGGTTACTCCAGCCTGAAATTCGAGTCCTGATGCCAGTTGCTGAGATTACTCCAAGTCAGACAGCTGATCCCCCTTCACAAGTCCAGGACTCTACCTCTACCGCTGGAGACTTGGAACTGCTCTTGCAGAGATCCCAACGGACCAATAAAGGTAATCCACCTGCCAGTTATCGGGAATTCTTTGAAACGAGTGTTTAGCTACAGAGACAATAGGAGCCAAGCCATTGACATATCTTGAGAAACTTTCCCCTTGTTTTGTGGTTATATTTTGACTGTTTTCTTTTCCATCTGCCCTTTTGTGCCTGGACTTCATGGACTCCATTCATCATCCTATGCAGTTTGACACCATATATCATATGGATTACAAATACCAGTTTGGCTACCTCATGTGGATTACAAATAACTTTTTGAGTTACAGTACAGACCAAAAGTTTGGACACACCTTCTCATTCAAAGAGTTTTCTTTATTTTCATGACATTGAAAATTGGAGATTCACACTGAAGGCATCAAAACTATGAATTAACACATGTGGAATTATATACATAACAAACAAGTGTGAAACAACAGAAAATATGTCCTATTCTAGGTTCTTCAAAGTAGCCACCTTTTGCTTTGATTACTGCTTTGCTACTCTTGGCATTCTCTTGATGAGCTTCAAGAGGTAGTCCCCTGAAATGGTATTCACTTCATAGGTGTGCCCTGTCAGGTTTAATAAGTGGGATTTCTTGCCTTATAAATGGAGTTGGGACCATCAGTTGCGTTGAGGAGAAGTCAGGTGGATACACAGCTGATAGTCCTACTGAATAGACTGTTAGAATTTGTATTATGGCAAGAAAAAAGCAGCTAAGTAAAGAAAAACGAGTGGCCATCATTACTTTAAGAAATGAAGGTCAGTCAGTCAGCCGAAAAATTGGGAAAACTTTGAAAGTAAGGGCTATTTGACCATGAAGGAGAGTGATGGGGTGCTGCGCCAGATGACCTGGCCTCCACAGTCACTGGACCTGAACCCAATCAAGATGGTTTGGCGTGAGCTGGACCGCAGAGTGAAGGCAAAAGGGCCAACAAGTGCTAAGCATCTCTGGGAACTCCTTCAAGACTGTTGGAAGACCATTTCAGGGGACTACCTCTTAAAGCTCATCAAGAGAATGCCAAGAGTGTGCAAAGCAGTAATCAAAGCAAAAGGTGGCTACTTTGAAGAACCTAGAATATGACATATTTTCAGTTGTTTCACACTTGTTTGTTATGTATATAATTCCACATGTGTTAATTCATAGTTTTGATGCCTTCATAGTCATGCAAATAAAGAAAACTCTTTGAATGAGAAGGTGTGTCCAAACTTTTGGTCTGTACTGTATATGTTCCAGTTTTGCAACGTTACAAGCCTGCACCCAAGGATTTGACTCAAACCTTTACCTGATCTCTTTGTGATTTCTACTGTCATATTTTTTCATTAACATTCTAAAGGTTCTGCAATGTTTAAGCACTTTAGCCCATTGTGTGTATTTCTTTTGCAGATGTCGCAATGTGACTTCTGATGCACTTTTTATATGGACTTTATATTGTTCTTCAGATAGTTAGCACTGTATTGCTTAGTTATGATAGACTGCCTCTAAGTACGTTAATATACGTCACAAGCAGGTCTAATAACGCCAAGGGTAACCCGCTGCTTATATGTATGTTTAGAGGGAGTAATTAACCCTCAAGGGAGTTTTGGGAGAAAACCGGTATCTCATCCTCCTAATTGGTACCTTGTGCTTTGCCAAGGTTATTTTATTGTGCACCGCCTTAAGGAAATTTTGCAGCTACCTGTACATATATCAAGGTGACAAAGCATAAAGCATGATTAGACCTTGGTGCTAGAAGGGAGTACAGGATTAGGCCACCCTTCTATTTGCAGGCGTTTCATTGCAACATGGTGGAATTACTGAGTGAAGACACTCCATGCTTTCTTTGGTATTAGTGGCCATAATATTCGAAAGAAAGCCAGTAATGCGCGCTTTTTGCACACCCTTTGGTTCTTTGGTTTGTACTGAGAGGGAAAATGGTGAATGTAAACCCTACTCATACGGTCAGAGACCTTTTGGTAGCCGTTGTTTTATCATTTAGTAATAGTACATAGTTTAATGCAGCAACTTAACTTTTATTCGGTACCCTTGGAGCACCTCCTAAGCACAAGCCGAGGACGGCTTGCCTCTTAAGTAAGGGAGAATGTAACGCCCCGAGTGGCATTACCTCACCTACACCCTGTTTCTATCTGGGTATGCAATCTCAATATCATTTTATACATTTTTTCCAGATCCCATATTTTGTGCATTTCCTGTTATGCATCTGTTTATGTTTAAATGTAATCTGCCTGGTTTACCAGCAGGTGGCAGCGAATATGGCAGAGAAGTAGATAGAATAGAATGGAACCTTCCAGTCTATTGTACCCCCCCCCCATGGAGAAGTGGGGGTGTCCTAGATCCTGCAGGAAGGGTGGGGACCAGTTTAGTTCCAGTTGAGTAGTTGAGTGCTAGCTGACCCCCTGCTAAGGGAGCAGGTCTTTGGTGCTGCGTCCCTCCTGGACGTGTGCTGCCCACACTAGCCAGAACACCTCCAGTTCTGCTGGAGAAGAGAGAACAGTTCTAGAAGTCTCATTTGCCAGAAATTGCCCTGTGCCTTGCCATAGAGTCAGACAAAGAGAGAAGTTGCAGCAGAAAGCAAAAGGAAAAGTTCATATTAAATTCTGTCAGCACAGCAGAGCCACAGAGTAGCAGATGTAACAGAGCCGAGAGTGTTTGCCTGCCATTTTCATGCTAAAGCTTGCTGGAAACCAAGACCAAGTCTGTAAACAGTTTTAAGAAACGTTTATGCAAAGTAAAGCTGCTGTTGAACTATATACAAAGTCTGGACTTAATCTCTTTCATCATCTTCTCCACCACCTATTTGCCCTATTTGCTCTGCTTCGTCCGGCGATGCCTGGGGTTCCCGGATATCCAGGTAGGAGCACCGTGACAAGTGCACATCCACAACACCTAAAGGGACATTATAGACCACCCTTACACCACTCTGGTATTCCTTTACTTGGGTTCCACCATCACCTTCTACATAGGGGGACTTAGTCCCTCGTTGCAGAAATGCAACTGGCGTTACAGAAAATCACAGTTACCACATTTTAAAGGGCCACTATGTTGACTCCTCATGCTGTTGCCCCATCACCACTCAGTCATGGGAGCACTACTTGTTTCATCATTTAACAGAACATGTTCTGTAGAAATCTATGTGGAATCAACTGATTACGGTGAAAAAGGAGTGCGCTTCTTCTTCACGCTAACATCGACCCGTAAAGCTGAGTTTACACTTGAGTTATTTGGTCAGTTTTGGCCCCGTAACTGACTAAATAAGTGAAGTGTGCAGTGATTATGAGAGCAACGCTTGTCATCTATGTGTCATACTGACTCACAGTATTGTTTCACAACCACAGCAGACTCCCTATTCGTGTTACTGCAAGGCACAGTGTTCTACACCACTATACAGGCTCTAGCTATTTTTTTAACGTGATTTGTCACAAATAAATTCGGATCAAATCTAATCTTTTTGGGAAATTTGGTGAACCGGTCGAATTAATTTTTTTTAAAATTCTCTCATCTCTAGTTGTAATTTGTAGTATACAAGAAGAAAAAGATTGTTCCACCACTAGGAGCAAAACAGTAACAATGCAGTTACATGACAAGAATCTGCAGAAGTAATAATATGCTAGATAGTAGCAAGTCCAATATATCTATGAGATAGCCAAGATGATTGTCTATAAAATGATGGTTGCTTCACAGTCGAAGCTGTAGTGGACGGTGAGATATGGAGCCAGAAAATCAAAAGTTCAAAACATTGTTTTTCCCGTCATGTATATAGGAGGTGCAAGGCAGTAAGCAGTAAGAAGAAGATTAGTTGGAGGAAGTGAGAGGAGTGAGTCAGTGAAGTGCAGTATACTGGAGAGCAGTGCAGTGCGGTCAGGTCAGCATATGTTTAGTCTGAAGCCAACAAAACTAACCACAGAGTCAGAGTCAGAAACAGCTGATCGGCGGATCGGACCCTCGCCGATCAGATGCTGATGATCTATCCAGAGGATAGATCATCAGTTAAAACGAAGTGCAGAAACCCTTTAACTTTCATAATTTAATTTCTTTTCATTTTGAGGGATATCTTTTGCATTCACACGTCCGCAAAATGGGTCCGCATCCGTTCCGCAATTTTGCGGAACGGGTGCAGACCAATTCATGTTCAAAGGGGCAGGAATGTGCTGTCCGCATTTGCGGATCCGCATCCGCATTTCCGCATCTGTGCTTCCGTTTCCGCAAAAAAATAGAACATGTCCTATTCTTGTCCGCAATTGCAGACAAGGTTAGGCATTTTCTATTATAGTGCCGGCGATGTGCGGTCCACAAATTGCCGAATGCACATTGCCGGTGTCCGTGTTTTGCGGATCCGCAAAACACTTACGGACGTGTGAATGGATCCTCATAGTAAAATTATTAAAGGTTACGTTTTATCTTCATGTATATTCTAATGGATTGCCTTCCGTGTACAATGTTATAATATACTTTCTATGTTAGACAGTATATTATAGTGCATTTGTATTGTGCGGCAGTTGTGTGCGGTTCTGCTGCGATACTGCAGGTATATAGAGGGACAAGCGTTATTGAAACAAATAATTTCTACTGGTGTGATATACCAAAAAAACTGATTGAAGCGGGGTGTTATATACCAATATACTTTCTTTATAGTGCATTTGGGTACTGTATAGTGCATTTGCGCATGCGCGTACGCGAAAAATACATTGCCGATATTTCGTATTGAAAAAAATAATAAATGGAGACCGCAAATTCAAATAATACATCTGGTATGTCACTGTCCATGTTGTGGGATTATTTGTGCAATTCTAGTAATTATTTCTTGGCTGCAAATATGAGCTGAAGGTTTTTTAGGTTCGCCTGCCATTAAAATGAATGGGACCCGCCGCGAACTTGCGGTTCGCGAACATTTGATTGCGTTGGCGCGATCGCGTTTGCGAATCGTCCCGGCAGATGTTTGTCCATCACTACTGACAAGTAGCTACCGCTCTGAGTTGTGCACAGACCAAGGGTAAAATTATCTATATAGTCAAAAGAGTATGTGTGTCCTATTAGCAGCACGTGTGTCGCTAAACAGATAAGACTTCACTTTCATTTAATTCACATATTTAAACTTTGTAGTAGAGCAAAGAAAAACTCTCGGTGGTGGCACAGATCGTGGATTATGTAGTTATACTGGGAGTACTACTGTTCCCATGTTATCAGCTGTGTATACTAGCAACTACCACTTTTTCAGCGTTGGCGCGCGCTGCCAGAATGCTTCTTTCTCTAATCTAATTTTCTCTTAGATGTAACCATAAATCTGTGCCCCTAACTGTACTAAAATGAAATACTCAAACTCTGCCCCCCAACGTGTTTCGCCGAAATCATGCCCGATTCCCTGAAAACGCTGCGTCTCTGGCAACCAATGTGAGACATGAGTTAGTCTACGGTGCATGTTCACAGTCTACAGTAGTAGAAAATTGCAGCACACAGTATTTTTTTCTTTCTTTGCTTGTTAAATTTTAATCATCACATGATCATGATCCAGTGCAATTACAGAGTATATAGGACGAGCATGTGTAAATCAGAATGGCGACCGGACGTTTCGGCCTGTCAGGGCCTTCTTCAGCGGTCTTAATCTTTAGTTGTGCCCCTGTGGTGTGTTGCGCTGGATACAGTGTCCATTACTGATCGCGTCTACTCAGTTTGCGCTGCAAGTTTTTTTTTTTCTGCAGATCATCCTCTGATGAGGGACCCTCTAGCTATATTTTTTCAAAATCTTCTTCTCTGAGGATTTTGTAAATCTAATGGTGGCCAAAACCAATTGCAATTCATTGCACAGAACCCTAGTTCGCCATACGCTAGACCCCTAGGTTGGACCCCAGTAGATGCAGCAGAGATGAAGAAGTTTTGGGGACTCGTGCTGCATATGGGCATAGTAAAGAAGCCAAACGTTAGGCAATATTGTAGTTCTGACATTTTATACCAGACTCCAATTTACAGTCGGACCATGATCCGGAAGCGATTTTAATCAATCCGAAAATTCCTACACTACAATGACATTACACAGTGCCCACCCCAAAACGACCCAACATTTGACCGACTGTTCAAGGTTAGGCCTGTCATTGACCACTTCAGCAACAACCCAGAGAAAAATGTCAGTGTAGATGAGTCCCTATTGTTGTTTAAAGGGAGGATTAGATTCCGCCAATACCTGCCTAGGAAACGGGCAAGGTATGGAATAAAACTATACAAACTCTGTGAGAGTAGCTCCGGGTACACCCACAAATTTTGCGTTTACGAAGGGAAGGATTATAGAATAGAACCCCCAGAATGCCCCCCCGTCCTAGGAGTTAGTGGGAAGATTGTGTGGGAATTACTGCATCCACTGCTGGATAAGGGTTACCACCTCTATGTGGATAAGTATTATACCAGCATACCCCTATTCAGGTCCCTAACTGCCAGGGGTACTGTGGCTTGTGGCACAGTATGCAAATATCAAAGAGGCCTCCCTAGATCCCTGGTAGGGTAACCACTGAGAATGGGTGAGGAATGAGAATATGCAGGTGGTTAAAGAGGACCTTTCACCGATTATGACAATGTGAACTAAGTATACAGACATGGAGAGCGGCGCCCGGGGATCTCACTGCACTTACTATTATCCCTGGGCACCGCTCCGTTCTCGCGCTATGCCCTCCGGAATCTTCGCTCAGTAAGTTATAGTAGGCGGAGATTTCAGTCACTAAGTTAAGGTAGGCGGAGTCTGCCCTTGTTCTGCTGTAGCGCTGGCCAATCGCAGCGCAGAGCTCACAGCCTGGGAGGTTATTTTCCAATCCAGCGCTACAGCAGAACAAGGGCAGACTCCGCCTACCATAACTTTGTGACCGAAGATACCGGAGGGCATATCAGGAGAACGGAGAGGCGCCCAGGGATAATAGTAAGTGCAGTGAGATCCCCGGGCGCCGCTCTACATGTCTGTATACTTAGTTCACATTGTCATAATCGGTGAAAGGTCCTCTTTAAGTACAAAGAGAAGAGGGACGTCCTTGTACTGACCACCATTCACACTAATGCCAGCTCCCCTGCCGCTGTACGAGGCACCACTACCACTGTCCCCAAACCAGACTGCATCCTCGATTACAACAGGCACATGGGAGGGGTGGATCTTGCAGATCAACTTATGAAGTCCTACAGTGCCACACGAAAAACAAAAGTGTGGTACAAAAAGCTGACCGTACACATTGTACAGATGGCAATGTGCAATGCGTACATCTTATTTCAATCTTCAGGCCACAGAGGAACTTTCCTTCAGTTCCAAGAGGTGGTAATTAAAGCCCTAATTTTTCAAACCCAGTCGGGGGAGGGTCCAAGTACTTCAGGAAGTCAGGGCAACAAGGAAGGGAAGGACCCAAAAAAGATGCAGGGTGTGTCACAAAAGAGGGATAAGGAAAGACACCATTTACCAATGCGAAACCTGCCCTGAAACACCTGGCCTGTGCATGCAGGACTGCTTCAGAATCTACCATTCTTTCATGGAATATTACTTTTTATGCTCCCTGAAATATTTCCATTTTATATCTGATTTAGTCCACCTCGCTTGAATACCCACTTTCCAACAACCACTACATATTCTTTTCTGTGAGACACCTGTTTGGTAAAAAGTACCCTTTCCACCACTTAAAATGTTCGTACGGGGGTGTAGTTTCTGGAAGGGGGTCACTTTTGGGGGTTTTCACTATAGGGCCACCTCAGGGTGTCTTCATATGCGACATAGGCCCCAATTACCATTCCTGATAAATCCTCTCTCCTAACCGCCATATGGTGCTCCTTCCACTCTGACGCCAGCTGTGCGACCATACATCATTTTTTTAGCAAATATGGGGTGTTGGCGTATTTGGGGGAAATGGGTAACAAAATGTGGGGTGCATTTTGTCCTGTTACCCCTTGTGAAAGTGAAAAATGTGGGTGTAAAGAAACTTTTTCTGGAAAATGTCATTTTTTATTTTCACAGCCAAGCGTTTCCTAATTCTGTGAAATGCCTGATGGGTCAAAATGCTCACTGCACACCTTGAAATATTCCTTGAGGGGTGTAGTTTCCATAATGGGGTCACTTTTTGGGGGTTTCCACTCTAGGGCTACCTCAGGGTGTGTTCAATTGCAAGATGGCGTCTTTGAATTATTCCGGTGAAATCTGCCTTCCAGAAGCTATTTGGTGATCCTTTCCTTATGACCCCTGTGGTAGCCCATATAGCAGTTTACAAGCACATATGGAGTATTGATGTAATCAGGAGAAAATGGTCAATAAATTAGGGGGTACATTTTCTCCAGTTCCCCCTTTTGAAAGTGAAAAATTTGGTCCTAAAGTCCATTTTATTGGAAAAAAAATTAATTTTTCATTTTCACAGCCAATTCCATGATTTACCTTTGAGGACAAAGTTATCTCTACACATCTTGAAATAATCCTTGAGGGGTGTAGTTTCCAGAATGTGGTCACTTTTGTGGATTTCAAATCTAGGGGTACCTCAGTCTTCATATGCGACATAGCTCACAAAAGCAAATCCTGCAAAATCTGTCCTCAAAAAGCCCTTTAGCGCTACTTCCCTTTTGGACCCTGACATGCACCCATACATAATTTTTTGAGCATATATTGGGTGTTGGCGTATTCAGGGGGAAATGGGTAACAAAATGTGGGGTGCATTTTGTCCTGTTACCCCTTGTGAAAGTGAAAAATGTGCAAAAAATAAAATTTTTCATTTTCACAGCCAAGCGTTTCCTAATTCTGTGAAACGCCCAATGGGTCAAAGTGCTCACTACACACCTTAACATATTCCTTGAGGGGTATAGTTTCCAGAATGGGGTCACTTTTTGGGGGTGTCCATTGTAGGGCCACCTCAAGGTGTCTTCATATGTGACATAGCTCCCAATTACCATTCCAGCTAAATCCGCTCTCCAAAAGCCATGTAGTGTTCCTTCCACTCTGAAGCCTGCTGTGCGCCCATACTTCGGTTTTTGAGCACACATGGGGTGTTTCTGTAAACTCCAGATTCAGGGTAATAAATTTTGAGTTTTGTTTGGCTGTTAACCCTTAATGTGTTGAAGAAAAAATAGATTAAAATGTAAAATCTGTTAAAAAAAAAAGGGAAATTTTGACGAATTTCATTCCCATTTTCATTTAATTCTTAACAAAGTTTGTACAATCCGTTTTGAATAGCTGGAGGAGTGTAGTTGCTAAAATGGGCTGATTTATGGGTGGTTTCTAATATGTAAGCCCCAGAAAGTGACTTCATAACTGAACTGGTCATGAAAAAATTGGGGTTTGGAAATGTTCTTAAAAATTTTAAGATTTGCTTCTAAACTTCTAACGTCCTCAAAAAATAAAGTGTCATTTTCAAAATGATTCAAACATGAAGTAGACATATGGGGAATGTAAAGTAATTACTATTTTGAAGGTATTACTATCTATTATAAAAGTAGGGAAATTGAAATTTGGAAATTTGGTAATTTTTCAATTTTTTGGGTAAATTTGTTATTTTATTTTATATAAATAAAAATGAATTTTTTTGACTCCATTTTACCACTGTCTTGAAGTACAATATGTGACAAGAAAACAATCTCAGAATGGCCTAGATATGTAAAAGCGTTTTAAAGTTATTACCACATAAAGTGACACATGTCAGATTTGCTAAAAATGGCCGGGTCCTTAAGGTGAAAAATGGCAGGGTATGGGGTTTATTTTAAAATCTAAGTTTTTCTAAACTTTGGACCGAATTCTGCTTCAGATGCTTCGCTTCACTCAACACTACTTATTTACATAAAGTTGAACCAGCTCTTAAAATCATAATGTTCATGTATTCCTGGTAAAATAATTAAATATTACATAATGAGATCTATGACACATTATAAACCAATACTAGGTCACCGATCACACACCCTGAACACACCCATACCCTCAATGTATATATAATAGCGCACCAGTAGTATCCCTGCATCAACAGAAGACAATACACAGTGCATCATCCAGGTATGTACCAAAGCTTCTACTCTTATCTGGAAGAAAAGATATTATATTATTTCACCAATATGATAGGTTTGTACTAACATCACAGAGGGGCCTCACTTTGGGGCTGGTTCATACCTCTACATGCACTTCAATACGAAGGATCCAGAGATTGGTTCTACCAACTCTTAGAGTAGAAAGCAGGATCAGGCTCCCATTGCAGATTCTTATCCGTTATTTTCTTCTATTGCCTTTCAAATGAGGAGGGAAAGTCCTTCCTAAAATCTTATCACCCACTGGAAAGCAGTTTGAGGCCAACCAGAGCTGATAGCTGACTTGTCTTTTCTTGTTTGATTGTAAGGTTTGTCCCATCAGTTGGGGAATATGGATAACATGGAATCTTCTTCGTTATGGGGGACTCAGCATGTCCATGTGTTACATGGATGCATATTCACTTGTATTGCTGACATGTAATACCACATTTCTCCTGAAGTGGCCACCGCAGGGAAACTGAGCGGCCACATTGTGCTTCCCCTACAGATCACCAGAGATTAGAGAAGCTGCACCCACATCGATCAGTAGATTGTGGATGTGACTTCAATCTGAAATGAAGTTGTCATACTTTGAAAATATCCAACTGATTTACTCAAATGTGCCATCATGGTGAGTGTGTTGCGAGTGGGGAAGCAACTTGGTTCAAGAACAGACAAAGTGTGAATCCTATAAGTATATTTGCAGACCTCTGATAATATTTGATCACTCTAATCATTTAAATTCATTATTTACAGGAAAAAAGTTAGACCTCTCAGTTAAACATGACACGAACAATCACATTGCTGCTGATATCTCTAAGTGAGTTGCACATATGATATGTTTGTATACTATTGGTTCTTACTGCAAATTACATCCCCAAGTAAAAGCATTGGTTTTTACTTTTTATTTTACTAGTATTTCATTGTCACTCGGGTCTCTGTAGATAATCAATGAACAGTTTAGATTTCAGACTCTAGCAGCTCTTTCTCTCCCTTTCAGAGCAGGAAGTCTCAGCACAATCTCAAGAACAAATTATCTGCTGAACTATATGATACCAATCAGCTACATACAACTAAACCCTTACCTCTCTATGTATCTGAAGCTGATGAATCTTCCTTAGTACTAGCTAGGACCAGCAAGGAATACAGCAGTGTCACCAAGTAGATTGTCCTCAAAAGGTGGAACCCACAAAATCAAGTCCGATTGGCGAAACTCAATACATTGTAGGAACATATAGTGACGTTCATTAGGTCATTGCCATCTGCTGTAAGAGAAATATAAACCTACCCGTAACAGACCATAGTCGCTCAAAATTTCTAGTAAAATGTTTGCATCCTTACAGGCAGTGGTGCAGTCAACTTCTGGTCCTTGGTGGACAATGAAAGTATTCAGTAGTCTCATCTCTTTTGTCTGCTCATTAGAAGACAGATACTTCCAAATAATTATTTAAGGTGAGGCAGGGACATAGCATTATGGATAATTTGCTAAGTTTTAACGAGGACCCCTGTGGTGACCAGGCCCCATTGTATCTCCTAACTCAGTAGTCCCTCTCATACCCTTCATCTTGTTGGACTGCTGACAGCACTAGGTGCCGGTTTCTTAGAAACTCCTCGCGTTCCATATGTTCTTTGAATTTTTCTTTACACGAACTTAGCATTTTTATTTTCATTTTGCAGGTGTGCTCCTTGCTCTGGTAACAGCAAAATCAATACCTGGTAAGGATTTGTTACTATAAGTATTAGATTTTACTTTCTCCATATTGAGTCTATAGTCCCCGGGTAACAGTCCATTAGTCAAAGTGACAGCTGCTGCTCCGGCCATAAAATGGGCTCAGAATTGTTGTTTCTTCGAATTGAAACCATCATTCCCAATGAGACTTTCTATTAGTGGTGACATTGTAACATACCAATAAACCATTAACTCGCCCTCACAAAACAACAGATGGGATAAAGGCAACCAGTGTATAATACTAAACTATATTATACTATACTGAGTTGATGAAAGTGTCCAAAGAATAAGAATGAATCTTCTACAGTCTAGTTTAAGAGCTGAGCTGAGCCCGGACTTAACCCCTTCTTCCCTCATTCAGCATGAATGAGTGGAGCATCGGAGCATTTCACGCTCCAATGTTTCCCCTTGTCCTGCGGTGCATAGCACAGGGCAAGGGCTTTTTCTTTTTCTACGGTGAGGTACCGGGTCTCACTATGGGTATCCTAGGCAGAGACTTCCACCTAGCAGTGAGCCCGGTGACGTCACCAGCACTAATGGCCGGTCTTTACTGCTTCCCTAGCACATGCAGGTGAATTACATCACTAGGTATGGATAGTTGGTTTGGTCTTACCTTTTATGAACCATTATATAAGAAACATCTTCCTTCGTAAAGATCTTTAATAAAAGAAGAACTTTCTGCTGAAGGATGTGACTCCATCAACTATCTGTACCTAGTGGTTTCACACCTCTGGTGTCTCGGAGCAATGCTATCAGCCGAGGCCTCACACTATACCTGGATTCCTTAGTTTATATATCTGGACTGGCATTTCAGCACACACCTGGTTTGCCAGATAAAGGAATGCAATGGGACGATCCTTGCTCTTTGGACACTTCCATAGCAATTCGGCATATGTGCATATTGTACATTGTTTGCCGTTATCACCTACATTATTTTATTAGTTTATTGTTTAGTTTTTTTCATTACTTAAAGGGGTTTTCCAATCCCACCTAATTTACACCAGGGTCGGGAGAGTGTGTAAATGAAATAAAAAGAGCCACTGACGGTGTCCCTAAGCTGCACATCAACAGCCAAGGGTCCGACTGATCCTATAAAACAAAGGCTGCTTTAAGAAACAGCGCCCCCTCCTGTCCATGGAATAGAGCTGATACTACAACCATCCTCTGGAAAGGCGTGGCACTACACTTTTGGAAGAAAGCAGCCATGTTTTCCTAATCCCAGACATTCTTTTAACTTGTTCTTAATTCTTCTTTTGCAGACTGTACAGATGGCAAAGTATATACTGATTGTGGGAGCAACTGTCCACCAACCTGCGATAAACCGAATCCTATATGCAATTATATGTGTGTTCCAGGTTGTTTCTGCCCAAAGGGCACTGTACAAAATATCAGGGGTAAATGTGTGCAAAAGGATAAGTGCAGACTCTGAAGCGGGAACACAACATATTCCATTTGTGCCAATAACTGCCCCGGTGTTGTATCTCCCCCAAATTGCCTTAGAATAGAATGTATGCACGGCTGTGCATGTAAACCCAACTACGCGCTCCTACCTAACAGCAAGAGATGTGTCCTTCCACAGGATCTCTCCAACGTTGGCTCCAACAAGTAAACCATCCCATGTGTGTCTTATTAGCAATCATCAAAATTGAAAGTTTTAGATGTGTCTGATGAAAATAAAATGATTGCTGACATTGTTTTTATCTATTTTCATTGATTCATTAAAAAGCGATCTGGGACATAGGCCCCAATTACCATTCCTGATAAATCCTCTCTCCTAACCGCCATATGGTGCTCCTTCCACTCTGACGCCAGCTGTGCGACCATACATCATTTTTTTAGCAAATATGGGGTGTTGGCGTATTTGGGGGAAATGGGTAACAAAATGTGGGGTGCATTTTGTCCTGTTACCCCTTGTGAAAGTGAAAAATGTGGGTGTAAAGAAACTTTTTCTGGAAAATGTCATTTTTTATTTTCACAGCCAAGCGTTTCCTAATTCTGTGAAATGCCTGATGGGTCAAAATGCTCACTGCACACCTTGAAATATTCCTTGAGGGGTGTAGTTTCCATAATGGGGTCACTTTTTGGGGGTTTCCACTCTAGGGCTACCTCAGGGTGTGTTCAATTGCAAGATGGCGTCTTTGAATTATTCCGGTGAAATCTGCCTTCCAGAAGCTATTTGGTGATCCTTTCCTTATGACCCCTGTGGTAGCCCATATAGCAGTTTACAAGCACATATGGAGTATTGATGTAATCAGGAGAAAATGGTCAATAAATTAGGGGGTACATTTTCTCCAGTTCCCCCTTTTGAAAGTGAAAAATTTGGTCCTAAAGTCCATTTTATTGGAAAAAAAATTAATTTTTCATTTTCACAGCCAATTCCATGATTTACCTTTGAGGACAAAGTTATCTCTACACATCTTGAAATAATCCTTGAGGGGTGTAGTTTCCAGAATGTGGTCACTTTTGTGGATTTCAAATCTAGGGGTACCTCAGTCTTCATATGCGACATAGCTCACAAAAGCAAATCCTGCAAAATCTGTCCTCAAAAAGCCCTTTAGCGCTACTTCCCTTTTGGACCCTGACATGCACCCATACATAATTTTTTGAGCATATATTGGGTGTTGGCGTATTCAGGGGGAAATGGGTAACAAAATGTGGGGTGCATTTTGTCCTGTTACCCCTTGTGAAAGTGAAAAATGTGCAAAAAATAAAATTTTTCATTTTCACAGCCAAGCGTTTCCTAATTCTGTGAAACGCCCAATGGGTCAAAGTGCTCACTACACACCTTAACATATTCCTTGAGGGGTATAGTTTCCAGAATGGGGTCACTTTTTGGGGGTGTCCATTGTAGGGCCACCTCAAGGTGTCTTCATATGTGACATAGCTCCCAATTACCATTCCAGCTAAATCCGCTCTCCAAAAGCCATGTAGTGTTCCTTCCACTCTGAAGCCTGCTGTGCGCCCATACTTCGGTTTTTGAGCACACATGGGGTGTTTCTGTAAACTCCAGATTCAGGGTAATAAATTTTGAGTTTTGTTTGGCTGTTAACCCTTAATGTGTTGAAGAAAAAATAGATTAAAATGTAAAATCTGTTAAAAAAAAAAGGGAAATTTTGACGAATTTCATTCCCATTTTCATTTAATTCTTAACAAAGTTTGTACAATCCGTTTTGAATAGCTGGAGGAGTGTAGTTGCTAAAATGGGCTGATTTATGGGTGGTTTCTAATATGTAAGCCCCAGAAAGTGACTTCATAACTGAACTGGTCATGAAAAAATTGGGGTTTGGAAATGTTCTTAAAAATTTTAAGATTTGCTTCTAAACTTCTAACGTCCTCAAAAAATAAAGTGTCATTTTCAAAATGATTCAAACATGAAGTAGACATATGGGGAATGTAAAGTAATTACTATTTTGAAGGTATTACTATCTATTATAAAAGTAGGGAAATTGAAATTTGGAAATTTGGTAATTTTTCAATTTTTTGGGTAAATTTGTTATTTTATTTTATATAAATAAAAATGAATTTTTTTGACTCCATTTTACCACTGTCTTGAAGTACAATATGTGACAAGAAAACAATCTCAGAATGGCCTAGATATGTAAAAGCGTTTTAAAGTTATTACCACATAAAGTGACACATGTCAGATTTGCTAAAAATGGCCGGGTCCTTAAGGTGAAAAATGGCAGGGTATGGGGTTTATTTTAAAATCTAAGTTTTTCTAAACTTTGGACCGAATTCTGCTTCAGATGCTTCGCTTCACTCAACACTACTTATTTACATAAAGTTGAACCAGCTCTTAAAATCATAATGTTCATGTATTCCTGGTAAAATAATTAAATATTACATAATGAGATCTATGACACATTATAAACCAATACTAGGTCACCGATCACACACCCTGAACACACCCATACCCTCAATGTATATATAATAGCACACCAGTAGTATCCCTGCATCAACAGAAGACAATACACAGTGCATCATACAGGTATGTACCAAAGCTTCTACTCTTATCTGGAAGAAAAGATATTATATTATTTCACCAATATGATAGGTTTGTACTAACATCACAGAGGGGCCTCACTTTGGGGCTGGTTCATACCTCTACATGCACTTCAATACGAAGGATCCAGAGATTGGTTCTACCAACTCTTAGAGTAGAAAGCAGGATCAGGCTCCCATTGCAGATTCTTATCCGTTATTTTCTTCTATTGCCTTTCAAATGAGGAGGGAAAGTCCTTCCTAAAATCTTATCACCCACTGGAAAGCAGTTTGAGGCCAACCAGAGCTGATAGCTGACTTGTCTTTTCTTGTTTGATTGTAAGGTTTGTCCCATCAGTTGGGGAATATGGATAACATGGAATCTTCTTCGTTATGGGGGACTCAGCATGTCCATGTGTTACATGGATGCATATTCACTTGTATTGCTGACATGTAATACCACATTTCTCCTGAAGTGGCCACCGCAGGGAAACTGAGCGGCCACATTGTGCTTCCCCTACAGATCACCAGAGATTAGAGAAGCTGCACCCACATCGATCAGTAGATTGTGGATGTGACTTCAATCTGAAATGAAGTTGTCATACTTTGAAAATATCCAACTGATTTACTCAAATGTGCCATCATGGTGTGTGTGTTGCGAGTGGGGAAGCAACTTGGTTCAAGAACAGACAAAGTGTGAATCCTATAAGTATATTTGCAGACCTCTGATAATATTTGATCACTCTAATCATTTAAATTCATTATTTACAGGAAAAAAGTTAGACCTCTCAGTTAAACATGACACGAACAATCACATTGCTGCTGATATCTCTAAGTGAGTTGCACATATGATATGTTTGTATACTATTGGTTCTTACTGCAAATTACATCCCCAAGTAAAAGCATTGGTTTTTACTTTTTATTTTACTAGTATTTCATTGTCACTCGGGTCTCTGTAGATAATCAATGAACAGTTTAGATTTCAGACTCTAGCAGCTCTTTCTCTCCCTTTCAGAGCAGGAAGTCTCAGCACAATCTCAAGAACAAATTATCTGCTGAACTATATGATACCAATCAGCTACATACAACTAAACCCTTACCTCTCTATGTATCTGAAGCTGATGAATCTTCCTTAGTACTAGCTAGGACCAGCAAGGAATACAGCAGTGTCACCAAGTAGATTGTCCTCAAAAGGTGGAACCCACAAAATCAAGTCCGATTGGCGAAACTCAATACATTGTAGGAACATATAGTGACGTTCATTAGGTCATTGCCATCTGCTGTAAGAGAAATATAAACCTACCCGTAACAGACCATAGTCGCTCAAAATTTCTAGTAAAATGTTTGCATCCTTACAGGCAGTGGTGCAGTCAACTTCTGGTCCTTGGTGGACAATGAAAGTATTCAGTAGTCTCATCTCTTTTGTCTGCTCATTAGAAGACAGATACTTCCAAATAATTATTTAAGGTGAGGCAGGGACATAGCATTATGGATAATTTGCTAAGTTTTAACGAGGACCCCTGTGGTGACCAGGCCCCATTGTATCTCCTAACTCAGTAGTCCCTCTCATACCCTTCATCTTGTTGGACTGCTGACAGCACTAGGTGCCGGTTTCTTAGAAACTCCTCGCGTTCCATATGTTCTTTGAATTTTTCTTTACACGAACTTAGCATTTTTATTTTCATTTTGCAGGTGTGCTCCTTGCTCTGGTAACAGCAAAATCAATACCTGGTAAGGATTTGTTACTATAAGTATTAGATTTTACTTTCTCCATATTGAGTCTATAGTCCCCGGGTAACAGTCCATTAGTCAAAGTGACAGCTGCTGCTCCGGCCATAAAATGGGCTCAGAATTGTTGTTTCTTCGAATTGAAACCATCATTCCCAATGAGACTTTCTATTAGTGGTGACATTGTAACATACCAATAAACCATTAACTCGCCCTCACAAAACAACAGATGGGATAAAGGCAACCAGTGTATAATACTAAACTATATTATACTATACTGAGTTGATGAAAGTGTCCAAAGAATAAGAATGAATCTTCTACAGTCTAGTTTAAGAGCTGAGCTGAGCCCGGACTTAACCCCTTCTTCCCTCATTCAGCATGAATGAGTGGAGCATCGGAGCATTTCACGCTCCAATGTTTCCCCTTGTCCTGCGGTGCATAGCACAGGGCAAGGGCTTTTTCTTTTTCTACGGTGAGGTACCGGGTCTCACTATGGGTATCCTAGGCAGAGACTTCCACCTAGCAGTGAGCCCGGTGACGTCACCAGCACTAATGGCCGGTCTTTACTGCTTCCCTAGCACATGCAGGTGAATTACATCACTAGGTATGGATAGTTGGTTTGGTCTTACCTTTTATGAACCATTATATAAGAAACATCTTCCTTCGTAAAGATCTTTAATAAAAGAAGAACTTTCTGCTGAAGGATGTGACTCCATCAACTATCTGTACCTAGTGGTTTCACACCTCTGGTGTCTCGGAGCAATGCTATCAGCCGAGGCCTCACACTATTCCTGGATTCCTTGGATTATATATCTGGACTGGCATTTCAGCACACACCTGGTTTGCCAGATAAAGGAATGCAATGGGACGATCCTTGCTCTTTGGACACTTCCATAGCAATTCGGCATATGTGCATATTGTACATTGTTTGCCGTTATCACCTCATTATTTTATTAGTTTATTGTTTAGTTTTTTTCATTACTTAAAGGGGTTTTCCAATCCCACCTAATTTACACCAGGGTCGGGAGAGTGTGTAAATGAAATAAAAAGAGCCACTGACGGTGTCCCTAAGCTGCACATCAACAGCCAAGGGTCCGACTGATCCTATAAAACAAAGGCTGCTTTAAGAAACAGCGCCCCCTCCTGTCCATGGAATAGAGCTGATACTACAACCATCCTCTGGAAAGGCGTGGCACTACACTTTTGGAAGAAAGCAGCCATGTTTTCCTAATCCCAGACATTCTTTTAACTTGTTCTTAATTCTTCTTTTGCAGACTGTACAGATGGCAAAGTATATACTGATTGTGGGAGCAACTGTCCACCAACCTGCGATAAACCGAATCCTATATGCAATTATATGTGTGTTCCAGGTTGTTTCTGCCCAAAGGGCACTGTACAAAATATCAGGGGTAAATGTGTGCAAAAGGATAAGTGCAGACTCTGAAGCGGGAACACAACATATTCCATTTGTGCCAATAACTGCCCCGGTGTTGTATCTCCCCCAAATTGCCTTAGAATAGAATGTATGCACGGCTGTGCATGTAAACCCAACTACGCGCTCCTACCTAACAGCAAGAGATGTGTCCTTCCACAGGATCTCCCCAACGTTGGCTCCAACAAGTAAACCATCCCATGTGTGTCTTATTAGCAATCATCAAAATTGAAAGTTTTAGATGTGTCTGATGAAAATAAAATGATTGCTGACATTGTTTTTATCTATTTTCATTGATTCATTAAAAAGCGATCTGGGATCTTTGACACTGACCAATCTCTGACCAATCAGATCACAATCAGTCTATATTGCTGTGGAATTGACCAGATTAAAGTTAGTGGCGGTCCCCATCCTACCACCATGACCTGGATTTCAGTAAATCCCTCATGAATGATATATGTAGGAAAACTGAGCATGGATATGCATGGGCCAATATATGAAGGTCTAGGGGAGCTATAAACATGGCCAAGCCAGTGATTCTCGCTCATCTGCATGGCCACCTCTGTCTGATATTCCAGTCCAAGTTATGGTATCGATAGGATTTACTACAGACTAAATACATGTGATGGACCAATCTACAGATTATAGCAGGACCTGTCTGGACCACGATATGCATCATAGAGTAAAAAATGCTTATGTTCCTCAGTAGACCCATGTGTGGAGGGTCAAAATCTTATCCTGAACAGAAGATTGGGGTGCAGTAGACTGAATTTTACGTAAATAGGATTGCGCTGCAGATAATCCTGAAGTCCTCTTTCACACCATGCGGTTTTACAGGAGTTTTACAAATACTCATAAAATTCCTCCCCTCATCCAAACCTATAAAAACCAAGGAGTCGTAGAATAGTGAAGCACATTCACATATATGTCCCGTAAAGAGGTTTATTGTACTCACAAAGTTACACTTGTAATCAGTATATCAGAATATAAAATCTCCACGCTGCCCGACCCGGGTTTCGCTGCTTGAGCTTCGTCAGGGGCGTCTACTTAGGACTAAGTACAAAAAACCTCTTTACGGGACATATATGTGAATGTGCTTCACTATTCTGCGACCCCATGGTTTTTATAGGTTTGGATGAGGGGAGGAATTCTATGAGTACTTACATTTCGTCCCGTGCTTGGATCTGATGGTGTAAAACCACATGGTGTGATAGAGGACTTCAGGAAAATCTGCAGCCAGATCGTATTTTCATACAATTTGGATTTAAAGTAACCTTGACCCACATCACTATACTAGGATCTGCAGCGTGAAAAGTCCAGGCAACGTATCAGAGACCTTTTTTTTTCCTTTTTTCTTTCTGCAGTAGACTGAAGACTGTTTGATATAACCATATTGAGCTTTATGGAGATAGAGTCAATATAATGCAATGTATAACTTTTGGAGCTGCACATGGCATTATATCCTCCAGGAGCTCACAAAGCAAAATAAGGTTTACCGACTGAGAGATCCTAAACATGTACTATGGCTTGTTTGCTAATTCTCATTTTGTCTGTATACAGGAGCTCTGTATTCCTGATGAATGATGTACTTTTGGCTGCCTCCACTAGGGGGAGCTAACTGCATTTGGATGTATACAACTAGCATTGAACTCATCGGCGGCTGTATATATATGAATGCTGGCATTTCCCCCTTGTGGTGAATGCAGATACCTGCAGTCACATTGTCTCAGCAAGAAAAGGAGCAGTTTATTGATGGGCACTTTATGGCCATGGGATCCAGTGCAGTTTTGTGCTCTACTTCTATTCCCTCTGCCTTAGCAACACCATAGAGCTTATAGGGTTTGGTTCCTCAGTTAGGTTCGACATGTCTGCTGCAGTTGCTAAAGGCTTCAAGCAGAATTTGAAAACCTCAGAATCTTAGGGATACAATTGTTGAGAACGGTTCCAGAGTCACAGGAGCGGTCATACTTCCCTGTGGCTCCGATGCAGAGTGTTTACAGATGCAAGCTGCATACAGTAGAGCATGGGTAGGCAACCTCCGGCTCTCCGGGTGTTTTAAAACTACAACTCCCAGGGGACATCCTAAAACATTTAATGTGAAAATGGCTTAATGTACCATAATGTGCCTAAACCTCAATCAATTGCCTTGAAACTTTGCACAACCTCAGATCTCAGCTTCCCAAACCTATCCTGGAAGCTTCATAGATACCCACAAGGCAAATGAGTGACATTAAGCTTGTTTTTTGGGGAGCTTAACCTCTTACGGACACAGGGCATACAGGTACGCCTGTGTATTTCCGATCAGTGTCGCACGGCGGGCGGTGATCAGAACGGGGTGCTTGCTGAAATCATTCAGCAGACACCCTGTGACAATGCCGAGGGTGGTCCTGTGACCCCCCGTATCGGCGATCGCTGCAAACCGCAGGTCGATTCAGACCTGCGGTTTGCAGCGTTTCCGGGTCATTCGGGTCTCCGGTGACCCAATGACCCGGAATAGGAGGGTGATCGGTGGTGTAATATACACCACCAATCACCCTCCGTAGATCCTGTGAGGTGGCGGTGACGCCACCTCTCAGGATCGCCTGTGATTGGCTGGACAGACTGGTGGACGGAGCGCCGCTCTCCCCGCCCACAGACTTCCTTGGGAGCGAGGAGAGTGGAGCCCTGTGTCGGTCCTTCTGCCTCCTACGCGATCCGCCGCCATCCGTGGCCCCTGATGCACTATAAAATGCCATCTGGCACATAAACATTTAGGGAGAGCTTTAGGTTAGGCAGGGAGAGCACCCAGATCTGAGGGTGTCTGGGGTCCACAGCACCCAAGGGGTGCTGCAGCTTGCCATCCCCCACACATTTTTTTGGGCGCAAGAGCTTTTTGTTTGTGGGTGCGCTGACTGTGGCCGGCACTCTTAGCCGAACAAGAGCGTCTGGCCACTGTTTAGCACATCGCCCACCCCACCGCAGGGTATACGTAAAAACACACCATCCCCCCACACATACACACACTAAATAAAGTTTTACACACACACTCCCCTTTAGCGTTAGAAGATGGCCCGCCGGATATTCTCGGCCGAGGAGGCATATGCTTAGTTGCTCTCCGACTCCGAGAGCCCCAGTGAGGACGAGGATGACCCCATTTTCCTGTTGTCATCCTCGTTCTCCTCATCATCTAGTGATGATGATGAGCCCTCAAGGCGGCGGAGCCAGGAGCCCCCCATGCCAGGGACCCTGTGGCCCACACTAGTATGAGCAGCCCTGGGGCTCATACTAGTTTTCCGGCCCACTAGACATTTCAGCAAAATTCTCTGTCCAAAATACCAATGGAGCTCCTTCTCTTCTGAGCCGTTTAGTTCACCCGCAGATCACTCTACATCCACATATGAGGTATTTTCTGACTCAGAAAAAAATTGGATACGAATTTTGTGGTGCTTTTTCTTCTTTTAAGACTTGTAAAAATGAAATAAAAGGGGCTACAAGAACATGTTAGTGTAAAAAAAGGAGATTTTGAATTTTCTCCTCCACTTTGCAGATATTCCTGTGAAACACTTAAAGGGTTAACAAACTTTCTGAATGTCATTTTGAATACTTTGAGGGGTGACGTTTTCATAACGGGGTCATTTTATGGGGGATTTCTAACATAAAGTAGACATATTGAATATGCGAATCAATATATCATTTATTTGGCATGTCCATTTTTCTTACAAGCAGAGAGTTTCAAAGTTAGAAAAATGCAAATTTTACCACTAACATAAAGTAGAATATGTCACGAAAAAACTATCTCGGAATCAGTATGATTAGTAAAAGCATCCCAGAGTTATTAATGCATAAAGTGACACTGGTCAGATGTGCAAAAAATGGCCTGGTCCTTAAGGTGAAAATCTGTAGGGGCTTAGGTTCAAGGTAACCCTTTACCAAATTTGAGCGTAGCCTGTCCGCTCTACGAGCAGTAATGGAAGGATACATAGGCACAAATTTCTCTAAGACCGAGTCCGTTTGAAGAACATGCCAATGTCTGGCCAAAATGTCTTTCATTTCTTACCATCGGGAGTGATATGTGGTCACGTACCTGATTTTTGTATCCGTAGCTTTATATTTCTTCACCTGTAGCAAATAAGATTGTTTCTGTGATTTCGCTCTATAATACGCCCTCCTAATAGATCTTCGACTATATCCTCTTGTTAGGAATTGATTCATCGAATCAGTTGCCTGTTTTTCAAATGTGCTATCATCTGAACAGATCCTCCGTATACGCAGGAACTGTCCAGTGGGGATGGCCTTTATGATATTTCTAGGGTACAAGTTCCCAGGAGGACAAAGAGGAAGTGAAGTGGTGGCCATTTTGGAAAAGGGAAAATGCAGTTCTATTTGCCCTGGATCCTGAGAAGCAATGTCCAGAGGTCTGAGTGAGTATTTCAGGGGAAAATAACCTTGCTAAAGACTGTATGGGTCTATTTTCTGCCTGAAAGAGCCTTATATCCTCCAAAATTGCGCAGTTGCAGTGACTCTTAAAGGAGCCATGCACCAATTCTGCTGTCGTTGCCCCTAGCAACGCACGTTTAAATTGCGATCTAGCCTACATTGACCCCTCTAGTCTGGTACAGGATATCAAAAGCCATGTCTGACAACGAAGATAGCGCCCACTTGGACTGCAGTGATCTCCCAGCGGCAGCTGCAGCCGCCTGCCTCATGCCTCTTACTATGCCATACTACTTTGGAGCACCTTGGCTCCCACGTTATTCAGGAGAACCCCATTCACTCAGGGAATTCCATGATAAAACGTTGGCTACTTTTAAGCTATATCCAGTATCTCAGGACCAGAAAGAGGGAATCCTGATTGGCCAGTTACAGGGAACTGCTCTCCGGGAGGTTAAGTCCTCGCTTCTCCACACATACTTGAAGTCAAGGAGGCAGCGGCCTCCTTGCTTCAAGTCATGGTAACCACGCCCCCTTCCCAGCCCCTTCGCTGTGAGTGACAGCGCTTATGCAGAGAGTTCGGCAAAGCCAGACTAACTGCCGGTTGTCAGTCACAGCCAGGGCGTAGCTAGAAATGCATGGGCCCCATAGCAAAAAAAAATTATGGGCCCCCCACCCCCTGTGCCATCCACAGATCCCCCTCCCCTAAATAGTGCCATCCACAGATCCCTCCCCCCTAAACAGTGCCGTCCACAGATCCCCCTCCCCTAAATAGTGCCATCCACAGATCCCCCTCCCCTAAATAGTGCCATCAACAGATCCCCCTCCCCTAAATAGTGCCATCCACAGATCCCCCTCCCCTAAATAGTGCCATCCACAGATCCCCCTCCCCTAAACAGTGCCATCCACAGTATCAGGTGCCTCTCCCCCCCCCCCATTTGTCAGTATTAGGTGCCAACCCCCCCCCAAGGTGCCAGTATCAGGTGCCAACCCCCCTCCCCCCATGTGCCAGTATCAAGTGCCCCCCGCTCCCCCCATGGCAGTAACAGTCGGGTATTAAAAAAAATAAAATAAACACTTCTACTTACCTCCATGTCAGCGATGCGATGCAGCCTCTTCCTGTGTCTCGCCCTGTATGTCCATATATGGAGTCAGTGCTTGTATTTCAGAAAAGGTTTCAGCTGGGATTCGAACCCACGACCTTCTGTAACAGATGCAATGCATCTAACCACAAGACCATACCAGCTGGCTTGCTGCTGACTGAAAAATTATGAGACTTCTAATGTTATAGCTGGCTAAGTGTATATCTATACACATGACTGCTGCTTATATATAGAGATATAGCAGAGCTGAGTGTGCTGGGATAGCTGTCATATAGAGATATAGCAGTGCTGGCTGTGTTGGAGCAGCAGTCATGTGTATAGCTGTACACTTAGCCAGCTATAACAGTAGAAGTGTCATAATTTTTCAGTCAGCAGCAAGGCTTCCATTATGGTTGTGAGGGTAAATGCTTTGCCACTGATACATTGGAGGTTGTGGGTTTGAATCCCAGACACATCAGGAAACTTTAGAATACAGTAAGATTAGATCACATTAGCGAGGGGGCCCTGAACAGTAAGACATTGATATTTAACTAACTTGAAAATAAACTGTCGGGCCCCGAAGCAGCTGCTTCCCCGGTAGTTACGCCACCTCCTGGGTGTCTGTGTGTTAATAAAAAAATTTAAAAAAACTGAATGCGGTCGGACGGGCCCCCTAGTGGCGTAGGGCCCCATAGCCGTTGCTATGGCGATCCCTACGCCACTGGTCACAGGGAACGGGGCGTGGTTTCCGTGACTTGAAGCAAGGAGGCCGCTGCCTCCTTGACTTCAAGCATGTGTGCAGAAGCGCGCCGGACAGGGGATAAAACAAAGTTTTCAGTACTTTTGCTGAATCTGACTTCAGAAAGAAAGGCATCATCAGGTACTGCTGGCGGCTTGGGATAGTTTTGGGAGGTGACAGGTTTCCTTTAAGATTCACTTCTTTGGGAAACAACAGCAGTTGGAGGAGACTTTAAGATACTTTGCCCTGTCCCTGCAGGAAGCCCTGCGGGCAGTTATCCACACAGATCCCCGTGAAGCTGAGGGACAAGAGCAGACCCTCAGAGAGCAGTTTATTGAAGGTGTCCTCAACGAATCCCTCAAACGTCAGCTGAAGATGCTGTCAGCTCAGCACTCAGATACCCCTTTCTTGGATTTTAAGGAGCTTACTATCGGCATCTTGGGGGAAGTCCCAATTCTGAATCTCCTGAAGACAGGAAGGCATGGCACACAGCCAGATAGCGGAGTGTGGGACTCAGGCGCCTGTCCCAGATGCTGTCGCAGCCCTGAAAGCTCTAGTCTCCCTAATAGCTGAGAATATGGAGAGGATGAGGAAGCAGCTAGAGTGACTGAAACAGGATCCCAAGGCTGAGAAAGGGACTACTAAACTGAGAGATCGTCCTACATCTGGTCCACGAGAAGATCGACGGTAACCGACTGGTAGGCTGTCAGACCCTGGGTATTAAGATGCCAGAAAGCGTGTATGCTGACATTGTCAGAGGTCTGGACACACTGAAAGGGACTGCTGGCAGTTAAACGGGTACCCCCGAGGCCAAGAAACGCCCCTCAGGAGGAAGAATATTAGGTCCCAAAGATATGGCTTCTATGCCTTGATACGTGAACGCCTGCCCTGTGTTTGACGTTACCGTCAATGGAGTAATGTTTTCTGATTTGATAGATATAGGATCTCAAGTGACTACCATCCGTCAATCCGCATTTGAAAGATGCCGGAACAGAGCCCAGCTAACGCAACCCCCCAAATCCTGGCTCCACATCATGGCTACCAATGGCCAACCAGTGCCTATATTGGGCTATTGGGAACCTACCCTATAGATCGAAGTTAGCGAACTTCTACACCAAGGGGTAGTCGTGATTCAGGTTCAGGAAGATGACAATTGCCCTGTGGTCCTAGGGATGAATGTACTCAGCATGTACGCGTCATAAACCAGACTATCCAGGTGCTAGCTGCCCAACAAAAATTCAGCAACTGACAGGGTGAAATCTGCTGTGTCCGCATCAAGGATGTTCAGCCTATTTGACTCTAACCTGGAGCAGAGACCCTGATATGGTGCAGGGCTTGCATTGGTGTCCGAGGTCAGGATTACCCGGCCCTCTGCAGCTACAAGATCATCCCCTTGTCCTAGTCGCTAGGAGCTTGGTCACTGTGTCACGTGGAAATGTACCCATACGCTTGGTCAATCTAAGTGATGAAGTCGTAGAATTAAAAAAGTACTATCCAGTGGTGAGTCTGTATCATGTCCATCTGCAAGATTTCCTAGATCCCCATACTGCTCCTGCGCAACAATCTCTACAAACGGTGGATGCAGCCAAATACCTGCCTGAGCAACCCTGGTGGGCCAAACTACATATTGTATACTGTCCTGATGAAGGGGGCTCTCCGCCCCTGAAACGCGTTGACTAAAAATAAAAAAAAGTATTGTGTTACCAATACATACCGGCTCCTGACTCCTGCTGACAGCGCCATCCAAAGGTTCATCTTTTTTTCTTCTTCTATAACAAACTACATATTGGAGATGCCACTACCTCTGCAGAACAGATCAAAGGTGTGTTGGACTTAGCCAAGGAACACCACCAAGTCTTCAGCAATCACCCCATGGACTATGGTCAAACCACCCTAATAAAGCACACTATTCCAACAGGCACTCAACCTCCAATCACAGAAAGATATAGGCCAGTGCCTCCAACCCTATACCAGCAGGTGAAGAAAATGGTTCACGATATGAAGACAGCTAATGTCATCCAGGATAGTCACAGACCCTGGGCTGCCCCTCTGGTTCTGGTAAAAAGAAGGATGGAATCATCCGTTTCTGTGTGGATTACTGCAAGATCAACATTACACACAAAGATGCGTAACCCCTGCCATGAATTGAGGAGTCTCTAGAAGCTCTGGGATCTGCTGCTTATTTCTCAACCCTGGATCTAACCACTGGCTATTGGCAAGTCTCATGACACCAGAAGATAAAGAGAAAACAGCTTTTAGTACCCCAATGGGTTGGTTTGAGTTCAACTACATGCCATTCAGGCTGTGCAATGCCCCTGGGACATTTCAGAGACTCATGGAGATATGTCTTGGACACAAAAAACTTTGAGACCGTATTGCTATACTTGGATGATGTGATTGTCCACTCCAAGACCTACGAAGACCATTTACAGCACTTGACAGAGGTATTCCAAACTCTGACCCAGTATGAATTGAAAGTAAAGCCTTCAAAGTGCCACTTACTGAAGCCCCAAGTAAAAATACTTCGGACATGTGAGTGCGGAGGGCTTGAAACCAGAACCCGATAAGAAAGCTGCAGTACAAAGCTGGCCAGCTCCTAAGACTTTCTTGGATTTGCAAGTTAATACCGTAGATTTATCCTATACTTCGCTCAAATTGCGGAGCCTATCCAGGAGCTTTTGAAGGGTCATCCCAAAGGTGGTCAGAATGCTAAGATACCGGTAGAGTGGAACAAAGAGCAAGAGACTGCTTTCCAACTGTTAAAAGAAAAACTTACAGAGCCACCAGTTCTGGGCTATCCTGACTATAGCCTACCATTCTGCCTCTATACTGAAGCAAGTAAGAAAGGTTTTGGAGCCGTACTATTTCAGACACAAGCCGGAACTGAAAGAGTCATCGCCTACGATAGCAGGTCTTTACGAGAACCTGAGAGAAATGACCAGAATTATAGGTCTTTCAAATTGGAATTCCCAGCCTTGGTATGGACTGTAACTGAGAAGTTTAAGAATTATCTGGCGGCCACACCTGTCACTGTCTACACCGATAATAATCCACTGGCTTACTTGAACACTGCGCGCCTGGGTGCTCTACAGAAAAGATGGGCCTCTAGCCTGGCGAACTTCAACTTCATCATTAAGTACCGAACTGGAAAAAGTAATGACAATGCCGATGCCTTGTCCAGACTAACTGTCCAGAAGGAACTAATTTCTAAAGAGCATCAGTGGGAAGATGTGTAGATGCCAACGTTCTACTCCCGATTTTCCCAATAGAAAAGCTCTACGCACTAAGCATCGGATATCCAAAGACACTAGCTCTCCAAATACCTGTGGTCCCTCACCTCCAGGTGAGAAAAAGCTTTGTCTCAAACAACAAGCAGAGAGTAGAGTCATCGGAGAACTGTTGGATTATTTTTCCAGTGGGCGTGTACAGGAGAGAATTCGGCAGCGGATAGCCAATTCGGATTTAATTTGCCTCTGTCGACAATGGAAAATGCTCTTTCTACAGAGTGAGCTACTCCTCAGGAGAATGCTTGATCCAGTCACCTGTGAGCACTTCCATCAGATAGTGGTGCTCCAAAGAGATGCTAAGATGGTAATGGACATGTACCATAAAAGGTCTGGTCATTTTCGAACCCAAAAAATGCGGAATCCACCATCAGGCGACGTTTCTACTGGACTGGCATGAGAAGTGATATTGAAGCCTGGTGCCGGGAGTGTCCCACTTGTGCTTTGGCCAGAAGAGAAAGACATGATCAGCGAGCCCCCCTTCATCCAATAGTGAGTAGAAGTCATCTAGAAATCGTGGCTATCGACCAAGTGAAATTGGAACCCAGCAGATCCGGATACACTTATGCTATTACAATCATAGGCCACTACACCAAGATCGTCATGGCTGTAACTGTAAAGGACTTAACTGCTAAAACTACAGCAGCTGCCATGTGGAAGAGCTTCATTCTGCCATATGGGTGTCCTGACAAGATATTCACTGGATCTGTATTCGAGTCTCAGTTGTTCTATGAACTTTGTGCATTGTACAACTGCAAAAAACTGACGACGAACGCATATCACCCACAGGGAAATGGACTGTGCGAAAAGAAGAATCAGACACTGATCAATATGCTCAAGGCTGTGCCTTCTCACAAGAGAGCCGAGTGGCCTTCGCTTCTCCATCAATAAGTGTACCTGTACAATAACACCACTCATTGCTCCACCAGGTACACCCCTTACTATCTCATGTTTGGAAGACAGGGCTGTTTACCTGCAGACCTCTTCCTCGACATCCCCGTGCTGGACTCTGAACCACTCCTTCCCCAATCTGAGTGGGTCAAAGAGCATCAGAAGCGCCTAGAGGATGCCAAAGAAATAGTGGACCCTAAAATAGAGAAGGGCCAGAAAAAACTAAAACAGGACTTTGATCTGCATGCACATGCTGATCCCTTACAACCAGGAGACAAGGTCTGGCTCAGAAACAATCAGCCAGTAAGCAAGCTGGATAGTCGCTGGGATCACGAGCCATATACTGTAGTGGCCGTACCCTCATCGGAAGTCTATGAGATCCAAAGAGGAGATAAAGATACTCAGCGAGTACACCGCAACAGGCTCAAGAAATGCCTGCAGGAACCTGTTCAGGAGCAGTCAAGAGAAGTGGATTAGGCACCCGAACTGCCATTGTCTTCAGAAAGTGAGACTCCAACAGAATTGCCTTCTGTGCTTGACCCCTTCAGTGGTCACTCCAGCCTCAAATTCGAGTCCTGATGCCAGTTACTGAGATTACTCCAAGTCAGACAGCTGATCCCCCTGCACAAGTCCAGGACTCTACCTCTACCCCTGGAGACTCGGAACTGCTCTTGCGGAGATCCCAACGAACCAATAAAGGTAATCCACCTGCCAGTTATCGGGAATTCTTTGAAACGAGCATTTAGCTACAGAGACAATAGGAGCCAAGCCATGGACATATCTTGAGAAACTTTCCCCTTGTTTTGTGGTTATATTTTGACTGTTTTCTTTTTCATCTGCCCTTTTGTGCCTGGATTTCATGGACTCCATTCATCATCCTATGCAGTTTGACACCATACCTCATACGGATTACAAATACCAGTGTGGCTACCTCATGTGGATTACAAATAACTTTTTGAGTTATATGTTCCAGTTTTGCAATGTTACAAGCCTGCACCCAATGATTTGACTCAAACCTTTACCTGAGATTTGTGACTTCTACTGTCATATTTTTGCACTTTAGCCCATTGTGTGTATTTCTTTTGCAGATGTCGCAATGTGACTTCTGATGCACTTTTTATATGGACTTTATACTGTTCTTCAGATAGTTAGCACTGTATTGCTTAGTTATTATAGACTGCCTCTATGTACGTTAATATACGTCACAAGCAGGTCTAACAACGCCAAGGGTAACCCGCTGCTTATATGTATGTTTAGAGGGAGTAATTAACCCTGAAGGGAGTTTTGGGAGAAAACCGGTATCTCATCCTCCTAATTGGTACCTTGTGCTTTGCCAAGGTTATTTGATGTCCTAAGGCCTTGTGCACCGCTTTAAGGAAATTGTGTAGCTACCTGTACATATATCAAGGTGACAAAGCGTAAAGCATGATTAGACCTTGGTGCTAGAAGGGAGTACAGGATTAGTCCACCCTTCTATTTGCAGGCGTTTCATTGCATAATGGTGGGATTACAGAGTGAAGACACCCCATGGTTTCTTTGATATTAGTGGCCACAATATTCGTCAGAAAGCCAGTAATGCACACTTTTTGCACACATTTTGGTTCTTTGCTTTCTACTGAGAGGCAAAATGGTGAATGTATACCCTACTCATACGGTCAGAGACCTTTTGGTAGCCGTTGTTTTATCATTTAGTAATAGTACATAGTTTAATGCAGCACCTTAACTTTTATTCGGTACCCTTGGAGCACCTCCTAAGCACAAGCCGAGGATGGCTTACCTCTTAAGTAAGGGAGAATGTAACGCCCCAAGGGGCATTACCTCATCTACGCCCTGTTTATATCTGGGTATGCAATCTCAATATAATTTTATACATTTATTCCAGGACCCATATATTGTGCATTTCCTGTTATGCATCTGTTTATGTTTAAATGTAATGTGCCTGGTTTACCAGCAGGTGGCAGCGGATAAGGCAGAGAAGTAGATAGAATAGAATGGTACATTCCAGTCTATTCTACCACCCCCCCTGTGGAGAAGTGGGCATGTCCTACGTCCTGCATGAAGGGTGGGGACCAGTTAGTTGAGTGCTAGCTGACCCCCTGCTAAGGGAGCAGGTCTGTGGTGCTGCGCCCCTCCTGGACGTGTGCTACCCACACCAGCCAGAACACCTCCAGTTCTGCTGGAGCAGAGAGAACAGTTCTAGAAGTCTCATTAGCCAGAACTTGCCCTGTGCCTTGCCATAGAGTTAGACAAAGAGAGAAGTTGCAGCAGAAAGCAAAAGGAAAAGTTCATATTAAATTCTGTCAGCACAGCAGAGCCGCAGAGTAGCAGTGCCGAGAGTGTTTGCCTGCCATTTTCATGCTAAAGCTTGCTGGAAACCAAGACCAAGTCTGTAAACAGTTTGAAGAAACGTTTATGCAAAGTAAAGCTGCTGTTGAACTATATACAAAGTCTGGTCTCAATCTCTTTCATCATCTTCTCCACCACCTATTCACCCTATTTTCTTTGCTTTGTCCGGCGATGCCTGGGGTTCCCAGATATCCAGGTAGAAGAACCGTGACAAGTGCACAACCACAACACCTAAAGGGACATTATAGACCACCCTTACACCACTCTGGCATTCCTTTACCTGGGTTCCACGATCACCTTCTACATAGGGGGACTTAGTCCCTCGTTGCAGAAATGCAACTGGCGTCACAGAAAATTACAGTTACCACATTTTAAAGGGCCACTATGTTGACTACTCATGCTGTTGCCCCCTCACCACTCAGTCATGGGAGCACTACTTGTTTCATAATTTAACAGAACATGTTCTGTAGAAATTGATGTGGAATCAGCTGATTACGGTGAAAAAGGAGTGCGCTTCTTCTTCACGCTAACATCGACCCGTAAAGCTGAGTTCACACTTGAGTTATTTGGTCAGTTTTGGCCCCGTAACTGACTAAATAAGTGAAGTGTGCAGTGATTATGATAGCAACGACTGTCATGGTCCATATTGGAACCAATGACAAAGTTAGAGGTAGGTGGAGAGTCCTTAAAAATGATTTCAGGAATTTTGGTCAAAAGCTTATGGCAAGGACCTCAAAGGTAGTATTTTCCGAAATACTGCCTGTACCACTAGCCACACAAGAAAGGCAGCGCGAGATTAGGGAGATTAACAAGTGGCTCAAGAACTGGTGTATGAAGGAGGGGTTTGGGTTCCTGAAGAACTGGGCCGACTTCTCTATCGGCTACAGGCTCTATCGTAGGGACGGGCTGCACCTTAATGGGGAAGGGGCAGCTGTGTTGGGGGAGAAGATGGCTAGAAGGTTGGAGGAGTGTTTAAACTAGGGACTGGGGGGGGGGAGGGAAATTACATTATAGCAGGGGAAGGTAGGGCAGATAGAGACCGGGGGCAAGGTAGTGGGACTGGGGGGGGGGATGGAAGGAGGGACTAGAACAATTCAGAAGGAAAGGTGTAGTGTAAAAAATATACATAAACCTCTCAAATGTATGTATACTAATGCCAGAAGCCTGACTAATAAAACTGGGGAGCTGGAATTAGTGATGTGTGAGGAGGACTATGACATAGTGGTAATAACTGAGACATGGCTAGATGATAACTATGACTGGGCAGTTAATGTACAGGGTTACAGTCTGTTTAGAAAGGATCATCAAAACCGGATAGGGGGAGGGGTCTGCCTTTATGTAAAGTCCTGTCTAAAGCCCACACTCCGTGAAGATATAAGTGAGGGACATGAACATGTGGAGTCACTGTGGGTAGAGATACATGAAGCTAAAAACAACAATAAATTACTAATAGGAGTTTACTTTAAACCGCCTAATATACCAGAGTCCACAGAAAATCTACTACTAAACGAGATAGACAAGGCGGCAAATCATAATGAGGTGGTTATTATGGGGGACTTCAACTACCCAGATATACACTCACCTAAAGAATTATTTTGAACACCTGTTCTATTTCTCATTAATGCAATTATCTAGTCAACCAATCACATGGCAGTTGCTTCAATGCATTTAGGGTTGTGGTCCTGGTCAAGACAATCTCCTGAACTCCAAACTGAATGGGAAAGAAAGGTGATTTAAGCAATTTTGAGCGTGGCATGGTTGTTGGTGCCAGACGGGCCGGTCTGAGTATTTCACAATCTGCTCAGTTACTGGGATTTTCACGCACAACCATTTCTAGGGTTTACAAAGAATGGTGTGAAAAGGGAAAAACATCCAGTATGCGGCAGTCCTGTGGGCAAAAATGCCTTGTGGATGCTAGAGGTCAGAGGAGAATGGGCCGACTGATTCAAGCTGATAGAAGAGCAACGTTGACTGAAATAACCACTCGTTACAACCGAGGTATGCAGCAAAGCCTTTGTGAAGCCACAACACGCACAACCTTGAGGCGGATGGGCTACAACAGCAGAAGACCCCACCGGGTACCACTCATCTCCACTACAAATAGGAAAAAGAGGCTACAATTTGCACGAGCTCACCAAAATTGGACTGTTGAAGACTGGAAAAATGTTGCCTGGTCTGATGAGTCTCGATTTCTGTTGAGACATTCAAATGGTAGAGTCTGAATTTGGCGTAAACAGAATGAGAACATGTATCCATCCTCTGATGGCTACTTCCAGCAGGATAATGCACCATGTCACAAAGCTCGAATCATTTCAAATTGGTTTCTTGAACATGACAATGAGTTCACTGTACTAAAATGGCCCCCACAGTCACCAGATCTCAACCCAATAGAGCATCTTTGGGATGTGGTGGAACGGGAGCTTCGTGCCCTGGATGTGCATCCCTCAAATCTCCATCAACTGCAAGATGCTATCCTATCAATATGGGCCAACATTTCTAAAGAATGCTATCAGCACCTTGTTGAATCAATGCCACGTAGAATTAAGGCAGTTCTGAAGGCAAAAGAGGGTCCAACACCGTATTAGTATGGTGTTCCTAATAATTCTTTAGTTGAGTGTAGACTGGGAAACTGAAACCTGTATATCTCATAAAGGAAACAGGTTCTTGGCAATAACCAAAGACAATTACCTCTCCCAACTGGTTCAGGACCCGACTAGAGGGACGGCCATACTGGACTTAGTATTAACCAATAGGCCTGACAGAACAACAGACGTGCAGGTTGGGGGACACCTCGGAAATAGTGACCATAAAGTAATAACCTTCCAATTATCATTCAAAAGAGCGTTTCTACGGTTAAGAACAAAATACCAAACTTCAAAAAAGCTAAATTTAGCTATCTAAGAGAGGTCATAGGCCTAACTAACTTGGACAAAGTCCTCAAAAATTAAAATACAGCCACAAAATGGGATATCTTTAAAAGCATCCTAAAATCTCATTGTGAGAGGTAAATATCGTGAGGGAATAAAAGGTTAAGGAACAAAAAGAAACCAATTTGGATAAATAGAACGGTAAAGAAAGCAATAAATGACAAAAGGAAAGCATATAAATCACTAAAACAGAAGGGTAGTACGGAAGCACTGAAAAACTATTGTTACTATAAGTATTCGATTTTAATTTCTCCATATCGAGTCTATAGTCCCCGGGTAACAGTTCATTAGTCAAAGTGACAGCTGCTGCTCCGGCCATAAAATGGGCTCAGAATTGTTGTTTCTTCGAATTGAAACCATCATTCCCAATGAGACTTTCTATTAGTGGTGACATTTTAACATACCAATAAACCATTAACTCGCCCTCACAAAACAACAGATGGGATAAAGGCAACCAGTATATAATACTAAACTATTGTACTATACTGAGTTGATGAAAGTGTCCAAAGAACAAGAATGAATCTTCTACAGTCTAGTTTAAGGGGTTGTCCATGTTCAGAGCTGAGCCTGGACATAACCCCTTCTTCCCTCATTCAGCATGAATGAGTGGAGCATCGGAGCATTTCACGCTCCAATGTTTCCCCTTGTCCTGCGGTGCATAGCGCAGGGCAAGGGCTTTTTCTTTTCCTCCGGTGAGGTACCGGGTCTCACTATGGGTATCCTAGGCAGAGACTTCCACCTAGCAGTGAGCCCGGTGACGTCACCAGCACTAATGGCCGGTCTTTACTGCTTCCCTAGCACACGCAGGTGAATTACATCACTAGGTATGGATAGTTGGTTTGGTCTTACCTTTTATAAACCATTATATAAGAAACATCTTCCTTCGTAAAGATCTTTAATAAAAGAAGAACTTTCTGCTGAAGGATGTGACTCCATCAACTATCCGTATCTAGTGGTCTCACACCTCTGGTGTCTCGGAGCAATGCTATCAGCCGAGGCCTCACACTATACCTGGATTCCTTGGTTTATATATCTGGACTGGCATTTCAGCACACACCTGGTTTGCCAGATAAAGGAATGCAATGGGACGATCCTTGCTCTTTGGACACTTCCATAGCAATTTGGCATATGTGCATATTGTACATTGTTTGCCGTTATCACCTACATTATTTTATTAGTTTATTGTTTAGTTTTTTTGATTACTTAAAGGGGTTTTCTAATCCCACCTAATTTACACCAGGGTCGGGAGAGTGTGTAAATGAAAGAAAAAGAGCCACAGACGGTGTCCCTAAGCTGCACATCAACAGTCAAGAGTCCGACTGATACTATGAAACAAAGGCTGCTTTAAGAAACAGCGCCCCCTCCTGTCCATGGAATAGAGCTGATACTACAAACATCCTCTGGAATTGGCGTGGCACTACACTTTTGGAAGGAAGCAGCTATGTTTTCCTAATCCCAGACATTCTTTTAACTTGTTCTTAATTCTTCTTTTGCGGACTGTACAAATGGCAAAGTATATACTGATTGTGGGAGCAACTGTCCACCAACCTGCGATAACCCGGATCCTGTATGCGATAAAATGTGTGTTCCAGGTTGTTTATGCCCAAATGGCACTGTATAAAATATCTGGGGTGAATGTGTGGAAAAGGATAAGTGCAGACTCTGCAGCGGGAACACAACATATTCCAATTGTGCCAATAACTGCCCTGGTGTTGTATCTCCCCCACAATGCCTTAGAATAGAATGTAGTGTAAGTTCTGGTATCGATAGGATTTACTACAGACAAAATACATGTGATGGACCAATCTACAGATTATAGAAGGACCTGTATGGACCATGATACAGGGGCAGACATACCGCATGTGCAGCCGGTGCGGCTTCACAGGGGCCCAGAGCAGGAGGGGGCCCCTTCCTACCGGCAGCAGGGGGAGATGAGCGATTCCATTGTGGAAGCGCTCATCTCTATTCATCTGTATCGCTGTCCTTAGGACGGCGATACGGATGGATGCTGCGACGGGGCAGGGGAGAGGCGTCTCCCTTCCCCAGTCCTCTCATAGGCTACAGGCACTAGGCCTGCAACCTATCAGAGGACGGCGCAGGCGGCGCGATGACGTCATCATGCCGCCTGAGCCATACAGCGTGGGACACAGGCCGGAAGAGGCCTGCATCGCATCGCTGAAAGCGGCAAGGAGGTAAGTATGTGAGTTTATATTTTTTTTTTATTTACACTTTACTAGGGGCCCTATCTGGCACTCATGGGGGCATCTACTGTGGGCCCTATCTTATGTACATGGGGGCACTATGGAGGAGGAGGAGCACTATGGGGGCCCTATTTTAAATACTAACACACATGGGGGCACTGTGGAGGGGGGGAGTACGATTGGGGCCCTATTTTACATACTGGCACACATGGGGGGCACTATAGAGGGGGAGGAGAACTATGGGGGGCCCTATTTTAAATACTGACACACATGGGGGCACTATGGAGGGGGAGAATACTATTGCGGCCTTATTTTATATACTGGCACACAAGGGGGGAACTATGGAGGGGAGGAGCACTATGGGGGGCCCTATGTTAGTTACTGGCACACATGGGGGGTACTATGTAGGGGGAGGAGCACTATGGGGACCTTATGTTATATACTGGCACACATGGGGGCACTATGGAGAAGGGGGGAGAGGAGCACTATGGGGGCATCTTCTGGGGCTCTATATTATATATTGGCAGACATGGGGGGCACTAAGAAAGGGGGAGCAGTATGGGGGCATCTACTGGTGACCCTATTTTAAATACTGGCACACATTATGGAGGCATCTTATACTGGCACATTGTCAGGCACCATGGGGACAAGGGGAGGCGCACAATATAGGGGTATTTCATACTGGCACAAATTATAGGGCACTAGGGCAACTGGGGGCACTAAGAGGGTTTTTTGGCAAACAGTAGGGGGCATTGGCACACATTATGAGGGTACTATGGGGACATTGACTCTACAGGGGCACTAAGAGGAGGTATTTTTTTATACTGCTACACAACAGAGCACTTTTATGTACTGGCGCACATTATAAGGGAGCATTTTTCTACTGTTACACATTATAAAGAGAATTATTAACACTGGGGACATTATGGTGGGCTTTATTACAGTTGAGGGACTATGAGGAACCTGAATACTATGGGAGCTTTATTACTTCTGGGACACAGTGGGGTCATTATTACTGTAGGGGCACTATTACTACTACATGTTGTCTGGTAGATAATTATTTCTATTGGTGGGATTTTTGGGAGCACTGTTACTTTGGTGGGCACCCTGGCACGATATCAGCTTAGCACACTTATTTTTGGGGAACATTATGTTTACACTATTAGTATCAGGGACTAGAGATTTCCCGAATAGTTCGCCGGCGAATAGTTCCCGGCGAACATCGCTTGTTCGCGTTTGCCGCGGCGGGCGAACATATGCGATGTTCGGTCCGCCCCCTATTCATCATCATTGAGTAAACTTTGACCCTGTACCTCACAGTCAGCAGACACATTCCAGCGAATCAGCAGCAGACCCTCCCTCCCAGACCCTCCCACCTCCTGGACAGCATCCATTTTAGATTCATTCGGAAGCTGCATTCTTAGTGAGAGGACGGACAGTGCAGCTGCTGCTGATCTAATAGGGAAATCGATAGCTAGGCCAGTGTATTCAGTGTCCACTACAGTCCTGAAAGACTCATCTGATCTCTGCTGTAAGGACAGCACCCCAAAAAGCCCTTTTTAGGGCTAGAACATCAGTCTGTGTCAGGCCTACAGCGTCTACTCTGCCAACTTCTGCCAGTGCACAGTGTCACTCATATCTGGTGTCACAGTAGCTTGCACGCATAGTACAACTTAACTAATCAAAAAACAAATGACAGGCAGAGGCAGGCCACCCCGCAGGGGCCGTCGTGGTCGTGGTGCTGTGATTCCCTTTGGCCCTAGAATAATGCCCAGTGTTCAGAGGCCACATACCCTGAACTCAAAAAGTTCTGAGGACATAGTTGACTGGATAACACAGGACACCCAATCTTCTACAGCTTCCGCTCGGAACCTTGACGCACCATCCTCCTCCAGCTTAGCTTCGGGCACCTCTCAAGTTACCACTCACACGCCTGCCGCCACCACCAACACTAGCACCACAGCTGCTTCACTTGATCTGTCAGAGGAGTTATTTACACATCAGTTGGAAGAAATCAGTGATGAGCAACCATTATTGCCAGAGGATGTAGATAATAGGGATATGTCTCAGTCAGGCAGCATTACACACATGGACATACAGTGTGATGATGATGATGATGATGTTGTACCAACTGCTGCTTCCTTTGCTGAGTTGTCAGATACACGTGAAGCGGTTGATGATGATGATGTGTCCGTGGATGTCACGTGGGTGCCCGCTAGAAGAGAAGAAGAACAGGGGGAAAGTTCAGATGGGGAGACAGAGAGGAGGAGGAGACGAGTTGGAAGCAGGGGGAGGTCGTCGCAAGGAGCTAGTGGCACAGTCAGACAGCATGCATCGGCACCCGGGGTCAGCCAGACAGCATGCCAATCAACGTATGCTGTTGCCACCACCAGAATGCCATCATTGCAGAGCTCAGCAGTGTGGCATTTTTTTTGTGTGTCTGCCTCTGACAACAGCGATGCCATTTGCAACCTGTGCCAAAAGAAACTGAGTCGTGGGAAGTCCAACACCCACCTAGGTACAACTGCTTTGCGAAGGCACATGATCGCACATCACAAACGCCTATGGGATCAACACATGAGTACAGCTTCAGCCACGTCAACCAATGCTGTCCTCCTTGCCCCCTCTCAACCATCCGCCACTCCGTCTCTCGCCTTGAGCAGCTCCTGCTCATCTACCCACAGTCAGGTGTCTGTCAAGGACATGTTTGAGCGTAAGAAGCCAATGTCACAAAGTCACCCCCTTGCCCAGTGTCTGACAGCTGGCTTGTCTGAACTCTTAGCCCGCCAGCTTTTACCATACCAGCTGGTGGAGTCTGAGGCGTTCCAAAAATTTGTAGCTATTGGGACACCGCAGTGGAAGGTACCCGGCCGAAATTTCTTTGCACAAAAGGCAATCCCCAACCTGTACTCGATTGTGCAAAAGGAAGTAATGGCATGTCTGGCACACAGTGTTTGGGCAAGGGTCCATCTGACCACTGATATGATACCTGGTCTGCAAAGCACGGTCAGCGCATTGGGTAAACCTGCTGACGGCTGCCAAGCATGGAATGCGTGGCTCTGCAGAGGAGTTGGTGACACCGCCACGACTTGCAGGCAGGCCTGCTGCCACCTCCTCTACTCCTCCTACTCCATCCTCTACCATAACCTTCTCGGCTGAGTCCTCTTCTGCTGCTGCGTCTTGCTTCACATCAACGGCACCCCCCCAGCTCCCCAGGGGCTATTCCACATCCCGTATACGGCAGTGCCACGCCGTCTTGGGGTTGACTTGCCTGAAAGCAGAGAGTCACACCGGACCAGCACTCCTGTCCGCCCTGAACGCACAGGTGGATCAGTGGCTGACTCCGCACCAACTGGAGATCGGCAAAGTGGTGTATGACAACGGAAGCAATTTGTTGGCGGCATTGAATTTGGGCAAGTTGACACATGTGCCTTGCATGGCACATGTGTGTAATCTGATCGTACAACGCTTTGTGCATAAGTACCCAGGCTTACAGGACGTCCTGAAGCAGGCCAGGAAGGTGTGTGGCCATTTCAGGCGTTCCTACACGGCCATGGCGCACTTTTCAGATATCCAGCGGTGAAACAACATGCCAGTGAGGCGCTTGATTTGCGACAGCCCGACACGTTGGAACTCAACACTCCTAATGTTCGACCGCCTGCTCCAACAAGAAAAAGCCGTCAACGAGTATTTGTATGACCGGGGTGCTAGGACAGCCTCTGCGTAGCTGGGAATTTTTTTGCCACGTTACTGGACGCTCATGCGCAATGCCTGTAGGCTCATGCGTCCTTTTGAGGAGGTGACAAACCTAGTCAGTCGCACCGAAGGCACCATCAGCGAAATCATACCATTTGTTTTCTTCCTGGAGCGTGCCCTGCGAAGAGTGCTGGATCAGGCCGTAGATGTCACGGCGGATGTGCACTCAGACTAACAGTTAAACCACCAACCAGGCTCTAGGCGAGAGGCAGGGGAAGGGTCACCTCCTAACTTATCCCTGACCTCTCTCCCTGCACTGCTCAGCCCACATGCAGACCTTTGTGGTAGGTATGATGTGTCCTCGTGCCTAGACTGAAACACCCTAAATTCCCTGAGATGGTGAAGAGGGGAAATAGGAGCAGCCTGCTCGCACAAAACCTGGATGGGAGAGATGACACCAAACAATCAAACAAGAAACCACACTTATCTCTCTGCGCTGGAACAGACAACCTTCCTTTCTAGCTTCCAAGACCAAAGTGCTTTATATAATCCGCTCAGAGCACTGGGGTGGAGTGCTATTTAAACTCATAACCCCACCCAGTGCACCTTATGGGAGGCGGATCCAGCACAGCTCCAAAACAAAACACTAAACTCGTGCTGCTATTCTGGCCGACCTCCGCACACCGTCAGGACGGGGCATGACAGTAGATGAGCGTGAAGAGGAAAAGTTGTGGTCACCATCACCACCAGAAACAGCCTTATCAGCATCGCTTGCTGGACCTGCGGCAACGCTGGAAGAGGACTGTGAGGAAGAGAAGTCAGAGGAGGAATGTGGCTTTGAGGAGGAGGAGGAAGACCAACCACAACAGGCATCCCAGGGTGCTCGTTGTCACCTATCTGTTACCCGTGGTGTTGTACGTGGCTGGGGGGAAGAACATACCTTCAGTGAGATCACTGAGGAAGAGGAACGGGACATGAGAAGCTCGGCATCCAACCTTGTGCAAATGGGGTCTTTCATGCTGTCGTGCCTGTTGAGGGACCCTCGTATAAAAAAGGCTGAAGGAGAACGACCTGTACTGGGTGTCCACGCTACTAGACCCCCGGTATAAGCAGAAAGTGCCTGAAATGTTACTGAATTACCGCAAGTCGGAAAGGATGCAGCAGTTCCAAAATAAATTAAAAAGTATGTTTTACACAGCGTATAAGGGTGATGTCACAGCACAACGGGAATCTAACAGGGGAAGAGGTGAAAGTAATCCTCCTCCTCCCATGACCACGCCGGGAAGGACAGGACGCTTTACAGACGTGTTGTTGATGGAGGACATGCGGAGCTTTTAAAGTCCTACGCATCGCCACAGCCCTTCGGGGTCCACCCTCAGAGAACGACTCGACCAAACTTCAGTGCAGCAGGAGGTATTGTCACTGAGAAGAGAAGTCGCCTAGGTCAAAAAAGTCTAAATAACTCCTCTGACAGATCAAGTGAAGCAGCTGTGGTGCTAGTGTTGGTGGTGGCGGCAGGCGGGAGAGTGGTAATTTGAGAGGTGCCTGAAGCTAAGCTGGAGGAAGATGGTGCGCCAAGTTCCGAGCGGAAGCTGTAGAAGATTGGGTGTCCTGTGTTATCCAGTAAACTATGTCCTCAGAACTTTTCGAGTTCAGGGTATGTGGCCTCTGAACACTGGGCATTATTCTAGGGCCAAAGGGAATCACAGCACCACGACCACGACGGCCCCTGCGGGGTGGCCTGCCTCTGCCTGTCATTTTTTTTTAGATTAGTTAAGTTGTACTATGCGTACAAGCTACTGTGACACTAGATATGAGTGGCACTGTGCAATGGCAGAAGTTGGCAGAGTAGACGCTGTAGGCCTGACACACACACTTGCAGACAACTAACTGCTATTGAATCTATTACAGTCAAAATTGTATATATTTTTTTTAAATGTGCACTACTGTTACACCAGATATGAGTTGCACTGGTGTGACACTGTGCCCTGGCAGGCCCTGAAACGCACACTTGTGAAGGAAAATTACTGCTATTATTTCACAGTCAAAAAAGTTTTTTTTTTTTTTTAATGCAAGCTATTGTGACACCAGATATGAGTGGTGGCACTGGGCAAGAGGGCACGGTATACGCTGTGAGCCTGACGCACACGCTGGCAGGAAGCTGCAATTAGATTACACAGGGAAAAAAATAGCAGACTGATGTTCTAGCCCTAAAAAGGGCTTTTTGGGGTGCTGTCAGGACGCTGTCCTTACAGCAGAGATCAGATGAGTCTTTCAGGACTGTAGTGGACACTGAATACACTAGCCTAGCTATCGATTTCCCTATTAAATCAGCAGCAGCTGCACTGTCCGTCCTCTCACTAAGAATGCAGCTTCCGAATGAATCTAAAATGGATGCTGTCCAGGAGGTGGGAGGGTCTGGGAGGGAGGGTCTGCTGCTGATTGGCTGGAATGTGTCTGCTGACTGTGAGGTACAGAGTCAAAGTTTACTCAATGATGACGAATAGGGGGCGGACCGAACATCGCATATGTTCGCCCGCCGCGGCGAACGCTAACAAGCCGGGAACTATTCGCCGGCGAACTATTCGGGACATCTCTAGTCCCTGATACTAATAGTGTAAACATAATGTTCCCCAAAAATAAGTGTGCTAAGCTGATATCGTGCCAGGGTGCCCACCAAAGTAACAGTGCTCCCAAAAATCCCACCAATAGAAATAATTATCTACCAGACAACATGTAGTAGTAATAGTGCCCCTACAGTAATAATGACCCCACTGTGTCCCAGAAGTAATAAAGCTCCCATAGTATTCAGGTTCCTCATAGTCCCTCAACTGTAATAAAGCCCACCATAATGTCCCCAGTGTTAATAATTCTCTTTATAATGTGTAACAGTAGAAAAATGCTCCCTTATAATGTGCGCCAGTACATAAAAGTGCCCTGTTGTGTAGCAGTATAAAAAAATACCTCCTCTTAGTGCCCCTGTAGAGTCAATGTCCCTATAGTACCCTCATAATGTGTGCCAATGCCCCCTACTGTTTGCCAAAAAACCCTCTTAGTGCCCCCAGTTGCCCTAGTGCCCTATAATTTGTGCCAGTATGAAATACTCCTATATTGTGCGCCTCCCCTTGTCCCCATGGTGCCTGACAATGTGCCAGTATAAGATGCCTCCATAATGTGTGCCAGTATATAAAATAGGGTCACCAGTAGATGCCCCCATACTGCTCCCCCCTTCTTAGTGCCCCCCATGTCTGCCAATATATAATATAGAGCCCCAGAAGATGCCCCCATAGTGCTCCTCTCCCCCTTCTCCATAATGCCCCCATGTGTGCCAGTATATAACATAAGGTCCCCATAGTGCTCCTCCCCCTACATAGTACCCCCATGTGTGCCAGTAACTAACATAGGGCCCCCCATAGTGCTCCCCCCCTCCATAGTTCCCCCCTTGTGTGCCAGTATATAAAATAAGGCCCCAATAGTACTCTCCCCCTCCATAGTGCCCCCATGTGTGTCAGTATTTAAAATAGGGCCCCCCATAGTTCTCCTCCCCCTCCATAGTGCCCCCCATGTGTGCCAGTATATAAAATAGGGCCCCAATCGTACTCCCCCCTCCACAGTGCCCCCCATGTGTGTTAGTATTTAAAATAGGGCCCCCATAGTGCTCCTCCTCCTCCATAGTGCCCCCATGTACATAAGATAGGGCCCACAGTAGATGCCCCCATGAGTGCCAGATAGGGCCCCTAGTAAAGTGTAAATAAAAAATATATATAAACTCACATACTTACCTCCTTGCCGCTTTCAGCGATGCGATGCAGGCCTCTTCCGGCCTGTGTCCCACGCTGTATGGCTCAGGCGGCGTGAAGACGTCATCGCGCCGCCTGCGCCGTCCTCTGATAGGTTGCAGGCCTAGTGCCTGTAGCCTATGAGAGGACTGGGGAAGGGAGACGCCTCTCCCCTGTCGCAGCATCCATCCATATCGCTGTCCTAAGAACAGCGATACAGATGAATAGAGATGAGCGCTTCCACAATGGAATCGCTCATCTCCCCCTGCTGCCGGTAGGAAGGGGCCCCCTCCTGCTCTGGGCCCCTGTGAAGCCGCACTGGCTGCACATGCGGTATGTCCGCCCCTGTATAATGGTCCATACAGGTCCTTCTATAATCTGTAGATTGGTCCATCACATGTATTTTGTCTGTAGTAAATCCTATCGATACCAGAACTTACACTACATTCTATTCTAAGGCATTGTGGGGGAGATACAACACCAGGGCAGTTATTGGCACAAATGGAATATGTTGTGTTCCCGCTGCAGAGTCTGCACTTATCCTTTTCCACACATTCACCCCAGATATTTTATACAGTGCCATTTGGGCAGAAACAACCTGGAACACACATATAATTGCATGCAGGATTAGGGTTATCGCAGGTTGGTGGACAGTTGCTTCCAAAATCAGTATATACTTTGCCATCTGTACAGTCTGCAAAAGAAGAATTAAGAACAAGTTAAAAGAATGTCTGGGATTAGGAAAACATGGCTGCTTCCTTCCAAAAGTGTAGTGCCACGCCTTTCCAGATAATGTTTGTAGTATCGGCTCTATTCCATGGACAGGAGGGGGCGCTGTTTCTTAAAGCAGCCTTTGTTTTATAGGATCAGTCGGACCCTTGGCTGTTGATGTGCAGTTAGGGACACCGTCAGTGGCTCTTTTTCTTTCATTTACACACTCTCCTGACCCTGGTATAAATTAGGTGGGATTAGAAAACCCCTTTAAGTAATCAAAAAAACTAAACAATAAACTAATAAAATAATGTAGGTGATAACGGCAAACAATGTACAATATGCACATATGCCGAATTGCTATGGAAGTGTCCAAAGAGCAAGGATCGTCCCATTGCATTCCTTTATCTGGCAAACCAGGTGTGTGCTGAAATGCCAGTCCAGATATATAAACCAAGGAATCCAGGTATAGTGTGAGGCCTCGGCTGATAGCATTGCTCCGAGACACCAGAGGTGTGAGACCACTAGATACGGATAGTTGATGGAGTCACATCCTTCAGCAGAAAGTCCTTCTTTTATTAAAGATCTTTACGAAGGAAGATGTTTCTTATATAATGGTTCATAAAAGGTAAGACCAAACCAACTATCCATACCTAGTGATGTAATTCACCTGCGTGTGCTAGGGAAGCAGTAAAGACCGGCCATTAGTGCTGGTGACGTCACCGGGCTCACTGCTAGGTGGAAGTCTCTGCCTAGGATACCCATAGTGAGACCCGGTACCTCACCGGAGGAAAAGAAAAAGCCCTTGCCCTGTGCTATGCACCGCAGGACAAGGGGAAACATTGGAGCGTAAAATGCTCCGATGCTCCACTCATTCATGCTGAATGAGGGAAGAAGGGGTTATTTCCGGGCTCAGCTCTGAACATGGACAACCCCTTAAACTAGACTGTAGAAGATTCATTCTTGTTCTTTGGACACTTTCATCAACTCAGTATAGTATAATATAGTTTAGTATTATACACTGTTTGCCTTTATCCCATCTGTTGTTTTGTGAGGGCGAGTTAATGGTTTATTGGTATGTTACAATGTCACCACTAAAAGAAAGTCTCATTTGGAATGATGGTTTCAATTCGAAGAAACAACAATTCTGAGCCCATTTTATGGCCGGAGCAGCAGCTGTCACTTTGACTAATGGACTGTTACCCGGGGACTATAGACTCGATATGGAGAAAGTAAAATCGAATACTTATAGTAACATTAGTTTTTTAGTGCTTCCGTACTACCCTTCTGTTTTAGTGATTTATATGCTTTCTTTTTGTCATTTATTGCTTTCTTTACAGTTCTATTTATCCAAATTGGTTTCTTTTTGTTCCTTAACCTTTTATTCCCATACGGTATGTACCTCTCACAATGAGATTTTAGGATGCTTTTAAAGATATCCCATTTTGTGGCTGTATTCTAATTTTTGAGGACTTTGTCCCAGTTAGTTAGGCCTATGGCCTTTCTTAGATGGCTAAATTTAGCTTTTTTGAAGTTTGGTATTTTTGTTCCTAACCGTAGAAACGCTCTTTTGAATGATAATTGGAAGGTTATTACTTTGTGGTCACTATTTCCCAGGTGTCCCCCAACCTGCACGTCTGTTGTTCTGTCAGGTCTATTGGTTAATATTAAGTCCAGTATGGCCGTCCCTCTAGTCGGGTCCTGAACCAGTTTGGAGAGGTAACTGTCTTTGGTTATTGCCAAGAACCTGTTTCCTTTATGAGATATACAAGATTCAGTTTCCCAGTCTATATCTGGGTAGTTGAAGTCTCCCATAATAACAACCTCATTATGATTTGCCGCCTCGTCTATCTCGTTTAGTAGTAGATTTTTAGCTTCATGTATCTCTACCACAGTGACTCCACATGTTCATGTCCCTCACTTATATCTTCACGGAGTGTGGGCTTTAGACAGGACTTTACATAAAGGCAGATCCCTCCCCCTCTCCGGTTTTGACGATCCTTTCTAAACAGACTGTAACCCTGTACATTAACTGCCCAGTCATATCTATCATCCAGCCATGTCTCAGTTATTCCCACTTTCATAGCTATCATCCAGCCATGTCTCAGTTATTCCCACTATGTCATAGCTATCATCCAGCCATGTCTCAGTTATTCCCACTATGTCATAGCTATCATCCAGCCATGTCTCAGTTATTCCCACTATGTCATAGTCCTCCTCACACATCACTAATTCCAGCTCCCCAGTTTTATTAGTCAGGATTCTGGCATTAGTGTACATACATTTGAGAGGTTTATGTATATTTTTTACACTACACCTTTCCTTCTGAACTGTTCTAGTCCCTCCTTACATTCCTCCCCCAGTCCCACTACCTTGCCCCCGGTCTCTATCTGCACTACCTTCCCCTGCTATAATGTAATTTCCCTCCCCCCCCAGTCCCTAGTTTAAACACTCCTCCTACCTTCTAGCCATCTTTCTCCCCAGCACAGCTGCCCCTTCCCCATTGAGGTGCAGCCCGTCCCTACGATAGAGCCTGTAGCCGATAGAGAAGTTGGCACAGTTCTCCAGGAACCCAAACCCCTCCTTCCTACACCAGTTCTTGAGCCACTTGTTAATCTCCCTAATCTCGCGCTGCCTTTCTTGTGTGGCTCGTGGTACAGGCAGTATTTCGGAAAATACTACCTTTGAGGTCCTTGCCCTAAGCTTTTGACCTAAATCCCTAAAATCATTTTTAACCCCTTAAGGACCCAGGACGTACCGGTACGCCCTATTTCCCGAGTCCTTAAGGACCCAGGACGTACCGGTACGTCCTGACTTAAAATCTGTATTCCGGCGCCCCAGGGGTTAATTGGAACGGGATTTCGGCTGAAATCATTCAGCCGGCATCCCGTAACAATGCAGGGGGGGGGTCATTTGACCCCCCCGTATCGGCGATCGCAGCAAACCGCAGGTCAATTCAGACCTGCGGTTTGCTGCGCTTTTTGCAGTTTCTGATCGCCGTGGTCCCTGACCGCGGGGATCAGAAACTTTAGAGTGGCTAAAATAAATATTTTTCACCCCCCCCTGCACCCCTGCACGATTTGATGCCAGCGGGTGGTGCGGGGGGGTGTCGCATGCGGTGGGGGCGTTGCGGGAGGCGGGCGGTGCGGCAGGCGGGATCGCGATCCCCCGCCCGCCTCCCCATGAATGATTGTTGGCTTCTAGTGGTTATACCAGGGTGCCAGCACATTACCCCTAGGGTGTCCGGTCGTTGCATATATGGCAGGCCTTAATCAGTTGTTAGTTGAAGCTGGTATATCACCGTCAAGCAGTAATTTTGTGGACGCAGGTATATGGAAAACCTTTATCACTATTTTGTGAAGCTGATAGATCGTAGCCCTCAATCAGTATTTTCTGAAAGCATACAAAGGCACTATATTATACTTTTTATACTTTTTATGTTAGAAAGTATATTGTAAGTATATTACACTCCTCTGTGTATCACACCTATCGATATCACAACGTTACCAAGTCCTTTTTGTGGCCCTTTTAGCTAGCATTTGGTGTCCCTAAGTTCCTAACAGCCTGTCCCTATTACAAAATGCAACCTCTCCCTACACTGGCAAAACACATAATGTAAAATGGCTGCCAGATAGGGTTCTGCTATAGGGTTGTGGGTGTGTCCATGTGCTGAAACGTCTCAATTGGCTGTCCTTTCCCACCTGATGGATGTGTCATGGGTCAAAGTTTGGCGCAATGCAAAAGAATATGGCGCGTGCGGACATTGCCACATGTTCGCATGTTTGGCGGATCGCGAATAGGCAAAGTTCGCCGCGAGCCAACCACCGGGGCGAACCGCAAGGCCATCACTACTTATTCTTGTTTTTCACGCCTCTGGTGAAAGACCATAGAGTAGATAGAGTCCTTAGCTAGTGGTGACCTGCTATGGGGCTGGTTCACATCAGCACATACATATGACAAATATGAAGTGTCCAGTGCCTGTTTGACTCTATTCCATTCCTTTTAGGCGGTAAACATTATAGTGCCCATTCAGGGCAGAGGAGTCATTGACAGATTCACTCCCTATAGAGAAGTCAAAGATGGCTTATTACCGTCCTTATCTTCCTGATGGCTACGGTTACAGTTTCTGTGCTGTAAGGGAGAGCATAAGGTTCACCTCCTTGCACTTTGCCCAATGTACATTAACCTCTTAAGGACATAGGGCGTACAGGTACGCCCTTGTGCCCTGGTACTTAAGGACACAGGGCGTACATGTACGCCCTGTGTATTTTCAATCACTGCCGTGCGGCTGGCAGTGATCGAAGCCCGGTGCCTGCTCAAATCATTGAGCAGGCACCTAGGCTAAATGCGCGGGGGGTCCCATGACCCCCCCATGTCGGCGATCGCGGCAAACCGCAGGTCAATTCACACCTGCGGTTTGCTGCGATTTCTGCAGTTTCTGATCCCCGCGGTCCCTGACCGCGGGGATCAGAAACTTTAGCATTCCAAAAATATTCCTGTTATTTCCCCCCCTGCACCCCTGAGTGATGTGAGCCCGGTGGGAGGTGCAGGGGTAGGGTTGCGGGCGGTGCGGGAGGCGGGCGGTGCGGCAGGCGGGATCGCGATCCCCCACCCGCCTCCCATTGAATAATCGTTGGTGGACAGTGGGTATACCAGGGTGTCAGCACATTGCTGACACCCTGGTATAAACGTCTGACATCTGTGCCGCGATGTCAGCCGTTTAACCCTTTACATACTGCGTTCCGTACGGACCGCTGTATGGAAAAGGTTAACAGCTCAGGGATCTCCCTCCCTCTCCCATCGGGGGCTGCTGTGCCTTTGCAGCCCCCCAAATGGAGAGGGAGAGAGCCCCCAGACAGCCCCGTCCTTACCCTTCCCCGTCTGCGCAGTTCTGGCCACTACTGAGCAGACAGGGAAGGTTCCCATGGCAACAGGACACCTTCTCAGGCATCCTGCTGTCCATGGTTCTGAACAGATCTGTGCTAAAGGCATAGATCTGTTCAGACAAAGTGTAAGTAAAATACAGTACAGTACCCTATATAGAGTACTGTACTGTATTATACAGACATCAGACCCACTGGATCTTCAAGAACCAAGTGGGTCTGGGTAAAAAAAAAATGTGAAAAAAAAAGTAAAAATCAAAAAACACATTTATCACTGATTAAAAATGAAAAAAAAAAAAATTCCCTACACATGTTTGGGATCGCCGCGTCCGTTACTTTACCCGAACGGTGAACGCCATAAAAATAAAAAATAAAAAACTATGATGAAATTGAAATTTTGCCCACCTTACTTCCCAAAAAAGGTAATAAAAGTGATCAAAAAAGTCGCATGTACACCAAAATTGTAACAATCAAACCATCATCTCATCCCGCAAAAATCATACCCTACCCAAGATAATCGCCCAAAAACTGAAAAAACTATGGCTCTTAGACTATGGAAACACTAAAACATGATTTTTTTGTTTCAAAAATGAAATCATTGTGTAAAGCTTACATAAATAAAAAACAAGTATACATATTAGGTATCGCCGCATCCGTATCAACCGGCTCTATAGAAATATCACATGACCTAACTCAGGTGACCACCGTAAAAAATAAAAAAATAAAAACGGTGTAAAAAAAGCCATCTTTTGTCATCTTACGTCACAAAAAGTGTAATAGCAAGCAATAAAAAAGTCATATGCACCCCAAAATAGTGCCAATCAAACCGTCATCTCATCCCGCAAAAAATGAGACCCTACTTAAGGTAATCGCCCAAAAACTTAAAAAACTATGGCTCTTAGACTATGGAGACACTAAAACTTTTTTTTGTTTTAAAAATGAATTCATTGTGTAAAACTTACATAAATAAAAAAAAATTGTATACATATTAGGTATCGCCGCGTCCATGAAAACCTGCTCTATAAAATTACCACATGATCTAACCTGTCAGATGAATGTTGTAAATAACAAAAAAAAAGGTGCCAAAAAAGCTATTTCTTGTTACCTTGCAGCACAAAAAGTGTAATATAGAGCAACCAAAAATCATATGTACCCTAAACTAGTACCAACAAAACAGCCACCCTATCCCGTAGTTTCTAAAATGGGGTCACTTTTTTGGAGTTTCTACTCTAGGTGTGCATCAGGGGGGCTTCAAATGGGACATGGTGTAAATAAACCAGTCCAGCAAAATCTGCCTTCCAAACACCGTATGGCATTCCTTTCCTTCTGCGCCCTGCCATGTGCCCGTACAGCATTTTACGACCACATATGGTGTGTTTCTGTAAACTACAGAATCAGGGCCATAAATAATGAGTTTTCTTTGGCTGTTAACCCTTGCTTGGTAACTGGAAAAAAAATATTAAAATGGAAAATCTGCCAAAAAAGTGAAATTTTGAAATTATATCTCTATTTTCCATTAAATATTGTGCAACACCTAAAGGGTTAACAAAGTTTGTAAAATCAGTTTTGAATACCTTGAGGGGTGTAGTTTCTTAGATGGGGTCACTTTTATGGAGTTTATACTCTAGGGGTGCATCAGGGGGGCTTCAAATGGGACAGGGTGTCAAAAAACCAGTCCAGCAAAACCTGCCTTCCAAAAACCAAACGGCGCACCTTTCACTCTACGCCCCGCTGTGTGGCCGTACAGTAGTTTACAGCCACATATGGGGGGTTTCTGTAAACGGCAGAGTCAGGGCAATAAAGATACAGTCTTGTTTGGCTTTTAACCCTTGCTTTGTTAGTGAAAAAAATGGGTTAAAATGGAAAATTAGGCAAAAAAATTAAATTCTCAAATTTCATCCCCATTTGCCAATAACTCTTGTGCAACACCTAAAGGGTTAACAAAGTTTGTAAAATCAGTTTTGAATACCTTGAGGGGTGTAGTTTACAGAATGGGGTTATTTTTGGGTGGTTTCTATTATGTAAGCCTCGAAAAGTGACTTCAGAGCTGTAGTGGTCCCTAAAAATTGGGTTTTTGTAAATTTCTGAAAAATTTCAAGATTTGCTTCTAAACTTCTAAGCCTTGTAACATCCCCAAAAAATTAAATATCATTCCCAAAATAATTTAAACATGAATTAGACATATGGGGAATGTAAAGTCATCACAATTTTTAGGGGTATTACTATGTATTACAGAAGTAGAGAAACTGAAACTATGAAATTTGCGAATTTTTCCCAATTTTTTATAAATTAGGTATTTTTTTATGCAAAAAAAATAATTTTTTTGACTTCATTTTACCAGTGTCATGAAGTACAATATGTGACGAAAAAACTATCTCAGAATGGCCTGGATAAGTCAAAGCGTTTTAAAGTTATCACCACTTAAAGTGACACTGGTCAGATTTGCAAAAAATGGCCTGTTCCTAAGGTGAAATAAGGCTGTGTCCCTAAGGGGTTAACGGTGGGGGAAATTTACCATTATTAAAGGGGTTGTCCATGCAATCATTCATGGCTTATCCTCCAGATAGGCCATCAGGATCTGATTTGCAGGGGTCTGACTCCTGCACTCCGACAATCAGAGGCTCTGATTCACTTTAATAGGAGCAGCACTGCAGTAACCAACTCTGCCCACTGTGAAATGGATGGAGATGGGTAGTTTAGGCAACAACTTTCAGTGCCAGAGCTACTGCTGCTAATCAGTGAGGTGCAGAGGGTCAAACTCATACTGATCAGACACTGGTGACCTATCCTGATAGGACATCAACAGTAAATTAGTGAACAGCGTCTTTTGCTTTACCATGAATTATGAGATCCGGAAATTAAATAGGTTTGACAAGGCTTAGGTGAAAAAACTTTAGTATGGTATGATAAAATATGTAAAACGTTATACACTACACACAAAAAGTTTGGGATATTTGGTTTTTGGGTGAAATGTATGGAAAACATAAAGAGTTCATGCTAAAGTAATATTAGAAGCATGCAATAGAAGCATGCAATGGTGATTTCCTCATCTCAAACAATGCATTGAAACAAAAACCAACAACAGTGGTGGTTATACCCCCACAAAAATGTCAGGGTCTCAAAAGCTTGTCATGTGGCCTTCAGCATCAATTATAGCTTGACAACAATGTCTAATGCTGTTCACAAGTCGCCTTTTTGTCTGCTGAGGCATGGCATTCCACTCTTCTTGAAGGGCAGCTCTCTAGTCATTGAAGTTCTTGGGTACAGAGTTACGAGCCTCTACACGGCAACTCAGCTGATCCTATACGGTTTCAATGGGATTCAGGTCTGGAGAAAGTGTAGGACACTCCATTTGTGGTCCCCCAGTCTCCAGCAGCCATTACCTATTGACGCGACCTCAATGAGCTGGCACATTGTCATCCATGAAGATGAAATTAGGCCTGTGTTGTTCATGCACAATGTCTGGATTGATGTTGTTATTGAAGTAGTATGGGCTTGTCACTGGACCATTTAGAAAGTGTAGGGCAGTTCTGTATTGACTAGACACACCTGCCCACACTGTAACACCACCACTAAAAGCTTGTCTGGTGACAACAGAGTCTGATGCAAAATGCTCTCCTTGTTGTCTCCAAAATTGTTGGCGGCCATCATTTCTCCTCAGCGTGAATCGACTTTCATCAGTGAACAGCACAGAGAAAAAAGTCATGCAGGCAGGTCTTTTGTCTCTGCTTCAAAAATCTTCCTCTGAGCAGTAGCCTAACGGACCTCATTATAGTCCATGGGGTCTGTAGGCTCAGTTTAGCTCAGTTTTGTGCTGAATCCATTCTCTACGTTCTTCTGCTCCTATAACAGAGCAGAAGAACTGAGAGGCTGAACGATGATGTCAACTCAGCCTAATTAGTTGAACATGAAGCAATAGACATGTTGCTTGTAACACCCAATTTATTAATTGCAGATTAGACATCACATCATAAAAAGACTTGGTGTCCTTAGTCACACCATGGACAGAACATGATGTCTACTGCTGACACAGTTACATAAATTATGTGACCAAAAATAAATAGATTAATAAGAGAAGGACAAAATATATACATTCAATAAAAAATAAATGTGATAAACATAAAATATAACATACAATTAAAATAAACATATTTAATAAAAAACATAAACATAAAATAAAAACAAATAAGTAAGGCTCTGTTCACATCAAAAAATAAAGTAAAACAGTTTAATATTTGCGAAAAGCAAAATGATTTGCAAAAAAGATTTTATGCTGTTGGAATATATTTACATTTTGACATAAGGAGGATTTTTTTTCAGCACTTGACTTTTTTGTCAGAACAATGTACTGTGTAAGAAGATGGAGAAAGGGGCAAATACAGTTCATTATTTATGATAAAATATTTTGAATTATGTTAAAGGGGATGTCCAGAATTGGAAAAACATGGCTGCTTTCTTCCAAAAACAGCAGCACATCTGTCCTTAGGTGGTGTGTGGTATTAGAGTGAAGAACTCCGCCAGGCCCGACCTCGGCACATCTGGTGACGTCCACTGCTGCTGCCTTTAACCAGGTATTAGTGTCTCCTGTCCCTTCAGGCTACAGCTATCAGGGGTAGTGTAATGAATGACCTGGAGATTCCCTGTGGGAAAGTCTATGCTTCCTCATAGGTAGTGATGAGCGAGCATGCTCGGCCAAACTGCTGTTCGGCTCGAGCATCGCTATGCTCGGCACATCCGAGTGCTCGGCCGAATACTGCGGGTGCTCAAATACAATTTAAGTCAATGGGAGAACCCCAGGCACCCCCTGCTCTAAAGAGATGAGGGTGTCTGGTTAACAAAAAAAGGTTAGAAATTGATGGAAACCCCATCAAAATGGTTTGGAAACAGCATTAAAGAGAATAGCTAGATGCATCTTGGACTCCTATTATCTACGACATACAATATACAACCACACAAAGGCTATATGCCAAAAGCCATATATATGCAAGCCATCAATCTATCCATGAGACAGATAACAGTCCACATACCTTACAATGGCAGCCTTGTGCACTATGAGACATTCCAAACCAGCTCTCATCTGACTGAGAGCCAGTAAACCTCAAAGTTACTTCAGATCTGTTGGATGGCTTGGGTGGACCTGCGCACCTAGATCAATCTCATTAGGGTGACAAAAAGTTTTCTGATTGTCCTAACATAATGTTCAATAACCTTTCTATACAGTTTTGTCATGTAAAAACTAATTTGCATAAACATGGACATATGGGAAAGACATGCAAATGAGCAGAATATGCCTTGTTTTTCAGCTGAAATACCATTTGCATGGAAAAATCACGATCTACACTACTCATGAACAGCGCCATCTATTGGTTTCATAGTCTAATGACAAGAGTAATAGTCTTTGAGGCTTACTGGCTCTCAGTCAGATGAGAGCTGGTTTGGAATGTCTCATAGTGCACAAGGCTGCCATTGTAAGGTATGCTGACTAAGCCTGTTATCTGTCTTATGGATAGATTGATGACTTGCACATACCTGGCTTTTGGCATATAGCCTTTGTGTTGTTGTCTATTGAGGAGGAGCATTGCTAAGGCTCAAAACGCGGAACTTTAGAGCTATATTTCTAATAGAAATTTATAATTTCAGTAAGTAAAGTATAATACAAAATAGTCAGTATCACTGCCCCTACACATTACATAAATAAAAACAGAATACACTTTAAAGGGGTTTTCCAGCCAGAAGCAGAAGTCCTCACTATGTAGTGACTGTGCTGATATCCTGCAGCTCAGCTCACCCCACCACCAGCTGTAAAATATGGGTGTCAGACCCCAGCAATCTAATATCAATATCCTTAAGATAAGCAATCAACAGCTACAGGCTGAAACCCCATTTAAAGGGAGAATTCCATGATTGTTGTAAAAAAATAAAAATCAGACATCATATAGCACAACAATCTATTTCTAATAAAGGTAAAACCCACCCTGCACCTCACATGGATCCAGAGATCTCCACTTTCACTGCTCCAGTTGCTCTGCTAGATTATCTTCAGCTCGGGGGGGTGTCCTTTCTGCTACAGCTCTCTCCTTGTAACTGCTAAAGCGTCTAACAGAACATCGGTTCTTGGGCTGAGGGACCGGGTTTGCATCGGCGATATTGACCCTCTGTGAGCCCTGTCGCGTGAGACAGCACCGAGCTGTGTCGCTCATTCATTTTTTTTTTCCCTCTGGATTCCTGCCTAAATCACTTTCACCGCTAGGTGTCATGCACGCTTTGTTTTCTATTTGTCGTCACACTACAGTACTACTGTGGCTGCAGAAGAGTGTGTCAATTTCTTGGGCATATGAACAAGTAAAACTCCTGGTGGTCCAGCGGCAGCGTGTCAGCCTTGTAACACCTAGTGTCTAGGGTTCGATTCCCCTGTTAACTTTTTTTTTTTTTTTGTGTGTCTTTACTTAATAGAGTTCACTCCTGTATATTCGAGTACAGTCTGTACAGTACCTATACTCCTGCAGCCCTCACTATTATGGAAAAAATCTTTGCAAAATCACTGGAAATCTCCTCTGCTTGCGCACGCATGACATATTGGGATATAGCGGCTGTGTGTCTCAGTAGAAATAAATGGGATGCCAGCATTGGGATGCATGCAACACTTTAAACATCCCCAAGCCAGTAAAAGACAGCTCTGCGTGCTAGACGCATGTCTGCAGCATGCACTGTGTGAATAAAGCCTAAAGGTGAATAATACTTAGGTGAGTACATTAACCCCCCCCAGGCTCCATGTGCTATATTACAATTTGCATTGTAAATTATTTAACCCCCCCCCTCCCCCAAAGCATTAAGCAGTCCACTTCACATATCTAAGACGGAGGTGTTAAATACGGCATTGTTATGCAAATGAGCTACGTGATTCCTCACTTGCAGACACTGAGACAATGAGCTCTTACTTGTGAATTTTCAATTCTATGACCATAATCAGCCAGCACCATGGCATGTTTGTCACATTGTGATAATGCAGCTCACATTAGGACTGCCAGCACCGCTTGTTCATATATTAATAAAAGCAGTATGCCACACTAATCTCCAGCTTTGCAGCTATGCAGGGAAATGATCTAATTAACCTTTTTCTGGAAGTTAACACAAATCAAACACCTTCCAGAATCCCACGTCTCCTCCGCCTAATCCCCATCTCCCTGTACCTATGGGAGAGAGGAGATGACAGCATCATCCCTTCTCCATATAATCCCATTTTATTCCTCTCACTGCTGCCGGCTTCTTGTTCTAGATAAGGTGCCACCTACACAGCCTGGCGCCCCCAACCACTGCGCTAATCCACCCCACTTGGACTTGTAGTTCCACGCTGCTCTGATCTATGGGTGGGGAAAAAATACAGATAGTATTGTTGACAATAACAAAGACATCACTATTCTAAATAGAAAAGTAGAAACATACTGTAGGTGTAGGAAGAGTCCCTCGGCACATTTGCGCAAGCAGAGGAGATTTCCAGTGATTTTGCAAAGATTTTTTCCATAATAGTGAGTCCTGTAGTATCCCTCAGACACTGCCATCATAATGCATAATGCAATAATACATCAGTATGTATGTCCCGCTCAGGCTGATTTGGCTGGGATCGAACCGGGGTCTCAGAGGAGGACTGAACAAAAGCCGACATGCGCACAATGGTTTTTGTCCAGCGCCACCCCGTGGTTACATGTAGCAACAACAGTTTGAGAATGCATCACAAGCCCATTGCGGATGGTCTCGGGGACAGGCAGCGCGACAAGTACAAGCTGCAGCGCCGAGCACCAGCGTGATGGGCTCGCGATAGAAATACAATATCGAAAATACCTACTGTATGGCTGGGGGCAGTTATAGATTTGAACTGAGCGCGTTCGAGGAGCTCAGTGAGATGGACAAAAAATAAATAAAAAAGAACAAACAGCAGGTGGCGCTGTACAGATACATTTTATTCTACATCTCAGTGGCTATGCAAAATTTTTGATTACATGAAAAGTCGAGAATTTTCTTATCCAGGCGCTGCTTTGAAAAATGCAGAATATGTTTCGTTACACAAGCCGTTAATGAAGAAGTCAGAAATGATTATAATTGTTGTAATCAGAAACTAATTATAAGTTAATGATTACATAACAATTTGGTCATTACATGTCACAGTGACAGTCATTATAAATTGTATTTAGGTCACACCCGTAACACCCTTATACCCCCACTGTATATATAATAGAGCGGCAGTAGTATCCCTGCTTCACCTGAAGACCATACTCATCATCATACGTGCATCATCCAGGTAGGTACCAAAACTTCTACTCCTATCCAGACAAAAAGATACTGCCCCCATTGTGAAGGACTGTCCTCAACCTTGGGTAACGTTTTTGGGTGACAACTAAACTCATGGCCGCCAAATAGACACAACAAGACCAATGGGTGAAACAAAAACAGATACTCACTTATCTTGTTTTTTATGCCTTTGGTGAAAGACCCATAGAGTAGATAGAGTCCTTAGCTAGCATCTCAGTAGTGACCCGATGCTATGGCAAATAGGAAGTGTCCAGTGCCTGTTTGACTCTATCCCATTCCTTCTAGGGGGTAAACGTTATACGTGCCCATTCAGGGCAGAGGATGCAGGTTTCACTTGAAGAGACTTGAACGTCCTTACTTATTCCGCTGGGGCGGGGAGTCATTGACAGATTTACTCCCTATAGAGAAGTCAGAGATGGCTTATTACCGTCCTTATCTTCCTGATGGCTACAGTTACAGTTTCTGTGCTGTAAGGGAGAGCATAAGGTTCACCCCTACCTTCCTCCTTGCACTTTGACCAATGTACAATAACAGTGGTGGAAATGTACCATTTTTATAGGGGTTGTCCACGCAATCATTCATGACTTATCCTCCAGATAGGCCATCGGGATCTGATTGGCAGGGGTCTGACTCCTCTGATGCACTTTAATAGGAGCAGCACTGCAGTAACCAGCTCTGCCCACTGTGAAATGGATGGAGATGGGTAGTTTAGGCAACAACTTCCAGAGCCAGAGCTACTGCTGCTAATCAGTGAGGTGCAGAGGGTCAAACTCACACTGATCAGACACTGGTGACCTATCCTGATAGGACATCAACAGTAAATTAGTGAACAGCGTCTCTTGCTTTATTATGAATTATGAGATCTGGGAATAAAATAGGCTTGACAGGAGGTGTTATACTATATACTGTGTGGGGCTGGGGGTGTTATACTATATACTGTGTGGGGCTGGGGGTGTTATACTATATACTGTGAGGGGCTGTAGGTGTTATACTATATACTGTGTGGGGCTGGAGGTGTTATACTATATACTGTGTGGGGCTGGGGGTGTTATACTATATACTGTGTGGGGCTGGGGGTGTTATACTATATACTGTGAGGGGCTGTAGGTGTTATACTATATACTGTGTGGGGCTGGGGGTGTTATACTATATACTGTGTGGGGCTGGGGGTGTTATACTATATACTGTGTGGGGCTGGGGGTGTTATACTATATACTGTGTGGGGCTGGGGGTGTTATATTATATACTGTGTGGGGCTGGGGATGTTATACTATATACTGTGTGGGGCTGGGGGTGTTATACTATATACTGTGTGGGGCTGGAGGTGTTATACTATATACTGTAAGGTGCTGGGATGTTATACTATATACTGTAAGGTGCTGGGGGTGTTATACTATATACTGTGTAGGTCTGGAGGTGATATACTATATACTGTGCGGGGCTGGAGGTGTTATACTATATACTGTGTGGGGCTGGGGGTGTTATACTATATACTGTGTGGGGCTGGAGGTGTTATACTATATACTGTGTGGGGCTGGAGGTGTTATACTATATACTGTGTGGGGCTGGGGGTGTTATACTATATACTGTGAGGGGATGGAGGTGTTATACTATATACTGTGTGGGGCTGGAGGTGTTATACTATATACTGTGAGGAGCTGGGGTGTTATACTATATACTGTAAGGTGCTGGGGGTGTTATACTATATACTGTGTAGGTCTGTAGGTGTTATACTATATACTGTGTGGGGCTGGGGTGTTATACTATATACTGTGTGGGGCTGGGGGTGTTATACTATATACTGTGTGGGGCTGGGGGTGTTATACTATATACTGTAAGGTGCTGGGGGTGTTATACTATATACTGTGTAGGTCTGGAGGTGTTATACTATATACTGTGAGGTGCTGGGCTTGTTATACTATATACTGTGTGGGGCTGGGGTGTTATACTATATACTGTGTGGGGCTGGGGGTGTTATACTATATACTGTGTGGGGCTGGGGGTGTTATATTATATACTGTGTGGGGCTGGGGTGTTATACTATATACTGTGTGGGGCTGGGGTGATATACTATATACTGTGTGGGGCTGGAGGTGTTATACTATATACTGTGAGGGACTGGAGGTGTTATACTATATACTGTGTGGGGCTGGGGGTGTTATACTATATACAGTGTGGGTCTGGGGGTGTTATACTATATACTGTGTGGGGCTGGAGGTGTTATACTATATACCAGGGGTGCACAACGTTTCCTGGTTGGGGGCCACATTGCCAGACTGAACCAATGACGAGGGCCGAAATTAAAATTTAAAGGTATATTAACAACTGAAATATTGTACTTATGGCATATTGAACACACATTATATACCATTAATGCCTAGTTACACTTTCAGGACTCCCATCTAATGGGAGAAATACATGAAAAATATATGTGAGCAGCCACAAGACATAGGCATACATGTCTGTTACCAGATGGTTGGGGGCCGCACAGAATGGTATCAAGGGCCGCATGTGGCCCCCGGGCCGCAGGTTGTGCACCCCTGCTATATACTGTGTGGGGCTGGGGGTGTTATACTATATACAGTGTGAGGCTGGGGGTGTTATACTATATACTGTGTGGGGCTGGAGGTGTTATACTATATACTGTGAGGGACTGGAGGTGTTATACTATATACAGTGTGGGGCTGGGGATGTTATACTATATACTGTGAGGGGCTGGAGGTGTTATACTATATACAGTGTGGGGCTGGGGTGTTATACTATATACTGTGTGGGGCTGGAGGTGTTATACTATATACTGCTGGTTCACATCACTACATGCACTTTAATATGAAGGATCCAGTGCTTGTCTTTACAACTCCTTTGGATAGAAAGCAGCATCAAGATCCTTCCACTGGTTCCTATTCTTTTATTTCCTACTATTATATTGCCCTTGAAGAGGCAGAGCCTTTCTTACATTTTCATTATCCACTGGGAAGCAGAATGAGGCCAACCAGAGCTCATAGCTGATGGATAACATGAAGACTTCCTCTTTATCAGGGACTCGACGTGTCCTCCTGTTACATGGCTGACCAGTAATACCACATTTCTCCTGAAGTGGACGCTGCAGGGAAACAGAGAGGCCACATGGAGCTTCTCCTAGAGCTAACTGCTGATCCCCAGGGGTTTAGTAAGCTTCTCCCACACTGATCAGCTGATTGTGGAGCTGACTTCATTCTGAGAAGAGGTTGTCATAGTTCAATAATGTCAATTAATTTCCCCAATGTGCCATAATGATGATGGAGATGGTGGTGGGGGCTCAATTCAGTTCAAGAACAGACAATGTATGAATCCTATAAATACATTTGCTTACTTCTGAAAGTTTTCCTACTTAATCAGTTTAATTTGTCATTTACAGGAAAAAGTGTTAACCCTCCCAGGTAACATGGCACAAACAATCACATTGCTGCTGATAACCCTTGGTGAGTTGCACATTTCATTGTCAGCGAGGTCTCTCACCTCTAAATCAAGCTCTCAATCAGACTCTAGCAGCTCTTTCTCTCCCCTTTCAGAGCAGGAAGACTCAGCACAATCTCGAGCACAAATCATCACCTAAATTAGATTATACCAATCAGCTACATGTAATTACTCCCATATTTCTCTGTTTTTGAACCTGATGGAACTTCCTCAGTCCTAGCTAGGGTTAGCAAGGAATATATAGCAGAAAACCAACAAACGGGCTTCAAGAAGTGGAACCCAAAAAATCATGTCCGATTTATGAAGCTCACCACATTGTAAGAACCTACAGGAATGCCACTTAGGCCAGTACCACGTGCTATAGGGTGTAAGAAAGACCTTCCCATAACAGAAAATAATTATACAAATTCTGAGTCCTGATGGGCAACGGTATAGTCAACGTCTGGTCCTGGGTGGATTCTTAGCTAACATTTAGTGAGGGCCTCTTTGATGACCTGACCTGATTGTAGCCCCTACCTCAGTAGTGCTTTTCATACATTTCTTCTTGTTGGACTGCTGATACCACTATATACCAGTTTCTTTATAACCCCTGATATTGTATATTCTTTGGATTTTCTCTACACTATATAGACCATGAATTTTAGATTTCTGTTTTGCAGGTGTGCTCCTCGGGCTCATAACCGTACAAACAGACAGAAGTAAGGATTACACCCCTAAAGACGTATTTATTGTATACAGTTTTTGTTCTATGTGATATTTTACATTATATCATAACCGTTACTATATAAGCATTAGATTTTGCTTTCTCCATATGGAGTCTCTAGTTACCGGGTAACAGTCCATTAGTCAATGTGAGCGGCTGCTGCTCCGGCCATAAAATGGGCTCAGAATTGTTGTTTCTTCCCATCACCCACTGACAAGATCGGGAAGGTAGGCTATTTAGGACATCTGACCAGGGTAGAAAACATTTGGATGCAGCTTCTATCACAAAATGGGACAATGAAATTCCAGTTTAAGGACTATTTTTCTTTTTTTAAGAGACACTCCAGGCAAAACTGATTTGCTGTGTTATGCTTAGTTACATGGATTCAAAGAAGTCTCTGTGTCATGGTCTTCCCATAAGGTCCTCAGACCCTGCACTAGGCAAGTTCTGTAGTGTTCCTTCAAATTCATTCTTAATGAGACTTACTTTTATTGGTGACATTGTACCATACCAAAATCGCACTCATAAAACAACAGATGCAGTAAAGGGGACCGGGTATAATATTCAACTACATTATACTATACTGAGTTACAATGAAAGTGACCAAATAGCAATGATTGAGCTTCTACAGTCTAGTTAAAGGGCATCTGTCAGCAGTTTTGTGCCTATGACACCGGCTGACCTGTTACATGTGTGCTTGGCAGCTGGAGGCCTCTGTGTTGGTCCCATGTTCCTATGTGTCCACATTGCTGAGAAAAATGAAGTTTTTATATATGCAAATGAGGCGCCATTACACCTAGAGGCTCTGCTCTCTCTGCAACTGCTGTGCCCTCTGCACTTTCATTGACAGGGCCAAGCAGTCTACAGTTTGTCAATCAAAGTCAGTTGCAGAGAGAGCAGAGATTCTAGGTGTAATGACGATGCCCCCGTTGCTCCCAGAGGCTCATTTGCATATATTAAAACTTCATTTTTCTCAGCAATGCGGGCAGATATATACATGGGACCAACACAGAATCCTTCAGCTGCCAGGTGCACATGTAACAGGTCAGCCAGTGTCATAGGTACAAAACTGCTGACAGATGTCAGGGGATACTATATCTCCTTATGAGGAACGCCTATTCGGTTGCATTTATGACATACATTATTTTGTGAGGGTTTTCTTTTCGTTTTCCCAGCCTAAAATGTATTCAATCTGTTGGAGTGTGTAAATGAGAGAAAAAGAGACAATTATTCAAGGCTTTCTGTTCAAGGGATGAGGCTCTAGTCTCTGCTCCTTCTGGTCTCCTGTGGGCCAGAAGTGTGATGTCCCATCTGTGGTCTTCCATCGGCTGACCTCAGCAGTGATGTGACCCCAAGTGACCACTGAGCCTCGGTGGTGGACAAGGGTCTCACTAAACATACAAGACCCTGGCTGCTTTCAGAAACAATGCCTCTCCTGTCCACAGGTTGTGTCTCTTATTAAAACTCAGCTTCTGAGCTGTGAATGGAGCTGATACTACGAACGTCCTCTGGAAAGGTGTGCCACTGTTTTTGTAAGAAAGCCGCCATGTTTTTATAATCCAGGACAATCCTTTATCTTGTTAATAATTCTTCTTCTTTTGCAGTCGGCTGTCCATATGGCAAAGAACCTGGTTGTGGGTTGTGTCGACCAACCTGTGATAACCTGAAGCCTACATGTAATGTTCCTAAAAAATGTGTTCGAGGATGTGTCTGCAAAAGTGGCACTGTAGATAATGGCCTTTTTGAATGTGTGGAAGCGTCGAAGTGTGGACTCTGCGGGAACGCAACATATACCACATGTACCAATCCCTGCCCTAAAGGTGCATTTTGCATAATAGGTTGTATTGAAGGCTGCCTCTGTAAACCCAAATACGTGTGCCTACCTGACAGCAACAGATGTGTCCTTCATCAGGATCTCCCCAAAGTGGATCCAACAATTACACCATCCACAGTGTGTCGTATTAGGAAGTCTCAAAATGTAAAGTGACCTCGTCTAATCATATGGAGATGTGTCTGATGAAAATAAAGTGATTGCAGACAATGTTTTTATCTACTTTCATTGATTCATTAAGCGATCAGGATCTCCGACCACTCACTGACCAATCAGATCATAGTCCGTCTAGACTGTTATGAAAATGATCTCCTGATCTGATTGTGATCTGTCTCATCCACAATGTCTTTCTGACTTCAGTTTTCTTGGCACTAAACTGCTGAAGGACATAGTTGGCGCTGTGAACAGGTGGCGATACATACCTTTCTCCTTTGGTTTTCTGGTAGTGCTGAAAATATAAACTTTGGGGCACATTTATTAAGACCAGCATTTTAGACGCCGGTCTTAATAAACCCCTATCTGTGGCGGTGGATGTGACTGGAGTTATGAAGAGGCGCCGGTCTCCCCATAACTTCGGCACATCCAATGCCAACAGAAGATTGAGGTGCAGTAGACTCAAGACTCAAGTCGAGTGTTTAAAGAGCCAGGGAGAACATTTGCCACGGGTGATTTAGCAACACTAAGGAAGTGGGTAAGGCACTACGTATAGGAATTACTAATGCACGCCAAATTCCAAACTGCCGGACGTCTCATTTTAGTTGTGTACAACCACACTCAGGATAGGCTCAGAGAAGGGCATGAAAGTTTAATTAAATGAGGTAACTACACGTGGGACTACAGTGCCAACTAGTGGTGAAAAGAGTGTAGCACATGCTGCAGCAAAGTCCCATTCACTTCTATGGAGCCAGAGCTGCGTACAAAACACACAATATAGAAGATGCTGTGATATTTTCTGAACAATGCATAAAAAAACATGAAATGAATGGTTCAGGATTCAGTCCGGACGCTATGGGTTCACTATATGCATCACATCCGGACGGAAAACCTGCTTGTGTGTAAGAGGCCTAAGGCTAGCCAATAAATAGCAAATATGATTGTAATGGCATACAGTAAATGTAGCAAATAGTATTATTCCCTGTCATCCATAACTATGCATAGATAGACACTAGCACTGGAGGATTTTAACAGGGACATTTGGGTCTGTAGCCCAGGGCCAGAAGTTTCTGTGGGGCACATCGCCACCGACAACGCCTGTTACAAGGAAGGAGAGCATGATGCTGGTAAGATAAGGAGGAGGACAACCCTCAAGAAGATGACTACTACCTGTAAGTAGGCCGGCCACTATTTGTTCCAAGTGGTGCCTTGGATCCGAACCCGAGTTCGGGAAATGTTTTATTACAGTATAAATCCATTTCTAAAGTTATTACACAAAGTCTCGCAAGACTCTGTACAGTATTGAAACAAAGTTTTATGTGAATCGATTTCAGAAAATGTTTCATCAGCTCATCCCTAACTTTGATATAAAAAGACTACTGTGTTTGGATTAAAAATACACAATACCCCAAATCAGGGATGGACTATGCCTTTGAGTGCTTTATCATGGACTGCATGCCCTAAAAATAAGATCAACTCCCAATTTTTTCACCATCAAGCACCGAAGTTACTACGCCTGAATTCACCCTGCGTCATGAAAGCTGGAAGATATATCTGCTTATTGATGAGGTGTATTGTTATGTTATTTTATAGGATGTATGCATATTGCTGTAATTCCTTCTAACAGCCAGCTTACACCTTGCATGTAGACACCGCCAGTCAACCCTAGGTGGTGTTGGCACCACATATATAGATATATATACACTGATGAACAAAAGGGTAACAATGTTTTGCACTTTAGACTTTTGAGGATCTATATCTCACCATCCACTACAGCTTTGAACGTGAGACTACCATCATTTTATAGACCATCATCTTGGCTATCTCATACATAAATTTAACTTGCAACTATTTAGTGTATGATTAGTTATGCCTGTTATTGTCATGTAACTGCATTGTTACTTTTTTGCTCCTAAAATTGTAAATTTTTATTTTTTATTATTTTGCTAGTATTTTGTAAATCCACCTGTCACGGATGATGTTGCAGATAGCTGGAAGTTATGGATAAACATCCGACTGGCTTGATCCCAAACTAAGGAGCATATGGGTGAGCCCTATAAAACCCCTAGAGCTCTCCCTGACTGCTATGACCATGCAAAGATCTTTATGGTAGACGATTACATGTCCACGTACCTAATACTATCTGACACCTGAAAACCCTATAATAGTGAGGGGACACGACCACGGCTCCCTGCACTTAATGCGGACGGAGTCAGGGTCACCTACAATCAAGCCAGCAAGTAAACACAAATAAAGGTAACAGACTTATCTGAGGAATCAGGAGAAGGAGCATCCAGCAGTGAACAACTCATCCAGGAAGAAGTATAAACCGCAAAGTGAGGCAGTATGGGAGGGAATATAAAGGAAAGAGGATTAGTCTAAATAGGTGACACCTGGGAGAAGGAAATGAGATGACAAAGTGAAACCAAAACAAAGAACATCATGCAAGAGGTAGAAAAGGACGTCTGTCAGACCTTCTCACAGACGTGGCGGTGACACCATCTTTGGCTTTCAAGATTGCCTGAATCCATTTGGACATGCTCTCCATCAGATTCATGCATGTCTCAACGAAAATCTGTTCCCAGGTCTCTTCTACACATTCCCAATGTTGGTGCAAACTGGTCATACTGGAAATCCAGCACCTCTACTTCATTGCCATTGAACCATTTCTTCACCAATCTTGACGTATGCTTCAGGTTGTTGTCCTGCTGGAACATTATGTCATCCTTTTCATACCCATAATACTCGAGTGTACGAAGTAACTTGTCTTGCAGGATACTCACATATTGCTCAGCATTGAGACCACCATTTATCCTGGTCAAGTATCCAACGCCTTTGGGTGCGAAACAACCCCATATCATCCGGCTTCCTCCACCGAACTTGACAGTCCCTTCAATTTCTAGATCCGTTAGCCCCTTTTTCCCTTTTTTCTTCCAGACCCATTTGCACCCATCAGAGTCCACTCATGGCTCCAAATCACCCGTTTCCAATCTTCTACTGTCCATTGTTTGTACTTTTTTGCAAACTCAAGCGGATGCTTCTTATGATGATATTGAAATCAAGACTCCCTCACCTGTTTTCGGGCCACAATTCCCGCATTATGTAATGCGCGTCGCACGGTGCTTCCATGGACGTCTGTGATCTCACTATTACGAAGCATAGGAGCCGCCTCCACTACCGTGTTTGTCGCACCAGAACTGACAGACCTTGTGATGATCCGACTTGTTGACTCCGATATTTTGCCTGGATGTCCACCTCTTGGCTTTGGAATTCTTCATTTCATATTCTTTCAGCAGTTTGGCAATTTTCTTGGCCGAGATATCGCTATCAATGAGTTGGATGATGCTGTTTCTCTTTTCTTGGGAGATCTTCTTCATGGCTGTGCTTGGATTTGAATCAGTGACCTTTCGCATAGAAATAAATCTAATAAGACTCTAAACTATTAGGGAATGTGAGTACAGGTTGTAATTAGAGATGAGCAAATCAAAATTGACAAAGTGGAATTTGAACCAAATTTCTGAAACATTCGATCCCTCCTGAAGTCGAATTTCCTTGCGCTTTATGGTAATGAATCACATTTTTTCTAAAATGGCTGCTGCACATGTTACAAAGTGAAAGTAAGAAGCCTGAGAATGAGGGAGCACCCATAATGCTATGCAGACAGCCAATCAGCAGATAGCCAGCCCCTGTGATGTCACAGCCCTATAAAAAGCCTCCTCCTATCTGATCTCCGGCATTTTACAGTGAACTTAGTGCAGGAAGAGACGTTGCAGGCACTAGGGACAGTGATTAGGAAAGACTTTAACCCCATTTGCTACCAGCGCCGTACATGTATGGCGCTGGAGCAATGGGTAAACATGGCGCCCGCTCGCAATAATTCCGATCCCGGTAATTAAATGCTTTAGATGCCGTGACCAAGTGAGGTCACAACATCAAAATGCACTAAAACCAGATAGAAGGCCAGGATAAGAAATGAGCAAAATAGGGTTTCAATGTCAAATTAAAAATCCCTGATAGAACAAAATAAAAACATTAAAAAACATTATTTATAGGCTCATACAAGACCTTCAAAATGATCACAAAAAAAATAAAAAAATGTTAAGAAATATATAAAAAAATAAAAAAATATTAAAGTTTAAATCAACCCCCTTTCCGTATAATTAATAAAATAAATACCTAAAAAACAATAAATATAAACATCATGGGTATCATCGCGACCAAAAACGCCCATACTATTAAAATATTTTAAAACATTTCCAATACGGCAAATGGCGTAATGGAAAAAAGGGTCAAAATGGCAGATTCGCCATTTTTTCATCGCTTCTCTTACCCCAAAAATGTTTATAAAATGTGATCAAAAAGTCACGCACACTCCAAAATGGTATCAATAAAAATGACAGATTGTTCTGCAAACAATGAGCCCCTAAACAGTTCAGTAAACATAAGTATAAAAAAGTTATAGGGGTCAGAATATGATGATTTAAAAAAACAACAACATTTTTTATCAAAGTTAAAATGTATTTTTTTTACACTATTTATGCTCACTGCGCCTAATACCAAAATGGACGGCGCAGGCGCGGGATTTGCGGGGCACGGAGGAAACAGAGGATGTCAATCACCTTTACAAGGGCGTGCCAGACGGTGTGAGGATGGAGCCTCTAGGTGTCGCACCAACGCCCCACTAGCACCCAGAGGCTCATTTGCATATTATAAAAGTCATTATTTAGCACGAGCAGCGGCAGGCAGGGAGATATAAGTCGTACAGTTATGTTCTGTTGACATTAGCACATCATTAATGTCAGCCAGCTGCCTCACGGTATTTTTGATGACAGAAACCCTTTAAGCAGTAATTGCAGTAATCCTAGCATCTGTTATTATGTTGAAAGTGCGGTCTGATACAACCAGTTTTGGGTGTGTTTATTTTAAATATATAAAAGTGTTAGCACAATTCATGAGCTTCTCCTTCTTCTTTGTGTGGTGCCAAATCAATTAGAAGTATAAGTATGTGTACGCCATACAGCTTTATAATGAGACCAGACACACTAGGTGGTTTCATGAAAGCATCTTCTCTCTTCCCTGAGCCATGGTAGAAGAGACACACTTTATTCACATTACATTGACTTAAATAGCAGACATGACATCACAAAAGGGGTGTTCCTTAAGTAGAGACTATTTGCTCCTTAACCTGATAGGAGCGGTTTCAGCAACTTCAACTCTGAGTTCATAGGTATATTTGAAAACTGTAATGTAATCCCCTCTTCCCCCTCCCTTATTTACCTTAAACAAAAGAATGCACACATGGCTCAAACATCTGGCTTGTGGCCATCTTGTGGACAAAAATGTGTACTACAGAATAATGTTCACACCAGATACACATCTCTCACAAATCCCTCCTTTTGCGGGAAATAGACCAGAGGTGAACAGGCAAAGTGAGGTACTCTCCCAACGCCCTAAACAGCGAAGAGCTGGACTTTCCTTATTGCTTCACCAGGTCCCCCTTCACCTTGTCCTATTTACCCCGCAACCATCAACAAGGTTTTATTTACTTTAGGATGGAATAATGCTTGTATTTGACAGGGGCACAGCACATATATATACAGTATAGTGTGGGCATGGATGTATTATACATTTTTAAAAACAATTTTCCTAAAATGTAGAACTATATGACACCCTGTTAAAACCAAATTCTAATAACATTGTAGTCACTGAACCAGTTCCCAAAACATTATTCTGCCCATGATGTGATTAATTTCAGAATTTTTCCCATCAGCTCATTTGATAAAGTCCATCAATTTCCTCAGATCCTTGGTAATCCTTCCATCAGGGGCAGTGTTGTCCGGAATGTAGATGCAGCAGTTCCTGTAGACCCCTCCTTTTTCTGCTGTCAAGGACCAGTCTGTTCTGTAGAGTCATCACCGAAAAAGAGCCGAGTTGTTCCACCATTCCCTTAACAGTATCACATATATAATTCACAAATCTCTGTTGATGACAATAGAGATGTTAATCCAATCAAATTTATTCATACTACTAATCGTGGGAATTAATGACTCAAATCCTGCAACTATCTGACTTTTTGCTTTAAATTAGTCAGAAACTCTTCTACAGACTCCTATGGCATCCATGTATACACGTGAGTCAAAGGATGTAGGGAGCGACCTCCTTTGTCTTGACAGGACATTGTTTTTGCCTATTGATTTGATCCCACTAAGGAGGTGAGAATAGAACAAATGGCATCAGGACTTGATCAGGGAACATTGGCCACTTAATTCCACCTGCATCCTGGGTCGGAGTTTCAAATCTCCACACAATCACCAGATATCTGCGTTTTGATCATTTTGGTTGATAAACTAACTGTCAGGAACTATCAGTCACTACTTGTCTTCTTCAGCTGAATTAAGTAAGAACAATATCCTAGAGGGAAAACACCAAAGGGCTTTCCTGTATAAAATCCTGTCTCTAAGGCCAGTTTGTCATATTATTTTTAAATTGGCCAAATATTTAATGTCAATTATAGGTAAGGATGAAGGAGCCACAGAAGCAACTGAACTTTGAGGTTTCTCCCTCACCAACATTCTAAATTTGCCTAGTGGATCTTTGTCACTTACACATACTCCTAACACATATATCCCCGAATCCTGTTGGATAGGATTTCTAATGGACAGGAACATAGGATTACACTCATTATGTTTACAACTGTTTAGTGGTGTTCCCTTCAGGACAGTCATCCTTTGCAACAAACCTTCAGCTTTACTGACTCTAGAGGTAGTTTCCACTGGTTTATATTCCCAACACTTCAGACTAGTGCTCCATTCTGTTAATCTCCAATATCCACAGTTGGTATGGTCATATCTAAACACAATTACCATAAACTGGGTCAGTTCTAGTCACAAAGATGTACTGTACTTCTGAGACCAAAACCAAGTGTCCTATCTGTCATCTGTCTTACAGTCCACTATACTGCAAAAGTAAACTTAGTTGTTCCTGACTCATCTTGATAATATAACACCGTTGGAATTTGATTTGACTGTGATTTCCCCTTTGTACAATATGAAACAAACAATAAGGCATGAAACAACATTATGGCTCTTGTAGTTCTGGCACTTGATTGCAATACGATCAGTTTCTCCTTGCAATTCAACAGCAGTGGCGGTGGTTATCAGGACTTGATGTAGATCTTCAAACCATAGCTCTAGGACTTTCCGCACGTCTCTCGTTTCACCACTACCCAATCTCCTGATTGTAAAGAATGAATCGCTTCTATACAGTCTGGATTCTAGGAAACAACTAAAACTTGGAAATACACATTAGACAATTAATTTGTACAACAGACAACATATTTTGGAAAACTACTATGCTGCATCTGGAACTATTGGGGAAATAGACACCTAATCCAGGAGCATTCCCAAAGAGTACTTCATAAGGACTTAGGCCTATCTTCCGGTTAGATGTATATCGGATGGAGAAAAGCCCCAGGGATAGGTACTCTCACCTCAGTCAGTATCTTTTATCTGTAGCCCTTGCTACAGGCCAAATCTCCGAATATCCTCGAAAGAGATCAATATAGACACAGACATATTCACACTGTTCCACCTTTGTTCTGAATGTAGTCAATCCACAGTCTCTGAAATGGTTAAGATGACCTTGGCATATGCCTTCCTGGAATTCCCATAGTTCTCCCATCATTATTACAGCATTCACCTTCAACTAACCTAGTGGAAGCATTGTTGAACCCAGGAGCCAACCACCACAGAACCCAATCACACCTTCTCTCTCTTGATTTGCCCATGTTCTAAATCCATCCTCTTTAGGTAGAGTGCCCTCTGAAGGAAGAGTTTCTTACCAACTCTCCAGAGTCCTATCATCACTTCTACCTTTATCCTTTGATTTTTACTTTTAGCCTCTGTAACCTGTATCTGAAAAAGGCAAACTTTTTGGAAGTCCACTGGCCATAAGCCATCCTGTATCACACAGACTTCCACTTAACGTAGACTTCAGTTAATAGTTTAGCCTTTACCTTCTCAGGCAGCATCGGGGTATCAAACATCTTTCATGCACTCAGCATTCATTATTGATAGGCTTATCCATGGATCAAACAAAATCTCTGTTTCACCAGATTAGACCATAATAATGAGTGATACCGAAGGCATACCTGGATTAATATTGATGTTCGCAGTCTTACCCTCAGCCATCTTACAAACCTCAGTGAGTGTCTTCAGCTCTGTCTCCTGCACTACCATTGCTGGACGGAAGTGGTTCTTTCTTGACAACATCAGATTAAGTAAGAACAGCATCTTCTGTCCGAGATGATCCATCTTCCAAGAACCTGAAATTATCTATCAGAAACTCAAAAATGTGGTTATTAATTGGAGACAGTCATGTGAATTTGAATTTTTATATTTTTATTTACAGAGGTGGGGAAAAGTATTTTTATTTACTACTCCCAGCCTCCCCCCTCCAGATGCAGCAGAGTAATTGGATCTAATTTTGCACACCCTTAAGACAGTGATTAATTGGTGAGAGGAGTAGCAATTGCATTACTATCTACTCCTACACATTTGATACTACCCTTAGCCATAAGAGATCATGGAACATGTTTTCTATGAGGCAATGGAATTAGATCCTAAGGATTGTATAGACAATAGGGATCCAGAATTTGATTGTGGGTTGTTAATTCTCTATGGGCGTTACATTTGAAGGCTGAACATTTGTAGCTCCTCCCACGGGCTAGGAAGTGGGCAAGTACATACAAAGTCTTCCTTCCCCCCTCTAGTGGGGAGGACTGATAGGCAGCCACGCCCACCTTAGGCCTTTGTTCAATACACCTTTAACAACATGGAGGGAAAAAATGAACACTTAAGCCTAGCAAACACTAGAACTTTCTAGATGATCCTTAAGACCATCCACAAAGGCAGCACTTAGGATTTTCTTATGCATAGCTAAGGTAAGCTCAAAAATCCAAATCCACCCAACTTTCCTGGAGTCTAGTAATACATTTCTCCACACTCTATGTCCTGTCCTGATGACAATGTGCCTGACTAATCACCTAAATGCTTCCTCCCAGACTCAATGATCTTCACTATGCATTAAATCCCCAGCTCTACATTGGACAACATTTTTCAGATCTCACCAATAACATGAGAAAACTCTCCATATTTTAACTAATTTTCTATAAAGCAGCATAAGTAAGTTCTCTGAATTGGGAATTCTATTCATCATGGCAAAATTGATGTTACTACTGGGTGTGGTAGATGTCAGACATCATACAATGATGCAGATATCCCTACACTTTCACTCATATCTGAATAAGGACTAAGAATGGGTGCAACCTTAGATTGATAGGATTGGACACTTCCAATTGGCATCATGGAGCAATCACTGTGGGCACATTTTAAACCATTGGAACATACAATTTGGAAAGGTTATTTTTGCAAACATCATTGGATCTAATCCAACGCTGGAGCCCTGTCTGGAAGATCTATAGATAACACAGGTTAGTATCTTCACAGTCTGCAGATGCATTACCAATTACCAGCCCCCCCTCTCCCCAACCCCCATATGGAGGGGAGTTGCACAGGAGGGGGATGTGAAGGATGTAGCAAAATACAGATGGGAGGGGTTCTTTTTGAGAGCACATTCCAGAGAGAAAACAGGAAAAGTTCTTGTGGAACTACAAGTCACATTTTGGAAGTTACAGCAGATGTGGTGGGGGAAGGGATGCCACATGGCAACTTCTTTGTTCTCTGTATGATTCAAAATCCTCCATCTTGCAATAAGAAATGCTGCTCATTTCATTTCTCCAACTTTCAATTTCTCTCAGTCACTTCCATGGACACTTTTCACCATAACTCAGCTTGCACCAGTCTATTATCCTTCAACCAACTTTTCTTTTCCTTCAATACACTTATCCACAAACTTTCATTTAATCTATCTCCTACTGCATTTGCAACCTCTAGGGGAAACTTTTACACAAAACTGCATATTTCCGGATAATACCGAAAATCGCTGCTACTTAGTATGACAAAATGCTTTCACTTTTATTCCTAACTGAAACTTTTCCTTTCTTTCTTGCATCAACTGAGCTGCTGTTAACATCTCCTCACTTGGTCCTGCAACATTAGAATTTCCCATTATTGTAGTTACACTAAGATCAAACAATTGCTAATTATTATCGAGCCCGCTAACGTAAGCGTAGTTACACGTACAGTACAGACCAAAAGTTTGGACACACCTTCTCATTCAAAGAGTTTTCTTTATTTTCATGACTATGAAGGCATCAAAACTATGAATTAACACATGTGGAATTATATACATAACAAACAACTGAAAATATGTCATATTCTAGGTTCTTCAAAGTAGCCACCTTTTGCTTTGATTCCTGCTTTGCACACTCTTGGCATTCTCTTGATGAGCTTCAAGAGGTAGTCCCCTGAAATGGTTTTCACTTCACAGGTGTGCCCTGTCAGGTTTAATAAGTGGGATTTCTTGCCTTATAAATGGGGTTGGGACCATCAGTTGCGTTGAGGAGAAGTCAGGTAGATACACAGCTGATAGTCCTACTGAATAGACTGTTAGAATTGGTATTATGGCAAGAAAAAAGCAGCTAAGTAAAGAAAAACGAGTGGCCATCATTACTTTAAGAAATTAAGGTCAGTCAGTCAGCCGAAAAATTGGGAAAACTTTGAAAGTAAGGGCTATTTGACCATGAAGGAGAGTGATGGGGTGCTGCGCCAGATGACCTGGCCTCCACAGTCACCGGACCTGAACCCAATCGAGATGGTTTGGGGTGAGCTGGACCGCAGAGTGAAGGCAAAAGGGCCAACAAGTGCTAAGCATCTCTGGGAACTCCTTCAAGACTGTTGGAAGACCATTTCAGGGGACTACCTCTTGAAGCTCATCAAGAGAATGCCAAGAGTGTGCAAAGCAGTAATCAAAGCAAAAGGTGGCTACTTTGAAGAACCTAGAATATGACATATTTTCAGTTGTTTCATACTTGTTTGTTATGTATATAATTCCACATGTGTTAATTCATAGTTTTGATGCCTTCAGTGTGAATCTACAATTTTCATAGTCATGAAAATAAAGAAAACTCTTTGAATGAGAAGGTGTGTCCAAACTTTTGGTCTGTACTGTAGATCAAACGATATATAATAGTATTAAGCCCACAATCTCTCTTGGTGAAGACCCCTAGTCAATTCACCGGGATACAAAATCTTAATAACTTCCAATTGCCTATGACAATTGGTGTTAACTCTTTCCTCAAGATTCTTATCAGAACTTGGCTGGGATCCAATTCTACGTCACAGGATATCCGACTCGGCTGTCTAACAACTTCCGTTTAGTTCCAGCATGTTCTACCACACATAGAAGGAATATTTCAACATTTTCTTACGGACAGATCAGCTATAATTTGAACCCTTCTATCGCGATAACACCAATTCAACTCTTGAGAAACCACTTGGGCAAAAGACTCAGAGGAGGTTGTAAGAATTAAAGCTTCTTACCTTGCTGCAGCTTGTGACCTCGTCTGATGGTTTTATGCAAGTCCTCTCCTCATGTTTGAATCGGAAATTATGCAAGCTGTCTGCCCACCCATGGGGACGCCATTTTGTTAGCGCAATTCATGCGCCTCTCCTTCTTTGTGTGGTGCCAAATTAATTAGAAGTATAAGTATGTGCATGCCATACAGCTTTATAATGAGACCAGACACACTAGGTGGTTTCATGAAAGCATCTTCTCTCTTCCCTGAGCCATGGTAGAAGAGACGCACTTTATTCACATTACATTGACTTAAATAGCAGACATGACAGCACAAAAGGGGTGTTCCTTAAGTAGAGACTATTGGCTCCTTAACCTGATAGGAGTGGTTTCAGCAACTTCAACTCTGAGTTCATAGGTATATTTGAAAACTGCAATGTAATCCCCTCTTCCCCCTCCCTTATTTACCTTAAACAAAAGAATGCACACATGGCTCAAACATCTGGCTTGCGGCCATCTTGTGGACAAAAAATGTGTACTACAGAATAATGTTCACACCAGATACACATCTCTCACAAAAGTATCTCCATTCATTCTTGCTTCTGGGGTGAACTTGCCGTCTTATACAGCCAGTTTTGGGGTGTATTTATATCATATATATAAAAGTATGTCCATTCATTCTTACTTTTTGGGTGAAATTGCGTTGTGATACAAACTGTTTTGCGGTCTATTTAATTTATATATAAGTACTTGCGGTCTGGCATGCTGCATGGGTGAAGAAACCACGCTCCTCGGTGTTAAGAAAAAAAAGATACTAGAGGTGATCACACCATAAAGGCTGAGAACAGATAACCCGAAAAGGGTTAGCCGCCAAGGCCGCTTTTTGCCGAAGCCGAACACTTCTCTACACACTTTTAGGGTGGTCAGATTCTTTTACACTTAATTCGATGCCTCAATCAGTAGTTGCAGTGAGTTCACACTTCAGATATTTGATCAGTTATTACTATAATTTTTTGCGAGCCAAAACCAGTAGTGAAGCCTACTCAGAGATAAGGTGTATTGCTCTGTGTTTTGGACCCAAAACTGATTTGATACTATACAATTTAGGGTGTTCAAATTCTTTTAGACTTAATTTGATGTGTCAATCAGTAGTTGCGGAGTTGGTGCGAAGTTACAGCCTGATACTATTGCTCTATTACCCTTGTAGTTAATGTTACAGTAGAGTATGTCCGACAGACGTGGCGGACGATGATGTAGCCGATCACACGTGGGAGTCGGGTAAAGAGAGGGCTTTATCATCATCATCATCAGGAGAAGAGGGTGGCAGCTTGTGCATGAGGCAGCGGCTGAGCCACGAGGGTGGTATTGTGGCCGTGAGTCATCAGGGTGGCAGCAGTGTGAGATCTGTAGCCAAACGCGCCTGCTACTCAGGAGCCTACCTGTCCGGAAAGAAGTAGTGGTGCACGGGTTTACGGAGGCAGTGGTAGCAGGTGTAACGCCCCAACTGGCATTACCACTACGCCTTGTTTCTATCTGGGTATGCAATCTCAATGTCATTTTATACATTTATTCCAGGTCCCATATATTGTGCATTTCCTGTTATGCATTAAATGTAATGTGACTTATTTACCAGCGTCTGGCAGTGAATATGGCAGAGAAGTAGATAGAATAGAATGGAACCTTTCTGTCCATTCTAACATCCTTCCTGTGGAGGAGTGGGCGTGTCCTAGGTCCTGCAGGAAGGGTGGGGACCAGTTAGTTCCAGTTGAGTAGTTGAGTGCTAGCTAAGCAGGTCTGCAGTGCTGCGTAGAGATGTCGCGAACATAAAATTTTCCGTTCACGAACGGAGAACGCAAATTTTTGCAAATGTTCGCGAACGGGCGAATCGGGCGAACCGCCATTGACTTTAATAGGCAGGCGAATTTTAAAACCCACAGGGACTCTTTCTAGCCACAGTAGTGATGGAAAAGTTGTTTCAAGGGGACTAACACCTGGACTGTGGCATGCCGGAGGGGGATCCATGGCAAAACTCCCATCGAAATTTACATAGTTGACGCAGAGTTGGGTTTTAATCCATAAAGGGCATAAATCACCTAACAATCCTAAATTTTTTTAAACAACGTGGTTTAAAATATCCAGTGTGTGTATACGATCAGGTATGATGTTGTATCGATCAGGTAGTGTAAGGGTTACGCCCGCTTCACAGACATTGACAGACCAAACTCCCCTTTTAATGCACCGCAAACAACCGCAAACAGTCCATTTGCCCAACCGCAAACTCCCCATTTGCACAAGGTTAGATACCAAGCTAGCCATGTCCCGTTGATGTCATTGAAGGTTTCTTCCTCCACCCAGCCACGTACAACACCAAGGGTCCCCGAAAGGTGAATTGAATTGATTTTTCGAACGGGGAGATGGTTAAAAAAATGCTGGCTCCCTCCCCTTTGTTTGAATCCACGGTCACTGCGTCTGCCCCGTGCAATTTACTCTCACACCCGATATGAGTGGTATTTTCTGTAGTACTATTCTCATCAGTTTAATCCCTGTTACGTCCCCAATCTGTGGTCCATTTATTGAATAGATTTTTCGAACGGGGAGATGGTTAACCACTTCCCATCCGGGCCCTTTGCCCCCTTCCTGACCAGGCCAAATTTTGCAAAACTGACATATCTCACTTTATGTGGTAATAACTTTGGAACACCTTTATTTATCCAAGTCATTCAGAGATTGTTTTCTCGTGACACATTGTACTTCATGATAGTCATAAATTTGAGTCAAAATATTTCACCTTTATTTATGAAAAAATCCCAAATTTACCCAAAAATTTGAAAAATTCGCAATTTTCTAAATTTCAATTTCTCTGCTTTCAAAACAGAAAGTGATACCTCATAAAATAGTTATTATTTAACATTTCCCATATGTCTACTTTATGTTGGCATCATTTTGGAAATGTCATTTTATTTTTTTAGGACGTTAGAAGGCTTAGAAGTTTGGAAGCAATTCTTCAAATTTGTAAGAAAATTGCCAAAACCCACTTTATAAGGACCAGTTCAGGTCTGAAGTCACTTTGTGGGGCCTACATAGTGGATACCCCCATAAATGACCCCATTGTAGAAACTACACCCCTCAAGGTATTCAAAACCGATTTTACAAACTTTGTTAACCCTTTAGGCGTTCCACAAGAATTAAAGGAAAATGGAGATCAAATTTTTAAATTTCACTTTTTTGGCAGATTTTCCATTTTAATCAATTTTTTTCTTTAACACATCGATGGTTAACAGCCAAACAAAACTCAATATTTATTACCCAGATTCTGCGGTTTACAGAAACACCCCACATGTGGTCGTAAACTGCTGTATGGGCACACGGCAGGGCGCAGAAGGAAAGGAACTCCACATGGTTTTTAGATGCCATGTCCCATTTGAAGCCCCCTGATGCACCCTTACAGTAGAAACTCCCAAGAAGTGACCCCATTTTGGAAACTAGGGGATAAGGTGCCAGTTTTATTAGTACTATTTTTGGGTACATATGATTTTTTGATCATTCATTATAACACTTTATGGGGCAAGGTGACCAAAAAATTGGTTGTTTTAGCACAGTTTCTATTTATTTATTTTTACAGCGTTCACCTGAGGGGTTCAGTCAAGTGACATTTTTATAGAGCAGATTGTTACGGACGTGGCGATACCTAATATGTATACTTTTTCTCATTTATTAAAGTTTTACACAATAATAGCATTTTTGAAACCAAAAAATTATGTTTTAATGTGTCCATGTTCTGAGAGCTATAGTTTTTTTATTTTTTGAGAGATTTTCTTATGTAGGGGCTCATTTTTTGCGGGATGAGGTGACGATTTTATTGGTACTATTTTGTGGGACATACGCGTTTTTGATCACTTGGTGTTGCACCTTTTGTGATGCAAGGTGACAAAAATTGCTTGTTTTGACACAGTTTTTTTAATTTATTTTTTACGGTGTTCACCCGAGGGGTTAGGTCATGTGATATTTTTATAGAGCTGGTTTTTACGGACGCGGCAATACCTAATATGTATACTTTTTTTATTTTTTTCACTTTAACACAATAATAGCATTTTTGAAACCAAAAAAATGATGTTTTAGTGTCTCCATGTTCTAAGAGCTATAGTTTTTTTATTTTTTGAGAGATTTTCTTATGTAGGGGCTCATTTTTTGCGGGATGAGGTGACGGTTTTATTGGTACCATTTTGTGGGACATACGCGTTTTTGATCACTTGGTGTTGCACCTTTTGTGATGCAAGGTGACAAAAATTGCTTGTTTTGACACAGTTTTTTTAATTTATTTTTTACGGTGTTCACCCGAGGGGTTAGGTCATGTGATATTTTTATAGAGCTGGTTTTTACGGACGCGGCAATACTAAATATATCTATTTTATTTTATTTTTCTATTTTATTTATTTTTTTTTATTCCTTACTTGGGATTTTTTTTTTTTTTTACATGTGAACCTTTTTTTTATTTTATTTTTTCAACACTTTATATTATTTTTATTTTATTTTACACTTTTCGTCCCCCATAAGGTCATACAAGACCTCTGGGGGACATTTACTTCACTTTTTTTTTTTTTTTTCACAGTTGATTTCTCCTGTAACTGGGGCTGAGATAGTAGCCCCAGTTACAGGACAAATGCACCCCTATAGAGGCTGTACAGCAGCAATCCTGCGCTGTACAGCCTCACAGCAGGGCTGATCGAGGTCTCTGAGAGACCTCACACAGCCCCTGCACTCTCCGGTCCCGGCGGTCACATGACCGCCGGGCCGGAACAGGAAGCGCACAGCGCTTCCTGCTCTGCAGACACAGCGCTCGGTGAGCGCTGTGTCTGCAGCGATCGTGAAGGCAGGGACACCTGGGCACTGTCCCTGCCTTGTCTTAGGGTTGCCCTGCTGTCACTGACAGCGGGCAACCCGATCAGCAGCTGCACGATTAGCGTGCAGCTGCTATTTCTGACAGGACGTTTTAAAACGTGCTGTCAGAAATAGACGTCCACCCATAGGACGTTTATATCCTATGGGCGGACGTGAGGCGGTTAAAAAAACGCTGGCTCCCTCCCCTTTGTTTTAATCCACGGTCACTGCGTCTGCGCCGTGCAATTTACTCTCACACCTGATATGAGTGGTATTTTCTGTAGTTATCCTCTCATCAGTTTAATCCCTGTTACGTCCCCAATCTGGGGTCCATTTATTGAATAGATTTTTCGAACGGGGAGATGGTTAAAAAAACGCTGGCTCCCTCCCCTTTGTTTGAATCCACGGTCACTGCGTCTGCGCCGTGCAATTTACTCTCACACCCGATATGAGTGGTATTTTCTGTAATTCTCTTCTCATCAGTTTAATCCCTGTTACGTCCCCAATCTGGGGTCCATTTATTGAATTGATTTTTCGAACGGTGAGATGGTTAAAAAAACGCTGGCTCCCTCCCATTTGTTTGAATCCACGGTCACTGCGTCTGCGCCGTGCAATTTACTGTCACACCCGATATGAGTGGTATTTTCTGTAGTACTATTCTCATCAGTTTAATCCCTGTTACGTCCCATATCAGGGATTGCCTTTTGTGAAAAAAAATTTAGGCCGGGTAACTTCGACTGCCTTCACAGTGACAGACCAAACTCTGATACACCAAACTGAATTGATTTTAGGAACCGGGAGATGAAAAAAGCAGCTTGGTCGGTCCTTTTACTCCCAAGTTGGGGTACTGCGCGTGCACGGAGCAATGTGCTGTGACACCTATATGAGTGGTGTCTTAACTAGTACTATTCCTATCAGTTTAATCCCTGTTACGTCCCATATCAGGGATTGCCTTTTGTGAATTTTTTTTTTTGCCCGGGTACCTTCGACTGCCTTCACAGTGACAGACCAAACTCTGATACACCAAACTGAATTGATTTTAGGAACCGGGAGATGGAAAAAGCAGCTTGGTCGGTCCTCTTACTCCCAAGTTGGGGCACTGCGCGTGCACGGAGCAATGTGCTGTGACACCCTATATGAGTGGTGTCTTAACTGGTACTATTCCTATCAGATTAATCCCTGTTACGTCCCCTATCCGGGGATGTGTGTCGAATCGATTAACCATTGTCGAATTAAGGAACCATTACGACATCCTGAAATAATTTAGTTCTGAGCTTTGTACTTGTTTTCTATTGGAGTTGATGGGGATTTTTTAAATTGTCTGCATTATTTCTAATAAACTATTAAGAGACTTTATTATGATTTTTTTATTTTATGTTTTAAAAACCCATACAACTTTAAAAAAAAAAGAAAAAAAAAGAAAGTTTATGTTTTTTCTATGAAAAATTATCCAGCCGTTCGCTTTTGGTCTGATCATAATGAAGCAACGGCCTTATTATCTCTGGTGTGGCAACATTGCCAACACACTCATAGAGGTGATGATCTCAAGCCCCTTCACCAAGACAAGGTAATGATCATGAAGGGGGATTGACACTTGTATGTGCCTTTTTTTTGTTTTGTTTTTGCAGCCACAGTGCAGCACCAGAGGCCAGAAAAATTAGGCATGTACACATGCCTGAAAAATAATGGTATTGTTGCAGCCGCTGTTGTAGCAGCGGCCGGAAAAATTGATGTTTTCCAGGCAGAAAGGTGACTAAAACATTGCGGCTTGAACCCTAGTTGGTGGCGGAGAATTCACGAAAGTCATCCTGTATGCAGACATTAAATACAGCAGCGTGGGGACCATTTTGAGGCCAAGGCATGTCATCAGGCCTTTTGTTAGTCAAACGTATCCCCCACTGTCAGTCCCTTCGGGATCCATGCCTCATTCATCTTAATGAAGGTCAGGTAATCAACACTTTTTTGACCGAGGCGACTTCTCTTGTCAGTGACAATGCCTCCTGCTGCACTTAAGGTCCTTTCTGACAGGACACTTGAAGCGATGCAGGCCAGAAGTTCTATCGCAAACTGGGATAGCTCAGGCCACAGGTCAAGCCTGCACACCCAGTAGTCAAGGGGTTCATCGCTCCTCAGAGTGTCGATATCTGCAGTTAAGGCGAAGTAGTCTGCTACCTGTCGGTTGAGTCGTTCTCTAAGGCTGGATCCCAAAGGGCTGTGGCGATGTGTAGGACTGAAAAAGCTCTGCATGTCCTCCATCAACAACACGTCTGTAAAGCGTCCTGTCCTTGCCGGCGTGGTCGTAGGAGGAGGAGGATTACTTTCACCTCTTCCCCTGTTAGATTCCCGTTGTGATGTGACATCCCCCTTATAAGCTGTGTAAAGCATATTTTTTAGTTTGGTTTTGAACTGCTGCATCCTTTCCGACTTTCGGTAATTTGGTAACATTTCCACCACTTTCTGCTTATACAGGGGTTCTAGTAGCGTGGCCACCCAGTACAGTTCGTTCTTCTTCATCCTTTTTATACGAGGGTCCATCAACAGACATGACAGCATGAAAGACCCCATTTGCACAAGGTTGGATGCCGAGCTACTCATTTCCCGTTCCTTGTCCTCACTGATATCATCGACGGTCTGTTCTTCCCCCCAGCCACGTACAACACCACGGGTACCAGATAGGTGACAACAACGAGCACCCTGGGATGCCTGCTTTGGTTGGTCTTCCTCCTCCTCAAAGCCACATTCCTCCTCTGACTCCTCTTCCTCATACTCCTCTTCCAGCGTTGCCGCAGGTCCGGCAAGCGATGATGACAAGACTGTTTCTGGTGGTGATGGTGACCACAACTCTTCCTCTTCCTCTTCAAGCTCATCTACAGCCTGATCCAGCACTCTTCGCAGGGCACGCTCCAGGAAGAAAACAAATGGGATGAGGTCGCTGATGGTGCCTTCGGTGCGACTGATTAGGTTTGTCACCTCATCAAAAGGACGCATGAGCCTACAGGCATTGCGCATGAGCGTCCAGTAACGTGGCAAAAAAATTCCCAGCCCGCAGAGGCTGTCCTAGCACCCCGGTCATACAAATACTCGTTGACGGCTTTTTCTTGTTGGAGCAGGCGGTCGAACATTAGGAGTGTTGAATTCCAACGTGTCGGGCTGTCGCAAATCAAGCGCCTCACTGGCATGTTGTTTCGCCGCTGGATATCTGAAAAGTGCGCCATGGCCGTGTAGGAACGCCTGAAATGGCCACACCTTCCTGGCCTGCTTGAGGATGTCCTGTAAGCCTGGGTACTTAGACACAAAGCGTTGTACGATGAGATTCAACACATGTGCCATGCACGGCACATGTGACAACTTGCCCAAATTCAATGCCGCCAACAAATTGATTCCATTGTCACACACCACTTTGCCGATCTCCAGTTGGTGTGGGGTCAGCCAATGATCCACCTGTGCGTTCAGGGCGGACAGGAGTGCTGGTCCGGTGTGGCTTTCTGCTTTAAGCTAAGTCAACCCCAAGACAGCGTGACACTGTCGTATCCGGGATGTGGAATAGCCCCTGGGGAGCTGGGGGGATTCAGTTGATGTGCATGCAGATGCTGCAGCAGAAGAGGACTCAGCCGAGGAGGTTATCGAAGAGGATGGAGTAGGAGGAGTAGAGGAGGTGGCAGTAGGCCTGCCTGCAAGTCGTGGCGGTGTCACCAACTCTGCTGCAGAGCCACGCATTCCATGCTTGTCAGCCGTCAGCAGGTTGACCCAATGCGCAGTGTAGGTGATATACCTGCCCTGACCGTGCTTTGCAGACCAGGTATCAGTGGTCAGATGGACCCTTGCCCCAACACTGTATGCCAGAGATGCAATGACTTCCTTTTCAATGACTTCCTTTCCTTTCAGAGTAGAGGTTTGGGATTGCCTTTTTTTTTTTTTTTAATTCGTCCGGGTACCTTCCACTGTGGTGTCCCAATAGTGACAAATTTTTTGAAGGCCTCAGACTCCACCAGTTGGTATGGTAAAAGCTGGCGGGCTAAGAGTTCCGTCAAGCCAGCTGTCAGACGCCGGGCAAGGGGGTGACTTTGTGACATTGGCTTCTTACACTCAAACATGTCCTTGACAGACACCTGACTGTGGGCAGATGAGCAGGAACTGCTCAAGGCGAGAGACGGAGTGGCGGATGGTTGAGAGGGGGCAAGGAGGACAGCAGTGGTTGACGTGGCTGAAGATGCTGGACCAGGAGGAGGATGGCGGCTTTGAGTTTGTGTGCTGCTTGTACTCATGTTTTGATCCCATAGGCGTTTGTGATGTGCGATCATGTGCCTTCGCAAAGCAGTTGTACCGAGGTGGGTGTTGGACTTCCCACGACTCAGTTTCTTTTGGCACAGGTTGCAAATGGCATTGCTGTTATCAGAGGCAGACACACAAAAAAAATGCCACAATGCTGAGCTTTGCAATGACGGCATTCTGGTGGTGGCAACAGCATGCGTTGATTGGCGTGCTGTCTGGCTGACCCCGGGTGCCGATACATGCTGTCTGACTGTGCCACTAGCTCCTTGCGAGACCTCCCCCTGCTTCCAACTCGTCTCCTCCTTCTCTCTGTCTCCCCTTCTGAACTTTCCCCCTCTTCTTCTTCTCTTCGAGCAGGCACCCACGTGGCATCCACGGACACATCGTCATCATCAACCACTTCACTTGTATCTGACACCTCAGCAAAGGAAGCAGCAGCGGGTACAACATCATCATCATCATCATCATCACACTGTACGTCTATGTGTGTATTCCTGCCTGACTGAGACATATCCCTGTTATCTACATCCTCTGGCAATAATGGTTGCGCATCACTAATTTCATCCAACTGATGTGTAAATAACTCCTCTGACGGATCAAGTGAAGCGGCTGTGGTGGCTGTGTTGGTAGTGGTGGTGGTGGAGGCGGGCGGGAGAGTGGTAACTTGAGAGCAGGTGACCGAAGCTGAGCTGGAGGAGGATGGTGCGTCAAGGTTCTTAGCGGAAGCTGTTGAAGATTGGGTGTCCTGTGTAAGCCAGTCAACTATTTTCTTCGAATTTTTCGGGTTCAGGGTACGTGGCCTCTGAACACTGGGCATTATTCCAGTGCCAGTGGAAATCACAGCACCACGACGGCCCCTGCCGGGTGGCCTGCCTCTGCCTGTCATTTTTTTTTAGATAAGTGGTACTATGTGTGCACGGTACTGTGCCACCCTATATAAGTGGTTGGCAGTGGGCACAGTACAGTCTGTGTGGGCCTGACACACACTGGCTTGCAACTGCGATTATATAACAGAGAAATAAAAAAATTGTCTTTTTTTTATCTGCAAGGTTTTGTGAGTGACACCCTGTAACGGTATGAGTGGTGGCCTAGCCAGTGGCCACAGTACAGTCTGTGGGCCAGACACTCACTGGCTTGCAACTGCGATTATATCACAGAGAAATAATAAATGGACTTTATTTTATCTGCAAGGTTTTGTGAGTGACACCCTGTAACGGTATGAGTGGTGGCCTGGCCAGTGGACACAGTACAGTCTGTGGGTCAGACACTCACTGGCTTGCAACTGCGATTATATCACAGAGAAATAATAAATGGACTTTATTTTATCTGCAAGGTTTTGTGAGTGACACCCTGTAACGGTATGAGTGGTGGCCTAGCCAGTGGCCACAGTATAGTCTGTGGGCCAGACACTCACTGGCTTGAAACTGCGATTATATCACAGAGAAATAATAAATGGACTTTATTTTATCTGCAAGGTTTTGTGAGTGACACCCTGTAACGGTATGAGTGGTGGCCTAGCCAGTGGCCACAGTGCAGTCTGTGGGCCAGACACTCACTGGCTTGCAACTGCGATTATATCACAGAGAAATAATAAATGGACTTTTTTATCTGCAAGGTTTTGTGAGTGACACCCTGTAATGGTATGAGTGGTGGCCTAGCCAGTGGCCACAGTGCAGTCTGTGAGCCAGATATTCACTGGCTTGCAACTGCGATTATATCACAGAGAAATAATAAATAGACTTTTTTTATCTGCAAGGTACTGTCTGTGACACCCTGTACTGTCTGTGAGCCTGCAGCCTCTCACACACGGGCAGGCAACAGCAATATATATATATACAGTACAGACCAAAAGTTTGGACACACCTACTCATTCAAAGAGTTTTCTTTATTTTCATGACTATGAAGGCATCAAAACTATGAATTAACACATGTGGAATTATATACATAACAAACAAGTGTGAAACAACTGAAAATATGTAATATTCTAGGTTCTTCAAAGTAGCCACCTTTTGCTTTGATTACTGCTTTGCACACTCTTGGCATTCTCTTGATGAGCTTCAAGAGGTAGTCCCCTGAAATGGTCTTCCAACAGTCTTGAAGGAGTTCCCAGAGATGCTTAGCACTTGTTGGCCCTTTTTCCTTCACTCTGCGGCCCAGCTCACCCCAAACCATCTCGATTGGGTTCAGGTCCGGTGACTGTGGAGGCCAGGTCATCTGGTGCAGCACCCCATCACTCTCCTTCATGGTCAAATAGCCCTTACTTTCAAAGTTTTCCCAATTTTTCGGCTGACTGACTGACCTTCATTTCTTAAAGTAATGATGGCCACTCGTTTTTCTTTACTTAGCTGCTTTTTTCTTGCCATAATACAAATTCTAACAGTCTATTCAGTAGGACTATCAGCTGTGTATCCACCTGACTTCTCCTCAAGCCACTGATGGTCCCAACCCCATTTAAAAGGCAAGAAATCCCACTTATTAAACCTGACAGGGCACACCTGTGAAGTGAAAACCATTTCAGGGGACTACCTCTTGAAGCTCATCAAGAGAATGCCAAGAGTGTGCAAAGCAGTAATCAAAGCAAAAGGTGGCTACTTTGAAGAACCTAGAATATGACATATTTTCAGTTGTTTCACACTTGTTTGTTATGTATATAATTCCACATGTGTTAATTCATAGTTTTGATGCCTTCAGTGTGAATCTACAATTTTCATAGTCATGAAAATAAAGAAAACTCTTTGAATGAGAAGGTGTGTCCAAACTTTTGGTCTGTACTGTATATATATATATATATAAAAAAAAAAGCAGACTGATGTACCAGCCCTAAAAAGGGCTTTTTGGGGTGCTGTCAGGATGCTGTTGTCACGGCTGTATGTGAGCAACAAGAGCATACACAGTGAATTTAGCTACTGACCGGACCCAAACTAGGGAGGATAAAGGGTGACCCCTGTCAGACCCTAAACGCTCTCCCTATGCTGCTAAGCACATGTCCGGATCCAAATGGTGGATCGAGACATGCCCGCGTACCTAAGGCTGATGACCACTGTAACCCCTACAATAGTGGAAGGGGCACGGCCACCGGTGTCCTGCTCAGTATATGGACGGAACCGGGGTCGCCTCGGATCCAGTCAGCAAACAAACAGAAACACACAATGTCTGCACACTTAACTGAAGGAGCTGCAGCAGCAGTGAAAACAGATCCAACGTCAGCTGACAATATCCGAAGTACTTGCTTCAGCAGAACACAGGTCCAGTGAAAGGATATCACACAAGTGAAGATACTCAAGCGAGAGATACAACTCAAATGAAAAATATAATCCGCACCCTACAAAGGAGGAGGGGTGATTTAAAGGCAGAGAAATCAAACACAGGAGGGACAGCTGGGAGGAAGGAAACAGAAAGTAAAGACCTCATCACAGGGGCGGAGAAACAGAGCAGAGAGGACTCCTCCAAGCTCTAGTAGTGACATCATCACAGGGTTGGAGAAACAGAGCTGTGAGAACGTCTCAAAGCTCTGGTAGTGACAGTACCCCCTCGTCTACGGGTGGACTCCGGACACCCAGGACCCACCTTCTCCGGATGAGCCCTATGAAATGCCCTGATGAGGCGAGTGGCTTTAATGTCCGACACCGGAACCCACATCCTCTCCTCAGGACCATAACCCTTCCAATGAACGAGGTACTGAAGAGAACCGCGGACAATGCGAGAGTCCACAATTCTGGAAACCTCAAACTCCAGATTGCCATCAACCAAAAACGGAGGAGGAGGCAAAGAGGAGGGTACCGTGGGCTGGACATATGGTTTTAAGAGAGATCTGTGAAATACATTATGTATCTTCCAAACCCGTGGAAGATCAAGACGGAAGGCAACAGGATTGACGACTGACAAGATTTTATAAGGCCCAATAAACTTGGGACCCAATTTCCAGGAGGGAACCTTCAGTTTAATATTTCTTGTAGACAACCACACCAGATCACCCACATTCAGGTCTGGACCAGGCACACGTCTCTTATCAGCCACACGCTTATATTTCTCACTCATCTTTCTAAGATTACTCTGAATCTTTTGCCAAATGGTAGACAAAGACGAGGAAAATCTCTCCTCCTCAGGCAAACCAGAAGGAGCCCCTCCCGAGAATGTCCCAAACTGCGGATGGAACCCATATGCACCAAAGAATGGTGACTTATCAGAAGATTCCTGACGACGGTTGTTCAGAGCAAACTCAGCAAGAGGGAGAAATAAACACCAATCCTCCTGGTTCTCTGCCACAAAACAGCGCAAATATGTCTCCAGATTCTGATTGACGCGTTCAGTCTGACCATTCGACTGCGGGTGAAAAGCAGAAGAGAAGGACAGCCGAACCCCCAGGCGAGAACAGAAAGCCTTCCAGAATCTGGACACAAACTGCGTGCCTCTATTGGAAACAATATCAGAGGGAATGCCATGCAATTTAACAATATGGTCGACAAAAGCTTGCGCCAACGTTTTAGCATTGGGTAAACCAGGGAAAGGTACGAAATGAGCCTTCTTGCTAAAACGGTCCACCACCACCAGGATCACCGACTTCCCTGAGGAACGAGGAAGATCCGTGATAAAGTCCATGGACAGGTGTGTCCAAGGACGGGAAGGTATAAGGTAATGGGAGAAGGGGACCTGAAGGCCGTGAACGAGGGACCTTAGCGCGAGCGCACGTCTCACAAGCAGCCACAAAACCCTCCACCGACTTACAAAGAGCCGGCCACCAAAATCTCCGAGCAATGAGATCTACCGTGGCTCGACTCCCGGGGTGACCAGCAAGAACAGTATCATGATGCTCCTTGAAGAGTTTGTGACGTAACTCAGGAGGCACAAACAACTTCCCAGAAGGACAACGGGCAGGTGCCTCAGTCTGGGCAGCCTGGACCTCGGCCTCCAAATCAGAATACAGAGCAGAAACAACTACCCCCTCCGCCAAAATGGGACCCGGGTCCTCAGAGTTTCCTCCACCCGGAAAACAGCGAGAGAGAGCATCAGCCTTCACATTTTTGATCCCAGGGCGGAATGTAACGACAAAATTGAATCTGGAGAAGAACAGAGACCATCTGGCCTGTCTCGGATTCATACACCTGGCCGACTCCAAGTACGCCAGATTCTTATGGTCGGTAAAAACGGTGATAGGGTGCCTGGCCCCCTCCAACCAATGGCGCCATTCCTCGAAAGCCAACTTGATGGCCAACAACTCCCTATCTCCCACATCATAGTTTTTCTCTGCCGGGGAGAGTTTTTTAGAGAAAAAGGCACAGGGTCGCCATTTGGCAGGAGAAGGGCCCTGGGACAAAACCGCACCCACACCCACCTCGGAAGCATCCACCTCAACAATAAAAGGTAAGGAAACATCGGGATGCACCAAGACGGGGGCAGACGCAAAACTCTCTTTAATCTTAGAAAAAGCTGCAAGCGCCTCCTCCGACCAAGAGGAAAAATCCGCCCCCTTTTTTGTCATGTCAGTGAGGGGTTTGACAACAGAGGAATAATTCAAAATGAACTTTCTGTAATAGTTCGCAAAACCCAGAAAGCGCATCAATGTCTTCTGATTCTCAGGAAGCTCCCACTCAAGTACAGCACGGACCTTCTCCGGATCCATGCGAAAACCAGAAGCAGAGAGGAGAAAACCCAGAAATTGAATCTCCGATACCATAAAAACACATTTCTCCAGCTTGGCGTACAATTTATTTTCCTGCAGAATCCGAAGAACCTGAAAAAGATGATCCTGATGGGTCTGAACATCAGGGGAAAAAATCAAAATATCATCAAGATACACCAATACAAATTTCCCCATTAAATGGTAGAAAATACTGTTAACAAAATGCTGAAAGACGGCCGGAGCATTCATCAGGCCGAAAGGCATAACGAGATTCTCGAAATGCCCGTTAGGGGTATTAAAGGCCGTTTTCCATTCATCCCCCTCTCTGACCCTGACCAGGTTGTACGCGCCTCTCAAATCCAATTTGGAAAAAACCTTGGCCCCAACAATTTGGTTGAAGAGGTCCGGGATCAGAGGAAGGGGATAGGGATCGCGAATCGTGATACGGTTCAGCTCCCTAAAATCTAGGCAAGGTCTCAGAGAGCCATCTTTTTTTTAACAAAAAAAAACCCAGCGGCAACAGGTGATTTTGAGGGACGAATATGCCCCTTATCGAGACTCTCGGAGATATAGGTTCACATTGCGATTCTTTCCGGTTGTGAGAGATTGTAGAGGCATGCTTTTGGCAGCTTGGCGCCGGGAATGAGGTTAATGGGACAGTCAAACTCCCGGTGAGGAGGTAGCTCCTGAACACCGCTCTCGGAAAACACGTCCGAGAAATCAGAGAGAAATGATGACACAGTTTTAGTAGACACCTCTGCAAAAGTCGCTGTGAGACAATTCTCTCTACAAAAGTCACTCCACTCATTTATTTGCCTTCCTTGCCAATCAATAGTGGGGTTATGTCTAGTGAGCCAGGGTAACCCCAAAACTAGAGGAGAAGGCAATCCGTTAAGGACAAAACAAGATATATCCTCCACATGAGTGTCACCTACAGCTAACCGAATATTGTGAACAATGCCCTTCAGGGATCTCTGTGAGAGTGGAGCAGAGTCAATAGCAAAAACAGGTATATCCTTTTCTAATGTGCAAACCTGAAAACCATGCATGGCTACAAATTGAGTGTCAATAAGATTGACGGCCGCTCCACTATCGACAAAAATTTCACAAGAAATGACTTTGCTCTCTAGCGCCACCCTGGCAGAAAGGAGAAAACGCGAACTGCAGGTCAGAGGAAAAGCATCAATTCCTACATCAACTTTGCCCAAAGTAGCAGATGAAGCAGAGTTTGATGATTTACCTTTTGAGGTTTTTCTCCTATTATCACTCCTAGTACAGTTCACGAATCTCCTAGACGGACAAACATTTGCCAAATGACCTATGTCCCCACAACAAAAACACACCATACTCTGAGGACTAAATCCTCTTTTATCAGGGGCAAGTCGACCTAGCTGCATGTATGTTTTAAAGAATAAAGGAAGGGATAATAGCCTATATATTGGAGAAATGGAATATCCACAGATAAAATGACTCTGAAATATCGATGAACTGATTATTATTATAAGTTCAGAGGAAAGTCTATGATAAAAGACAATTCTATAAGAAAATAAACCACAACAAAAACGCAAACAAAAGATGATATAGTAAAGCTGGACTCAGACCGGTCTTTTGAAACACAATCAGAATCCAGACCGGTTTTTGAAAAATATCTAAAGTCCAGATCGGCTTTTGAATCAGACCGACAGAGAGTATAAATTAAGATCAAATCAAATCCGAATAATTGTATCAAACTCTAGGATTCCTATGAAACTTTCAAGATTCCTCACATTTATTATTTATTGTTTTATATTCTTATATTGATATTTTAATCTTGAAAATTTGTTTAATAATATTTTATTATAAAAAGTCATTTTATAAGTGTTGGCAATCAGATATCAAGTTTATATTTCACATAATGATATATCACACCAATTGGGACATCTGGGCCAAAAAACGCATGTGTCCCCAAAAAACGCATAAAAAACGCATGGAAACTGCAAGAGGAAAAAAAAAAAAAAAAAATATATATATATATATATTTTTTTTTTTTAAATCAAGGCTGTATAGAATTATCCCTTGATTATGTGGGAGGATTCCCTTGCAAACTGGGAGTAGCATGAACAACAGGTGTCCGAGATTTGGGAAGCAATCAAAGGAATGGATAAAAATGGAGGCAGAGCAGGCAGACACTTGACCACTGAGGAAGGGAGAGTGAATCTACCCGTAACGCGTATGGTGAAACAAGTGATGTACCTGCATTGAAAAGCCTCCGATAATACTGTATGGCCATACAGAAGAAAATCTCTACAGTAAAGGATTAACTATTCTTATCGTCGAAAGCTGCACCAAAGGAAATTGCGGAACAGAGTGGCAACTCCTGCGATCTTTGGAACTCCTGCGAAATTTAAACCAGCTTGCTGTATGGAGCGACTGAATAAGCCGGCAAATATTTAAAGCTCCATTGAAGCAATAGGGAGACAGCAGACGCTAGACGGTAAGCCAAACATCGATTTAAAGTTTTCTCCAATCCAAAGCTCATATCGAGCTTAAAAGGATCAGCTATAAGAGACTTTTCACATTATCAGGATTCCTGTGGACACTTTATGAACATATTGCGCTCCCAGTGAATACACCTACAACATTTTCAGTGACATTCAGTTTCCCAAATTGGGATAGAGCGCTAGAAGATAATACCCCCTCTTTCCCAAATAACAGCATATACTTGAAGTTTCTTGGTGTGATATATATTATTGAATTTATTGACACTATTGAGTCATATGAATATAGTGTTGATCATATCTACCACAATATATGTGATTGTAATGTTGTATATTATTGCTACATTGTTCTTATAAATTTTATTACTTGTATTTTATGGGGATATAATAAATATTTTCTGCACATGTCAATTTGGTTGCCAAGTGTATGAGTGCTCGCTCATTACTCTATTACTACATTTGCCTTTAAGAGAGGGTGGGGTGATTCCCTCTATATGAGCTTGCAGCACCATACCTTAACTACTTGCTAGTGAGCCACCACAACCTACCACTATTTTTTGTACGCACTATTCACCCCTGTGTGTGAGCTCCTTTACAGTAGATTATGGACATTTGGCACCACATTGAAAGCAAAAAGGCGAAAGCAGAAAATTTTAAATTTGATGATATGCAGGATGATGTTTTTAGTAGCGATAAAGCTATGGCAGATGTCTTTAGAGAATTAGAGGGACTGCTACAGAAACAACTCAGACAGTATTGGGAGATAAGGTCCCTACAGCAGTATATAGAGCATGGTAAAATTCCTAAGGGGTTAATTTTGAATAAAACCCCAGCACAAGATCTCCTGGATGAGGAGTTTGAGGTGGAATGGAACAGATTACAATTTTCCTGTTCCATTTCACTCATGCAACTCATAATAAAAAGGAGAACAGCACTATTGGAAGTGCTGAATCAAAAAATTGGAAAATTAAAAGACCACCTTGAAAAATTCTCTAGAAATAGTGAATTTGAAATGTGGCAACAAAGACTCTGTAGTGGATTAGATAAAATTGAGAGTGAGATCATTAATAAAAAAACTAAAAAACACCAGAATACACAGAGAAATCACCAGGGTGAAAGATCTGGGGAACAAATTCCCTTATCACAGAATGAGATCCCAAAAGGGAAGAAAAGGGAAGGGGATAGGGATCGGCAGGGCTTATCAGACAGCTACTCAATCTCTGTGACTAACAGATATGAGGAGCTGTCTGATCGGCATTTTTTAGATCATACCCCAGCACATCACAGAGCACGAATACGGCACAGAGAAAGGACACCTCCCAATCACAGTTTAGAATCACCGACACATCACTACAATTTAAGACCCAAGAGCACTTATCAATACCAGAACACAGGGAAGGGACAACATCACATATCACAGAGACAGGATCACCATGCACCCCAAAAGATGAACCACATAGAACAAGTAAGATACCAACACTCAAGACACAGAGGAGGGTCAGAAAGACAAGACGAAGTAAGAGGAAGAGACACATATCACAAAAGACATCACTAGCAACGGATCTCAGCGCAATAATTAACTTAAGTTCAACCACCCTGACTAAAACCCAAAATAATCTGCTAGAGAAAGGTCTGAAGTTTGCCCCCACCAATAAGATGGATAAATTCTCTACGTATATAGGAGTACAAAAACTAATAAGGAATATCTGCCTCAAAAAATATTTTATCAAAAATCCAATTGTGAGGAATGAGAAAGTGATAGTTGAAAAAAACGTAAAAAAGACAAAAAACCCTAACAAAAACCTCCTAAAAAATAAATCAAATATGTTCCCAAGGAGTGAAATCAGTAAAGAAATAGGAGCCTTTCAGAAGTGTGTGGAGGAAGATATTTGCAAGCTAAAGGCTAGACCAAGGGCCACAAACAATCTTACCAGAGGAGAGTTTGAGGCATTGAAACTACTACAAAAAAACCACTCCATCACTATACGCCCCGCGGATAAGGGAGGTGCGGTAGTGGTGATGGACACAATTAATTATAATAGGGAATGTCTCCGACAACTCTCAGATGGGGAGACCTATCAAAAATTGGGGGGAGACCCCCTTGAGAGATTTGAGTTGGAGCTCAGGAGATACAGTATGGACGGATTGGATAATGGTACGATATCACAGCAGGAACTGGATTTCATTTTGGGCACACAGAGGAGGCTACCATGCTTCTACTGTCTGCCCAAAGTGCACAAAAATCCGAATGATCCCCCAGGACGCCCTATCGTCTCAGGGATTGGATCTATCACATCCAACCTGTCCAAATACATAGATGTACAGTTACAGCCAATAGTCAAGAAAACCAATTCCTATATTAAAGATACGACCCAAATCATACAGATTCTGGAAAACTTAGATGTCCAGACTGGATGGATTATGGGTACACTTGATGTTCAGTCACTTTATACTGTGATTGAACATCAGCAAGGAATTGATGCTGTAAAAATGCAATTAATAAGAGATGGCTCGTATGGAGCAATAAAAAAAGAGTTTATAACGAAAGGAATAGAGTATATCCTGAGCCACAACTACTTCTTTTTTGAGGGGGAATTCTTCCTGCAGAAGCGGGGTACCGCCATGGGGACCAGATTCGCCCCCAGCTATGCTAATTTATTCTTGGCCGAGTGGGAATATAACCACATCAAGCCAAGGCTGGGGACGGATCTGGCCCTGTGGCGCCGTTATATAGATGATGTGATCTTCATCTGGAAAAAGAGTAAAGAAGAATTGGAAAAATTCCTAGAAACAATCAATATTAATAATTTAAATCTGGTCTTTACCTCAAACATACAGGAGAGCACCGAATTCTTGGATTTATTAATCACACAATCTGATAATAAATATATATGTGAGACATTTCGTAAATCCACAGCTAGAAATAGTTATATCGATTTTTCTAGCTGTCACCTGCCGAAATGGCTGACAAATGTTCCCTCTGGTCAGTTCCGTAGGATTAAGCGGAACTGCACAGAGGGACATACTTTTGAGATGGAAGCCATTGAGATGAAAAGACAATTTATTGAGAAGGAATATCCTGAAAACTTAGTGGAGGAGTCACTCAACCAAATTAGGAAATTAGATAGAAGAGAGTTCTTTAATAAGGAGGACAATAAAGATAAAAATGAGATGGATAATGAGGAAGATAAAACACTAAATAAAGAAGCCATGAGAGTTGTTCTTCCATTTAATGAGAATTATAGGAAGATTCAGAAAATTATTAAAACCCATTGGCACCATGTGTTGAATGACAAAATTGTGGGACACTTACTCCCGACTGTTCCGACGCTTACCTTCACTAGGGCACCCAATCTAGGTATCAAGGTGGCCCCTACCGTAAAACCGTGGAAACAGAATAAGTTGAGTTTTTCAGGAACTTGGCTGAGTTTGAAGGGTTTTTATAAATGTGGAAGGTGTATGGGTTGTAGAATGAATAAAAAACCCCGCCTGACGACTAATGTCCCCTCGACTCAGAACAACTATAATTGGGAGATAGAAGATTGTCTTACATGTGACTCCAGTGGAGTTATCTACCTTCTCCAGTGCCCCTGTAACAGACAATATATAGGACGTACCAAGAGGCCATTCAAAAAAAGAGTGGCCGAACATATTGCCAACATCAGGAAGGGGTACGATAAACACTCCCTATCTAAACATTATAAAGAGATGCATAATCAGGATCCATCAAGTCTGGTGTTTACGGCACTGGAGAAGGTGGAGAAACACTGGAGAGGCGGTGATTTTATCAGACAAATGTCTAGGATAGAATCCAGACGCATTTATGAATTTGGATCTCTACAACCGAAAGGCCTTAATTCGGAGTTGGAAATTTTTGGATTTATGTAGGTTGGATGTCTCGAGGCCGACGGCACGTCGCATGCTAGGCCGTCTATCGGCGCTGCGACGTGTCCTTGGCTCCGAGATACCCACCCTTCTTTCTCTATCAAATCCGAATAATTGTATCAAACTCTAGGATTCCTATGAAACTTTCAAGATTCCTCACATTTATTATTTATTGTTTTATATTCTTATATTGATATTTTAATCTTGAAAATTTGTTTAATAATATTTTATTATAAAAAGTCATTTTATAAGTGTTGGCAATCAGATATCAAGTTTATATTTCACATAATGATATATCACACCAATTGGGACATCTGGGCCAAAAAACGCATGTGTCCCCAAAAAACGCATAAAAAACGCATGGAAACTGCAAGAGGAAAAAAAAAAAAAATATATATATATATTTTTTTTTTTTTTAAATCAAGGCTGTATAGAATTATCCCTTGATTATGTGGGAGGATTCCCTTGCAAACTGGGAGTAGCATGAACAACAGGTGTCCGAGATTTGGGAAGCAATCAAAGGAATGGATAAAAATGGAGGCAGAGCAGGCAGACACTTGACCACTGAGGAAGGGAGAGTGAATCTACCCGTAACGCGTATGGTGAAACAAGTGATGTACCTGCATTGAAAAGCCTCCGATAATACTGTATGGCCATACAGAAGAAAATCTCTACAGTAAAGGATTAACTATTCTTATCGTCGAAAGCTGCACCAAAGGAAATTGCGGAACAGAGTGGCAACTCCTGCGATCTTTGGAACTCCTGCGAAATTTAAACCAGCTTGCTGTATGGAGCGACTGAATAAGCCGGCAAATATTTAAAGCTCCATTGAAGCAATAGGGAGACAGCAGACGCTAGACGGTAAGCCAAATATCGATTTAATGTTTTCTCCAATCCAAAGCTCATATCGAGCTTAAACGGATCAGCTATAAGAGACTTTTCACATTATCAGGATTCCTGTGGACACTTTATGAACATATTGCGCTCCCAGTGAATACACCTACAACATTTTTAGTGACATTCAGTTTCCCAAATTGGGATAGAGCGCTAGAAGATAATACCCCCTCTTTCCCAAATAACAGCATATACTTGAAGTTTCTTGGTGTGATATATATTATTGAATTTATTGACACTATTGAGTCATATGAATATAGTGTTGATCATATCTACCACAATATATGTGATTGTAATGTTGTATATTATTGCTACATTGTTCTTATAAATTTTATTACTTGTATTTTATGGGGATATAATAAATATTTTCTGCACATGTCAATTTGGTTGCCAAGTGTATGAGTGCTCGCTCATTACTCTATTACTACATTTGCCTTTAAGAGAGGGTGGGGTGATTCCCTCTATATGAGCTTGCAGCACCATACCTTAACTACTTGCTAGTGAGCCACCACAACCTACCACTATTTTTTATAAATTAAGATCGTTGAAAGATTTGGGGTATGCCACTGAGGAAGGGGACAGCGTCTCCCCGAAACGCGTCTGGCGGAATACCCTGAATCAAATACCCCATTATTGAGCAATAACAGTGCACTGTGAAGAAAAAGCTTTTTCATCGCTTCCTAGGAACAAGGACCTGAAGACGTCATCAGCCTGTGCCGGAGAGGTATACGATCCTCACAGTGAGTCATACCCTGCAGCCAGCTGAGAGACACGTGGGACGCGGCTAAACTCCAGAGCCGGGACGCCGGCGTGTATTGTGGAGTGCGAACCCACCCAGCAAGCAGAGGTACGCCGGCCAAGGTAAGCCCACACAGTGGGTCAAAGTTTATGAAATAATAATATCAAGACACCAGGAGAAAAAGCATTAAGAGCTGCATTCCGAGATTTAATATTGTCACAATTGTAACAACATCGTGGACATAAAAGGAAGTGTATCGTTTCAACAAAGACTGTCATATTTGTATTAAGAGCTACATCGTAAAACTGAACATTGGCACTATAAAAGGGAGTCTATCTTTTCTACAGAGACTGTTATATATGTGGAGTTTGATTCCGGAATTTTTTCTTTTATCCAGCGATAAATTAGCACTCACTGTGCATTTTTTCTTTATAGGACCGAAATACAGTATTTTATTTTATTTTGCTTGGGCCAAGGTTTTATGCTAATGTATTTTATATAATAAATTACAGAGAATCATCATCTGATTAGGCGGAGGTTGGTTACCAGCCACCTCCCTTTTCCTACAACAAGGCTGCAATCTGAAACTTAAATGTGAATGATTGAAGTACCAGCCATGGCCAAAAATCAGAACTGATTGCTCTCTATCTTTTTAGAAGAATATTTTATGTTGTAATTGTATCTGTATTTTTAGCACTAATAATTATTTTTAGCAATAAATTGTGTCCTATACCTCCTCATATGAGTGCCCATTCATACTTTACTTTAAAAACACACCATACTCTGAGGACTAAATCCTCTTTTATCAGGGGCAAGTCGACCTAGCTGCATGGGCTCCTCCTCAGAGGGGACCGAGACAGGATGAGACCCCTGCACACTGAATGAGTCCGCACCACTGCCCCTAGACTGACAATGGCTGGACAGAGAGGTCTCGTTTCTTTCTCTTAGACGCCTGTCAAGGCGTACCGCCAATGACATGGCAGACTCTAAGGACGTTGGTCTCTCATGGAAAGCAAACGCATCTTTCAATCTCTCTGAGAGACCATAACAGAACTGACTCCGGAGTGCAGCATCATTCCAACCTGAATCAGCTGCCCATCTCCGAAATTCAGAACAATAAAGCTCCGCAGACAGTTTGTTCTGGCATAAAAAACGTAAGTTAGATTCGGCCAGAGCAACACGATCCGGGTCATCATATATCTGTCCCAGGGCCACAAAAAATCTTTCCACGGATCGAAGGGAGGGATCCCCCGATGGCAGCGAAAAAGCCCAAGTCTGAGCATTACCCCTGAGCAGGGAGATGACAATCCTCAACCTCTGCTCCTCACTACCAGAGGAATGGGGACACAAGCAAAAATTGAGTTTGCATGCCTCTCTGAAGCGAACAAAATTCTCACTGCCCCCGGAGAAGGTTTCCGGAAGTGAGACCTTTGGCTCGCAACAGACTCTATGGGCCGGAGCAGAGCCCAATGCTTGAAGCTGAGTCATAGATTGACGGAGATCCGCTACCTCCAAAGAAAGACCCTGCATGCGGTCAACCAGGCCAGAAAGCGGATCCATGTCAAAAAGGACGGTTTTGGCGGATTATAATGTCACGGCTGTATGTGAGCAACAAGAGCATACACAGTGAATTTAGCTACTGACCGGACCCAAACTAGGGAGGATAAAGGGTGACCCCTGTCAGACCCTAAACGCTCTCCCTATGCTGCTAAGCACATGTCCGGATCCAAATGGTGGATCGAGACATGCCCGCGTACCTAAGGCTGATGACCACTGTAACCCCTACAATAGTGGAAGGGGCACGGCCACCGGTGCCCTGCTCAGTATATGGACGGAACCGGGGTCGCCTCGGATCCAGTCAGCAAACAAACAGAAACACACAATGTCTGCACACTTAACTGAAGGAGCTGCAGCAGCAGTGAAAACAGATCCAACGTCAGCTGACAATATCCGAAGTACTTGCTTCAGCAGAACACAGGTCCAGTGAAAGGATATCACACAAGTGAAGATACTCAAGCGAGAGATACAACTCAAATGAAAAATATAATCCGCACCCTACAAAGGAGGAGGGGTGATTTAAAGGCAGAGAAATCAAACACAGGAGGGACAGCTGGGAGGAAGGGAACAGAAAGTAAAGACCTCATCACAGGGGCGGAGAAACAGAGCAGAGAGGACTCCTGGTGGGAGGGTCTGGGAGGGAGGGTCTGCTGCTGATTGGCTGGAATGTGTCTGCTGACTGTGCAGGTACAGGGTCAAAGTTTGCTCAATGATGATGTATAGGGGGCGGACCGAACATCGCATATGTTCGCCCGCCGCGGCGAACGCGAACAAGCTATGTTCCCCGGGAACTATTCGCTGGCGAACTATTCGGGACATCTCTAGTGCTGCGTCCCTCCTGGACGCTGCCCACACCAGCCAGAACACCTCCTGTTCTGTTGGAGAAGAGAGACCACTTATAGAAGTCTCATTAGCCAGAAGTTGACTTGTGCCTTGCCATAGAGTCAGACAAAGAGAGAAGTTGCAGCAGAAAGCAAAAAAAAAAGTCCATATTTAATTCTGTCAGCACAACAGAGCCAAAGAGTAGCAGATGTAATAGAGCCGAGAGTGTTTGCCTGCCATTTTTATGGTAAGCTTTCTGGAAACCAAGACCAAATCTGTAAACCGTTTGAAGAAACGTTTATGCAAAATAAAGCTGCCATTGAACTTTATACAAGGTCTGGACTTAAGCTCTTTCATCATCTTCTCCACCACCTATTCACCTTATTTGCTCTGCTTTGTCCGGCGACGCCTGGGGTTCCTGGATATACAGGTAGGAGCACCGTGACAAGTGCACAGTCACAACACCTAAAGGGATATTATAGACCACACTTATACCACTCTGGTATTCCTTCACCTGGGTTCTACCATCACCTTCTATATAGGGGGACTTAGTCCCTCGTTGCTGAAATGCAACTAGTGTCAAAAAATTAACACATTTTAAAGGGACCCTAGTCGCACGTGTGGGCAGTTGCAAGTGTGTGCCCCTATACTGCAAGAACTATAGAGGATCTACTGTAGTGCCTATAAAACCACAACAAAATACTTTATTGCATTTACTCACTGTTGGAGAGTGTGATTCTGCAGCGATTGCAGCACTGTGGCAAAACTGGGGCTAATCAGCCATCTTAGATTTGGACCTCGTGTGTTGGGAGGAAGATATCCACCCAGCAGAGGGGGGAACCAAAGAGCCTGCCTCCAAAGAGGAACCATTTTAAAGCAGAAGGAACTAAAGTGCTTAGTACAAGTTCCAAGGAGGACAAAGAGGAAGTGAAGCGGCGTCCATTTTAGAAAAGGGAAAATGCAGTTCCTTTTGTCCTGGATCCTGAGAAGCAATGTCCAGAGGTTTGAGTGAGTACTTCTGGGGAAAATAACCTTGATAAAGACTGTATGGGACTATTATATGCCTGACAGAGCCTTATATCCTCCAAAATTGCGCAGTTGCAGTGACTCTTAAAGGAGCCACGCACCAATTCTGCCATTGGTACCCCTAGCAACGCACGCTTAAATTGCAATCTTGCCTACATTGACCCCTCTAGTCTGGTACAGGATATCAAAAGCTATGTCTGACAGCGCAGATAGCGCCCACTTGGACTGCAGTGATCTCCCAGCGGCAGCTGCAGCCGCCTGTGTCATGTCTCTTACTATACCATACTACTTTGGAGCACCTTTGCTACTATGTTATTCAGGAGAACCCCATTCACTCAGGGAATTCCATGATAAAACATTGGCTACTTTTAAGCTATATCCAGTATCTCAGGACCAGAAAGTGGAAATCCTGATTGACCAGTTACAGGGAACTGCTCTCTGGGAGGTTAAGTCCTGGCCTCGGCCAGAGCGAAAAACAGCTGAGCAGATTCTAGACCAACTCAGTACCATCTTTGAAACTAGGACTGCCTCTGAACTTAAGATGTGTATCTTTGGGAAACGAGAGCAGTCGGAGGAGACTTTAAGATACTTTGCCCTGGCCCTGCAGGTAGCCCCTTGAAGCTGAGGGGCAAGAGCAGACCCTCAGAGAGCAGTTTATTGAAGGTGTCCTCGACGAATCTCTCAAACATCAGCTGAAGATGCTGTCAGCTCAGCACCCAGATACCCCTTTCTTGGATTTTAAGGAGCTTGCTATCGGCATCTTGGGGGAAAGTCCCAATTCTGAATCTCCTGAAGACAGGAAGGCATTGCCTGTCCTACAACCTGCTGTACACAGCCAGATAGCCTGAGAGTGGGTCTCAGGAACCTGTCCGAGATGCTGGCGCAGCCCTGACAGCTCAAGTCTCCCTCCTAGCTGAGAATATGGAGAGGATGAGGAAGCAGCTAGAGTGACTGGAACAGCAGCCCAAGGCTGAGAAAGGGACTACTACACCAAGAGATCGTCCTACACCCGGTCCATGAGAAGATCGACGGCGACCGACTGGTAGGTTGTCAGACCCTGGATATCGAGACGTCAGAAAGCGTGTATGCTGACTTTGTCAGAGGCCTGGACACACTGAAAGGGACTGCTGGCAGTTAAACGGGTATTCCCTGAGGCCAAGGACCGCCCCTCAGGAGGAAGAATACTAGCTACCGAAGATCCGGCTTTCATGCCTAGATACGTGGGCGCCCGCCCCGTGGTTGAAGTTACCATCAATGGAATAATGTTTTCTCCTTTGATAGATATGGGATCTCAAGTGACTACCATCCGTCAATACGCATTTGAAAGATGCCGGAACAGAGCCCAGCTGACGCCGCCCCCCAAATCCTGGCTCCACATCATAGCTACCAATGGCCAACCAGTGCCTATATTGGGTCATTGGGAACCTACCCTATAGATATCGAAGATACCAAACTTCTACACCAAGGGGTAGTCATGATTCAGGTTCCGGAAGATGACAATTGCCCTGTGGTCCTGGGGATGAATGTTCTCAGCAGCTGTTACACTGAAGTGCTGGAAGCCTTGAGGAAAAGCCTACTGACCGCACCCTGTGTGACTCAACGCGTCATAAACCAGACTATCCAGGTGCTAGCTGCCCAACAAAAATTAAGCAACCGACATGGTGAAATCTGCTGTGTCCACATCAAGGATGTTCAGCCTATTAGACTCCAGCCTGGAGCAGAGACACTGATATGGTGTCGGGCTTGCATTGGTGTCTGAGGACAGGATTACCCGGCCATCATGGAACCCCTAAAGCTACAAGATCATTGTCCTAGTCGCTAGGAGCTTGGTCACTGTGTCGCGCGGAAATGTACCCATACGCTTGGTCAATGTAAGTGATGAAGTCGTAGAATTAAAAAAGTACTATCCAGTGGCGAGTCTGTATCATGTCCGTCTGCAAGATATCCTGGATCCCGTACTGCTGCTGCACAACAATCTCTACAAACGGTGGATGCAGCCAAAGACCTGCCTGAGCAGCCCTGGTGGGCCAAACTACATATTGGAGATGCCTCCACCTCTGCAGAACAGATTGAAGGTGTGCTGGACTTAGCCAAGGAACACCACCAAGTCTTCAGCAAACACCCCCTGGACTATAGTCAAACCACCCTAATAAAGCACACTATTCCAAGATGCACTCATCCTCCAATCAAAGAAAGATATAGGCCAGTGCCTCCAGCCCTATACCAGCAGGTAAAGAAGATAGTTCATGATATGAAGACAGCTAATATCATCCAGGATAGTCACAGCCTCTGGGCTGACCCTCTGATTCTGGTAAAATAGAAGGATGGAAACATCCGTTTCTGTGTGGATTACTGCAAGATCAACATTACACACAAGGATGCTTACCCCCTGCCATGAATTGAGGAGTCTCTAGAAGCTCTGGGATCTACTGCTTATTTCTCAACCCTGGATCTAACCAGTGGCCATTGGCAAGTCCCCATGGCATCAGAAGATAAAGAGAAAACAGCTTTCACTACCCCAACGGGTTGGTTCGAGTTCAACTACATGCCATTCAGGCTGTGCAACGCCCCTGGAACATTTCAGAGACTCATGGAAAGATGTCTTGGACACAAAAACTTTGAGACCGTATTGCTATACTTGGATAATATGATCGTCTACTTAAAGACCTATGAAAAGCATTTAACGCACTTGGCAGAGGTATTCCAAACTCTGACCCAGTATGAATTGAAAGTAAAGCCTTCAAAGTGCCACTTACTGAAGCCCCAAGTGAAATACCTCGGACATGTGAGTGCGGAGGGCGTGAAATCGGACCCCGATAAGATAGCTGCAGTACAAAGCTGGCCCGCTCCCAGCGATGGACTGGCCATCGGGAGTACCGGGAGAATCCCGGTGGGCCGATCGAATTATGGGCCGCCGGGCCAGGGCCGGCGCCACCCATAAGCAGAGTAGGCCACCGCGTAGAGCGCACTCTGCCTGGGGGCGCCGGCGCTCTGGAGTCCGAATTCCGAGTACTATTAGCCGCCGCCGTGCCACGCCCCCTACTTGTGAGATCCATCCATCTAATTTCCTACTAGCCGCCGCCCGCGTCACGCCCCTACCTGTGATCCATGTCTGACATCATCTGACTGCTGCGCCTCCTCTGCATTAATGATCTGACTCCTCCTGCTGTTTGGGTGTTCCTAGTTGCCGCCGCCGGCCGGATCTTCATAGTGGATGTGCTGCTGCAGCCTGCCCCTGTTAAGTCGATTCAGCGCGAGATCCCGCGAGGCCGGAGGAGGTCACGGGTCTCGCGGGATCTCGCACCAATACACACGATCCATCCTATCGTCATATCCGGGGGGACGTCACAACCGGAAGTGACGACTGAAGGTATACAAATATTACGGGGGTAGGGAAAGAGCACTAGACAAAGAAGACACCCCACAGGAACAGGATCATCAGCGTCAGCGAGCGACACAAGTATGTACGGGGGGGGGGGGACTTTTGGCGGCAATTTCAAATTACATAATGGAGTCTGACTGTGCACTGTCTCTGGGGGCAATATTACTGTATGTGGGGGCACTGGAGGGGCAAATTACATAATGGAGGGCACTGTTTGTATGTGGGGGCAGTATTACTGTATGTGGGGGCAGTATTACTGTATGTGGGGGCAGTATTACATAAAGGAGGGCACTGTATATGGGGGCAGTATTACTGTATGTGGGGGCAAATTACATAATGGAGGCCGAAAAAGGGGGCGGGTAAAGGGGTGTGGTCAGTGGGCGGAGTCAGTGGGCGGAGTCAAGGGGCGGCAAAATTACCTCTTGCCTAGGTAAAGTGGGCCGGTCTGGCTGAAGTCCAGGGCCACTTTATTGTCCCAGTCCATCCCTGCCCGCTCCTAAGACTGTCAGAGATGTCAAGAGCTTTCTTGGATTTGCAAGTTACTACGAGAGATTTATCCCACACTTCATTCAAATTGCGGACCCTATCGAGGAATTTTAAAGGTTCATCCCAAAGGTGGTCAGAATGCTAAGATACCGGTAGAGTGCAATGAAGAGCAAGAGACTGCTTTCCAACTGTTAAAAGAAAAACGTACAAAGCCACCAGTTCTGGACTACCCTGACTATAGCTTACCATTCTGACTCTATACTGATGCAAGTAAGAAAGGTTTTGGAGCTGTACTATCTAAGACACAAGCTGGAACTGAAAGAGTCATCGCCTATGCTAGCAGGTCTTTACGAGGACCGGAGAGAAATGACCAGAATTATAGCTCTTTCAAATTGGAATTCCCAGCCTTGGTATGGGCTGTAACTGAGAAGTTTAAGGATTATCTGGCAGGCACACCTTTCACTGTCTACACCGATAATAATCCACTGGCTAACTTGAACACTGCATGCCTGGGTGCTCTAGAGCAAAGATGGGCCTCTAGACTGGTGAACTTCAACTTCACCATTAAGTACTGGACTGAAAAAAACTAATGACAATGCCGACGCCTTGTCCAGACTACCTGCCCAGAAGGAACTCATTTCTAAAGATGATCAGTGGGAAGATGTGGAGATGCCAATGTTCTACTCCCGATTTGCCTGACAGAAAAGCTCTATGCACTAAGCATCGGATATCCAAAGCCACTAGTTCTCCAAATACCTCACCTCCAGTTGAGAAAAAGCTTTGTCTCAAACTATAAGCAGAGTCTTCGGAAAACTGTTGAATTATTTTTCCAGTAGGCGTGTACAGGAGAGAATTCGGCAGCGGAGAGCTGATTCAGAATTAATTTGCCTCTGGCGACAACGGAAAATGCTCTTTCTACAGAGAGATCTACTCTAGACCCCTAGGTTGGACCCAGTAGATGCAGCAGAGATGAAGAAGTTTTGGGGACTCGTGCTGCATATGGGCGTAGTAAAGCAGCCAAACGTTAGGCAATATTGGAGTTCTGACATTTTTTACCAGACTCCAATTTACAGTCGGACCATGATCCGGAAGCGATTTTAATCAATCCGAAAATTCCTACACTACAATGACATTACACAGTGCCCACCCCAAAATGACCCAACATTTGACCGACTGTTCAAGGTTAGGCCTGTCATTGACCACTTCAGCAACAACCCAGAGAAAAATGTCAGTGTAGATGAGTCCCTATTGTTGTTCAAAGGGAGGATTAGATTCCGCCAGTACCTGCCTAGCAAACGGGCAAGGTATGGAATAAAACTATACAAAATCTGTGAGTAGCTCCGGGTACACCCACAAATTCCGCGTTTACGAAGGTAAGGATTATAGAATAGAACCCCCAGAATGCTCCCCCGTCCTAGGAGTTAGTGGGAAGATTGTCTGGGAATTACTGCATCCACTGCTGGATAAGGGTTACCACCTCTATGTGGATAAGTATTATACCAGCATACCCCTATTCAGGTCCCAAACTGCCAGGGGTACTGCGGCTTGCGGCACAGTATGCAAATATCAAAAAGGCCTCCCTAGATCCCTAGTAGGGCAACCACTGAGAATGGGTGAGGAATGAGAATATGCAGGTGGTTAAAGAGGACCTTTCACCGATTATGACAATGTGAACTAAGTATACAGACATGGAGAGCGGCGCCCGGGGATCTCACTGCACTTACTATTATCCCTGGGCACCGCTCCGTTCTCATGCTATGCCCTCTGGTATCTTAGCTCAGTAAGTTATAGTAGGCGGAGATTCCAGTCACTAAGTTATGGTAGGAGGAGTCTGCCCTTGTTCTGCTGTAGCGCTGGCCAATCGCAGCGCAGAGCTCACAGCCTGGGAGGTTATTTTCTCCCAGGCTGTGAACTCTGCAATGCAATTGGCCAGCGCTACAGCCAGGGCCGGCGCCACCAGTAAGGCGACTTAGGCAGTCGCCTAGGGCGCCATTTAGCAGGGGGCGCCCGTTACGGTGTTGTCACAACCAGACAGTTGAGAAGCTCTGACAGGAGCCTTTCAGATCCTCCTCCTTGAATTTCTTTGTTTTGGTTTAGTCCCTCATCTCGTTAGTCTATCTCAGCTGTCATGCAGTTGGACTGATTGCTGCCCTTTAAGTTCCTCCCCAGAATGCAGTAGTGTGCGGCTTATACAACTTCCTGGAGTGTGTGTGCATGCTGTTCCTAGTTCCTAGTTCCCAGTCCACAGTCCCCAGTCGTCTGCAAGATAAGTGCTGTTTATGTATTTATGATTTTCTGTTTTCTGGATCCAGGTGACCCTGACTCCCTCCGTGTCTGTGTAGGGAGCCGGTGGGCGTGTCCCCTCACTATTGTAGGGTCTTCAGGTGTAAGATAGTCGAGGTACGTGGATATGCGCCCATCCACCTTTGGGGTGGTCGCATAGGCTGAGCAATAAGGGAAAGCGGCAGGTCTCATGCAGGGGTCTCCCTTTTGTTCCTTAGTTGTGGATCCAGTGAGTCATTGTTTATATTGTATTGTCTTGTTTCCTGTACACCATCCGTGACATTATAAGCCGCCAAAACCGTATCAAGCATGGATCCGGTTTCACTTTTGGCTGAACGCCTCCAGGGTCTTTCATTGGAGGTAGCTGATCTCCGTAGGATTTTTTCTCAGTTTCAAGTGACCGGTTCAGCTTGCGTTCATGGAGTTTGTGCTGAGCCTAAGATCTCGCTCCCGGATACGTTCTCTGGGGGTAGTGAGAATTTTGTGCGTTTTAAAGAGGCTTGCAAACTCCATTTTCGCCTTCTTCCCCATTCCTCTGGTGATGAAGAACGGAGGGTGGGGATCATTGTATCGCTGCTCAGGGGTAACGCTCAGTCTTGGGCCTTTTCGCTACCGGAGGGGGCACGGCCCCTCCGCTCAGTGGATGAATTCTTTTTAGCCCTGGGTCAGATATATGATGATCCGGATCGTATTGCTCTGGCTGAGTCTAGACTACGTCTGTTATGCCAGGGTAAACAATCCGCAGAGATATACTGCTCAGAATTTCGGAGATGGGCAGCTGATACTGGTTGGAATGATGCTGCACTCCGAAGTCAATTTTGCCATGGTCTTTCAGAGGGATTGAAAGATGCATTTGCCTTTCATGAGAGACCTACCTCCTTGGACTCTGCTATGTCTCAGGCCGTTCGTATTGACAGGCGTCTTAGTGAGAGAGGAGAGATCTCTCCTTCCTGTCATACTCAGTCCCGGGACAGTACAGCGGTCTCATTCTGTGCGCAGGGGTCTCAGTCGCTGTCAGCCCCTTCTGAGCAGGAACCCATGCAGCTGGGGTTGATTGCCTCAGACAATAGAAGATTCAGCCCGCATGGGAGGGTTTGTTTTTGTTGTGGAGGTATAAATCATTTGGCAAATGTTTGTCCCTCTAGGATATTCAGGCAGTTTTCTGGGAGTAATAAGAGACAAAAAGGAAAAAATCTTTTAAAAATGTTCCGTCTGTTACTATTGGCAGGGTTGAGGCGGAAATTGAAGGTTTTCCGTTTGCTTGTAGTTCCCGTTTTGTCCTACCTGCTAGGGTGGCGATAGAGAGCAAGAGCATTTTTTGTGAGATTTTTGTGGATAGTGGAGCAGCTGTCAATCTCATTGATAATCAATTTGCAATAACTCATGGTTTCCAGGTATGCTCTTTGGGAAAGGATATTCCTGTTTTTGCTATTGATTCCGCTCCACTTTCTCAGAAATCATTAAAGGGCATAGTTCACAATATCCGTTTAATTGTGAGTGATGCTCATGTTGAGGATGTGTCATGTTTCGTCCTTAGCGGTTTGCCTACTCCTCTAGTGTTGGGGGTACCCTGGCTCACTAAACATAACCCCACCATTGATTGGCAAGCGAGGCAAATAAATGGTTGGAGTGACTTTTGCAGAGAGAATTGCCTCATGACATCTGTTTCTGAGGTTTCTACTAAGACTGTACCACCTTTCCTCTCTGAATTTTCGGATGTCTTCTCTGAGAGTGGAGTTCAGGATTTGCCCCCGCACAGGGAGTACGATTGCCCTATTAATCTCATCCCAGGCGCCAAGCTGCCTAAGTCGCGTTTATACAATCTTTCCCAACCTGAGAGGGTCGCTATGCGTGCTTATATCTCTGAGAGTCTGAGAAAAGGACACATACGACCCTCGAAGTCACCTGTTGCCGCTGGTTTTTTCTTTGTTAAGAAAAAAGATGGTTCTTTAAGACCTTGTCTGGATTTCAGGGAGCGAACAGTATCACTATTCGTGACCCTTATCCGCTTCCTCTGATCCCGGACCTGTTTAACCAGGTTGTTGGGGCTAAAGTCTTTTCCAAATTAGACCTAAGAGGGGCATACAACCTGGTCAGGGTCAGAGAAGGAGACGAATGGAAGACGGCTTTCAATACCCCTGAGGGCCATTTTGAGAATTTGGTTATGCCTTTTGGTTTGATGAATGCCCCAGCCGTTTTTCAGCATTTCGTGAACAGCATTTTTTATCATTTAATGGGAAAATTTGTATTAGTGTATTTGGATGACATTTTGATTTTTTCTCCTGATTTCAAGACTCATAAGGAACACTTACGTCAGGTCTTGCTCATTCTGCGGGAGAATAAATTATACGCAAAACTGGAAAAATGTGTGTTTGCAGTTCCAGAAATTCAATTTCTGCGGTTTCTTCTCTCGCTTCTGGTTTTCGCATGGACCCCGAGAAGGTCCGCGCTGTGCTTGAGTGGGAGCTTCCTGAGAATCAGAAGGCGCTGATGCGTTTTTTAGGCTTTGCCAATTATTACAGGAAATTTATTTTGAATTATTCCTCTGTTGTTAAACCACTCACTGATATGACCAGAAAGGGGGTAGATTTTTCTTCCTGGTCGGTAGAGGCGCGTAAGGCCTTTTCTAATATCAAGGAGAGTTTTGCTTCCGCTCCCATCCTGGTACAACCTGATATTTCGTTACCCTTCATAGTTGAGGTTGATGCTTCTGAGGTAGGTGTGGGTGCGGTCTTGTCTCAGGGTTCCTCTCCTGCCAAATGGCAACCATGTGCCTTTTTCTCAAAGAAACTCTCCTCCGCAGAGAGAAATTATGATGTGGGAGATAGGGAATTGTTGGCCATCAAGTTGGCTTTTGAGGAATGGCGCCATTGGCTAGAGGGAGCCAGACACCCTATTACCGTGTTTACTGACCATAAAAATCTGGCCTACTTGGAGTCAGCCAAGCGTCTGAACCCGAGACAGGCCAGATGGTCTTTGTTCTTTTCAAGGTTTAATTTTGTTGTCACGTTCCGCCCTGGGGTTAAGAATGTGAAGGCAGATGCCCTGTCACGTTGTTTTCCGGGAGGTGGGAATTTTGAAGACCCGGGTCCCATTTTGGCTGAAGGTGTGGTGGTCTCTGCTCTTTTTCCTGAATTGGAGGCAGAGGTGCAGGCAGCCCAGTCAGAAGCTCCTGATCTTTGTCCTCCTGGGAGGTTGTTTGTGCCTCTCGCTTTGAGACACAAGATTTTTAAAGAACACCACGATACAGTCCTTGCTGGGCACCCGGGGGCAAGAGCCCCACTGGATCTCATCGCTCGGAGATTCTGGTGGCCTGCGCTTCGTAAGTCGGTTGAGGGTTTTGTGGCAGCTTGCGAGACTTGCGCTCGTGCCAAAGTCCCTCATTCACGGCCATCAGGTCCTCTCCTCCCTTTGCCCATTCCTTCCCGTCCTTGGACACATCTGTCCATGGACTTCATAACGGACTTACCTCGTTCCTCGGGGAAGACTGTGATTCTGGTGGTGGTGGACCGTTTTAGCAAGATGGTGCATTTTATCCCTTTTCCTGGTTTGCCCAATGCTAAGACGCTGGCGCAGGCATTTATTGACCACATTGTCAAATTGCATGGTATTCCTTCAGACATAGTCTCTGATAGGGGCACGCAGTTTGTTTTCAGATTCTGGAAGGCTTTCTGTTCTCGCTTGGGGGTTCGGTTGTCATTCTCTTCTGCTTTCCACCCGCAGTCGAATGGCCAGACGGAGCGCGTCAATCAGAATCTGGAGACATATCTGCGCTGTTTTGTGGCGGAGAATCAGGAGGATTGGTGTTCTTTTTTGTCCCTTGCTGAGTTTGCTTTAAATAACCGTCGTCAGGAGTCCTCTGATAAGTCACCATTTTTTGGTGCATATGGGTTTCATCCGCAGTTTGGGACTTTCTCGGGAGAGGGGTCTTCTGGTTTACCTGATGAGGACAGATTCTCCTCGTCTTTGTCATCTATTTGGCAAAAGATTCAGGATAATCTAAAGAGCATGAGTGAGAGATATAAGCGTGTGGCAGATAAGAGACGTGTGCCTGGTCCGGACCTGAATGTTGGTGATCTGGTGTGGTTGTCTACCAAGAATATCAAATTGAAGGTTCCCTCCTGGAAGTTGGGTCCTAGGTTATATTGGGCCTTACAAGATCCTGTCTGTCATCAATCCTGTTGCCTACCGTCTTGATCTTCCTCAGACTTGGAAGATCCATAATGTTTTTCATAAGTCCTTATTGAAACCTTATGTTCAACCTATTGTACCCTCGCCTTTGCCTCCTCCTCCGATTATGGTTGATGAAAATCTTGAATTTCAGGTCTCTAGGATTGTGGATTCTCGTCTTGTCCGCGGTTCCCTCCAGTACCTCGTTCATTGGGAGGGTTATGGTCCTGAGGAGAGGATGTGGGTCCCAGTGACGGACATTAAGGCCTCTCGTCTCATCAGGGCTTTCCATAGGTCCCATCCTGAGAAGGTGGGCTCTGAGTGTCCGGAGTCCACTCGTAGAGGGAGGGGTACTGTCACAACCAGACAGTTGAGAAGCTCTGACAGGAACCTTTCAGATCCTCCTCCTTGAATTTCTTTGTTTTGGTTTAGTTCCTCATCTCGTTAGTCTATCTCAGCTGTCATGCAGTTGGACTGATTGCTGCCCTTTAAGTTCCTCCCCAGAATGCAGTAGTGTGCGGCTTATACAACTTCCTGGAGTGTGTGTGCATGCTGTTCCTAGTTCCTAGTTCCCAGTCCACAGTCCCCAGTCGTCTGCAAGATAAGTGCTGTTTATGTATTTATGATTTTCTGTTTTCTGGATCCAGGTGACCCTGACTCCCTCCGTGTCTGTGTAGGGAGCTGGTGGTCGTGTCCCCTCACTATTGTAGGGTCTTCAGGTGTAAGATAGTCGAGGTACGTGGATATGCGCCCATCCATCTTTGGGGTGGTCGCATAGGCTGAGCAATAAGGGAGAGCGGCAGGTCTCATGCAGGGGTCTCCCTTTTGTTCCTTAGTTGTGGATCCAGTGAGTCATTGTTTATATTGTATTGTCTTGTTTCCTGTACACCATCCGTGACAGGTGTGGTGTAAAAAAAACCCCAACAAAAACTGTTGGTTATATAAGTTCGGCCGGCCGACGGCGCCCCTCATGCTGCACCGGCTGAGCGCTTGCCGTTCCTCTAAAGAATCTCTGGCTGCCGGCTCAGTGCTGCGCAGCCTGCTGTCACGACCATGGTTATGGCCGTGACTCCTGAACCGCATGCAGTTGCCTGTGGTCTGGGATTGTTGTCAATCATAGGTGAGAGCTGAAGTATGTTGCCTCACCTGTGGTTGCCACTGGCAACATTAGGTATGTGGCAGTAGAGCAGTTGGAGCTGGTTGCTAGGCTGCTCGCTGTCATTGCATGCGGTTGCACCTGGCAACCTATCTTTGTTATGTGTGTCTTTTGTATGTCTGGTGTGCACAGGGTTTTAGTTATATGTGCACTTTCTCCTTTAAGTGGCTGTCTTCCCTTCCCTGGTGTGAGAAGGATTAACTTCCTTCTTTGTGTGAACACTGGGTGTGTCTGTGTGGGTGTGGCTATTTGGGCTATAAAGCCTCAGTGGAGACCTGAAGCTGAGGGGTACTCCAGCCTTGTTTGTAAGCTGGAGGCACCCTCCTGGTCCCTTATACCATCTGCCAGTGAGGGCCACCCTTGTGGTCATAAATCTTGTTTAAATGTTGCTATGTGATGTTAAGTTTATGTCACACATGATGTCATGAAGATGTGTTTTTGGTATGTTTGTTTATTGCAGTTTATGGTCCTGGGTTCCTGTGTGATGTGTGATGTGTGGTGTGTGCTGTGTCTGTGTCTGTTCTTTGGACATCAGCGCTTCTGCATGGGTTCCAGGCTTTGTGTCTGTGGCAGGTAGGTGCTATACTTGTTGCATTTACCTGCCATTGCCATAAGTTGTATATGTTCCCCTTTATCTTACCCTGCTCCTAGCTATAGGGATCTGCGGAGGGTTACTAGGGATCCGGGGTTCCGGAGCATGAGCCCTCCTACCATCAAGGTCGGCTCATGCAGCTAGGAGTCAGAGTCAGATTAGGGATGCGATAGGAGGTGACCTGCTCCCTAATTCTGTGGTCCTGGCCAAGTAGCGACCTACCATCTCCTGGCATTGCACGGCTGAGGGTTTTCCCCATCCTCAGCCGTGACACCTGCCTGCGCCTGCTGTGTCTGCTCTGTGCTGTTAATGTAGCGTGGCCGAGCTCTGTTCGGTCCGCGGTACAGGAGCTTTTGTTTCCTGTACCCGGCCGGACTGACAGGAAGTGATCACTTAATGTGCACTTCCTTTCAGTCCGGCCGGGTACAGGAAATAAGAGCTCGGCCACGCTACATTAGAGGTGACAGGGGGTGGAATGGAAATGAGAGTGACAAGGGGGGGGGATGGAAATGAGAGTGACAAGGGGGGGGGGGGATGGAAATGAGAGTGACAAGGGGGGGATGGAAATGAGAGTGACAGGGGGGGGGGTGGAAATGAGAGTGACAAAGGGGGGGAATGGAAATGAGAGTGACAAGGGGGGGAATGGAAGTGAGAGTGACAAGGGGGGGGAATGGAAGTGAGAGTGACAAGGGGGGGGAATGGAAGTGAGAGTGACAAGGGGGGGGAATGGAAGTGAGAGTGACAAGGGGGGGGAATGGAAATGAGAGTGACAAGGGGGGGGAATGGAAATGAGAGTGACAAGGGGGGGAATGGAAATGAGAGTGACAAGGGGGGGGGGAATGGAAATGAGAGTGACAAGGGGGGGAGGGGAATGGAAATGAGAGTGACAAGGGGGGGGGTGGAAATGAGAGTGACAAGGGAGGGGGTATAATGAGATTGACAAGGGAGGGAGGGGGGGTAGATAGAATGAGAGTGACAAGGGAGGGGGTGTAGAATGAGAGTGACAAGGGAGGGAGGGGGGGTAGAATGAGAGTGACAAGGGAAAGAGGGGGGTAGAATGAGAGTGACAAGGGAGGGGTGGGGTAGAATGAGAGTGACAAGAGAGGGGGAGTAGAATTAGAGTGACAAGGGAGGGAGGGGGGTAGAATGAGAGTGACAAGAGAGGGGGGGGGGGTAGAATGAGAGTGACAAGGGAGGGAGGGGGGGAAGAGAGTGACAAGGGAGTCCCCAGAGCCAGACCAAGAGCCAGACTGCAGCCAGAGACCAGATCATCTTATTGTCCTAGTGGTAAGTAGACAATGCAATATGTTTATTATGTAATTGTTTAGTTATTAATACTACATTGGAAACTAATTTACCTCACATTTACGGTCCATTCACACATCCGTGTGTGTTTTGCGGATCCACAAAACACGGACAGCGGCAATGTGTGTTCCGCATTTTGCGGACCGCACATTGCCGGCACTAAGAGAATATGCCTATTCTTGTCCACTATTGTGGACAAGAATAGGACATGTTCTATTTTTTTCAGGATCGGAACTACGGATCCGGGGCCGCACGTCGTGCGGCCCCATAGAAATGTATGAATCCGCAAATCCGTTCCGCAAAAAGACACGGCTACAAGAAGCTTGATTAACCGTAAGGGAAGCATAGCAGTTCTTTTAATTTAAAAGCTGAGAAAGGGGTGGAACATATGTGATGTCTGATAGGGAGAAGGGGCGGTAATTTTTATCTTGCCTAGGGCGGCAAAAATCCTTGCACAGGCCCTGGCTACAGCAGAACAAGGGCAAACTCTGCCTACCATAACTTTGTGACCGAAGATACCGGAGGGCATAGCAGGAGAACGGAGCGGCGACCAGGGATAATAGTAAGTGCAGTGAGATCCCCGGGCGCCGCTCTCCATGTCTGTATACTTAGTTCACATTGTCATAATCGGTGAAAGGTCCTCTTTAAGTACAAAGAGAAGAGGGACGTCCTTGTACTGACCACCATTCACACTAATGCCAGCTCCCCTGCCGCTGTACGAGACACCACTACCACTGTCCCCAAACCAGACTGCATCCTTGATTACAACAGGCACCTGGGAGGGGTGGATCTTGCAGATCAACTTATGAAGTCCTACAGTGCCACACGAAAAACAAAAAAAGTGTGGTACAAAAAGCTGACCGTACACATTGTACAGATGGCAATGCGCAATGCGTACATCTTATTTCAATCTTCAGGCCACAGAGGAACTTTCCTTCAGTTCCAAGAGGTGGTAATTAAAGCCCTAATTTTTCAAACCCAGTCGGGGTAGGGTCCAAGTACTTCAGGAAGTCAGGGCAACAAGGAAGGGAAGGACCCAAAAAAGATGCAGGGTGTGTCACAAAAGAGGGATAAGGAAAGACACCATTTACCAATGCGAAACCTGCCCTGAAAAACCTGGCCTGTGCATGCAGGACTGCTTCAGAATCTACCATTCTTTTATGGAATATTACTTTTTATGCTCCCTGAAATATTTCCATTTTATATCTGATTTAGTCCACCTCGCTTGAATACCCACTTTCCAACAACCACTACATATTCTTTTCTGTGAGACACCTGTTTGGTAAAAAGTACCCTTTCCACCACTTAAAATGTTCGTACGGGGGTGCTGTTTCCGAAATAGGGTCACTTTTTGTATATTTTTAATTTCTGGGGACCTCAGAATTTTTTTTAAATGCGACATGGCAGCTAAAATCCATGTCTGCCAATTCAGGCCTGCAAAAAACAAATTTTGCACTTTGCCTGTAGAGGCCTACTGTGCGCCAAAATAGCAGCCTACGAGCACATATGGGGTGTTCGCAAAATGGGGAGAAAATGGTGAACATATTCTGGGGTGCATTTTCTCCTTTAACCCCTTGAGAAAGTGAAAAATTAGGGTCTGCTAGTAATTTTTCATTTTTACAAATGTGTGCTTTGAAATCCTCTCTCTAGTATTTCTGCCTTCTGTGAGACACCTGTTTAGTAAAAAGTACCCTTTCCACCACTTAAAATGTTCGCACGGGGGTGTAGTTTCTGGAAGGGGGTCACTTTTGGGGGTTTCCACTATAGGGCCACCTCAGGGTGTCTTCATATGCGACATAGGCCCCAATTACCATTCCTGATAAATCCTCTCTCCTAACCGCCATATGGTGCTCCTTCCACTCTGACGCCAGCTGTGCGGCCATACATAATTTTTTTAGCAAATATGGGGTGTTGGCGTATTCGGGTGGAAATGGGTAACAAAATGTGGGGTGCATTTTGTCCTGTTACTCCTTGTGAAAGTGAAAAATATGGGTGTAAAGGAACTTTTTCTGGAAAATGTCATTTTTTATTTTCACAGCCAAGCGTTTCCTAATTCTGTGAAATGCCTGATGGGTCAAAATGCTCACTGCACACCTTGAAATATTCCTTGAGGGGTGTAGTTTCCATAATGGGGTCACTTTTTGGGGGTTTCCACTCTAGGGCTACCTCAGGGTGTGTTCAATTGCAAGATGGCGTCTTTGAATTATTCCGGTGAAATCTGCCTTCCAGAAGCTATTTGGTGCTCCTTTCCTTCTGACGCCTGTGGTAGCCCATATACAGTTGTGTTCAAAATTATTCAACCCCCACTGAAATTGAGTGTTTTGGCCAGTTTGACATTGATTTTGATCATTTCAGTCATCTTGTTTACAATTAAATCAAAGAGGCACTTGTAAGTCAGACAAATATAACATAACATTTATAATGAAATAACCACAAATGTCTTTTCTGTGCTCACATCATTATCAGTTTTATTCAACCCCCAAGTGACATTCAATCTTAGTACTCAGTACAACATCCTTTTCCAGTTATAACAGCTTTTAAACGTGAAGCATAGCTTGACACAAGTGTCTTGCAGCGATCTACGGGTATCTTCGCCCATTCTTCATGGGCAAAAGCCTCCAGTTCAGTCACATTCTTAGGCTTGCGCGCTGCAACTGCTTTCTTTAAGTCCCACCAGAGGTTCTCAATCGGATTTAAGTCTGGTGACTGCGATGGCCACTTCAAAATGTTCCAGTCTTTAATCTGCAACCATGCTCTAGTGGACTTGGAGGTATGCTTGGGGACATTGTCCTGTTGAAAGGTCCAACGTCTCCCAAGCCTCAGGTTTGTGACGGACCGCATCACATTTTCATCCAATATCTCCTGGTACTGAAGAGAATTCATGGTACCTTGCACACGCTGAAGCTTCCCTGTACCTGTAGAAGCAAAACAGCCCCAAAGCATGATTGACCCCCCGCCATGCTTCACAGTAGGCAAGGTGTTCTTTTCTTCATAGGCCTTGTTCTTCCTCCTCCAAACATAGAATTGATCCATGGGCCCAAACAGTTCTAATTTTGTTTCATCAGTCCACAGAACACTTTTGTGGTTTATTCACATGACATTTGGCATACTGCAGTCGACTCTTCTTATTCTTTGGAGACAGCAAGGGGGTGCGCCTGGGAGTTCTGGCATAGAGGCCTTCATTACGCAATGTGCACCTTATTGTCTGAGCTGAAACTTCAGTACCCACATCTGACAAATCTTTTTTCAGTTCCTCAGCAGTCACACGGGGACTCTTCTCCACTTTGCGCTTCAGGTAGCGCACAGCAGTCGAAGTCAGCATCTTCTTTCTGCCACAACCAGGTAGCGTTTCAACAGTGCCCTTTGCCTTGAATTTGCGAATTATGCTTCCTATGGTGTCTCTTGGTATGTTTAACATCTTTGCAATCTTCTTATAGCCATTGCCCTTCCTGTGAAGAGAAATCACCTCTTCTCTTGTCTTCCTGGACCATTCTCTTGACTTCACCATGTTTGTAAACACACCAGTAAATGTCTAGAAGGAGCTGAGTATCACAGTCCTTTTAAATCTGCCTAATTGGTGCTTATTATGCTTGATTGCTGCTCCTTGACATCCACAGGTGTTTTCAATACCTGATCGAAAACACTTGAATGAACCTCTGTTCTTAAGAGTGGTAGTCTTTAAGGGGTTGAATAATTGTGTCAATGAAGAAATCACAAAAAACCCATTTAATACTGTATTACAAAAACAATTCATGTCATTTTAGTTGCATTTGGTTCTTTAAAAAGTCCTTGTAAGATTTCATTCTGAACACAATTACAAATGTACACTAAATTCCCTAAAACCCTTTACAGCATTGGGGGTTGAATAATTTTGAACACAACTGTAGCAGTTTACAAGCACATATGGAGTATTGATGTAATCAGGAGAAAATGGTCAATAAATTAGGGGGTACATTTTTTCCAGTTCCCCCTTTTGAAAGTGAAAAATTTGGTCCTAAAGTCCATTTTTCTGGGAAAAAAATGAATTTTTCATTTTCACAGCCAATTCCATGATTTACCTTTGAGGACAAAGTTATCTCTACACATCTTGAAATAATCCTTGAGGGGTGTAGTTTCCAGAATGGGGTCACTTTTGGGGATTTCAAATCTAGGGGTACCTCAGGGTGTCTGCGACATAGCTCACAAAAGCAAATCCTGCAAAATCTGTCCTCAAAAAGCCCTTTGGCGCTACTTCCCTTTTGGACCCTGACATGCACCCATACATCATTTTTTGAGCATATATTGGGTGTTGGCGTATTCAGGGGGAAATGGGTACCAAAATGTGGGGTGCATTTTGTCCTGTTACCCCTTGTGAAAGTGAAAAATGTGCAAAAATGTTTTATTTTTTATTTTCACAGCCAAGCGTTTCCTAATTCTGTGAAACGCCCAATGGGTCAAAGTGCTCACTACACACTTTAATATATTCCTTGAGGGGTTTAGTTTCCAGAATGGGGTCACTTTTTGGGGGTGTCCATTGTAGGGCCACGTCAGGGTGTCTTCATATGTGACATAGCTCCCAATTACCATTCCAGCTAAATCCGCTCTCCAAAAGCCATGTAGTGTTCCTTCCACTCTGAAGCCTGCTGTGCGCCCATACTTCGGTTTTTGAGCACACATAGGGTGTTTCTGTAAACTCTAGGGTAATAGATTTTGAGTTTTGTTTGGCTGTTAACCCTTAATGTGTTGAAGAAAAAATTGATTAAAATGTAAAATCTGCAAAAAAAAAGGGAAATTTTGAAATTTAATTCCCATTTACATTTAATTCTTGTGGGGCACATAAAGGGTTAACAAAGTTTGTAAAATCCGTTTTGAATAGCTGGAGGGGTGTAGTTGCTAAAATGGGCTGATTTATGGGTGATTTCCTATATGTAAGCCCCAGAAAGTGACTTCATAACTGAACTGGTCATGAAAAAATTGGGGTTTGGAAATGTTCTTAAAAATTTTAAGATTTGCTTCTAAACTTCTAAGCCTTCTAACGTCCTCAAAAAATAAAGTGTCATTTTCAAAATGATTCAAACATGAAGTAGACATATGGGGAATGTAAAGTAATTACTATTTTGAAGGTATTACTATCTATTATAAAAGTAGGGAAATTGAAATTTGAAAATTTGCTAATTTTTCCATTTTTTAGGTAAATTTGTTGTTTTATTTTATATAAATAAAAATTAAATTTTTTGACTCCATTTTACCACTGTCATGAAGTACAATATGTGACAAGAAAACAATCTCAGAATGGCCTGGATATGTAAAAGCGTTTTAAAGATACCACATAAAGTGATTTGCTATAAATGGCCTGGTCCTTAAGGTGAAAAATGGCAGGGTAGTTAAGGGGTTTATTTTAAAATCAAAGTTTTTCTAAACTTTGGACCGAATTATGCTTCAGATGCTTTGCTTTACTCAACACTACTTATTTACATAAAGTTGCACCAGCTCTTAAAATCATAATGTTCTTGTATTCCTGGTTCACTAATTACATATTACATAATGACATCAATGACACATTATAAACCAAAACTAGGTCACCGATCACACACCATGAACACACCCATACCCTCAATGTACATATAATAGCGCACCAGTAGTATCCCTGCATCACCAGAAGACAATACACAGTGCATCATCCAGGTATGTACCAAAGCTTGTACTCTTATCTGGAAGAAAAGATATTATATTATTTCACCAATATGATAGGTATGTACTAACATCACAGAGGGGCCTCACTTTGGGGCTGGTTCATACCTCTACATGCAATTCAATACGAAGGATCCAGAGATTGGTTCTACCAACTCTTAGAGTAGAAAGCAGGATCAGGTTCCCATTGCTGATTCTTATCCGTTATTTTCTTCTATTGCCTTTCAAATGAGGAGGGAAAGTCCTTCCTAAAATCTTATCACCCACTGGAAAGCAGTTTGAGGCCAACCAGAGCTGATAGCTGACTTGCATTTTCTTGTTTGAGTGTAAGGTTTGTCCCATCAGTTGGGTAATATGGATAACATGGAGACTTCTTCGTTATGGGGGACTCAGCATGTCCATGTGTTACATGGATGCATATTCACTTGTATTGCTGACATGTAATACCCCATTTCTCCTGAAGTGGCCACTGCAGGGAAACTGAGCGGCCACATTGTGCTTCCCCTACAGATCACCAGAGATTAGAGAAGCTGCACCCACATCCATCAGTAGATTGTGGATGTGACTTCAATCTGAAATGAAGTTGTCATACTTTGAAAATATCCAACTGATTTACTCAAATGTGCCATCATGGTGTGTGTGCTGGGAGTGAGGAAGCAACTTGGTTCAAGAACAGACAAAGTGTGAATCCTATAAGTATATTTGCAGACCTCTGATAATATTTGATCACTCTAATCAATTCAATTCATTATTTACAGGAAAAAAGTTAGACCTCCCAGTTAAACATGACACGAACAATCACATTGCTGCTGATATCACTAGGTGAGTTGCACATATGATATGTTTGTATACTATTGGTTCTTACTGCAAATGACATCCCCAAGTAAAAGCATTGGTTTTTACTTTTTATTTTACTAGTATTTCATTGTCACTCGGGTCTCTGTAGATAATCAATGAACAGTTTAGATTTCAGACTCTAGCAGCTCTTTCTCTCCCTTTCAGAGCAGGAAGTCTCAGCACAATCTCAAGAACAATTTATTTGCTGAACTATATGATACCAATCAGCTACATACAACTAAATCCTTACATCTCTATGTTTCTGAAGCAGATGAATCTTTCTTAGTACTAGCTAGGACCAGCAAGGAATACAGCAGTGTCACCAAGTAGATTGTCCTCAAAAGGTGGAACCCACAAAATCAAGTCCGATTGGCGAAACTCAATACATTGTAGGAACATATTGCCATCTGCTGTAAGATAAATATAAGCCTTCCCGTAACAGACCATAGTCGCTCAAAATCTCTTATAAAATGTTTGCATCCTTACAGGCAGTGGTACAGTCAACGTCTGGTCCTTGGTGGGCAATGAAAGTATTCAGTAGTTGTATCTCTTCTGTCTGCTCATTAGAAGACATATACTTCCAAATAATTATTTAAGGTGAGGCAGGGACATAGCATTATGGATAATTTGCTAAGTTTTAACGAGGACCCCTGTGGTGACCAGGCCCCATTGTATCTCCTACCTCAGTAGTCCCTCTCATACCCTTCATCTTGTTGGACTGCTGACAGCACTAGGTACCGGTTTCTTAGAAACTCCTCGCGTTCCATATGTTCTTTGAATTTTTCTTTACTCGAACTTAGCCTTTTTATTTTCATTTTGCAGGTGTGCTCCTTGCTCTGGTAACAGCACAATCAATACCTGGTAAGGATTTGTTACTATAAGTATTAGATTTTACTTTCTCCATATTGAGTCTATAGTCCCCGGGTAACAGTCCATTAGTCAAAGTGACAGCTGCTGCTCCGGCCATAAAATGGGCTCAGAATTGTTGTTTCTTCAAATTGAAACCATCATTCCCAATGAGACTTTCTATTAGTGGTGACATTGTAACATACCAATACACCATTAACTCGCCCTCACAAAACAACAGATGGGATAAAGGCAACCAGTGTATAATACTAAACTATATTATACTATACTGAGTCGATGAAAGTGTCCAAAGAACAAGAATGAATATTCTACAGTCTAGTTTAAAGGGTTGTCCATGTTCAGAGCTGAGCCCGGACATAACCCCTTCTTCCCTCATTCAGCATGAATGAGTGGAGCATCGGAGCATTTCACGATCCAATGTTTCCCCTTGTCCTGCGGTGCATAGCGCAGGGCAAGGGCTTTTTATTTTTCTACGATGAGGTACCGGGTCTCACTATGGGTGTCCTAGGCAGAGACTTCCACCTAGCAGTGAGCCCGGTGACGTCACCAGCACTAATGGCCGGTCTTTACTGCTTCCCTAGCACACGCAGGTGAATTACATCACTAGGTATGGATAGTTGGTTTGGTCTTACGTTTTATGAACCATTATATAAGAAACATCTTCCTTCGTAAAGATCTTTAATAAAAGAAGAACTTTCTGCTGAAGGATGTGACTCCATCAACTATCTGTACCTAGTGGTCTCACACCTCTGGTGTCTGGGAGCAATGCTATCAGCCGAGGCCTCACACTATACATGGATTCCTTGGTTTATATATCTGGACTGGCATTTCAGCACACACCTGGTTTGCCAGATAAAGGAATGCAATGGGACGATCCTTGCTCTTTGGACACTTCCATAGCAATTCGGCATATGTGCATATTGTACATTGTTTGCCGTTATCACCTACATTATTTTATTAGTTTATTGTTTAGTTTTTTTGATTACTTAAAGGGGTTTTCCAATCCCACCTAATGTACACCAGGGTCGGGAGAGTGTGTAAATGAAAGAAAAAGAGCCACTGACGGTGTCCCTAAGCTGCACATCAACAGCCAAGAGTCCGACTGATCCTATAAAACAAAGGCTGCTTTAAGAAACAGCGCCCCCTCCTGTCCATGGAATAGAGCCGATACTACAAACATCCTCTGGAAAGGCGTGGCACTACACTTTTGGAAGGAAGCAGCCATGTTTTCCTAATCCCAGACATTCTATTAACTTGTTATTAATTCTTCTTTTGCAGACTGTACAGATGGCAAAGTATATACTGATTGTGGGAGCAACTGTCCACCAACCTGCGATAAACCGAACCCTGTATGCGATTTAATGTGTGTTCCAGGTTGTTTCTGCCCAAAGGGCACTGTACAAAATATCAGGGGTAAATGTGTGCAAAAGGATAAGTGCAGACTCTGAAGCGGGAACACAACATATTCCATTTGTGCCAATAACTGCCCTGGTGTTGTATCTCCCCCACAATGCCTTAGAATAGAATGTATGCACGGCTGTGCATGTAAACCCAACTACGCGCTCCTACCTAACAGCAAGAGATGTGTCCGTCCACAGGATCTCCCCAAAGTTGGCTCCAACAAGTAAACCATCCCATGTGTGTCTTATTAGCAATCATCAAAATTGAAAGTTTGAGATGTGTCTGATGAAAATAAAATGATTGCTGACAATGTTTTTATCTATTTTCATTGATTCATAAAAAAGCGATCTGGGATATTTGACACTGACCAATCTCTGACCAATCAGATCACAATCAGTCTATATTGTTGTGAAATTGACCAGATTAAAGTTAGTAGCGGTCCCCATCCTACCACCATGACCTGGATTTCAGTAAATCCATTATGAATAATACATGTAGGAAAACAGAGCATGGATATGCATGGGCCAATATATGAAGGTCTAGGGGAGCTATAAACATGGCCAAGCCAGTGATTCTCGCTCATCTGCATGGCCACCTCTGTCTGATATTCCAGTCCAAGTTCTGGTATTGATAGGATTTACTACAGACTAAATACATGTGATGGACCAATCTACAGATCTACCTGTATGGACCACGATATGCATCATAGAGTAAAAATGCTTATGTTCCCAAGTAGACCCATGTGTGGAGGGTCAAAATCTTATCCTGAACAGAAGATTGGGGTGCAGTAGACTGAATTGTACGTAAATATGATCGCTCTGCAGATAATCCTGAAGTTCTCTTTCACACCATGCGGTTTTACAGGAGTTTTACAAATACTCATAAAATTCCTCCCCTCATCCAAACCTATAAAAACCAAGGGTTCGTTGAATAGTGAAGCAAATTCACATATATGTCCCGTAAAGAGGTTTATTGTACTCACAAAGTTACACTTGTAATCAGCATATCAGAATATAACATCTCCACGCTGCCCGACCCGGGTTTCGCTGCTTGAGCTTCGTCAGGGGCGTCTACTTAGGGCTAAGTACAAAAAACCTCTTTACGGGACATATATGTGAATGTGCTTCACTATTCTGCGACCCCATGGTTTTTATAGGTTTGGATGAAGGGATGAATTCTATGAGTACTTACATTTCGTCCTGTGCTTGGATCTGATGGTGTAAAACCGCATGGTGGATAGAGGACTTCAGGAATATCTGCAGCCAGATCGTATTTTCATACAATTTGGATTTAAAGTAACCTTGATCCACATCACTATACTAGGATCTGCAGCCTGAAAAGTCCAGGCAACGTATCAGAGACCTTTTTTTCCCCCTTTTTCCCCCTGTTTGATATAACCATATTGAGCTTTATGGAGATAGAGTCAATATAATGCAATGTATAACTATTGGAGCTGCACATGGCATTATATCTTCCAGGAGCTCACAAAGCAAAATAAGGTTTACCGACTGAGAGATCCTAAACATGTACTATGGTTTGTTTGCTAATTCTCATTTTGTCTGTATACAGGAGCTCTGTATTCCTGATGAATGATGTACTTTAGGCTGCCTCCACTAGGGGCAGCTAACTGCATTTGGATGTATACAACTAGCATTGAACTCATCCGCGGCTGTATATATATAAATGCTGGCATTTCCCCCTAGTGGTGAATGCAGATACCTGCAGTTACAGTGTCTCAGCAAGCAAAGGAGCAGTTTATTGATGGGCACTTTATGGCCACGGGATCCAGAGCAGTTTTGTGCTCTACTTCTATTCCCTCTGCCTTAGCAACACCATAGAGCTATAGGGTTTGGTTCCTAAGTTAGGTTCGACATGTCTGCTGCAGTTGCTAAAGGCTTCAAGCAGAATTTGAAAACCTCAGAATCTTAGGGATACAATTGTTGAGAACGGTCCCAGAGTCACAGGAGCGGTCATACTTCCCTGTGGCTCCGATGCAGAGTGTTTACAGAAGCAAGCTGCATACAGTAGAGCATGGGTAGGCAACCTCCGGCTCTCCGGGTGTTGTGAAACTACAACTCCCAGGGGACACCCTAAAACATTTAATGTGAAAATGGCTTAATGTACCATAATGTGCCTAAACCTCAATCAATTGCCTTAAAAACTTTGCACAACCTCAGATTCCCAAACCTATCCTGGAAGTTTGATGGATTTTGGCTACCCACAACGCAAATGAGTGGCATTAAGCTTGTTTTTTGGGGAGCTTAACCTCTTACGGACACAGGGCATACAGGTACGCCCTGTGTATTTCTGATCAGTGTCGCACGGCAGGCGGTGATCAGAACGGGGTGCTTGCTGAAATCATTCAGCAGGCACCCTGTGACAATGCCAAGGGTGGTCCTGTGACCCCCGGTATCGGCGATCGCTGCAAACCGCAGGTCAATTCAGACCTGCGGTTTGCAGCGTTTCCGGGTCATTCGGGTCTCCGGTGACCCGATGACCCGGAATAGGAGGGTGATCGGTGGTGTAAAATACACCACCAATCACCCTCCGTAGATCCTGTGAGGTGGCGGTGACGCCACCTCTCAGGATCGCCTCTGATTGGCTGGACGGACTGGTGGACGGAGCGCCGCTCTCCCCGCCCACAGACTTCCTTGGGAGCGAGGAGAGAGGAGCCCTGTGTTGGTCCTTCTGCCTCCCACGCGATCCGCCGCCATCCGTGGCCCCTGAGCCACTATAAATTGCCTTATGGCACATAAACATTTAGGGAAAGCTTTAGGTTAGGCAGGGAGAGCACCCAGATCTGAGGGTGTCTGAGGTCCACAGCACCCCAGGGGTGCTGCATCTTGCCACCCCCCACATATTTTTTTTTGTGAGTGCGCTAGAAGAAAAATTGGATTGCGCTGCAGGGGAGTATACTAGAAATAAACGAAGTCACAAAGTTATTTTCTTCCTATGTAAATCTTCAGTCAAAAGGATTCATCCATGAACATCAAACACAAACTGGGATGTAGAATTCTGAAATAAAATAGAAACCGCACGATGGTGTAGTAACTTCAAACAGAGTGCAACCTAAGTACAGGTTATACTCACAAAACTCAGATCGTAATAAGTGTAGAGAGCCGGCTCAGCACTGTCAAAGACCCAGGAGCTGCACACCTCAGATGCGGTTCACCAGACCCGACGGACGGATAGAATCTTGAAAAATTCCCACAAGCACAGGCTGGATCTCCAGGTGAAAACCACTTAGGCAGAATGTCAAACTTTACACTCCTCAAAGTCTCGGAAAGAAGAATATCATCCAATGGTGAAGTATATACCACAAGGTTGAATAAAAATGGATTTATTATACTCACAAACAACGCAAGTTTTGGAGCAAATTAAAACAGGTACAAAGTGCCCGACCCGGGTTTCGCCATAATGCTTCGTCTGGGGCGTGTGTTCCTAATTGCATGCAGCTGAATAAAAAGGACCAAAAGATCCAAAGTACCTCCCTTATTGGGCGTCATAGAACTTATAACAAATATAGACCACTTCTAAAATATATAAATAGACACACAAAAATGCTGCCTCTCCCGCAAAAACGGGTATAACATAAAATTACTAAAATAGTTTTTTCTAAAATAGTTTCTTTTTAAAAAATAAATAAATAGACACAAATAAATACAATCATATCGGGACCAACACATTTCTATCATAAAAGCACAAACCTCTTGTAAAACATCCTCAATTTAAACTATGCAAGCATTCACATCACATTCTATATTAAGACCCTGGGGTTGGATGGTGTTTAAAAGAAACATCCATTCCACCTCCCTTTTATTCAGTATTGAAATGAAATCCCCCCCCCCCCCCCCCCCCCGTATAGGGGTACGGACCAGCTCAATAGCGGTAAAAAGGAGCCCTCTGGGATTTTTTTGATGGTGAATTTTAAAATGAAGGGAGACACTGTGAGTCTCCTCCAAACCTTTTTTAATATTTCGAATGTGTTCTTGTACTCGGGTTTTTAAACTACGTGTGGTTCTCCCCACATATTGGAGGCCACAAGGGCACTCCAACAAATATATGACACCCACATTATTGCATGACAGATTGCCTTTTATTTTAAAACTACTACCTATTCTTTTATTGGATACTACGGAGTCAGCAGAAATTTTCCGATCTTTAAAGATGCGGTTTTTGCAAGGTAAGCAAAAACCGCACCATGTGAATTTACTCCTATGCGCAATCGGATGTTTTTTATTGGTAGCAAAGCTAGCACTATGTACTAACTTATTTGTTAGATTGCTAGCTCTTTTAAAAACTAAAAAAGTTTTTTCTGGGAGATCCTTGTTCAAAACCGGATCATTCTGAAGTATGTGCCAATTTTTATTAATCATCTGTTTAATAAAACCCGCTTGGTTGTTATATTGTGTAATGAACATATATCTGGAATCTTTCTTTTTTCCTTCACTATTTTTATCCTCACTTCTTATATCACCTATAATCGGGGTAATGTGCCGCTTGTCTTCTATTGTTTTTATACAGTCATCCAAAAGATCTTCTTGGTATCCTTTTTCAAGGAATCTAGTTTTAATCATTCTTTCCTGTTCCTTGTAGTCTTCCAATTTGGTGCAATTCTTCGATATCCGTTGGAACTGACTTTTGGGGATATTTCTGAGCCAAGAGGGATGATGGCAGCTATTTAATTCTATAAAGGTGTTCACATCCACAGTTTTAAAAAAGGTTTTGGTTTTGAGCCTATTGTCCTCAGAAAAGATAACTAGATCCAGAAAATCGACAGAAATGTCGCTAATATGGCGGGTAAACAATTCTTGTTAATATCCACTATAAAGGACTCAAGCCCCTCTTTCTCACCTGACCAGATTAGGAGACAGTCATCGATGTATCTGCGCCAAATTAAAAGGCGCCCCTTTCCAAGATCTTTGTCGAGGATTGTGTCTATTCTCCCCCTCTCCCACATAGTCATAAATAAATTTGCCAGGCTTGGGGCGAATTTCGCCCCCATCGCCACGCCAGAGTGCTGAAGATAAAACTGGTCATTATGTAGGAAATAATTATGGGTGAGGCAGAAAGTTACACAATCCAGAAGAAAGTCTTTTTGTCCTGTTCCCATCTGTGTATCATGGTCAAGTGCCTCTCTCACTCCCCTTATACCTAAATCTTGCGGTATGCAGGTATATAGAGAGGAGACATCGACCGTGGCTAGCCATATAGTACCTTGCAGTGATCCTATATCTTCGATCAAACTAATGACACTAGCAGAATTTTTCAGATATGATGGGGCCATTATAACATGTTTTTGCAAAAAATAGTCTATGTATTCTGAGACTCTACTGTTCAGGGAATCTATCCCTGAAACAATGGGTCTCCCAGGAGGGTGTATGGGATCTTTATGTATTTTCGGTAGGAAATATATAACCGGCGTAACCGGATTTTTAATAGAAAGATATTCAAATTATTATTTGTTTAGAACATCACTCTCTAAACCTCTCTTAAGTATAATGTCAAGTTCTTTTTTATAGACATTTAATGGATTATTTTTGAGTACCAGATAAGTGTCTTTATCAGACAGTAATCTGTTCATTCTGACGTATATTGCTCTACATCCATAAGAACCACCCCCCCTCCCTTATCAGCAGGTTTTATGACAATTTGGTCATTTTTTTCAAGTTTTTTCAGAGCCTCTTTTTCTTTATAAGAAAGATTATATTTTATTGGTTTACTATTAATATTCTCTAAACCATTTAAAAGGCTCCTCTTGAAGGCATCTATACACTCATTATTTTTATTCTTAGGACAGAATTTCGATTTATTTCGAAAGTCTGTGTGTACGACCCCTACCATATTCTCACTATTTTTTACCTGCGGAGGCTGGATATTGAGATGATATTTTGCTATGTTCAATTTCCTAATAAATTTATGGATGTCTAAAAATAGGCTAAATTTATTGATCCCACTACTTGGAGCAAATTTCAGCCCTTTTTGTAAAACGTTTTTTTCTTCTTCTGAGAGCAAATATTTACTTAAGTTAAATATTCCTATTGTATCCCTTTGCATTTTTTGCCTTTCTGAATCTGATTCCTTTCCCCTTCTGCAACCTCTGTGTCCTCGATGTAGCCTCTTTTTAATGGTGTTCTTTTTTGAGGCATATTCGATGTTATTTTTGTAATTTTTTCCACCTGAGGATCCCTCTGCACCCCTCGTATACTCTGATGGGGAAAATTTTGGCTCAAAGTTGCTGCATGGTGATTTGAGGTGGATGGATTCTCATCTTTGTTAATGAATCATTGATCAGTGTTTTTAACACCTTCCTCATCCTTCTGATTTAGTTCTTTCGGCTCTATATTAATTGGTCTATTTTCATCTACACTAAGATTATCAGATGGTCCTGCTTTAACAGGGTTAAAACCCTTCTTATTTTTAGGAGGATCTTTGCAATTATTTAATCTTAATTGATCCCTGGTAGGATAATTATTCCTATTCCTACACTGAATAGGTGCGTTAAAATGTCCCCTATGATTGTATGTATAAGGTGCTCCTGTATTGTATTGGTTATATTTATAAAATTGATAATTTGAATTAAAACATGGTGTATATTCATTCTCCCACCTCGTGGGAGCATACCAATCTTTTGGCTGATCTTCATAAAAGCTCCTGTTATTAAACTCGCCATTCCCCATCAAAGATGGAGGATGCTGTGTATGGCTTCTGATATTAGTTCTTTCATTCTGTTTGCGGTTCCCATAAAGATTCTCAGATATATCTACATCTACTTCTATCAATCCCTTATGCTCCATATTGACCGTCGATTTCCATTTGTATATTTTGTTTTTATGATAATCTTCACAAACTTTTAGGTATTTTTTGCATTTTTTCATCTTGACTTCTGTTTCTAGTTTTTCAATATTTTTCTGACAATTTTTTGAAAGTGTGATGTATTCGCTGTTTTTTTTATGTGGTACAAGGGACTCCTGAATTCTTTCTATATTTTCATTGATCTTTTTAAGTTTTTGTTTTCTTTTGCAAATAATGAATGTCATTACTTTGAAACTGCACTCATTCATAACCAACTCCCACTCTTCTTTTTCATCCTTATTCTCTGAATTGAGTGGTAACTGCCACCTGAGACCTTCTGGGATAATTTTTTCTGAAAGGTATTTCTCCAAAGAAACCACATCCCACATGGTTCTGATCTCTCTGGAAAAATCTCTCTCCAATTCAGAAAAAAGACCCTCCAGGACCAGCTTGTCATTAGCCGCACCTTCTTTTGGAAAAACCGCATCTACATCACAGACCAAACTGGCCCGATAATCGAATATATCCATAATAACAGAAATACCTAAACAGAAAAACTCACTCAAACAATTAGGAAAATAAGGTACAAATTCTGTTCAAGTATTAGACTCTCTAGCGCTGCAAAATCCTGGACACAAGTGAGCAAAAAGTCCATACAGTGAAATAGAAGAAAAATTGGATTGCGCTGCAGGGGAGTATACTAGAAATAAACGAAGTCACAAAGTTATTTTCTTCCTATGTAAATCTTCAGTCAAAAGGATTCATCCATGAACATCAAACACAAACTGGGATGTAGAATTCTGAAATGAAATAGAAACCACACGATGGTGTAGTAACTTCAAACAGAGTGCAACCTAAGTACAGGTTATACTCACAAAACTCAGATCGTAATAAGTGTAGAGAGCCGGCTCAGCACTGTCAAAGACCCAGGAGCTGCACACCTCCGATGCGGTTCACCAGACCCGACGGACGGATAGAATCTTGAAAAATTCCCACAAGCACAGGCTGGATCTCCAGGTGAAAACCACTTAGGCAGAATGTCAAACTTTACACTCCTCAAAGTCTCGGAAAGAAGAATATCATCCAATGGTGAAGTATATACCACAAGGTTGAATAAAAATGGATTTATTATACTCACAAACAACGCAAGTTTTGGAGCAAATTAAAACAGGTACAAAGTGCCCGACCCGGGTTTCGCCATAATGCTTCGTCTGGGGCGTGTGTTCCTAATTGCATGCAGCTGAATAAAAAGGACCAAAAGATCCAAAGTACCTCCCTTATTGGGCGTCATAGAACTTATAACAAATATAGACCACTTCTAAAATATATAAATAGACACACAAAAATGCTGCCTCTCCCGCAAAAACGGGTATAACATAAAATTACTAAAATAGTTTTTTCTAAAATAGTTTCTTTTTAAAAAATAAATAAATAGACACAAATAAATACAATCATATCGGGACCAACACATTTCTATCATAAAAGCACAAACCTCTTGTAAAACATCCTCAATTTAAACTATGCAAGCATTCACATCACATTCTATATTAAGACCCTGGGGTTGGATGGTGTTTAAAAGAAACATCCATTCCACCTCCCTTTTATTCAGTATTGAAATGAAATCCCCCCCCCCCCCCGTATAGGGGTACGGACCAGCTCAATACCGGTAAAAAGGAGCCCTCTGGGATTTTTTTGATGGTGAATTTTAAAATGAAGGGAGACACTGAGTCTCCAAACCTTTTTTAATATTTCGAATGTGTTCTTGTACTCGGGTTTTTAAACTACGTGTGGTTCTCCCCACATATTGGAGGCCACAAGGGCACTCCAACAAATATATGACACCCACATTATTGCATGACAGATTGCCTTTTATTATAAAACTACTACCTATTCTTTTATTGGATACTACGGAGTCAGCAGAAATTTTCCGATCTTTAAAGATGCGGTTTTTGCAAGGTATGCAAAAACCGCACCATGTGAATTTACTCCTATGCGCAATCGGATGTTTTTTATTGGTAGCAAAGCTAGCACTAAGTACTAACTTATTAGAGACTCAGAATACATAGAATATTTTTTGCAAAAACATGTTATAATGGCCCCATCATATCTGAAAAATTCTGCTAGTGTCATTAGTTTGATCGAAGATATAGGATCACTGCAAGGTACTATATGGTTAGCCACGGTCGATGTCTCCTCTCTATATACCTGCATACCGCAAGATTTAGGTATAAGGGGAGTGAGAGAGGCACTTGACCATGATACACAGATGGGGACAGCACAAAAAGACTTTCTTCTGGATTGTGTAACTTTCTGCCTCACCCATAATTATTTCCTACATAATGACCAGTTTTATCTTCAGCACTCTGGCGTGGCGATGGGGGCGAAATTCGCCCCAAGCCTGGCAAATTTATTTATGACTATGTGGGAGAGGGGGAGAATAGACACAATCCTCGACAAAGATCTTGGAAAGGGGCGCCTTTTAATTTGGCGCAGATACATCGATGACTGTCTCCTTATCTGGTCAGGTGAGAAAGAGGGGCTTGAGTCCTTTATAGTGGATATTAACAAGAATTTTTTTAACCTTAAGTTTACCAGCCATATTAGCGACATTTCTGTCGATTTTTTGGATCTAGTTATCTTTTCTGAGGACAATAGGCTCAAAACCAAAACCTTTTTTAAAACTGTGGATGTGAACACCTATATAGAATTAAATAGCTGCCATCATCCCTCTTGGCTCAGAAATATCCCCAAAAGTCAGTTCCAACGGATATCGAAGAATTGCACCAAATTGGAAGACTACAAGGAACAGGGAAGAATGATTAAAACTAGATTCCTTGAAAAAGGATACCAAGAAGATCTTTTGGATGACTGTATAAAAACAATAGAAGACAAGCGGCACATTACCCCGATTATAGGTGTTATAAGAAGTGAGGATAAAAATAGTGAAGGAAAAAAGAAAGATTCCAGATATATGTTCATTACACAATATAACAACCAAGCGGGTTTTATTAAACAGATGATTAATAAAAATTGGCACATACTTCAGAATGATCCGGTTTTGAACAAGGATCTCCCAGAAAAAGCTTTTTTAGTTTTTAAAAGAGCTAGCAATCTAACAAATAAGTTAGTACATAGTGCTAGCTTTGCTACCAATAAAAAACATCCAATTGCGCATAAGTGTAAATTCACATGGTGCGGTTTTTGCTTACCTTGCAAAAACCGCATCTTTAAAGATCGGAAAATTTCTGCTGACTCCGTAGTATCCAATAAAAGAATAGGTAGTAGTTTTAAAATAAAAGGCAATCTGTCATGCAATAATGTGGGTGTCATATATTTGTTGGAGTGCCCTTGTGGCCTCCAATATGTGGGGAGAACCACATGTAGTTTAAAAACCCGAGTACAAGAACACATTCAAAATATTAAAAAAGGTTTGGAGACTCACAGTGTCTCCCTTCATTTTAAAATTCACCATCAAAAAAATCCCAGAGGGCTCCTTTTTACCGGTATTGAGCTGGTCCGTACCCCTATACGGGGGGGGGGGGGGGGGGGGATTTCATTTCAATACTGAATAAAAGGGAGGTGGAATGGATGTTTCTTTTAAACACCATCCAACCCCAGGGTCTTAATATAGAATGTGATGTGAATGCTTGCATAGTTTAAATTGAGGATGTTTTACAAGAGGTTTGTGCTTTTATGATAGAAATGTTTTGGTCCCGATATGATTGTATTTATTTGTGTCTATTTATTTATTTTTTAAAAAGAAACTATTTTAGAAAAAACTATTTTAGTAATTTTATGTTATACCCGTTTTTGCGGGAGAGGCAGCATTTTTGTGTGTCTATTTATATATTTTAGAAGTGGTCTATATTTGTTATAAGTTCTATGACGCCCAATAAGGGAGGTACTTTGGATCTTTTGGTCCTTTTTATTCAGCTGCATGCAATTAGGAACACACGCCCCAGACGAAGCATTATGGCGAAACCCGGGTCGGGCACTTTGTACCTGTTTTAATTTGCTCCAAAACTTGCGTTGTTTGTGAGTATAATAAATCCATTTTTATTCAACCTTGTGGTATATACTTCACCATTGGATGATATTCTTCTTTCCGAGACTTTGAGGAGTGTAAAGTTTGACATTCTGCCTAAGTGGTTTTCACCTGGAGATCCAGCCTGTGCTTGTGGGAATTTTTCAAGATTCTATCCGTCCGTCGGGTCTGGTGAACCGCATCGGAGGTGTGCAGCTCCTGGGTCTTTGACAGTGCTGAGCCGGCTCTCTACACTTATTACGATCTGAGTTTTGTGAGTATAACCTGTACTTAGGTTGCACTCTGTTTGAAGTTACTACACCATCGTGTGGTTTCTATTTCATTTCAGAATTCTACATCCCAGTTTGTGTTTGATGTTCATGGATGAATCCTTTTGACTGAAGATTTACATAGGAAGAAAATAACTTTGTGACTTCGTTTATTTCTAGTATACTCCCCTGCAGCGCAATCCAATTTTTCTTCTATTTCACTGTATGGACTTTTTGCTCACTTGTGTCCAGGATTTTGCAGCGCTAGAGAGTCTAATACTTGAACAGAATTTGTACCTTATTTTCCTAATTGTTTGAGTGAGTTTTTCTGTTTAGGTATTTCTGTTATTATGGATATATTCCCTAATTGTGAGTGCGCTGACTGTGGCCGGCACTCTTAGCCGTAAAAGAGTGTCTGGCCACTGTTTAGCACATCGCCCACCCCACCGCAGGTTATACGTAAAAACACAACGTCCCCCCACACATACACACACTAAATAAAGTTTTACACACACACTCCCCTTTAGCGTTAGAAGAAGGCCCGCCGGATGTTCTCGGCCGAGGAGGCATACGCCCAACTGCTCCCCGACTCCGAGAGCCCAAGTGAGGACGAGAATGACCCCATTTTCCTGTTGTCATCCTCGTTCTCCTCATCTAGTGATGATGATGAGCCCTCAAGGCGGCGGAGCCAGGAGCCCCCCATGCCAGGGACCCTGTGGCCCACACTAGTATGAGCAGCCCTGGGGCTCGTACTAGTTTTCCGGCCCACCAGACATTTCAGCAAAATTCTCTGTCCAAAATACCAATGGCGCTCCTTTTCTTCTGAGCCGTGTAGTTCACCCACAGATCACTCTACATCCACATATGAGGTATTTTCTGACTCTGGCTACGAATTTTGTGGTGCTTTTTCTTCTTTTAACCACCTCAGCCCCCTTAGCTTAAACACCCTTAATGACCAGGCCACTTTTTACACTTCTGACCTACACTACTTTAACCGTTTATTGCTCGGTCATGCAACTTACCACCCAAATGAATTTTACCTCCTTTTCTTCTCACTAATAGAGCTTTCATTTGGTGGTATTTCATTGCTGCTGACATTTTTACTTTTTTTGTTATTAATCGAAATTTAACGATTTTTTTGCAAAAAATGACATTTTTCACTTTCAGTTGTAAAATTTTGCAAAAAAAACGACATCCATATATTAATTTTTCTCTAAATTTATTGTACTACATGTCTTTGATAAAATAAAAATGTTTGGATAAAAAAAAAATTGTTTGGGTAAAAGTTATAGCGTTTACAAACTATGGTCCAAAAATGTGAATTTCCGCTTTTTGAAGCAGCTCTGACTTTCTGAGCACCTGTCATGTTTCCTGAGGTTCTACAATGGCCAGACAGTACAAACACCTCACAAATGACCCCATTTCTGAAAGTAGACACCCTAAGGTATTCGCTGATGGGCATAGTGAGTTCATAGAACTTTTTATTTTTTGTCACAAGTTAGCGGAAAATGATGATTTTATATATATATTTTTTTTTTCTTACAAAGTCTCATATTCCACTAACTTGTGACAAAAAATAAAAACTTCCATGAACTCACTATGCCCATCACGAAATACCTCGGGGTGTCTTCTTTCCAAAATGGGGTCACTTGTGGGGTAGTTATACTGCCCTGGCATTTTAGGGGCCCAAATGCGTGCGAAGTAGTTTGAAATCAAAATCTGTAAAAAATGGCCGGTGAAATCCGAAAGGTGCTCTTTGGAATGTGGGCCCCTTTGCCCACCTAGGCTGCAAAAAAGTGTCACACATGTAGTATTGCCGTACTCAGGAGAAGTTGGGCAATGTGTTTTGGGGTGTGATTTTACACATACCCATGCTGGGTGAGAGAAATATCTTGGCAAAATACAACTTTTCCCATTTTTTTTATACAAAGTTGGCATTTGACCAAGATATTTCTCTCACCCAGCATGGGTATATGTAAAATGACACCCCAAAACACATTGCCCAACTTCTCCTGAGTACGGCAATACCACATGTGTGACACTTTTTTGCAGCCTAGGTGGGCAAAGGGGCCCACATTCCAAAGAGCACCTTTAGGATTTCACCGGCCATTTTTTACAGTTTCTGATTTCAAACTACTTACCACACATTAGGGCCCCTAGAATGCCAGGGCAGTATAACTACCCCACAAGTGACCCCATTTTGGAAAGAAGACACCCCAAGGTATTTCGTGAGGGGCATGGCGAGTTCCTAGAATTTTTTATTTTTTGTCACAAGTTAGCGGAAAATGATGATTTTTTTTTTTATTTTTCTTACAAAGTCTCATATTCCACTAACTTGTGGCAAAAAATAAAAACTTCCATGAACTCACTATGCCCATCACGAAATACCTGGGGGTGTCTTCTTTCCAAAATGGGGTCACTTGGGGGGTAGTTATACTGCCCTGGCATTTTAGGGGCCAGAATGCGTGAGAAGTAGTTTGAAATCAAAATCTGTAAAAAATGGCCGGTGAAATCCGAAAGGTGCTCTTTGGAATGTGGGCCCCTTTGCCCACCTACGCTGCAAAAAAGTGTCACACATGTGGTATCGCCGTACTCAGGAGAAGTTGGGCAATGTGTTTTGGGGTGTCATTTTACATATACTCATGCTGGGTGAGAGAAATATCTCGGCAAAAGACAACTTTTCGCATTTTTTATACAAAGTTGGCATTTGACCAAGATATTTATCTCACCCAGCATGGGTATATGTAAAATGACACCCCAAAACACATTGCCCAACTTCTCCTGAGTACGGCGATACCAGATGTGTGACACTTTTTTGCAGCCTAGATGCGCAAAGGGGCCCACATTCCTTTTATGAGGGCATTTTTAGACATTTGGATCCCAGACTTCTTCTCACGCTTTAGGGCCCCTAAAATGCCAGGGCAGTATAAATACCCCACATGTGACCCCATTTTGGAAAGAAGACACCCCAAGGTATTCAACGAGGGGCATGGCGAGTTCATAGAATTTTTATTTTTTTGGCACAAGTTAGCGGAAATTGATTTTTTATTTTTTTTTCTCACAAAGTCTCCCTTTCCGCTAACTTGGGACAAAAATTTCATTCTTTCATGGACTTAATATGCCCCTCACGGAATACCTTGGGGTGTCTTCTTTCCGAAATGGGGTCACATGTGGGGTATTTATACTGCCCTGGCATTCTAGGGGCCCTAAAGCGTGAGAAGAAGTCTGGAATATAAATGTCTAAAAAATTTTACGCATTTGGATTCCGTGAGGGGTATGGTGAGTTCATGTGAGATTTTATTTTTTGACACAAGTTAGTGGAATATGAGACTTTGTAAGAAAAAAAAAAAAATTTCCGCTAACTTGGGCCAAATAAATGTCTGAATGGAGCCTTACAGGGGGGTGATCAATGACAGGGGGGTGATCAATGACAGGGGGGTGATCAGGGAGTCTATATGGGGTGATCACCCCCCTGTCATTGATCACCCCCCTATAAGGCTCCATTCAGATGTCCGTATGTGTCTTGCGGATCCGATCCATGTATCCGTGGATCCGTAAAAAACATACGGACGTTTGAATGGAGCCTTACAGGGGGGTGATCAATGACAGGGGGGTGATCAATGACAGGGGGGTGATGAGGGAGTCTATATGTTGTGATCACCCCCCTGTCAAGTCCTCTGGTGATCGATCCAAGCAAAAGGGACCACCAGAGGACCAGTTAGCAGGTATATTAGACGCTGTTATCAAAACAGCGTCTAATATACCTGTTAGGGGTTAAAAAAATCGCATCTCCAGCCTGCCAGCGAACGATCGCCGCTGGCAGGCTGGAGATCCACTCGCTTACCTTCCGATCCTGTGAGCGCGCGCGCCTGTGTGCGCGCGTTCACAGGAAATCTCGCGTCTCGCGAGAGGACGCGTATATGCGTCCAGGAGGAATGAATCAACCACCTCCAGGACGCGTCGCTGCGTTCGGCGGTCCGGAGGTGGTTAAAGGGAACCTGTCACCAGGATTTTGTGTATAGAGCTGAGGACATGGGTTGCTAGATGGCCACTAGCACATCCGCAATACCCAGTCCCCATAGCTCTGTGTGCTTTTATTGTGTAAAAAAACTGATTTGATACATATGCAAATTAACATAAAAGAGTCATATCTTACTTGTGTGACCAGAGAAGAGTCCTATTTTCAAGCTCTGACTCATCTCAGGTTAAGTTGCATATGTATCAAATCGGTTTTTATACACAATTAAAGCACACAGAGCTATGGGGACTGGATATTGCAGATGTTCTAGCGGTGATCTAGCAACCCATGTCCTCAGCTCTATACCCAAAATCCAGGTGACAGGTTTCCTTTAAGACTTGTAAAAATTAAATAAACGGGGCTACAAGAACATGTTAGTGTAAAAAAAGGAGATTTTGAATGTTCTCCTCCACTTTGCAGCTATTCCTGTGAAACACTTAAAGGGTTAACAAACTTTCTGAATGTCATTTTGAATACTTTGAGGGGTGAAGTTTTCATAACGGGGTCATTTTATGGGGGATTTCTAACATAAAGTAGACATATTGAATATGCGAATCAATATAAAATTTATTTGGCATGTCCATTTTTCTTACAAGCAGAGAGTTTCAAAGTTAGAAAAATGCTAAATTTCCAATGTGTCGGCGAAAATTTACCACTAACATAAAGTAGAATATGTCACAAAAAAACTATCTCGGAATCAGTATGATAGGTAAGAGCATCCCAGAGTTATTAATGCATAAAGTGACACTGGTCAGATTTGCAAAAAAATGTCCTGGTCCTTAAGGTGAAATTCTGTAGGGGCTTAGGTTCAAGGTAACTGTTTACCAAATTTGAGTGTAGCCTGTCCGCTCTACGAGCAGAAATGGAAGGATACATAGGCACAAATTTCTCTAAGACCGAGTCCGTTTGAAGAACATGCCAATGTCTGGCCAAAATGTCTTTCATTTATTACCATCGGGAGTGATATGTGGTCACGTACCTGATTTTTGTATCCGTAGCTTTATATTTCTTCACCTGTAGCAAATAAGATTGTTTCTGTGATCATCAACATCATCATCTGAACAGATCCTCCGTATACGCAGGAACTGTCCAGTGGGGATGGCCTTTATGGTATTTCTAGGGTACAAGTTCCCAGGAGGACAAAGAGGAAGTGAAGTGGTGGCCATTTTGGAAAAGGGAAAATGCAGTTCTATTTGCCCTGGATCCTGAGAAGCAATGTCCAGAGGTCTGAGTGAGTATTTCAGGGTAAAATAACCTTGCTAAAGACTGTATGGGACTATTATCTGCCTGACAGAGCCTTATATCCTCCAAAATTGCGCAGTTGCAGTGACTCTTAAATGAGCCATGCACCAATTCTGCTGTCGTTGCCCTTAGCAACGCGCGTTTAAATTGCAATCTAGCCTACATTGACCCCTCTAGTCTGGTACAGGATAACAAAAGCCATGTCTGACAGCGAAGATAGCGCCCACTTGGACTGCAGTGATCTCCCAGAGGCAGCTGCAACCGCCTGCGCCATGCCTCTTACTATGCCATACTACTTTGGAGCACCTTGGCTCCCACGTTATTCAGGAGAACCCATTCACTCAGGGAATTCCATGATAAAACGTTGGCTACTTTTAAGCTATATTCAGTATCTCAGGACCAGAAAGAGGAAATCCTGATTGGCCAGTTACAGGGAACTGCTCTCCGGGAGGTTAAGTCCTCGCTTCTCCACACATACTTGAAGTCAAGGAGGCAGCGGCCTCCTTGCTTCAAGTCATGGTAACCATGCCCCTTCCCAGCCCCTTCGCTGTGACTGACAGCGCTTATGCAGAGAGTTCGGCAAAGCCAGACGAACTGCCGGTTGTCAGTCACAGCGAAAGGACAGGGAACGGGGCTTGGTAGCTGTGACTTGAAGCAAGGAGGCCGCTGCCTCCTTGACTTCAAGCATGTGTGCAGAAGCGCGCCAGACAGGGAATAAAACAACGTTTTCAGTACTTTCAGAAAGGCATCATCAGGTACTGCTGGCGGCTTGGGATAGTTTTGGGAGGTGACAGGTTTCCTTTAAGATGCACTTCTTTGGGAAACAACAGCAGTTGGAGGAGACTTTAAGATACTTTGCCCTGTCCCTGCAGGAAGCCCTGCGGGCAGTTATCGACACGGATCTCTGTGAAGCTGAGAGACAAGAGCAGACCCTCAGAGAGCAGTTTATTGAAGATGTCCTCAACGAATCCCTCAAACGTCAGCTGAAGATGCTGTCAGCTCAGCACCCATATACCCCTTTCTTTGATTTTAAGGAGCTTGCTATCGGCATCTTGGAGGAAAGTCCCAATTCTGAATCTCCTGAAGACAGGAAGGCATGGCCAACCTACTGCACACAGCCAGATAGCGGAGTGTGGGGCTCAGGCGCCCGTCCCAGATGCTGTCGCAGTTCTGACAGCTCAAGTCTCCCTAATAGCTGAGAAAATAGAGAGGATGAGGAAGCAGCTAGAGTGACTGAAACAGGAGCCCAAGGCTGAGAAAGGGACTACTAAACCGAGAGATCGTCCTACATCCGGTCCACGAGAAGATCGACGGTAACCGACTGGTAGGTTGTCAGACCCTGGGTATTAAGATGTCAGAAAGCGTGTATGCTGACATTGTCAGAGGTCTGGACATACTGAAAGGGACTGCTGGCAGTTAAACGGGTACCCCTGAGGCCAAGGAACGCCCCTCAGGAGGAAGAATATTAGGTCCCAAAGATATGGCTTTTATGCCTTGATACGTGAGCGCCTGCCCCGTGTTTGAAGTTACCTTCAATGGAGTAATGTTTTCTGATTTGATAGATATGGGATCTCAAGTGACTACCATCCGTCAATCCGCATTTGAAAGATGCCGGAACGGAGCCCAGCTAACGCAAACCCCCAAATCCTGGCTCCACATCATAGCTACCAATGGCCAACCAGTGCCTATATTGGGCTATTGGGAACCTACCCTATAGATTGAAGTTAGCGAACTTCTACACCAAGCGGTAGTCGTGATTCAGGTTCCATCCTTTAAGGAAAAGCCTACTGACTGGACCCTGTGTGACTCAACGTGTCATAAACCAGACTATCCAGGTGCTAGCTGCCCAACAAAAATTCAGCAACTGACAGGGTGAAATCTGCTGTGTCCGCATCAAGGATGTTCAGCCTATTTGACTCTAACCTGGAGCAGAGACCCTGATATGGTGCCGGGCTTGCATTAGTGTCCGAGGTCAGGATTACCCGGCCCTCTGCAGCTACAAGATCATCCCCTTGTCCTAGTCGCTAGGAGCTTGGTCACTGTGTCACGTGGAAATGTACCCATACGCTTGGTCAATCTAAGTGATGAAGTCGTAGAAGTAAAAAAGTACTATCCAGTGGTGAGTCTGTATCATGTCCAGCTGCAAGATTTCCTAGATCCCCATACTGCTCCTGCGCAACAATCTCTACAAACGGTGGATGCAGCCAAATACCTGCCTGAGCAACCCTGGTGGGCCAAACTACATATTGGAGATGCCACTACCTCTGCAGAACAGATCAAAGGTGTGTTGGACTTAGCCAAGGAACACCACCAAGTCTTCAGCAAACACCCCATGGACTATGGTCAAACCACCCTAATAAAGCACACTATTCCAACAGGCACTCAACCTCCAATCACAGAAAGATATAGGCCAGTGCCTCCAACCCTATACCAGCAGGTGAAGAAAATGGTTCACGATATGAAGACAGCTAATGTCATCCAGGATAGTCACAGACCCTGGGCTGCCCCTCTGGTTCTGGTAAAAAGAAGGATGGAACCATCTGTTTCTGTGTGGATTACTGCAAGATCAACATTACACACAAAGATGCGTAACCCCTGCCATGAATTGAGGAATCTCTAGAAGCTCTGGGATCTGCTGCTTATTTCTCAACCCTGGATCTAACCACTGGCTTTTGGCAAGTCCCCATGACACCAGAAGATAAACAGAAAACAGCTTTTAGTACCCAAATGGGTTGGTTCGAGTTCAACTACATGCCATTTAGGCTGTGCAATGCCCCTGGGACATTTCAGAGACTCATGGAGATATGTCTTGGACACAAAAACTTTGAGATGATGTGATTGTCCACTCCAAGACCTACGAAGACCATTTACAGCACTTGACAGAGGTATTCCAAACTCTGACCCAGTATGGATTGAAAGTAAAGCCTTCAAAGTGCCACTTACTGAAGCCCCAAGTAAAATACTTCGGACATGTGAGTGCAGAGGGCGTGAAACCAGAACACGATAAGTAAGCTGCAGTACAAAGCTGGCCCGCTCCTAAGACTTTCTTGGATTTGCAAGTTAATACCGTAGATTTATCCTACACTTCATTTAAATTGCGGAGCCTATCCAGGAGCTTTTGAAGGGTCATCCCAAAGGTGGTCAGAATGCTAAGATACCGGTAGAGTGGAACAAAGAGCAAGAGACTGCTTTCCAACTGTTAAAAGAAAAACTTACAGAGCCACCAGTTCTGGGCTATCCTGACTATAGCCTACCATTCTGCCTCTATACTGAAGCAAGTAAGAAAGGTTTTGGAGCCGTACTATTTCAGACACAAGCCGGAACTGAAAGAGTCATCGCCTACGATAGCAGGTCTTTACGAGAACCTGAGCAAAATGACCAGAATTATAGGTCTTTCAAATTGGAATTCCCAGCCTTGGTATGGACTGTAACTGAGAAGTTTAAGGATTTTCTGGCGGCCACACCTTTCACTTTCTACACCGATAATAATCCACTGGCTTACTTGAACACTGCGCGCCTGGGTGCTCTAGAGAAAAGATGGGCCTCTAGCCTGGCGAACTTCAACTTCATCATTAAGTACCGAACTGGAAAAAGTAATGACAATGCCGACGCCTTGTCCAGACTAACTGTCCAGAAGGAACTAATTTCTAAAGAGCATCAGTGGGAAGATGTGTAGATGCCAATGTTCTACTCCCGATTTTCCCAATAGAAAAGCTCTACGCACTAAGCATCGGATATCCAAAGCCACTAGCTCTCCAAATACCTGTGGTCCCTCACCTCCAGGTGAGAAAAAGCTTTGTCTCAAACTACAAGCAGAGAGTAGAGTCAACGGAGAACTGTTGGAATATTTTTCCAGTGGGTGTGTTCAGGAGAGAATTCGGCAGCGGATAGCCAATTCGGATTTAATTTGCCTCTGTCGACAATGGAAAATGCTCTTTCTACAGAGTGAGCTACTCCTCAGGAGAATGCTTGATCCAGTCACTTCCATCAGATAGTGGTGCTCCAAAGAGATGCTAAGATGGTAATGGACATGTACCATAAAAGGTCTGGTCATTTTGGAACCCAAAAAATGCGGAATCCACCATCAGGCGACGTTTCTCCTGGACTGGCATGAGAAGTGATATTGAAGCCTGGTGCCGGGAATGTCCCACTTGTGCTTTGGCCAGAAGAGAAAGACATGATCAGCGAGCCCCCCTTCATCCAATAGTGAGTAGAAGTCATCTAGAAATCGTGGGTATCGACCAAGTGAAATTGGAACCCAGCAGATCCGGATACACTTATTCTATTAAAATCATAGGCCACTACTCCAAGTTCGTCATGGTTGTAACTGTAAAGGACTTAACTGCTAAAATTACAGCAGCTGCCATGTGGAAGAGCTTCATTCTGCCATATGGGTGTCCTGACAAGATATTCACTGGATCTGTATTCGAGTCTCAGTTGTTCTATGAACTTTGTGCTTTGTACAACTGCAAAAAACTGACGACGAACGCATATCACCCACAGGGAAATGGACTGTGCGAAAAGATGAATCAGACACTGATCAATATGCTCAAGGCTGTGCCTTCTCACAAGAGAGCCGAGTGGCCTTCGCTTCTCCATGAATAAGTGTACCTGTACAATAACACCACTCATTGCTCCACCAGGTACACCCCTTACTATCTCATGTTTGGAAGACAGGGCTGTTTACCTGCAGACCTCTTCCTCAACATCCCCGTGCTGGACTCTGAACCACTCCTTCCCCAATCTGAGTGGGTCAAAGAGCATCAGAAGCGCCTAGAGGATGCCAAAGAAAAGGTGGACCCTAAAATAGAGAAGGGCCAGAAAAAACTAAAACAGGACTTTGATCTGCATGCACATGCTGATCCCTTACAACCAGGAGACAAGGTCTGGCTCAGAAACAATCAGCCAGTAAGCAAGCTGGATAGTCGCTGGGATCACGAGCCATATACTGTAGTGGCTGTCCCCTCATCGGAAGTCTATGAGATCCAAAGAGGAGATAAAGTTACTCAGCGAGTACACCGCAACAGGCTCAAGAAATGCCTGCAGGAACCTGTTCAGGAGCAGTCAAGAGAAGTGGATTAGGCACCCGAACTGCCATGGTCTTCAGAAAGTGAGACTCCAACAGAATTGCCTTCTGTGCTTGACCCCTTCAGTGGTCACTCCAGCCTCAAATTCGAGTCCTGATGCCAGTTACTGAGATTACTCCAAGACAGACAGCTGATCCCCCTGCACAAGTCCAGGACTCTACCTCTACCCCTGGAGACTCGGAACTGCTCTTGCGGAGATCCCAATGGACCAATAAAGGTAATCCACCTGCCAGTTATCGGGAATTCTTTGAAACGAGCATTTAGCTACAGAGACAATAGGAGCCAAGCCATGGACATATCTTGAGAAACTTTCCCCTTGTTTTGTGGTTATATTTTGACAGTTTTCTTTTTCATCTGCCCTTTTGTGCCTGGATTTCATGGACTCCATTCATCATCCTATGCAGTTTGACACCATACCTCATATGGATTACAAATACCAGTGTGGCTACCTCATGTGGATTACAAATAACTTTTTGAGTTATATGTTCCAGTTTTGCAACGTTACAAGCCTGCACCCAATGATTTGACTCAAACCTTTACCTGAGCGCTTTGTGATTTCTACTGTCATATTTTTGCATTAATGTTCTAAAGGTTCTGCAACGTTTAAGCACTTTAGCCCATTGTGTGTATTTCTTTTGCAGATGCCGCAATGTGACTTCTGATGCACTTTTTATATGGACTTTATATTGTTCTTCAGATAGTTAGCACTGTATTGCTTAGTTATTATAGACTGCCTCTAAGTACGTTAATATACGTCACAAGCAGGTCTAACAACGCCAAGGGTAACCCGCTGCTTATATGTATGTTTAGAGGGAGTAATTAACCCTCAAGGGAGTTTTGGGAGAAAACCGGTATCTCATCCTCCTAATTGGTACCTTGTGCTTTGCCAAGGTTATTTTATGTCCTGAGGCCTTGTGCACCACCTTAAGGAAATTTTGCAGCTACCTGTACATATATCAAGGTGACAAAGCGTAAAGCATGATTAGACCTTGGTGCTGGAAAGGAGTACAGGATTAGGCCACCCTTCTATTTGCAGACGTTTCATTGCAACATGGTGGAATTACTGAGTGAAGACACCCCATGCTTTCTTTGGTATTAGTGGCCACAATATTCGAAAGAAAGCCAGTAATGGCCGCTTTTTGCACACCTCTTGGTTCTTTGGTTTCTACTGAGAGGGAAAATGGTGAATGTATACCCTACTCATACGGTCAGAGACCTTTTGGTAGCCGTTGTTTTATCATTTAGTAATAGTACATAGTTTAATGCAGCACCTTAACTTTTATTCGGTACCCTTGGAGCACCTCCTAAGCACATGCCGAGGACGGCTTGCCTCTTAAGTAAGGGAGAATGTAATGCCCCGAGGGGCATTACCTCATCTACACCCTGTTTATATCTGGGTATGCAATCTCAATATCATTTTATACATTTATTCCAGGTCCCATATTTTGTACATTTCCTGTTATGCATCTGTTTATGTTTAAATGTAATGTGCCTGGTTTACCAGCAGGTGGCAGTCTATTGTACCCCCCCCCCCCCCCATGGAGTAGTGGGCATGTCCTATCTCCTGCAGGAAGGGTGGGGACCAGTTAGTTCCAGTTCAGTAGTTGAGTGCTAGCTGACCCCCTGCTAAGGGAGCAGGTCTGTGGTGCTGCGCCCCTACTGGACGTGTGGTACCCACACCAGCCAGAACACCTCCAGTTCTGCTGGAGCAGAGAGAACAGTTCTAGAAGTCTCATTAGCCAGAACTTGCCCTGTGCCTTGCCATAAAGTTAGACAAAGAGAGAAGTCGCAGCAGAAAGCAAAAGTAAAAGTTCATATTAAATTCTGTCAGCACAGCAGAGCCACAGAGTAGCAGTGCCGAAAGTGTTAGCCTGCCATTTTCATGCTAAAGCTTACTGGAAACCAAGACCAAGTCTGTAAACCGTTTGAAGAAACGTTTATGCAAAGTAAAGCTGCTGTTGAACTATATACGAAGTCTGGACTCAATCTCTTTCATCATCTTCTCCACCACCTATTCGCCCTATTTGCTCTGCTTCATCCGGCGATGCCTGAGGTTCCCGGATATCCAGGTAGGAGCACCGTGACAAGTGCACAGCCACAACACCTAAAGGGACATTATAGACCACCCTTACACCACTCTGGCATTCCTTTACTTGGGTTCCACCATCACCTTCTACATAGGGGGACTTAGTCCCTCGTTGCAGAAATGCAACTGGCGTCACAGAAAATTACAGTTACCACATTTTAAAGGGCCACTATGTTGACTCCTCATGCTGTTGCCCCATCACCACTCAGTCATGGGAGCACTACTTGTTTCATCATTTAACAGAACATATTCTGTAGAAATCTATGTGGAATCAACTGATTACGGTGAAAAAGGAGTGCGCTTCTTCTTCACGCTAACATTGACCCGTAAAGCTGAGTTCACACTTGAGTTATTTGGTCAGTTTTGGCCCCGTAACTGACTAAATAAGTGAAGTGTGCAGTGATTATGAGAGCAACGCTTGTCATCTATGTGTCATACTGACTCACAGTATTGTTTCACAACCACAGCAGATTCCCTATTCGTGTTACTGCAAGGCACAGTGTTCTACACCACTATACAGGCTCTAGCTGTTTTTTTTAACGTGATTCGTCACAAATAAATTCGGATCAAATCTAATCTTTTTGGGAAATTCGGTGAACCGGTCGAATCAAATTTTTTTTAAATTCTCTCAATTCTAGTTGTAATTTGTAGTATACAAGAAGAAAAAGATTGTTCCACCACTAGGAGCAAAACAGTAACAATGCAGTTACATGACAAGAATCTGCAGAAGTAATCATATGCTAGATAGTAGCAAGTCCAATATATCTATGAGATAGCCAAGATGATTGTCTATAAAATGATGGTTGCTTCACAGTCGAAGCTGTAGTGGACGGTGAGATATGGAGCCAGAAAATCAAAAGTTCAAAACATTGTTTTTCTCGTCATGTATATAGGAGGTGCAAGGCAGTAAGCAGTAAGAAGAAGATTAGTTGGAGGAAGTGAGAGGAGTGAGTCAGTGAAGTGCAGTATACTGGAGAGCAGTGCAGTGCGGTCAGGTCAGCATATGTTTAGTCTGAAGCCAACAAAACTAACCGCAGAGTCAGAGTCAGAAACAGCTGATCGGCGGATCGGACCCTCGCCGATCAGATGCTGATGATCTATCCAGAGGATAGATCATCAGTTAAAACAAAGTGCAGAAACCCTTTAACTTTCATAATTTAATTTATTTTCATTTTGAGGGATATCTTTTCCATTCACACGTCCGCAAAATGTGTCCGCATCCGTTCCGCAATTTTGCGGAACGGGTGCAGACCAATTCATGTTCAAAGGGGCAGGAATGTGCTGTCCGCATTTGCGGATCCGCATCCGCATTTCCGCATCTGTGCTTCCGTTTCCGCAAAAAAATAGAACATGTCCTATTCTTGTCCGCAATTGCAGACAAGATTAGGCATTTTCTATTATAGTGCCGGCGATGTGCGGTCCACAAATTGCCGAATGCACATTGCCGGTGTCCGTGTTTTGCGGATCCGCAAAACACTTACGGACGTGTGAATGGACCCTCATAGTAACATTATTAAAGGTTAGTTTTATCTTTATGTATATTCTAATGGATTGCCTTCCTTCTACAATGTTATAATATACTTTCTATGTTAGACAGTATATTATAGTGCATTTGTATTGTGCGGCAGTTGTGTGCGGTTCTGCTGCGATACTGCAGGTATATAGAGGGACGAGCGTTATTGAAACAAATAATTTCTACTGGTGTGATATACCAAAAAAACTGATTGAAGCGGGGTGTTATATACCAATATACTTTCTTTATAGTGCATTTGGGTACTGTATAGTGCATTTGCGCATGCGCGTACGCGAAAAATACATTGCCGATATTTCGTATTGAAAAAAATAATAAATGGAGACCGCAAATTCAAATAATACATCTGGTATGTCACTGTCCATGTTGTGGGATTATTTGTGCAATTCTAGTAATTATTTCTTGGCTGCAAATATGAGCTGAAGGTTTTTTAGGTTCGCCTGCCATTAAAATGAATGGGACCCGCCGCGAACTTGCGGTTCGCGAACATTTGATTGCGTTGGCGCGATCGCGTTTGCGAATCGTCCCGGCAGATGTTTGTCCATCACTTCTGACAAGTAGCTACCGCTCTGAGTTGTGCGCAGACCAAGGGTAAAATTATCTATATAGTCAAAAGAGTATGTGTGTCCTATTAGCAGCACGTGTGTCGCTAAACAGATAGGACTTCACTTTTATTTAATTCACATATTTAAACTTTGTAGTAGAGCAAAGAAAAACTCTCAGTGGTGGCACAGATCGTGGATTATGTAGTTATACTGGGAGTACTACTGTTCCCATGTTATCAGCTGTGTATACTAGCAACTACCACTTTTTCAGCGTTGGCGGCGCGCGCTGCCAGAATGCTTCTTTCTCTAATCTAATTTTCTCTTAGATGTAACCATAAATCTGTGCCCCTAACTGTACTAAAATGAAATACTCAAACTCTGCCCCCCAACGTGTTTCGCCGAAATCATGCCCGATTCCCTGAAAACGCTGCGTCTCTGGCAACCAATGTGAGACATGAGTTAGTCTAGGGTGCATGTTCACAGTCTACAGTAGTAGAAAATTGCAGCACACAGTATTTTTTTCTTTCTTTGCTTGTTAAATTTTAATCATCACATGATCATGATCCAGTGCAATTACAGAGTATATAGGACGAGCATGTGTAAATCAGAATGGCGACCGGACGTTTCGGCCTGGCAGGGCCTTCTTCAGCGGTCTTAATCTTTAGTTGTGCCCCTGTGGTGTGTTGCGCTGGATACAGTGTCCATTACTGATCGCGTCTACTCAGTTTGCGCTGCAAGTTTTTTTTTTTCTGCAGATCATCCTCTGATGAGGGACCCTCTAGCTATATTTTTTCAAAATCTTCTTCTCTGAGGATTTTGTAAATCTAATGGTGGCCAAAACCAATTGCAATTCATTGCACAGAACCCTAGTTCGCCATACGCTAGACCCCTAGGTTGGACCCCAGTAGATGCAGCAGAGATGAAGAAGTTTTGGGGACTCGTGCTGCATATGGGCGTAGTAAAGAAGCCAAACGTTAGGCAATATTTGAGTTCTGACATTTTCTACCAGACTCCAATTTACAGTCGGACCATGATCCGGAAGCGATTTGAATGAATCCGAAAATTCCTACACTACAATGACATTACACAGTGCCCACCCCAAAACGACCCAACATTTGACCGACTGTTCAAGGTTAGGCCTGTCATTGACCACTTCAGCAACAACCCAGAGAAAAATGTCAGTGTAGATGAGTCCCTATTGTTGTTCAAAGGGAGGATTAGATTCCGCCAATACCTGCCTAGCAAACGGGCAAGGTATGGAATAAAACTATACAAACTCTGTGAGAGTAGCTCCGGGTATACCCACAAATAACGTGTTTACGAAGGGAAGGATTATAGAATAGAACCCCAAGAATGCCCCCCCTCCCCGTCCTAGGAGTTAGTGGGAAGATTGTGTGGGAATTACTGCATCCACTGCTGGATAAGGGTTACCACCTCTATGTGGATAAGTATTATACCAGCATACCCCTATTCAGGTCCCTAACTGCCAGGGGTACTGCGACTTGCGGCACAGTATGCAAATATCAAAGAGGCCTCCCTAGATCCCTGGTAGGGCAACCACTGAGAATGGGTGAGGAATGAGAATATGCCGGTGGTTAAAGAGGACCTTTCACCGATTATGACAATGTGAACTAAGTATACAGACATGGAGAGCGGCGCCCGGGGATCTCACTGCACTTACTATTATCCCCGGGGGCCGCTCCGTTCTCGCGCTATGCCCTCCGGAATCTTAGCTCAGTAAGTTATAGTAGGCGGAGATTTCAGTCACTAAGTTATGGTAGGCAGAGTCTGCCCTTGTTCTGCTGTAGCGCTGGCCAATCGCAGCACAGAGCTCACAGCTTAGGAGGTAATTTTCTCCCAGGCTGTGAGCTCTGCAATGCGATTGGCCAGCGCTACAGCAGAACAAGGGCAGACTCCGCCTACCATAACTTTGTGACCGAAGATACCGGAGGGCATAGCAGGAGAACGGAGCGGCGCCCAGGGATAATAGTAAGTGCAGTGAGATCCCCGGGCGCCGCTCTCCATGTCTGTATACTTAGTTCACATTGTCATAATCGGTGAAAGGTCCTCTTTAAGTACAAAGAGAAGAGGGACGTCCTTGTACTGACCACCATTCACACTAATGCCAGCTCCCCTGCCGCTGTACGAGGCACCACTACCACTGTCCCCAAACCAGACTGCATCCTCGATTACAACAGGTACATGGGAGGGGTGGATCTTGCAGATCAACTTATGAAGTCCTACAGTGCCACACGAAAAACAAAAGTGTGGTACAAAAAGCTGACCGTACACATTGTACAGATGGCAATGTGCAATGCGTACATCTTATTTCAATCTTCAGGCCACAGAGGAACTTTCCTTCAGTTCCAAGAGGTGGTAATTAAAGCCCTAATTTTTCAAACCCAGTCGGGGGAGGGTCCAAGTACTTCAGGAAGTCAGGGCAACAAGGAAGGGAAGGACCCAAAAAAGATGCAGGGTGTGTCACAAAAGAGGGATAAGGAAAGACACCATTTACCAATGCGAAACCTGCCCTGAAAAACCTGCCCTGTGCATGCAGGACTGCTTCAGAATATACCATACTTTCATGGAATATTACTTTTTATGCTCCCTGAAATATTTCCATTTTATATCTGATTTAGTCCACCTCGCTTGAATACCCACTTTCCAACAACCACTACATATTCTTTTCTGTGAGACACCTGTTTGGTAAAAAGTACCCTTTCCACCACTTAAAATGTTCGAACGGGGGTGCTGTTTCCGAAATGGGGTCACTTTTTGTATATTTTTAATTTCTGGGGACCTCAGAATTTTTTTTAAATGCGACATGGCAGCTAAAATCCATGTCTGCCAATTCAGGCCTGCAAAAACCATATTTTGCAATTTGCCTGTAGAGGCCTACTGTGCGCCAAAACAGCAGCCTACGAGCAAATATGGGGTGTTCGCAAAATGGGGAGAAAATGGTGAACATATTCTGGGGTGCATTTTCTCCTTTAACCCCTTGAGAAAGTGAAAAATTAGGGTCTGCTAGTAATTTTTCATTTTTACAAATGTGTGCTTTGAAATCCTCTCTCTAGTATTTCTGCCTTCTGTGAGACACCTGTTTAGTAAAAAGTACCCTTTCCACCACTTAAAATGTTTGCACGGGGGTGTAGTTTCTGGAAGGGGGTCACTTTTGGGGGTTTCCACTATAGGGCCACCTCAGGGTGTCTTCATATGCGACATAAGCTCCAATTACCATTCCTGATAAATCCTCTCTCCTAACCGCCATATGGTGCTCCTTCCACTCTGACGCCAGCTGTGCGGCCATACATCATTTTTTGAGCAAATATGGGGTGTTGGCGTATTCGGGGGGAAATGGGTAACAAAATGTGGGGTGCATTTTGTCCTGTTACCCCTTGTGAAAGTGAAAAATGTGGGTGTAAAGGAACTTTTTTCTGGAAAATGTCATTTTTTATTTTCACAGACAAGCGTTTCCTAATTCTGTGAAATGCCTGATGGGTTAAAATGCTCACTGCACCTTGAAATATTTCTTAAGGGGTGTAGTTTCCATAATGTTGTCACTTTTTGGGGGTTTCCACTCTAGGGCTACCTCAGGGTGTGTTCAATTGCAAGATGGTGCCTGTGAATTATTCCGGTGAAATCTGCCTTCCAGAAGCTATTTGGTGCCCCTTTCCTCCTGACCCCTGTGGTAGCCCATATAGCAGTTTACAAGCAAATATGGGGTATTGATCTAATCAGGAGAAAATGGTCAATAAATTAGTGGGTACATTTTCTCCAGTTCCCCCTTTTGTTCGTTTTAAAATTATTTTTATTGGTTTTACAACAGAGGGATCGTACATTCGTTGAATGCCCTACCAGGGCGCCTATATAAGAATACAGCTGATACAGTACAATTAAATTGGAAAAAACAATCAAAGAATAAAAGGGAGGGGGGGAGGAAGGTCGGAGGGAGGGAAAAGGAATGGGGTGAGGGCACCAATTATGTTGCAGAAAGGTAGTACTTGGATAAGAATATCTGGTTAAACATTATCGTATGTGTTCACGAACAATACATCGATGATTTGTCAGTTCGAAAAACCTCTATATTCTTTCCAGGGTTTCCAAATCGCCTCAAATCTGTGTGGTGTTTGGGCCTCCCAGTGAGCCATCTGTTCAAGGCGGTACAATTGATCACATCTTTGAATCCATTGTTTTAATGGGGGTGTCTCTATATTATAAGTATTCTGGATGCTGGCAATAAAATCTGACCCAACTTTTGTGTGTCTCTAGGACATCTAAGATCCCCGAACACCCCAAAGAGGCACGCCTTCGGAGAGACCGGAAAAAATATTTTACACACATCAGAAATGACTTTACATATCTTTCGCCAGTAGGGAGCAATCTTAGAGCAATTCCACCATAAATGGCTGTGAGTGCCTAATTCCATCTCACATCTCCAGCAGATCGGGCTGCATTCAGGAAACATACGGTTAATTCTTTGTGGTGTGTAGTACCATTGAGTTAGTACTTTATAGCTGTTTTCTTGTAGTTTGACACACCTGGACACCCTATGGGGCGCCTTCAGGACACTAAGTATTTCCTTTGCTGAGAACTGGATATTTAGTTCACTCTCCCATTTTGAGATGAAGGGGACCTTATCCGGGCGTGTTAGGGCCAATAGAAGGCTGTACAGTGGGATGCGAAAGTTTGGGCAACCTTGTTAATCGTCATGATTTTCCTGTATAAATCGTTGGTTGTTACGATAAAAAATGTCAGTTAAATATATCATATAGGAGACACACACAGTGATATTTGAGAAGTGAAATAAAGTTTATTGGATTTACAGAAAGTGTGCTATAATTGTTTAAACAAAATTAGGCAGGTGCATAAATTTGGGCACTGTTGTCATTTTATTGATTCCAAAACCTTTAGAACTAATTATTGGAACTCAAATTGGCTTGTAAGCTCAGTGACCCCTGACCTACATACACAGGTGAATCCAATTATGAGAAAGAGTATTTTCTCTGAAGAGTAGCAACATGGGGGTCTCAAAACAACTCTCAAATGACCTGAAGACAAAGATTGTTCACCATCATGGTTTAGGGGAAGGATACAGAAAGCTGTCTCAGAGATTTCAGCTGTCTGTTTCCACAGTTAGGAACATATTGAGGAAATGGAAGACCACAGGCTCAGTTCAAGTTAAGGCTCGAAGTGGCAGACCAAGAAAAATCTCGGATAGACAGAAGCGACGAATGGTGAGAACAGTCAGAGTCAACGCACAGACCAGCACCAAAGACCTACAACATCATCTTGCTGCAGACGGAGTCACTGTGCATCGTTCAACCATTCGGCGCACTTTACACAAGGAGATGCTGTATGCGAGAGTGATGCAGAGGAAGCCTTTTCTCCGCCCACAGCACAAAAAGTGCCGCTTGAGGTGGGCTAAAGCACATTTGGACAAGCCAGCTTCATTTTGGAATAAGGTGCTGTGGACTGATGAAACTAAAATTGAGTTATTTGGCCATAACAAGGGGCTTTATGCATGGAGGAAAAAGAACACAGCATTCCAAGAAAAACACCTGCTACCTACAGTAAAATATGGTGGTGGTTCCATCATGCTGTGGGGCTGTGTGGCCACTGCAGGGACTGGGAATCTTGTCAAAGTTGAGGGACGCATGGATTCCACTCAGTATCAGCAGATTCTGGAGACCAATGTCCAGGAATCAGTGACAAAGCTGAAGCTGCGCCGGGGCTGGATCTTTCAACAAGACAACGACCCTAATCACTGCTCAAAATCCACTAAGGCATTTATGTAGAGGAACAAGTACAACTTTCTGGAATGGCCATCTCAGTCCCCAGACCTAAATATATTTGAAAATCTGTGGTGTGACTAGAAGAGACCTGTCCATGCTCGGAAGCCATCAAACCCGAATGAACTAAAGAGGTTTTGTAAAGAGGAATGGTCCAAAATACCTTCAACCAGAATCCAGACTCTCATTGGAACCTACAGGAAGCGTTTAGAGGCTGTAATTTCTGCAAAATGAGGATCTACTAAATATTGATTTCATTTCTTTTTTGTGGTGCCCAAATTTATGCACCTGCCTAATTTTGTTTAAACAATTATAGCACACTTTCTGTAAATCCAATAAACTTAATTTCACTTCTCAAATATCACTGTGTGTGTCTCCTATATGATATATTTAACTGACATTTTTTATCGTAACAACCAACGATTTATACAGGAAAATCATGACGATTAACAAGTTTGCCCAAACTTTCGCATCCCACTGTATATAGGTCCGGAATACCAAGACCCCCATTCATAGGGTGTTGCACCATAAGAGTAAGAGGTAGTCTAGATCTCTTACCACCCCATAGGAATTTTGATAAGATTCCCTGCAATTTTACAAAATAAGCCTTTGGGATTTGGATAGGCAATGCTTGCAGAAAGTATAGAACAGTGGGCAGCAATATTGTTTTAATCAGTGTCCTTCGACCGAACCATGATATAAATGGGATATCCCAAGAACCTAACAGATCTTCTAATCGTTTTTTGGTAATGGTTGGAAGTTGTCCCGAAACAAATTCGAGAAGTCCGGGGTCAATGTTATCCCTAAGAATACTATAGACTTAGTCGTCCATTGAAAAGGGGTGTTTTTTTGTACCGTGGCCATAAATTTCGGCCTCAGGGTCACATTTAGGACTGTGGATTTAGATAAATTCACCGAAAAATTAGATAGGGAGTGGTAAGTCTGGAGAGTAGACATAATTGCTGGAAAGGCTCGGATTGGATTGGTGATAAGTAGGAGTACATCATCTGCGAAAGCAGCTGATTGGTGGGTAATAGACCCTACTTTCATTCCCTCGATTTCAGCATTTTGTCTGAATGATTGAAGAAGCGTTTCTATCACCAGAACAAACAGTAGGGGAGAAAGGGGGCAGCCTTGCTGTGTGCCGTTTGAAATTGCGAATACTGGAGATAGGGTACCATTCACCAGGACACGCGCTGTAGGATTATAATACATTGCCATAACCCCACTTATGCTTAAAGTTTCAGGTCATTATTGAGGAGCGAAATTGGTCTGTAATTTGAGCAGAGTGAGTGGTCCTTATTAGGTTTAGGGATGATGGATATTTGTGCAGACAACATATCTCTGGTGAATGGCTTCCCCTCTCTCGCCTCGTTACAAACTGCCAGTAGCCGCGGCAGTAAGACTTCTGTAAACGATGAGTAGTAAAAGACTGGTAGGCCGTCTGGCCCAGGACTCTTGTTCATTGGAGAGTTTTTTAAGGCTAGTTTCAATTCAGCTAGAGCAGGCATGTCCAAAGTCCGGCCCGCGGGCCAATTGCGGCCCGCGGTCCGGAGTAAAACGGCCCCCCAGAGGTTTGATTAAATCGTTGGTATTCCGGCCCCCGGCCTCTCTCACCTGTCACCACCAGCTACTCACCGGGAGCCCACAGCTTCACAGGAAGAGGCTGCATCAGCAAAGGCCAAATCTCGCGGCGACGTCCAAGATCACGCTAGATTTGGTCTTTGCCTTCACAGAAAAGGAAAGCCGAGATCTCACAACGTCCGAGATCTCGCAGGATTTGGGCTCAGGGAGAAGGAAACCCCAAATCTCAGATGTCACGAGATCTCTGACGTCACGAGATCTCGGACATCGCAAGATTTCGGCTTTTCTTCTCTTGTAAGGCCAGAATATCGGTCATACTGCACATAACATAGAATTGTAATCGATTAAGTTGCAGTTTGTTGAGGTCTCCTACCTCCACGGTCACATTACCCCCAGAGGACATTTATACAGTGTGAAGGTCCCAAATGTAGAAGAAAAAATTTATTAAAACATTTCTGGCTGCGTTCTAGCGCTGAGTTCCAGGTCCAAACATAACAATCAAAGTCATCACCAATTAACGTCGCCTTTCCTTCTCCCTGCGCCTCCACAATTACAGCCACAAGGCCAGAGCGACCATAAGGGCTATTGAGCCTATTTGAGTCTATTGAGGAAAAAAAACACACACTTGCAGGCTGGGCTGTGAACTAAAGCAGAAAAGGGGGCATAATCCGAATCAGTGGTAGCAAGCTGTCATACCCTTCATTAACCCCTCACTGTACGTCACTGGGCTAGAATCTGATTATCTGATTGTGCTCCTAGTACTCTCTACAAATAACTTCTCCCCATCTGGCCAATTTTTATAATGGCAACTACAAATAAGAAACGAAAAGTTGACAGTGAGGGACGCCGCTTCCAGGACAGGTGGAAAGTGGAATATTTTTTCACTGAAATACGGAATCACTATGTTTGTCTAATATGCCAAGAGACTGTGGCTGTTAATAAGGAATTTAATGTCAAGAGACACTACCAGTCGAGACACAGCACATACGTCAAGCTAACAGGGCGCGACCGCAGTGACAAGGTGAAGCAACTTGAAGCTGTTTTAATGTCAAAATGAAAATGCCACAAGGGCTAGCTATGAGGTAGCAACGTTAATTGCTAAAAATTGCAAATCTTTTGCTGAGGGTGACTTTATTAAAGAATGCGTTATGAAAATGGTGCAAAATATCTGTCCCGAGAAGAAGTCAGAGTTTTCCAAAATTTGCCTGGCTCGTAACACTGTAGCACGGAGAGTAGAAGAAATTTCATCAGATATTAAGTTAACGTCAAAAGGCGTTGATTTTGACTTCTTTTCAATAGCCTGTGATGAAAGCACGGACCTCTCCGACACAGCTCAGTTGCTGATTTTTCTGAGAGGGGTGGACGATGAAATGAATGTGACTGAAGAGCTACTTGACCTCCAGAGCCTTAAGGACCAAACAAGAGGAACAGATTTATTTGTTTCTGTTAGTTCTGCCATAGATGACATGAAACTGCCTTGGAACAAAGTTACTGGGATAATTACTGATGGGGCACCTGCCATGGCTGGTGAACGAAGTGGATTATCAACCCTAATCTGTAACAAGGTGATCGAAGAAGGAGGCAAAGCTATTAAACTGCATTGTATCATTCATCAACAAGTTCTCTGTGCTAAACATCTCAAATATGACCATGTTATGAAACTGGTGCTAAAGACCATTCATTATATTCGCTCTAGAGCCCTGTGCCACCGCCAGTTTAAACAGTTTCTACTGGATATCCAGGCTGAATACGAAGATGTTTTATATCATAACGATGTAAGATGGCTCAGTCGAGGGTCTGCACTGCAGCGTTTCTACTCTCAGAAAAGAAATTGGAGAATTCTTGGAAACAAAGGGACAACCGATGCGAGAACTATCTGATCCTATTTGGCTGGCTGATTTAGGGTTTCTAGTCGACATAACAAAGCATCTGAATGTACTGAACACGAGTCTTCAGGGCAAAGATGCAGCGGTGAACCAGCTTTATTCACACCTCAAAGCCTTTGGAACAAAGCTGCAACTTTTCCAAAAGCATTTGGCACAAACACCGCCCAATACCATTCATTTTTCAGCGTTGCAGGAAATAATGAACAGTTTTCCACAGGATGATATCAGTGCACAAGCGAGCAGGTATGCAGCAGACATCGTATCTCTTGCTGGGGAGTTTAGACGTGGCTTTCAAGATTTTTCAGCTATTGAAAAGGGGATCACCCTTTTCTCCTCTCCATTCTCTGTTGACCCCGACAATGCTCCAGATCAGCTGCAGCTCGAGCTCATTGACCTGCATTGTGACAGTGAGTTACGCAGTCGGCACCAACAGCTCTCTCTTGTGAAAGAGCCGTTTTAAAGAGATTCGAACATTGGCAAAGAAAATGCTGAGCTTGTTTGGCTCAACATATTTGTGTGAGAAGACATTCTCTGTTATGAACCTTAACAAGAATCGCATGCGGACAAGACTAAGTGACTCTCACTTGCGTGATATATTGCGCATCAAAACCACAGCCTTTGAACCAGATCTAGCCTATCTGCTGCAGTCCAGATCTCAGTTTCACCCTTCACATTAGTGCAGGCAAGATTTTTTTCAGTTGAGATGAATACATTGTAAAATCTCAGTTAAAGGGAACCTGTCATCAACTTTATGCTAATCTCACTGAGGGCAGCATAAATTAGTGACAGAAATGCTGATTTCAGCGGTGTGTCACTCATGAGCTGAAAGTAAGTGGTTGCTGAGAACCAGCATCATAATCATTGCAGCCCAGGCCTTGAAAAGAGTCACGGCCACCTGAGAAGAGTCCTGGTTATTCATAAACTCCTGCTCTCCCCACCTATCTGCTGATGATTGGCAGTTCTCTCCTAGAGAGAAAGGGGGAAAACTAGGTAGAAGACGGTCAGTCATCAGCAGGTGGGCATGGAGAGCAGGAATTCATGAATAACCAGGACTCTTCTCAGGTGGCCGTGACTCTTTTCCAGGCCCAGTTTGCAATGATTGTGATGTTGGTTCTCGGCAACCACTTACTTTTAACTTATAAATGACAGACCCCTGAAATCAACTCACCTGTCTCTACTTTATTCTGCCTTTAGCATAGTATGGGCGGAATAAAGTTGATAACAGGTTCCCTTCAATGTCAGTTGGTCAATCAGTTATAAATATATTTGAACATATGTGCATACTTGGTGTTATGTTCCTGTTCACATTTTTGGAATTTAAAAGTTAACAGACAACCTTGTAATGTACTGTTTCCGACATATTTCTGCCTCCTGTTTTTTATATTGAAGGCAGAGTGATTTAACACCTGTTTAGATTTGTCATCCAAGTCACAAAATGAAAAGGTATGCCGTTTGCAAAAACATTTGCATAAAATAGTTAATTCGCATGTAATTTTAATGGTTCAAAGAATGTTGGGCAAAATGGTCGGCCCTCGTACATGTTCACTTTATCAAATCTGGCCCTCCTCGAAAAAAGTTTGGACACCCCTGAGCTAGAGTATGTGGGGAGGATAGTTTTGCAGCTTGTTCTTTAGTTAAAGTAGGGAGATTAATAGTATCTAACCAGTTTTGAATGAGTAGTTTTTTCCCACTAATTTGGGACGCGGTTGGATTAGCTTGTAAATTATATAGTTGGCTGTAATAATTACAGAACTGTTCAGCAATTAATTCTGTTTTATAGACTGCCTGCGAGTTCTGGGATTTTATATGAGAGATGTAGGAGGTTATTTTTCGTTTTTTAATTTGAGACATTAGATCTGCTAATTTAGATTTATATTGAGTGGATAGAAACAGTTTTGCTGTGTTGGCATTTAGTATATTTTTTAGTTCTGATCTTAGGGTGTCCAGGTGTGCCAAAGTGTCTTCATTTAATGAACGCCTATGCTGCGACTCCAATTTAGAAATAGCTGAGGTGAGTTCCTCTATTCTCTTTAGTTTCTGTTTTTTAACATGGGAACCCAAAGCAATTAGGTGGCCTCTTATAACAGTTTTGTGGGCATCCCACAGTACCGCTTGAGATAAGTCTGCTGATTCATTCAAGGTGAAATATTCCTCTATCAGATCTGCTAATTTTGGGATACTGGAGCTATTCAGTAGTGTTTCATTTAACCTCCATCTATATTCCGTTTTGGGCATGCTAGGGATAGAGCATGTGAGGAGGACTGGGGCATGATCTGACAGAAGAATATTCCCAATCTTGGACGAGGCACAATATTGGAGTGCTTGCGTACTAAGGAAGATGTAATCTAACCTCTGGTAAGAGCAGTGAGCAGAAGAAAAATAGGTATAGTCTTTCTCGTTGGAATGCATTGCCCTCCAGACGTCTATAACACCCTGTTGGGAAAGTGCTTTTTTTATCTTACAAAGCGATATTTTTGACATGGATGAGGATCCAGTGGAAGAATCAAGGTTAGGGACTAATGCGACATTAAAGTCGCCGCCTAGGATGACAATGTCCTCAGCAAAATTCTCAAGTTTTTTTTATGTTTTCTAGAAACCATGTGGTTTGTGCAGTGTTAGGTACATATATTACAAAAAGTGAATAATTGGGGACCTATCAATCCCTTTACAAAGATATATCTACCATCCCTATCCACTAAAGTGTCTTGAAGAGTAAACAGAGTGTTTTTATGGATGGCAATGCTGACCCCTTTTGTGGCCGTGGATGGAGAAGTGCTATGAAACCACTGGCTATAAAGCAAATGAGATAGCTTTGGAACATGGTTTGTGCGAAAATGGGTTTCCTGTAGTAAAGCTACCTGCACTCTCAACTTATGTAAATAATGACATACTTGGCTCCTTTTAGAAGGTGCGTTTAAGCCTCTGACATTGTACGTACATATCTGTAAGCTAGCCATACATCTTTACACCTAGGTCGTGAACCAACAACCATACCTGAATCCAGTACCAGTAATGCGCGCAACAATAGGAGGGGGGGAGGAAAGGAGTAGGATAAAGGAGGGAGGACCTACAGTAAAGAAAAGGAAAAAAACAGTAGTAACAGTTAGTTACAGTATAACATCTAACGTGGGGTCTCCACATACGAGACATTTGAACTTGGGAGTGGGTCTACAGTGGGTGGACTGAGTCCCCACTTAAGCTAGCTGTCGTGGGAAATAAAGACAACTGATCGGATAGACCCGAGAAAACATTGGTGGCAGAAAAAGGTGACTTGCTATGAATAAATGCAATTATCTCTTTCGCCCCTGGGTGTCACCCTTTGAATAGAAAATCTTTTACCACAACCTTTAACCAATAAAACTCAGCACATATTGAACTCTCACAATCTGTTGAGGAGACAGTAATACTTGAGGAGAGTGAATTTAGAAGTAGCCTTCCAGCACATTAAATACATAACTTAGGCTAGAGAAGGAGGAAATGCAAGGATAGTTATGCAGGAACCTCATATAGTAAAACTTGCCAGAAACATGACATGGGTTCCTGTTTCACATTTAACAAGAGATAATGTGACCCAGCATTCGTAGGTCACCAGAGACACTTTGTACAGACGGTGTTTCAGATCCGTCCCATGTTGATGCGTCCTCAGACGAGTAGTCGTCCCTGGGTTTTCTTTGATTTCTGCCGCTTATTTGTTCCTTCCTGCCAGGAATCCCTTACAGGTAGTGAAGGTAATGAGGCCAAATTTTGTGCAGCGCACCAGTCCTGAACATCCAGATCTTTAATGTCCAGAACATCACACACCCTCTGCAAATCAGCTTGTGATCTGATAACTTGTTTTCTAATTGGTGTGTTGATTAGTAATCCGAAAGGGTGAAGCCATCGATATGTTAGCTTTTTTTGCTGTAGAATGTCCAGGAGAGGTTTCAGGTGCCGTCTCTTCCTGAGAGTCATGGGCGATAAGTCCTGATATAGTGTAATGACGGAACTTTCAATGTCCACCGTTTTATTGTTTCTAGTTGCTGCAAGGATTTGTTATTTTGCTATAAAGCTGGTCATGCGGCAAATGACATCCCTAGGAGGATCTTGTGGCTTTGGGATTGACCGCAGTGCCCTATGGACTCTGTCCATCTCTAGCTTTTCTGGAAGACAGTCTGGTACAAGGCGGGAGAAAAACAACACCACCTCTTGTTTCAGGGACTCCATTGAAACCGACTCAGGGACCCCTTTGAGCCTTATATTATTTCTTCTACCCCTGTTGTCTTAGTCCTCCACTAGGGCATATAAATAGTTAACGTGGGCCTGTGCATTGTCCATACTGATTGCCACTTGCTCCCCAAATTCAATGAGGGATTGCTGTCCAGATTCTAGTGCTTCCACTTGCACTTAGCTGATGTATATCCTGCTTGATTTCAGATAAATCCTGCCTGAGTGGCTCTAAAGCGTTGTGCAGGAGGTCTCTCATGAAGACTCTGGACAGAGGTAAGTCGTATGCTCTTGCTGTCTCCTCTGTATCGCTATCTCTCTCCCCCTCTGAGTCAGCGTCTTTACCTACAGTTAGAGCCGGTCGGCGTGCGGTCGCCATCTTGGATTCTGACCTCACTTCAGTTTTCCTCACAAATCTGTCCAGATCGCTTCAGCCTCCCAGGTGTTTCTTTAGGTTTGTCCTTGCCGATCTTTTCCATTTTGTGCTTTAAAAATTGTTGTAATATGCTCAAAAGGGCTCGGTCAGCAGCAGAGCTCTTCACTCAGCCTGCATTTTTGAAAGTGAAAAATTTGGTCCTAAAATCCATTTTTCTGGGGGAAAAAATAAATTTTTCATTTTCACAGCCAATTCCATGATTTACCTTGGAGGACAAAGTTATCTCTACACATCTTGAAATAATCCTTGAGGGGTGTAGTTTCCATAATGGGGTCACTTTTGGGGATTTCAAATCTAGGGGTACCTCAGGGTGTCTTCATATGCGACATAGCTCACAAAAGAAAATCCTGCAAAATCTTGCCTCAAAAAGCCCTTTGGCGCTACTTCCCTTTTGGACCCTGACATGCACCCATACATCATTTTTTGAGCATATATTGGGTGTTGGCGTATTCAGGGGAAAATGGGTAACAAAATGTGGGGTGCATTTTTTCCTGTTACCCCTTGTGAAAGTTAAAAATGTGCAAAAAATTTATATTTTTCATTTTCACAGCCAAGCGTTTCCTAATTCGCACCTTAATATATTTCTTGAGGGGTTTAGTTTCCAGAATGGGGTCACTTTTTGGGGGTGTCCATTGTAGGGCGACCTCAGGGTGTCTACATATGCGACATAGCTCCCAATTTCCATTCCAGCTAAATCCGCTCTCCAAAAGCCATGTGGTGTTCCTTCCACTGTGAAGCCTGCTGTGCGCCCATACTTCGGTTTTTGAGCACACATGGGGGTGTTTCTGTAAACTCCAGATTCAGGGTAATAGATTTTGAGTTTTGTTTGGCTGTTAACCCTTAATGTGTTGAAGAAAAAATAGATTCAAATGTAAAATCTGCTAAAAAAAAGGGAAATTTTGAAATTTCATTCCCATTTTCCCATTTTCTTGTGGGGCACATAAAGGGTTAACAAAGTTTGTAAAATCAGTTTTGAATAGCTGGAAGGGGTGTAGTTGCTAAAATGTGCTGATTTATGGGTGGTTTCCTATATGTAAGCCCCAGAAAGTGACTTCATAACTGAAATGGTCATGAAAAAATTGGGGTTTGGAAATGTTCTTAAAAATTTTAAGATTTGCATCTAAACTTCTAAGCCTTCTAACGTCCTCAAAAAATAAAGTGTCATTTTCAAAATGATTCAAACATGAAGTAGACATATGGGGAATGTAAAGTAATTACTATTTTGAAGGTATTACTATCTATTATAAAAGTAGGGAAATTGAAATTTGCTAATTTTTCCATTTTTTGGGTAAATTTGTTATTTTATTTTATATAAATAAAAATGAAATTTTTGACTCCATTTTACCACTGTCTTGAAGTACAATATGTGACAAGAAAACAATCTCAGAATGGCCTGGATATGTAAAAGCGTTTTAAAGTTATTACCACATAAAGTGACACATGTCAGATTTGCTAAAAATAGCCTGGTCCTTAAGGTGAAAAATGGCAGGGTAGTTAAGGGGTTAATTTTAAAATCAAAGTTTTTCTAAACTTTGGACCGAATTCTGCTTCAGATGCTTCTCCTCACGCAACACTACTTATTTACATAAAGTTGCACCAGCTCTTAAAATCATAATGTTCTTGTATTCCTGGTAAAATAATTGAATATTACATAATGACATCAATGACACATTATAAACCAAAACTAGGTCACCGATCACACACCCTGAACACACCCATACCATCAATGTATATATAATAGCGCACCAGTAAGATCCCTGCATCACCAGAAGACAATACACAGTGCATCATCCAGGTATATACCAAAGCTTCTACTCTTATCTGGAAGAAAAGATGTTATATAATTTCACCAATATGATAGGTATGTACTAACATCACAGAGGGGCCTCACTTTGGGGCTGGTTCATACCTCTACATGCACTTCAATACGAAGGATCCAGAGATTGGTTCTACCAACTCTTAGATTATAAAGCAGGATCAGGCTCCCATTGCAGATTCTTATCCATTATTTTCTTCTATTGCCTTTCAAATGAGGAGGGAAAGTCCTTCCTAAAATCTTATCACCCACTGGAAAGCAGTTTGAAGCCAACCAGAGCTGATAGCTGACTTGTCTTTTCTTGTTTGATTGTAAGGTTTGTCCCATCAGTTGGGGAATATGGATAACATGGAATCTTCTTCATTATGGGGGACTCAGCATGTCCATGTGTTACATGGATGCATATTCACTTGTATTGCTGACATGTAATACCACATTTCTCCTGAAGTGGCCACTGCAGGGAAACTGAGCGGCCACATTGTGCTTCCCCTACAGATCACCAGAGATTAGAGAAGCTGCACCCACATCCATCAGTAGATTGTGGATGTGACTTCAATCTGAAATGAAGTTGTCATACTTAAAAAGATCTAACTGATTTACTAAAATGTGCCATCATGGTGTGTGTGTTGGGAGTGGGGAAGCAACTTGGTTCAAGAACAGACAAAGTGTGAATCCTATAAGTATATTTGCAGACCTCTCGTAATGTTTGATCACTCTAATCAATTCAATTCATTATTTACAGGAAAAAAGTTAGACCTCCCAGTTAAACATGACACGAACAATCACATTGCTGCTGATATCCCTAGGTGAGTTGCACATATGATATGTTTGTATACTATTGGTTCTTACTGCAAATTACATCCCCAAGTAAAAGCATTGGTTTTTACTTTTTATTTTACTAGTATTTCATTGTCACTCGGGTCTCTGTAGATAATCAATGAAGAGTTTAGATTTCAGACTCTAGCAGCTCTTTCTCTCCCTTTCAGAGCAGGAAGTCTCAGCACAATCTCAAGAACAATTTATTTGCTGAACTATATGATACCAATCAGCTACATACAACTAAACCCTTACCTCTCTATGTTTCTGAAGCTGATGAATCTTCCTTAATACTAGCTAGGACCAGCAAGGAATACAGCAGTGTCACCAAGTAGATTGTCCTCAAAAGGTGGAACCCACAAAATCATGTCCGATTGGCGAAACTCAATACATTGTAGGAACATATAGTGACATTCATTAGGTCATTACCATCTGCTGTAAGAGAAATATAAACCTTCCCGTAACAGACCATAGTCTCTCAAAATTTCTTATAAAATGTTTGCATCCTTACAGGCAGTGGTACAGTCAGCGTCTGGTCCTTGGTGGGCAATGAAAGTATTCAGTAGTCTCATCTCTTCTGTCTGCTCATTAGAAGAATATTTCACACTTAGACAGATGAGTAGGTAGACGTTCCTTGATACTAATAAATTCACAGCCTGATGAACGTTTAGAAATAAACAAAACAAACCTTTATTATAGTCAGTTTAAAAGGGGGCAAAAAGCCTATATGTCACAGTCTGTGACTATCAGGCAACCAGTCTCAAAAATGCACAGAGAAGGGTCATAAATAAATCCTCTGTGCAATTGAGGGACCGGGCTAAAAATCTGGCTTGCTAGCTGATAGTTGCTAATGTGCAAGTCCGAATTTGGAGCACGGAAATCAGTGTAAATTGACGCTAGTGTGTTTCTAGCCGGTGATTCTATTAGATGTATGTGCAGGTGCGGTTGTGCCACCTGGTTCATAGGTCGCGTGATGCTAAATACAGTTGGTCGCACTGTCTCTACATAGGTAAAGTCTCTGAGGACATATCCACACACTATAATGTAGTGCAGTGTTCAGACCAGCCTATTTGTATAGCTGCGGCCAGTATATGAGTCACAACCCTGCATCTGTAGCCAGTGTATTAAGGCTATACACAATCACTCATAGCCAGTATATTTTGGCTCCATTCATGCATCACATACACACTCTAAGGCTTCAGGGTAAAATATTGCATCAAGTGCACCCTGCCTAGAGAGCCGTGCTCCAATAGATAGCAGCAGCTCTACGCGTTTCCACGCAACAAGTAGTTGTCACGTATCTTCAGGAGCTTGTATGCCTATGTCAGGACAAAGTGCCACACTGTAGCGTGTTATGGCTCCGGCGTTGTAATGGCCGCTGCTCATTAGAAGACAGATACTTCCAAATAATTATTTAAGGTGAGGCAGGGACATAGCATTATGGATAATTTGCTAAGTTTTAACGAGGACCCCTGTGGTGACCAGACCCCATTGTATCTCCTACCTCAGTAGTCCCTCTCATACCTTTCACTTGTTGGACTGCTGACAGCACTAGGTACTAGTTTCCATATGTTCTTTGAATTTTTCTTTACATGAACTTAGCATTTTTATTTTCATTTTGCAGGTGTGCTCCTTGCTCTGGTAACAGCACAATCAATACCTGGTAAGGATTAGTTACTATAAGTATTCGATTTTACTTTCTCCACATGGAGTCTCTAGTTCCCGGGTAACAGTCCATTAGTCAAAGTGACAGCTGCTGCTCCGGCCATAAAATGGGCTCAGAATTGTTGTTTCTTCAAATTGAAACCATCATTCCCAATGAGACTTTCTATTAGTGGTGACATTGTAACATACCAATAAACCATTAACTCGCCCTCACAAAACAACAGATGGGATAAAGGCAACCAGTGTATAATACTAAACTATATTATACTATACTGAGTCGATGAAAGTGTCCAAAGAACAAGACTGAATCTTCTACAGTCTAGTTTAAGGGGTTGTCCATGTTCAGAGCTGAGCCCGGACATAACCCCTTTTTCCCTCATTCAGCATGAATGAGTGGCGCATCGGAGCATTTCACGCTCCAATGTTTCCCCTTGTCCTTCGGTGCATAGCGCAGGGCAAGGGCTTTTTCTTTTCCTCCGGTGAGGTACCGGGTCTCACTATGGGTGTCCTAGGCAGAGACTTCCACCTAGCAGTGAGCCCGGTGACGTCACCAGCACTAATGGCCGGTCTTTACTGCTTCCCTAGCACACGCAGGTGAATTACATCACTGGGTATGGATAGTTGGTTTGGTCTTACCTTTTATGAACCATTATATAAAAAACATCTTCCTTCATAAAGATCTTTAATAAAAGAAGAACTTTCTGCTGAAGAATGTGACTCCATCAACTATCCGTACCTAGTGGTCTCACACCTCTGGTGTCTCGGAGCAATGCTATCAGCCGAGGCCTCACACTATACCTGGATTCCTTGGTTTATATATCTGGACTGGCATTTCAGCACACACCTGGTTTTCCAGATAAAGGAATGCAATGGGACAATCCTTGCTCTTTCGACACTTCCATAGCAATTCGGCATATGTGCATATTGTACATTGTTTGCCGTTATCACCGACATTATTTTATTAGTTTATTGTTTAGTTTTTTTGATTACTTAAAGGGGTTTTCCAATCCCACCTAATTTACACCAGGGTCGGGAGAGTGTGTAAATGAAATAAAAAGAGCCACTGACGGTGTCCCTAAGCTGCACATCAACAGCCAAGGGTCCGACTGATCCTATAAAACAAAGGCTGCTTTAAGAAACAGCGCCCCCTCCTGTCCATGGAATAGAGCCGATACTACAAACATCCTCTGGAAAGGCATGGCACTACACTTTACTACACTCAGACATTCTTTTAACTTGTTCTTAATTCTTCTTTTTCAGACTGTACAGATGGCAAAGTATATACTGATTGTGGGACCAACTGTCCACCAACCTGCGATAACCCGGATCCTGTATGCGATAAAATGTGTGCTCCAGGTTGTTTCTGCCCAAAGGGCACTGTAGAAAATATCAGGGGTGAATGTGTGGAAAAGGATAAGTGCTGACTCTGAAGCGGGAACACAACATATTCCAATTGTGCCAATAACTGCCCTGGTGTTGTATCTCCCCCAAATTGCCTTAGAATAGAATTTAGGCTAGGCTGTGCATGTAAACCCAACTACGCGCTCCTACCTAACAGCAAGAGATGTGTCCTTCCACAGGATCTCCCCAAGTTGGCTCCAACAAGTAAACCATCCCATGTGTGTCTTATTAGCAATCATCAAAATTGAAAGTTTGAGATGTGTCTGATGAAAATAAAATGATTGCCGACATTGGTTTTATCTATTTTCATTGATTCATTAAAAAGCGATCTGGTATCTTTGACACTGACCAATCAGATCACAATCCGTCTATATTGTTGTGAAATTGACCAGATTAAAGTTAGTGGTGGTCCCCATCCTACCACCATGACCTGGATTTCAGTAAATCCATTATGAATGATACATGTAGGAAAACAGAGCATGGATATGCATGGGCCAATATATGAAGGTCTAGGGCAGTGTTTCCCAACCAGTGTGCCTCCAGCTGTTGCAAAACTACAACTTCCAGCATGCTCGCACAGCCAGAGGCTGTCCGGGCATGCTGGGAGTTGTAGTTTTGCAACAGCTGGAGGCACACTGGTTTTGAAACACTGGTCTAGGGGAGCTATAAACATGGCCAAGCCAGTGATTCTCGCTCATCTGCATGGCCACCTCTGTCTGATATTCCAGTCCAAGTTCTGGTATCGATAGGATTTACTACAGACTAAATACATGTGATGGACCAATCTACAGATTATAGCAGGACCTGGATGGACCACGATATGCATCATAGAGTAAAAATGCTTATGTTCCTCAGTAGACCCATGTATAGAGGGTCAAAATCTTATCCTGAACAGAAGATTGGGGTGCAGTAGACTGAATTGTACGTAAATATGATCGCACTGCAGATATTCCTGAAGTCCTCTTTCACACCATGCGGTTTTACAGGAGTTTTACAAATACTCATAAAATTCCTCCTTTCATCCAAACCTATAAAAACCAAGGGGTCGTAGACTAGTGAAGCACATTCACATATATGTCCCATAAAGAGGTTTATTGTACTCACAAAGTTACACTTGTAATCAGCATATCAGAATATAACATCTCCACACTGCCCGACCCGGGTTTCACTGCTTGAGCTTCGTCAGGGGCGTCTACTTAGGGCTAAGTACAATAAACCTCTTTACGGGACATATATGCTTCACTATTCTACGACCTCTTGGTTTTTATAGGTTTGGATGAAGGGAGGAATTCTATGAGGACTTATATTTCGTGCCGTGCTTGGATCTGATGGTGTAAAACCACATGGTGGATAGAGGACTTCAGGAAAATCTGCAGCCCGATCCTATTTTCATACAATTTGGATTTAAAGTAACCTTGACCCACATCACTATACTAGGATCTGCAGCATGAAAAGTCCAGGTAACGTATCAGAGACCTTTTTTTTCCTTTTTTCTTTCTGCAGTAGACTGAAGACTGTTTGATATAACCATATTGAGCTTCATGGAGATAGAGTCAATATAATGCAATGTATAACTATTGGAGCTGCACATGGCATTATATCCTCCAGGAGCTCACAGAGCAAAATAAGGTTTACCGACTGAGAGATCCTAAACATGTACTATGGCTTGTTTGCTAATTCTCATTTTGTCTGTATACAGGAGCTCTGTATTCCTGATGAATGATGTACTTTTGGCTGCCTCCACTAGGGGGAGCTAACTGCATTTGGATGTATACAACTAGCATTGAACTCATCGGCGGCTGTATATATATGAATGCTGGCATTTCCCCCTAGTGGTGAATGCAGATACCTGCAGTCACATTGTCTCAGCAAGCAAAGAGGCAGTTTATTGATGGGCACTTTATGGCCACGGGATCCAGAGCAGTTTGGTGCTCTACTTCTATTCCTTCTGCCTTAGCAACACCATAGAGCTATAGGGTTTGGTTCCTCAGTTAGGTTCGACATGTCTGCTGCAGTTGCTAAAGGCTTCAAGCAGAATTTGAAAACCTCAGACTCTTAGGGATACAATTGTTGAGAACGGTTCCAGAGTCACAGGAGCGGTCATACTTCCCTGTGGCTCCGATGCAGAGTGTTTACAGAAGCAAGCTGCATACAGTAGAGCATGGGTAGGCAACCTCCGGCTCTCCGGGTGTTGTGAAACTACAACTCCCAGGGGACACCCTAAAACATTTAATGTGAAAATGGCTTAATGTACCATAATGTGCCTAAACCTCAATCAATTGCCTTGAAACTTTGCACAACCTCAGATCTCAGCTTCCCAAACCTATCCTGGAAGCTTCATAGATACCCACAAGGCAAATGAGTGACATTAAGCTTGTTTTTTGGGGAGCTTAACCTCTTACGGACACAGGGCGTACAGGTACGCCCTGTGTATTTCCGATCAGTGTCGCACGGCGGGCGGTGATCAGAACGGGGTGCTTGCTGAAATCATTCAGCAGGCACCCTGTGACAATGCCGAGGGTGGTCCTGTGACCCCCCATATCGGCGATCGCTGCAAACCGTAGGTCAATTCAGACCTGCGGTTTGCAGCGTTTCCGGGTCATTCGGGTCTCTGGTGACCCGATGACCCGGAATAGGAGGGTGATCGGTGGTGTAATATACACCACCAATCACCCTCCGTAGATCCTGTGAGGTGGCGGTGACGCCACCTCTCAGGATCGCCTGTGATTGGCTGGACGGACTGGTGGACGGATCGCCGCTCTCCCCGCCCACAGACTTCCTTGGGAGCGATCCGCTGCGATCCGCTGCCACCCGTGGCCCCTGAGCCACTATAAAGTGCCATCTGGCACATAAACATTTAGGGAAAGCTTTAGGTTAGGCAGGGAGAGCACCCAGATCTGAGGGTGTCTGAGGTCCACAGCACCCCAGGGGTGCTGCAGCTTGCCACCCCCCACACATTTTTTTTGTGGGTGCGCTGACTGTGGCCGGCACTCTTAGCTGTAAAAGAGCGTCTGGCCACTGTTTAGCACATCGCCCACCCCACCGCAGGGTATACGTAAAAACACACCGTCCCCCCACACATACACACACTAAATAAAGTTTTACACACACACTACCCTTTAGCGTTAGAAGATGGCCCGCCGGATGTTCTCGGCCGAGGAGGCATATGCTTAGTTGCTCTCCGACTCCGAGAGCCCCAGTGAGGACGAGAATGACCCCATTTTCCTGTTGTCATCCTCATTCTCCTCATCATCTAGTGATGATGATGAGCCCTCAAGGCGGTGGAGCCAGGAGCCCCCCATGCCAGGGACCCTGTGGCCCACAGTAGTATGAGCAGCCCTGGGGCTCGTACTAGTTCTCCGGCCACCAGACATTTCAGCAAAATTCTCTGTCCAAAATCCCAATGGCGCTCCTTCTCTTCTGAGCCGTGTAGTTCACCCGCAGATCACTCTACATCCACATATGAGGTATTTTCTGACTCAGAAAAAATTGGGCTACGAATTTTGTGGTGCTTTTTCTTCTTTTAAGACTTGTAAAAATGAAATAAAAGGGGCTACAAGAACATGTTAGTGTAAAAAAAGGAGATTTTGAATTATCTCCTCCACTTTGCAGCTATTCCTGTGAAACACTTAAAGGGTTAACAAACTTTCTGAATGTCATTTTGAATACTTTGAGGGGTGAAGTTTTCAAAACGGGGTCATTTATAGGGGTTTTCTAACATAAAGTAGACATATTGAATATGCGAATCAATATATAATTTATTTGGCATGTCCATTTTTCTTACAAGCAGAGAGTTTCAAAGTTAGAAAAATGATAAATTTTCCAATTTTTCATGACATATTGGAATTTTGACCGTCCACGGGCTCTTCCTTCACCATCTCCAGAGTGTGATAAACAGCTGGAATCGGCAAACACGTCCAAACACATCTGTATCTAATCCTAACATGTATGTGTGCCTGATACAGAGCCTGTTGTGTGCGATACAGCCTTCTGAAGTGTGTATCTAATCCCATCTTCTATGATACAGCCTGCTGAGCTGTGTATCTAATCCCATCTTCTATGATACAGCCTGCTGAGCTGTGTATCTAATCCCATCTTCTATGATGCAGCCTGCTGAGCTGTGTATCTAATCCCATCTTCTATGATGCAGCCTGCTGAGCTGTGTATCTAATCCCATCTTCTATGATACAGCCTGCTGAAGTGTGTATCTAATCCCTTATGCACACAACCGTATCCATTTTGCAATCCACATTTTTTGCAGTCACATTGAGTTCTATGGATTTGAGGTCCTCATTTTGAGGACCAGAATAGGACATGTTCTGTCTTTACTGGAACTGACATACGGATGTAGAAAACACACTGAGGACGTCCCTGTGCTTTCCACATCCGTATGTCAGTTCTGTGAAAGATAGAACAGGTCCTATTCTGGTCCTCATAATGCAGATCTAAAACCTATAGAACTCAATGGGAATGCAAAAAAAAATGTGAATCGCACACGGACAGTAACCTTATTTAGTGGATCCGCAATTTGCAGACCACAAAACAGATACGGTTCTGTGCACAAGCCCTATCACTTATACTCAGCGCACATAACAGTGACATCCACAGGGCTAATATAACAGTGATGTCCAAGGTGCCCCCATAACAGTGACGTCCAAGGTGCCCGCATAACAGTGACGTCCACAGTGCGTCCATAACAGTGACATCCATTCCCCCCTTGTGCCATCCAGTGCCCCTGTTTGCCATCAAATGGCTCTCATTGTGCCATCCAGTGCCCTCATTGTGCCATCCAGTGCCCTCATTGTGCCATCCAGTGCCCTCATTGTGCCATCCAGTGCCCTCATTGTGCCATCCAGTGCCCTCATTGTGCCATCCAGTGCGCCATCCAGGGCCCTCATTGTGCCATCCAGGGCCCTCATTGTGCCATCCAGGGCCCTCATTGTGCCATCCAGGGCCCTCATTGTGCCATCCAGGGCCCTCATTGTGCCATCCAGGGCCCTCATTGTGCCATCCAGGGCCCACTGTTTGCCATCCAGGGCCCACTGTTTGCCATCCAGGGCCCACTGTTTGCCATCCAGGGCCCACTGTTTGCCATCCAGGGCCCACTGTTTGCCATCCAGGGCCCACTGTTTGCCATCCAGGGCCCACTGTTTGCCATCCAGGGCCCACTGTTTGCCATCCAGGGCCCACTGTTTGCCATCCAGGGCCCACTGTTTGCCATCCAGTGACCCACTGTTTGCCATTCAAAGTGCCAACTTTCTGCCATCCATTGCTCCCCTTGTGCCATCCAGTTCCCCCGTTTGGGGGCACTGGATGGCAAACGGGGGAACTGGATGGCAAACAGGGGGCACTGGGTGACACCATGAGGGCACTGGATGGCAGAATGGGGGCACTGGATGGCAGAATGCCATCCAAAGTGCCCCCATTCTGCCATCCAGTTCCCCTCTTGTGCCATCCAGTGCCCTCATGGTGTCACCCAGTGCCCCCTGTTTGCCATCCAGTGCCCCCTGTTTGCCATCCAGTGCCCCCTGTTTGCCATCCAAAGTGTCCCCTGGGACATGCACAGCATAGCGATCAGCCTCTGTGGCTGATCGCTATGCTGTCACTCCTGCACAGCGCTTACATCGCGCTGTGCTGGAGTCAGTACAGGCTTCACATAGAAGCCTGTACACTGCAGAGAGCGGACGGCAGTCCCAGACATGCGCACTATGATTTAGCATAGTGCGCTTGCGTTGTAAGTGAAGACGGCCGGGCGTAGCATTCTTTTGCAGGAGGCGGTGACGTCATTCATGACGATCCGTCTCCTGAACAAGAAAGGAAGAGAATTCCGGAAGAGAAGAAGATGAAGACTCACCAGAAGACAAGAAAGCCCGACAGGGGCAGTCACATGACCGGGTGATGGATCTTGGAACCGGCTGCGCTGTGGAAGGTAAGTATGTGCTCAATAATCTTTCCTCCACAGGTTAGCTTTTAATCCAAAAAAAAAAAGGTTAAGCCAGGATAACCCCTTTAACCGCCTCACGTCCGCCCATAGGATATAAACGTCCTATGGGTGGACGTCTATTTCTGACAGCACGTTTTAAAACGTCAGTGACAGCAGGGCAACCCTAAGACAAGGCAGGGACAGTGCCCAGGTGTCCCTGCCTTCACGATCGCTGCAGACACAGCGCTCACCGAGCGCTGTGTCTGCAGAGCAGGAAGCGCTGTGCGCTTCCTGTTCCGGCCCGGCGGTCATGTGACCGCCATGACCGGAGAGTGCAGGAGCTGTGTGAGGTCTCTCAGAGACCTCGATCAGCCCTGCTGTGAGGCTGTACAGCGCAGGATTGCTGCTGTACAGCCTCTATAGGGGTGTATTTGTCCTGTAACTGGGGCTACTATGTCAGCCCCAGTTACAGGAGAAATCAACAGTGTAAAAAAAAATAAAAAGTGAAGTAAATGTCCCCCAGAGGTCTTGTATGACCTTATGGGGGACGAAAAGTGTAAAATAAAATAAAAATAAAATAAAGGGTTGAAAAAATAAAATAAAAAAAAGTTTCACATGTAAAAAAAAAAAGTAAGGAATAAAAAAATAAAAAATAAAATAAAATAGAAAAAATTAAATAAAATAGACATATTTAGTATTGCCGCGTCCGTAAAAACCAGCTCTATAAAAATATCACATGACCTAACCCCTCGGGTGAACACCGTAAAATTTTTTTAAAAAAAACTGTGTCAAAACAAGCAATTTTTGTCACCTTGCATCACAAAAGGTGCAACACCAAGTGATCAAAAACGCGTATGTCCCACAAAATGGTACCAATAAAACCGTCACCTCATCCCGCAAAAAATGAGCCCCTACATAAGAAAATCTCTCAAAAAATAAAAAAACTATAGCTCTCAGAACATGGACACATTAAAACATAATTTTTGGGTTTCAAAAATGCTATTATTGTGTAAAACTTTAATAAATGAGAAAAAGTATACATATTAGTTATCGCCACGTCCGTAACGATCTGCTCTATAAAAATGTCACTTGACTGAACCCCTCAGGTGAACGCTGTAAAAATAAATAAATAGAAACTGTGCTAAAACAACCAATTTTTTGGTCACCTTGCCCCATAAAGTGTTATAATGAATGATCAAAAAATCATATGTACCCAAAAATAGTACTAATAAAACTGGCAGCTTATCCCCTAGTTTCCAAAATGGGGTCACTTCTTGGGAGTTTCTACTGTAAGGGTGCATCAGGGGGCTTCAAATGGGACATGGCATCTAAAAACCATGTGGAGTTCCTTTTCTTCTGCGCCCTGCCGTGTGCCCATACAGCAGTTTACGACCACATGTGGGGTGTTTCTGTAAACCGCAGAATCTGGGTAATAAATATTGAGTTTTGTTTAGCTGTTAACCATCGATGTGTTAAAGAAAAAAATTGATTAAAATGGAAAATCTGCCAAAAAAGTGAAATTTAAAAATTTGATCTCCATTTTCCTTTAATTCTTGTGGAACGCCTAAAGGGTTAACAAAGTTTGTAAAATCGGTTTTGAATACCTTGAGGGGTGTAGTTTCTACAATGGGGTCATTTATGGGGGTATCCACTATGTAGGCCCCACAAAGTGACTTCAGACCTGAACTGGTCCTTATAAAGTAGGTTTTGGCAATTTTCTTAAAAATTTGAAGAATTCTTTCTAAACTTCTAAGCCTTCTAACGTCCTAAAAAAATAAAATGACATTTCCAAAATGATGCCAACATAAAGTAGACATATAGGGAATGTTAAATAATAAATATTTTATGAGGTATCACTTTCTGTTTTAAAAGCAGAGAAATTAAAATTTAGAAAATTGTGAATTTTTCAAATTTTTGGGTAAATTTGGGATTTTTTCATAAATAAAGGTGAAATATTTTGACTCAAATTTATGACTATCATGAAGTACAATGTGTCACGAGAAAACAATCTCTGAATGACTTGGATAAATAAAGGCGTTCCAAAGTTATTACCACATAAAGTGAGATATGTCAGTTTTGCAAAATTTGGCCTGGTCAGGAAGGGGGCAAATGGCCCAGATGGGAAGTGGTTAATGTGGCTTAACGTACAAAAAACAACTCAGATGTTAACCAATTTCCCCCAAACTTCCCATTCTACTAGATTCTCTCTATGCCAAAATATTCTGAAGATTTTGGGTCATTTGATAAAACATACTAAAAGTTATTCACATTCAACTATTTATATTCTGAATAAGGAGCGGGGGGGGGGGGGGGTGATACGGGTGAAACTGCACACTTTGTGCTGTTATTTCATTTAATTAGAAAAGTGGATTATAATGGGGAACATTAAACGGTCATGTTGCCTATTACAATCTAACTATCTGATTGAATGATTAGACAGGGCCGCTGTTCTGTCAAAGTTTGGAATGTGTGACTGGACGTGGTTACATATTTTAATGTAATCCCACCCATTTTTTTGGTGGTGGAATGTGTGACCGCCACTCAGTCAAGCATTCCAACGCTTTGTCATCTGTTCCAGGGCAGATCGCTATTGCAAATTGTATGTGCAGGAGAACTGATCTGCCCTGGAACAGCTGTTCGGTTCTGAAATGTCTCTTCTATCTGACTTTGTTAGTAGGGTGCAATGTGGGATCGCACTCACAGAGTAAAATAGAGGTGACAGTTCAGGACCGATCAAGTAGGGGTATATTGGTTTTGTATGTGAAAAAATGTGGCGCACAGGAATGACACACAATCAAGGTAGAGGTGCTCACAGTAAAGAGGAATCACCCTTCGAACAAATAATGGGATTGGATAAAAAATACTGGGCACTCTCGATATATTGGGACCATACAATTTATTAGTAACTAAAAAACACTTGTGGGTAACAATAGATAAAATTCCTAATTACCAAATAAAAGGCTTGATTAAAAAATTTATAGCCTAAAAAGTCAAAATGCATACAATATCCTAAACATCAAATAAAATCCACCTAGGTCCAGATTAGTAATAAATGTGAAGATGTAATGTGGGATGGTACAATATTGTAGCTCCACTGTAGATTTAATAAGATTGCAATAAGTAATTAGACTTCGCCTCTGTTTGTATCTTATAGAGGCTCTCTGTTCAGTTGCGGTATTTACATATCCTCCCAATGTGATAGTGACACAATATCAATGTGTTAAATAACTAGTAATTTGCTTAGCGGCGTCACGCTATACTCACTGATCAGCGGCGTCCTGCTGAGCTGTTTCAGCAGTTTGACTTTTGATTTTGACTTTTTAGGCTATAAATTTTTTAATCAAACCTTTTATTTGGTAATTAGGCTTTTTATCTATTGTTACCCACAAGTGTTTTTTAGTTATTAACAAATTGTATGGTCCCAATATATCGAGAGTGCCCAGTATATTGGTTTTGGCCACAATTTTTTTGATGCCATAGATAAGAATGTGCATACTTATTACCGTCACTACCTCCTCTGTAATGGATGTCTCATGTATTCTTCATTCCAGATGGTGCTTTCTATCATCTATAGGGACATAGCGAAAGGTTATGGATACAGGCTGAAGTTTTCCTCCAAGATCACTATTATGTTTTGTTTTATATAGTTTAATAAATAAATAAATAATTGTCTTCTTGCAAACTGAGTTATTGCAATATGAAGGTAACGTTGACGGAAAAGAAGGGATATGAAGTCATGTCCACAATGTCATATTTAAAAAAATAAAAAATAAAGTGTGCTGTGTTTTTACTAAAAGCACAGTTTTTTTCATCATGTATGGGAATAGATAAGAGTCTTATATTATGTGAATTTTGGGGGAAATCGATTAACATCCAAGTTGTTTTTTTGTACGTTAAGCCACATTAAGCTCCCCAATAAACAAGCTTAATGTCACTCATTAGCCTTGTGGGTGGCCAAAATCCATGAAACTTACAGGATAGGTTTGGGAAGCTGAGATCTTAGGTTGTGCAAAGTTTCAAGGCAATTGATTGAGGTTTAGGCACATTATGGTACATTAAACTCTTTTTACATTAACATCTGAGTTGTTTTTTGTACGTTAAGCCACATTAAGCTCCCCAAAAAACAAGCTTAATGTCTAATAGGGCCACAAAAGTCCTTTTAACTACTGCTATAGGTGTTTATCGATAGGTGTGATATACTTATAATATACTTTCTAACATAGAAAGTATATGTCATGGTGGGGAGTGGGGGAAACCCCTCACCATACAATGTCTGGGATAAATAGGATGCCACCAGGCCAGAAACCATGGATAAGGGAATGGGACACCACCTAGCACATCCCTTAACCTATCCCTGACCTCCTAACTGTATGAGCCGGCCTCAATGATAGGGGGGCTCATACTACGAAACCTGGGTCCTACTGACCCTAGTGAACCCTGGAAGACTATGGTCAGGGCCAGAGATGACCTGCTCTGCAAAGACACAAAAGAGCAAGAGTCTCTGCGGGACTTACAGCAAGCAGAGGAAGCCAAGTGGAATGGCAGGTAAGTATCCAGTGGCAAGAAACCACTGAGCCAAGAACAATAGAAACTTAGTGACTTACCTTCCGCAGCTGCTGGAAAGCACCAAAAAAGAACACACTGAGATAAACTGGAACCCATACAAACTCACTGCAATCCAAACACCAACCAGATGCAGTAGGTACTGACACACAGGAACCAGCACTCCAGAAACAGCTCACAGACTTGACTTTTGGTTCCCACTCCGGGGAACCATGGGACCCCCTTCCAGAGGACACAACAGACAAACAGAGGAAATGTCAAACAACCATGCTGATAACAAACACCACACCGACCAGACATGGAACACCAAATGACATACAAATATCACCCTGAAAATAACACACCAAACTCACAGACAACAAGTGAGGAAAGGCATAGGCAAAGAGACAAAGGGAAGACAAGGGAATGACATCGCAGGAGACATCGATGACAACTAGGCTGGCCCTTAGATAACAGAGATAGGAGCAAGCTCCTACTCCAACAAAGGCAGGCATCCAACTGATCTCAGTCTCACAGCAACAATATATAAAGAGACAAGAGACCACACCCAGCTCCACCAAGCTTACACCTTAACCCCGAGCATACCAGGAGGGAAGGGAAACAGCAAAAAAAGGGAAAACACACACATGCTAACAAAAACACATTGCCACTGGCAACCAGCATGCGTGGCGAAAGTGTCATGGCACCGAGGCCGTTATACTCCCAACCCTCAAAGCCCTCCCAACTGAAAAAGGGGAAACTAAAAGGAAGACCCAAAATAAGGGGGGGGGGGGGAGTGGCAGAATCAGTGTCAGTGCCAGAGAGTCTCCCCAAGAATGTCGTCAGCACCCCAGAACCACTAACCAGGAACCAGGCAGCCAGTCAACAAACAGTCAGGAGAGACCGCACTGTCCACTGCGTCCACACTAAGACACAGTTCACACCAGGTCGCTGCCAGCATGCATCCCCAACCAGCAAACACAAGAGCCAGTACAAAAAGGAATGCAGCCAGCACCACAACACAAGCGACTGAATCACTGAGACATGGACGAGGGGAGACACAAACACAAGTGACGGTTGACACCTACTACAACCACTGTTACAGAGAACCGCACTGTTTACAGGATCTCCCCTTTCATCCTCCCTCCGGAGAACAAGCATGCACGCCAGAAAGCGGAAGGTGACACATGCTGAACCCTCTTTCGAAGGATAGGAAACAGAGGAGCCTTAGTTGTGATACTGTCATGGTGGGGAGTGGGGGAAACCCCACACCGTACAATGTCTGGGATAAATAGGATGCCACCAGGCCAGAAAACATGGATAAGGGAATGGGACACCTTGTAGCACGTCCCTCAACCTATCCCTGACCTCCTAACTGTATTAGCCGGCCTCAATGGTAGGGGGGGGGGCTCATATTCCAGAACATGGGCTCTACTGACCCTAGCGATCCCTGGAAGAGTAAAGTCAGGGCCAGATACGACCTGCTCTTCAAAGACATGGAAGAGCAGGGGTCTCTGCAGGCCTAACAGCAAGGAGAGGAAGTCAAGTGGAACGGCAGTTAAGTATCCAGTGGCAAGAAACCACTGAACCAAGAACAATGGAAACTTGGTGACTTACCTGCCGCAGCTGCTGGAAGGCACCAAAGAAGAACACACTGAGATAAACTGGAACCCATACAGACTCACTGCAATCCAAACACCAATCAGATGCAGTATGTACTGACAGGAACCAGCACTCTAGCAACAGCTCACAGATTTGACTTTTGGTTTCCCCTCCAGGGAACCATGAGACCCCCTTCCAGAGGACACAACAGACAAATAGGGGAAATATCAAACAACCATGCTGATAACAAACACCACACTGACCAGACATGGAACACCAAATGACAAACAAATATCACCCTGAAAATAACACACCAAACTCATAGACAACAAGTGAGCAAAGGTATAGACAAAAAGACAAAGGGAAGACAAGGGAATGACATCGCAGGAGACATCGATGACAGCTAGGATGGCCCTCAAGTAAAATAGAGATAGGAGCAAGCTCTTAATCCTACAAAGGCAGGCATCCAACTGATATCAGTCTCACAGCAACAATATATAAAAAGAGACAAGAGACCACACCCATCTCCACTAAGCTTACACCTTAACCCCGAGCACACCAGGAGAGAAGGGAAAAAGCAATAAAGGGAAAACACACACGCATGCTAACAAAAACACGTTGCCACTGGCAACCAGCATGCGTGGTGAAAGTGTCATGGCAAACGTGTCACACGCAAAACAACGAGGCCGTGACAGTAAATTATATTGCATTTGTATTGTGCAGAAGTTGTGTGCGGTTCTGCTGCAATACCGCAGCTATATAGAGGGACAAACGCTATTGGAATAACTAATTGCAACTGGTATGATTATGTGATATACCTGTTGCCCCCCACAAAAATTATTGAGGGGTGTGATATACCTATAATATACTTTCTAACATAGATAGTATATAGTGCATTTGTATTGTGCAGCAGTTGTGTGCGGTTCTGCTGCGATACCGCAGGTATATAGAGGGACAAGCTCTATTTGAACAACTATTTGCAATGGGTGTGATATACCTGTTGCCCCAAAAAAACTGATTGAAGGGTGCGATATACCTGCTTCCACAAAATACTGATTAAGGAGTTTGATATACCTTCTTCCACAAACTACTGATTGAGGGGTGCGATATACCTGCTTCCACCAAATATTGATTGAGGCCTGCAATATACCTGCTTCCACAAAATACTGATTAAGGAGTTTGATATACCTTCTTCCACAAACTACTGATTGAGGGGTGCGATATACCTGATTCCACCAAACATTGATTAAGGGGTTCTATATACCTGCTTCCAAAAAATACTGATTGAGGGTTGCGATATACCTGCTTCCACCAAATATTGATTAAGAGGTTCTATATACCTGCTTCCACAAAATACTGATTGAGGGGATTGATATACCTGCTTCCACAAAATACTGATTAAGTGGTTTGATATACCTGCTTCCACAAAATACTGATTGAGGGGTGTGATATAACTGCTTCCACAAACTACTGAATAAGGGGTTTGATATACCTGCTTCCACAAAATATAGCGATATACCTGCTTCCAACAAATATTGACTAAAGGGGTTCTATATACCTGCTTCCACAAAATACTGATTAAGGGGATTGATATACCTGCTTCCACCAAATATTGATTGAGGTCTGCAATATTGTATACCTGCTTCCGCAAAATACTGATTAAGGGGTTTGATATACCTGCTTCCACAAAATACAGATTGAGGGGTGCGATATACCTGCTTCCACCAAATATTGATTAAGGGGTTCTATATACCTGCTTCCACAAAATACTAATTGAGGGGTGCGATATACCTGCTTCCACAAAATACTGATTGAAGGGATTGAGATACCTGCTTCCATCAAATATAGATTAAGGGGTTCTATATACCTACTGTCACTACCAGAGCTTTGAGACGTTCTCACAGCTCTGTTTCTCCACCCCTGTGATGATGTCACTACTAGAGCTTGGAGGAGTTCTCACTGCTCTGTTTCTCCGCCCCTGTGATGAGCTCTTTACTTTCTGTTTCCTTCCTCCCAGCTGTTCCTCCTGTGTTTGATTTCTCTGCCTTTAAATCACCCCTCCTCCTTTGTAGGGAGCGGATTATATTTCTCATTTGAGTTGTATCTCTTGCTTGAGTATCTTCACTTGTGGGCTATCATTTCACTGGACCTGTGTTCTGCTGCAGCAAGTACTCCGGATATTGCCAGCTGTCTTTGGATCTGTCTTCATGGCTGCTGCAGCTCCTTCAGATAAGTGTGCAGACATTGTAGTGTTTTTGTTTGTTTTCTGACTGGATCCGAGGCGACCCCGGGGCCGTCCATATACTGAGCAGGGCACCGGTGGCCGTGCCCCTTCCACTATTGTAGGGGTTACAGTGGTCATCAGTCTTAGGTACGCGGGCATGCCTCATTCCACCATTTGGATCCGGGCATGTGCTTAGCAGCATAGGGAGAGCTTTGAGGGTCTGACAGGGGTCACCCTTTATCCTCCCTAGTTTGGGTCCGGTCAGTAGCTCTATTTACTGTGTATGCTCTTGTTGCTCACATACAGCCGTGACATTATAATCCGCCAAAACCGTCCTTTTTGACATGGATCCGCTTTCTGGCCTGGTTGACCGCATGCAGGGTCTTTCTTTGGAGGTAGCGGATCTCCGTCAATCTATGACTCAACTTCATGCATTGGGCTATGTTCCGGCCCATGGAGTCTGTTGCGAGCCAAAGGTCTCACTTCCGGAAACGTTCTCCGGGGGCAGTGAGAATTTTGTTTGCTTCAGAGAGGCATGCAAACTCCATTTTTTCTTGTGTCCCCATTCCTCTGGTAATGAGAAGCAGAGGGTGAGGATTGTCATCTCCCTGCTCAGGGGTAATGCTCAGACTTGGGCTTTTTCGCTGCCATCAGGGGATACCTCCCTTCGATCCGTGGAAAAAAAATTTGTGGCCCTGGGGCAGATATATGATGACCCGGATCGTGTTGCTCTGGCCGAATCTAACTTACGTTTTTTTATGCCAGAACAAACTGTCTGCGGAGCTTTATTGTTCTGAATTTCGGAGATGGGCAGCTGATTCAGGTTGGAATGATGCTGCACTCTGGAGTCAGTTCTGTCATGGTCTCTCAGAGAGATTGAAAGATGCGTTTGCTTTCCATGACAGACCAACGTCCTTAGAGTCTGCCATGTCATTGGCGGTACGCCTTGACAGGCGTCTAAGAGAAAGAAACGAGACCTCTCTGTCCAGCCATTGTCAGTCTAGGGGCAGTAGTGCGGACTCATTCAGTGTGCAGGGGCCTCATCCTGTCTCGGTCCCCTCTGAGGAGGAGCCCATGCAGCTAGGTCGACTTGCCCCTGATAAAAGAGGATTTAGTCCTCAGAGTATGGTGTTTTTGTTGTGGGGGCATAGGTCATTTGGCAAATGTTTGTCCGTCTAGGAGATTCTTGAACTGTACTAAGAGCGATAATAAGAGAAAAACCTCAAAAGGTAAATCATCAAACTCTGCTTCATCTGCTACTTTGGGAAAAGTTGATGTAGGAATTGATGCTTTTCCTCTGACCTGCAGTTCCCGTTTTCTCCTGTCTGCCAGGGTGGCGCTAGAGAGCAAAGTCATTTCTTGTGAGATTTTTGTCGATAGTGGAGCGGCCGTCAATCTTATTGACACTCAATTTGTAGCCATGCATGGTTTTCAGGTTTGCACATTAGAAAAGGATATACCTGTTTTTGCTATTGACTCTGCTCCACTCTCACAGAGATCTCTGAAGGGCATTGTTCACAATATCCGGTTAGCTGTAGGTGACACTCATGTGGAGGATATATCTTGTTTTGTCCTTAACGGATTGCCTTCTCCTCTAGTTTTGGGGTTACCCTGGCTCACTAGACATAACCCCACTATTGATTGGCAAGGAAGGCAAATAAATGAGTGGAGTGACTTTTGTAGAGAGGATTGTCTCACAGCGACTTTTGCAGAGGTGTCTACTAAAACTGTGCCATCATTTCTCTCTGATTTCTCGGACGTGTTTTCCGAGAGCGGTGTTCAGGAGCTACCTCCTCACCGGGAGTTTGACTGTCCCATTAACCTCATTCCCGGCGCCAAGCTGCCAAAAGCACACCTCTACAATCTCTCACAACCGGAAAGAATCGCAATGCGAACCTATATCTCCGAGAGTCTTGATAAGGGGCATATTCGTCCCTCAAAATCACCTGTTGCCGCTGGTTTTTTTTTTGTTAAAAAAAAAGATGGCTCTCTGAGACCTTGCCTAGATTTTAGGGAGCTGAACCGTATCACGATTCGCGATCCCTATCCCCTTCCTCTGATCCCGGACCTCTTCAACAAAATTGTTGGGGCCAAGGTTTTTTCCAAATTGGATTTGAGAGGCGCGTACAACCTGATCAGGGTCAGAATGGGGGATGAATGGAAAACTGCCTTTAATACCCCTAACGGGCATTTCGAGAATCTCGTTATGCCTTTCGGCCTAATGAATGCTCCGGCCGTCTTTCAGCATTTTGTTAACAGTATTTTCTAGCATTTAATGGGGAAATTTGTATTGGTGTATCTTGATGATATTTTGATTTTTTTCCCCTGATGTTCAGACCCATCAGGATCATCTTTTTCAGGTTCTGCGGATTCTGCGGGAAAATAAATTGTACGCCAAGCTGGAGAAATGTCTTTTTATGGTATCGGAGATTCAATTTCTGGGTTTTCTCCTCTCTGCTTCTGGTTTTCGCATGGATCCGGAGAAGGTCCGTGCTGTACTTGAGTGGGAGCTTCCTGAGAATCGGAAGGCATTGATGCGCTTTCTGGGTTTTGCGAACTATTACAGAAAGTTCATTTTGAATTATTCCTCTGTTGTCAAACCCCTTACTGACATGACAAAAAAGGGGGCGGATTTTTCCTCTTGGTCGGAGGAGGCGCTTGCAGTTTTTTCTAAGATTAAAGAGAGTTTTGCGTCTGCTCCCGTCTTGGTGCATCCCGATGTTTCCTTACCTTTTATTGTTGAGGTGGATGCTTCCGAGGTGGGTGTGGGTGTGGTTTTGTCCCAGGGCTCTTCTCCTGCCAAATGGCGACCCTGTGACTTTTTCTCTAAAAAACTCTCCCCGGCAGAGAAAAACTATGATGTGGGAGATAGGGAGTTGTTGGCCATCAAGTTGGCTTTCGAGGAATGGCGCCATTGGTTGGAGGGGGCCAGGCACCCTATCACCGTTTTTACCGACCATAAGAATCTGGCATACTTGGAGTCGGCCAGGCGTATGAATCCGAGACAGGCCAGATGGTCTCTGTTCTTCTCCAGATTCAATTTTGTCGTTACATTCCGCCCTGGGATCAAAAATGTGAAGGCTGATGCTCTCTCTCGCTGTTTTCCGGGAGGAGGAAACTCTGAGGACCCGGGTCCCATTTTGGCGGAGGGGGTAGTTGTTTCTGCTCTATATTCTGATTTGGAGGCCGAGGTCCAGGCTGCCCAGACTGAGGCACCTGCCCGTTGTCCTTCTGGGAAGTTGTTTGTGCCTCCTGAGCTACGTCACAAACTCTTCAAGGAGCATCATGATACTGTTCTTGCTGGTCACCCCGGGAGTAGAGCCACAGTAGATCTCATTGCTCGGAGATTTTGGTGGCCGGCTCTTCGTAAGTCGGTGGAGGGTTTTGTGGCTGCTTGTGAGACGTGCGCTCGCGCTAAGGTCCCTCGTTCACGGCCTTCAGGTTCCCTTCTTCCGTTACCCATACCTTCCCGTCCTTGGACACACCTGTCCATGGACTTTATCACGGATCTTCCTCGTTCCTCAGGGAAGTCGGTGATCCTGGTGGTGGTGGACCGTTTTAGCAAGATGGCTCATTTCGTACCTTTCCCTGGTTTACCCAATGCTAAAACGTTGGCGCAAGCTTTTGTCGACCATATTGTTAAATTGCATGGCATTCCATGGTTTCCGATAGAGGCACGCAGTTTGTGTCCAGATTCTGGAAGGCTTTCTGCTCTCGACTGGGGGTTCGGCTGTCCTTCTCTTCTGCTTTTCACCCGCAGTCGAATGGTCAGACTGAGCGCCTCAATCAGAATCTGGAGACATATTTGCGCTGTTTTGTGGCAGAGAACCAGGAGGATTGCTGAGTTTGCTCTGAACAACCGTCGTCAGGAATCTTCTGATAAGTCACCATTCTTTGGTGCATATGGGTTCCATCCGCAGTTTGGGACATTCTCGGGAGGGGCTTCTTCTGGTTTACCTGAGGAGGAGAGATTTTCCTCGTCTTTGTCTACCATTTGGCAAAAGATTCAGAGTAATCTTAGAAAAATGAGTGAGAAGTATAAGCGTGTGGCTGATAAGAGACGTGTGCCTGGTCCGGACCTGAATGTGGGTGATCTGGTGTGGTTGTCTACAAGAAATATTAAACTGAAGGTTCCCTCCTGGAAATTGGGTCCCAAGTTTATTGGGCCTTATAAAATCTTGTCAGTCATCAATCCTGTTGCCTTCCGTATTGATCTTCCACGGGTTTGGAAGATACATAATGTATTTCACAGATCTCTCTTAAAACCATATGTCCAGCCCACGGTACCCTCCTCTTTGCCTCCTCCTCCGATTTTGGTTGATGGCAATCTGGAGTTTGAGGTTTCCAGAATTGTGGACTCTCGCATTGTCCACGGTTCTCTTCAGTACCTCGTTCATTGGAAGGGTTATGGTCCTGAGGAGAGGATGTGGGTTCCGGTGTCGGACATTAAAGCCACTCGCCTCATCAGGGCATTTCATAGGGCTCATCCTGAGAAGGTGGGTCCTGGGTGTCCAGAGTCCACCCGTAGAGGGGGGGGGGGGGGGACTGTTACTACCAGAGCTTTGAGACATTCTCACAGCTCTGTTTCTCCACCCCTATGATGATGTCACTACTAGAGCTTGGAGGAGTTCTCACTGCTCTGTTTCTCCGCCCCTGTGATGAGCTCTTTACTTTCTGTTTCCTTCCTCCCAGCTGTTCCTCCTGTGTTTGATTTCTCTGCCTTTAAATCACCCCTCCTCCTTTGTAGGGAGCGGATTATATTTCTCATTTGAGTTGTATCTCTTGCTTGAGTATCTTCACTTGTGGGCTATCATTTCACTGGACCTGTGTTCTGCTGCAGCAAGTACTCCGGATATTGCCAGCTGTCTTTGGATCTGTCTTCACGGCTGCTGCAGCTCCTTCAGATAAGTGTGCAGACATTGTAGTGTTTCTGTTTGTTTTCTGACTGGATCCGAGGCGACCCCGGGGCCGTCCATATACTGAGCAGGGCACCGGTGGCCGTGCCCCTTCCACTATTGTAGGGGTTACAGTGGTCATCAGTCTTAGGTACGCGGGCATGCCTCGTTCCACCATTTGGATCCGGGCATGTGCTTAGCAGCATAGGGAGAGCTTTGAGGGTCTGACAGGGGTCACCCTTTATCCTCCCTAGTTTGGGTCCGGTCAGTAGCTCTATTTACTGTGTATGCTCTTGTTGCTCACATACAGCCGTGACACCTACTTCCCCAAAATACAGATTAAGGAGTGCAATATACCTGCTTCCACAAAATATTGATTAAGGGGTTTTTATATACCTGCTTCCACAAATTACTGATTGAGGGGTGCGATATACCTGTTTCCACAAAATACTGATTAAGTGGTTTGATATACCTGCTTCCAAAAAATACTAATTAAGGGGATTGATATACCTGTTTCCAACAAATATAGATTAAGGGGTTCTATATATCTGCTTCCACAAATTACTGATTGAGGGGTGAAATATACCTGTTTCCACAAAATACTGATTAAGTGGTTTGATATACCTGCTTCCAAAAAATACTAATTAAGGGGATTGATATACCTGTTTCCAACAAATATAGATTAAGGGGTTCTATATATCTGCTTCCACAAAATACTGATTGAGGGGTGCGATATACCTGATTCCACAAAATACTTAATAAGGGGTTTGATATACGTACTTCCACAAAATACAGATTAAGGGGTGTGATATACCTGCTTCCAACAACTATTGATTAAGGGGTTCTATATACCTGCTTCCACAAAATACCGATTGAGGGGTGTGATATAACTGCTTCCACCAAATATTGATTAATTAGTTCTATATACCTGCTTCTACAAAATACTGATTGAGGGGTACGATATACCTGCTTCCACAAAATACTGATTAAGGGGTGCGATATACCTGTTTCCACAAAATACTGATTAAGTGGATTGAGGGAATAGACATACTTGCTACCACAAAATACTGATTAAGAGGATTGATATACCTGCTTCCACCAAATATTGATTAAGGGGTTCTATATACCTGCTTCCACAAAATACAGATTGATGAGTGCGATATACCTGCTTCCACAAAATATTGATTAAGGGGTTTTTATATACCTACTTCCACAAAATACAGATTAAGTGGTGCGATATACCTGCTTCCACCAAATATTGATTTATAAGTTCTATATACCTGCTTCCACAAAATTCGGATTAAGGGGTTTGATATACCTTCTTCCACAAAATACTGATTAAGGGGATTTATATACCTGCTTCCACAAAATACTGATTGAGGGGTGCAATATACCTGCTTCCACAAAATTCTGAATAAGGGGTTTGATATACCTGCTTCCACAAAATATTGATTAAGGGTTTTTTATATACCTACTTCCACAAAATACATATTGAGTGGTGCGAAATGCTTGCTTCCACCAAATATTGATTAAGAAGTTCTATATACCTGCTTCCACAAAATACTGATTGAGGGGATTGACATACCTGCTTCCACAACATACTGATTAAGGGTATTGAGATACCTGCTTCAACCAAATATTGATTGAGGCCTGCAATACTCCTGCTTCCATAAAATACTGATTAAGGGGATTTATATACCTGCTTCCACAAAATACTGATTAAGGGGTTTGATATACCTGCTTCCACAAAATACTGATTGAGGGGTGTGATATACCTGCTTCCACCAAATATTGAATAAGGAGTTCTATATACCTGTTTCCACAAAATACTGATTGAGGGGTGCGATATACCTGCTTCCACAAAATACTGTTAGAGGAGATTGATATACCTGCTACCACAAAATACTGATTAAGGGGTGTGATATACCTGCTTCCAACAACTATTGTCTATGGGGTTCTATATACCTGCTTCCACAAAATACCGATTGAGGGGTGCGATATACCTGCTTCCACCAAATATTGATTAAGGGGTTCTATATACCTGCTTCTACAAAATACTGATTGAGGGGTACGATATACCTGCTTCCACAAAATACTAATTGAGGGGATAGACATACCTGCTTCTACAAAATACTGATTAAGAGGATTGATATACCTGCTTCCACCAAATATTGATTAATGAGTTCTATACACCTGCTTCCACAAAATACAGATTGATGAGTGCGATATACCTGCTTTCACAAAATATTGATTAAGGGGTTTTTATATACCTACTTCCACAAAATACAGATTAAGTGGTGCGATATACCTGCTTCCACCAAATATTGATTAAGAAGTTCTATATATCTGCTTCCACAAAATACTTATTAAGGGGATTTATATACCTGCTTCCACAAAATACTGATTAAGTGGTGCGATATACCTGCTTCCACCAAATATTGATTAAGAAGTTCTATATACCTGCTTCCACAAAATACTGATTAAGGGGATTTATGTACCTGCTTCCACAAAATACTGATTAAGGGTATTGATATACCTGCTTCCACCAAATATTGATTGAGGCCTGCGATACACCTGCTTCCACAAAATACTGATTAATGGGATTTATATACCTGCTTCCACAAAATTCTGATTAAGGGGTTTGATATACCTGTTTCCACAAAATACTGATTGAGGGGTGCGATATACCTGCTTCCACAAAATACTGTTAGAGGAGATTGATATACCTGCTACCACAAAATACTGATTAGGGGGTTTGATATACCTGCTACCACAAAATACTGATTAAGGGGTTTGATATACCTGCTTCCACACAATACTAATTGAGGGGTGCGATATACCGGCTTCCAACAAATATTGATTAAGGAAGTTCTATATACCTGCTTCCACAAAATACTGATTAAGGGGATTAATATAACTGCTTTCACCAAATATTGATTGAGGCCTGCAATACACCTGCTTCCACAAAATATTGATTAAGGGGATTGATATATCTGCTTCCACCAAATATTGATTGAGGCTTGCGATACACCTGCTTCCAAAAAATACTGATTAAGGGGTTTGATATATCTGCTTCCACCAAATACTGATTGAGGCCTGCAATATACTTGCTTCCAGGGCCGGCTCCAGGTTCATGTGGGCCCTTGGGCGATAAATCCTTGTGGGCCCCCATGAGGCATTTTTTTTACATTGACATGTCCCCCTGTGGCTCCTACACGGTATAATGACCCCCAGTGGCCCCTATACAGTATAATGACTACTAGTGGCCCTTCACACAGTATAATGAACCCCCAATTCCCCCCCCCCACTGTATAATGACCACCTGTGGCCCTGCATTCAGAATAATAACCCCCAGTCGCCCCCATTTAGAATAATGACCCCCCGCAGCCCCCACACTGGGGGAATACTGTATGGAGGGGGCTCTGGGGGTCATTATACTGAATGGAGGGTCATTGGTGATCATTATACTAAATGGGGGACACTGGGGGTCATTATACTATGTAAAGGGCCCTCACAGTATAATGACCCCACAGTGACCCTCCATTCAGAATAATGACCCCCAGTCGCCCCCACACTGGGGGTTATACTGTATGGAGGGGGCACGAGGGGTTATTATATTTAATGGGGGCTCTGGTGGTCATTATGCTAAATGGAGGGTCAATGGGGATCATTATACTAAATGGGGGGCACTGGGAGTCATTATACTGTGTAAGGGGCCCTCACAGTGTGATGAATGACCCCCCAGTGGCCCCCTCACATACCTATCATTGCAGGGGAGCTGGTGGTCCTGTCATTCACTAACCGCAGCTCCCTGCGCTCCTTCTCTACGGCGGCCCACTGCAGCAGTGAGCCAGGCCTGGAGGAGAGAAGGAGATGTGCAGTGATGGAGCTAGAACTGACTGGGCCCCACAGCAAAATTTAGTACGCCCCCCTCCCCCCCAATCTGTGTTCACATTACGTTTTTCCTATCGGTTTGATGTATACAAATGTGCAGCACTCCACGTTTTTGTATCCTGCAGAGTCAAGTAAAAAATGCAGACGTTAACGTATATGTTTTTTCTACCATGGAACTGTATGGTGAACGGACGCCCCTGTACGGCATCAGTCTGAGGCATCTGTTAACGCATACATTTTTGGTATACATTAAATGGATGGAAAAAATGTGATGTGAACCCAGCCCTAGTGTCAGAATAAGCACCAGTACACAGCGGAGCAGCGGGGCGGAGAGGGGAGGCCGCCATGTACTGACAGAGCGCTACCTGGTCCTGGTGGTCAGGGATGAGGACTGTGCTTCCCAAGGATCATTTTCTACTGGGAAATACAGGGCACAGTATAATACACTAGAATCTATATATATGAAGATATTAGCCCTATCCCCGAATGATAATACAATTAGGGGGTCATTTATTATATAGAAATAAGTCTATGTTAGGCTACTTTCACACTAGCGTTCGGAGCGGGTCATCAGACGGATCCGCTCCTATAATGCAGACGTTTGCATCCGTTCAGAACGGATCCGTCTGCATTATAACTTAGAAAAATTTCTAAGTGTGAAAGTAGCCTGAGCGGATCCGTCCAGACTTTACATTGAAAGTCAATGGGGGACGGATCCGTTTGAAGATTGAGCCATATGGTGTCATCTTCAAGCGGATCCGTCCCCATTGACTTCCATTATAAGTCTGGACGGATCCGCTCGCCTCCGCACGGCCAGGCGGACACCCGAACGCTGCAAGCAGCGTTCAGGTGTCCGCTCACTGAGAATGCATTAGGGCCGCTTGTGAGCCCCTTCAAACGGAGCTCACGAGCGGACACCTGAACACAGGTGTGAAAGTAGCCTTAGGCGTATTTCTGACACAGATGTGGCGCAAAGGTCCTTAGCACCGCAATCTGTATCTTTTCCCGCTCATGCCAGGTCTAAAAAAAGTGGTGTGGGCAGGGAAAGGGGTACAGCTATGGCCATGCAGTTATTGGATAACACCGCCATATAGTGATAACACCGCCATATAGTGATAACACCGCCATATAGTGATAACACCACCATACAATGATAAAACCACCATACAGTGACCGGATAAAAGGGTATAAGAGGGCACAGTACAGGGAATGACTAGGGGCACTGCACAGGGTGTGGTAGGAGGGCCCAATGCAGGGTATAAAGGGGCACAGTACGGGGTGGGGGGCACAGTCACATGACCCTGTGACATTAGAAGGTTCTTATGGTGAATGCGGTTCAGATGCCACCATAATGAGAGGCAGAGGAGTGAGACAGGGCCCTGGATGGACAGGAGGGGTGGACACAGCAAGTAGGTTGAAGGGGCTCTGAGGGGGATTCATATAAGTAGTGGCAGGAGGTCTGTGCAGGGCAGCAATAGGAGATAGGAGGGTGGGACAGGAGCCCTGGATACATGAGGGAGGAAAGGAGACAGCAGGGGCTCCATAAGGGTGATATAGGACAGGATATGGGGGGGACAGGTGTCATGGAGACAATCAGCTTAATAAAACAGTAACACAACTAAATAGAATGAAGCAGCAGTGTCCCCCCCTTTCCTTCTGTCCCACAGAGAAGAGACAGTCACAGTGCAGACTCACAGACTGTCTCCACACTTCTCTGCTCCAGCTCCAGCCCTGCGGTCTCTCTCCTCAGGCAGCAGTGTCCTGTATAGAGGGGGCATGTCCTGTGTAGAGGGGGCGTGTCCTGTGTAGAGGGGGCGTGTCCTGTGTAGAGGGGGCGTGTCCTGAGTCTCTGCAGCTCAGAGGGCCCACCAAAGGGGTACTGCGTATGTGAAATGACAGCAGTGAGAGCTCCCATCTGTATTGATGGAAGTGCTCATAGCAGCTCAGTGGGCCCCCCCAGGAGCATTGGGCCCCGGCACTTGCCCGGGGATGCCTGGTTATGACGCCGGCCCTGCTTGCTTCCACAAATACTGCTCTTCTCTTGGGACTTTGGCACAGGGTCATTTTGAAAATGACAGGCAGAGGAAGAGGCAGGCAATTCTGCATGGGTGTGTGAGGGATTGCATCTTCATTTTGTATCTTGTATTCCATTTTACTTTGCTGGTTTATTTTAAGTCAGAATGGAGAATTGCTGAGCCGTGTGTTCTGGAGACAAACAAAGTTAATTACTTAAAAAATAGTGGTAGGTTGTGGTGGCTCACTAGCAAGTAGTTAAGGTATGGTGCTGCAAGCTCATATAGAGGGAATCACCCCACCCTCTCTTAAAGGCAAATGTAGTAATAGAGTAATGAGCGAGCACTCAACTTTGGTTGCCAAGTGTATGAGTGCTCGCTCATTACTCTATTACTACAAAGTTAATTACTTGTTAGTTCTCAGAACTATGTGTGCCTGTTGTTCTGGGAGTACAGCTGGTTCTAGATACTTCTCAAGGATGAACAACTCAAGGATAAGATAAGGTTTTTTGTAATTAAATATGCTTGACTTGCAAACATAAAAAAATAAATTATTATTATTATTAGTATTATTATTAATAATCACGCGATGCTTACGTAAAATGATGATATCTATGTTTGGCTTGAGTTCTAGAAAATGGATATAAATATTTTGTATCCGCCCAATAAAGATGAGAGATCATTCCTTGTGTCTGTATTGTTTATCTCTTCCGAGTACTCGTACTTTTAACTGATTTAGACCCCAGCAGGTCATAGAAGTAGGGGTTTTGCCCTAACAATTCTTGGCGCCATCAACGTGGGGCTCGACCAGTGGACCCCTCCCAAAAACTCCGACCGATTAAGTAGAGGGACCAGGACGCACAGATGATCTAAAAACAGCGCGGTTAAGGTAAGAAGCTTATTCTTACAAATCTATCTGTGTCTCCTTTGCCTTTCTGCCTGGGATCGGGACTGTGGGGAAGTATAAAAAGTCTACCATATTTGAGAGGTAAGAACCCCAACCACGTCATTCCTATGATCGCTGAGTATGGATTATATTGTTTATTGGAACACCTTTGGGTTTGCACTTTGTAACTTGATATATGTCTTAGTAGTCCTCTGGATTTTGTATAGAATCACAATGAATGCAGCACAGGGCAATCAAGAGTAATGGAACCCCATAAGGCACTGCTAAAAGCAGGTAAGGGTTTGTATTCTGCTGTCCTACCTAGTGTACACTGAAGGAAGTCTAGTGGGGAAGCACCACGAGGAAGGGACAAGCAGTGAATTAAAAATACAGACGTCTGGAGATAATTAGTCCATTCAGTTAAGGGATTGGAAAGTAAAATGGGAAACTCCCATGAAATCCCCGAGGGCTACAAACTGGCTAAGGAAATGGTAGAGGATATGGAAGGTAAAAAAGATAGGAAAAAGAGAGAGAAAGTGTTAGAAAAGGATGGGATGAAGTATGGAAATTTAAACCCTAGAACATGGCAGAAGTTTAAGGAGTTAAATGGAGAGTGGATAAAGGATCATGAATGTGAGGAGATAGTGAACGCTTGGTGTAAAGTCGCAAATCATGTGGAGAATCAGCACTGGGTGTGCAGACATATGAGAGGTAATCTGTATTACGATACCAAGTCAGATCCTCAAGGGAAAAAGAAGGGGGGGGCATGGTTTTCTCTCTGCCCCTCCTGCTCCACCACCGGCTTATCCGATTATGGTTGAGGGACTGGCCGGTTGGATATGCCAAGTATATGACACTCAAAACCCTGACTGGACTGACGTGTGTAGGGTCTGTGGAGCACCAAGACATAGACAACATTGTGCAGGACTGTTTTAAGTAACCGTGAGAATAGGTTTTGTCCCACAGCCTCCACCTCTGTTCGACGGTGCTCCTGGTGGTGGGGATGGGGACAATCAGGCTCCTCATGGACCACCTGCCCAACCTCAGTACGCCCAGCAGCATATAGTAACATAAGCAACATGGAGTCCTAAGGACCAAATGGGGCTTCTAAGTAGGGTCCCTGACCCACTGACAAGACCAATGCTCGCCCATAGTATGTTACATCAGATTCTGGTCACTTACAGTGCGACATGGGCTGACTTAAATGATTTAACGGCTTTAAAAATGGGAGAGTCTTCTTACAGTCCACTTAAGGAGCAGTTGCTTTAATGAGAGGGTAAAGAATGAGCAGAATTTAGCATGGGGTGACTGGGAGAAGGCTGAGGTCTCAGGGACAGAATACTGTAGAATTTTTGGGAAATGGGCAAGGACAAAAGAAGATGACAGTGCACGGAGCCTGAAGGATGTAGTACAGGAGACCAAGGAGGACGTGGTGTCATTTGAATCCAGGCTACAGACTGTGTGGACAGACATGGGATGGGACACGACAGGACCAATGGGACAGAAACTGTTGACATCTGTCTTCATGGAAGGGCTGAGACCTGCTTTGCAGTCAAAATTGAAAGCCTGCAAACCAGAGTGGAGGGTAACACCATTACCTCAAATAGTTGCTGCTGCAAAAGGTCCAGAGCTAGACATGTCTAGTTCCAAGCCCTCAAAGATAAACATGGTCAAGGTCCAACAGAGACCATGGTCTGAGCAAGGGAGACAGAGGAGGAATGATTTTAAATGTTACAATTGTGGAAAACCAGGACATATTCGGAGAAACTGTCGTTCCCCTCCCTAACAGCCTCAACAGGACCAGGATCCTCAGACTCAAGGGCCTGCATGCACCCCTGCCTCTGTGGGTTCACAATAGGAGGCCGGCAACCCTGTGTGCTTATCTGCCATAAGTACAGCAAAAGCAGGATGTCAAATATAAATACCGGTTCAGGTGGGGAATCAACAAGTTCCCTTTCTGGTAGACATAGGGGCAGCCAGAACAGTGATAAATCTGTATTATGTTAAACCATGACAGATAAGTGCACATCGTGTACCCGCATCTGGGATCACGGGGGAAGTAGTCTATGTTCCAGAAACATTGCCTATAAAGTTGAAGATCAAAGATAGCACGGTGGTTAACACAGCACTGATGTTTTGTAGGCACTGGGGGCACATATTCATTTTAATGAGGACGGTACCACACAGGTAGATATATGGGCCTTGAATGAGGTTCTGTGTCAAGTTATGGCCCTGTGCCTAGAGCCCGATGTAGGATTCCATTTACACTACAAGGATTGTGGGGAGTTACATGTAGTGCCGGACAAGTTATGGGCATCCACAAAGTTAGACATTGGGCAACTTAATGTTACCCCTTTTATGGTTCATCTCAAACCAGGTTGCCAACCACCCCGTGTTAAGCAGTACCCCTTGAGTCATGCCCAAGAGCAGTCAGTAGCATTACAAGTGAAACAATATGAGAGAAAGGGTGTCTTAGTAAGGACCAGCAAATACACCCCTGTTCCCAGTTAAGAAGAAACCAGTAAAGGGACAACCAGTAACATACAGGATGGTTCATGATCTTAGGGAGGTCAATAAGGTCACGGTGCTGCAGACTCCCATTGTACCAAACCCACACACTTTGTTATCGCAGGTACCACCAAGTGCTACACACTTCACAGTGATAGACCTGACAAATGCATTTTTCAGTGTTGCCCTACACCCAGCCTGTCAATACCTGTTCGCATTTACATTGAAAGGTAATCAATATGCATGGACAGTTTTACCCCAAGGAGCACAGAATTCACCTACCATGTACACACGAGCTTTGCAGTCTGTATTATCTGGATGTCAAATTCCTGATGACATTGTTCTATTGCAATATGTTGATGATTTACTTTTGCGCGCAGGAACTTGGAAAGGTTGCAGGGAAGCCACACTGTCATTGTTGATATTTCTGGCAAAAAGTGGATGTAAAGTCTCCAGAGAAAAACTGCAATACTGCCAGTCAAGAGTTACATATGTAACCCTGTGAAGTTACACCGGCTGCGTTATCTGAAATGCCCAGTAGATGGACTCAGTATGCTGTTAATAAGACATTGAGCATTTATCACATGACTGGCTGAAATGAGTCACATGGTTAGTGACATCATCGCAGGTCCTAAAACAACGCGGGCTGCACAGCTCTAAAGAGGAAGGTCCTGGAAAAGTTTCTGGAAGTTACGATTTGCTCAGCCAGAGAGAGGACATGGGTCTGGCATTGAGAGACTGCAGCACAGAGATAGAACCTTGCTGAGAGAACTTGCTTTACCCAAGATCACACCTGCTGAGAGAGGGACCGCTGGCAAAGACAAGCACTGAGTCCAGACGTCTGGTGAATCCAGTGAAAGGAGATTGCTGCGGACTGGCCTGGTAAATGGTGTTGTGAGGGTAAGTCAAACCTCTCCCTGCATCACCACAGGGCACCTGTCTCCTCACTCACAGTAAAGACTCTGAGGTCCAGTGACGGACATTACACAGCTCAGGCTGCTTCAGTGACCCTGCGGAGCAAGAGCTTATAAGGGCCCCAACTCTCCTATGTGCACCAACGGCCATTAGGGCGAAGATAGGGGGTGGGACGCAGGTGTGCTAGTGGGTGGGTGAGGAAGAATCCACATTACTCTGTTATTTGTGTTACGCTATTGTATTTTCCTGTGTATGTTGGTTTATTTTGTTACGCACTATATAAAGTTAATTCCAGTTAGGCTGTGTCAGTCTCATTTGCACCAAGTATGTTCCCAGTGGAGCCTCACATCCCTACCCCGGATGTTCCACTGGGTGGAGGCACTGCCGCAGACATGTACCCCAACTCCCAGATAGCGGAGGCTCAGGATCCGCCTGTCAGGCATAGTGAGTTAACTAGGGTTAGGGACCCCATAGACACTAGGGGGCGCCACCAAAACCCCGTTACACATATCTGGGACATTGTCTCTCAGAGGGTGCAAGACACCTTACTGAGGAGAGAAAACAAGCGGTGAAGGACATAAAACTCCCTCAGGGGCCAAACCCCTCAGGATGTTTTCAGGTCTGGTCTCATACTGCAGACCCTGGATAAGGCCTGCATCCATGCTTATGCAGCCTTTGTATGATTGCCTGTCGTAAGAACCTTTTTGTCTGACGGAACATGCAATCAAGTCCTTTTTCACTCTGAAACTGGCAATATTGTCTGCACCGGCGTTAGGAATCCCAGACTATGATCAACCATTTAACCTGTTTTGTTCAGAGCTCCAGGGACACAGTACAGCAGTACTCACTCCAAAACATGGTGATAGGCACAGACCAGTTGCATAGTTCTCTGCCAGATTGGATACTAATGTCCAGGGGAGCTCCTTCATGTGTCAGAGCTGTGGCGGCTGTCCAGCTCATGGTGGAAAGAGCATCTGACATTGTCCTTGACTTCCCTCTAGTGGTACAAACACCACAGGACATTCAAGGCTTACTCAGTCAAGTACAGCAAAAACACATTTCTATGGCCAGACAACTGAGGTTACAATGTTCCCTCCTCATGCCAGATAGCATTACCTTTAAGAGATGCACAACTCTGAATCCTGCTACATTGTTACCAATCACAGATTCAGAAATGGGGGAGGGAGGAACAGGTCCATTACTTACAGAGTTCCAGTTAATGGAAACAAAAGGTCATGATTGTGAGTATTTGATGCAACAAGAGACCTCTGTTCTTTCCCATGTTCATGACAAACCTCTTGATAATCCTGATTTTGAATATTTTGTAGATGGAAGCAGATTTATGGGAGAGGATGGCCGGTTCCACACTGGATATGCAGTGGTCACACAGCATGAGGTAGTACTTGCTAAACCACTCCCTCCTTGAAGGCACTCTCTGAGGCGTGTAAAATGGCTAAAAACAAGAAAGCGAACATCTATACGGATTCCAGGTATGCTTTTGGTATTGCACATGATTATGGACCAATTTGGCAGGCCAGAGACTTTTTGACATCGGCAGGCCAGTCCATTAAAAACAAAGACTCTGTATTTGAACTAATGAACTCTCTATTGTTACCTGAAGAAGTGGCTGTCATAAAGGTAAAAGCCCAAAAGGAAATGACAGAGCTGACAGAGCTGCTAAACAAGCCGCCCTCAAGCCCAGAGACACTGAGACTGTAACGTTCAATGCCTTTGAGCCTCAGGAGATGTCTGTGGAGGTTTTGGTAAAACTGTCTGCTCAAGCAGATGAAGAAGAAAAAGAATCTTGGACTAAGAGAGGCGCTACCCTAACTGAGCAGGGACTATAGGAAGTTCAAGGTAAGTTCTGCCTACCCAGAGCCCTGTATCCGATGATGGCCCAAGAAGCCCATAGGGTGACGCACCAGGCGAAAGGTCCTATGATCAACACTGTGGCCAAAAGTTGGATTGCTCCAGGGTTCTCCACCATGGCAAGCAGGTTTGTACAAAGTTGCATGATCTGTGCTTTGAATAATCCAGGTCAAGTGGTGAAGACTCCAAGCAAGCATACTTCAAGGCCATTTTACCCATTCGAGAGACTGCAAATAGACTATATACAACTGCCTAAGGTAGGAGTATATAGGTTTGTTCTCGTGTGTGTTGATCTCTTTTCAGGGTGGCCGGAAGCTTTTACTGTGTGTAAGGCAAATGCAAAGAACACCGCAAAGAAACTGGTCAATGAACGGATATCGAGGTATGGTCTTCCTGAGGTTATTTAGTGAGATAGAGGCTCCCACTTTACAGGTGAAGTGATGAGAGAGGTTATGCAAGCTTTAGGGGTGACCCAAGCCTTCCATACCACCCACAAAACAGCGGCCGTGTCGAACGCTTGAACGGGACAATAAAACTGAAAATTCAGAAAGCCATGCAGGAAACAGGTAGACCATGGACAGAGTTTTTGCCTGTAGCCTTGTACTTAATAAGAACCACACCAAACAAGAAGACAGGCTTGTCCCCCTTTGAGGTATTGTTTGGCAGTGCCCCAAGGCTAGGATTGTATTTCCCTCAACAGTTGCAATTGCACGCTGACAGTATGGTCAGTTACATGAAGGCCCTTACTGAAAGGTTAGATCACACTCATAAACAAGTGTTTGCTTCCATTCCAGATCCCGACTCAGTAGAAGGTACACACAGTCTTGAACCTGGAGATTGGGTGGTGATAAAGAGGCACGCAAGTAAAACCTTTGAGCCCAGATTTGATGGTCCCTTCCTAGTCCTGTTGAAAACTGCAACCTCCATAAAGGTGGCAGGATAGCCTAACTGGATTCACACCTCACATTGCAAGAAAGTGCCAAACCCTGAGGATGGAGATCCTTGCACTGCTACTCCTGGCTCTAAGTATCCAAGCTCTACATGTGAACCTAAAAAGTGACTGGGACTGGGCCCTTATTAGGCATCATCAGGTCATGTTAAAGAATATGACAGATGCGGACAATTATTATAACTGTTGGATCTGTTCTCACAATCTTGTGAGTTCAAAAACTATGCCTTATTTAGCGATCCCGGTACCGTGGTTAGAGCTTGCTAACATAAACTGTAGAGACTTTTTATCGATTCGAAGATCAGAGAATGAAAGTCTTAAGTTTAACTCTACTGCAGTGCCCCTTCCTATTGCTGGATGGGTAGAGCCCCCCTGGTGGCAGGCCAATTTGACTGAAAAAAAAAAGGATAACACTGTCAGAGTATGGGATTTTGATGGACAGAAGTGGGCCAGAAAGAAAGTAGAAAAGTTTCATCTAGGAGATTTAGATTTTCCAGTATCAGTCTCTTTTGCACTGGTCCAGGGATACGATCAGACTGATGGAGTCACTATAGTGGCAATACAAAGGACTGTACATAATGTGTCATGGGAGCATAACAACAAGTTTGAAGGGTCCATAAAGGATAGTGATGACTTTAAAGAACACCCCGGAGCTGTATTGACTCCCAAAACTAATGACAGTTATTCCTGTGGGTTTGGGGGGAAAATAGGCAGTGATAATAATGGTGGCCAAAAATTGTGTTTATATAATGAAAGTGTAACCATTACTGCAGTTGTTTATATACTCCTTTATCATGTAACCTATAAGTATACTCTTTCTGGTGATCTATATTTTGCTTGTGGAGTGGCAGCATATAAGTGGATTCCACCTGGAGCTTACTGAACCTGTACTCTTGTCCAACAGATTTATACTGTCACTTGATAAGCTTAATATAAATGCTGTTCCTAAACATACATTATATAAAAGAGCTGCAGACAACAAACCCAGACCAAATGGGAAGCCTCATGTAGTAGAGATGAGTATTGCAAATAAGTTGTTTAGTACTCTGTTTATTTACCCAATGATTATACAGATGTAGGATAAGCTAGTTGTGGCAACAGATTATCTAGATGACCAAATACTGGATGTGTTAGGCCTTGTAAATCAAACTAACGATGTACAATCTCAGTTAGTCACTAACCAGCATACTTTAGTTCTGGTTTATCTCACTGCCAGGAAAGAAGGAATGTGTCAAGTGATAGGACCAACCTGCTGTCATTATATACAGATGCAGAGTTAGCACTCCAGCTCTTAACTCAAATTTCTTAACTCATCCCGTTATCTTGAGACAAAAGCCATTGAAAAGCAATTGAAGGTGTTTGCTTAGATTAGATAACACAACTCAGAAATCTCAGAAAACAGGAGTGTTAACTAAACTCCATCCGTAGATCCACAAGGTAACCTCCAGATAAGGGCAGGTATTGAAAAGATGTAAAAAATGAGAGTTAAGTGGTTGGATGAACATAGTGCGAATAAAGATTCTTGGTGGTCAGACACTTTCTCTATCTTGAACCCAGCAAATCGGTTCAAAAACATTGGTGGATGGCTTGTGGGCATAGTGCATTTTGTTGATTATTTCACTTATTTACATTGTGATTAAGCTAGCATTAATGTGCTTGAGTAAAGTGTGTAACAAAACCAGTAGTAGGAGAGATTATTAAAATGTATTGAGATTATCCCTCATGCAGGTACGGATATGCAGAATCTGGAAAACCAGCAGCAAAGGGAAATGCCCGGCTGAAGTATGTGTACCTGTTGCCTGCAGCGAGTGAATATCTCAAAATGGGGGACTTGTGAGAGATTGCACCTTCATTTTGTATTCTGGATTCCATTTTACTTTGCTGGTTTATTTTAGGTCAGAATTGAGAATTGCTGAGCCGTGTGTACTTGAGACAAAGTTAATTACTTGTTAGTTCTCAGAACTATGTGTGTCTGATGTTCTGGGAGTACAACTGGTTCTAGATACTTCTCAAGGATGAACAACTCAAGGATAAGATAAGGTTTTTTGTAATTAAATATGCTTGACTTGCAAACATCAAAAAATAAATTATTATTATTATTAATCACGTGATGCTTACTTAAATGACGATATCTATGTTTGACTTGAGTTCTAGAAAATGGGTATAAATATTTTGTATCCGCCCAATAAAGATGAGAGATCATTCTGATACAACCTTGCGTCTGTATTGTTTATCTCTTCTGAGTACTCGTACTTTTATCTGATTTGGACCCCAGCAGGTCATAGAAGTAAGGGTTTTGCCCTAACAGGGTGGAAGGGGTCATGCAGGTGCACCAGACCGTAGCCTAAGTGGGAAGTTGGAGAAGGTCCATGCGTGTGACGGTAACGTACACTACACACAGGGGGGAGGATAGTGACCACTGCGCTCCACCCTCACTCCTGGCCCTGCCTACTTGCCTCGCAAGTCCTAATGACAAGGGACAACTAGACGGCAGTCCCTAACTTAGGATACGTGCTGGGAAGACAGACAAGACAAATAATGGAACGTGAACGGACCAGGTCAATACCTAGAGAGCTACGCAGTACTAAGGAATGAGCAGAGAATAGTTAGGAAAAGCCAAGGTCAAATACCAGGAGAGAAACCAAGTACAACAGTAGTCCGCAAAGAATCGTCAGGTGGAAGCCGGGGTCAGGATACCAGGAGAGATGCGCAGTACAGGAGGAGCAGGCAGATAATCGTCAGGGAACACAGGATCAGGTAAGTATGCAGGAACAAAACAATCACCAGATACTAAAATTAACAGGCAACCTGTGGCCAGCAGGCTGCCTGTATTTATAGTGTGGAGTGAGGGTCATGTGAGGGTCATGTGACGTGGCCAACGTCACATGACCGACAGGCAGACAAATCGAGCACCGATTGATCAGCTCGGCGCTCAAGGCAGACCTAGGAGCAGGGAGCCTCCCAGCTAGCAAAGCCGCCCTTGGAATGAAGCCAAACACAGATCCTCGCTCCCGAAGCTAAGCAGGAGGTCTGCGGCTGATGTGAGACAGAGTGCGCCTTTGGCGCCCCGTGACAGTACCCCCCCTTTTACGAGGGGCCACTGGTCCCAAGACTTCAGGCGATAGCCCTTCAGGGTGTTCTAAATGAAATTTTCGAACAAGTCTAGGAGCATGAACCTCCCTGGCAGGTACCCAAGATCTCTCTTCATGTCCATACCTCTTCCAGTGAATCAGGTACTGCAAGGAATTATGCACCTTCCTGACATCCACTATTTTAGACACCACATACTCGACAGCATCATTAACAAGAACCGGCAGAGGCGAGGCTTTTGATGGTACTACTGGTTCAACATATCTTTTAAGTAGAGATTTATGGAACACATTATGAATGTGGAATGACTCGGGCAGCTCCAACCTAAACGATACTGGGTTAATCACCTCCATTATCTTATATGGTCCAATAAAATGAGGAGCTAATTTTTTTGAATCTACCTTGAGAGAGAGATTCTTGGAGGATAACCACACCTTATCCCCAAGCAGAAAATTTGCGCCCCTTGAACGTTTCCTATTGGCTTTGAGTTTTTGAGAACTTTGAGCTTTCTAGGTTCATTTGAACCCGGGCCCAAACTGTGCACAGTTCACAAGAGAGCCTAGGGTTAGAGGAGGAGACGGATGACCCAGAATGAAAATGGGGATGGAAACCATGGTTACAAAAGAAAGGGGAAACCCCAGCAGAAGAATTAACACGGTTATTCAAAGCAAATTCGGCCAACGGAAGGTATTTAACCCATAATTGCTGGTCATCAGCAACATATGACCTCAGGAATTGTTCCACAGACTGATTAAGGCGTTCAGTCTGCCCATTACTCTCAGGGTGGTAGGCAGAGGAAAAAGACAATGAAATCTAACATCTTTGACAGAAAGCCCTCCATAATTTGGACACAAACTGCACACCCCTGTCAGATACAATATTTTCCGGGATACTATGTAAACGTACAATTTCTTTCACAAAAATAGACGCCAGGGTCTTGGCATTCAGGAGTTTAGACAGAGGAATAAAATGAACCATGTTGCTAAACCTATCGACCACTACCCAAACCACAGTCTTACCCTCCGCCGGCAGCAGGTCAGTAATAAAGTCCATCGAGATATGGGACCAGGGTCTACTGGGAATGGGTAGGGATCGTAGGTTACCAGCAGGGCAAGTCCTAGGTGTCTTAGACCTAGCACAAACCTCACAGGCTGACACGTAGGACTTGACATCCCTAAATAGAGTGGGCCACCAATAGGATCTAGAAACCAGCTCTCTAGTGCCCTCAAAACCAGGATGTCCACAAAAGGCATAATCATGACACTCACGCAACAGCTGGAGACGAAATTGTATGGGGACAAACAACTTATTTGTTGGGGTGGTTGCCGGTGCCAGATGTTGTTCAGCCTTAATGAGACCCGAGATATCTTGGGTTAAGGCTGCTACGAAAATATTTGCTGGTAGGATGGATTCAGGCGGTGCCTCTGTAGGCTGAAAAGCATGGAAGCTTCGAGATAATGCATCAGCCTTCACGTTTTTACTTCCAGGCCTGAAAGTAATGGAGAATTCAAAACGAGTAAAAAACAGTGCCCATCTAGCCTGACGGGGATTCAACCTCTTAGCAGATTCGAGAAACATAAGGTTCTTATGGTCAGTGACAACAGTTACACAATGCCTTGCCCCCTCCAGAAATGCCCACTTAATGGCCAGCAACTCCCGATTCCCTATGTCGTAGTTTCTCTCGGTGGAAGAAAATTTTCTGGAAAAGAATGCACACGGTCTCAGGTTAGTTAGACTAGCAGGACCTTGTGAAAGGACAGCTCCTGCGCCGTCCTCAGATGATCCACCTCCACAAAAAAAGGTCTCTCCTGATCTGGCTGGATCAGAATGGGAGTGCTACTGAATGCCTTTTTTAGTGTTTCAAATGAAGTAATGGCCTCAGTAGACCGGTTCTCCAAATCCGCCCCTTTCTTAGTAAGGTCGGTCAACGGTTTAGCAATTACTGAAAAATTCTTAATAAATTTACGGTACTAATTGGCAAAACCTAAGAACCGTTGTAAGGCCTTTAAGGATGAAGGCCTTACCCATTTCTTAATAGCTAGTACCTTACCAGGATCCATCTTGAAGGCGTGAGGGGTCAGGACATGCCCTAGAAACAGTATCTCCTGTACACCAAAGACACATTTATCTTGTTTAGCAGACAACTGATTCTCCCTCAACACCTCTAATACTTGTCTAACATGAGACACATGAGATTTGAAATCAGGAGAAAATATCAAAATGTCGTCAAGATAGACAATGACAAATTTACCTAAAAACTCTCTAAGAATATCATTCATAAAGTTTTGGAACACAGCTGGGGCATTGCTGAGTCCAAAAAGCATAACCTGATATTCAAAGTGCCCTGCCGGAGTATTGAACGCCGTCTTCCATTCGTCTCCCTCCTTGATTCGGATTAGATTATATGCCCCTTTCAGGTCAATCTTAAAAACCAGGTTGCCCCCAGAACCTGGTTAAATAAACCCGGAATCAATGGGAGAGAGTATCTATTCTGGATAGTGATCTTATTCAATTTCCGGTAATCGATACAAGGCCTAAAACCACCATCCTTCTTCTTAACGAAGAAAAACCCTGCTCCCATAGGAGAGACAGAAGGTCTAATGTGCCCCTTACCGAGGCCTTCCTTAATATAATCCTCCATGGCCTTGCGTTCGGGCTTAGAGAGATTATAAATACGCCCCTTAGGTAACCTGGCACCTTCTACTAACTCTATGGCGCAATCATAAGGTCTATGGAGTGGTAGAACCTCCGGGGTAAATAATGAGAACACATCAGAATATTCCCTAATGACTGTGGGTAATATATCAGATTCTACTGAGACCCCAGCTTGTACCACAGACAAGCACGAGTCACACTTAGGTCCCCATTTCACCAACTCCCCCCTGGACCAATCAATAGTGGGGTTGTGTAATCGGAGCCAAGGCAACCCTAGTACCGCCTCGACCGGTAAGTTCTCCAGGACTAAGAGGGAACATTTCTCAGAGTGGCACACCCCCACAGTTAAAGAAATCCCCACAGTTAAAGAAATCTCTGAGGTACATGACCTCACCATACCACCTACCAGGGGAGTGGCGTCAATAGCCATGACATGGATAGGTGTAGGAAGAGAAAAAATTGGAATACCCAGTCTAATGGCGAACTCAGAGTCAATAAAGCTAGCCGCTGAACCAGAGTCAATAAAAGCCTTACCCGGCCATTTATTAACCCCCAGAGATATTGTTATAGGTACCAAAAGCTTACATTTCGTAATATCAGGGTGTACCTGGTCTTTAGGTTGCCTTGCCTTGGGAGACTTAACGGAGAGGGCCTTCTTAGGACACTGGTCAGGATCTCTGCAGTAAAACACACTCCACGTCTGCGGCGCAGATTCCCTTGAGTCATGTCGACCTGCATGGGTTCTTCGGTAGAGACCTCAGCGTTGTTTCTGGGATAGACCTCAGGCTGGACCACCATCTGAGAAGAGAACTGTCGTTCCTGTCGTCTCTCTCTAACCCGTCGGTCAAGTCGGACTACAAGGGCTCAGGAAGCTTAATCTGGGGCTCTAAATGTGGACTGGAGGCCTGAGGGATGGAAGTACCTTGCAGTACAGTGTATTATAGAAGCGATCAGAAGATTGCTTATAGAAGTCCCCTTGTGGGACTAATAAATGATAAAATAAAAAATTAAAGTTTTATTACATAAAAAAATATAACTTTTTTCATTGAAAAAAAATGTTTCCAAGGAAAACAATTGCAAAAATAAAATCCCCACCTGTAATATATAATTTTCATTTTAATTTATCCTGCTTGGTGAATGCTGTAAAAAAAAAGTAACAAAAAAACAATGCCAGAATTGGTGTTTTGATTATTTGCCGCAAAAAATAGAATAAAAAGAGATCAAACAGTTAAGTACCCAAAAATGATACCTGTTCTGTCCTCATACACGTTCACACAGTGTGCAGTCTGACATTCGGCATAAACCATTCCTGTCTTCCAAATAAGAGGACTATTCTTTGTAGTCTAACTTGTTTCTTGGTCAACAGATTGTACTCTCTGCGCGTGAGTGAGAGATTGTACAAGTGTGCGGTAAAACTACAAGGATACAAATAACACATATAAGTATTAATCATAGCGTAGCGTGTACTATAACATTACATTAACACTGAAGCACATGCTAAAATGGCTGCCTAACATAGTATTACATGTCTAACATCTAACAGTTATAACTCCCTGAGTAAGGGTACTTTCACACTTGCGTCAGATGATTCCATTAGACAGTTTCGTCGCCGGATCCGGCAATCCGGACGCAAACTGATGGCATTTGTCAGACGGATCCGAATGCGGATACATCTGACAAATGCATTGAAATACTGGATCTGTCTTTCCAGTGTCATCCAGAAAAACGGATCCGGTATATATATTTTTTCCACAGACTTAAAGGTCTGCGCATGCGCGGACAGGAAGAACGGATCCATCAATGCAGCAATTTTAATGCCGGATCTGGCACTACTACATTTCAATGGAAATTAATGCTGGATCTGGGATTCCGGCAAGTGTTCAGGATTTTTGGCTGGAGAGGAAAATGCAGGAAATACATAATAAGGACTGAACTGAAGACATCCTGATGCAAACCGAACGGAATGCTCTCCATTCAGAATGCATTAGGATAAAACTGATCCGTTTTTTTGCGGTATTGAGCCCCTGTGACGGAACTCAATACCGGAAAAAAAAACGGTAGTGTGAAAGTACCCTAACAATTACAACTGACTGAACAGCTCTGCATAACATAATATCCCTGAAACAAAGGTAGATCTCTCACCAGATATGCTTTTACAAGGATGGTGGAGTTTGAGAAGGAGATATGCATAAGGACAGCTCTGCTGATGTGCCCTGGTGACTGGAGACTTCTCTTTCCCAGGATGCTTTGCACTCCCACAATGCTTTGCACCACCCACAATGCAGCATTCTTTGTAACAAGAAAAACAAAATGTATTACAACACCACTAGATGGTGCTATAACCACACTAATCACTACAGAAATACCAAAACTGAGGCAGTGTCACAGTCAGACAGCTGAGAAGCACTCACAGGAGCTTCTCAGATCCTCCTCCTTGAATTTCTTTGTTTTGGTTTAGTTTCTCATCTCGTTAGTCTCTCAGCTGTCATGCAGTTGGACTGATCGCTACCCTTTAAGTTCCTCCCCATAATGCAGTAGTGTGCGGCTGATACAACTTCCTGGAGTGTGTGTGCATGCAGTTCCCAGTTCCCAGTCATCAGTCGTCTGCAAGATAAGTGCTGTTTATGTATTTATGATTTTGTCTTTTCTGGATCCAGGTGACCCTGACTCCCTCCGTGTCAGTGTAGGGAGCCGGTGGTCGTGTCCCTTCACTATTGTAGGGTCTTCAGGTAATAGATAGCCGAGGAACGTGGATATGCGGCCATCCACCTTTGGGGTGTTCGCATAGGCTGAGCAGTGAGGGAGAGCGGCAGTTCTATTGCAGGGGTCTCCCTTTGTTCCTTACTTGTGGATCCAGAGAGACATTGTTTATATGGTATTGTCTTGTTTCCTGTACACCATCCGTGACAGGCAGACGTGATCTGTAATGATTCTCAAACTCTTCTAGGCAGAATAATACCAATGAAAACTATAGGTTGCCACAAGCTGCCACAAGTCTGTAGAAAGAAAAATAAAAAAAGTTATGAGTCTTGAGATGCGGCAATGTGAAAATATATATTTTTTAAATGGTTTATATTGTGCAAAAACTATATGTATTCACTAGTGGTGTAATCATACTGACCCAGAGAGTAAAGTTATCATGTAGGCTATGCTGCAAAGTGAACTTTGCTAAATTTACAATGTAAAAACTCAGCTTGTTTTTCCTATCCTGCCAAAGAAAGAGTGAATAACAGTTAATCTATTAGTTATATGTACCCCAAAATGGAGGCATTAAAAACGACAACTTGTCCCACAAAAAAAAAATCCAATTTTTTAAGGAAGAAAAAAAAAAGTTATAGCTCTTGTAATGTTTTGATTAAAAAATTGTTTGGTCAATAAGGTCCAAATCAAATTTGGGTAACACACTGCTCTGTTGCATTTATGATATTGGTGGCAGATTCACACCTGTACTTATCAAAAGTGGTGGAGGAAGCAATGGTTTGTGTTTAACAAACAGTACAAAATGATCCCTTTTTGGGGACAACAGATTTGCTATTATAAAAAAAAATATATATATATATATACTGTATTGTCCTGGAAAACGAGGATGCAATGGTTTTTACAAAAGCTGTCAAAACATTTTGTCTTTTTAGGAACAGTTATAGATTTATAATTCCGGAAACGCAACAGAGCCCATAATAGTCAATGTGGATCTGGTGTGTCTGGATATGGTACGGTAATTCTGGTAGTACGCTCCTCTGCCGGAACAGACTACAGATGTGGACATTGCCTAAATGAAAGGTATTGTGACTGGTATATCCCTGAATTTTATAGTGACAGACCTCCTTTAATGGATCTCTTCTCTAATTATCCTCATATATTCTGAATGAAGACATGGGAAGGACGTGCCCAGCCTAAACTAGACCAACACTTTAAATCTCTCTCAATAAATGTACGTGTTGCAAAATTTCATACGCAAAGCCGAGCACTGACATCATTGCAGAAGTAGCACAGAGCAGGAAGAGAACTGAGTGTTGCATTAATTATATGATGTCATATAGGAAAATTAATCTGATATGCAAAGTACAAGCCTACGACACTGCAGACTCAATCATTGCTCTCATGTACAAGGGTTATGATTACTAGACTATCTTATTATGCACCAAAATATGCAATGCATATTATATTAATATATATATATATGTATATACACTCACCTAAAGAATTATTAGGAACACCATACTAATACGGCGTTGAACCCCCTTTTGCCTTCAGAACTGCCTTAATTCTACGTGGCATTGATTCAACAAGGTGCTGATAGCATTCTTTAGAAATGTTGGCCCATATTGATAGGATAGCATCTTGCAGTTGATGGAGATTTGAGGGATGCACATCCAGGGCATGAAGCTCCCTTTCCACCACATCCCAAAGATGCTTTATCGGGTTGAGATCTGGTGACTGTGGGGGCCATTTTAGTACAGTGAACTCATTGTCATGTTCAAGAAACCAATTTGAAATGATTTGAGCTTTGTGACATGGTGCATTATCCTGCTGGAAGTAGCCATCAGAGGATAGATACATGTTCTCATTCTGTTTACGCCAAATTCGGACTCTAACATTTGAATGTCTCAACAGAAATCGACACTCATCAGACCAGGCAACATTTTTCCAGTCTTCAACAGTCCAATTTTAGTGAGCTCGTCCAAATTGTAGCCTCTTTTTCCTATTTGTAGTGGAGATGAGTGGTACCCGGTGGGGTCTTCTGCTGTTGTAGCCCATCCGCCTCAAGGTTGTGCGTGTTGTGGCTTCACAAATGCTTTGCTGCATACATCGGTTGTAACGAGTGGTTATTTCAGTCAACGTTGCTCTTCTATCAGCTTGAATCAGTCGGCCCATTCTCCTCTGACCTCTAGCATCCACAAGGCATTTTTGCCCACAGGACTGCCGCATACTGGATGTTTTTCCCTTTTCACACAATTCTTTGTAAACCCTAGAAATGGTTGTGCGTGAAAATCCCAGTAACTGAGCAGATTGGGAAATACTCAGACCGGCCCGTCTGGCACCAACAACCATGCCACGCTCAAAATTGCTTAAATCACCTTTCTTTCCCATTCTGACATTTAGTTTGGAGTTCAGGAGATTGTCTTGACCAGGACCACCCCCCTAAATGCATTGAAGCAACTGCCATGTGATTGGTTGACTAGATAATTGCATTAATGAGAAAAAGAACAGGTGCTCCTAATAATTCTTTAGGTGAGTGTGTATATATATATATATATATATATATATATATATTTATATATTATTATGACTCCTTATCTCTATTGATGAAACCTGCAATGGAACATCATGTGAACCTCTCTGTCACCCCTGTACTGGAGTACAAAAATGGGTAGGTGCGCCCAATATACCTTTTCCTCTACCCAAGGTACGGACAAGTCCTTAAGGGATCCATGCCTGGTTCATTTTAATGAATGTGAGCTTGTCCTCATTGACTGTGGACAGGCAGATGCGCCTGTCCGTGATCACCATCCCTGCCATGCTAAACACACGTTAGGACAATACACTTGCCGCAGTGCAGCACCTCCAAGGCGTAAAAGGGCAAGCTCAGGCCTTGTGTCCAATTTAGAGACCCAGAAGTTAAATGGGGCAGACCCATCAGTCAGTACGTGAAGACTTGTGGACACGTACAGTTCCACCATGTTGCTGAAACACTCTTTCCTGCTACTACGGTCCGTATCAGATGGTGGTGCTGGATGTTATGGCTTGCTGACAAAGGTTTTCCACATTTTGGCCATGCTAACCCTCCCTTCTGAGGTGCTGATGGTGCCCCTGCTGCATTGGTGACTTCCTCCAACTCCTCCGCCTCATGCTTCCACTGAGCCCCTGCTGTCAGGTGGGAACGCCATCAGTAGTGTGTCTACCAGTGTGCGCTTGTACCAATAGTTCGTCTACCAGTGTGCATGCATCTTGCTCCAGTGATGGAAGTAAGGATGGCACGTTGTCCTTGTAGTGGGGATCCAGCAGGGTGGCCACCCAGTAATCAGCACTGGTAACAATCAGGGCAATTCGCCAGTTATTGAGCATGCACTGCAGCATCTACTCGCTCATGAATGCCAGACTGCCCAAAAGCAATAACAAGCTGTCCTCGTGGGAGGTGTATTGTCTGTGTCCTCTTTATCACCCCAGCAACACTCCAGTGATGCCTGTGAGCTGAATTGGGTGCCACTTTGCTGTGAACACGGCTACTCCTCCTCGTCCTCATCATCATCCTCTTCATCCTCCAAAACTGTGCTCTGGCTGGACAATTGTGTACCTGGCTGCTGTTGGTGCAGGAACCCACCAACTGAGCCACCTGTGGACAACTGGCCTGATAACTGTGTGAATGAACCCTGTTCCTCCTCCTGTGCCACCACCTTATCCATCATCACATGAAGCGTTTTTTAAAGGAGGCATAGAAGTGGGATAGTAATTCTGATGACGGCGTCATTAGCTCTGATAATGTTGGTGGAGTACTCAAAACAGCACAACATGGCACACACATCCCGCATGGAGGCCCACTCGGTGGTGAAGTGGTGCTGTTCCACAGAGTTGGCACCGGCGGCCCATGTGTGCTGCAGCTGAAACTCCACTATCGCCTGCTGCTGCTCACCATGTGCAAGGTGGAGTTCCACCTTGTGGGTATGTCGCATGTGAGGCGGTGAGCGGGAAGGCAGAAGTTACGCTCCAATGCAAACAGTTGAGCAGCAGCAGGGTGAGAATGCCGACATCTTGGGGTCATTTTCCAGGAACCTCTGCACCACCAAATTCATCACATGTGCAAGGCAAGGGATGTGCGTCACACCGGCTAGGCTCAGAACTGCTATCAGATTTCGCCTGCGATCGCACACCACCAGGCCTGGCTTGAGGCTTAGCGGCACAAACCACTTATCTGTCTTTTCTTCTATGCCAATCCACAGCCCCTGCGCGGTAGAGGAGGAGGAGGCAACAGGAGGCACAGCAAAACATCCAGCAATGCTTGGTGGTGGTAGGACATGCGCCAAATCGCTTTCCGCCTCAGTCCCAGCCACCACTACATTTACCCAGTGGGCAGTTAGGGAGATATAACGTCCTTGCCGTGCTTACTGGTCCACGTATCGGTGGTTATGTGGACCTTGCCACTGATGACGTTAATCTTACCACAATACAAATCTATATATACAAACTAAGGAGACAGGTTGGCATTAGCAGGAGCTGCTCAAACCCACATGCAGTTGTGCATATATATAGGGGAGCAGATCCTGCACTTGTGGCCCGTTGCTAATTGCAATCCCCAGCAAAATGCATACGGTGGAGGATGCCTGCGGCGAACCACAAGTAGCACAATAGACATCCTACACAAGGTAACAAGTGCGGATGTTGTAATTAATATAACAATATAACAAAACAATAACAAATACAGGTGCACTCTGCAATCTACCTAAACCCTCAAACTGATTTTAAAATTGAGATATTAGTCAACATGTCCTACGGTGTAGAACATGTCTAAGCCCGGGCACCACGCCAAGGTTTCTCAAGTAGCCCGGGACCTAACACTCTCCTACCTGAGCCGTATGGGCGATACCAGGAGCCAGTGGGCAAATTACAGGAGCATAAGGCCGACTCACAAACAGCTCACCAGTTACCTCCAGCATGTGGCCATGCTTGCAATGGGAGGAGGGAGGAGTCTGTGAGTCCCACTCAAGACTGGCTGATAGGTCAGTGTTAGGTCCCGGGCTACTTGAGAAACCTTGGCGTGGTGCCCGGGCTTAGACATGTTCTACACCGTAGGACATGTTGACTAATCTCTCAATTTTAAAATCAGTTCAAGGAAAGTGATTCTCAGTACATTTTATAGTTATTTATTCAAATGGACTCCTCTTTCTTTTACCACCCCATTTGCACCCAAAGGTTATGGCATCACAACACCCTATACCATCAAGGGCACCTCAACCAACATCTGGGAGGAGATTCCTTAACACCAGAATGTGCTCCGAAGTAATTCCTTCTCATCACTGCACGCCGGTCCAGGGAGCTGCAGAAATGTGAGTACCAACTACTACACCCATCAGACCACCACACTCACACATTGCCCCTGCGGTCAAGGTCGCAGCAATAGGGCTCTGCCTAGCTGTGACATCACAAGGGGATGGCAACCTGAGGACTGGCTGGCCGCACGGCATTGTTTGTGATCTTGCGTTATGAGGCTTCTCTCCTCTACACTTACTTTTACTTTCTAACACGTGCAGCCGCCATTTAGGAAAATATGATTCGTTACCACAAAGCCCGAGGAAATTTGGATTAATTTAAAATCAAAGTTTTCCTAAACTTTGGACTAAATTCTGCTTCTGATGCTTCATTTCACTCAACACTAGTGATTTACATAAAGTTGTACGAGCTCTTCAGATCATGTTAGATGAGAGTGTACGCTGAGGTCATTTATTCCTGGTTCACTAATTGAATATTACATAATGACATCAATGACAGATTATACACCAAAACTAGGTCACAGATCACACATCCTGAACACACCCATACCCTCAATGTATATATAATAGCGCACCAGTAGTATCCCTGCATCACCAGAAGACAATACACAGTGCATCATCCAGGTTTGTACCAAAGCTTCTACTCTTATCTAGAAGAAAAGATATTATATTATTTCACCAATATGATAGGTGTGTACTAACATCACAGAGGGGCCTCACTTTGGGGCTGGCTCATACCTCTACATGCACTTCAATACGAAGGATCCAGAGATTGGTTCTAACAACTCTTAGACTAGAAAGCAGGATCAGGCTCTCATTGCTGATTCTTATCCGTTATTTTCTTCTATTGCCTTTCAAATGAGGAGGGAAAGTCCTTCCTAAATTCTTATCACCCACTGGAAAGCAGTTTGAGGCCAACCAGAGCTGATAGCTGACTTGTCTTTTCTTGTTTCATTGAAAGTTTTGTCCTATCAGTTTGGAAATATGGATAACAAGGAGTCTTATTCGTTATGGAGGACTCAGCATGTCCATGTGTTACATGGATGCATATTCACTTGTATTGCTGACATGTAATACCCCATTTCTCCTGAAGTGGCCACTGCAGGGAAACTGAGCGGCCACATTGTGCTTCCCCTAGAGATCACCAGAGATTAGAGAAGCTGCACCCACATCCATCAGTAGATTGTGGATGTGACTTCAATCTGAAATGAAGTTGTCATACTTTGAAAATATCCAACTGATTTACTCAAATGTGCCATCATGGTGTGTGTGTTGGGAGTGAGGAAGAAACTTGGTTCAAGAACAGACAAAGTGTGAATCCTATAAGTATATTTGCAGACCTCTGATAATATTTGATCACTCTAATCATTTAAATTCATTATTTACAGGAAAAAAGTTAGACCTCCCAGTTAAACATGACACGAACAATCACATTGCTGCTGATATCCCTAGGTGAGTTGCACATATGATATGTTTGTATACTATTGGTTCTTACTACAAATTACATCCCCAAGTAAAAGCATCCGTTTTTACTTTTTATTTTACTAGTATTTCATTGTCACTCGGGTCTCTGTAGATAATCAATGAACAGTTTAGATTTCAGACTCTAGCAGCTCTTTCTCTCCCTTTCAGAGCAGGAAGTCTGAGCACAAACTCAAGAACAATTTATTTGCTGAACTATATGATACCAATCAGCTACATACAACTAAACCCTTACCTCTCTATGTTTCTGAAGCTGATGAATCTTCCTTAGTACTAGCTAGGACCAACAAGGAATACAGCAGTGTCACCAAGTAGATTGTCCTCAAAAGGTGGAACTTACAAAATGATGTCCGATTTTCGAATCTCAATACATTGTAGGAACATATAGTGACGTTCATTAGGTCAATACCATCTGCTGTAAGAGAAATATAATCCTTCCCGTAACAGACCATAGTCTCTCAAAATTTCTAGTAAAATGTTTGCATCCTTACAGGCAGTGGTACAGTCAGCGTCTGGTCCTTGGTGGGCAATGAAAGTATTCAGTAGTTGTATCTCTTCTGTCTGCTCATTAGAAGACAGATACTTCCAAATTATTATTGAAGGGGAGGCAGGGACATAGCATTATGGATAATTTGCTAACTTTAAACGAGGACTCCTGTGGTAACCAGACCCCATTGCATCTCCTACCTCAGTAGTCCATCTCATACCCTTCATCTTGTTGGACTGCTGACAGCACTAGGTACCGGTTTCTTTGTTTCCATATGTTCTTTGAATTTTTCTTTACATGAACTTAGCATTTTTATTTTCATTTTGCAGGTGTGCTCCTTGCTCTGGTAACAGCAAAATCAATACCTGGTAAGGATTTGTTACTATAAGTATTAGATTTTACTTTCTCTATATCGAGTCTATAGTCCCCGGGTAACAGTCCATTAGTCAAAGTGACAGCTGCTGCTCCGGCCATAAAATGGGCTCAGAATTGTTGTTTCTTCAAATTGAAACCATCATTCCCAAAGAGACTTTCTATTAGTGGTGACATTGTAACATACCAATAAACCATTAACTCACCCTCACAAAACAACAGATGGGATAAAGGCAACCAGTGTATAATACTAAACTATATTATACTATACTGAGTCGATGAAAGTGTCCAAAGAATAAGAATGAATCTTCTACAGTCTAGTTTAAGGGGTTGTCCATGTTCAGAGCTGAGCCCGGACATAACCCCTTCTTCCCTCATTCAGCATGAATGAGTGGAGCATCGGAGCATTTCACGATCCAATGTTTCCCCTTGTCCTGCGGTGCATAGCTGAAGGATGTGACTCCACCAACTATCCGTACCTAGTGGTCTCACACCTCTGGTGTCTCGGAGCAATGCTATCAGCCGAGGCCTCACACTATACCTGGATTCCTTGGTTTATATATCTGGACTGACATTTCAGCACACACCTGGTTTGTCAGATAAAGGAATGCAATGGGACGATCCTTGCTCTTTGGACACTTCCATAGCAATTCGGCATATGTGCATATTGTACATTGTTTGCCGTTATCACCTACATTATTTTATTAGTTTATTGTTTAGTTTTTTTGATTACTTAAAAGGGTTTTCCAATCCCACCTAATTTACACCAGGGTCAGGAGAGTGTGTAAATGAAAGAAAAAGAGCCACTGACGGTGTCCCTAAGCTGCACATCAACAGCCAAGAGTCCGACTGAAAACAAAGGCTGCTTTTAGAAACAGCGCCCCCTCCTGTCCATGGAATAGAGCTGATACTACAAACATCCTCTGAAAAGGCGTGGCACTACACTTTTGGAAGAAAGCAGCCATGTTTTCCTAATCCCAGACATTCTTTTAACTTGTTCTTAATTCTTCTTTTGCAGACTGTACAGATGGCAAAGTATATACTCCTTGTAGGGCCGCCTGTCGACCAACCTGCGATAACCCTGATCCTGCATGCAATTTTATGTGTGTTCCAGGTTGTTTATGCCCAAATGGCACTGTAGAAAATATCTGGGGTGAATGTGTGGAAAAGGATAAGTGCAGACTCTGCAGCGGGAACACAACATATTCCAATTGTGCCAATAACTGCATCGGTGTTGTATCTCCCCCACAATGCCTTAGAATAGCCTGTATGCAAGGCTGTGCATGTAAACCCAACTACGCGCTCCTACCTGACAGAAAGAGATGTGTCCTTCCACAGGATCTTCCACAGGAGGGCTCCAACAAGTAAACCATCCCATGTGTGTCTTATTAGCAATCATCAAAATTGAAAGTGACCTCGTCCTATTATATAGAGATGTGTCTGATGAAAATAAAATGATTTCTGACATTGTTCTTATTTATTTTTATTGATTCATTAAAAAGCGATCTGGGATCTTTGACACTGACCAATCTCTGACCAATCAGATCACAATCAGTCTATATTGCTGTGGAATTGATCTACTGATCTGATTGTGATGTGTCTCATTTGCAATAAAGTCTTTGTGACTTAAAGGGAGTCTGTCAGCAGTTTTCTTTTTACAAAACTGCTGACAGACACACAGTAGCTATGGGTTGAAGAAAGCTGGCGATACATACCTTTGCCCTGTGTGTTATTGCATGTAAACATAAAATCCTCCAGAAGAGCCAGTCACATTGACTTTTAAGACATTGTAAAGGTGCCAAGATGATTACAGTCATATTTCAATGGATAGGTCATTGGATTGGGGAATCTGCTCATTGTCAGGACCAGATTAAAGTTAGTGGCGGTCCCCATCCTACCACCATGACCTGGATTTCAGTAAATCCATTATGAATGATACATGTAGGAAAACTGAGCATGGATATGCATGGGCCAATATGTGAAGGTCTAGGGGAGCTATAAACATGGCCAAGCCAATGATTCTCGCTCATCTGCATGGCCACCTCTGTCTGATATTCCAGTCCAAGTTCTGGTATCGATAGGATTTACTACAGACTAAATACATGTGATGGACCAATCTACAGATTATAGCAGGACCTGTCTGGACCACGATATTCATCATAGAGTAAAAATGCTTATGTTTCTCAGTAGACCCATGTATGGAGGGTCAAAATCTTGAACAGAAGATTGGGGTGCAGTAGACTGAATTGTACGTAAATATGATCGCTGTGCAGATATTCCTGAAGTCCTCTTTCACACCATGCGGTTTTACATGCGTTTTACAAATACTCATAAATACTCATAAAATTCCTCCCCTCATCCAAACCTATAAAAACCAAGGGGTCGTAGACTAGTGAAGCACATTAACATATATGTCCCGTAAAGAGGTTTATTGTACTCACAAAGTTACACTTGTAATCAGCATATCAGAATTTAACATCTCCATGGTGCCCGACCCGGGTTTCGATGCTTGAGCTTCGTCAGTGGCGTCTACTTAGGGCTTAGTACAATAAACCTCTATACGGGACATAAATGTGAATGTGCTTCACTATTCTGCGACCCCTTGGTTTTTATAGGTTTGGATGAGGGGGAGGAATTTTATGAGGACTTACATTTCGACCCATGCTTGGATGTGATGGTGTAAAACCACATGGTGGATAGAGGACTTCAGGAATATCTGCAGCCCGATCCTATTTTCACAAAATTTGGATTTAAAGTAACCTTGACCCACATCACTATACTAGGATCTGCAGCGCGAAAAGTCCAGGCAACGTATCAGAGACCTTTTTTTTTCTTTTTTCTTTCTGCAGTAGACTGAAGACTGTTTGATATAACCATATTGAGCTTTATGGAGATAGAGTCCATATAATGCAATGTATAACTATTGGAGCTGCACATGGCATTATATCTTCCAGGAGCTCACAAAGCAAAATAAGGTTTACAGACTGAGATCCTCAACATGTCCTATGGCTTGTTTGCTAATTCTCATTTTGTCTGTATACAGGAGCTCTGTATTCCTAATGAATGATGTACTTTTGGCTGCTTCCACTAGGGGGAGCTAACTGCATTTGGATGTATACAACTAGCATTGAACTCATCGGCGGCTGTATATATATGAATGCTGGCATTTCCCCCTAGTGGTGAATGCAGATATCTGCAGTCACATTGACTCAGCAAGCAAAGGAGCAGTTTATTGATGGGCACTTTATGGCCACGGGATCCAGAGCAGTTTTGTGCTCTACTTCTATTCCCTCTGCCTTAGCAACACCATAGAGCTATAGGGTTTGGTTCCTCAGTTAAGTTCGACATGTCTGCTGCAGTTGCTAAAGGCTTCAAGCAGAATTTGAAAACCTTAGAATCTTAGGGATACAATTGTTGAGAACGGTTCCAGAGTCACAGGAGCGGTCATACTTCCCTGTGGCTCCGATGCAGAGTGTTTACAGAAGCAAGCTGCATACAGTAGATCATGGGTTGGCAACCTCCGGCTCTCCGGGTGTTGTGAAACTCCCAGGGGACATCCTAAAACATTTAATGTGAAAATGGCTTAATGTATCATTGTGGCGAAACCAACCTCGCCACTGGGTTTTGGAGAGGACTGGCTGCTGGCCTCTTGCCCCTGGATTATGGGCCATATACTAACTTTTAAACCCCTGAACCTATTCAAGTGAATTTTGGATAGGTTTGTCACAAAGTTATACTGTTTGAATTAATGTAAGTTATATGTATGGCCAATGTAAACTCACAAAGTTGTAACAATTTATAATAAGTGTAACTTGTCAGCTTGGGAGGAATATGCGGGTGTGTTTCTATTGTGCCATTGTCCCATTGTGTGTTTAAAATGGTGATGTCTGTTCTGTTGTCCTCACATGTGTATTGGCGATCTCCCTTTGTCCTCAGAGATAATTGGATTGCTCTTCAGGTTGTCTGGACAGAGAGGAGGAAACCATGATGCATTGTGGGGATATGTTGTCCTATGTCAGTCTTCATTCTGGTCCTCTGGGGGCGTGAACGATTGGTTGCTGTTGTATCATTGTATGTGTTGTAAATTACTGATTGGTTGTATTTCAAACCCCTGTGGGCAGTACTATGTTTGTGGTTTATGAATAAAAGAGGCTGTACGTGAAGTACAGTCAGACCACTGCTTGACCCTCAACACGGAGCCTTGTCTCGTTATTGGGGGGATTCACTGTATGCTGTTAGAAGACCGATTGCCAGGATTGTATGCTTTTCCTGTTCGTCTGCTAGCAGCTATTCGTGAGGTTCCAGTTTGGAGTGCTACTTTGTATCCAGTTCGGGAATTTGGTGTCCTGCAGTAGCTGTGCCTGTCTCTCAGAAAGGGGCTTATCGCCTAAACGGATTTTAACCCCTTGTCTGCTGAAACGGTCCGTTACAACCATAATGTGCCTAAACCTCAATCAATTGCCTTGAAACTTTGCACAACCTCAGATCTCAGCTTCCCAAACCTATCCGGGAAGTTTGATGGATTTTATTGGGGAGCTTAACCTTTTACAGACACAGGGCGTACAGGTACACCCTGATGTCCGAGTCCTTAAGGACATAGGGCGTACAGGTACGCCCTGTGTATTTCCGATCACCGTCGCACAGCGGGAGGTGATCAGAACGGGGTGCTTGCTGAAATCATTCAGCAGACACCCTGTGACAATGCCGAGGGTGGTCCTGTGACCCCCCGTATTGGCGATTGCTGCAAACCGCAGGTCAATTCAGACCTGCGGTTTGCATAGTTTCCGGGTCATTCGGGTCTCCGGTGACCCGATGACCCGGAATAGGATGGTGATCGGTGGTGTAATATACACCACCAATCACCCTCCGTAGATCCTGTGAGGTGGCGGTGACGCCACCTCTCAGGATCGCCTGTGATTGGCTGGACGGACTGGTGGACGGAGCGCCGCTCTCCCCTCCCACAGACTTCCGTGTGAGCGAGGAGAGAGGAACCCTTTTGTCGGTCCCTCTGCCTCCCACGCGATCTGCCGCCATCCGTGGCCCCTAAGCCACCATAAAGTGCCATCTGGCACATAAACATTTAGGGATCCATCCGATCCATCTTGCCGCAAATGTATCCGTTGTGTGTCCTTGTGTCTTCCGTTGTTTTGCGGACCACAAAAAAAACGGAAGGAGGAAATTGTCTCATTTTTACTATCTCCACCCAGGATACAGGTATATATGCTGGTCATTTATGTGTTTGGTGGCCATTTTCACCGGTCTTTCCAGTATATTGGTTGTGGTTGGATTAATTGGCTTTGCTCACAGCATATTTTGCGGTTTCACCAAGGAAGAAGACTCGGATGAGGTCCTACTGCACTGTCTTATTGCTCGGCGATGGGGACAGCAGTCCATTCCGTTGTACGAGGAGCCGAGGAGAAGACGGTGCATCCCATTGTTTCCCAACGGTGCTGGAAAGGACACTTTCATACCCTGTACAATGATTTTCGTCTGCATCCAGAAAAGTTCTTTGCCTACTGTCGGATGTCAGTGTCGACGTTTGATATCCTGCTGTCGTCTCTCCGTAGTGTCCTCACCTTTCAGGACACGGCCATGAGGTGCTGCATTTCTCCAGAGGAAAGGCTAATCGTCACTCTGAGGTAAGCAATGTGTTATTTATTTAACAGCAATATCTAGTGCTTCTGTCATGAGTAACATGGGTGATGTTAGACGTGCTAATGTATGAAGAACTTTCATATTTTTTTTTTATACTGATAATCATTTTCCAAATAACATGCAAAGATGAAATGTACTTTTGTGTTTGCCATAATCATGCATAATAGAGTAGTCACATAATCCCCCTTTTTTTGGGGGGGGGGGGGGGGGGGGGTCTGAAGTACTTATAGACGTTTCATGTTCAAATTATTGTTTGCAAAAATGGAATTATAATGTTTGTAACACATGTATTCAAACAACCATTATAGGAGGTATGTTCATAATGTTTTAATTTTTGAAGGAGTTATGATTGTAATTTTTTTATATTTTTTTCCACAGATTCCTGGCAACTGGGAACTCATTTGCATCCCTGCATTTTGAGTTTTTTTTAGGAACCTCAACGATATCTCGGATAGTGCGTCACACTTGCCACGTCATCTGGCATCGACTCCGAGAGACTGTGATGCCGCAGCCCAAGGCGGCCGATTGGGTTCGGATCGCTGAGGGCTTCCAAATTTCTGCGCAGTTTCCAAACTGCATAGGGGCAATGGATGGCAAGCACATCCGTGTGAAGAAGCCGGTCAACTCAGGGACCCGATTCTTCAATGATAAATTTTTCGGTAGTGCTGATGGCTGTTGCTGACAGTAACTACCAGTTTATAATGGTTGATATCGGGGCCTATGGAAGCACTGCGGATGCTCGCATCTTTAGTGCTTCCAGAATGGGTGAGCGGCTTCGTGCCAACCAGCTTGCCCTGCCCGAGCCCAGAAGACTGCCCGGATATGCAGGTCCACCGGCTCCATTTGTCATCGTTGCTGATGAAGGGTTTGCATTGACTCCCCAGACGCGGTTTGGATGACAGGAGGCGCATTTTCAACTACCAGTTGACTCGTGCCCGTCGGTTTGTTGAGTGCGCCTTTGGAATACTCTCTAGCAAGTGGAGGGTGTTTCTGTCATCCATACAAATGGATCCGGAGAATGCTACCCTGGTGACTCAAGCTTCACCAGGATTCACGAGGCTTCCTCTTCTGTTGACATGGAAGAATTTCCTACGTCATCAGGTTTGGGTTTGGATCTGACCCTGCATAGACGACCTGGGACTGCAGGTATTGCAGCTCGGGAACTCTATGCAGACTTCTTTTCCAGCCCAGAGGGGTCCGTGCCATGGCAGATGGACGTTATTCGTGGCAGGTTTTGATTTCTTTTGGGCTTTTTAGTTGTTTGTTATTTTTCTCAGATAGATTACATACATTTTATGTTATAGTTGAGTGTAGGGACTCGCAAGAGAATGAGGACCCTTGACGTGGGCTTGTGGGTTGAGGTTTAAGGACCACACTACAAAAAAATGTGAAGATGGCTTTTTGGTTTTAAAAAGCTTTATGATTACTATAATTCAAAAATAGCTATTTGCTATACGGTCCCATAAACCTTCTAATACCTCATTGACATATGTCTACTGCATAATTTTATAAAAGAAAAAAAAAGATACAATTGTGTGTGTTTTCTTTTTACAAATACATGTACATGTACAAGTACCGGATCATTTTTCAGGATAGACCAGTTTCTTTTGATTGCGTTTTTTAATTCCCCAGAACATTGTGTGAACTGGGTTATGAACGAAAAACGAAAGTCAGTAGTGTTTTGGGGTATTTTTGGATTATTTGGGGTCTCCTCTCGTTGTTTTATTGTATCTTTTATACATCTCTCTAATCTTTCACTCTCATATCCTTTTTCTAGGAAGCGTTCTTTTATTATTTTACTCTGTTCTTTGAAAATAGCTGTGTCAGTGCAGTTGCGGTGGATTCTCTGGACCTGTCCCTTGGGTACATTTTGAAGCCAGGTGGCATAATGGCAGCTGGTTAAATCTATGTACCCGTTGACATCAGTGGGCTTAAAATAGGTCTTAGTTTTGAGCTGTCCCTCTTCCACATATATGGTCAGGTCCAGAAAATCCACCGAAACCGCACTAACAGTACTGGTGAAACTTAAGTTCCATTCCTTATTTTCCAATCCTCTAATAAACGCCTCCAGCTGATTTTTTTCCCCTTCCCATATCACCAGGCAATCATCTATATACCTTTTCCAAGTTTTTAATGTCCCACTTTTTTTGTATTTGTTCACCTTGGGGTCAATGTACTGTTTTTCCCACATGGTCATAAAAAATATTTGCAAAACTGGGGGCGAAGTTCACCCCCATCGCCGTTCCGACCTTCTGTAAATAATATTGGCCCTTGAACCAAAAATAATTGTGCTCTAGGCAGAATTCCACACAGCGTACAATGAAGTCCGCTTGTATTTTGGTCATATCGGGGTCATCGTACAGGGTATCTTTTATTGCTTGTAGTCCTTTGTTTTTTGGTATAATGGTGTACAAGGAGGATACGTCGATGGTAGCCATCCAAGTATTCTCCCCCACCCCCTGTAGTTCATTTATCATTAATTTGTTTCTATATTCTGGGAGAGGATCTTTCTTCAACATGGCGTAGGTTTTAGTATCTCTCAACTGCCTCAATACCTCTGCTTCATAGTCCTCAACATTCATCACTACTACCCCCCCCCCCTCTTTATCTGCAGGCTTTATTATTATATCCTGATTATCTTGTAACGTTTTTAGTGCATATCTTTCTTTTTTGGTCAAATTACCTCCTTTCTTTTTTGGTTTTATTTTTTCCAAGTCATTCAAAATGCTTCTTTTAAAAACATCTACGCACTCATTATTTTTGTTTTTTGGATAAAATTTAGATTTTTCTTTTAGATCAAACGACAAAACCACACAAAACACCAATACACCGCAAAAAAGAAGGTTTATAGAGGAAAAAGAGGGGGGAAAAAACACAAAATCTGCGAACAAAAAAAGCAAGGTGTGAATGATGGGATATTTAATCTCAGCAGATACACCTTGTCAGAACCTGAAAAAGCGGTGCTGAGAAAGGGGCTAAAATTTGCGCCATCTAAGAACTTAAATAAATTTGATGCCTTTGTGGACATACATAAATATATTAGAAAACTAAACAGCCAAATTTTTCCTAGGGAAAGAACCAGCTACTAACCATAAGAATGCAGAGCAGAAGATAGAATACATACACACAGATCTAAAAGAAAAATCAAAATTTTATCCCAAAAACAAAAATAATGAGTGCGTAGATGCTTTTAAAAGAAGCATTTTGAATGACTTGGAAAAAATAAAACCAAAAAAGAAAGGAGGTAATTTGACCAAAAAAGAAAGAGATGCACTAAAAACGTTACAAGATAATCAGGATATAATAATAAAGCCTGCAGATAAAGGGGGGGGGGGGGGGGGGTAGTAATGATAAATGTTAAGGACTATGAAGCAGAGGTATTGAGGCAGTTGAAAGATACTAAAACCTACGCCATGTTGAAGAAAGATCCTCTCCCAGAATATAGAAACAAATTACAGGATTTGGTTAAATATGGAGGAGACAAAGGCATACTCAATAAAAAGGAAATGGAATATCTGAATATATAAGAACCAACGACCTCAATTATCTATGTATTACCGAAAATCCACAAAAGCTCTACCAATCCCCCTGGTAGACCTATAGTGTCAGGGATTAACTCCCTGACCAGTAGGATCACGGAATACATAGATAATTTCTTACAGAAATACGTACCATCAGCACCGTCATTCTTGAAGGATAGTGGTTGTGTGGTGAAAATGATAAATGAACTATAGGGGGTGGGGGAGAATACTTGGATGGCTACCATCGACGTATCCTCCTTGTACACCATTATACCAAAAAACAAAGGACTACAAGCAATAAAAGATACCCTGTACGATGACCCCGATATGACCAAAATACAAGCCGACTTCATTGTACGCTGTGTGGAATTCTGCCTAGAGCACAATTATTTTTGGTTCAAGGGCCAATATTATTTACAGAAGGTCGGAACGGCGATGGGGCCAAATTCGCCCCCAGTTTTGCAAATATTTTTATGACCATGTGGGAAAAACAGTACATTGACCCCAAGGTGAACAAGTACAAAAAAAGTGGGACATTAAAAACTTGGAAAAGGTATATAGATGATTGCCTGGTGATATGGGAAGGGGAAAAAAATCAGCTGGAGGCGTTTATTAGAGGATTGGAAAATAAGGAATGAAACTTAAGTTTCACCAGTACTGTTAGTGCGGTTTCGGTGGATTTTCTGGACCTGACCATATATGTGGAAGAGGGACAGCTCAAAACTAAGACCTACTTTAAGTCCACTGATGTCAACGGGTACATATATTTAACCAGCTGCCATTATGCCCCCTGGCTTCAAAATGTACCCAAGGGACAGGTCCAGAGAATCCACCGCAACTGCACTGACACAGCTATTTTCAAAGAACAGAGTAAAATAATAAAAGAACGCTTCCTAGAAAAAGGATATGAGAGTGAAAGATTAGAGAGATGTATAAAAGATACAATAAAACAACGAGAGGAGACCCCAAATAATCCAAAAATACCCAAAAACACTACTGGCTTTCGTTTTTCGTTCATAACCCAGTTCACACAATGTTCTGGGGAACTAAAAAACGCAATCAAAAGAAACTGGTCTATCCTGAAAAATGATCCGGTACTTGGACCTGCAATTCCTGAACAACCACTAGTCATCTATAAAAGAGCACCTAATTTACAAAACAAATTAGGGCATAGTGCTAACCGACCTGAGGATATAAATAATAAAAAATAAAAAAACAGTTTTAATTGGTGTGGTTTCTGCATTGCCTGTAAAAATAGAAAAAGAACAGAAAGATCACAAAATAGTACTATAGTAAATAGTATTGTAAAAAACAAACAATTAGAAGTAGTGGGAGAGATGACATGTCATAGCAAAGGGGTCGTATATGTACTGGAGTGCCCATGTGGCCTCCAGTATGTAGGACGTACCATCAGACCCCTTAAGGTCCGGGTGCAGGAGCACATAAGAAATATTAAGAAGGGGCTTGAAAGTCATGGCATCTCGGCGCACTATAAAAAATATCACCAAAAGAATCCAGCGGGATAAAAATTTATGGGGGTGGAACTAGTACAAAACCATTGGAGGAGAGGAAGCTTTCTAGATAAAATTAATAAAAAAGAAAGTAAGTGGATATATGAATTATGTACGCTACAACCAGGGGGCCTGAATGTAGATTTTGACCTGCAAGCCGTTTTAAATTAAGAAAATAAGAAAAAAATTGGCAGAGCAATTATTCCCATGTGAATTAGGACTTAAAGATTTGCGTTTTTTCCCTTTAGAACTAGGAGATACAAGTGTAGGGTTAAGTGAAGGAAAAAGAGAAGGCGTCTGGAGTAGCACATCAGGTGCTTGATTAACTCTAGCCTACCAAATAAAAAAGAAGGGGGAGGGAGAGATGATGTGTGCCCCTGACGAAGCTTGAGGAGCGAAACCTGGGTCGGGCAAAGAAAAAGACACTGGGATTTTTTTAATGCGAATTTTAAAGTGCATGTTTGTAAGTATGTACTAATAAACCTTTTAAAACAGTTACCGGAGCTTCACTATGGTAGGAGCCACTTGTATCCACAGAAAGTTTTAATCAAAAGAAGTCGGGACTACTAGCAGACGGATCTGGTGTGTGCTGGAATTAAGTCCGTGGTTGAGCCCTGTGTGGTGGTGTATATTAGGGATGAGCGAACCCGAACTGTATAGTTCGGGTTCGTACCGAATTTTGGGGTGTCCGTGACACAGACCCGAACCCGAACATTTTCGTAAAAGTCCGGGTTCGGGTTCGGTGTTCGGCGCTTTCTTGGCGCTTTTTAAAAGGCTGCAAAGCAGCCAATCAACAAGCGTCATACTACTTGTCCCAAGAGGCCATCACAGCCATGCCTACTATTGGCATGGCTGTGATTGGCCAGTGCAGCATGTGACCCAGCCTCTATATAAGCTTGGGTCACGTAGCGCCGCACGTCACTCTGCTATGATCAGTATAGGGAGAGGTTGCAGCTGCGACGTTAGGGCGAGATTAGGCAGATTAACTCCTCCAAAAGACTTCATTCTGTGATCGATCTGCAGCTGTGGATCATTGAAGTGCTATTATTGACTTGCTCACTTTTTTGAGGCTGCCCAGAGCGTTTTTAGATCACTTTTTTTCTGGGGTGATCGGCGGCCATTTTGTGACTTGTGGTGCGCCAGCACGAGCTATCACCAAGTGTATTTAACCATCGATAGTGTGGTTATTTTGTGCTATATCCTACATCAGCTGCAGGCTGAGCCTGTGTCACCGAAGTGCATTTAACCATCAACAGTCTGGTTATTTTTTGGCCGTATACTACATCTGGTGCAGGCTGAGCCTGTGTCACCCAAGTGCATTTAACCATCAACAGTGTGGTTATTTTTTGGCCATATATTACATCAGGGGCAAGTTGAGCCTGTCACCCAGCGCCTAAAAAATAGACCTGACATTTCTATTCAACCAAATCTGCACAGTTTTAGCTGGTCAAGTTATTTGTAGTGACCTTAAAAGCAGAATTTTTGTTCTGGGTTGAAAAAGCATTCCCAAATTTGCCATTCTCAAAATAACTAGTTTGTGGTATTTGAGGCCTACTTGAAATCTATCCCAAAAAGAAAATCTTACATTGAAGGTATTGATAGTGTCATTCAGAAAAACCTAAGACACACGCTAGCATGCTGATAGAAGTGTCATTCTGTGATTAAACCTATACCTGTCACACAGCGCAAAAAAAAACAGGTCTCACATCTTTATTCAACCAAATCTGTACTGTTTTAGCTGGTCAAGTTATTTGTAGTGACCGTAAAAGCAGACTTTTTGTTCTGGGTTGAAAAAGCATTCCCAAATTTTCCATTCTCAAAATAACTAGTTTCTGGTATTTGAGGCCTACTTGAAATCTATCCCAAAAAGAAAATCTTACATTGAAGGTACTGATAGTGTCATTCAGAAAAACCTAAGACACACGCTAGCGTGCTGATAGAAGTGTCATTCTGTGATTAAACCTATACCTGTCACACAGCGCAAAAAAAAACAGGCCTCACATCTCTATTTAACCAAATCTGTACTGTTTTAGCTGGTCAAGTTATTTGTAGTGACCGTAAAAGCACACTTTTTGTTCTGGGTTGAAAAACCATTCCCAAATTTGCCATTCTCAAAATAACTAGTTTCTGGTATTTGAGGCCTACTTGAAATCTATCCCAAAAAGGATATCTTACATTGAAGGTACTGATAGTGTCATTCAGAAAAACCTAAGACACACGCTACCGTGCAGATAGAAGTCTGATTCTGAGATTAAACCTTAACCTGTCACACAGTGCAAAAAAAACCAGGTCTCCCATTTCTATTCAAGCAAATCTGTACTGTTTAATCTGGTCAAGTTATTTGTAGCGACCGTAAAAGCCCTATTTTTTTTCTGGGTTGAAAAACTATTCCCAAATTTGCCATTCTCAAAATAACTAGTTTCTGGTATTTGAGGCCTACTTGAAATCTATTCCAAAAAGGATATCTTACATTGAAGGTACTGATAGTGTCATTCAGAAAAACCTAAGACACACGCTACCGTGCAGATAGAAGTCTGATTCTGTGATTAAACCTTAACCTGTCACACAGTGCAAAAAAAAAACAGGTCTCACATTTCTATTCAATGGTCTGCCGGGTGTTCACTCCAAGGTCATGGAAGTCACGCCTGCGGCCACCCCGTTCTCCGAGGGATATATCCTGAAATCCAGCTGAAAGCTGCAGAACATCAGTCGGAGGTCTCTCCACTACTGGCGGGCCTCTCTGGCGCCCTCTTCCCACAAGCAAAGGCTCGGCTGGTGGCTGCTGGGGTCTTTCAATGCGTCTAGGTTCTTGAGCCTCTTGCTCCTGTCCAGGCTGTCCTTGGCTGGGCTGCCCCCTGGCACGTGCTCTTCCGCGGGCTCTGGCTCGTCCACTCATCTTCTATTCCTGAGAGGATATAAACCGCTTATAAGGTCAATCTGCCGCCTAGCAGCTCCGCTGTGGCACAATCACCTCAGAACTCGCACACTGGTGACTTTAGGTATCTTCACTGGTCACTTTGAGCAGAATGATGACATCCGAGTCACGGCACCAAATGTAACCCTCTTTTCCTTGCACCATCTGCGACACCTCCAGCTTTCACACTCAGTCGGTCACCAGCTCCTCCAGGCATAAACTCTAAGTGGACTCTAAGGGACGAAACTCAGGTCTTCTGTGGTTTAAAGCTTTATTGAGGTGTAGTGCACTTGGCTGGAGCCTGTAATACAACAGGGAAAAACTGCCACTATGTGGTATACAGCCAGGTCACCAGCCCACCTATATCATAACAGGCATTCATTATATTACATTCCCACATACATGTTACAGGATATAACAAAGCATACAGAAAAATGAACAAGAGAAAATCATTTACAAAGATATTGCAGCAGGGTGACCTGGAATACAGCATGTCTTGCAGCCATTTTAGGAAGAACACATGTCTCTTTAACTGTACATCATCTACTCAGCCTAGCATGTGCTGCAGGGTTTAAAGGCTGCTAAAAAACATACAGTCACCTCTTTACATTCTACAGAACTATTATGGGTATATATTATAACTTTTTACAATAGATAAATGAACTTTAGCTTTAGAGAACTTAGACAGAGATCCTACCTACTTCACAGTAAATGTCTGCACTGAGGAGACCAAACCAAGTAGCAGAATACACAGGGGGCTTTCTGGAAGAGTCCACTGTAAAGACTCTGTCTGTTAAAACTTTCCTCAGTTATCTAATAGCACATTTGAAGAGGTTTATTTAGCATGTCCTGACTCTCTGCTAACAGCTTATGAATATATGGAACTATATTTAACAAGTGATCATTGCTGCAGCTCCTGTATATTGGTATGACCCTATTGCAAACCTGCAGACTGGATATTTGGTGAAACTTCATGTGGTTCATATCGACTGTACTACACCACTGACTTGGTGCCTGGGCCTAAATATGTGACAGTGGCCTGTTCCAGTGGTGGATGACGTGATGTCTGATTCTCTGCTATGACATGAAGACTGATTCTGCGCTGACATAAGGCCAGATTCTCTGTTACGGGACCTCTCTCCTCTGCCTGGGTGCCTGGGCCTAAATGTGTGACAGTGGCCTGTTCCAGTGGTGGGTGACGTGAAGCCTGATTCTCTGCTATGACATGAAGACAGATTCTGCGCTGACATAAGGCCAGATTCTCTGTTACGGGACCGCTCTCCTCTGTCTGGGTGCCGGGGCCTAAATGTGTGACAGTGGCCTGTTCCAGTGGTGGGTGACGTGAAGCCTGATTCTCTGCTATGACATGAAGACAGATTCTGCGCTGACATAAGGCCAGATTCTCTGTTACGGGACCTCTCTCCTCTGCCTGGGTGCCTGGGCCTAAATGTGTGACAGTGGCCTGTTCCAGTGGTGGGTGACGTGAAGCCTGATTCTCAGCTATGACATGAAGACAGATTCTGCGCTGACATAAGGCCAGATTCTCTGTTACGGGACCGCTCTCCTCTGTCTGGGTGCCGGGGCCTAAATGTGTGACAGTGGCCTGTTCCAGTGGTGGGTGACGTGAAGCCTGATTCTCTGCTATGACATGAAGACAGATTCTGCGCTGACATAAGGCCAGATTCTCTGTTACGGGACCTCTCCTCTGCCTAGGTGCCTGGGCCTAAATGTGTGACAGTGGCCTGTTCCAGTGGTGGGTGACGTGAAGCCTGATTCTCTGCTATGACATGAAGACTGATTCTGCGCTGACATGAAGCCAGATTCTCTGCTATGGCATGAAGAGACTGATTCTCTGATGACGTGAAGCCAGATTCTCTGCTATGGGACCTCTGTCCAATTGATATTGGTTCATTTTTATTTTTTTAATTTTAATTTTAATTCATTTCCCTATCCACATTTGTTTGCAGGGGATTTACCTACATGTTGCTGCCTTTTGCAGCCCTCGAGCTCTTTCCTGGGCTGTTTTACAGCCTTTTTAGTGCCCAAAAGTTCGGGTCCCCATTGACTTCAATGGGGTTCGGGTTCGGGACGAAGTTCGGTTCGGGTTCGGATCCCGAACCCGAACATTTACGGGAAGTTCGGCCTGAACTTCTCGAACCCGAACATCCAGGTGTTCGCTCAACTCTAGTGTATATACGTGGACCTTCGCCGCGAAAAATATAACAAGCCGCGGAGGATATCTTAGATACGCCTGTTGTTGGTGGAGTGCCGTGTAAGTACAATATGTGCACTGCAGGGCAGTATAACCGTACGGATTTACACTATTATAATCTTTACAAGTTGCAGGATATCTACAAATAAGACATCTGCAGACCTCGATACCTTTCTTAAAGGAGAAGGAGAGAAAAAAAGAAAAAAATAACAAAACTGTTTGTATACCATCTATTTATGACAAGCGCGGTCCGAACCCTAGATTTATACTGTCACTTGATAAGCTTAATATAAATGCTGTTCCTAAACATACATTATATAAAAGAGCTGCAGACAACAAACCCAGACCAAATGGGAAGCCTCATGTAGTAGAGATGAGTATTGCAAATAAGTTGTTTAGTACTCTGTTTATTTACCCAATGATTATGCAGATGTAGGATAAGCTAGTAGTGGCAACAGATTATCTAGATGACCAAATACGGGATGTGTTAGGCCTTGTAAATCAAACTAACGATGTACAATCTCAGTTAGTCACTAACCAGCATACTTTAGTTCTGGATTATCTCACTGCTAGGAAAGAAGGAATGTGTCAAGTGATAGGACCAACCTGCTGTCATTATATACAGATGCAGAGTTAGCACTCCAGCTCTTAACTCAAATTTCTTAACTCATCGCGTTATCTTGAGACAAAAGCCATTGAAAAGCAATTGAACGTGTTTGCTTAGATAAAACAACTCATAAATCTCAGAAAACTAAACTGTTTTAATGAGTGTTAACTAAACTCCATCCGTAGATCCACAAGGTAACCTCCAGATAAGGGCAGGTATTGAAAAGATGTACGAAATGAGAGTTAAGTGGTTGGATGAACATAGTGCGAATAAAGATTCTTGGTGGTCAGACACTTTCTCTATCTTGAACCCAGCAAATCGGTTCAAAAACATTGGTGGATGGCTTGTGGGCATAGTGCATTTTGTTGATTATTTCACTTATTTACATTGTGATTAAGCTAGCATTAATGTGCTTGAGTAAAGTGTGTAACAAAACCAGTAGTAGGAGAGATTATTAAAATGTATTGAGATTATCCCTCATGCAGGTACGGATATGCAGAATCTGGAAAACCAGCAGCAAAGGGAAATGCCCGGCTGAAGTATGTGTACCTTTTGCCTGCAGGGAGTGAATATCTCAAAATGGGGGAATTGTGAGAGATTGCACCTTCATTTTGTATTCTGGATTCCATTTTACTTTGCTGGTTTATTTTAGGTCAGAATTGAGAATTGCTGAGCCGTGTGTACTTGAGACAAAGTTAATTACTTGTTAGTTCTCAGAACTATGTGTGTCTGATGTTCTGGGAGTACAACTGGTTCTAGATACTTCTCAAGGATGAACAACTCAAGAATAAGATAAGATTTTTTGTAATTAAATATGCTTGACTTGCAAACATCAAAAAATAAATTATTATTATAATTAATCACTTGATGCTTACTTAAATGACGATATCTATGTTTGACTTGAGTTCTAGAAAATGGGTATAAATATTTTGTATCCGCCCAATAAAGATGAGAGATCATTCTGATACAACCTTGCGTCTGTATTGTTTATCTCTTCTGAGTACTCATACTTTTATCTGATTTGGACCCCAGCAGGTCATAGAAGTAAGGGTTTTGCCCTAACAGGGTGGTAGGGGTCGTGCAGGTGCACCAGACCGTAGCCTAAGTGGGAAGTTGGAGAAGGTCCATGCGTGTGACGGTAACGTACACTACACACAGGGGGGAGGATAGTGACCACTGCGCTCCACCCTCACTCCTGGCCCTGCCTACTTGCCTCGCAAGTCATAATGACAAGGGACAACTAGACGGCAGTCCCTAACTTAGGATACGTGCTGGGAAGACAGACAAGACAAATAATGGAACGTGAACGGACCGGGTCAATACCTAGAGAGCTACGCAGTACTAAGGAATGAGCAGAGAATAGTTAGGAAAAGCCAAGGTAAAATACCAGGAGAGAAACCAAGTACAACAGTAGTCCGCAAAGAATCGTCAGGTGGAAGCCGGGGTCAGGATACCAGGAGAGATGCGCAGTACAGGAGGAGCAGGCAGAGAATCGTCAGGGAACACAGGATCAGGTAAGTATGCAGGAACAAAACAATCACCAGATACTAAAATTAACAGGCAACCTGTGGCCAGCAGGCTGCCTGTATTTATAGTGTGGAGTGAGGGTCATGTGAGGGTCATGTGACGTGGCCAACGTCACATGACCGACAGGCAGACAAATCGAGCACCGATTGATCAGCTCGGCGCTCAAGGCAGACCTAGGAGCAGGGAGCCTCCCAGCTAGCAAAGCCGCCCTTGGAATGAAGCCAAACACAGATCCTCGCTCCCGAAGCTAAGCAGGAGGTCTGCGGCTGATGTGAGACAGAGTGCGCCTTTGGCGCCCCGTGACAGTACCCCCCCTTTTACGAGGGGCCACTGGTCCCAAGACTTCAGGCGATAGCCCTTCAGGGTGTTCTAAATGAAATTTTCGAACAAGTCTAGGAGCATGAACCTCCCTGGCAGGTACCCAAGATCTCTCTTCATGTCCATACCTCTTCCAGTGAATCAGGTACTGCAAGGAATTATGCACCTTCCTGACATCCACTATTTTAGACACCACATACTCGACAGCATCATTAACAAGAACCGGCAGAGGCGAGGCTTTTGATGGTACTACTGGTTCAACATATCTTTTAAGTAGAGATTTATGGAACACATTATGAATGTGGAATGACTCGGGCAGCTCCAACCTAAACGATACTGGGTTAATCACCTCCATTATCTTATATGGTCCAATAAAATGAGGAGCTAATTTTTTTGAATCTACCTTGAGAGAGAGATTCTTGGAGGATAACCACACCTTATCCCCAAGCAGAAAATTTGCGCCCCTTGAACGTTTCCTATTGGCTTTGAGTTTTTGAGAACTTTGAGCTTTCTAGGTTCATTTGAACCCGGGCCCAAACTGTGCACAGTTCACAAGAGAGCCTAGGGTTAGAGGAGGAGACGGATGACCCAGAATGAAAATGGGGATGGAAACCATGGTTACAAAAGAAAGGGGAAACCCCAGCAGAAGAATTAACACGGTTATTCAAAGCAAATTCGGCCAACGGAAGGTATTTAACCCATAATTGCTGGTCATCAGCAACATATGACCTCAGGAATTGTTCCACAGACTGATTAAGGCGTTCAGTCTGCCCATTACTCTCAGGGTGGTAGGCAGAGGAAAAAGACAATGAAATCTAACATCTTTGACAGAAAGCCCTCCATAATTTGGACACAAACTGCACACCCCTGTCAGATACAATATTTTCCGGGATACTATGTAAACGTACAATTTCTTTCACAAAAATAGACGCCAGGGTCTTGGCATTCAGGAGTTTAGACAGAGGAATAAAATGAACCATGTTGCTAAACCTATCGACCACTACCCAAACCACAGTCTTACCCTCCGCCGGCAGCAGGTCAGTAATAAAGTCCATCGAGATATGGGACCAGGGTCTACTGGGAATGGGTAGGGATCGTAGGTTACCAGCAGGGCAAGTCCTAGGTGTCTTAGACCTAGCACAAACCTCACAGGCTGACACGTAGGACTTGACATCCCTAAATAGAGTGGGCCACCAATAGGATCTAGAAACCAGCTCTCTAGTGCCCTCAAAACCAGGATGTCCACAAAAGGCATAATCATGACACTCACGCAACAGCTGGAGACGAAATTGTATGGGGACAAACAACTTATTTGTTGGGGTGGTTGCCGGTGCCAGATGTTGTTCAGCCTTAATGAGACCCGAGATATCTTGGGTTAAGGCTGCTACGAAAATATTTGCTGGTAGGATGGATTCAGGCGGTGCCTCTGTAGGCTGAAAAGCATGGAAGCTTCGAGATAATGCATCAGCCTTCACGTTTTTACTTCCAGGCCTGAAAGTAATGGAGAATTCAAAACGAGTAAAAAACAGTGCCCATCTAGCCTGACGGGGATTCAACCTCTTAGCAGATTCGAGAAACATAAGGTTCTTATGGTCAGTGACAACAGTTACACAATGCCTTGCCCCCTCCAGAAAATGCCTCCACTCCTCAAATGCCCACTTATTGGCCAGCAACTCCCGATTCCCTATGTCGTAGTTTCTCTCGGTGGAAGAAAATTTTCTGGAAAAGAATGCACACTGTCTCAGGTTAGTTAGACTAGCAGGACCTTGTGAAAGGACAGCTCCTGCGCCGTCCTCAGACGCATCCACCGCCACAATAAAAGGTCTCTCCTGATCTGGCTGGATCAGAATGGGAGTGCTACTGAATGCCTTTTTTAGTGTTTCAAATGAAGTAATGGCCTCAGTAGACCGGTTCTCCAAATCCGCCCCTTTCTTAGTAAGGTCGGTCAACGGTTTAGCAATTACTGAAAAATTCTTAATAAATTTACGGTACTAATTGGCAAAACCTAAGAACCGTTGTAAGACCTTTAAGGATGAAGGCCTTACCCATTCCTTAATAGCTAGTACCTTACCAGGATCCATCTTGAAGGCGTGAGGGGTCAGGACATGCCCTAGAAACAGTATCTCCTGTACACCAAAGACACATTTCTCTTGTTTAGCAGACAACTGATTCTCCCTCAACACCTCTAATACTTGTCTAACATGAGACACATGAGATTTGAAATCAGGAGAAAATATCAAAATGTCGTCAAGATAGACAATGAGAAATTTACCTAAAAACTCTCAAAGAATATCATTCATAAAGTTTTGGAACACAGCTGGGGCATTGCTGAGTCCAAAAGGCATAACCTGATATTCAAAGTGCCCTGCCGGAGTATTGAACGCCGTCTTCCATTCGTCTCCCTCCTTGATTCGGATTAGATTATATGCCCCTTTCAGGTCAATCTTAAAAACCAGGTTGCCCCCAGAACCTGGTTAAATAAACCCGGAATCAATGGGAGAGAGTATCTATTCTGGATAGTGATCTTATTCAATTTCCGGTAATCGATACAAGGCCTAAAACCACCATCCTTCTTCTTAACGAAGAAAAACCCTGCTCCCATAGGAGAGACAGAAGGTCTAATGTGCCCCTTACCGAGGCCTTCCTTAATATAATCCTCCATGGCCTTGTGTTCGGGCTTAGAGAGATTATAAATACGCCCCTTAGGAAACCTGGCACCTTCTACTAACTCTATGGCGCAATCATAAGGTCTATGGAGTGGTAGAACCTCCGGGGTAAATAATGAGAACACATCAGAATATTCCCTAATGACTGTGGGTAATATATCAGATTCTACTGAGACCCCAGCTTGTACCACAGACAAGCACGAGTCACACTTAGGTCCTCATTTCACCAACTCCCCCCTGGACCAATCAATAGTGGGGTTGTGTAATCGGAGCCAAGGCAACCCTAGTACCGCCTCGACCGGTAAGTTCTCCAGGACTAAGAGGGAACATTTCTCAGAGTGGCACACCCCCACAGTTAAAGAAATCTCTGAGGTACATGACCTCACCATACCACCTACCAGGGGAGTGGCGTCAATAGCCATGACATGGATAGGTGTAGGAAGAGAAAAAATTGAATACCCAGTCTAATGGCGAACTCAGAGTCAATAAAGCTAGCCGCTGAACCAGAGTCAATAAAGGCCTTACCCAGCCATTTATTAACCCCCAGAGATATTGTTATAGGTACCAAAAGCTTACATTTCGTAATATCAGGGTGTACCTGGTCTTTAGGTTGCCTTGCCTTGGGAGACTTAACGGAGAGGGCCTCCTTAGGACACTGGTTGATCCAATGGTCAGGATCTCTGCAGTAAAACACACTCCACGTCTGCGGCGCAGATTCCCTTGAGTCATGTCGACCTGCATGGGTTCTTCGGTAGAGACCTCAGCGTTGTTTCTGGGATAGACCTCAGGCTGGACCACCATCTGAGAAGAGAACTGTCGTTCCTGTCGTCTCTCTCTAACCCGTCGGTCAAGTCGGACTACAAGGGCTCAGGAAGCTTAATCTGGGGCTCTAAATGTGGACTGGAGGCCTGAGGGATGGAAGTACCTTGCAGTACAGTGTATTATAGAAGCGATCAGAAGATTGCTTATAGAAGTCCCCTTGTGGGACTAATAAATGATAAAATAAAAAATGAAAGTTTTATTACATAAAAAAATCTCCAAGTAAAAAAATATAACTTTTTTCATTGAAAAAAAATGTTTCCAAGGAAAACAATTTCAAAAATAAAATCCCCACCTGTAATATATAATTTTCATTTTAATTTATCCTGCATGGTGAATGCTGTAAAAAAAAAAGTAACAAAAAAACAATGCCAGAATTGGTGTTTTGATTATTTGCCGCAAAAAATAGAATAAAAAGAGATCAAACAGTTAAGTACCCAAAAATGATACCTGTTCTGTCCTCATACACGTTCACACAGTGTGCAGTCTGACATTCAGCATAAACCATTCCTGTCTTCCAAATAAGAGGACTATTCTTTGTAGTCTAACTTGTTTCTTGGTCAACAGATTGTACTCTCTGCGCATGAGTGAGAGATTGTACAAGTGTGCGGTAAAACTACAAGGATACAAATAACACATATAAGTATTAATCATAGCGTAGTGTGTACTATAACATTACATTAACACTGAAGCACATGCTAAAATGGCTGCCTAACATAGTATTACATCTAACAGTTATAACTCCCTGAGTAAGGGTACTTTCACACTTGCGTCAGATGATTCCGTTAGACAGTTTCGTCGCCGGATCCAGCAATCCGGACGCAAACTGATGGCATTTGTCAGACGGATCCGAATGCGGATACATCTGACAAATGCATTGAAATACCGGATCTGTCTTTCCAGTGTCATCCAGAAAAACGGATCCGGTATATATATTTTTTCCACAGACTTAAAGGTCTGCGCATGCGCGGACAGGAAGAACGGATCCATCAATGCAGCAATTTTAATGCCGGATCTGGCACTACTACATTTCAATGGAAATTAATGCTGATCTGGGATTCCGGCAAGTGTTCAGGATTTTTGGCTGGAGAGGAAAATGCAGCAAATACATAATAAGGACTGAACTGAAGACATCCTGATGCACACTGAACGAAATGCTCTCCATTCAGGATGCATTAGGATAAAACTGATCAGTTTTTTTGCGGTATTGAGCCCCTGTGACGGAACTCAATACCGGAAAAGAAAAACGGTAGTGTGAAAGTACCCTAACAATTACAACTGACTGAACAGCTCTGCATAACATAATATCCCTGAAACAAAGGTAGATCTCTCACCAGATATGCTTTTACAAGGATGGTGGAGTTTGAGAAGGAGATATGCATAAGGACAGCTCTGCTGATGTGCCCTGGTGACTGGAGACTTCTCTTTCCCAGGATGCTTTGCACTCCCACAATGCTTTGCACCACCCACAATGCAGCATTCTTTGTAACAAGAAAAACAAAATGTATTACAACACCACTAGATGGTGCTATAACCACACTAATCACTACAGAAATACCAAAACTGAGGCAGACGTGATCTGTAATGATTCTCAAACTCTGCTAGGCAGAATAATACCAATGAAAACTACAGGTTGCCACAAGCTGCCACAAGTCCGTAGAAAGAAAAATAAAAAAAGTTATGAGTCTTGAGATGCGGAAATGTGAAAATATATATTTTTTTAATGGTTTATATTGTGCAAAAACTATATGTATTCACTAGTGGTGTAATCATACTGACCCAGAGAGTAAAGTTATCATGTAGGCTATGCTGCAAAGTGAACTTTGCTAAATTTACAATGTAAAAACTCAGCTTGTTTTTCCTATTCTGCCAAAGAAAGAGTGAATAACAGTTAATCTATTAGTTATATGTACCCCAAAATGGAGGCATTAAAAACGACAACTTGTCCCACAAAAAAAAATCCAATTTTTTAAGGAAGAAAAAAAAAAGTTATAGCTCTTGTAATGTTTTGATTAAAAAATTGTTTGGTCAATAAGGTCCAAATCAAATTTGGGTAACACACTGCTCTGCTGCATTTATGATATTGGTGGCAGATTCACACCTGTACTTATCAAAAGTGGTGGAAGAAGCAATGGTTTGTGTTTAACAAACAGTACAAAATGATCCCTTTTTGGGGACAACAGATTTGCTATTATAAAAAAAATATATATATATATATACTGTATTGTCCTGGAAAACGAGGATGCAATGGTTTTTACAAAAGCTGTCAAAACATTTTGTCTTTTTAGGAACAGTTATAGATTTATAATTCCGGAAACGCAACAGAGCCCATAATAGTCAATGTGGATCTGGTGTGTCTGAATATGGTACGGTAATTCTGGTAGTACGCTCCTCTGCCGGAACAGACTACAGATGTGGACATTGCCTAAATGAAAGGTATTGTGACTGGTATATCACTGAATTTTATAGTGACAGACCTCCTTTAATGGATCTCTTCTCTAATTATCCTCATATATTCTGAATGAAGACATGGAAAGGACGTGCCTAGCCTAAACTAGACCAACACTTTAAATCTCTCTCAATAAATGTACGTGTTGCAAAATTTCATATGCAAAGCCGAGCACTGACATCATTGCAGAAGTAGCACAGAGCAGGAAGAGAACTGAGTGTTGCATTAATTATATGATGTCATATAGGAAAATTAATCTGATATGCAAAGTACAAGCCTACGACACTGCAGACTCAATCATTGCTCTCATGTACAAGGGTTATGATTACTAGACTATCTTATTATGCACCAAAATATGCAATGCATATTATATTAATATATATATATATGTATATACACTCACCTAAAGAATTATTAGGAACACCATACTAATACGGCGTTGAACCCCCTTTTGCCTTCAGAACTGCCTTAATTCTACGTGGCATTGATTCAACGAGGTGCTGATAGCATTCTTTAGAAATGTTGGACCATATTGATAGGATAGCATCTTGCAGTTGATGGAGATTTGAGGGATGCACATCCAGGGCACGAAGCTCCTGTTCCACCACATCCCAAAGATGCTTTATCGGGTTGAGATCTGGTGACTGTGGGGGCCATTTTAGTATAGTGAACTCATTGTCATGTTCAAGAAACCAATTTGAAATGATTCGAGCTTTGTGACATGGTGCATTATCCTGCTGGAAGAAGCCATCAGAGGATGGATACATGTTCCCATTCTGTTTACGCCAAATTCGGACTCTAACATTTGAATGTCTCAACAGAAATCGAGACTCATCAGACCAGGCAACATTTTTCCAGTCTTTGACAGTCCAATTTTGGTGAGCTCGTCCAAATTGTAGCCTCTTTTTCCTATTTGTAGTGGAGATGAGTGGTACCTGGTGGGGTCTTCTGCTGTTGTAGCCCATCCGCCTCAAGGTTGTGCGTGTTGTGGCTTCACAAATGCTTTGCTGCATACCTCGGTTGTAACGAGTGGTTATTTCAGTTAACGTTGCTCTTCTATCAGCTTGAATCAAACTAAGGCCCAAACTAAGTGGATAAAAGTGGATAAAATGTATTGTAATAAGTTTTTAATGTAATAAGTTTTATTGTCCTGAGGAAGGGGGATGTTTTGCCCCCGAAACGCGTAGACTTACTTTATTAATAATAAAAAGATTACCTTTATTGGTACCCTCTGAGCATCGAGTCCTTACTGCACCAGCGCCACCGAGAATGGTCCGACTTTTTCTTCACTTCTCTGCATCAGCTTGAATCAGTCGGCCCATTCTCCTCTGACCTCTAGCATCCACAAGGCATTTTTGCCCACAGGACTGCCGCATACTGAATGTTTTTCCCTTTTCGCACCATTCTTTGTAAACCCTAGAAATGGTTGTGCGTGAAAATCCCAGTAACTGAGCAGATTGTGAAATACTCAGACCGGCCCGTCTGGCACCAACAACCATGCCACGCTCAAAATTGCTTAAATCACCTTTCTTTCCCATTCTGACATTCAGTTTGGAGTTCAGGAGATTGTCTTGACCAGGACCACCCCCTAAATGCATTGAAGCAACTGCCATGTGATTGGTTGACTAGATAATTGCATTAATGAGAAATAGAACAGGTGTTACTAATAATTCTTTAGGTGAGTGTATATATATATATATATATATATATATATATATATTATTATGTCTCCTTATCTCTATTGATGAAACCTGCAATGGAACATCATGTGAACCTCTCTGTCACCCCTGTACTGGAGTACAAAAATGGGTAGGTGCGCCTAATATACCTTTTCCTCTACCCAAGGTACGGACAAGTCCTGTGGGATCCATGCCTGGTTCATTTTAATGAATGTGAGCTTGTCCTCATTGACTGTGGACAGGCAGATGCGCCTGTCCGTGATCACCATCCCCGCCATGCTAAACACACATTAGGACAATACACTTGCCGCAGTGCCGCACCTCCAAGGCATAAAAGGGCAAGCTCAGGCCTTGTGTCCAATTTAGAGACCCAGAAGTTAAATGGGGCAGACCCATCAGTCAGTACGTGAAGACTTGTGGACACGTACAGTTCCACCATGTTGCTGAAACACTCTTTTCTGCTACTACGGTCCGTATCAGATGGTGGTGCTGGATGTTATGGCTTGCTGACAAAGGTTTTCCACATTTTGGCCATGCTAACCCTCCCTTCTGAGGTGCTGATGGTGCCCCTGCTGCATTGGTGACTTCCTCCAACTCCTCCGCCTCATGCTTCCACTGAGCTCCTGCTGTCAGGCGGGAACACCATCAGTAGTGCATCTACAAGCGTGCGCTTGTACCAATAGTTTGTCTACCAGTGTGCATGCATCTTGCTCCAGTGATGGAAGTAAGGATGGCACGTTGTCCTTGTAGTGGGGATCCAGCAGCGTGGCCACCCAGTAATCAGCACTGGTAACAATCAGGGCAACTCGCCAGTTATTGCGCATGCACTGCAGCATCTACTCGCTCATGAATGCCAGGCTGCCCAGAAGCAATAACAAGCTGTCCTCGGTGGGAGGTGTATTGTCTGTGTCCTCTTTATCCCCCCAGCAACACTCTAGTGATGCCTTTGAGCTGAATTGGGTGCCACTTTGCTGTGAACACGGCTACTCCTCCTCGTCCTCATCATCATCCTCTTCATCCTCCAAAACTGTGCTCTGGCTGGACAATTGTGTACCTGGCTGCTGTTGGTGCAGGAACCCACCAACTGAGCCACCTGTGGACGACTGGCCTGATAACTGTGTGAATGAACCCTGTTCCTCCTCCTGTGCCACCACCTTATCCATCATCACATAAAGTGTTTTTTAAAGGAGGCATAGAAGTGGGATAGTAATTCTGATGACGGCGTCATTAGCTCTGATAATGTTGGTGGAGTACTTAAAACAGCACAACATGGCACACACATCCCGCATGGAGGCCCACTCGGTGGGGAAGTGGTGCTGTTCCGCAGAGTTGGTACCAGCGGCCGATGTGTGCTGCAGCTGAAACTCCACTATCGCCTGCTGCTGTTCACCATGTGCAAGGTGGAGTTCCATCTTGTGGGTATGTCGCATATAAGGCGATGAACGGGAAGGCAGAAGTTACGCTTCAATGCAGACAGTTGAGCAACAGCAGGGTGAGAATGCCGACATCTCTGGGTCATTTTCCAGGAACCTCTGCACCACCAAAATCATCACATGTGCAAGGCAAGGGATGTGTGTCACACCGGCTAGGCTCAGAGCTGCTATCAGATTTCGCCTGCTATCGCACACCACCAGGCCTGGCTTGAGGCTTAGCGGCACAAACCACTTATCTGTCTTTTCTTCTATGCCAGTCCACAGCCCCTGCGTGGTAGAGGAGGAGGAGGCAACAGGAGGCACAGCAAAACATCCAGCAATGCTTGGTGGTGGTAGGACACGCGCCAAATCGCTTTCCGCCTCAGTCCCAGCCACCACTACATTTACCCAGTGGGCAGTTAGGGAGATATAACGTCCCTGCCGTGCTTACTGGTCCACGTATCGGTGGTTATGTGGACCTTGCCACTGATGGCGGTAATCTTACCACAATAGAAATCTACACACATATAATTTATTTTTATTTAAAAAACGTCCATGAACCAGCCCAGGATTTTACCCACCACCCAACCTAACACCTTACAGTAGCCTGAGTGTGACCAGAGTCAATACCTCACCCAGAGCCTGTTATTAGGATTACGCATACCACTAAATTGTGATGACCGTTGAATGGATTAGAACTACCGCTTTGCATTGCAATGATCTGTACATCTACTTCAAGGCAAGTGATTCTCAGTACATTTTATAGTTATTTATTCAAATGGACTCCTCTTTCTTTTACCACCCCATTTGCACCCAAAGTTGATGGCATCACAATACCCTATACCATCAAGGGCACCTCAACCAACATCTGGGAGGAGATTCCTTAACACCAGAATGTGCTCCGAAGTAATTCCTTCTCATCACTGCACGCCGGCCCAGGGAGCTTCAGAAACGTGAGTACCAACTACTACACCCATCAGACCACCACACTCACACATTGCCCCTGCGGTCAAGGTCGCAGCAATAGGGCACTGCCTAGCTGTGACATCACAAGGGGATGGCAACCTGAGGATTGGCTGGCCGCACGGCATTATTTGTGATCTTGCGTTATGAGGCTTCTCTCCTCTACACTTACTTTCACTTTCTAACACGTGCAGCCGCCATTTAGGAAAATATGATTCGTTACCACAAAGCCCGAGGAAATTTGGATTAATTTAAAATCAAAGTTTTCCTAAACTTTGGACTGAATTCTGCTTCAGATGCTTCGCTTCACTCAACACTAGTGATTTACATAAAGTTGCACCAGCTCTTCAGATCATGTTAGATGAGAGTGTACGCTGAGGTCATTTATTCCTGGTTCACTAATTGAATATTACATAATGACATCAATGACAGATTTAACACCAAAACTAGGTCACAGATCACACACCCTGAACACACCCATACCCTCAATGTATATATAATAGCGCACCAGTAATATCCCTGCATCACCAGAAGACAATACACAGTGCATCATCCAGGTATGTACCAAAGCTTCTACTCTTATCTGGAAGAAAAGATATTATTATATTATATTATATATTATATTATTTCACCAATATGATAGGTTTGTACTAACATCACAGAGGGGCCTCACTTTGGGGCTGGCTCATACCTCTACATGCACTTCAATACGAAGGATCCAGAGATTGGTTCTAACAACTCTTAGACTAAAAAGCAGGATCAGGCTCCCATTGCAGATTCTTATCCATTATTTTCTTCTATTGCCTTTCAACTGAGGAGACAAAGTCCTTCCTAAATTCTTATCCCCCACTGGAAAGCAGTTTGAAGCCAACCAGAGCTGATAGCTGACTTGTCTTTTCTTGTTTCATTGAAAGGTTTGTCCCATCAGTTTGGAAATATGGATAACAAGAAGTCTTCTTCGTTATGGGGGACTCAGCATGTCCATGTGTTACATGGATGCATATTCACTTGTATTGCTGACATGTAATACCACATTTCTCCTGAAGTGGCCACTGCAGGGAAACTGAGCGGCCACATTGTGCTTCCCCTACAGATCACCAGAGATTAGAGAAGCTGCACTCACATCGATCACTAGATTGTGGATGTGACTTCAATCTGAAATGAAGTTGTCATACTTTGAAAATATCCAACTGATTTACTCAAATGTGCCATCATGGTGTGTGTGTTGGGAGTGGGGAAGAAACTTGGTTCAAGAACAGACAAAGTGTGATTCCTATAAGTATATTTGCAGACCTCTGATAATATTTGATCACTGTAATCAATTCAATTCATTATTTACAGGAAAAAAGTTAGACCTCCCAGTTAAACATGACACGAACAATCACATTGCTGCTGATATCCCTAGGTGAGTTGCACATATAATATGTTTGTATACTATTGGTTCTTACTACAAATTACATCCCCAAGTAAAAGCATTGGTTTTTACTTTTTATTTTACTAGTATTTCATTGTCACTCGGGTCTCTGTAGATAATCAATGAACAGTTTAGATTTCAGACTCTAGCAGCTCTTTCTCTCCCTTTCAGAGCAGGAAGTCTTAGCACAATCTCAAGAATAGTGTTGGGTGCGAATATTCGCAATGCGAATATTTCGCGCGAATATCGCATATTCGCGATTTCGCGAATATTTAGAATATCGTTCTATATATTCGCGAAATCGAATATTCGTTTTTTTTCTTTTTTTTTTTATTATATTTTTTTCTTTCCCACTTCCCTAAAGTTGTTCTTCTTACCTGTCCTTTGGATTCCTGGCTTCCTGGCTGCTCCAGTCAGTGGCGTTTTCAACTTACTGCTATATTCCATATTAGCTAAATTACAATCTAATCTATATATGTATTTTACGAAATTTCGCAATAGTCGCAATTGCGATGCGAGTAATATAACACGAAATATTCGCATGAAGATTTCAACTTAGCACTGCTATACTCCATATTCTAGCCTAATATGGAATATAGCTGTGCTAAGTTAGCACTGCTATATTCCATATTAGGCTAGAATATGGAGTATAGCAGTGCTAAGTTGAAATCTTCATGCGAATATTTCGTGTTATATAAGTCGCATCGCAATTTCGACTTTTTCAAATGTTCTTAATATTGCTCTAACTTCGTCTTTTAGAAATTTCGTAATATTGCTCTAACTTCGTCTCTTAGAATATTACGAATATTCTAAAAGACGAAGTTAGAGCAATATTACGAAATTTCGTAAAAATACACATATAGATTGTAATTTAGCTAATATAGTGCTATAATCCCTTTTTTTTTTCCTGTAATTTTTTTTTGCCTCTTCTGAACTTAAGTTTTGTAAAATATGTACACTATTAAAAATTATTACTATAGCAGTATATTAGCTTAAATACAATCTATGTGTATTTTACGAAATTTCGTAATATTGCTCTAACTTCGTCTCTTAGAATATTACGAATATTCTAAAAGACGAAGTTAGAGCAATATTAAGAACATTTGCAAAAGTCGAAATTGCGATGCGAGTAATATAACACGAAATAGTCGCATGAAGATTTAAACTTAGCACAGCTATATTCCATATTCTAGCCTAATATGGAATATAGCAGTGCTAAGTTGAAATCTTCATGCGAATATTCGCGAAATCGAATATGGCACCTCCCGCTCATCACTACTCGAGAACAATTTATCTGCTAAACTATATGATACCAATCAGCTACATACAACTAAACCCTTACCTCTCTATGTTTCTGAAGCTGATGAATCTTCTTTAGTACTAGCTAGGACCAGCAAGGAATACAGCAGTGTCACCAAGTAGATTGTCCTCAAAAGGTGGAATCCACAAAATCATGTCCGATTGGTGAAACTCAATACATTGTAGGAAAATATAGTGACATTCATTAGGTCATTGCCATCTGCTGTAAGAGAAATATAAGCCTTCCCGTAACAGACCATAGTTGCTCAAAATTTCTAGTAAAATGTTTGCATCCTTACAGGCAGTGGTACAGTCAACGTCTGGTACTTGGTGGGCAATGAAAGTATTCAGTAGTCTCATCTCTACTGTCTGCTCATTAGAAGACAGATACTTCCAAATTATTATTTAAGGTGAGGCAGGGACATAGCATTATGGATAATTTGCTAACTTTTAACGAGGACCCCTGTGGTGACCAGGCCCCATTGTATCTCCTACCTCAGTAGTCCCTCTCATACCCTTCATCCTGTAGTACTGCTGACAGCACTAGGTACTAGTTTCTTTGTTTCCATATGTTCTTTGAATTTTTCTTTTACATGAACTAAGCATTTTTATTTTCATTTTGCAGGTGTGCTCCTTGCTCTGGTAACAGCACAATCAATACCTGGTAAGGATTTGTTACTATAAGTATTAGATTTTACTTTCTCTATATCGAGTCTATAGTCCCCGGGTAACGGTCCATTAGTCAAAGTGACAGCTGCTGCTCCGGCCATAAAATGGGCTCAGAATTGTTGTTTCTTCAAATTGAAACCATCATTCCCAATGAGACTTTCTATTAGTGGTGACATTGTAACAAACCAATAAACCATTAACTCGCCCTCACAAAACAACAGATGGGATAAAGGCAACCAGTGTATAATACTAAACTATATTATACTATACTGAGTCGATGAAAGTGTCCAAAGAATAAGAATGAATCTTCTACAGTCTAGTTTAAGGGGTTGTCCATGTTCAGAGCTGAGCCCGGACATAACCCCTTCTTCCCTCATTCAGCATGAATGAGTGGAACATCGGAGCATTTCACGATCCAATGTTTCCCCTTGTCCTGCGGTGCATAGCTGAAGGATGTGACTCCATCAACTATCCGTACCTAGTGGTCTCACACCTCTGGTGTCTCGGAGCAATGCTATCAGCCGAGGCCTCACACTATACCTGGATTCCTTGGTTTATATATCTGGACTGGCATTTCAGCACACACCTGGTTTGCCAGATAAAGGAATGCAATGGGACGATCCTTGCACTTTGGACACTTCCATAGCAATTCAGCATATGTGCATATTGTACATTGTTTGCCGTTATCACCTACATTATTTTGTGAATTTATTGTTTAGTTTTTTTGATTACTTAAAGGGGTTTTCCAATCAAACCTAATTTACACCAGGGTCAGGAGAGTGTGTAAATGAAATAAAAAGAGCCACTGACGGTGTCCCTAAGCTGCACATCAACAGTCAAGAGTCCGACTGATCCTATAAAACAAAGGCTGCTTTAAGAAACAGCGCCCCCTCCTGTCCATGGAATAAAGCTGATACTACAAGCATCCTCTGGAAAGGCGTGGCACTACACTTTTGGAAGGAAGCAGCCATGTTTTCCTAATCCCAGACATTCTTTTAACTTGTTCTTAATTCTTCTTTTGCAGACTGTACAGATGGCAAAGTATATACTCCTTGTAGGGCCGCCTGTCGACCAACCTGCGATAACCCGAATCCTGCATGCAATTTTATGTGTGTTCCAGGTTGTTTATGCCCAAATGGCACTGTAGAAAATATCTGGGGTGAATGTGTGGAAAAGGATAAGTGCAGACTCTGCAGCGGGAACACAACATATTCCAATTGTGCCAATAACTGCATTGGTGTTGTATCTCCCCCAAGATGCCTTAGAATAGCCTGTATGCAAGGCTGTGCATGTAAACCCAACTACGCGCTCCTACCTGACAGAAAGAGATGTGTCCTTCCACAGGATCTTCCACAGGATCTTCCACAGAATGGCTCCAACAAGTAAACCATCCCATGTGTGTCTTATTAGCAATCATCAAAATTGAAAGTGACCTCGTCCTATTATATAGAGATGTGTCTGATGAAAATAAAATGATTTCTAAAATTGTTCTTATTTATTTTCATTGATTCATTAAAAAGCGATCTGGGATCTTTGACACTGACCAATCTCTGACCAATCAGATCACAATCAGTCTATATTGCTGTGGAATTGATCTACTGATCTGATTGTGATGTGTCTCATTTGCAATAAAGTCTTTGTGACTCAAAGGGAGTCTGTCAGCAGTTTTCTTTTTACAAAACTGCTGACAGACACACAGTAGCTAGGGGTTGAAGAAAGCTGGCGATACATACCTTTGCCCTGTGTGTTATTGCATGTAAACATAAAATCCTCCAGAAGAGCCAGTCACATTGACTTTTAAGACATTGTAAAGGTGCCAAGATGATTACAGTCATAATTCAATGGATAGGTCATTGGATTGGGGAACCTGCTCATTGTCAGGACCAGATTAAAGTTAGTGGCGGGCCCCATCCTACCACCATGACCTGGATTTCAGTAAATCCATTATGAATGATACATGTAGGAAAACTGAGCATGGATATGCATGGGCCAATATGTGAAGGTCTAGGGGAGCTATAAACATGGCCAAGCCAGTGATTCTCGCTCATCTGCATGGCCACCTCTGTCTGATATTCCAGTCCAAGTTCTGGTATCGATAGGATTTACTACAGACTAAATACATGTGATGGACCAATCTACAGATTATAGCAGGACCTGTCTGGACCACGATATGCATCATAGAGTAAAAATGCTTATGTTCCCCAGTAGACCCATGTATGGAGGGTCAAAATCTTATCCTGAACAGAAGATTTGGGTGCAGTAGACTGAATTGTACGTAAATATGATCGCACTGCAGATATTCCTGAAGTCCTCTTTCACACCATGTGGTTTTACAGGCGTTTTACAAGTCCTCATAAAATTCCTCCCCTCATCCAAACCTATAAAAACCAAGGGGTCGTAGACTAGTAAAGCACATTCACATATATGTCCCATAAAGAGGTTAATTGTACTCACAAAGTTACACTTGTAATCAGTATATCAGAATATAACATCTCCACGCTGCCCGACCCGGGTTTCGCTGCTTGAGCTTCGTCAGGGGCGTCTACTTAGGGCTAAGTACAATAAACCTCTTTACAGGACATATATGTGAATGTGCTTCACTATTCTGCGACCCCTTGGTTTTTATAGGTTTGGATGAAGGGAGGAATTCTATGAGGACTTACATTTCGTCCCATGCTTGGATCTGATGGTGTAAAACCATATGGTGGATAGAGGACTTCAGGAATATCTGCCGCCCGATCCTATTTTCGTACAATTTGGATTTAAAGTGAACTTGACCCACATCACTATACTAGGATCTGCAGCGTGAAAAGTCCAGGTAACGTATCAGAGACCTTTTTTTTCCTTTTTTCTTTCTGCAGTAGACTGAAGACTGTTTGATATAACCATATTGAGCTTTATGGAGATAGAGTCCATATAATGCAATGTATAACTATTGGAGCTGCACATGGCATTATATCTTCCAGGAGCTCACAAAGCAAAATAAGGTTTACCGACTGAGAGATCCTAGACATGTACTATGGCTTGTTTGCTAATTCTCATTTTGTCTGTTTACTGGAGCTCTGTATTCCTGATGAATGATGTACTTTTGGCTGCCTCCACTAGGGGGAGCTAACTGCATTTGGATGTATACAACTAGCATTGAACACATCGGCGGCTGTATATATATGAATGCTGGCATTTCCCCCTAGTGGTGAATGCAGATATCTGCAGTCACATTGTCTCAGCAAGCAAAGGAGCAGTTTATTGATGGGCACTTTATGGCCATGGGATCCAGTGCAGTTTTGTGCTCTACTTCTATTCCCTCTGCCTTAGCAACACCATAGAGCTATAGGGTTTGGTTCCTAAGTTAGGTTCGACATGTCTGCTGCAGTTGCTAAAGGCTTCAAGCAGAATTTGAAAGCCTCAGAATCTTAGGGATACAATTGTTGAGAACGGTTCCAGAGTCACAGGAGCGGTCATACTTCCCTGTGGCTCAGATGCAGAGTGTTTACAGAAGCAAGCTGCATACAGTAGAGCATGGGTAGGCAACCTCCGGCTCTCCGGGTGTTGTGAAACTACAACTCCCAGGGGACATCCTAAAACAGTTAATGTGAAAATGGCTTAATGTACCATAATGTGCCTAAACCTCAATCAATTGCCTTGAAACTTTGCACAACCTCAGATCTCAGCTTCCCAAACCTATCCCGGAAGTTTGATGGATTTTGGCTACCCACAAGGCAAATGAGTGACATTAAGCTTGTTTTTTGGGGAGCTTAACCTCTTACGGACACAGGGCGTACAGGTACACCCTTATGTCCGAGTCCTTAAGTACACAGGGTGTATTTATGATCAGTGTCGCACAGCGGTCGGTGATCAGAACGGGGTGCTTGCTGAAATCATTCAGCAGGCACCCTGTGACAATGCCGATGGTGGTCCTGTGACCCCCCCCCCCCCCGTATCGGCGATCGCTGCAATCCGCAGGTCAATTCAGACCTGTAGTTTGCAGCGTTTCCAGGTCATTCTGGTCTCCTGTGAACCGATGACCTGGAATAGGATGGTGATCGGTGGTGTAATATACACCAATCACCCTCCATAGATCCTGTGAGATGGCGGTGACGCCACCTCTCAGGATCGCCTGTGATTGGCTGGACGGACGGGTGGATGGAGCGCCGCTCTCCCCGCCCACAGACTTCCGTGTGAGCGAGGAGAGAGGAGCCTTGTGTCGGTCCCTCTGCCTCACACGCGATACGCCACCATTGGTGTCCCTGAGCCACTATAAAGTGCCATCTGGCACATAAACATTTTAGGTTAGGCAGGGAGAGTGAAAAAAAACCACACCGTCCCCCCACACATACACACACTAAATAAAGTTTTACACACACACTCCCCTTTAGCGTTAGAAGATGGCCCGCTGGATGTTCTCGGCCGAGGAGGCATACGCCCAGCTGCTCTCCGACTCCGAGAGCCCCAGTGAGGACGAGGATGACCCCACTTTCCTGTTGTCATCCTCGTTCTCCTCATCATCTAGTGATGATGATGAGCCCTCAAGGTGGCGGAGACGACACCAGGCAGAGCCAGGAGCCCCCCATGCCAGGGACCCTGTGGCCCACACTACTATGAGCAGCCCTGGGGCTCGTACTAGTTTTCCGGCCCACCAGACATTTTAGCAAATTTATCTGTCCAAAATCCCAATGGCGCTCCTTCTCTTCTGAGCTGTGTAGTTCACCCAAAGATCACTCTACATCCACATATAAGGTATTTTCTGACTCGGGGGAAAAATTGTGGTGCTTTATCTCCTTTTAACAATTGTAAAAATGAAATAAAAGGGGCTACAAGAACATGTTAGTGTAAAAAAAAGAGATTTTGAATTTTCTCCTCCACTTCACCTCAATGGGGAAGGGGCAGCTGTGCTGAAGAGAAAGATGGCTAGAAGGTTGGAGGAGTGTTTAAACTAGGGACGGGGGAGGGTAATTACGTTACAGGATGGGAAGATAGTGCAGATAGAGACCGGGGGCAAGGTAGTGGGACTGGGGAGGAATGGAAGGAGGGACTAGAACAGTTCAGAAGGAAAGGTGTAGTGTAAAAAATATACATAAACCTCTCAAATGTATGTATACTAATGCCAGAAGCCTGACTAATAAAACTGGGGAGCTGGAATTAGTGATGTGTGAGGAGGACTATGACAGTGGGAATAACTGAGACATGGCTGGATGATGGCTATGACAGTGGGAATAAATGAGACATGGCTGGATGATAGCTACAGTAGGTGAACCCGATTTTGTGTCAATCTCGCTCTCTTTCTCGGCGAGATTGAGCACATACGAGCCCCATCGCGGGAGCCAGCGCCGAGCTGGCTTGCCGCGATGGAGACAGAGCCGTCATAGAAGCGACGGGAGATCCGACTTGGATTCCCGCCAATTCTACACGTGTGCGGCGTTTGTTATGAATCCTGAGGGGGAAGTCCCCGCCGGATTTTAAATAAAAATCCGGCCTGGGTCCCCCCCTCAGGAGCATACCGGGCCCTTAGGTCTGTTATGGGTTGTAAGGAGAGCCCCCCCTACGCCGAAAAAAACGGCGTAGGGGGTCCCCCTACAATCCATACCAGACCCGTATCCAAAGCACGCTACCCGGCCAGCCAGGAAGGGAGTGGGGAAGAGCGAGCGCCCCCCCCCCCCTCCTGAGCCGTACCAGGCTGCATGCCCTCAACATGGGTGGGTTGGGTGCTCTGGGGCAGGGGGCGCACTGCGGCCCCCCACCTCAGAGCACCCTGTCCCCATGTTGATGAGGACAGGGCCCCTTCCCGACAACCCTGGCCGTTGGTTGTCGGGGTATGCGGGCGGGAGGCTTATCGGAATCTGGGAGCCCCCTTTAATAAGGGGGCCCCCAGATACCGGCCCCCCACCCTAAGTGAATGAGTATGGGGTACATCGTACCCCTACCCATTCACCTGCAAGAAAAGTGGTAAAAACACAAATAAACCACACAGTGTATTAAAATATTTTATTTTTCTGCTCCGGAGGCCGCCCCCTGTCTTCTTTATTAGCTCTTTTACCAGGGGGGGCTCTTCTTCTTCCGCTATCTCGACGGGTCTTCTCCGCTATCCGGGGGGTCTTCTCAACTCTCCGGGGTTCTCCTTCTGTCTTCTCCGCTATCCGGGGGGGTCTTCTCAACTCTCCGGGGTTCTCCTTCTGTCTTCTCCGCTATCCGGGGGGGTCTTCTCAACTCTCCGGGGTTCTCCTTCTGTCTTCTCCTTCTGTCTTGTTGACTCGGCGCACCCCGGTTCTTCGTCTCGCGAGACTCGGCGCACCCCGGTTCTTCGTCTCGCGAGACGTCTCGCGAGACGAAGAACCGGGGTGCGCCGAGTCAACAAGACAGAAGGAGAAGACAGAAGGAGAACCCCGGAGAGTTGAGAAGACCCCCCCGGATAGCGGAGAAGACAGAAGGAGAACCCCGGAGAGTTGAGAAGACCCCCCCGGATAGCGGAGAAGACAGAAGGAGAACCCCGGAGAGTTGAGAAGACCCCCCCGGATAGCGGAGAAGACAGAAGGAGAACCCCGGAGAGTTGAGAAGACCCCCCGGATAGCGGAGAAGACCCGTCGGGATAGCGGAAGAAGAAGAGCCCCCCCCTGGTAAAAGAGCTAATAAAGAAGACAGGGGGCGGCCTCCGGAGCAGAAAAATAAAATATTTTAATACACTGTGTGGTTTATTTGTGTTTTTACCACTTTTCTTGCAGGTGAATGGGTAGGGGTACGATGTACCCCATACTCATTCACTTAGGGTGGGGGGCCGGTATCTGGGGGCCCCCTTATTAAAGGGGGCTCCCAGATTCCGATAAGCCTCCCGCCCGCATACCCCGACAACCAACGGCCAGGGTTGTCGGGAAGGGGCCCTGTCCTCATCAACATGGGGACAGGGTGCTCTGAGGTGGGGGGGCCGCAGTGCGCCCCCTGCCCCAGAGCACCCAACCCCCCCATGTTGAGGGCATGCAGCCTGGTACGGCTCAGGAGGGGGGCGCTCGCTCGTCCCCACTCCCTTCCTGGCTGGCCGGGTAGCGTGCTTTGGATACGGGTCTGGTATGGATTGTAGGGGGACCCCCTACGCCGTTTTTTTCGGCGTAGGGGGGGCTCTCCTTAAAACCCATAACAGACCTAAGGGCCCGGTATGCTCCTGAGGGGGGGACCCAGGCCGGATTTTTATTTAAAATCCGGCGGGGACTTCCCCCTCAGGATTCATAACAAACGCCGCACACGTGTAGAATTGGCGGGAATCCAAGTCGGATCTCCCGTCGCTTCTATGACGCGCTTGCTGGGATGTGCTGTCACTATTCCAGTGAGTGCGAGATCTCGGCACCATGTTGCCGAGTATCAGCGCGACGCTGTCGTGCTAAAAGCACAATCTCACAAACACCTACTGTATGACTGGGCGGTTAATGTACAAGGTTACAGTCTGCTTAGAAAGGATCGTCAAAACCGGAGAGGGGGAGGGGGTCTGCCTTTATATAAAGTCTTGTCTAAAGCCCACAGTCCGAGAAGATATAAGTGAGGGACATGAACATGTGGAGTCACTGTGGGTAGAGATAAATGGAGCTAAAAACAACAATAAATTACTAATAGGAGTTTACTATAAACCACCTAATATACCAGAGTCCACAGAAAATCTACTACTAAACGAGATAGACGAGGCGGCAAATCATAATGAGGTGGTTATTATGGGGGACTTCATCTACCCAGATATAGACTGGGAAACTGAAAGCTGTATATCTCATAAGGGAAACAGGTTCTTGGCAATAACCAAAGACAATTACCTCTCCCAACTGGGTCAGGACCTGACTAGAGGGACGGCCATACTGGACTTAGTATTAACCAATAGACCTGACAGAACAACAGACGTGCAGGTCGGGGGACACCTGGGAAATAGTGACCATAAAGTAATAACCTTCCAATTATCATTCAAAAGAGCGTTTCTACAGGGAGGAACAAAAATACCAAACTTCAAAAAAGCTAAATTTAGCCAACTAAGAGAGGCCATAGGCCTTACTAACTGGGACAAATCCTCAAAAATAAAAATACAGCCACAAAATAGGATATCTTTAAAAACATCCTAAAATCTTATTGTGAGAGGTACATACCGTATGGAAATAAAAGGTTAAGGAACAAAAAGAAACCAATGTGGATAAATAGAACTGTAAAGAAAGCAATAAATGACAAAAAGAAAGCAAATAAATCACTAAAACAGGAGGGTAGCACGGAAGCACTGAAAAACTATAAGGAAAAAAATAGAACATGTAAAAAACAAATAAAAGCGGCCAAACTAGAAACCGAGAGATTAATTGCTAAGGAGTGTAAAACTAACCCTAAAATGTTCTTCAATTATATAAATGTTAAAAAGTATAAATCTGAAGGTGTCGGCCCTTTAAAGAGTAATGAGGGGGGAGTCGCAGAGAGCGACGAGGAGAAAGCAAAGCTGTTAAATATTTTTTTCTCCAATGTATTCACTGAGGAAAATAAACTGTCAGATGACATGCAGAATGCAAAAATAAATTCCCCATTAAAAGTGTCCTGTCTGACCCAGGAAGAAGTACATCAGCGGCTTAAAAAGATTAAAATAGACAAATCGCCAGGACCGGATGGCATACACCCCCGTATCCTAAAGGAATTAAGTAATGTCATAGCCAGACTCTTATTTCTGATATTTGCAGACTCTATACTGACAGGGAATGTCCCACAGGATTGGCGCATGGCAAATGTGGTGGCAATATTCAAAAAGGGTCCAAAAACAGAGCCTGGAAACTATAGGCCGGTAAGTTTAACATCTGTTGTGGGTAAACTGTTTGAAGGTTTTCTGAGAGAAGCTATCTTAGAGCATCTTAACGGAAATAAGCAAATAACGCCATATCAGCATGGCTTCGTGAGGGATCGGTCATGTCAAACTAATTTAATCAGTTTCTATTAGGTAAGTTCTATACTTGACAGCGGCGAATCAATGGATGTCGTATATCTGGACTTCTCCAAAGCATTTGACACTGTACCACATAAAAGGTTAGTATATAAAATGAGAATGCTCGGACTGGGAGAAAACGGCTGTATGTGGGTAAGTAACTGGCTCAATGATAGAAAACAGAGGGTGGTTATTAATGGTACACACTCAGATTGGGTCACTGTCACTAGTGGAGTACATCAGGGGTACACTAAACTGTGTAAAGTAATTAACACTGAAGAGGACAGTATACTGATACAGAGGGATCTGGATAGATTGGAGGCTTGGGCAGATAAGTGTCAGATGAGGTTTAACACTGACAAATGTAAAGTTATGCACATGCGAAGGAATAATGCAAGTCACCCGTACATACTAAATGGTAAAACACTTGGTAACACTGACATGGAAAAGGATCTAGGAATTTTAATAAACAGCAAACTAAGCTGCAAAACCAGTGTCAGGCAGCTGCTTCAAAGGCCAATAAGATAATGGGTTGCATCAGAAGGGGCATAGATGCCCGTGATAAGAACATAGTCCTACCACTTTACAAATCACTAGTCAGACCACACATGGAGTACTGTGTACAGTTCTGGGCTCCTGTGAACAAGGCAGACATAGCAGAGCTGGAGAGGGTCCAGAGGAGGGCAACTAAAGTAATAACTGGAATGGGGCAACTACAGTACCCTGAAAGATTATCAAAATTAGGGTTATTCACTTTAGAAAAAAGACGACTGAGGGGAGATCTAATTACTATGTATAAATATATCAGGGGTCAGTACAGAGATCTATCCCATCATCTATTTATCCCCAGGACTGTGACTGTGACGAGGGGACATCCTGTGCGTCTGGAGGAAAGAAGGTTTGTACACAAACATAGAAGAGGATTCTTTACGGTAAGAGCAGTGAGACTATGGAACTCTCTGCCTGAGGAGGTGGTGATGGTGAGTACAATAAAGGAATTCAAGAGGGGCCTGGATGGATTTCTGGAGCGTAATAATATTACAGGCTATAGCTACTAGAGAGGGGTCGTTGATCCAGGGAGTTATTCTGATTGCCTGATTGGAAGGAATTTTTTATTCCCCTAAAGTGGGGAAAATTGGCTTCTACCTCACAGGGTTTTGCTCTTCCTTCACCATCTCCAGAGTGTGATAAACAGCTGGAATCGGCAAACACGTCCAAACACATCTGTATCTAATCCTAACATGTATGCGTCCCTGATACAGAGCCTGTTGTGTGCGATACAGCCTGCTGAAGTGTGTATCTAATCCTATCTTCTATGATGCAGCCTGCTGAGCTGTGTATCTAATTCCATTTTGTATCATAAAACCTGCTGAGCTGTGTATCTAAATCTTTATGCACACAACCGTATCCATTTTGCGATCCACATTTTTTGCAGTCGCATTGAGTTCTATGGATTTGAGGTCCTCATTTTGAGGACCAGAATAGGACATGTTCTGTCTTTACTGGAACTGACACTGATGAAGTCCATGTGCTTTCCACATCTGTATGTCAGTTCTGCGAAAGATGTCCTATTCTGGTCCTCATAATGTAGATCTAAAACCCATAGACAGGGCCGTCTTTAATATTGATTGGACCCTGGGCAAGAATTTACTTGGGCCCCCCGAATACCCCCCCCCCCCCCCCGCACTTTGCTGTACTTGCTATACAGCAGCACTTACCTGTCACGTCCAGAGCCTCCAGGTGACGTCTCCTCTCTGTCATCATCTTCTCTGTAGATCTTCTCTCTCATCATCTTCTCCATTCAGTCCGGACACTTCTCTCAGCCGCCTCGTCTCTGCAGAGTGTGACACACAGACATCTTAGCTTCCTCACATTCTATCATTATCCCCCAACTGGAGTCCCCACAGTGTTATCCTGCTGCTTGCTATAGGGGGTGTAGCTATAGGGGGTGCAGAGGTAGCAGTCGCTACCGGGCCCAGGAGCATGAAGGGGCCCAAAGACACTTGTGCCGCATAAGAAGACACACAAAGCACTGAGGGAAGGGGGGCCCAAGCTGAACTCTTGCACCGGAGCCCATAAGCCTTTAGTTACGCCCCTTCCCCCCCCCAAATACTATCCTGAAGAAACATTACTGCCCCCCATAGTAATAGTGCTCCTCATAGTCCCACCAATAGTAATTCCCTTCTAGAATGCCCTCAATAGTAACACTGCCCCAACCGTGATAATGCTACTCAACAATGCCCCCATTATTAGAAGAGCCCTCCCATATTAATAATACCCTCACAGAGTTCCCAGTAGAAATAAGGCCCCCTATTGTTCCCCCAGTGGTAATAAAGCTCCCTACAGACCCCTCAGTAGTAATAAGGCCCCCATAGTGCGCTTAGTAGAAATAAGGCGGATCTATAAGACCCACCTATAGAGCCCCCAGAAGTAATAAGACCGCCTATAATGTCCCCTGGATCTGCAGTGCCCCCCTCCACCATACAGTCCCATGTAAATAACATCACCTCCTCCCCAGCCGCCTCCAACACACAGTCCCATGCAAACATCACCCCCTAAGGCTACTTTCACACTTGCGTTCGTGCGGATCTGTCCTGTACTTGTACAGGATGGATCCGCACCGATAATACAAACTAATGCATCCGTTCTGGACCGATTCGTTTGTATGGGATTTGAATTTCTAAGTCCCAATACGGATCCGTCCTGACTTACATTGAAAGTCAATGGGGGACGGATCCGTTTACAATTGCACCATTTTGAGTCAATGCAAAGGGATCCGTCCCCATTTACTTACATTGTCAGGACGGATCCGTTTGGCTCCGCAAGGCCATGCGGACACAAAAACGCTGCTTGCAGCATTTTGGGGTCCGCCTCCAAAACGGAACGGGGGGCCGTACGGTGCCGAACGAATGCATTCTGAATGGATCCGCATCCATTCAGAATGCATTGGGGTTAAACTGATGCATTTGGGGCTGCTTGTGAGAACCTTGAAACGGATATCACAAGCGGATCCCCAAACGCAAGTGTGAACGTAGCCTAAACATTAAGTCCCATGTACATAAACATCATTCCCCCCCACCATCCACTTTCAACATACAGTCCCATGTAAATAACATCACTCCCTCCCCCAGCCACCTCAAGCACACAGTTCCATGTCAATAACATCCCTCCCTTCAGCTCTAACATACATCCTAGTTAAATAACTACAACTCCCAGCATTGCTCTGCCTCTCCCTGTCCCTTCACTTACCTCTCCAGTCCTCATCAGACATCAGCATTAGGCTCCTCCTCCTCTTCACTCCGGTCCAACCCTGCACTGGTCACATGATGGTGACATCATCCAGGTCATCCTATCACAGCCTGCTTTGCTGATCACATGACCTGTGATGTCACCACAGGTCCTTCACCTCTACACCCAGTGTATTCGATTCTAGCAGGCAGGCAGGACATTCGGAGCCTGGGACAAAACATCAGGGGCCCAGGCCCTGAATGTTTTAACCTAGCGACGCAGTCACTAATGAATGGGAGTCGGGAAACAGAGCTCCCTTGGGCCCCCAGGAGCAACTGGGCCCGGGGCAGCTGCCCCTTTTGCCCTGTGGCAAAGACGGCCCTGCCCATAGAACTCAATGGGACTGCAAAAAAAAAAGTGAATCGCACACGGACAGTAACCTTATTTAGTGGATCCGCAACTTGCAGACCGCAAAACAGATACGGTTCTGTGCACGAGCCCTATCACTTATACTCAGCGCCCATAAAAGTGACATCCACAGGGCTAATATAACAGTGACGTCCATGGTGCCCCCATAACAGTGACATCCACAGTGCATCCATAACAGTGACATCTACAGTGCCCCCATAACAGTGCCATCCACAGTACCCTCATAACAATGACATCTACAGCGCCCCTATAACATTGACATCCACAGCCCCCCAATAACAGTGACATCCACAGCGCCCCATAACCGTGACATCCACAGAGCGTCCATAACAGTGACGTCCACAGTGCCCCCATAACAGTGACATCCACACTGCTCCCATAACAGTGACATCCACAGTGCCCCATAACAGTGACATCCACAGCGCCCCCATAACAGTGACGTCCACAGTGCATCCAAAACAGTGATGTCCACAGTGCCCCCATAACAGTGACGTCCACAGTGCCCCCATAACAGTGACATCCACAGTACCCCCATAACAACGACTTCCACAGTGCCACCATAACAGTGACTTCCACAGTGTTCCCATAAGTGTCATCCACAGTGCCACCATAACAGTGACTTTCACAGTGTTCCCATAAGTGTCATCCACAGTGCGTCCATAACAGTGCCATCCACAGTGCGTCCATAACAGTGCCATTGTCATGCCCCACTCTGACGATGTGCGGAGGTCGGCCAGGATAGCAGCACGAGTTTAGCATTTGTTTTGGTGTCGTGCTGGATCCACCTCTCATCAGGTGCACTGGGTGGAGTCATTAGTTTAAATGGCCTCCAGCTAAGTGCTCTGAGTGGATTATACTGATCATTCTGGTCTGGGAAGTTTGGAGGGAAGGTTGGCTGTCAGTTCCTGCTCTCAGAGATAAGTGGCATTTCTAGCTTGGTTGTTTGTGTCATCTAGCCCATCCAGGTTCTGTGCGAGCAGGCTGCTCCTATCCTCCCACTTCACCATCTCAGGGAGTTCAGGGTTTTGTCAGTCCAGGCTGGAGGACACAGCACACCTACCTTTAAGGTCTGCCTGTGGGCTGAGCAGCACAGGGAAAGAGGTCAGGGATGAACTAGGAGGTGACCCTTCCCCTGTCTTTCGTCCAGAGCCTGGTTGGTGTGTTATTGTTTATTCTGAGTGCACGTCCGCCGTGACATTATAATCCGCCATACTGTGACTGCCATTGCTCGGCGTTTTTGTGATGGCGTCAATTGATACACTGGTTGACCGCATGCAGGGTTTATCCCTAGAGGTTACGTATCTGCGTAGTACGGTCACACAGTGTCAGAGAGTGCTGGCATCAGGTACAGGTCAAATTGTTGGGGAGCCTAAAGTCGCTCTTCCTGAGAAATTTACAGGGGGTACTGATGATGATTTTTTCCGTTTCAAAGAGTCATGTAATTTGTATTTTTGATTGTGCCCATTTTCATCAGGTAATGAGGATCAGAGGGTGGGTATCATCATGTCTGCTTAAAGGAGACGTGCAATCCTGGGCTTTTTCTCTGCTGCCCGGTTCTCTGGCCCTCTGGTCGGTGGAGGAATTTTTTAAAGCACTGGGATTGATTTATGATGACCCAGATCGAGTTTCGATGGCAGAATCAAAATTACGTAACTTACTACAGGGTAAACATACTGCTGAGGTTTACTGCACAGAGTTTAGGAGATGGGCTACTGAGTCGGGGTGGAACGACCCTGCGTTACGTAGTCAGTTTTGTCAGGGGTTATCTGAAAGGTTGAAAGATGCCCTGGCTTTTCATGAGTATCCAGATACTTTGGAGAACGCAATGTCTTTGGCTATACGTTTGGATAGACGTATCAGAGAGAGGTGTAAGGGTCCCTCCGTGCAGGGGATTCCTCCCGCGCGTGGTTTTGTTTCACCAGCTGACCAGGGTGATATTGCTTGTTACTCTGGGGTAGGGGAGGAACCCATGCAGTTAGGTCAGATATCGTGCCATTCGGATAGTAGAGACTTTCGAAAAGTGCACAATCTATGTTTCTATTGTGAGAAGAGGGGTCATTTTATTTTTTCTTGTCCTTATGTTAAACCACAGGGGGAAGAGATAAAGAAAAAAGAGAGAAAAAAAAACTCCCCTTACACTTGGTAGTATGAATGGTGTGGTGGAGCAGACTGGTATGCAAGTTCCCTGCAGTTCTCGTTTTCTCCTTTCAGCTATGGTGGCGCTAGAGTCTAGAAATGTGTTTGTTGATGTTTTTCTTGATTGTGGTGCTGGGGTAAATTTAATTGACTTTCTGTTTCTTCAGGGCCTGGGACTAAGTACTTGCACATTAGAGAACGAGATTCGTGTTTTTGCAATTGATTCTTCCCCTCTTTCTCAAAGGAGCCTTACTCACATTGTTCATGGTATTCATTTAAGGGTGGGTGATTCACATGCTGAGATTATTTCTTGTTTTGTCATGAAGGATTTGCCAGCTCCAATAGTTTTGGGGTTGCCATGGTTGTCTAGACATAACCCAATTATAGACTGGCAAGCGAGACAAATCATTGGTTGGAGCAAGTTTTGTTCGGATAATTGTCTTGTCACATCTATTTCTGAAGTGTCCATTACGGCTTTACCTCCGTATCTCTCGGATTTTGCGGATGTCTTTTCGGAGGGTGGGGCTCAGGAATTGCCCCCTCATCGGGACTATGATTGTCCAGTGAATCTTATTCCGGGGGCTAAGTTGCCTAAGTCTCGGCTTTACAACCTCTCTCAACCCGAGAGAGAGGTCATGCGAAAGTATGTCGCAGAGAGTTTGGCAAAGGGTCATATTAGAATATCTAAGTCTCCAGTGGCTGTAGGTTTGTTCTTCGTGAAGAAGAAAGATGGATTTCCGGGAGTTGAACCGTATTACAGTCCGGGATCCATATCCCCTGCCTTTGATCTCTGATCTTTTTGATCAGATTGTTGGAGCCAAGGTGTTCTCTAAGTTGGATTTGAGAGGAGCATACAATCTGATCAGGATCAAGGAGGGGGATGAGTGGAAAACGGCCTTCAATACGCACGAGGGTCATTTTGAGAACCTGGTAATGCCTTTTGGGTTGACGAATGCGCCAGCGGTATTTCAGCGGTTCGTCAATGATATTTTTCATCACTTGGTGGGGAGGTTCGTAGTTGTTTACCTGGATGACATTTTAATTTATTCTCCTGATCTGAAGACCCATCAGGATCATGTGAGACAGGTTTTGACGATCCTTCGGGAGAATAAGTTGTATGCCAAATTGGAGAAATGTTTGTTTGCGGTGCAAGAGCTTCCATTCTTGGGATACATGCTTTCTGATTCTGGTTTTCGTATGGACCCCGAAAAGGTCCGGGCGGTTCTGGAGTGGGACCGACCGGAGAATCAGAAAGCTTTGATGCGATTCTTGGGGTTTACTAATTATTATAGAAAATGTATTTCGAATTATTCCACTCTAGTCAAACCTCTTACTGATATGACCAAGAAGGGCACTGATGTCTCTGTCTGGTCGGATGAGGCATTGCAGGCCTTTTCGGCTATTAAGGAGCGCTTTGCGTCTGCTCCTATTCTGGTGCAGCCGGATGTATCTCAGCCATTCGTGGTGGAGGTTGATGCATCAGAGGTGGGGGTTGGGGCGGTGCTTTCGCAGGGTCCTTCTCCTGGCAAGTGGGTCCCGTGTGCCTTCTTCTCCAGGAAGCTCTCGGTCGCCGAGAGGAATTATGATGTTGGAGATAGGGAGTTCTTGGCTATCAAGTTGGCCTTTGAGGAATGGCGTCACTGGTTAGAGGGGGCGTCTCACCCCGTTACTGTGTATACAGACCATAAGAATTTGGCTTACCTGCAATCTGCCAAGCGTCTGAACCCTAGACAGGCCAGATGGTCATTGTTTTTTACCAGGTTCAATTTCGTGGTTACCTTTCGCCCAGGGGTCAAGAACGTCAAGGCAGATGCCTTGTCTCGCAGCTTCCCTGGGGGAGGTGATTCTGAAGATCCAGCGCCGATTTTGGCGGATGGGGTGGTGGTCTCCGCTCTGTACCCTGAATTGGAGATGGAGGTATTGGGAGCTCAGGAGGGGGCTCCTGGTTCGTGTCCCCCAGGAAGGTTGTTTGTTCCTGAGGGCCTACGATACAAGGTGTTCAAGGAACATCACGATACTGTTCTCGCTGGACATCCTGGTGGTAAGTCCACCTGTGATCTGGGGTCCCGGAGGTTCTGGTGGCCAGGGTTACGTAAGAGTATTGAGAATTACGTGACAGCTTGTGAAACCTGCGCTCGGTCAAAGGTTGCTCATACTCGACCGCCTGGTTCACTTCTTCCATTGTCTATTCCATCTCGCCCTTGGACGCATTTGTCCATGGACTTTATTACGGACCTGCCGAGTTCCTCCGGGAGAACAGTGATTTTGGTGGTAGTCGACCGTTTCAGTAAGATGGCTCACTTTATACCACTAACGAGTCTGCCTAACGCTAAGACTCTTGCGCAGATTTTTGTGGATAATATAGTGAAATTGCACGGTATTCCTTCGGATGTGGTCTCTGATAGGGGCACGCAGTTTGTCTCCAGGTTTTGGAGGGCGTTTTGCTCTCGGCTTGGTATTCAACTTTCTTTCTCGTCGGCTTTTCATCCACAGTCGAATGGTCAGACGGAGCGTACCAATCAAAACCTGGAGACCTACTTGAGGTGCTTTGTGGCTGAGAATCAGGAGGACTGGTCCTCATTCTTGTCCTTAGCAGAATTTGCATTGAATAACCGTAGGCAGGAGTCCACGGGTAAGTCAACATTTTTTGGCGCATACGGTTTCCATCCTCAGTTTGGTACCTTTTCTGGGTCTGGTTCCTCCGGGATGCCAGAGGAGGAGAGATTCTCTTCTGCCTTGGCCTCTATCTGGCGGAGTTCCCCTGTTTGCCATCCTGTGCCCTCATTGTGCCATCCAGTGCCCTCATTGTGCCATCCAGTGCCCTCATTGTGCCATCCAGTGCCATCCATTGCCCCATCTAGCGCCCCGTTTGCCATCCAGTGCCACTGTTTGCCATCCAGTGCCCCTTTTTGCCATCTAGTGCTCCGATTCTGACATCCAGTGCCTTCTTGTGCCATCCAGTGCCTCTTTGTGTCACCTATTGTGACATCCAGTGTCCCCTGTTTGCCATCCAGTGAAAACCACGGGTGAAACTGCACACTTTGTATTGTTATTTCATTTAATTAGAAAAATGGATTATAATGGGGAACATTAAACTGTCATGTTGCCTATTAAAATCTAATTATCTGATTAAATGATTAGACAGGGCCGCTGTTCTGTCAAAGTTTGGAATGTGTGACTGGACGTGGTCACGCATTTTAATGTAATCCCGCCCAGTTTTTTGGCGGTGGAATGCGTGACCGCCACTCAGTCAAGCATTCCAACGCTTTGTCATCTGTTCCAGGGCAGATCGCTATTGCAAATCGTATGTGCAGGAGAACTGATCTGCCCTGGAACAGCTGTTCGGTTATGAAATGTCACTTCTATCTGACTTTGTTAGTAGGGTGCAATGTGAGATCGCACTCACAGAGTAAAATAGAGATGACAGTTCAGGACTGATCAAGTAGGGGTATATTGGTTTTGGCCACTATTTTTTTGATGCCATAGATAAGAATGTGCATACTTATTACCGTCACTACCTCCTCTGTAATGGATGTCTCATGTATTCTTCATTCCAGATGGTGCTTTCTATCATCTATAGGGACATAGCGAAAGGTTATGGATAGAGGCTGAAGATCGCTATTATGTTTTGTTTTATATAGTTTAATAAAAAAAAAAAAATTGTCTTCTTGCAAACTGAGTTATTGCAATATGAAGGTAACGTTGACAGAAAACAAGGGATATAAAGTCATGTCCCCAATGTCATATTTAAAAAAATAAAAAATAAAAAGTCTGCTGTGTTTTTACTAAAAGCACAATTTTTTTCATCATGTATGGGAATACAGGGAGTGCAGAATTATTAGGCAAGTTGTATTTTTAAGGATTAATTTTATTATTGAACAACAACCATGTTCTCAATGAACCCAAAAAACTCATTAATATCAAAGCTGAATATTTTTGGAAGTAGTTTTTAGTTTGTTTTTAGTTTTAGCTATTTTAGGGGGATATCTGTGTGTGCAGGTGACTATTACTGTGCATAATTATTAGGCAACTTAACAAAAAACAAATATATACCCATTTCAATTATTTATTTTTACCAGTGAAACCAATATAACATCTCAACATTCCCAAATATACATTTCTGACATTCAAAAACAAAACAAAAACAAATCAGTGACCAATATAGCCACCTTTCTTTGCAAGGACACTCAAAAGCCTGCCATCCATGGATTCTGTCAGTGTTTTGATCTGTTCACCATCAACATTGCGTGCAGCAGCAACCACAGCCTCCCAGACACTGTTCAGAGAGGTGTACTGTTTTCCCTCCTTGTAAATCTCACATTTGATGATGGACCACAGGTTCTCAATGGGGTTCAGATCAGGTGAACAAGGAGGCCATGTCATTAGATTTTCTTCTTTTATACCCTTTCTTGCCAGCCACGCTGTGGAGTACTTGGACGCGTGTGATGGAGCATTGTCCTGCATGAAAATCATGGTTTTTCTTGAAGGATGCAGACTTCTTCCTGTACCACTGCTTGAAGAAGGTGTCTTCCAGAAACTGGCAGTAGGACTGGGAGTTGAGCTTGACTCCATCCTCAACCCGAAAAGGCCCCACAAGCTCATCTTTGATGATACCAGACCAAACCAGTACTCCACCTCCACCTTGCTGGCGTCTGAGTCGGACTGGAGCTCTCTGCCCTTTACCAATCCAACCACGGGCCCATCCATCTGGCCCATCAAGACTCACTCTCATTTCATCAGTCCATAAAACCTTAGAAAAATCAGTCTTGAGATATTTCTTGGCCCAGTCTTGACGTTTCAGCTTGTGTTCTGTTCAGTGGTGGTCGTCTTTCAGCCTTTCTTACCTTGGCCATGTCTCTGAGTATTGCACACCTTGTGCTTTTGGGCACTCCAGTGATGTTGCAGCTCTGAAATATGGCCAAACTGGTGGCAAGTGGCATCTTGGCAGCTGCACGCTTGACTTTTCTCAGTTCATGGGCAGTTATTTTGCGCCTTGGTTTTTCCACACGCTTCTTGCGACCCTGTTGACTATTTTGAATGAAACGCTTGATTGTTCGATGAATAAACAAGCTTAACGTCACTCATTTGCCTTGTGGGTAGCCAAAATCCATGAAACTCCCAGGATAGGTTTGGGAAGCTGAGATCTTAGGTTGTGCAAAGTTTCAAGGCAATTGATTGAGGTTTAGGCACATTATGGTACATTAAGCTCTTTTTACATTAAAGGGACACTGACAGGGCCAAAAAGCATATTAAGGTATATATATGACCGTACAGGTCTTATAAAGTGTATAAGAATCATGTAAGTATCCCCCCTGTCCACCTTATAACTACAGTAATGTGAAGTTTTATAACCTGCTGGAATCGGGTTCAATCTGCCCAAGGGGCGGTGTTTCACCTCAGCTTGCGCCCAGCCAGCCTCGCCTCAACTGCCGTTTGAAGCGCCGCCCAGCGTCCCCGGCTATCTTCAGCGCATGCGCCCGGCACCCTCACTGGCCGGGATCGCATCGCGCCTGCGCACAGTCTCATTCTCAGAGGCAGAGATAAACTGGAAGCCATACAAACTCACTGCAATCCAAACACCAACCAGATGCAGTATGTACTGACACACAGGAACCAGCACTCCAGAAACATCTCACAGACTTGACTTTTGGTTCCCCTCCGGGGAACCATGAGACCCCCTTCCAGAGGACACAACAGACAAACAGAGGAAATGTCAAACAACCATGCTGATAACAAACACCACACCGACCAGACATGGAACACCAAATCACATACAAATATCACCCTGAAAATAACACACCAAACTCACAGACAACAAGTGAGGAAAGGCATAGGCAAAGAGACAAAGGGAAGACAAGGGAATGACATCGCAGGAGACATCGATGACAACTAGGCTGGCCCTTAGATAACATAGAGATAGGAGCAAGCTCCTACTCCAACAAAGGCAGGCATCCAACTGATATCAGTCTCACAGCAACAATATATAAAGAGACAAGAGACCACACCCAGCTTCACCAAGCTCACACCTTAACCCCGAGCATACCAGGAGGGAAGGGAAACAGCAAAAAAAGGGAAAACACACACGCATGCTAACAAAAACACGTTGCAACTGGCAATCAGCATGCGTGGCGAAAGTGTCATGGCAAATGTGTCACACGCACAACACCGAGGCCGTGATACTCCCACCCCTCAAAGCCCTCCCAACTGAAAAGGGGAAACTAAAAGGAACACCCAAAATAAAGGGGGGGGGAGTGGCAGAATCAGTGTCAGTGCCAGAGAGTCTCCCCAAGAATGCAGTCAGCACTAGTGTTGAGCGCGAATATTCTAATTGCGAAATTTTATCGCGAATATCGCAACTTCGAGAATTCGCGAAGAATAAAAATTTTGCCTCTATATTCGTTAAAACGAAATTTTGTTTCTCTTGAAGCTAATAAAACAATAGAAATATAATTTATTAGGCCCAATGCATTTAGAACAACTCACATATTATAAATCACACACAAGCTGTAAGCAAAAGCAGCTAACAGTAGTTTGGATGAGCCAGCTAACCATTACACAAACCGAACTTTTTTAGGAATTTAATGGTAGCGAATTTTCGCATACAATATAAGAAAGAGTCAAAATTATATGAGTAACTGAACACTTTTTACATGTCAAGTCAATTCTCGGCACGGTTGCTTGTCATGGAACATAACCTAGCCTTTGCGAAAAAAAAACGTCTTTACAACATGCGATCCGCACACAAGCTTTAAGCATTAGCAATAAGCATAGTAATACTTGACTGATGAAATGACTCGAAATTTTTTGAAAATATTACTATATACGAAAATCAAGAATATAGCACTATATTCGAAAAATACGGCATTCCGTATTTTTCGAATATAGTGCTATATTCTTGATTTTCGTATATAGCATTATTTTCGAAAAATTTCGAGTCATTTCATCATTTTTTTCGCAAAGGCAAAGGCTAGGTTATGTTCCATGACAAGCAACCGTGCCGAGAATTCACTTGACATGTAAAAAGTGTTCAGTTACTCATATAATTTTGACTCTTTCTTATATTGTATGCGAAAATTCGCTACCATTAAATTCCTAAAAAAATTCTGTTCGTGTAATGGTTAGCTGGCTCATCCCAATACTCATATAATTTTGACTCTTTCTTATATTGTATGCGAAAATTCGCTACCATTAAATTCCTAAAAAAATTCTGTTTGTGTAATGGTTAGCTGGCTGTTCCCATCCCAACCACTGTTAGCTGCTTTTTTCTTACAGCTTGTATGCGATCCGATCTAATCTATTCATTTAGAAATTCGCATATTAATAATAATTCGCATATTATTCACATTATATTGGCAAACTTACGAATATTCGATTTCGGCGAATATAATACGAATATTCTAACGAATATTCGCGAAATATCGCGATATCGAATATGGCACCTCAAGCTCATCCCTAGTCAGCACCCCAGAACCACTAACCAGGAACCAGGCAGCCAGTCAACAAACAGTCAGGAGAGACCGCACTGTCCACTGCGTCCACTCTAAGACACAGTTCACACCAGGTCGCTGCCAGCATGCATCCCCAACCAGCAAACACAAGAGCCAGTACAAAAAGGAATGCAGCCAGCACCACAACACAAGCGACTGAATCACTGAGACATGGACGAGGGGAGACACAAACAAAAGTGACGGTTGACACCTACTGCAACCACTGTTACAGGGAACTGCACTGTTTACAGGATCACCCCTTTCATCCTCACTCCGGAGAACAAGCATGCACGCCAGAAAGCGGAAGGTGACACATGCTGAACACTCTTTCGAAGGATAGGAAACCGAGGAGCTTTAGTTGTCATACTGTCACAGTGGGGAGTGGGGGAAACCCCACACCGTACAATGTCTGGGATAAATAGGATGCCACCAGGCCAGAAACCATGGATAAGGGAATGAGACACCTTGTAGCACGTCCCTCAACCTATCCCCTTGACCTTCTAACTGTATTAGCTGGCCTCAATGGTAGGGGGGGCTCATATTCCGGAACCTGGGCTCTACTGACAATAGCGATCCCTGAAAGAGTAAAGTCAGGGCCAGATACGACCTGCTCTTCAAAGACATGGAAGAGCAGGGGTCTCTGCAGGCCGAACAGCAAGGAGAGGAAGTCAAGTGGAACGGCAGTTAAGTATCCAGTGGAAAGAAACCACTGAACCAAGAACAATGGAGACTTGGTGACTTACCTGCCGCAGCTGCGGGAAGGCACCAAAGAAGAACACACTGAGATAAACTGGAACCCATACAGACTCACTGCAATCCAAACACCAACTAAATGCAGTATGTACTGACACACAGGAACCAGCACTCCAGCAACAGCTCACAGATTTCACTTTTGGTTCTCCCTCCGGGGAACCATGAGACCCCCTTCCAGAGGACACAGCAGACAAATAGGGGAAATGTCAAACAACCATGCTGATAACAAACACCACACTGACCAGACATGGAACACCAAATGACCAACAAATATCACCCTGAAAATAACACACCAAACTCACAGACAACAAGTGAGGAAAGGCATAGGCAAAAAGACAAAGGGAAGACAAGGGAATGACATCGCAGGAGACATCGATGACAGCTAGGATGGCCCTCAGATAAAATTGAGATAGGAGCAAGCTCTTAATCCTACAAAGGCAGGCATCCAACTGATATCAGTCTCACAGCAACAATATATAAAAAGAGACAAGAGACCACACCCAGCTCCACCAAGCTTACACCTTAGGCTCCTTTCACACTAGCGTTCGGGTGTCCGCTCGTGAGCTCCGTTTGAAGGGGCTCACGAGCGGTCCCGAACGCATCCGTCTGGCCGCAATGCATTCTCAATGGAGGCGGATCCACTGAGAATGCATCCGCCTGCCAGCGCTCAGCCTCCGCTCCGCTCAGTGAGCGGACACCTGAACGCTGCTTGCAGCGTTCGGGTGTCCGCCTGGCCGTGCGGAGGCGAGCGGATCCGTCCAGACTTACAATGTAAGTCAATGGGGACGGATCCGCTTGAAGATGACACCATATGGCTCAATCTTCAAGCGGATCCGTTCCCCATTGACTTACAATGTAAAGTCTGAACGGATCCGCTCAGGCTACTTTCATACTTAGAAAATTTTCTAAGTTTTAATGCAGACGCATCCGTTCTGAACGGATGCGAACGTCTGCATTATCGGAGCGGATCCGTCTGATGAAACATCAGACGGATCAGCTCCGAACGCTAGTGTGAAAGTAGCCTTAGGCTACTTTCACACTTGCGTTAGGAGCGGATCCGTCTGGTGTCTGCACAGACGATCCGCTCCTATAATGCAAACGCTTGCATCCGTTCAGAACGGATCCGTTTGCATAACCATGAAAAAAAAAATATATATATATATATTATTATTTTTTTTGTTCATGATAATGCAAACGGATCCGTTTTGACTTTACATTGAAAGTCAATGAGGAACGGATCCGTTTGAAAATTGAGCCATACTGTGTCATCTTCAAAAGGATCCGTCCCCATTGACTTCCATTATAAGTCTGGACGGATCCGCTCGCCTCCACACGGCCAGGCGGGCACCCGAACGCTGCAAGCAGCGTTCAGGTGTCCGCTCACTGAGCGGAGCGGAGGCTGAGCGCTGGCAGGCGGATGCATTCTCAGTGGATCCGCCTCCATTGAGAATGCATCAGGGCTGGACGGCTGCGTTCGGGACCGCTCGTGAGCCCCTTCAAACGGAGCTCACGAGCGGACACCTGAACGCAGGTGTGAAAGTAGCCTTAACCCCGAGCACACCAGGAGAGAAGGGAAAAAGCAATAAAGGGAAAACACACACGCATGCTAACAAAAACACGTTGCCATTGGCAATCAGCATGCGCGGCAAAAGTGTCATGGCAAACGTGTCACACGCAAAACAACGAGACAGTAAATTATAGTGCATTTGTATTGTGCACAAGTTGTGTGCGGTTCTGCTGCAATACCGCAGCTATATAGAGGGACAAACGCTATTGGAATAACTAATTGCAACTGGTATGATTATGTCATATACCTGTTGCCCCCCACAAAAATTATTGAGGGGTGTGATATACCTATAATATACTTTCTAACGTAGAAAGTATATAGTGCATTTGTATTGTGCAGCAGTTGTGTGCGGTTCTGCTGCGATACCGCAGGTATATAGAGGGACAAGCTCTATTGGAACAACTATTTGCAATGGGTGTGATATACCTGTTGCCCCAAAAAAACTGATTGAGGGGTGCGATATACCTGCTTCCACAAAATACTGATTAAGGAGTTTGATATACCTTCTTCCACAAAATACTGATTGAGAGGTGCGATATACCTGCTTCCACCAAATATTGATTGAGGCCTGCAATATACCTGCTTCAAAAAAATACTGATTGAGGGGTGCGATATACCTAATTCCACCAAATATTGATTAAGGGGTTCTATATACCTGCTTCCACAAAATACAGATTGAGGGGTGCGATATACCTGCTTCCACAAAATACAGATTAACGTTTTTTTATATAACTGCTTCCACAAAATACTGTTTGAGGGGTGCGATATTCCTGCTTCCACAAAATACTGATTAAGGGGTTCTATATACCTGCTTCCACAAAATACTGATTAAGGGGTTTGATATACCTGCCTCCGCAAAATAAAGATTGAGGGTTGCGATATACCTGCTTCCACCAAATATTGATTAAGAGGTTCTATATACCTGCTTCCACAAAATACTGATTAAGGGGTGCGATATACCTGCTTCCACAAAATACTGATTGAAGGGATTGAGATACCTTCTTCCACAAATTAATGATTAAGGGGATTGATATACCTGTTTCTACAAAATATTGATTGAGCCTTGCGAAACATCTGCTTCCACAAAATACTAATTAAGGGGTTTGATATACCTGCTTCCACCAAATATAGATTAAGGGGTTCTATATACCTAGTTCCCCAAAATTAAGATTAAGGAGTGCGATATACCTGCTTCCACAAAATATTGATTAAGGGGTTTTTATATACCTGCTTCCACAAATTACTGATTAAGGGGTGCGATATACCTGCTTCCACAAAATACTAATTAAGGGGATTGATATACCTGCTTCCACCAAATATAGATTAAGTGGTTCTATATATATGCTTCCACAAAATACTGATTGAGGGGTGCGATATACCTGATTCCACATAATATTGATTAAGTTCTATATACCTGTTTCCACAAATTACTGATTGAGGGGATTGACATACCTGCTTCCACAACATACTGATTAAGGGTATTGATATACCTGCTTCCACCAAATTTTGATTGAGGCCTGCGATATACCTGCTACCACAAAATACTGATTAAGGGGATTTATATACCTGCTTCCACAAAATACTGATTAAGGGGTTTGATATACCTGCTTCCATAAAATACTGATTGAGGGGTGTGATATACCTGCTTCCACCAAATATTGATTAAGGGGCTCTATATACCTGTTTCCACAAAATACTGATTGAGGGGTGCAATATACCTGCTTCCACAAAATACTGATTGAGGGGTGCAATATACCTGCTTCCACCAAATATTGATTAAGGGGTTCTATATACCTGCTTCCACAAAATTCTGATTGAGGGGATAGACATTCTTGCTTCCACAAAATACTGATTAAGAGGATTGATATACCTGCTTTCACCAAATATTGATTAATAGGTTCTATGTAACTGCTTCCACAAAATACAGATTGATAAGTGCTATATATATGCTTCCGCAAAATATTGATTAAGCGGTTTTTATATACCTACTTCCACAAAATACAGATTGAGTGGTGCGATATACCTGCTTCCACCAAATATTGATTTATAAGTTCTATATACCTGCTTTCACAAAATACTGATTGAGGGGTGCAATATATCTGCTTCCACAAAATACTGAATAAGGGGTTTGATATACCTGCTTCCACAAAATATTGATTAAGGGGTTTTATATACCTATTTTCACCAAATATTTATTGAGGCCTGCGATACACCTGCTTCCACAAAATACTGATTAATGGGATTTATATACCTGCTTCCACAAAACACTGATTAAGGGGTTTGATATAACTGCTTCCACAAAATACTGATTGAGGGGTGTGATATACCTGCTTCCACCAAATATTTATTAAGGGGTTCTATATACCTGTTTCCACAAAATACTGATTGAGGGGTGCGATATACCTGCTTCCACAAAATACTGTTAGAGGAGATTGATATACCTGCTACCATAAAATACTGATTAAGGGGTTTGATTTACCTGCTTCCACAAAATGCTAATTGAGGGGTGCGATATACCTGCTTCCAACAAATATTGATTAAGGAGGTTCTATATACCTGCTTCCACAAAATACTGATTAAAGGGATTAATATAACTGCTTCCACCAAATATTGATTGAGGCCTGCAATACACCTGCTTCAACAAAATACTGATTAAGGGGATTGATATATCTGCTTCCACCAAATATTGATTGAGGCTTGCGATACACCTACTTCCACAAAATACTGATTAAGGGGTTTGATATATCTGCTTCCACCAAATACTGATTGAGGCCTGCAATATACCTGCTTCCATAAAATACTGCTCTTCTCTTGGGACTTTGGCACAGGGTCATTTTGAAAATGACAGGCAGAGGAAGAGGCAGGCCATTCTGCATGGGTGTGTGAGGGATTGCATCTTCATTTTGTATCTTGTATTCCATTTTACTTTGCTGGTTTATTTTAGGTCAGAATGGAGAATTGCTGAGCCGTGTGTTCTGGAGACAAAAAAAGTTAATTACTTGTTAGTTCTCAGAACTATGTGTGCCTGTTGTTCTGGGAGTACAACTGGTTCTAGATACTTCTAAAGGATGAACAACTCAAGGATAAGATATTTAATTACAAAAAAGTTTGACTTGCAAACTTAAAAAAATTAATTATTATTATTATTATTATTATTATTAATAATCACGCGATGCTTACGTAAAATGATGATATCTATGTTTGGCTTGAGTTCTAGAAAATGGATATAAATATTTTGTATCCGCCCAATAAAGATGAGAGATCATTCTGATACAACCTTGTGTCTGTATTGTTTATCTCTTCCGAGTACTCGTACTTTTAACTGATTTAGACCCCAGCAGGTCATAGAAGTAGGGGTTTTGCCCTAACAATTCTTGGCGCCATCAACGTGGGGCTCGACCAGTGGACCCCTCCCAAAAACTCCAACTGATTAAGTAGAGGGACCAGGACGCATAGATGATCTAAAAACAGCACGGTTAAGGTAAGAAGCTTATTCTTACAATTCTATCTGTGTCTCCTTTGCCTTTCTGCCTGGGATCGGGACTGTGGGGAAGTATAAAAGGTCTACTTAAGGTCGAGCCATATTTGAGAGGTAAGAACACCAACCACGTCATTCCTATGATCGCTGGGTATGGATAATATTGTTTTTTGGAACATCTTTGGGTTTGCACTTTGTAACGTGATATATTTCTTAGTAGTCCTCTGGATTTTGTATAGAATCACAATGAATGCAGCACAGGGCAATCAAGAGTAATGGAACCCCATAAGGCGCTGCTAAAAGCAGGTATGGGTTGGTATTCTGCTGTCCTACCTAGTGTACACTAGAGGAAGGAAGTCTAGTGGGGAAGCACCACGAGGAAGGGACAAGCAGTGAATTAAAAATACAGACGTCTGGAGATAATTAGTCCATTCAGTTAAGGGATTGGAAAGTAAAATGGGAAACTCCCATGAAATCCCCGAGGGCTACAAACTGGCTAAGGAAGTGGTAGAGCATATGGAAGGTAAAAAAGATAGGAAAAAGAGAGAGAAAGTGTTAGAAAAGGATGGGATGAAGTATGGAAATTTAAACCCTAGAATGTGGCAGAAATTTAAGGAGTTAAATGGAGAGTGGCTTAAGGATCATAAATGTGAGGAGATAGTGAACGCTTGGTATAAAGTCGCAAATCATGTGGAGAATCAGCACTGGATGTGCAGACATATGAGAGGTAATCTGTATTACGATACCAAGTCAGATCCTCAAGGGAAAAAGAAGGGGGAGCATGGTTTTCCCTCTGCCCCTCCTGCTCCACCACCGGCTTATCCGATTATGGTTGAGGGACTGGCCGGTTGGATATGCCAAGTATATGACACTCAAAACCCTTATTGGACTGACGTGTGTAGGGTCTGTGGAGCACCAAGACATAGACAACTTCGTGCAGAACTGTTTCAAGTAACCGTGAGAACAGGTTTTGTCCCACAGCCTCCACCTCTGGCCGACAGTGCTCCTGGTGGTGGGGATGGGGACAATCAGGCTCCTCATGGACCACCTGCCTAACCCCAGTACGCCCAGCAGCATATAGAAATATACGCACCATGGAGTCCTAAGGACCAAATGGGGCTTCTAGGTAGGGTCCCTTACCCACTGACAAGACCAATGCCCGCCCATCGTATGTAGATCAGATTCAGGTCACTTACAGAGCGACATGGGCTGACTTAAATGATTTAACGGCTTTAAAAATGGGAGAGTCTTCTTACAGGCCCCTTAAGGAGCAGTTGCTTAATGAGAGGGTGAAGAATGAGCAGAATTTAGCATGGGGTGACTGGGAGAAGGCTGAGGTCTCAGGGACAGAATACTGTAGAATTTTTGGGAAATGGGCAAGGAAAAAAGAAGATGACAGTGCATGTAGCCTGAAGGATGTAGTACAGGAGACCAAGGAGGACGTGGTATCATTTAAATCCAGGCTACGGACTGTGTGGACAGACATGGGATGGGACACGACAGAACCAATGGGACAGAAACTGTTGACATCTGTCTTCATGGAAGGGCTGAGACCTGCTTTGCAGTCAAAATTGAAAGCCTGCAAACCAGAGTGGAGGGTAACACCATTACCTCAAATAGTTGCTGCTGCAAAAGGTCCAGAGCTAGACATGTCTAGTTCCAAGCCCTCAAAGATAAACATGGTCAAGGTCCAACAGAGACCATGGTCTGAGCAAGGGAGACAGAGGAGGAACGATTTTAAATGTTACAATTGTGGAAAACCAGGACATATTCGGATAAACTATCGTTCCCCTCCCTAACAGCCTCAACAGGACCAGGATCCTCAGACTCAAGGGCCTGCATGCACCCCTGCCTCTGTGGGTTCACAATAGGAGGCGGAATAAACAAGTTCATAGGGGCAGCCAAAACAGTGATAAATCCGTATTATGTTAAACCATGGCAGATAAGTGCACATCGTGTACCCGCATCTGGGTTCACGGGGGAAGTAGTCTATGTTCCAAAAACATTGCCTATAAAGTTGAAGATAAAAGATAGCACGGTGGTTAACACAGCACTGATGTTTTGCAGGCACTGGGGGCACATATTCATTTTAATGAGGACGGTACCACACAGGTAGATATATGGGCCTCGAATGAGGTTCTGTGTCAAGTTATGGCCCTGTGCCTAGAGCCCGATGTAGGATTCCATTTACACTACAAGAATTGTGGGGAGTTACAGGTAGTGCCGGACAAGTTATGGGCATCCACAAAGTTAGACATTGGGCAACTTAATGTTACCCCTTTTATGGTTCATCTCAAACCAGGTTGCCAACCACCCCGTGTTAAGCAGTACCCCTTGAGTCATGCCCAAGTAGCCTTACAAGTGAAACAATATGAGAGAAAGGGTGTCTTAGTAAGGACCAGTTCAACAGCAAATACACCCCTGTTCCCAGTTAAAAAGAAACCAGTAAAGGGACAACCAGTAACATACAGGATGGTTCATGATCTTAGGGAGGTCAATAAGGTCACGGTGCTGCAGACTCCCATTGTACCAAACCCACACACGTTGTTATCACAGGTACCACCAACTGCTACACACTTCACAGTGATAGACCTGACAAATGCATTTTTCAGTGTTGCCCTACACCCAGCCTGTCAATACTTGTTTGCATTTACATTCAAAGGTAATCAATATACATGGACAGTTTTACCCCAAAGAGCACAGGATTCACCTACCATGTACACACAAGCTTTGCAGTCTGTATTATCTGGATGTCAAATTCCTGATGACATTGTACTGTTACAATATGTTGATGATTTACTTTTGTGTGCAGAAAACCAGAAAAACTGTAAAGAAGCCACACTGTCATTGTTGATATTTCTGGCAGAAAGTGAATGTAAAGTCTCAAGAGAAAAACTGCATTACTGCCTTTCAAGAGTTACATATCTGGGACATTGTCTCTCAGAGGGTGCAAGACACCTTACTAAGGAGAGAAAACAAGCTGTGAAGGACATAAAACTCCCTCAGGGGCCAAACCCCTCAGGATGTTTTTGGGTCTGGTCTAATACTGCAGACCCTGGATAAGGCCTGCATCCATGCTTATGAAGCCTTTGTATGATTGCCTGTCGTAAGGACCTTTTTTTTCTGACGGAACATGCAATCGAGTCCTTTTGCACTCTGAAACTGGCAATATTGTCTGCACCGGCATTAGGAATCCCAGACTATGATCAACCGTTTAACCTGTTTTGTTCAGAGCTCCAGGGACACAGTACAGCAGTACTCACTCCAAAACATGGTGACAGGCACAGACCAGTTGCATAGTTCTCTGCCAGATTGGATCCTGTGTCCAGGGGAGCTCCTTCATGTGTCAGAGCTGTGGCGGCTGTCCAGCTCATGGTGGTTAAAGCATCTGACATTGTCCTTGACTTCCCTCTAGTGGTACAAACACCACATGACATTGAAGGCTTACTCAGTCAAGTACAGGGAAAAAACATTTCTATGGCCAGACAACTGAGGTTACAATGTTCCCTCCTCATGCCAGATAGCATTACCTTTAAGAGATGCACAACTCTGAATCCTGCTACATTGTTACCAATCACAGATTCAGAAATTAGGGAGGGAGGTACAGGTGCAATACTTACAGAGTTCCTGTTAATGGAAACAGAAGGTCATGGTTGTGAGTATTTTATGCAACATGAGACCTCTATTTTTTCCCATGTTCATGACAAACCTCTTGATAATCCTGATTTTGAGTATTTTGTAGATGGAAGAAGATTTATGGGAGAGGATGGCCGGTTCCACACTGGATATGCAGTGGTCACACAGCATGAGGTAGTACTTGCTGAACCACTGCCTCCTCTTATGTCAGCACAGGAGGCAGAATTGAAGGCACTCTCTGAGGCGTGTAAAATGGCTAAAAACAAGAAGGCGAACATCTATACGGATTCCAGGTATGCTTTTGGTATTGCACATGATTATGGACCAATTTGGCAGGCCAGAGACTTTTTGACATCGGCAGGCCAGCCCATTAAGAACAAAGTCTCTGTATTTGAACTAATGAACTCTCTATTGTTACCTGAAGAAGTGGCTGTCATAAAGGTAAAAGCCCAAAAGGAAATGACAGAGCTGACAGAGCTGCTAAACAAGCTGCCCTTAAGCCCAGAGACACTGAGACTGTAACGGTCAATGCCTTTGAGCCTCAGGAGATGTCTGTGGAGGTTTTGGTAAAACTGTTTGCTCAAGCAGATGAAGAAAAAGAATCCTGGACTAAGAGAGGCGCTACCCTAACTGAGCAGGGACTATGGGAAGTTCAAGGTAAGTTATGCCTACCCAGAGCCCTGTATCCGATGATGGCCCAAGAAGCCCATAGGGTGACACACCAGGCGAAAGGTCCTATGATCAACACTGTGGCCAAAAGGTGGATTGCTCCAGGGTTCTCCACCATGGCAAGCAGGTTTGTACAAAGTTGCATGATCTGTGCTTTGAATAATCCAGGTCAAGTGGTGAAGACTCCAAGCAAGCATACTTCAAGGCCATTTTACCCATTCCAGAGACTGCAAATAGACTATATACAACTGCCTAAGGTAGGAGTATATGAGTTTGTTCTCGTGTGTGTTGATCTCTTTTCAGGGTGGCCGGAAGCTTATCCTGTGTCTAAGGCAAATGCAAAGAACACCGCAAAGAAACTGGTCAGTGAACTGATATCCAGGTATGGTCTTCCTGAAGTTATTTAGTCAGATAGAGGCTCCCACTTTACAGGTGAAGTGATGAGAGAGGTTATGCAAGCTTTAGGGGTGACCCAAGCCTTCCATACGGCGTACCACCCGCAAAACAGCGGCCATGCAGGAAACAGGTAGACCATGGACAGAGTTTTTGCCTCTAGCCTTGTACTTAATAAGAACCACACCAAACAAGAAGACAGGCTTGTCCCCCTTTGAGGTATTGTTTGGCAGTTCCCCAAGGCTAGGATTGTATTTCCCTCAACAGTTGCAATTGCACGCTGACAGTATGGTCAGTTACATGAAGGCCCTCACTGAAAGGTTAGATCACACTCATAAACAAGTGTTTGCTTCCATTCCAGATCCCGACTCAGTAGAAGGTACACACAGTCTTGAACCTGGAGATTGGGTGGTAATAAAGAGGCACGCAAGGAAAACCTTTGAGCCCAGATTTGATGGTCCCTTCCAAGTCCTGTTGAAAACTGCAACCTCCATAAAGGTGGCAGGAAAGCCTAACTGGATTCACGCCTCACATTGCAAGAAAGTGCCAAACCCTGAGGATGGAGATCCATGCACTGCTACTCCTGGCTCTGAGAATCCAAGCTCTACATGTGAACCTAAAAAGTGACTGGGACTGGGCCCTTATTAGGCATCATCAGGTCATGTTAAAGAATATGACAGATGCGGACAATTATTATAACTGTTGGATCTGTACTCACAATCTTGTGAGTTCAAAAACTATGCCTTATTTAGCAATCCCGGTACCGTGGTTAGAGCTTGCTAACATAAACTGTAGAGACTTTTTATCCATTCGAAGATCAGAGAATGAAAGTCTTAAGTTTAACTCTACTGCAGTGCCCCTTCCTATTGCTGGATGGGTAGAGCCCCCCTGGTGGCAGGCCAATTTGACTGAAAAAAAGGACAACACTGTCAGAGTATGGGATTTTGATGGACAGAAGTGGGCCAGAAAGAAAGTAGAAAAGTTTCATCTAGGAGATTTAGATTTTCCAGTATCAGTCTCTTTTGCACTGGTCCAGGGATACGATCAGACTGAAGGAGTCACTATAGTGGCAATACAAAGGACTCTACATAATGTGTCATGGGAGCATAACAACAAGTTTGAAGGGTCCATAAAGGATAGTGATGACTGTAAAGAACACCCCGGAGCTGTATTGACTCCTAAAACTAATGACAGTTATTCCTGTGGGTTTGGGGGGGGGGGGGGAATAGGCAGTGATAATAATGGTGGCCAAAAATGGTGTTTATATAATGAAAGTGTAACCATTACTGCAGTTGCTTATATACTCCTTTATCATGTAACCTATAAGCATACTCTTTCTGGTGATCTATATTTTGCTTGTGGAGTGGCAGCATATAAGTGGATTCCACCTGGAGCTTACTGAACCTGTACTCTTGTCAAACAGATTTATACATAGTGCAGGGGATAATACAGATTTTGAGGATTATTTCACTTATTTACATTGTGATTAAGCTAGCATTAATGTGCTTGAGTAAAGTGTGTAAAAAAAACAGTAGTAGGAGAGATTATTAAAATGTATTGAGATTATCCCTCATGCAGGTACGGATATGCAGAATCTGGAAAACCAGCAGCAAAGGGAAATGCCCGGCTGAAGTATGTGTACCTGTTGCCTGAAATGAGTGAATATCTCAAAATGCGGGAATTGTGAGGGATTGCACCTTCATTTTGTATTCTGGATTCCATTTTACTTTGCTGGTTTATTTTAGGTCAGAATTGAGAATTGCTGAGCCGTGTGTACTTGAGACATAGTTAATTACTTGTTAGTTCTCAGAACTATGTGTGTCTGATGTTCTGGGAGGACAACTGGTTCTAGATACTTCTCAAGGATGAACAACTCAAGGATAAGATAAGGTTTTTTGTAATTAAATATGCTTGACTTGCAAACATAAAAAAAAAATAATATTATTATTATTATTAATCACGTGATGCTTACGTAAAATGACGATATCTATGTTTGACTTGAGTTCTAGAAAATGGGTATAAATATTTTGTATCCGCCCAATAAAGATGAGAGATCATTCTGATACAACCTTGCGTCTGTATTGTTTATCTCTTCTGAGTACTCGTACTTTTATCTGATTTGGACCCCAGCAGGTCATAGAAGTAGGGGTTTTGCCATAACAGGGTGGTAGGGGTCGTGCAGGTGCACCAGACCGTAGCCTAAGTGGGAAGTTGGAGAAGGTCCATGCGTGTGACGATAACGTACACTACACACAGGGGGGAGGATAGTGACCACTGCGCTCCACCCTCACCCCTGGCCCTGCCTACTTGCCTCGCAAGTCCTAATGACAAGGGACAACTAGACGGCAGTCCCTAACTTAGGATATGTGCTGGGAAGACAGACAAGACAAATAATGGAACGTGAACGGACCGGGTCAATACCTAGAGAGCTACGCAGTATTAAGGAATGAGCAGAGAATAGTCAGGAAAAGCCGAGGTCAAATACCAGGAGAGAAACGAAGTACAACAGGAGTCTGCAAAGAATCGTCAGGTGGAAGCCGGGGTCAGGATACCAGGAGAGATGCGCAGTACAGGAGGAGCAGGCAGAGAATTGTCAGGGAACACAGAATCGGGTAAGTATGCAGGAACAAAACAATCACCAGATACCTAAAATTAACAGACAACCTGTGGCCAGCAGGCTGCCTGTATTTATAGTGGGGAGTGAGGGTCATGTGACGTGGCCAGCGTCACATGACCGACAGACTGACAAATCGAGCACCGAGTGATTAGCTCGGCGCTCAAGGCAGACCTAGAAGCAGGGAGCCTCCCAGCTAGCAAAGCCGCCCTGGGAACGAAGCCAAACACAGATCCTCGCTCCCGAAGCTAAGCAGCAGGTCTGCGGCTGATGGGAGACCGAGTGCACCTTTGGCGCCCCGTGACAATGCGATTACGTCAAAGGACTCACCAGAGTTGGTTGAGTGGCTCACTTTGCTTTCCGCTTTTGCATGCTCCGTATCCTCTGTATCTGCACCCTCCTCACTCTCTGCTGTGTGCACCCCCAAAGACACCACCACCGCCACCCCCATAGCTCCTCCACTGGAGTCAGAAGAATTATTTTACCATCCATTCCCAGACCTTACCGATGCACAGCCATTCTTGGCATCGGATGAGTAATAGGAGGTAGCAACGGCTGCCACCCAGCGGTCTGACAACAGTACCCAGATCAGCCTAAGGAGGATGGTCCCCGCTTTTGCTACCTACTCCGAGATCTCTAATGTCAGTGGTGGTGAAGGTTATGATGATGATGTGTCGATGGACGTCACGTAGGTGCCCACAAGAGAGGAAGAGGAGGAGAGTTCAGAGGGAGAGATGGAGAAGCAGATAGGGAGGAGGAGGAGAAGCAGGCAGAACTCGCAGTGTACTGGAGGCAAAAAGCAGACTGCAAATGTATCTGGAGCAAGCCAACCACCATGCACGGTCCCATCTTGCGCTCAGTGGCGTCGCCAGGGAGGGCCAGAGGGGCCACGGCCCCCCTACACCACGCTGTGCCCCCCCAACTAAAAAGACACCCCCCCCGGGAGCCGCCGCCGCCGCCGCACTGCTGCAGTTGGGTACAGAGAGATGAGCGCTTCCATTGCGCTCATCTCAATAGTAATCTGCCTGTGCCAGCGGCGGTGCAGGGGAGGGAGAGGCGTGTCCCTTCCCCTTCCTCTGATAGGCTGCAGGCACTAGGCCGGCTGCCTATCAGAGGCCGGCGCAGGCGGCGCGATGACGTCATCGCGCCGCCTGAGCCATACAGCACGGGTCACAGGCCGGAAGAGGCCTGCATCGCATCGCTGACATGGAGGTAAGTATAAGTGTTTTTTTGTTTGTTTTTTACAATATTTTTACAGGCACAATAAGGGGGGCTCTTGCTACTGGCACATTGGGGGGCTTATTACTGGCACATTGGGGGGCTTATTACTGGCACATTGGGGGGCTTATTACTGGCACATTGATGGGGGGCTTATTACTGGCACATTGGGGGGGCTTATTACTGGCACATTGGGGGGCCTATTACTGGCACATTGGGGGGGCTTATTACTGGCACATTGGGGGGGCTTATTACTGGCACATTGGGGGGGTTATTACTGGCACATTGGGGGGGCTTATTACTGGCACATTGGGGGGGCTTATTACTGGCACATTGGGGGGCTTATTACTGGAACATTGGGGGGGCTTATTACTGGCACATTGGGGGGCTTATTACTGGCACATGATGGGGGGCTTATTACAATACTGGCACATGATGGGGGGCTCTTGTTACAGGAACATTGGGGGGGCTCTTATTACTGGCTCGTGATGGGGGGCTCTTGTTACTGGCACATTATTGCGGGGCACCATAGGGTCATCTACTGAGGCCACAAAGAAGGGGTATTTTATATGGGGGGCTCTGTACAGTAGCATTTTATACTGGGACACATTATGGTGGGTACTATGGGGAAGGGGGAGAGGAGTACTATGGAGTCATCTACGGGGGGCACTAAGAAGGGGTATTTTATACTTGCAAATTATGGGGGACACTGAGGGCATCTACTGGGGCACGATATATGGGGCATTTTATACTGGTACATTATGGGGGGCACTAGGAGGAAAGGGGGAGTGGAGCACTATGGGGGAATTTACTGGGGGCACTATATAGGGGTATTTTATACTGGTACATTATGGGGGGCACTAGGAGGGAGGGGGGAGAGGAGCACTATGGGGGCATTTACTGGGGGCACTATATAGGGGTATTTTATACTGGCACATTATGGGGGGACTATGGGGACAAGTAATTGTAAGTTTTCATGTGAAATATGTTTATGTTATACACATATAGCCTACACTGTGTCACACAATGTACAGTATACCTCTACACTGTGCCACACAATGTACAGTATACCTCTACACTGTGCCACACAGTATACCTCTACACTGTGCCACACAATGTACAGTATACCTCTACACTGTGCCACACAGTATACCTCTACACTGTGCCACACAATATACAGTATACCTCTACACTGTGCCACACAATATACAGTATACCTCTACACTGTGCCACACAATGTACAGTATACCTCTACACTGTGCCACACAATATACAGTATACGCTACACTGTGCCACACAATATACAGTATACCTCTACACTGTGCCACACAATATACAGTATACCTCTACACTGTGCCACACAATATACAGTATACCTCTACATTGTGCCACACAATATACAGTATACCTCTAAACTGTGCCACACAATATACAGTATACCTCTACACTGTGCCACACAATATACAGTATACCTCTACACTGTGCCACACAATGTACAGTATACCTCTACACTGTGCCACACAATATACAGTATACCGCTACACTGTGCCACACAATATACAGTATACCTCTACACTGTGCCACACAATGTACAGTATACCTCTACACTGTGCCCCACAATGTACAGTATACCTCTACACTGTGCCACACAATGTACAGTATACCTCTACACTGTGCCACACAATATACAGTATACCTCTACACTGTGCCCCATAATGTACAGTATACCTCTACACTGTGCCCCACAATATACAGTATACCTCTACACTGTGCCACACAATATACAGTATACCTCTACACTGTGCCACACAATATACAGTATACCTCTACACTGTGCCACACAATATACAGTATACCTCTACACTGTGCCACACAATATACAGTATACCTCTACACTGTGCACCACAATGTACAGTATACCTCTACACTGTGCCACACGATATACAGTATACCTCTACACTGTGCCACACAATATACAGTATACCTCTACACTGTGCCACACAATATACAGTATACCTCTACACTGTGCCCCACAATGTACAGTATACCTCTACACTGTGCCCCACAATGTACAGTATAGCTCTACACTGTGTAGTCTGTTCTATAAGCACTCTTGTTCTGTGGCGGCGGACAGAAAATAATCTGGAAGTGCCCCTCCCGAGACCAGGCTCTGGATCCGCCACAGTTTAGAAATGTCAAATGTACACTCCTGTGAGAGGCGGGGAGGGAGATGTGTGGATGACACTGTTATGGAGGGGGAAATGGGGATGACACTGTCATGGGGTGGATCTGTGGATGACACATATAGCATAAGATGCTATATACGGTATGTGGCATCCACAGATCCCCCCCATAGCAGTGGCATCCACAGATCCCCCTCCCTATAAAAATGTCATCCACAGGCAGGTAGGACATGTTGAAGTCTGAGTGATTTTTTTATTTTATTTTTTAAACCACAGACAGCAGGACTTTTCTTCCCTGTTGCGGTTTTAGGTATTGGGTAAAGTATCGCAACATTTCTAAGCGTACTTATGTAAATGTATCGTTGTTATAGCTGCCCCCCCTACTTTTGTCCTGGCCCCCAGTGTGCCCCCCCAAAATTTGAAAGCTAGAGACCCCACTGCTTGCGCTCCCAGTATGCCGGCACATGGCTCCGCAGTGTGGGATTTTTTTAACGTGCCAGCTGCTGACAATAGTGTTGCCATCTGCAGCCCGTTCTGTCAATGCATGAGTCGCGGAAAGCCCAACACTCACCTAGGGACGACCGCCTTAAGAAGGCACCTGGCCTCCCATCTCTGAGCCCAGTGGGAACAATTCCGTCATAACCCACAAAGCCACACTCCCGGTGCTCCGCATCCTTCCTCTTCTCCTTCTCCTTCACCTCTCTACTCCCATTTGTCCTCCACTCCACCTTCCACCATGCTGTTGTCGTGTTCATCTGGCAGAAGGCAGGCTTCTGTGGCCCAAATGTTCAAGCGTAAAAAGTTGACGATGCTGGATAACCCTCTTGCCCAAAGGATTACCGCTGGCTTGTTGGAACTGCCAGCCTGCCAACTACTGCCATATAAACTGGTGGACTCGGAGGCCTTTAGAAAATTTGTGGCCATTGACACACTGCAATGGAAGGTCCCCAGAAGGAAAAATTTCTCCCAGAAGGGCATCCCAGAGCTATATAGCCACGTTCAGCGGCAAGTGAATATATCTCTTGCAAACAGTGTCGGTGCCAAGATACATCTGACCACAGACACGTGTTCTAGCATACACAGGCAGGGAAGGTACATATCTTATACTGCCCACTGGGTGAACCTTCTGACTGCCGTCAAGCATGTAACCAGTGGCACCCATGTGGATTTGGTGTTATCGCCAAGGATTGCATGCAGGCCTGCCTCTTCTCCTCCTTTTACTCCATCCTCCGTCTCCTCCTCGGCTGACTCCTCCTTCTCCACTGCTACCGCCTCTTCCGCTGCACCTCCAAGCTCCCCAGAACCTATTCGACGTGCCAGGTGAGACGTTGCCATGCTGTGCTGCGGCTGTTGTGCCTGGAAGCCAAAAGCCACACCGGTCCTGCACTGCTTTCAGCTCTGCAGTCACAGGCCGATCAGTGGCTAACCCCGCTCAATTTGACAGTTGATAAAGTGATGTGCGACAATGGTGCTGACAATTTGCTGAGCGCTATGAAACAGGGCAAAATTACACACATGCAGTGCATGGCACACGTCCTGAACTTAGTCGCGCAGCGATTCGTTGCCAAATACCCTGGGGTCCAGGACGTTTGGCGGCAGGCCAGGAAAATCTCTGACCATTTTAGTAGATCTTACATGGCCATGGCTCCCCTTGCTGACGTTTAGCGGCGACACCATCTGCCCGTCAGACGTCTGATTTGTGACTGCCCGACATGCTGGAACTCCACCTTGTATATGCTTGATAGGCTGCTCCATGCAGCAACATGCCATTAATGACTACCTGTATGAAGTCTGCAGCAGGACAGGTTCTGGGGGGCTTGTTTTTTTCCCACTGCGCCAGTGGCTGCTCATGGCGACGCATGTAGACTTCTGCGGCCATTTGATGAGATCACTAAACTGGTCAGTCGCAGCCAGGGTGCCATCAGTGACATCGTACCTTACGCCTTCTTTCTGGAGCGTGCATTGCGTCGTGTCATTGATCAAGCCGTTGAGGAGCAGGAGCTGGAAGATGAGGAAGTCGCAATGCTGAATGAATTCCCGGGGGGGGGGGGGGGGTTACTCCATCTGAGACAAGTCAGCAGAAGAGTGAAGAGGAGTCAGAGGAGGATGGTGGCTGGGGGGAGGAGGAGGAGGAGCAAGAACAGCAGGCTTTGAGGGGGACTTTACATTTTTTGGGATCCCTGATGTTGTCCGTGGCTGGGGGGAGGAGACCGAGGACGACATTCTCCTGGGCAATGAGCAGGAGCCAGGGCGCTCCACCGCTTCCAATTTAGTGCAAATGGGGGCCTGCATGCTCCATTGTTTGAAGAGGGACCCCTGTATAAAAAGCGGTGGCAACGTACTTAGACCCACGGTACAAACACAAAATGGCGGACATGTTACCAGCATCACAGAGGGCTTTCAGAATGCAGCATTTCCAGCCTTACTGTGAGGGATGCTGCATTCTTCTGTTGCGGGCGCTGGCAGAGGAATTTCCACTCACAGCGAAACAGGTGTAGGCACCAATGCTACCATGCCTATAAGAAGAGGGCGGTTTGAAGATGTGTTGGTCACTTCGGATATGAGATCATTCTTGCAGCCAACCCTTTGAGAGCCGCTCTCCAGATCCAGCCTCAGGGAACGCCTAGGCTGGCAGGTGTTCGACAACATCGGGTTAACGGAAGCGAGGAACCCCTGGACTACTGGGTGTGCTGGCTTGACCTGTGGCCAGAGCTGGCACAATTTGCCATGGAACTCTTGGCCTGCCCCTCGTCGAGTGTCCTGTCCGAAAGGACGTTCAGCGTAGCAGGGGGGATCGTGACCGATAAGCGCACTCGCCTAGCTCACAACAGTGTGGACTACCTCACATTTCTAAAAATGAATGAAGCATGGATCTTGGAGGAATTCAACACCTGTGACGACCACGTGTAATTGAATTTCCTCATGCCAGCCAACACATATCCGCCACCACCCAGAACAAAGAATGGTCCTTGTCTTATGTATATACAGCGGCATAAAAAACCTTTTCTCTCAGGTGAATGCCTAATTTTTGGGGCCTGTACTCCAGTGGCATACAGTAAAATTTTTATCCAGTGACCAACTAATGTACCTCCAGACACATAATAACTAGTTCTTTTCTGTCAGGTAAATGCCTAATATTTGGGGCCTGTACTGGCCTACAGTAAAATTGTTATTCAGTGACAGCCTAATGTACCTCCAGCCACATCATCACTTGTTCTTTTCTGTCAGGTGAATGCCTAATTTTTGAGGCCTATACTCCACTGGCTTACTGTAAAATTGTTATTCAGTGACCGCCTAATGTACATCGAGCCACATAATCACTTGTTCTTTTCTGTCAGGTCAATGCATCATTTTTGGGGTCTATACTGGTCTACAGTAAAATTGTTATCCACTGACCGTCTAATATACCTCCAGGCACATAATCACTTGTTCTTTTCTGTCAAACTTTCCTAGGCTCCAGCAGGGCACATTTTTGAGAGTTTCCCTTTAAGACGCATAAAAATGGGCCCTGATTAAAATACATATTTTTGTGGGAATTTTTGCCATTGATCCCCCTCTGGTATGTCACTGTCCATGTTGTAGGACTATTTGTGCACTTCTTGTAAGTATTTGGTGACTGCAAATATGACCTGAAGGTTTTTCAGGATCGTCTGCCATTAAAGGGAATGGGGCCCGCCGCGAATGCGCGGTTCGCAAACATTTGATCGCAAATGTCCCGGCCGAGGTTCATCCATCACTAGCTATTAATATTATTATTAATGTCAGAGTGACAGTGACATATATGGCTGTGGGCAAAGGAATAGTAGCTGATCATAATAAACGGCCTGCTTAATCCCTTGGTGACCACCAATACGTATTTTTACAGTGGTTACTACGGGACATTAGGCTAGGTCACCGCCTTTTTCCAGCGGCCTAGTTTGAGCGCTGCACAAGTCTCCTTTCACATGAGAGCCAGGTTCCTGTTCTAACAGTCCAGGTCAACAGAAGCATCGATCCAGGCTGTTTAACCCCTTTTATCCAACGGCTAACAGTGACCACAGCCTCTAAGTGGTTTAGAGACAGGGAACTTCTTCTCTCAGGCATCTGCAGCTGGAGGCCTAATGAAAACCCCCTAAGTCTGTCTACAGTGTACGCCCTAGGAGGTTGTGTTAGAAGCACAACCTGATAGATTGCATGTCAGAATAGTAATGACACTATAATACATTGTATTGCAGAAGCAGTACAGTGTATTATAGAAGCGATCAGAAGATTGCTTATAGAAGTCCCCTTGTGGGACTAATAAATGATAAAATAAAAAATTGAAGTTTTATTACATAAAAAAATCTCCAAGTAAAAAAATATAACTTTTTTCATTGAAAAAAAATGTTTCCAAGGAAAACAATTGCAAAAATAAAATCCCCACCACATTTTTGGTAGTGTTGTTACTATAATGACCTGTAATATAAAATTTTCATTTTCATTTATCCTGCATGGGGAATGCTGTAAAAAAAAAAGTAACAAAAAAACAATGCCAGAATTGGTGTGTTTTGATTATTTGCCGCAAAAAATTGAATAAAAAGAGATCAAACAGTTAAGTACCCAAAAATGATACCTGTTCTGTCTTCATACACGTTCACACAGTGTGCAGTCTGACATTCAGCATAAACCATTCCTGTCTTCCAAATGAGAGGACTATTCTTTGTAGTCTAACTTGTTTCTTGGTCAACAGATTGTACTCTCTGCGCGTGAGTGAGAGATTGTACAAGTGTGCGGTAAAACTACAAGGATACAAATAACACATATAAGTATTAATCATAGCGTAGCGTGTACTATAACATTACATTAACACTGAAGCACATGCTAAAATGGCTGCCTAACATAGTATTACATGTCTAACATCTAACAGTTATAACTCCCTGAGTAAGGTACTTTCACACTTGCGTCAGATAATTCCGTTAGGCAGTTTCGTCGCCGGATCCAGCAATCCGGACGCAAACTGATGGCATTTGTCAGACGGATCCGAATGCGGATCCATCTGACAAATGCATTGAAATACGGGATCTGTCTTTCCAGTGTCATCCAGAAAAAACGGATCTGGTATATATTTTTTTTCCACAGACTTAAAGGTCTGCGCATGCGCGGACAGGAAGAACGGATCCATCAATGCAGCCATTTTAATGCCGGATCTGGCACTACTACATTTCAATGGAAATTAATGCTGCATCTGGCATTCCGGCAAGTGTTCAGGATTTTTGGCTGGAGAGGAAAATGCAGCAAAAACATAATAAGGACTGAACTGAAGACATCCTGATGCACACTGAGAGGAATGCTCTCCATTCAGAATGCATTAGGATTAAACTGATAAGTTTTTTTGCGGTATTGAGCCCCTGTGACGGAACTCAATACCGGAAAAGAAAAACGGTAGTGTGAAAGTACCCTAACAATTACAACTGACTGAACAGCTCTGCATAACATAATATCCCTGAAACAAAGGTAGATCTCTCACCAGATATGCTTTTACAAGGATGGTGGAGTTTGAGAAGGAGATATGCATAAGGACAGCTCTGCTGATGTGCCCTGGTGACTGGAGACTTCTCTTTCCCAGGATGCTTTGCACTCCCACAATGCTTTGCACCACCCACCGTGCAGCATTCTTTGTAACAAGAAAAACAAAATGTATTACAACACCACTAGATGGTGCTATAACCACACTAATCACTACAGAAATACCAAAACTGAGGCAGACGTGATCTGTAATGATTCTCAAACTCTGCTAGGCAGAATAATACCAATGAAAACTACAGGTTGCCACAAGCTGCCTGTGGCGAAACCAACCTCGCCACTGGGTTTTGGAGAGGACTGGCTGCTGGCCTCTTGCCCCTGGATTATGGGCCATATACTAACTTTTAAACCCCTGAACCTATTCAAGTGAATTTTGGATAGGTTTGTCCCCAAGTTATACTGTTTAAATTGATGTAAGTTATATGTATGGCCAATGTAAACTCACAAAGTTGTAACAATTTATAATAAGTGTAACTTGTCAGCTTGGGAGGAAAATCCTGGGTGTGTTTCTATTGTGCCATTGTCCCATTGTGTGTTTAAATGGTGATGTCTGTTCTGTTGTCCTCACATGTGTATTGGCGATTTCCCTTTGTCCTCAGAGATAATTGGATTGCTCCTCAGGTTGTCTCCGGGACAGAGAGGAGGAGACCATGATGCATTGTGGGGATATGTTGTATCTGTCCTATGTCACAGTCTTCATTCTGGTCCTCTGGGGGCGTGAACGATTGGTTGCTGTAGTTACATTGTATGTGTTGTAAATTACTGATTGGTTATATTTCAAACCCCTGTGGGCAGTACTATGTTTGTGGTTTATGAATAAAAGAGGCTGTACGTGAAGTACAGTCAGACCACTGCTTGACCCTCAACACGGAGCCTTGTCTCGTTATTGGGGGGATTCGCTGTATGCTGTTAGAGGACCGATTGCCAGAAGTGTAAGCTGATTCCTGTTCGTCTGCTAGCAGCTATTCGTGAGGTTTCAGTTTGGAGTGCTACTTTGTATCCAGTTCGGGAGTTTGGTGTATCCTGCATTAGCTGTGCTTGTCTCTCAGAAAGGGGCACATCGCTTAAACGGATTTTAACCCCTTGTCTGCTGAAACGGTCCGTTACATTGGTGGCAAGCAGCGGGATCGTTCCTACAGCCAGAAGGACAGCTACAGGAGACACCATTTCTGTGGATTCTACAATTTAAGGACAACGCATGTCCCAGTACAGCGTCCCTGACAGCAGCAGGATGGAACCAGCAGTGTTATACGAGGAGGAGGACCTGGATGGCCGGGATGCATTAAGGAAAGGCATCTGGTACCAGGCCCTGGATAATCTACAATACCAGCGGGGTGAGAGTCTCCCCAGTGAAGAGCAGCGGTTGCAGAAGCAAGTGGCCCTGCGGATGCCCTTCCTGGGAGAGCAGCCCTTAGAGGAATGGGTGAAGGAACTAGAGCACCGGGTATGGCAGGAGCTATGGCTGGAGGATGCCTACCAGGCGCTTTGGTGGTATATGGCACAGTATATACCCTGGACAGCCGAACATGACAAGCCAGAGGGAGAGGAGTTTTATGGTCCTGGTTTGTTATGGGAGTCCTTTGCAGAGCCTGACTTCGGGAGCCCTGCACAGTCCAGACTTCAGGACATTTTTTATGAGAGGGAGGCTAGGCATGAGTGGGATGACCCCCATGAGGTAGAGCAAGACCTGGCTCACCTAGCAACCATGGAGTGGGAACTGGAGCAGGACTACCGAGATCTCTTCCACTCCATTGAGAAGGCTCAGCAGGACGGTAAGGTGACAGACCCAGATCCAGACCCATTCAGCTGGCAGATATTGTAGAGTGTTACTGGGAAGGACCCTAGGTGGCCGGTAGAGATGGGACCGAGGTCTCTCCGCCGGTCCTGCAGGGAATTTGGAGCCCAGTCTCCATTCCCCAGCGGCAGTGTGAAGTGCAGGGAGAGGAGAGCAGCGTCCTCCCTCCCCAGCGGCAGGCTGAGTTACAGGGGGCAGAGGTAGTAGTTCCTGCCCCCCAGCAGCAGAGTGATATGCCGGGAAGGCAGTGTGAAATGCAGGGAGAGGAGAGCAGCGTCCTCCCTCCCCAGCGGCAGGCTGAGTTACAGGGGGCAGAGGTAGTTGTTCCTGCCCCCCAGCAGCAGAGTGATATGCCGGGAAGGCAGTGTGAAATGCAGGGAGAGGAGAGCAGCGTCCTCCCTCCCCAGCGGCAGGCTGAGTTACAGGGGGCAGAGGTAGTAGTTCCTGCCCCCCAGCAGCAGAGTGATATGCCGGGAAGGCAGTGTGAAATGCAGGGAGAGGAGAGCAGCGTCCTCCCTCCCCAGCGGCAGGCTGAGTTACAGGGGGCAGAGGTAAGTGTTCCTGCCCGCCAGCAGCAGCATGATTTTTTGGGAATTGGGAGCCCAGTCTCCATTCCCCAGCGGCCGTATGAATTATTGGGGATTGGGAGCCCAGTCTCCTTTCCCCAGCGGCAGGCGGAGTTACAGGGGGCAGAGACAGTCGGTCCTGTCCCCCAGCGGCAGAGTGTACAGCAGGGAATAGAGAGCCCAGTCTCCTTTCCCCTGCAACAGGACACTGTATTGGGAGCGGAGACGGTCGGTCGCCCTCCCCAGCGGCTGGAAGTATGTATGGGAGAGGAGCTTGTTACCCCCTCTCCCCAGCGGCAGCTTAACGCACCAGGGGGAGACAGTAAGCCCCACAACAGTGCAGATGGGACCGTGGTCTCTGCACTTACAGCACAGGGGGTAGAGACAGTCGGTCTCCCCCTCCAACAACCAGGCTCCAACCAGGCTTCTTCGGTGGTAGCGCTGGCACCAGGGCAGAGTACCGCTGATCCCTGCCCACAAAGCAACCTCCACTCCAAGCCAGGGAGCAACACAGAGACCGGGAGTACCAGCTTCCAACATAACCTTGGTGGACTCACTGGACAGAAACAGGCTACCAAATGCAACAGGTCCAGTATTGGGTTGTGGGTGGGCTGCCAGACTAACTCAGGTACCGACCGGCGTGAGGTCAGGTACCTGGTTAGTCTTCCCTGGGGGGGGGAGATGTGTGGCGAAACCAACCTCGCCACTGGGTTTTGGAGAGGACTGGCTGCTGGCCTCTTGCCCCTGGATTATGGGCCATATACTAACTTTTAAACCCCTGAACCTATTCAAGTGAATTTTGGATAGGTTTGTCCCCAAGTTATACTGTTTAAATTGATGTAAGTTATATGTATGGCCAATGTAAACTCACAAAGTTGTAACAATTTATAATAAGTGTAACTTGTCAGCTTGGGAGGAAAATGCTGGGTGTGTTTCTATTGTGCCATTGTCCCATTGTGTGTTTAAATGGTGATGTCTGTTCTGTTGTCCTCACATGTGTATTGGCGATTTCCCTTTGTCCTCAGAGATAATTGGATTGCTCCTCAGGTTGTCTCCGGGACAGAGAGGAGGAGACCATGATGCATTGTGGGGATATGTTGTATCTGTCCTATGTCACAGTCTTCATTCTGGTCCTCTGGGGGCGTGAACGATTGGTTGCTGTAGTTACATTGTATGTGTTGTAAATTACTGATTGGTTATATTTCAAACCCCTGTGGGCAGTACTATGTTTGTGGTTTATGAATAAAAGAGGCTGTACGTGAAGTACAGTCAGACCACTGCTTGACCCTCAACACGGAGCCTTGTCTCGTTATTGGGGGGATTCGCTGTATGCTGTTAGAGGACCGATTGCCAGAAGTGTAAGCTGATTCCTGTTCGTCTGCTAGCAGCTATTCGTGAGGTTCCAGTTTGGAGTGCTACTTTGTATCCAGTTCGGGAGTTTGGTGTATCCTGCAGTAGCTGTGCCTGTCTCTCAGAAAGGGGCTTATCGCCTAAACGGATTTTTAACCCCTTGTCTGCTGAAACGGTCCGTTACACTGCCACAAGTCCATAGACAGAAAAATAAAAAAAGTTATGAGTCTTGAGATGCAGCAATGTGAAAATATATATTTTTTAAATGGTTTATATTGTGCAAAATCTATATGTATTCACTAGTGGTGTAATCATACTGACCCAGAGAGTAAAGTTATCATGTAGGCTATGCTGCAAAGTGAACTTTGCTAAATTTACAATGTAAAAACTCAGCTTGTTTTTCCTATCCTGCCAAAGAAAGAGTGAATAACAGTTAATCTATTAGTTATAGGTACCCCAAAATGAAGGCATTAAAAACTACAACTTGTCCCACAAAAAATAAAATTAAATTTTTTAAGGAAGATTTTTTTTTTTATAGCTCTTGTAATGTTTTGATTAAAAAATTGTTTGGTCAATAAGGTCCAATTCAAATTTGGATAACACACTGCTCTGTTGCATTTATGATATTGGTGGCAGATTCACACCTGTACTTATCCAAAGTGGTGGAAGAAGCAATGGTTTGTGTTTAACAAATAGTACAAAATGATCCCTTTTTGGGGACAACAGATTTGCTATTATTAAAAAAAAAATTCAATATATATATATATATATATATATATATATATATATATACTGTATTGTCCTGGAAAACGAGGATGCAATGGTTTTTACAAAAGCTGTCAAAACATTTTGTCTTTTTAGGAACATTTATAGATTTATAATTCCGGAAACGCAACAGAGCCCATAATAATAATGTGGATCTGGTGTGTCTGGATATAATACGGTAATTCTGGTAGTACGTTCCTCTCCCGGAACAGACTACAGATGTGGACATTGCCTAAATGAAAGGTATTGTGACTGGTTTATCAATTAATTTTATAGTGACAGACCCCCTTAATGGATCTCTTCTCTAATTATCCTCATATATATCCTAAATAAATACATGGGAAGGACATGCCCAGACTAAACTAGACCAACACTTTAAATCTCTCTCAATAAATGTACGTGTTGCAAAATTTCATATGCAAAGCCGAGCACTGACATCATTGCAGAAGTAGCACAGAGCAGGAAGAGAACTGAGTGCTGCATTAATTATATAATGTCATATAGTAAAATTAATGTGATATGCAAAGTACAAGCCTACGACACTGCAGACTCAATCATTGCTCTCATGTACAAGGGTTATTACTAGACTATCTTATTATGCACCAAAATATACAATGCATATTATATTAATATACTGTATATATATATATATATATATATATATATATATATACAGGGAGTGCAGAATTATTAGGCAAGTTGTATTTTTGAGGATTAATTTTATTATTGAACAACAACCATGTTCTCAATGAACCCAAAAAACTCATTAATATCAAAGCTGAATATTTTTGGAAGTAGTTTTTAGTTTCTTTTTAGTTTTAGCTATTTTAGGGGAATATCTGTGTGTGCAGGTGACTATTACTGTGCATAATTATTAGGCAACTTAACAAAAAACAAATATATACCCATTTCAATTATTTATTTTTACCAGTGAAACCAATATAACATCTCAACATTCACAAATATACATTTCTGACATTCAAAAACAAAACAAAAACAAATCAGTGACCAATATAGCCACCTTTCTTTGCAAGGACACTCAAAAGCCTGCCATCCATGGATTCTGTCAGTGTTTTGATCTGTTCACCATCAACATTGCGTGCAGCAGCAACCACAGCCTCCCAGACACTGTTCAGAGAGGTGTACTGTTTTCCCTCCTTGTAAATCTCACATTTGATGATGGACCACAGGTTCTCAATGAGGTTCAGATCAGGTGAACAAGGAGGCCATGTCATTAGATTTTCTTCTTTTATACCCTTTCTTGCCAGCCACGCTGTGGAGTACTTGGACGCGTGTGATGGAGCATTGTCCTGCATGAAAATCATGTTTTTCTTGAAGGATGCAGACTTCTTCCTGTACCACTGCTTGAAGAAGGTGTCTTCCAGAAACTGGCAGTAGGACTGGGAGTTGAGCTTGACTCCATCCTCAACCCGAAAAGGCCCCACAAGCTCATCTTTGATGATACCAGCCCAAACCAGTACTCCACCTCCACCTTGCTGGCGTCTGAGTCGGACTGGAGCTCTCTGCCCTTTACCAATCCAGCCACGGGCCCATCCATCTGGCCCATCAAGACTCACTCTCATTTCATCAGTCCATAAAACCTTAGAAAAATCAGTCTTGAGATATTTCTTGGCCCAGTCTTGACGTTTCAGCTTGTGTGTCTTGTTCAGTGGTGGTCATCTTTCAGCCTTTCTTACCTTGGCCATGTCTCTGAGTATTGCACACCTTGTGCTTTTGGGCACTCCAGTGATGTTGCAGCTCTGAAATATGGCCAAACTGGTGGCAAGTGGCATCTTGGCAGCTGCACGCTTGACTTTTCTCAGTTCATGGGCAGTTATTTTGCGCTTGGTTTTTCCACACGCTTCTTGCGACCCTGTTGACTATTTTGAATGAAACGCTTGATTGTTCGATGATCACGCTTCAGAAGCTTTGCAATTTTAAGAGTGCTGCATCCCTCTGCAAGATATCTCACTATTTTTGACTTTTCTGAGCCTGTCAAGTCCTTCTTTCGACCCATTTTGCCAAAGGAAAGGAAGTTGCCTAATAATTATGCACACCTAATATAGGGTGTTGATGTCATTAGACCACACCCCTTCTCATTACAGAGATGCACATCACCTAATATGCTTAATTGGTAGTAGGCTTTCGAGCCTATACAGCTTGGAGTAAGACAACATGCATAAAGAGGATGATGTGGTCAAAATACTCATTTGCCTAATAATTCTGCACGCAGTGTATATACAGTGGGGGAAATAATTATTTGACCCCTCACTGATTTTGTAAGTTTGTCCAATGACAAAGAAATGAAAAGTCTCAGAACAGTATCATTTCAATGGTAGGTTTATTGTAACAGTGGCAGATAGCACATCAAAAGGAAAATCGAAAAAAAAACTTTAAATAAAAGATAGCAACTGATTTGCATTTCATTGAGTGAAATAAGTATTTGAACCCCTACCAACCATTAAGAGTTCTGGCTCCCACAGAGTGGTTAGACACTTCTACTCAATTAGTCACCCTCATTAAGGACACCTGTCTTAACTAGTCACCTGTATAAAAGACACCTGTCCACAGAATCAATCAATCAAGCAGACTCCAAACTCTCCAACATGGGAAAGACCAAAGAGCTGTCCAAGGATGTCAGAGACAAAATTGTAGACCTGCACAAGGCTGGAATGGGCTACAAAACCATTAGCAAGAAGCTGGGAGAGAAGGTGACAACTGTTGGTGCGATTGTTCGAAAATGGAAGGAGCACAAAATGACCATCAATCGACCTCGCTCTGGGGCTCCACGCAAGATCTCACCTCGTGGGGTGTCAATGGTTCTGAGAAAGGTGAAAAAGCATCCTAGAACTACACGGGAGGAGTTAGTTAATGACCTCAAATTAGCAGGGACCACAGTCACCAAGAAAACCATTGGAAACACATTACACCGCAATGGATTAAAATCCTGCAGGGCTCGCAAGGTCCCCCTGCTCAGGAAGGCACATGTGCAGGCCCGTCTGAAGTTTGCCAATGAACACCTGAATGATTCAGAGAGTGACTGGGAGAAGGTGCTGTGGTCTGATGAGACCAAAATAGAGCTCTTTGGCATTAACTCAACTCGCTGTGTTTGGAGGAAGAAAAATGCTGCCTATGACCCCCAAAACACCGTCCCCACCGTCAAGCATGGGGGTGGAAACATTTTGCTTTGGGGGTGTTTTTCTGCTAAGGGCACAGGACAACTTATTCGCATAAACGGGAAAATGGACGGAGCCATGTATCGTGAAATCCTGAGCGACAACCTCCTTCCCTCTGCCAGGAAACTGAAAATGGGTCGTGGATGGGTGTTCCAGCACGACAATGACCCAAAACATACAGCAAAGGCAACAAAGGAGTGGCTCAAGAAGAAGCACATTAAGGTCATGGAGTGGCCTAGTCAGTCTCCGGACCTTAATCCAATCGAAAACCTATGGAGGGAGCTCAAGCTCAGAGTTGCACAGAGACAGCCTCGAAACCTTAGGGATTTAGAGATGATCTGCAAAGAGGAGTGGACCAACATTCCTCCTAAAATGTGCGCAAACTTGGTCATCAATTACAAGAAACGTTTGACCTGCAAACAAGGGTTTTTCCACCAAGTATTAAGTCTTTTTTTGTTAGAGGGTTCAAATACTTATTTCACTCAATGAAATGCAAATCAGTTGCTATCTTTTATTTAAAGTTATTTTTTCGATTTTCCTTTTGATGTGCTATCTGCCACTGTTACAATAAACCTACCATTGAAATGATACTGTTCTGAGACTTTTCATTTCTTTGTCATTGGACAAACTTACAAAATCAGTGAGGGGTCAAATAATTATTTCCCCCACTGTATATATATATATATATATATATTATTATGTCTCCTTATCTCTATTGATGAAACCTGCAATGGAACATCATGTGAACCTCTCTGTCACCCCTGCACTGGAGTACAAAAATGGGTAGGTGCGCCCAATATACCTTTTCCTCTACCCAAGGTACGGACAAGTCCTGTGGGATCCATGCCTGGTTCATTTTAATGAATGTGAGCTTGTCCTCATTGGCTGTGGACTGGCAGATGCGCCTGTTCGTGATCACCACCCCTGCCATGCTAAACACACGTTAGGACAATACACTTGCCACAGTGCCGCACCTCCAAGGCGTAAAAGGGTAAGCTCAGGCCTCGTGTCTAATTTAGATACACAGAAGTTAAATGGGGACGTGTGGACACGTACAGTTCCACCATGTTGCTGAAACACTCTTTCCTGCTACTACGGTCCGTATCAGATGGTGGTGCTGGATGTTATGGCTTGCTGACAAAGGTTTTCCACATTTTGGCCATGCTAACCCTCCCTTCTGAGGTGCCCCTGCTGCATTGGTGACTTCCTCCAACTCCTCCGCCTCATGCTTCCACTGAGCCCCCGCTGTCAGGTTGGAATGCCATCAGTAGTGCGTCTACCAGTGTGCGTTTGTACCAATAGTTCGTCTACCAGTGTGCATGCATCTTGCTCCAGTGATGGAAGTAAGGATGGCACGTTGTCCTTGTAGTGGGGATCCAACAGGGTGGCCACCCAGTAATCAGCACTGGTAACAATCAGGGCAACTTGCCAGTTATTGCGCATGCACTGCAGCATCTACTCGCTCATGAATGCCAGACTGCCCAGAAGAAATAACAAGCTGTCCTCGGTGGGAGGTGTATTGTCTGTGTCCTCTTTATCCCCCCAGCAACACTCCAGTGATGCCCGTGAGATGAATTGGGTGCCACTTTGCTGTGAACACGGCTACTCCTCCTCGTCCTCATCATCATCCTCTTCATCCTCCAAAACTGTGCTCTGGCTGGACAATTGTGTACCTGGCTGCTGTTGGTGCAGGAACCCACCAACTGAGCCACCTGTGGACGACTGGCCTGATAACTGTGTGAATGAACCCTGTTCCTCCTCCTGTGCCACCACCTCATCCATCATCACATAAAGCGTTTTTTAAAGGAGGCACAGAAGTGGGATAGTAATTCTGATGACGGCGTCATTAGCTTTGATAATGTTGGTGGAGTACTCAAAACAGCACAACATGGCACACACATCCCGCATGGAGGCCCACTCGGTGGGGAAGTGGTGCTGTTCTGCAGAGTTGGCAACGGCGGCCCATGCGTGCTGCAGCTGAAACTCCACTATCGCCTGCTTCTGCTCGCACAGTCTCTCCACCATGTGCAAGGTGGAGTTCCACATTGTGGGTATGTCGCATGTGAGGCGGTGAGCGGGAAGGCAGAAGTTACGCTCCAATGCAGACAGTTGAGCAGCAGCAGGGTGAGAATACCGAAAGCGCGCACAGACGGTCCTCACTTTCTGCAGCAGCTCTGACATCTCAGGGTCATTTTCCAGGAACCTCTGCACCACCAAATTCATCACATGTGCAAGGCAAGGGATGTGCGTCACACCGGCTAGGCTCAGAGCTGCTATGAGATTTTGCCTGCTATCACACACCACCAGGCCTGGCTTGAGGCTTAGCGGCACAAACCACTTATCTGTCTTTTCTTCTATGCCAGTCCACAGCCCCTGCGCGGTAGAGGAGGAGGAGGCAACAGGAGGCACAGCAAAACATCCAGCAATGCTTGGTGGTGGTAGGACATGCGCCAAACATCCAGCAATGCTTGGTGGTGTTAGGACATTCGCCTCAATCCCAGCCACCACTACATTTACCCAACGGACAGTTAGGGAGATATAACGTCCCTGCCGTGCTTACTGGTCCACATATCGGTGGTTATGTGGACCTTGCCACTGATGGCGTTAAGCAGTGCACACCTGATTTTTTCTGCCACTTGTTCGTCTCCACCAGATGGAGAGGTAGCACTTCAAAGGCCAGGAATTTTGAAATGCTGGCATTCAGGGCAATGGCTCGCAGATGGTTAGGGGACTACTTCCTTTTTTTCTCCAATGTTTGGGGAATGGACAGCTTCCATGGGACAGTGTGGAGATGCTTGTTGACACTGCTGGTGGTGTTGCTGTCACATTCTCTCTTTGTAGGGTGCCAGACAGCCTTGTCGCTCCAGAGGAGGTTGTAAGAGGCCAAGACTGGAGCATAAGAGGGAGCAGGAGGATCCTCGGATCTTTTGTGAATTTTTAGGTGTCTATTCCACTGCAGCTCGTGCTTTGTAGTTAGATGCCTGGTCATGCAGGTGGTGCTCAGGTTTAGAACATTTATGCCTTGGTTCAGGCTCTGATTGCACAGTGTGCAAACCACATCTGACCTGGCTTTGGTGTGCTCTGCCCTCCGCGCAGTGAGCAGTTGCAGGCGTACTGGCTAGGGGCCGACCGCTGTGCTTTTGTTCCCTGCTTCCTCTTGTGCTGTGGGACTGGCACTGCGTGACCACCACCCCATCCTCCGAAATGCACTCGACACTCGGATGACCTTGATTCCATGTGGTGTCTAGGACCTCATTATCCTCCACATCATCTTCCACCCACTCCTCACCCCTGTCCTCCTTGCCGGTCTGCACACTGCAGAAAGCCGCAGCAGTTGACACCTGTGTTTCGTCATCACCATCAGAGACGTGCTGTGGTGGTCCTCCAATGTCCTCATCCTCAAACACAAGTGGTTGGGCATCAGTTCACTCAGTCTCTTCCACTTCTAGACAGGGCCGGTGCAAGGATTTTTGCAGCCCTAGGCAAGATAAAAATTGCCGCCCCCCCCCCCCCCCTTATCAGATGATCTGCCCATATCATGACATCACATATGTTCCACCCCTTTCTCAGCATTTAAATTAAAAGATCTGATATGTTTCCCTTAGGGTTAATCAAGTTTCTTGTAGCCGTCTCCCTGACAGCCGCTAGAGGCGCTTCCGCGATTCTCACTGTGAAAATTACAGTGGGAAGACGCGGAACTTAGTTTTGATTGCGTGCGCATGCGCAGCTGAGAGGAGGATTGGGGAGAAGAGTTCCCAGTGCCGGCGCTGGAGAAAGGTAAGTGACTGAAGGGGTTTTTACCCCTTCAGCCCAGTGGTAGGGGGACACGAGGGTGCCCCACTCCTAACAACTATATAGTGCCAGGAAAATGAGTTTGTTTTCCTGGCACTATAGTGCTCCTTTACACCAGTACTGCACAGTGTCTGTTCTCTGCAGGAACAGGCTATAGACACCAGTACCACTACATTAACTGTACTGGTTCTGGGACTATAGTGTCCTTTTAGGCTCCATTCACACGTCCGCAATTTCGTTCTGCATTTTGCGGAACGGAATTGCGGACCCATTCAGTCCTATGGGGCAGCATGATGTGCTGCCCGGACACAGAATTGCAGGTCCGCACTTCCGGGTCCGAACTTCCGTTCCGCAAAAAAATAGAACATATCCTATTCTTGTCCGCAATTGCGGACAAGAACAGGCATATTCTATTAGTGCCGGCAATGTGCGGTCCGCAACTTGCGAAACGCACATTGCCGCTTTCCGTGTTTTGCGATTCCGCGGCTCCATGTATCCGCAAAACACGTTGCGGACGTGTGAATGGAGCCTTAATGTGAGGTAAATTAGTTTCCAATGTAGTATTAATAACTAAACAATTAAATAATAAACATATTGCATTGTCTACTTACCACCAGGACAATAAGATTATCTGGTCTCTGGCTGCAGTCTGGCTCTTGGTCTGGCTCTGGGGACTCCCTTGACACTCTCTTCCCCCCCCCCCTTGTCACTCTCTTCTCCCCCCCCTTGTCACTCTCTTCTCCCCCCCTTGTCACTCTCTTCTCCCCCCCTTGTCACTCTCTTTCCCCCCTCCCTTGTCACTCTCTTCTCTTCTCCCCCCCTCTGTCCCTTGTCACTCTCTTCCCCCCCTCCCTTGTCACTCTCATTCCTCCCCCCTTGTCACTCTCATTCCCCCCTCCCTTGTCACTCTCATTCCCCCCTCCCTTGTCACTCTCATTCCCCCCCTCCCTTGTCACTCTCATTCCCCCCCTCCCTTGTCACTCTTATTCCCCCCCTCCCTTGTCACTCTCATTTACTCCCCCACTCCCTTGTCACTCTCATTTACTCCCCCCCTCCCTTGTCACTCACATTTACTCCCCCCCCTCTAGTGTAGCGTGGCCGGGCTCTGTTCGGTCCGCGGTACAGGAGCATTTGTTTCCTGTACCCGGGTGGACTGAAAGGAAGCGCACACTAAGTGAGCACTTCCTGTCAGTCCGGCCGGGTACAGGAAACAAAAGCTCCTGTACCGCGGACCGAACAGAGCTCGGCCACGCTACATTAGAGACGCTTCCCTCTTGTCAGTCCCTCTCTTCAGGCTGCGCCCGGGCGGTGCACAATCATAGACGCACCAGCCTGGGCAGTGCGGCTGCCGCCCGGTGCGGGGGAGGGCCCGCCGCCGTACTTTAAAAAAAAACTTGCGGCAACGCTTTTTTTTTTTAACCCGCACGTGGCCAGCGCCCCCTGCTAAATTGCGCCCAAGGCGGTTGCCTAGGTTGCCTTGTGGCGCCGGCCCTGCTTCTAGAGCAGGGCTAGGTGGATGGCCCACGGAACCTCCGCCAGCAGAGTCATCAAAACACATAAGTGACTGCTGCATAACTTGGGGCTCAGACTGCTTGGCTGATGTGCAAGGGGTTGAGGTGGAAGACAGATGATCATGTGCCGCCGTTGCCAACTCTGCGCTTTTAGGAAGACAATGTGCAGGAACTGGAGGCACGGTCAGCCATCCAATCTACTAATGTCTCTACTTGTTCAAATCTGGACTCAACATTCATGCATTGGTATTCGGGCCCACAAAATGACGCAGAACCTCCTGTCACCTGCTTGTTTGTATAGCTGGCACAGATCGACAATGTCCTCTCCCTGCAGCTGGAGCTCCACCACCACCAACACCAGTAGCACGACGACCATGGCCATGTCCTTTATTTGATGCTCTCCTCATTCTTTGAGAGCTCACACAAAATTGACAGCCAGATTAACATTTCTGTGTCACGGATGGAAAGGAGGTGTTTTGCACCCCAAATAAACGGTTTATGTCACCGAAAGAATTAACAGACTGATTAAAAGCCTAACACTGTCCCTACACTACAACTGCAAAAAAAATCAGGGAGTGCAGGTTCCACATGCACGCTGGGTCCACTCTGCTTTTTACCATTTTTGGTGCCATAATGGCCTCCATTAAATCCAGGGATGCAGGTACCAACAAGCATGCTGAGCCCACACTATACTTTTCCTGGTGCCAAATGTCTTCCAATAAATACAATGAGAGCAGGCTACAGCTTTATACTTACTCTAATTAAAATCAGCCTATGGGGCAGACAGGCTAATCAGGAGTGCAAAACTAACAGGAATCAGCCACCCCTTCAACTCCAGTACAACTGCAAAAAAAGGGGGTCAGTCAGCACATTCCAATGTGCACGTGGACCCAGCATGCATGTGGAACCTGCACTCCCTGAATTTTATGGTGGCCATTATGGCACATAACAGGTAGGATTTAGTGTTAGGTTCCCGTTTTATAGAGATCGCCTTGACGTTTGGCAGATGGGCCCAAATAATTTTGTACAAAATGTATTTGCCAAGAATCTCAAATTTTCTAAATAAGCATAACATTAGCACCATAATGTTTTCTATAATTATGGCATTATTGTACTTTATGTGTGTTTGCAGAGGGTCTTTCTTTCCCTACACTAGTTAGAGTAGAATGGCGGCACCACACGTGGTCCAGCATTTATGCAGGCCGGGTCATGTGCTGGGCTGGCCAATCACAGCTATGCCATTCCGATCCCGGTTTGCTCATCCCTACTTCCTACAATCCAGAGTGGTTAAGGAAGACTGCTAGCCATTTATGATTTTGCTGGCTGTGGTTCCAGATGGCGACTATAGATGAGAGCGGTCAGAAAGGAAACACAAGGGGCCGTGCACCAACCAGTGTGAGGAAGAATGGTCAGATTAGGTAGCACAACAATAGGAAGCAAGAACCCGGGATGGAAATAGGAACAACTCAGATATTGAGTACTCAGCACTAGGATGTCTGAACCAGGGATGAGCTTGGGACAAAATTAAAACAGTGTAAACAGTGTAGACACCTATTTGTTGGCTTAGTTTAACTCAAAGAATGCACCTAAATTTTGGTGCATTTATTGGCGCATGGCAGTGCATTTGTCATGAGAGAAGTTATAAGGTTAGTAAAGTATTTGAAACATTTGATAATTTAAGTGCCAAGCATATACACCAGATTTTAGTGCAAATGGTCCAAAGAACTGGCACATTTTCAATAGCAAATCCGCCTCAGAATCTTTTTGGCCCTGAGTTTATGTACGGCTCTCCATTCTAGGAGGATGGAAGGAAGAGACACAAACATAGCTAAAACAAGGACACAAAAATAAGGTCTCTGGTCTCAGTAATGAAAATGGCTATAACTGCAGTTGTTACCACAGCTATCTCCTTGGCACATTACAGCACAGTCTGCAGTGTATCGGTTGCAGTAGTCTACCTCCCACAGTACAGCACACATTATCGCAACGTATCGTGTTCAGCCTTTCTGGTCTTCAATACAGACCCTGGCACCTTTCTAAGACAAGGCTCTTTTCAGGATGTGGGGGTTGGTTGGCTTCTTTGGTCCCTTATGCCTAACCCTCATCTCCTATGCAGTGCTCAGCAACATTTTATTTCTCTAGGCTTTGAGGCAGTACAACCTTATAAATAGTGCTGCTCACCTCTACTTCTAGCTAACTATATGCAGCAATTGCAGCATCTTCCAGCTCAATCTCCCACTGGTTTGTCAGATGCCTCCAACTTCTCCTCCATCTCCTTTGCCTGATCATGAGGTAATCTGCACTCTTATTTATTCCCTCCCTTTCCTCCTCTCTCCCAGGGAATATTCAGCTAGCATGACAACGCCAGATACATTGCTCTGATGCTGACCCTATTACTCTGCCCTGAATATTATGTACATCCAAGGCAGTTAACTCTTTTACTGCCATCAAGATAAAAAAAATCTTAGATTCCTTTCCTCAATGGTAAAAGGTCAGTATGCCAAGAGATTGCAGTGCTTACCCACCCATGGCACTGCCTCAATGAAAAACAGTAATCCATATTTTCCCCATGTCATCACAAGTTATTTGCTAGGTATTCAATATTACTAGCAGGAACTTCCTAGAATCTAATCTTGTAAGGTAACATGTAATTACAATATGTTAATCTATTATGAAATTGCTTTTGTACAAGTACTTTGCATATCTTATGACTGTTGACTTTTATATTTCTTGGTCTAATTAGAAAACAATTATATATATATTTGCTGTGTGTATACAGTAATAAGTGAAAGTGCCTATAAATGCTCCTAAAAATGAGTGATATAAATAGAAGAAAAAACTGCAGGCAGGTGAATAATGCCATTGGTGAAATATAAAAAAAATTGGAATATCTCTATACTAACTTTCACGAAAGGATGTCTATAATATTGCCTAATATTCCTCTCTAGTGCTGGTGGATCAGGCCATCAACAGCCCGACCCTTTAAGTCTCTGCTCCAGTGAAGAACTTATGTACATGAATTCCTTATCCTGTAATGATCCTGAGTTACATCCTGTATTATACTCCAGAGCTGCACTCACTATTCTGCTGGTGGAGTCACTGTGTACATACATTACATTACTTATCCTGTACTGATCCTGAGTTACATCCTGTATTATACTCCAGAGCTGCACTCACTATTCTGCTGGTGCAGTCACTGTGTACATACATTACATTACTTATCCTGTACTGATCCTGAGTTACATCCTGTATTATACTCTAGAGCTGCATTCACTATTCTGCTGGTGCAGTCACTGTGTACATACATTACATTACTTATCCTGTACTGATCCTGAGTTACATCCTGTATTATACTCCAGAGCTGCACTCACTATTCTGCTGGTGGAGTTACTGTGTACATACTTTACATTACTTATCCTGTACTGATCCTGAGTTACATCCTGTATTATACTCCAGAGCTGCACTCACTATTCTGCTGGTGCAGTCACTGTGTACATACATTACATTACTTATCCTGTACTGATCCTGGGTTACATCCTGTATTATACTCCAGAGCTGCACTCACTATTCTGCTGGTGCAGTCACTGTGTACATACATTACATTACTTATCCTGTACTGATCCTGAGTTACATCCTGTATTATACTCCAGAGCTGCACTCACTATTCTGCTGGTGGAGTCACTGTGTACATACATTACATTACTTATCCTGTACTGATCCTGAGTTACATCCTGTATTTCTTTTATTACATTTGTAAAACCATTACAAATAAATAAATAATTACATAAATACCACTATAATATAACACAATCCAAACCAAATATACACAACATAATGCAACTCAGCACGGTACAGACAACACCGGTCGAATCCAACTGTCGCTCCCCCACAGAACACAAACTATATACAGTATTTACAAATTCAATGTACTAACATTCAGGATCCGGTTGCATTTTACCCACACACAAGAAAATACAACAAAATACAGAAATCTTACCACAATACAAATCAACACACATATAATTAATTTTTATTTAAAAAACGTCCATGAACCAGCCCAGGATTTTACCCACCACCCAACCTAACACTACACCAAACAAAACAAAAATGATAAAATATATACATCACTATACAAATATACAATATACAGGTGAAACTCGAAAAATTATAATATCGTGTAACATTAATTTATTTCAGAAATAAAACTTAAAAGATGAAACTAATATATGATATAGACTCAATTCATGCAAAGCGAGATATTTCAAGCCTTTATTTGTTATAATTTGGATGATTATGGCTTATAGCTTATGAAAACCTCTAAGTCACAATTTTGAGGTCCCCTTTGCTCAGGGGATATGGATTAATTAGCTGCCTAGAGTCTGAAACTTTGTGCCTGCAATATTGAACCTTTTCACAAAATTCTAATTTTAAGCTGCATTTTCAGCTGCAGCTGAAATAAATGGACTTTTGCACAATATTCAAATGTTTCGAGTTTCACCTGTATATACACTACATACCAATATATACATATAAACTAAAACACATGGCAGATTAACCATACCACCCATTGTTAGGCTTTTCAGCCACACACAACCACCAAAGCCCAAGTTCGGCACCTGCAAGCCCTATGTCCTCGTACAGCCACCAAAACAAAAATCTAGAGAGTTAGCATCAGCCCACCACCGGGAAGGGAGACAACAGGCTAGGGTACCCCAAAGACAAAACCCCTCCAGGGGAGAGAGGCTCTACCCACCCCAACCTCTCATACTCTAGAGAGCACACCTTCAAAAGGGCTCCGAGAATACTTCTAACCTCCTCATCCACGGGGAGGATTTTGCGTTGCTTCGAGACTAAACATCGTGCATGCCACGTGTAGTACCTTACCATTAAGTTGACTAGGAATAAAATGCCGCGGTCCCTACCACCAAGGTGTCCAAATGCTCTATAGGCCCATTCCGCACTCACTATTCTGCTGGTGGAGTCACTGTGTACATACATTACATTACTTATCCTGTACTGATGCTGATTTACATCCCGTCTTATACTGCAGAGCTGCACTCACTATTCTGCTGCTGGAATTACAGTAGCCTGAGTGTGACCAGAGTCAATACCTCACCCAGAGCCTGTTATTAGGATTACGCATACCACTGACTGGTGATGGCCTTTGAATGGATTAGAACTTCCGCTTTGCATTGCAATGATCTGTACATTTACTTCAAGGCAAGTGATTCTCAGTAAATTTTATAGTTATTTATTAAAATGGACTCCTCTTTCTTTTACCACCCCATTTGCACCCAAAGGTGATGGCATCACAACATCAGGGACCCTGCATTCCCTGCACCTTAAACCCTATACCATCAAGGGCACCTCAACCAACATCTGGCAGGAGATTCCTTAACACCAGAATGTGCCCCGAAGTAATTCCTTCACATCACTGCACGCCGGCCCAGGGAGCTGCAGAAACGTGAGTACCAACTACTACACCCATCAGGCCATCACACTCTCACATTGCCCCTGCAGTCAAGGTCGCAGCAATATGGCTCTGCCTAGCTGTGACATCACAAGGGGATGGCAACCTGAGGATTGGCTGGCTGCACGGCATTATTTGTGATCTTGCGTTATGAGGCTTCTCTCCTCTACACTTACTTTCACTTTCTAACATGTGCAGGCGCCATTTAGGAAAATATGATTCGTTACCACAGACTGAATTCTGCTTCAGATGCTTCGCTTCACTCAACACTAGTGATTTACATAAAGTTGCACCAGCTCTTCAGATCATAATGTTCATGTATTCCTGGTAAAATAATTACATTTTGCATAATGACATCAATGACACATTATAAACCAAAACTAGGTCACAGATCACACACCCTGATCACACCCATACCCTCAATGTATATATAATAGCACACCAGTAATATCCCTGCATCACCAGAAGACAATACACAGTGCATCATCCAGGTATATACCAAAGCTTCTACTCTTATCTGGAAGAAAAGATATTATATAATTTCCCCAATATGATAGGTATGTACTAACATCACAGAGGGGCCTCACTGTGGGGCTGGTTCATACCTCTACATGCACTTCAATACGAAGGATCCAGAGATTGGTTCTACCAACTCTTAGATTATAAAGCAGGATCAGGCTCCCATTGCTGATTCTAATCCGTTATTTTCTTCTATTGCCTTTCAACTGAGGAGACAAAGTCCTTCCTAAATTCTTATCACCCACTGGAAAGCAGTTTGAAGCCAACCAGAGCTGATAGCTGACTTGTCTTTTCTTGTTTCATTGAAAGGTTTGTCCCATCAATTGGGGAATATGGATAACATGGAGACTTCTTCGTTATGGGGGAGTCAGCATGTCCATGTGTTACATGGATGCATATTCACTTGTATTGCTGACATGTAATACCACATTTCTCCTGAAGTGGCCACTGCAGGGAAACTGAGCGGCCACATTGTGCTTCCCCTACAGATCACCAGAGATTAGAGAAGCTGCACCCACATCCATCAGTAGATTGTGGATGTGACTTCAATCTGAAATGAAGTTGTCATACTTTGAAAATATCCAACTGATTTACTCAAATGTGCCATCATGGTGTGTGTGTTGGGAGTGGGGAAGCAACTTGGTTCAAGAACAGACAAAGTGTGATTCCTATAAGTATATTTGCAGACCTCTGATAATATTTGTTCTCTCTAATCAATTCAATTCATTATTTACAGGAAAAACGTTAGACCTCCCAGTTAAACATGACACGAACAATCACATTGCTGCTGATATCCCTAGGTGAGTTGCACATATGATATGTTTGTATACTATTGGTTCTTACTGCAAATTACATCCCCAAGTAAAAGCATTGGTTTTTACTTTTTATTTTACTAGTATTTCATTGTCACTCGGGTCTCTGTAGATAATGAACAGTTTACATTTCAGACTCTAGCAGCTCTTTCTCTCCCTTTCAGAGCAGGAAGTCTCAGCACAATCTCAAGAACAATTTATTTGGTGAACTATATGATACCAATCAGCTACATAGAACTAAACCCTTACCTCTCTATGTTTTTGAAGCTGATGAATCTTCCTTAGTACTAGCTAGGACCAGCAAGGAATACAGCAGTGTCACCAAGTAGATTGTCCTCAAAAGGTGGAACCCACAAAATCAAGTCCGATTGGTGAAACTCAATACATTGTAGGAACATATAGTGACGTTCATTAGGTCATTGCCATCTGCTGTAAGAGAAATATAAGCCTTCCCGTAACAGTCCATAGTCGCTCAAAATTTCTAGTAAAATGTTTGCATCCTTACAGGCAGTGGTGCAGTCAACTTCTGGTCCTTGGTGGACAATGAAAGTATTCAGTAGTCTCATCTCTTTTGTCTGCTCATTAGAAGACAGATACTTCCAAATAATTATTGAGGGTGAGGCAGGGACATAGCATTATGGATAATTTGCTTACTTTTAATGAGGACCCCTGTGGTGACCAGACCCCATTGTATCTCCTACCTCAGTAGTCCCTCTCATACCTTTCATCTTGTTGGACTGCTGACAGCACTAGGTACCGATTTCTTAGAAACTCCTCGCGTTCTATATGTTCTTTGAATTTTTCTTTACACGAACTTAGCATTTTTATTTTCATTTTGCAGGTGTGCTCCTTGCTCTGGTAACAGCACAATCAATACCTGGTAAGGATTTGTTAGTATAAGTATTAGATTTTACTTTCTCTATATCGAATCTATAGTCCCCGGGTAACAGTCCATTAGTCAAAGTGACAGCTGCTGCTCCGGCCATAAAATGGGCTCAGAATTGTTGTTTCTTCAAATTGAAACCATCATTCCCAATGAGACTTTCTATTAGTGGTGTCATTGTAACATACCAATAAACCATTAACTCGCCCTCACAAAACAACAGATGGGATAAAGGCAACCAGTGTATAATACTAAACTATATTATACTATACTGAGTTGATGAAAGTGTCCAAAGAACAAGAATGAATATTCTACAGTCTAGTTTAAGGGGTTGTCCATGTTCAGAGCTGAGCCCGGACATAACCCCTTCTTCCCTCATTCAGCATGAATGAGTGGAGCATCGGAGCATTTCACGCTCCAATGTTTCCCCTTGTCCTGCGGTGCATAGCGCAGGGCAAGGGCTTTTTCTTTTCCTCCGGTGAGGTACCGGGTCTCACTATGGGTGTCCTAGGCAGAGACTTCCACCTAGCAGTGAGCCCGGTGACGTCACCAGCACTAATGGACGGTCTTTACTGCTTCTCTAGCACACGCAGGTGAATTACATCACTAGGTATGGATAGTTGGTTTGGTCTTACCTTTTATGAACCATTATATAAGAAACATCTTCCTTCGTAAAGATCTTTAATAAAAGAAGAACTTTCTGCTGAAGGATGTGACTCCATCAACTATCCGTACCTAGTGGTCTCACACCTCTGGTGTCTCGGGGCAATGCTATCAGCCGAGGCCTCACACTATTCCTGGATTCCTTGGTTTATATATCTGGACTGGCATTTCAGCACACACCTGGTTTGCCAGATAAAGGAATGCAATGAGACGATCCTTGCTCTTTGGACACTTCCATAGCAATTCGGCATATGTGCATATTGTACATTGTTTGCCGTTATCACCTACATTATTTTATTAGTTTATAGAGTTGAGCAAACACCTGGATGTTCGGGTTCGAGAAGTTCGGCCGAACTTCCCGGAAATGTTCGGGTTCGGGATCCGAACCCGAACCGAACTTCGTCCCGAACCCCATTGAAGTCAATGGGGACCCGAACTTTTGGGCACTAAAAAGGCTGTAAAACAGCCCAGGAAAGAGCTAGAGGGCTGCAAAAGGCAGCAACATGTAGGTAAATCCCCTGCAAACAAATGTGGATAGGGAAATGAATTAAAATTAAAATTAAAAAAATAAAAATGAACCAATATCAATTGGACAGAGGTCCCATAGCAGAGAATCTGGCTTCACGTCAGCAGAGAATCAGTCTCTTCATGCCATAGCAAAGAATCTGGCTTCATGTCAGCAGAGAATCAGTCTCTTCATGCCATAGCAGAGAATCTGGCTTCATGTCAGCGCAGAATCAGTCTTCATGTCATAGCAGAGAATCAGGCTTCACGTCACCTACCACTGGAACAGGCCACTGTCACATATTTAGGCCCCGGCACCCAGACAGAGGAGAGAGGTCCCGTAACAGAGAATCTGGCCTTATGTCAGCGCAGAATCAGTCTTCATGTCATAGCAGAGAATCAGGCTTCACGTCACCCACCACTGGAACAGGCCACTGTCACACATTTAGGCCCAGGCACCCAGACAGAGGAGAGAGGTCCCGTAACAGAGAATCTGGCCTTATGTCAGCGCAGAATCTGTCTTCATGTCATAGCAGAGAATCAGGCTTCACGTCACCCACCACTGGAACAGGCCACTGTCACACATTTAGGCCCAGGCACCCAGGCAGAGGAGAGAGGTCCCGTAACAGAGAATCTGGCCTTATGTCAGCACAGAATCAGTCTTCATGTCATATCAGAGAATCAGGCTTCACGTCACCCACCACTGGAACAGGCCACTGTCACACATTTAGGCCCCGGCACCCAGACAGAGGAGAGGTTCATTCAACTTTGGGTTGCCCCGCAATATAATGGTAAAATGAAAATAAAAATAGTATTGAATGAGGAAGTGCCCTGGAGTAGAATAATATATTGTTAAGGGGAGGTAGTTAATATCTAATCTGCACAAGGGATGGACAGGTCCTTTGGGATCCATGCCTGGTTCATTTTTATGAACGTCAGCTTGTCCACATTGGCTGTAGACAGGCGGCTGCGTTTGTCTGTAATGACGCCCCCTGCCGTGCTGAATACACGTTCAGACAAAACGCTGGCCGCCGGGCAGGCCAGCACCTCCAAGGCATAAAAGGCTACCTCTGGCCACGTGGACAATTTGGAGACCCAGAAGTTGAATGGGGCCGAACCATCAGTCAGTACGTGGAGGGGTGTGCACAGGTACTGTTCCACCATGTTAGTGAAATGTTGCCTCCTGCTAACACGTTCCGTATCAGGTGGTGGTGCAGTTAGCTGTGGCGTGGTGACAAAACTTTTCCACATCTCTGCCATGCTAACCCTGCCCTCAGAGGAGCTGGCCGTGACACAGCTGCGTTGGCGACCTCTTGCTCCTCCTCTGCCTTCGCCTTGGGCTTCCACTGATTCCCCTGTGACATTTGGGAATGCTCTCAGTAGCGCGTCTACCAACGTGCGCTTGTACTCGCGCATCTTCCTATTACGCTCTAGTGTAGGAAGTAAGGTGGGCACATTGTCTTTGTACCGGGGATCCAGCAGGGTGGCAACCCAGTAGTCCGCACACGTTAAAATGTGGGCAACTCTGCTGTCATTGCGCAGGCACTGCAGCATGTAGTCGCTCATGTGTGCCAGGCTGCCCAGAGGTAAGGACAATCTGTCCTCTGTGGGAGGCGTATCGTCATCGTCCTGTGTTTCCCCCCAGCCACGCACCAGTGATGGGCCCGAGCTGCTTTGGGTGCCACCCCGCTGTGAACATGCTTCATCCTCATCCTCCTCCACCTCCTCCTCATCCTCGTCCTCCTCGTCCTCCAGTAGTGGGCCCTGTCTGGCCACATTTGTACCTGGCCTCTGGTGTTGCAAAAAACCTCCCTCTGAGTCACTTCGAAGAGACTGGCCTGAAAGTGCTAAAAATGACCCCTCTTCCTCCTCTTCCTCCTGGGCCACCTCCTCTTCCATCATCGCCCTAAGTGTTTTCTCAAGGAGACATAGAAGTGGTATTGTAACGCTGATAACGGCGTCATCGCCACTGGCCATGTTGGTGGAGTACTCGAAGCAACGCAACAGGGCACACAGGTCTCGCATGGAGGCCCAGTCATTGGTGGTGAAGTGTGTCTGATCCGCAGTGCGACTGACCCGTGCGTGCTGCAGCTGAAACTCCACTATGGCCTGCTTCTGCTCGCACAGTCTGTCCAGCATATGCAAGGTGGAGTTCCACCTGGTGGGTACGTCGCATATGAGGCGGTGAGCGGGAAGGCCGAAGTTACGCTGTAGCGCAGACAGGCAAGCAGCGGCAGGGTGTGAACGCCGGAAGCGCGAACAGACGGCCCGCACTTTATGCAGCAGCTCTGACATGTCGGGGTAGTTGCGAATGAACTTCTGCACCACCAAATTCAGCACATGCGCCAGGCAAGGGATGTGCGTCAAACCGGCTAGTCCCAGAGCTGCAACGAGATTTCGCCCATTATCGCACACCACCAGGCCGGGCTTGAGGCTCACCGGCAGCAACCACTCTTCGGTCTGTTGTTCTATACCCCCCCACAACTCCTGTGTGGTGTGGGGCCTGTCCCCCAAACATATGAGTTTCAGGATGGCCTGCTGACGTTTACCCCGGGCTGTGCTGAAGTTGGTGGTGAAGGTGTGTGGCTGACTGGATGAGCAGGTGGAAGAAGAGGAGGAGGAAGCTGAGTAGGAGGAGGAGGAGACAGGAGGCAAAGAATGTTGCCCTGCGATCCTTGGCGGCGGAAGGACGTGCGCCAAACAGCTCTACTCCTGGGGCCCAGCCGCCACTACATTTACCCAGTGTGCAGTTAGGGAGATATAGCGTCCCTGGCCGTGCTTACTGGTCCACGTATCTGTGGTTAGGTGGACCTTGCCACAGATGGCGTTGCGCAGTGCACACTTGATTTTATCGGACACTTGGTTGTGCAGGGAAGGCACGGCTCTCTTGGAGGAGTAGTGCCGGCTGGGAACAACATACTGTGGGACAACAAGCGACATGAGCTGTTTATAGCTGTGTGTGTCCACCAGCCTAAATGACAGCATTTCATAGGCCAGTAGTTTAAAAATGCTGGCATTCAGGGCCAGGGATCGAGGGTGGCTAGGTGGGAATTTACGCTTTCTCTCAAATGTTTGTGAGATGGAGAGCTGAACGCTGCCGTGTGACATAGTTGAGATGCTTGGTGACGCAGGTGGTGGTGTTGGTGGTACATCCCATGTTTGCTGGGCGGCAGGTGCCAACGTTCCTCCAGAGGCGGAGGAAGAGGCCGAGGCGGCGGCAGCAGAAGAGGCCGAGGCGGCGGCAGCAGCAGAAGAGGCCGAGGCGGCAGCAGCAGAAGAGGTAGCAGGGGGAGCCTGAGTGACTTCCTTGTTTTTAAGGTGTTTACTCCACTGCAGTTCTTGCTTTGCATGCAGGTGCCTGGTCATGCAGGTTGTGCTAAGGTTCAGAACGTTAATGCCTCGCTTCAGGCTCTGATGGTACAGCGTGCAAACCACTCGGGTCTTGTCGTCAGCACATTGTTTGAAGAAGTGCCATGCCAGGGAACTCCTTGAAGCTGCCTTTGGGGTGCTCGGTCCCAGATGGCGGCGGTCAGTAGCAGGCGGAGTCTCTTGGCGGCGGGTGTTCTGATTTTGCCCACTGCTCCCTCTTTTGCTACGCTGTTGGCTCGGTCTCACCACTGCCTCTTCCTCCGAACTATGAAAGTCAGTGGCACGACCTTCATTCTATGTGGGGTCTAGGACCTCATCTTCCCCTGCATCGTCTTCCACCCAGTCTTGATCCCTGACCTCCTGTTCAGTCTGCACACTGCAGAAAGACGCAGCAGTTGGCACCTGTGTTTCGTCATCATCAGAGACGTGCTGAGGTGGTATTCCCATGTCCTCATCATCAGGAAAAATAAGTGGTTGTGCGTTAGTGCATTCTACTGTATCTCTTCCACCCCTGGGGAAGGGCTAGGTGGATGCCCTTGGGAAACCCTGGCAGCAGAGTCTTCAAATAGCATAAGAGACTGCTGCATAAAATGAGGCTCAGACAGTTTCCCTGATATGCATGGGGGTGATGTGACAGACCGATGGGCTTGGTTTTCATGCGCCATCTGTGCGCTTTCTGCAGAAGACTGGGTGGGAGATAATGTGAACGTGCTGGATCCACTGTCGGCCACCCAATTGACTAATGCCTGTACCTGCTCAGGCCTTACCATCCTTAGAACGGCATTGGGCCCCACCAAATATGGCTGTAAATTCTGGCGGCTACTGGGACCTGAGGTAGTTGGTACACTAGGACGTGTGGCTGTGGCAGAACGGCCACGTCCTCTCCCAGCACCAGAGGGTCCACTAACACCACCATGACCATGTCCACGTCCGCGTCCCTTATTAGATGTTTTCCTCATTGTTCCCGTTCACCACAATTTTGAGAATGGCAAATTTGGGTATAGTTTTTCAACCCAGAAAAAAAAGTGTGCTTTTACGGTCACTACAAATAACTTGACCAGCTAAAACAGTACAGATTTGGTTGAATAGAGATGTGAGACCTGTTTTTTTTTGCGCTGTGTGACAGGTATAGGTTTAATCACAAAATCAGACTTCTATCAGCACGCTAGCGTGTGTCTTAGGTTTTTCTGAATGACACTATCAGTACCTTCAATGTAAGATATTCTTTTTGGGATAGATTTCAAGTAGGCCTCAAATACCAGAAACTAGTTATTTTGAGAATGGCAAATTTGGGAATAGTTTTTCAACCCAGAACAAAAAGTGTGCTTTTACGGTCACTACAAATAACTTGACCAGCTAAAACAGTACAGATTTGGTTGAATAGAAATGTCAGGTCTATTTTTTAGGCGCTGGGTGACAGGCTCAACTTGCCCCTGATGTAGTATATGGCCAAAAAATAGCCACACTGTTGATGGTTAAATGCACTTGGGTGACACAGGCTCAGCCTGCACCAGATGTAGTATATGGCCAAAAAATAATCAGACTGTTGATGGTTAAATGCACTTCGGTGACACAGGCTCAGCCTGCAGCTGATGTAGTATATGGCCAAAAAATAACCAGACTGTTGATGGTTAAATGCACTTCGGTGACACAGGCTCAGCCTGCAGCTGATGTAGGATATAGCACAAAATAACCACACTATCGATGGTTAAATACACTTGGTGATAGCTTGTGCTAGCGCACCACAAGTCACAAAATGACCGCTGATCACCCCAGAAAAAAAGTGATCTAAAAACGCTCTGGGCAGCCTCAAAAAAGTGAGCAAGTCAATATTAGCACTTCAATGATCCACAGCTGCAGATCGATCACAGAATGAAGTCTTTTGGAGGAGTTAATCTGCCTAATCTCGCCCTAACGTCGCAGCTGCAACCTCTTCCTATACTGATCATAGCAGAGTGACGTGCGGCGCTACGTGACTCCAGCTTAAATAGAGGCTGGGTCACATGCTGCACTGGCCAATCACAGCCATGCCAATAGTAGGCAAGGCTGTGATGGCCTCTTGGGGCAAGTAGGATGACGCTTGTTGATTGGCTGCTTTGCAGCCTTTCAAAAAGCGCCAAGAAAGCGCCGAACACCGAACCCGAACACAGACTTTTACGAAAATGTTCGGGTTCGGGTCCGTGTCACGGACACCCCAAAATTCGGTACGAACCCGAACTATACAGTTCGGGTTCGCTCATCCCTATTAGTTTATTGTTTAGTTTTTTTGATTACTTAAAGGGGTTTTCCAATCCCACCTAATTTACACCAGGGTCAGGAGAGTGTGTAAATGAAAGAAAAAGAGCCACAGACGGTGTCCCTAAGCTGCACATCAACAGCCAAGGGTCCGACTGATCCTATAAAACAAAGGCTGCTTTTAGAAACAGCGCCCCCTCCTGTCCATGGAATAGAGCTGATACTACAAACATCCTCTGGAAAGGCGTGGCACTACACTTTTGGAAGGAAGCAGCCATGTTTTCCTAATCCCAGACATTCTTTTAACTTGTTCTTAATTCTTCTTTTGCAGACTGTACAGATGGCAAAGTATATACTGATTGTGGGAGCAACTGTCCACCAACCTGCAATAACCCGGATCCTGTATGCGATAAAATGTGTGTTCCAGGTTGTTTCTGCCCAAAGGGCACTGTAGAAAATATCTGGGGTGAATGTGTGGAAAAGGATAAGTGCTGACTCTGAAGCGGGAACACAACATATTCCAATTGTGACAATAACTGCCCTGGTGTTGTATCTCCCCCAAATTGCCTTAGAATAGAATGTATGCAAGGCTGTGCATGTAAACCCAACTACGCGCTCCTACCTGACAGCAAGAGATGTGTCCGTCCACAGGATCTCCCCAAAGTTGGCTCCAACAAGTAAACCATCCCATGTGTGTCTTATTAGCAATCATCAAAATTGAAAGTTTGAGATGTGTCTGATGAAAATAAAATGATTGCTGACATTGTTTTTATCTATTTTCATTGATTCATTAAAAAGCGATCTGGGATCTTTGACACTGACCAATCTCTGACCAATCAGATCACAATCAGTCTATATTGTTGTGGAATTGACCAGATTAAAGTTAGTGGCGGTCCCCATCCTACCACCATGACCTGGATTTCAGTAAATCCATTATGAATGATACATGTAGGAAAACTGAGCATGGATATGCATGGGCCAATATATGAAGGTCTAGGGGAGCTATAAACATGGCCAAGCCAGTGATTCTTGTTCATCTGCATGGCCACCTCTGTCTGATATTCCAGTCCAAGTTCTGGTATCGATAGGATTTACTACAGACTAAATACATGTGATGGACCAATCTACAGATTATAGCAGGACCTGGATGGACCACGATATGCATCATAGAGTAAAAATGCTTATGTTACCCAGTAGACCCATGTATGGAGGGTCAAAATCTTATCCTGCACAGAAGATTGGGGTGCAGTAGACTGAATTGTACGTAAATATGATCGCACTACAGATATTCCTGAAGTCCTCTTTCACACCATGCGGTTTTACAGGCGTTTTACAAATACTCATAAAATTCCTCCTTTCATCCAAACCTATAAAAACCAAGGGGTCGTAGACTAGTGAAGCACATTCACATATATGTCCCGTAAAGAGGTTTATTGTACTCACAAAGTTAGACTTGTAATCAGCATATCAGAATATAACATCTCCACACTGCCCGACCCGGGTTTCGCTGCTTGAGCTTCGTCAGGGGCGTCTACTTAGGGCTTAGTACAATAAACCTCTTTACGGGACATATATGTGAATGTGCTTCACTATTCTGCGACCCCTTGGTTTTTATAGGTTTGGATGAAGGGAGGAATTCTATGAGGACTTACATTTCGTGCCGTGCTTGGATCTGATGGTGTAAAACCACATGGTGGATAGAGGACTTCAGGAATATCTGCAGCCCGATCCTATTTACATACAATTTGGGTTTAAAGTGAACTTGACCCACATCACTATACTAGGATCTGCAGCGTGAAAAGTCCAGGTAACGTATCAGAGACCTTTTTTTTTCTTTTTTCTTTCTGCAGTAGACTGAAGACTGTTTGATATAACCATATTGAGCTTTATGGAGATAGAGTCAATATAATGCAATGTATAACTATTGGAGCTGCACATGGCATTATATCTTCCAGGAGCTCACAAAGCAAAATAAGGTTTACCGACTGAGAGATCCTAGACATGTACTATGGCTTGTTTGCTAATTCTCATTTTGTCTGTATACAGGAGCTCTGTATTCCTGATGAATGATGTACTTTTGGCTGCCTCCACTAGGGGGAGCTAACTGCATTTGGATGTATACAACTAGCATTGAACTCATCGGCGGCTGTATATATATGAATGCTGGCATTTCCCCCTAGTGGTGAATGCAGATACCTGCAGTCACATTGTCTCAGCAAGAAAAGGAGCAGTTTATTGATGGGCACTTTATGGCCATGGGATCCAGAGCAGTTTTGTGCTCTACTTCTATTCCCTCTGTCTTAGCAACACCATAGAGCTATAGGGTTTGGTTCCTAAGTTAGGTTCGACATGTCTGCTGCAGTTGCTAAAGGCTTCAAGCAGAATTTGAAAACCTTAGAATCTTAGGGATACAATTGTTGAGAACGGTTCCAGAGTCGCAGGAGCGGTCATACTTCCCTGTGGCTCCGATGCAGAGTGTTTACAGAAGCAAGCTGCATACAGTAGAGCATGGGTAGGCAACCTCCGGCTCTCCGGGTGTTGTGAAACTACAACTCCCAGGGGACATCCTAAAACAGTTAATGTGAAAATGGCTTAATGTACCATAATGTGCCTAAACCTCAATCAATTGCCTTGAAACTTTGCACAACCTCAGATCTCAGCTTCCCAAACCTATCCCGGAAGTTTCATGGCTACCCACAACGCAAATGAGTGACATTAAGCTTATTTTTTGGGGAGCTTAACATCTTACGGACACAGGGCGTACAGGTACGCCTGTGTATTTCTGATCAGTGTCGCACGGCGGGCGGTGATCAGAACGGGGTGCTTGCTTGCTGAAATCATTCAGCAGACACCCTGTGACAATGCCGAGGGTGGTCCTGTGACCCCCCCATATCGGCGATCGCTGCAAACCGCAGGTCAATTCAGACCTGCGTTTTGCAGCGTTTCCGGGTCATTCGGGTCTCCGGTGACCCGATGACCCGGAATAGGAGGGTGATCGGTGGTGTAATATACACCACCAATCACCCTCCGTAGATCCTGTGAGGTGGCAGTGACGCCACCTCTCAGGATCTCCTGTGATTGGCTGGACGGACTGGTGGACGGAGCGCCGCTCTCCCCGCCCACAGACTTCCTTGGGAGAGAGGAGCCCTGTGTCGGTCCTTCTGCCTCCCATGCGATCTGCCGCCATCCATGGCCCCTGAGCCACTATAAAGTGCCATCTGGCACATAAACATTTAGGGAGAGCTTTAGGTTAGGCAGGGAGAGCACCCAGATCTGAGGGTGTCTGAGGTCCACAGCACCCCAGGGGTGCTGCAGCTTGCCACCCCCCACACATTTTTTTTTGTGGGTGCGCTGACTGTGGCCGGCACTCTTAGCTGTAAAAGAGCGTCTGGCCACTGTTTAGCACATCGCCCACCCCACCGCAGGGTATACTTAAAAACACACCGTCCCCCCCACACATACACACACTAAATAAAGTTTTACACACACACTCCCCTTTAGCGTTAGAAGAAGGCATATGCTTAGTTGCTCTCCGACTCCGAGAGCCCCAGTGAGGACGAGGATGACCCCATTTTCCTGTTGTCATCCTCGTTCTCCTCATCATCTAGTGATGATGATGAGCCCTCAAGGCGGCGGAGCCAGGAGCCCCCCATGCCAGGGACCCTGTGGCCCACACTAGTATGAGCAGCCCTGGGGCTCGTACTAGTTTTCCGGCCGCCAGACATTTCAGCAAAATTCTCTGTCCAAAATACCAATGGAGCTCCTTCTCTTCTGAGCTGTGCAGTTCACCCGCAGATCACTCTACATCCACATATGAGGTATTTTCTGACTCAGAAAAAATTGGGCTACGAATTTTGTGGTGCTTTTTCTTTTTTTAAGACTTGTAAAAATGAAATAAAAGGGGCTACAAGAACATGTTAGTGTAAAAAAAGGAGATTTTGAATTTTCTCCTCCACTTTTCAGCTATTCCTGTGAAACACTTAAAGGGTTAACAAACTTTCTGAATGTCATTTTGAATACTTTGAGGGGTGAAGTTTTTTATAACGGGGTCATTTTATGGGGGATTTCTAACATAAAGTAGACATATTGAATATGCAAATCGATATATCATTTATTTGGCATGTCCATTTTTCTTACAAGCAGAGAGTTTCAAAGTTCGAAAAATGCTAATTTACCACTAAAAATGCAAATTTTACCACTAACATAAAGTAGAATATGTCACGAAAAAACTATCTCGGAATCAGTATGATAGGTAAAAGCATCCCAGAGTTATTAATGCATAAAGTGACACTGGTCAGATTTGCAAAAAATGGCCTGGTCCTTAAGGTGAAAATCTGTAGGGGCTTAGGTTCAAGGTAACCCTTTACCAAATTTGAGCGTAGCCTGTCCGCTCTACGAGCAGTAATGGAAGGATACATAGGCACAAATTTCTCTAAGACCAAGTCCGTTTGAAGAACATGCCAATGTCTGGCCAAAATGTCTTTCATTTCTTACCATCGGGAGTGATATGTGGTCACTTACCAGATTTTTGTATCCGTAGCTTTATATTTCTTCACCTGTAGCAAATAAGATTGTTTCTGTGATTTCGCTCTATAATACGCCCTCTTAATAGATCTTCGACTTTATCCTCTTTTTAGGAATCGATTCATCAAATCAGTTGCCTGTTTTTCAAACGTGCTATCATCTGAACAGATCCTCCGTATACGCAGGAACTGTCCAGTGGGGATGGCCTTTATGGCATTTCTAGGGTACAAGTTCCCAGGAGGACAAAGAGGAAGTGAAGTGGTGGCCATTTTGGAAAAGGGAAAATGCAGTTCTATTTGCCCTGGATCCTGAGAAGCAATGTCCAGAGGTCTGAGTAAGTATTTCAGGGGAAAATAACCTTGCTAAAGACTGTTTGGGACTATTATCTGCCTGACAGAGCCTTATATCCTCCAAAATTGCGCAGTTGCAGCGACTATTAAAGGAGCCATGCACCAATTCTGCTGTCGTTGCCCCATAGCCACGCGCGTTTAAATTGAAATCTAGCCTACATTGACCCCTCTAGTCTGGTACAGGATATCAAAAGCCATGTCTGACAGCGAAGATAGCGCCCACTTGGACTGCAGTGATCTCCCAGCGGCAGCTGCAGCCGCCTGCGTCATGCCTCTTACTATACCATACTACTTTGGAGCACCTTGGCTCCCATGTTATTCAGGAGAACCCCATTCACTCAGGGAATTCCATGATAAAACGTTGGCTACTTTTAAGCTATATTCAGTTTCTCAGGACCAGAAAGAGGGAATCCTGATTGGCCAGTTACAGGGAACTGCTCTCTGGGAGGTTAAGTCCTCGCTTCTCCACACATACTTGAAGTCAAGGAGGCAGCGGCCTCCTTGCTTCAAGTCATGGTAACCACGCCCCCTTCCCAGCCCCTTCGCTGTGACTGACAGCGCTTATGCAGAGAGTTCGGCAAAGCCAGACGTACTGCCGGTTGTCAGTCACAGCGAAAGGACAGGGAAGAGGGCGTGGTAGCTGTGACTTGAAGCAAGGAGGCCACTGCCTCCTTGACTTCAAGCATATGTGCAGAAGCGCGCCGGACAGGGGATAAAACAATGTTTTCAGTACTTTTGCTGAATCTGACTTCAGGAAGAAAGGCATCATCAGGTACTGCTGGCGGCTTGGGATGGTTTTGGGAGATGACAGGTTTCCTTTAAGATGCACTTCTTTGGGAAACAACAGCAGTTGGAGGAGACTTTAAGATACTTTGCCCTGTCCCTGCAGGAAGCCCTGCGGGCAGTTATCGACACAGATCTCTGTGAAGCTGAGGGACAAGAGCAGACCCTCAGAGAGCAGTTTATTGAAGGTGTCCTCAACAAATCCCTCAAACGTCAGCTGAAGATGCTGTCAGCTCAGCACCCAGATACCCCTTTCTTTGATTTTAAGGAGCTTGCTATCGGCATCTTGGGGGAAAGTCCCAATTCTGAATCTCCTGAAGACAGGAAGGCATAGCCTGTCCTACAACCTGCTGCACACAGCCAGATAGCGGAGTGTGGGGCTCAGGCGCCCATCCCAGATGCTGTTGCAGTTCTGACAGCTCAAGTCTCCCTAATAGCTGAGAATATGGAGAGGATGAGGAAGTAGCTAGAGTGACTGAAACAGGAGCACAAGGCTGAGAAAGGGACTACTACACCAAGAGATCGTCCTACATCCGGTCCACGAGAAGATTGACGGTAACCGACTGGTAGGTTGTCAGACCCTGGGTATCAATATGCCAGAAAGCGTGTATTCTGACATTGTCAGAGGTCTGGACACACTGAAAGGGACTTCTGGCAGTTAAACGGGCAGCCCTGAGGCCAAGGACCACACCTCAGGAGGAAGAATATTAGGTCTCGAAGATACGGCTTTCATGCCTTGATACGTGAGCGCCTGCCCTGTGGTTGAAGTTTCCATCAATGGAGTAATGTTTTCTGTTTTGATAGATATGGGATCTCAAGTGACTACATCCGTCAATCTGCATTTGAAACATGCCGGAACGGAGCCCAGCTGACGCAACCCCCCAAATCCTGGCTCCACATCATGCCTACCAATGGCCAACCAGTGCCTATATTGGGCTATTAGGAACCTACCCTATAGATCGAAGTTAGCGAACTTTTACACCAGGGTGTAGTTCTGATTCAGGTTCCCGAAGATGACAATTGCCCTGTGGTCCTAGGGATGAATGGACTCAGTAACTGTTACACTGAAGTGCTGGAAGCCTTAAGGAAAAGCCTACTGACTGGACCCTGTGTGACTCAACGTGTCATAAACTAGACTATCCAGGTGCTAGCTGCCCAACAAAAATTCAGCAACTGATAGGGTGAAATCTGCTATGTCCGCATCAAGGATGTTCAGCCTATTAGACTCCAGCCTGGAGCAGAGACCCTGAGATGGTGCCGGGCTTGCATTGGTGTCCGAGGTCAGGATTACCTCTGCAGCTACAAGATTATCCCCTTGTTCTAGTCGCTAGGAGCTTGGTAACTGTGTCGCGCGGACAATCTAAGATTGACCCATACGCTTGGTCAATCTAAGTGATGAAGTCGTAGAATTAAAAAAATACTATCCAGTGGCGAGTCTGTATCATGTCCATCTGCAAGATGTCCTGGATCCCCATACTGCTGCTGCACAACAATCTCTACAAATGGTGGATGCAGCCAAATACCTGCCTGAGTAACCCTGGTGGGCCAAACTACATATTGGAGATGCAACCACCTCTGCAGAACAGATCAAAGGTGTGCTGGACTTAGCCAAGGAACACCACCAAGTCTTCAGCTAATGTCATCCAGGATAGTCACAGCCCCTGGGCTGCCCCTCTGGTTCTGGTAAAAAAAAACGATGGAACCATCCGTTTCGGTGTGGATTACTGCAAGATCAACATTACACACAAAGATGCGTACCCCCTGCCATAAATTGAGGAGTCAATAGAAGCTCTAGGGTCTGCTGCTTATTTCTCAACCCTAACCGCTGGCTATTGGCAAGTCCCCATGACACCAGAAGATAAAGAGAAAACAGCTTTTAGTACCCCAATGGGTTGGTTCGAGTTTAACTACTTTCCATTCAGGCTGTGCAATGCCCCTGGGACATTTCAGAGACTCATGGAGAGATGTCTTGGACACAAAAACTTTGAGATCATATTGCTATACTTGGATGATGTGATTGTCCACTCCAAGACCTATGAAGAGCATTTACAGCACTTGACAGAGGTATTACAAACTCTGACCCAGTATGGATTGAAAGTAAAGCCTTCAAAGTGACAATTACTGAAGCCCCAAGTAAAAATGCTTTGGACATTTGAGTGAGGAGGGCGTGAAAGCGAAACCCAATTAGAAAGCTGCAGTACAAAGCTAACCCGCTCCTAAGACAGTCAAAGAAGTCAAGAGCTTTCTTAGTACTCTGTGAGCACTTCCATCAGATAGTGGTGCCCAAAGAGAAGCTATGATGGTAATGGACATGTACCTTAAAAGGTCTGGTCATTTTGGAACCCAAAAATCGCGGAATCCACCATCAGGCGACGTTTCTACTGGACTGGCAAGAGAAGTGATATTGAAGCCTGGTGCCAGGAGTGTCCCACTTGTGCTGTGGCCAGAAGAGAAAGACATGATCAGCGAGACCCCCTTCATCCAATAGTGAGTAGAAGTCATCTAGAAATCGTGGCTATCGACTACGTGAAATTGGAACCCAGCAGATCCGGATACACTTATGCTATTACAATCATAGGCCACTACACCAAGTTCGTCATGGCTGTATCTGTAAAGGACTTAACTGCTAAAACTACAGCAGCTGCCATGTGGTAGAGCTAAACCCTGCCATATGGGTGTCCTGACAAGATACTTACTGATCAAGGATCGGCATTCGAGTTTTAGTTGTTCTATGAACTTTGATCACTGTACAACTGCAAAACACTGGGGACCACCCCATATCGCCCTCAGGGGAATGGGCTATGCGATAAGATGAACCAGACACTGATGAATATGCTCAAGGCTGTGCCATTTATCAAGAGACCGAGTGGCCTTTGCTTCTCCCTGAATTAGTGTACCTGTACAATAACACCACTCATTGCTTCATCGGGAACACCCCTTACTAACCATGTTTGGAAGATAGGGCCGTTTACCTGCAGACCTCAGCCTCAACATCCCCGTGTTGGACTCTGAATCACTCCTTTCCCAGTCTTAGTGGGTCAAAGAGCATCAGAAGCGCCTAGATGATGCCAGAGAAATAGTGGACCCTAAAATAGAGAAGGCCCAGCAAAAACAAAAACAGGACTTTGATCTGCATGCACATGCTGATCCCTTACAACCAGGAGACAAGGTCTGGCTCAGAAACAATCAGCCAGTAAGCAAGCTGGATAGTCGCTGGGATCACGAGCCATATACTGTAGTGGCTATCCCCTCATTGGAAGTCTATGAGATCAAAAGAAGAGATAAAGGTACTCAGAGAGTACACCACAACAGGCTCAAAAAATGCCTGCAGGAACCTGTTCAGGAGCAGTCAAGAGAAGTGGATAAGGCACCCCGAACTGCCATTGTCTTCAGATAGTGAGACTCCAACAGAATTGCCTTCTGTGCTTGACCCCTTCAGTGGTTACTCCAGCCTCAAATTCGAGTCCTGATGCCAGTTGCTGAGATTACTCAAAGTCAGACAGCTGATCCCCCGGCACAAGTCCAGGACTCTACCTCTACCCCTGGAGACTCGGAACTGCTCTTGCAAAGATCCCAACGGACCAATAAAGGTAATCCACCTGCCAGTTATCGAGAATTCTTTGAAACGAGTGTTTAGCTACAGAGACAATAGGAGCCAAGCCATTGACATATCTTGAGAAACTTTCCCCTTGTTTTGTGGTTATATTTTGACAATTTTCTTTTTCATCTGCCCTTTTGTGCCTGGACTTCATGGACTCCATTCATCATCCTATGAAGTTTGACACCATACCTCATATGGATTACAAATACCAGTGTGGCTACCTCATGTGGATTATAAATAACTTTTTGAGTTATATGTTCCAGTTTTGCAACGTTACAAGCCTGCACCCAAGGAATAGACTCAAATGTGTACATGAGCTTTTTGTGACTTCTACTGTCATATTTTAGCATTTTAGCCCATTGTGTGTATTTATTTTGCAGATGCCGCAATGTGACTTCTGATGCACTTTTTATATGGACTTTATACTGTTCTTCAGATAGTTAGCACTGTATTGCTTAGTTATGATAGACTGCCTCTAAGTACGTTAATATATGTCGCAAGCAGGTCTAACAACGCCAAGGGTAACCAGCTGCTTATATGTATGTTTAGAGGGAATAATTAACCCTCAAGGGAGTTTTGGGAGAAAACCGGTATCTCATCCTCCTAATTGGTACCTTGTGCTTTGCCAAGTTTACTTTATGTCCTAAGGCCTTGTGCACCGCCTTAAGGAAATTTTGTAGCTACCTGTACATATATCAAGGTGACAAAGCGTAAAACATGATTAGAACTTGGTGCTGGAAAGGAGTACAGGATTAGGCCACCCTTCTATTTGCAGGCGTTTCATTGCATAATGGTGGGATTAAAGAGTGAAGACACCCCATGCTTTCTTTGGTATTAATGGCCACAATATTCGACAGAAAGCCAGTAATGCCCGCTTTTTGCACACCTTTTGGTTCTTTGGTTTATACTGAGAGGGAAAATGGTGAATGTATACCCTACTCATACGGGCAGAGACCTTTTGGTAGCCGTTGTTTTATCATTTAGTAATAGTACATAGTTTAATGCAGCACCATAACTATTATTCGGTACCCTTGGAGCACCTCCTAAGCACAAGCCGAGGATGGCTTGCCTCTTAGTAAGGGAGAATGTAACACCCCGAGTGGCATTACCTCACCTACACCCTGCTTATATCTGGGTATGCAATCTCAATATCATTTTATACATTTATTCCAGGTCCCATATATTGTGCATTTCCTGTTATGCATCTGTTTATGTTTAAATGTAATGTGCCTGGTTTACCAGCAGGTGGCAGCGAATATGGCAGAGAAGTAGATAGAATAGAAAGGAACCTTCCAGTCTATTCTACCCCCCACCCCCGTGGAGAAGTGGGGGTGTCCTAGGTCCTGCAGGAAGGGTGGGGACCAGTTAGTTGAGTGCTAGCTGAACCCCTGCTAAGGGAGCAGGTCTGTGGTGCTGCACCCCTACTGGACGTGTGGTACCCACACCAGCCAGAACACCTCCAGTTCTGCTGGAGCAGAGAGAACAGTTCTAGAAGTCTCATTAGCCAGAACTTGCCCTGTGCCTTTCCATAGAGTTAGACAAAGAGAGAAGTTGCAGCAGAAAGCAAAAGGAAAACTTCATAATAAATTCTGTCAGCACAGCAGAGCCACAGAGTAGCAGTGCCGAGAGTGTTTGCCTGGCATTTTCATGCTAAAGCTTGCTGGAAACCAAGACCAAGTCTGTAAACAGTTTGAAGAAACGTTTATGCAAAGTAAAGCTGCTGTTGAACTATATACAAAGTCTGGTTTCAATCTCTTTCATCGTCTTCTCCACCACCTATTCGCCCTATTTCCTCTGCTTCGTCCGGCGATGCCTGGGGTTCCCCAATATCCAGGTAGGAGCACTGTGACAAATGCACAGCCACAACACCTAAAGGGACATTATAGACCACCCTTACACCACTCTGGCATTCCTTTACCTGGGTTCCACCATAACCTTCTACATAGGGGGACTTAGTCCCTCGTTGCAGAAATGCAACTGGCGTCACAGAAAATCACAGTTACCACATTTTAAAGGGCCACTATGTTGACTCCTCATGCTGTTGCCTCCTCACCGCTCAGTCATGGGAGCACTACTTGTTTCATCATTTAACAGAACATGTTCTGTAGAAATCTATGTGGAATCAGCTGATTACGGGGAAAAAGGAGTGTGCTTCTTCTTCACGCTAACATCGACCTGTAAAGCTCGAGTTCACGCTTGAGTTATTTGGTCAGTTTTGGCCCCGTAACTGACTAAATAAGTGAAGTGTGCAGTGATTATGAGAGCAACGCGGTCATGGTCCATATTGGAACCAATGACAAAGTTAGAGGTAGGTGGAGAGTCCTTAAAAATGATTTCAGGGATTTAGGTCAAAAGCTTAGGGCAAGGACCTCAAAGGTAGTATAAATACTGCCTGTACCACGAGCCACACAAGAAAGGCAGCACGAGATTAGGGAGATTAACAAGTGGCTCAAGAACTGGTGTATGAAGGAGGGGTTTGGGTTCCTGAAGAACTGGGCCGACTTCTCTATCGGCTACAGGCTCTATCGTAGGGACGGGCTGCACCTTAATGGGGAAGGGGCAGCTGTGTTGGGAAGAAGATGGCTAGAAGGTTGGAGGAGTGTTTAAACTAGGGACTGGGGGGGAGCGAAATTACATTATAGGAGGGGAAGATAGGGCAGATAGAGACCGGGGGCAAGGTAGTGGGACTGGGGGGGGGGGGGGGAAGGAGGGACTAGAACAGTTCAGAAGTAAAGGTGTAGTGTAAAAAATATACATAAACCTCTCAAATGTATGTACAGTCGTGGCCAAAAGTTTTGAGAATGACACAAATATTAGTTTTCACAAAGTTTGCTGCTAAACTGCTTTTAGATCTTTGTTTCAGTTGTTTCTGTGATGTAGTGAAATATAATTACACGCACTTCATACGTTTCAAAGGCTTTTATGGACAATTACATGACATTTATGCAAAGAGTCAGTATTTGCAGTGTTGGCCCTTCTTTTTCAGGACCTCTGCAATTCGACTGGGCATGCTCTCAATCAACTTCTGGGCCAATTCCTGACTGATAGCAACCCATTCTTTCATAATCACTTCTTGGAGTTTGTCGGAATTAGTGGGTTTTTGTTTATCCACCCGCCTCTTGAGGATTGACCATAAGTTCTCAATGGGATTAAGATCTGGGGAGTTTCCAGGTCATGGACCCAAAATGTTAACGTTTTGGTCCCCAAGCCACTTATGGCACGGTGCTCCATCGTGCTGGAAAATACATTGTTCTTCACCAAACTGTTGTTGGATTGTTGGAAGAAGTTGCTGTTGGAGGGTGTTTTGGTACCATTCTTTATTCATGGCTGTGTTTTTGGGCAAAATTGTGAGTGAGCCCACTCCCTTGGATGAGAAGCAACCCCACACATGAATGGTCTCAGGATGCTTTACTGTTGGCATGACACAGGACTGATGGTAGCACTCACCTTTTCTTCTCCGGACAAGCCTTTTTCCAGATGCCCCAAACAATAGGAAAGAGACTTTATCGGAGAATATGACTTTGCCCCAGTCCTCAGCAGTCCATTCACCATACTTTCTGCAGAAGATCAATCTGTCCCTGATGTTTTTTTTGGAGAGAAGTGGCTTCTTTGCTGCCCTTCTTGACACCAGGCCATCTTCCAAAAGTCTTCGCCTCACTGTGCGTGCAGATGCGCTCACACCTGCCTGCTGCCATTCCTGAGCAAGCTCTGCACTGGTGGCACTCCGATCCCGCAGCTGAATCCTCTTTAGGAGATGATCCTGGTGCTTGCTGGACTTTCTTGGATGCCCTGAAGCCTTCTTAATAAAGAATTTATCCTCTTTCCTTGAAGTTCTTGATGATCCTATAAATTGTTGATTGAGGTGCAATCTTAGTAGCCACAATATCCTTGCCTGTAAAGCCATTTTTATGCAACGCAATGATGGCTGCACGCGTTTCTTTGCAGGTCACCATGGTTAACAATGGAAGAACAATGATTTCAAGCATCACCCTCTTTTTAACATGTCAAGTCTGCCATTTTAACCCAATCAGCCTGACATAATGATCTCCAGCCTTGTGCTCGTCAACATTCTCACCTGAATTAACAAGACGATTACTGAAATGATCTCAGCAGGTCCTTTAATGACAGCAATGAAATGCAGTGGAAAGGTTTTTTTGGGATTAAGTTAATTTTCATGGCAAAGAAGGACTATGCAATTCATCTGATCACTCTTCATAACATTCTGGAGTATATGCAAATTGCTATTATAAAAACTTAAGCAGCAACTTTTCCAATTTCCAATATTTATGTAATTCTCAAAACTTTTGGCCACGACTGTATACTAATGCCAGAAGCCTGACTAATAAAACCGGGGAACTGGAATTAGTGATGTGTGAGGAGAACTATGACATAGTGGGAATAACTGAGACATGGCTGGATGATAACTATGACTGGGCAGTTAATGTACAGGGTTACAGTCTGTTTAGAAAGGATCGTCAAAACCGGAGAGGGGGAGGGGTCTGCATTTATGTAAAGTCTTGTCTAAAGCTCCAACAATGCTCCAGCCAATGGCAGCGCTATTAGCTGCACAGGAAGAGGCAGCAGTTCCCTGCAAGCAGCCATTCTAGCTGGTGACTGCTTGCAGAGAGGTTCTGTGCCTTTCTGTGCTGCTGTGACTTGCTGGGAATTTAAAGAGGATCTTTCACCGATCCTAACACTATAAACTAAGTATACAGACATGGAGAGCGGCGCCCGGGGATCTCACTGCACTTACTATTATCCCCAGGCGCCGCTCGGTTCTCCCGCTATGCCCTCCGGTATCTTCGGTCACTAAGTTATGGTAGGCGGAGATTTCGGTCACAAAGTTATGGTAGGAGGAGTCTGCCCTTTTTCTGCTGTAGCTCTGGCCAATCGCAGCGCAGAGCTCACAGCCTAGGAGGTTCTTTTCTCCCAGGCTGTGAGCTCTGCGCTTCGATTGGCCAGCGCTACAGCAGAACAAGGGCAGACTCCTCCTACCATAACTTTGTGACCGAAATCTCCGCCTACCATAACTTAGTTACCGAAGATACCGGAGGGCATAGCGAGAGAACGGAGCGGCGCCCACGGATAATAGTAAGTGCAGTGAGATCCCCGGGCGCCGCTCTACATGTCTGTATACTTAGTTCACAATGTTAGGATCGGTGAAAGGTCCTCTTTAACCCCTTTGCTGATGAAAAGAAGAAAGAAGAATAACATCTGGAATAGCTGCACAGAGTTTTTTTCTCATTTGCAGCTGTTCTATATCCCACCGTCCCTGTCCCTTTCCACCCCCCGTCGTAGTTGGGGCTTTATATAAATATATATAGAGTTCTATAGTTCTATATATATATAGATATAAGTACAATTTTTAGCCAGTGTAGTAAAGTTTTATACTACAGTTTTTGCACGCACACACGATCTGTGTGCGTGCGTGCTGCAGAGTATCAATCAGTAGTGTGCTCAGTTGCATCTGCACATTTTTTTGTTGTTTTTTTCACATTTTTTTGTGTGTGAAAAAATAACTGCAGTTAGTGGTAGTTATGTATATATATATATATATCAATTTCAGTTAGTGTCAGTTTAGATTTTTGCACAAACTCACCATCAGCGTACGTGCATTTTGCAACCACTGAGCACCGATCAGTAGTGTCCATTACTGATTGCGTCTACTCAGTTTGCGCTGCAAGTTTCTTTTTCTGCAGAAAATACTTTTTTGTGCAGAAAAGACTTTTTTTTTTTTTACAACTTTTCTTCTAAATATTATTTCAAATGTATTACAACCCCCTTCACGTGTAAGAAACACTACATACACACCCCACAATAAATAAAGGTTTACACGTTTCACACATCACACCCCAGTAAAATAAAAATGTCCCATTCATCCCAACGAGTGTACTCAGCTGAAGAGGCATACGCCATCCTTGCCTCCGATACCGAGTCTGCCAGTGAGGGAGAAGAGGATGCCACTTTCCTCTACTCCTCTACCCCCTCATCAGCATCATCATCCGCTGATGAGGGACCCTCTAAAAGGAGCCCCAGAGTATCAGCGGAGGCAGCCCCCCGAGTGAGCTCACATGGACCCCACCCTCTGACGATAATCAGCCCCAAATTCCTGAGTTTGTGGGCAACTGAGGAATTCTGATAGAGTGTGCGGACTTCACTGAGCTATATTTTTTCAAAATCTTCTTTACTGAAGATTTTGTAAATCTAATGGGGGCCAAAACCAATTGCAATTCATTGCACAGAACCCTAGTTCGCCATACGCTAGACCCCTAGGTTGGACCCCAGTAGATGCAGCAGAGATGAAGAAGTTTTGGGCACTCGTGCTGCATATGGGCGTAGTAAAGAAGCCAAACGTTAGGCAATATTGGAGTTCTGACATTTTCTACCAGACTCCAATTTACAGTCAGACCATGATCCGGAAGCGATTTGAATCAATCCGAAAATTCCTACACTACAATGACATTACACAGTGCCCACCCCAAAACGACCCAACATTTGACCGACTGTTCAAGGTTAGGCCTATCATTGACCACTTCAGCAACAACCCAGAGAAAAATGTCAGTGTAGATGAGTCCCTATTATTGTTCAAAGGAGGATTAGATTCCGCCAATACCTGCCTAGCAAACGGGCAAGGTATGGCATAAAACTATACAAACTCTGTGAGAGTAGCTCTGGGTACACCCAAAAATTCTGCATTTATGAAGGGAAGGATTATAGAATAGAACCCCAAGAATGCCCCCCCTCCCCCCATCCTAGGAGTTAGTGACAAGATTGTGTGGGAATTACTGCTACCACTGCTGGATAAGGGTTACCACCTCTATGTGGATAACTATTATACCAGCATACCCCTATTCAGGTCCCTAACTGCCAGAGGTACTGTGGCTTGCGGCACAGTATGCAAAAATCAAAGAGGCCTCCCTAGTTCCCTGCTAGGGCAACCACTGAGAATGGGTGAAAGTAGGGCTCTCCGCAATAAGAATATGCTGGTGGTTAAGTACAAAGAGAAGAGGGACGTCCTTGTCCTGACCACCATTCACACTAATGCCAGCTCCCCTGCCGCTGTACGAGGCACCACTACCACTGTCCCCAAACCAGACTGCATCCTTGATTACAACAGGCATATGGGAGGTGTGGATCTTGCAGATCAACTTATGAAGTCCTACAGTGCCACACGAAAAACAAAAGTGTGGTACAAAAAGCTGACCATATACATTGTACAGATGGCAATGTGCAATGCGTACATCTTATTTCAATCTTCAGGCCACAGAGGAACTTTCCTTTAGTTCCAAGAGGTGGTAATTAAAGCCCTAATTTTTCAAACTCAGTCGGGGGAGGGTCCAAGTACTTCAGGAAGTCATGATGCCTGAGTTGTACCAGAGCAACATTTTCCAGGTCAAGTCCCCCAAACAGCAAGGAAGGGAAGGACCCAAAAAAAGATGCAGGGTGTGTCACAAAAGAGGGATAAAGAAAGACACCATTTACCAATGCAAAACCTGCCCTGAAAAACCTGGCCTGTGCATGCAGGACTGCTTTAGAATCTACCATTCTTTTATGGAATATTATTTTTTATGCTCCCTGAAATATTTCCACTTTATATCTGATTTAGTCCACCTCGCTTGAATATCCACTTTCCAACAACCACTACATATTCGTTTCTGTGAGACACCTGTTTGGCAAAAAGTACCCTTTCCACCTCTTAAAATGTCAATTTTATTTTTATTTTTTTCTGGGGACCTCAGAATTTTTTTAAAATGCGACATGGCAGCTAAAATCCATGTCTGCCAATTCAGGCCTGCACATATTTTGCACTTTGCATATAGAGGCCTACTGAAAATAGCAGCCTACGAGCACATATGGGGTGTTCACAAAATGGGGAGAAAATGGTGAACATATTCTCCTTTAACCCCTTGAGAAAGTGAAAAATTAGGGTCTGCTAGTAATTTTTCATTTTTACAAATGTGTGCTTTGAAATCCTCTCTCTAGTATTTCTGTGAGACACCTGTTTAGTAAAAAGTACCCTTTCCACCACTTAAAATGTTCGCACGGGGGTGTAGTTTCTGGAAGGGGGTCACTTTTGGGGGTTTCCACTATAGGGCCACCTCAGGGTGTCTTCATATGCGACATAGGCCCCAATTACCATTCCAGATAAATCCTCTCTCCTAACTGCCATATGGTGCTCCTATCACTCTGACGCCTGCCGTGCGGCCATACATAATTTTTTGAGCAAATATGGGGTGTTGGCGTATTCGGGGGGAAATGGGTAACAAAATGTGGGGTGCATTTTGTCCTGTTACCCCTTGTGAAAGTGGAAAATGTGGGTGTAAAGGAACTTTTTCTGGAAAATGTCTTTTTTTTTTTTCACAGCAAAGCGTTTCCTAATTCTGTAAAATGTCTGATGGGTCAAAATGCTCACTACACACCTTGAAATATTCCTTGAGGGGTGTAGTTTCCATAATGGGGTCACTATTTGGGGGTTTCCACTCTAGGGCTACCTCAGGGTGTGTTCAATTGCAAGATGGCGTCTTTGAATTATTCAGGTGAAATCTGCCTTCCAGAAGTTATTTGGTGATCCTTTCCTTCTGACCCCTGTGTTAGCCCATATAGCAGTTTGCAAGCAAATATGGGGTATTGATGTAATCAGGAGAAAATGGTCAATAAATTAGGGGGTACATTTTCTCCAGTTCCCCCTTTTGAAAGTGAAAAATTTGGTCCTAAAGTCAATTTGTCTGGAAATTTTTTTAATTTTTCATTTTCACAGCCAATTCCATGATTTACCTTTGAGGACAAAGTTATATCTACACATCTTGAAATAATCCTTGAGGGGTGTAGTTTACAGAATGGGGTCACTTCTGGGGATTTCAACTCTAGGGGTACCTCAGGATGTCTTCATATGCGACATAGCTCACAAAGAAAATCCTGGAAAATCTGTCCTCAAAAAGCCCTACGGCGCTACTTCCCTTTTGGACTCTGACATGCACCCATACATCATTTTTTGAGCATATATTGGGTGTTGGCGTATTCAGGGGAAAATGGGTAACAAAATGTGGGGTGCATTTTGTCCTGTTACCCCTTGTGAAAAATGTGCAAAAAATGAAAATTTTTCATTTTCACAGCCAAGCGTTTCCTGATTCTGTGAAACGCCCGATGGGTCAAAGTGCTCACTACACACCTTAATATATTCCTTGAGGGGTTTAGTTTCCAGAATGAAGTCACTTTTTGGAGGTTTCCATTGTAGGACCACCTCAGGGTGTCTACATATGCGACATAGCTCCCAATTACCATTTCAGCTAAATCCGCTCTCCAAAAGCCATGTGGTGTTCCTTCCACTCTGAAGCCTGCTGTGCGCCCATACTTCGGTTTTTGAGCACACATGGGGTGTTTCTGTAAACTCCAGATTCAGGGTAATAGATTTTGAGTTTTGTTTGGCTGTTAACCCTTAATGTGTTGAAGAAAAATTTGATTAAAATGTAAGATCTGCAAAAAAAAAAGGGAAAATTTGAAATTTCATTCCCATTTTCATTTAATTCTTGTGGGGCACATAAAGGGTTAACAAAGTTTGTAAAATCAGTTTTGAATAGCTTGAGGGGTGTAGTTTCTAAAATGGGGTGATTTATGGGTGGTTTCTAATATGTAAGCCCCAGAAAGTGGGATTTGGAAATGTTCTTAAAAATTTTAAGATTTGCTTCTAAACTTCTAAGCCTTCTAACGTCCTCAAAAAATAAAGTGTAATTTTCAAAATGATTCAAACATGAAGTAGACATATGGGGAATGTAAAGTAATTACTATTTTGAAGGTATTACTATCTATTATAAAAGTAGGGAAATTGAAATTTGGAAATTTGCTAATTTTTAAATTTTTTGGGTAAATTTGGTATCTTTTTATCAATAAAAATGAAATTTTTTGACTCCATTTTACCACTGTCTTGAAGAACAATATGTGACAAGAAAACAATCTCAGAATGGACTGAATATGTAAAAGCCTTTTAAAGTTATTACCACATAAATTGACAAATGTCAGATTTGCTAAAACACTCAACACTACTTATTTACATAAAGTTGCACCAGCTCTTAAGATCATAATGTTCATGTATTCCTGGTAAAATAATTGAATATTACATAATGACATCAATGACACATTATAAACCAAAACTAGGTCACAGATCACACACCCTGAACACACCCATACCCTCAATGTATATATAATAGCGCACCAGTAGTATCCCTGCATCACCAGAAGACAATACACAGTGCATCATCCAGGTATGTACCAAAACTTCTACTCTTATCTGGAAGAAAAGATATTATATTATTTCACCAATATGATAGGTATGTACTAACATCACAGAGGGGCCTCACTTTGGGGCTGGCTCATACCTCTACATGCACTTCAATACGAAGGATCCAGAGATTGGTTCTACCAACTCTTAGACTAGAAAGCAGGATCAGGCTCCCATTGCAGATTCTTATCCGTTATTTTCTTCTATTGCCTTTCAACTGAGGAGGCAAAGTCCTTCCTAAATTCTTATCACCCACTGGAAAGCAGTTTGAAGCCAACCAGAGCTGATAGCTGACTTGTCTTTCCTTGTTTCATTGTAAGGTTTGTCCCATCAGTTGGGGAATATGGATAACATGGAATCTTCTTCGTTATGGGGGACTCAGCATGTCCATGTGTTACATGGATGTATATTCACTTGTATTGCTGACATGTAATACCACATTTCTCCTGAAGTGGCCACTGCAGGGAAACTGAGCGGCCACATTGTGCTTCCCATACAGATCACCAGAGATTAGAGAAGCTGCACCCACATCCATCAGTAGATTGTGGATGTGACTTCAATCTGAAATGAAGTTGTCATACTTTGAAAATATCCAACTGATTTACTTAAATGTGCCATCATGGTGTGTGTGTTTTTTTTTGGGGGTGAGGAAGCAACTTGGTTCAAGAACAGACAAAGTGTGATTCCTATAAGTATATTTGCAGACCTCTGATAATATTTGTTCTCTCTAATCAATTCAATTCATTATTTACAGGAAAAAAGTTAGACCTCCCAGTTAAACATGACACGAACAATCACATTGCTGCTGATATCCCTAAGTGAGTTGCACATATGATATGTTTGTATACTATTGGTTCTTACTACAAATTACATCCCCAAGTAAAAGCATTGGTTTTTACTTTTTATTTTACTAGTATTTCATTGTCACTCGGGTCTCTGTAGATAATCAATGAACAGTTTAGATTTCAGACTCTAGCAGCTCTTTCTCTCCCTTTCAGAGAAGGAAGTCTTAGCACATTCTCAAGAACAATTTATTTGCTGAACTATATGATACCAATCAGCTACATACAACTAAACCCTTACCTCTCTATGTTTCTGAAGCTGATAAATCTTCCTCAGTACTAGCTAGGACCAGCAAGGAATACAGCAGTGGCACCAAGTAGATTGTCCTCAAAAGGTGGAACCCACAAAATAATGTCCGATTGGTGAAACTCAATACATTGTAGGAACATATAGTGACGTTCATTAGGTCATTGCCATCTGCTGTAAGAGAAATATAAACCTTCCCGTAACAGACCATAGTCTCTTAAAATTTCTTATAAAATGTTTGCATCCTTACAGGCAGTGGTACAGTCAACGTCTGGTCCTTGGTGGGCAATGAAAGTATTCAGTAGTCTCATCTCTACTGTCTGCTCATTAGAAGACAGATACTTCCAAATTATTAATGAAGGGGAGGCAGGGACATAGCATTATGGATAATTTGCTAACTTTTAACAAGGACCCCTGTGGTGACCAGGCCCCATTGTATCTCCTACCTCAGTAGTCCCTCTCATACCTTTCATCTTGTTGGACTGCTGACAGCACTAGGTACCGGTTTCTTAGAAACTCCTCGCGTTCCATATGTTCTTTGAATTTTTCTTTATATGAACTTAGCATTTTTATTTTCATTTTGCAGGTGTGCTCCTTGCTCTGGTAACAGCACAATCAATACCTGGTAAGGATTTGTTACTATAAGTATTCGATTTTACTTTCTCCATATTGAGTCTATAGTCCCCGGGTAACGGTCCATTAGTCAAAGTGACAGCTGCTGCTCCGGCCATAAAATGGGCTCAGAATTGTTTTCTTCAAATTGAAACCATCATTCCCAATGAGACTTTCTATTAGTGGTGACATTGTAACATACCAATAAACCATTAACTCGCCCTCACAAAACAACAGATGGGATAAAGGCAACCAGTGTATAATACTAAACTATTGTACTATACTGAGTCGATGAAAGTGTCCAAAGAACAAGAATGAATCTTCTACAGTCTAGTTTAAAGGGTTGTCCATGTTCAGAGCTGAGCCCGGACATAACCCCTTGTTCCCTCATTCAGCATGAATGAGTGGCGCATCGGAGCATTTCACGCTCCAATGTTTCCCCTTGTCCTGCCGTGCATAGCGCAGGGCAAGGGCTTTTTCTTTTCCTCGGTGAGGTACCGGGTCTCACTATGGGTATCCTAGGCAGAGACTTCCACCTAGCAGTGAGCCCGGTGACGTCACCAGCACTAATGGCCGGTCTTTACTGCTTCCCTAGCACACGCAGGTGAATTACATCACTAGGTATGGATAGTTGGTTGTCTTACCTTTTATGAACCATTATATAAGAAACATCTTCCTTCGTAAAGATCTTTAATAAAAGAAGAACTTTCTGCTGAAGGATGTGACTCCATCAACTATCTGTACCTAGTGGTCTCACACCTCTGGTGTCTCGGAGCAATGCTATCAGCCGAGGCCTCACACTATACCTGGATTCCTTGGTTTATATATCTGGACTGGCATTTCAGCACACACCTGGTTTGCCAGATAAAGGAATGCAATGGGACGATCCTTGCTCTTTGGACACTTCCATAGCAATTCAGCATATGTGCATATTGTACATTGTTTGCCGTTATCACCTACATTATTTTGTGAATTTATTGTTTAGTTTTTTTGATTACTTAAAGGGGTTTCCAATCCCACCTAATTTACACCAGGGTCAGGAGAGTGTGTAAATGAAATAAAAAGAGCCACTGACGGTGTCCCTAAGCTGCACATCAACAGTCAAGAGTCCGACTGATACTATGAAACAAAGGCTGCTTTAAGAAACTGCGCCCCCTCCTGTCCATGGAATAGAGCTGATACTACAACCATCCTCTGGAAAGGCGTGGCACTACACTTTACTACACTCAGACATTCTCTTAACTTGTTCTTAATTCTTCTTTTGCAGACTGTACAGATGGCAAAGTATATACTGATTGTGGGAGCGACTGTCCACCAACCTGCGATAACCCGAATCTTGCATGCAATAAAATGTGTGTTTCAGGTTGTTTCTGCCCAAATGGCACTGTAGAAAATATCTGGGGTGAATGTGTTCAAAAGGATAAGTGCAGAGTCTGCAGCGGGAACACAACATATTCCATTTGTGCCAATAACTGCCCTGGTGTTGTATCTCCCCCAAATTGCCTTAGAATAGAATGTAGGCTAGGCTGTGCATGTAAACCCAACTACGCGCTCCTACCTAACAGCAAGAGATGTGTCCTTCCAAAGGATCTCCCCAACATTGGCTCCAACAAGTAAACCATCCCATGTGTGTCTTATTAGCAATCATCAAAATTGAAAGTTTGAGATGTGTCTGATGAAAATAAAATGATTGCTGACATTGTTTTTATCTATTTTCATTGATTCATTAAAAAGCGATCTGGGATCTTTGACACTGACCAATCTCTGACCAATCAGATCACAATCAGTCTATATTGTTGTGGAATTTATCTACTGATCTGATTGTGATGTGTCTCATTTGCAATAAAGTCTTTGTGACTCAAAGGGAGTCTGTCAGCAGTTTTCTTTTTACAAAACTGCTGACAGACACACAGTAGCTAGGGGTTGAAGAAAGCTGGCGATACATACCTTTGCCCTGTGTGTTATTGCATGTAAACATAAAATCCTCCAGAAGAGCCAGTCACATTGACTTTTAAGACATTGTAAAGGTGCCAAGATGATTACAGTCATAATTCAATGGATAGGTCATTGGATTGGGGAACCTGCTCATTGTCAGGACCAGATTAAAGTTAGTGGCGGTCCCCATCCTACCACCATGACCTGGATTTCAGTAAATCCCTTATGAATGATACATGTAGGAAAACTGAGCATGGATATGCATGGGCCAATATATAAAGGTCTAGGGGAGCTATAAACATGGCCAAGCTAGTGATTCTCGCTCATCTGCATGGCCACCTCTGTCTGATATTCCAGTCCAAGTTCTGGTATCGATAGGATTTACAACAGATAAAATACATGTGATGGACCAATCTACAGATTATAGCAAGACCTGGATGGACCACGATATGCATCATAGAGTAAAAATGCTTATGTTCCCCAGTAGACCCATGTATGGAGGGTCAAAATCTTATCCTGAACAGAAGATTGGGGTGCAGTAGACTGAATTGTTCGAAAATAGGATCGCGCTGCAGATATTCCTTAAGTCCTCTTTCACACCATGTGGTTTTACAGGCGTTTTACAAATACTCTTAAAATTCCTCCCCTCATCCAAACCTATAAAAACCAAGGGGTCGTAGACTAGTGAAGCACATTCACATATATGTCCCGTAAAGAGGTTTATTGTACTCACAAAGTTACACTTGTAATCAGTATATCAGAATATAACATCTCCATGCTGCTCGACCCGGGTTTCGCTGCTTGAGCTTCGTCAGGGGCGTCTACTTAGGGCTAAGTACAATAAACCTCTTTACGGGACATATATGTGAATGTGCTTCACTATTCTGCGACCCCTTGGTTTTTATAGGTTTGGATGAAGGGAGGAATTCTATGAGGACTTACATTTCGTGCCGTGCTTGGATCTGATGGTGTAAAACCACATGGTGGATAGAGGACTTCAGGAATATCTGCAGCCCGATCCTATTTACATACAATTTGGGTTTAAAGTGAACTTGACCCACATCACTATATTAGGATCTGCAGCGTGAAAAGTCCAGGCAACGTATCGGAGACCTTTTTTTCCCCTTTTTTCTTTCTGCAGTAGACTGAAGACTGTTTGATATAACCATATTGAGCTTTATGGAGATAGAGTCCATATAATGCAATGTATAACTATTGGAGCTGCACATGGCATTATATCCTCCAGGAGCTCACAGAGCAAAATAAGGTTTACCGACTGAGAGATCCTAGACATGTACTATGGCTTGTTTGCTAATTCTCATTTTGTCTGTATACAGGAGCTCTGTATTCCTGATGAATGATGTACTTTTGGCTGCCTCCACTAGGGGGAGCTAACTGCATTTGGATGTATACAACTAGCATTGAACTCATCGGCGGCTGTATATATATGAATGCTGGCATTTCCCCCTAGTGGTGAATGCAGATACCTGCAGTCACAGTGTCTCAGCAAGAAAAGGAGCAGTTTATTGATGGGCACTTTATGGCCATGGGATCCAGAGCAGTTTTGTGCTCTACTTCTATTCCCTCTGCCTTAGCAACACCATAGAGCTATAGGGTTTGGTTCCTAAGTTAGGTTCGACATGTCTGCTGCAGTTGCTAAAGGCTTCAAGCAGAATTTGAAAACCTTAGAATCTTAGGGATACAATTGTTGAGAACGGTTCCAGAGTCACAGGAGCGGTCATACTTCCCTGTGGCTCCGATGCAGAGTGTTTACAGAAGCAAGCTGCTTACAGTAGAGGATTGGTAGGATCGCCTGTGATTGGCTGGACGGACTGGTAGACGGAGCGCCGCTCTCCCCGCCCACATACTTCCATGTGAGCGAGGAGAGAGGAACCCTGTATCTGCCGCCATCCGTGGCCCCTGAGCCACCATAAAGTGCCATCTGGCACATAAACATTTAGGGAGAGCTTTAGGTTAGGCAGGGAGAACACCCAGATCTGAGGGTGTCTAAGGTCCACAGCACCCCAGGGGTGCTGCAGCTTGCCACCCCCCACACATTTTTTGGGGAGCAAGGGCTTTTATTTTGTGGGTGCGCTGACTGTGGCTAGTACTCTTAGCCGTAAAAGAGCGTCTGGCCACTGTTTAGCACATCGCCCACCCCACCGCAGGGTATACGTAAAAACACACCGTCCCCCCACACATACATACACTAAATAAAGTTTTACACACACACTCCCCTTTAGCGTTAGAAGATGGACCGCTGGATGTTATCGGCCGAGGAGGCATATGCTTAGTTGCTCTCCGACTCCGAGAGCCCCAGTGAGGACGAGAATGACCCCATTTTCCTGTTGTCATCCTCATTCTCCTTATCATCTAGTGATGATGATGAGCCCTCAAGGCGGCGGAGCCAGGAGCCCCCCATGCCAGGGACCCTGTGGCCCACACTAGTATGAGCAGCCCTGGGGCTCGTACTAGTTTTCCGGCCAGGATACAGGTATATATGCTGGTCATCTGTGTGTTTGGTGGCCATTTTAACCAGTCTTTCCAGTATATTGGTTGTGGTTGGATTGATTGGCTTTGCTTACAGCATATTTTGCGGTTTCACCAAGGAAGAAGACTCTGATGAGGTCCTACTTCACTGGCTTATTGCTCGGCGATGGGGACAGCAGTCCATTCCGTTGTACGAGGAGCCGAGGAGAAGATGGAGATTTTGGGTCCATCCCATTGTTTCCCAATGGTGCTGGAAAGGACACTTTCATACCCTGTACAATGATTTTCGTCTGCATCCAGAAAAGTTCTTTGCCTACTGTCGGATGTCAATGTCGACGTTTGATATCCTGCTGTCATCTCTCCGTAGTGTCCTCACCTTTCAGGACACGACCATGAGGCGCTGCATTTCTCCAGAGGAAAGGCTAATCGTCACTCTGAGGTAAGCAATGTGTTATTTATTTAACAGTAATATCTAGTGCTTCTGTCATGAGTAATATGGGTGATGTTAGACGTGCTAATGTATGAAGAACTTTCCTTTTTTTTTTTTTTTTATACTGATAATTATTTTCCAAATAACATGCAAAGTTGAAATGTACTTTTGTGTTTGCCATAATCATGCATAATAGAGTAGTCACATAATCCTGCGTTGCTCTGACTTTGTGCATGGAAATGGCGTGAATGCAGTATGTGTAACAGAGCTTGTTGGAGTAGGGCCCCCGTTTTTTTGGGTCTGAAGTACTTATAGACGTTTCATGATCAAATTATTGTTTGTAAAAATGGAATTATAATGTTTGTAACACATACACTCACCTAAAGAATTATTAGGAACACCTGTTCTATTTCTCATTAATGCAATTATCTAGTCAACCAATCACATGGTAGTTGCTTCAATGCATTTAGGCGTGTGGTCCTGGTCAAGACAATCTCCTGAACTCCAAACTGAATGTCAGAATGGGAAAGAAAGGTGATTTAAGCAATTTTGAGCGTGGCATGGTTGTTGGTGCCAGACGGGCCGGTCTGAGTATTTCACAATCTGCTCAGTTACTGGGATTTTCACGCACAACCATTTCTAGGGTTTACAAGAAATGGTGTGAAAACGGAAAAACATCCAGTATGCGGCAGTCCTGTGGGCAAAAATGCCTTGTGGATGCTAGAGGTCAGAGGAGAATGGGCCGACTGATTCAAGCTGATAGAAGAGCAACGTTGACTGAAATAACCACTCGTTGCAACCGAGGTATGCAGCAAAGCATTTGTGAAGCCACAACACGCACAACCTTGAGGCGGATGGGCTACAACAGCAGAAGACCCCACCGGGTACCACTCATCTCCACTACAAATAGGAAAAAGAGGCTACAATTTGCACGAGCTCACCAAAATTGGACTGTTGAAGACAGGAAAAATGTTGCCGGGTCTGATGAGTCTCGATTTCTGTTGAGACATTCAAATGGTAGAGTCCGAATTTGGCGTAAACAGAATGAGAACATGTATCCATCATGCCTTGTTACCACTGTGCAGGCTGGTGGTGGTGGTGTAATGGTGTGGGGGATGTTTTCTGGGCACACTTTAGGCCCCTTAATCACCAGATCTCAACCCAATAGAGCATCTTTGGGATGTGGTGGAACGGGAGCTTCGTGCCCTGGATGTGCATCCCTCAAATCTCCATCAACTGCAAGATGCTATCCTATCAATATGGGCCAACATTTCTAAAGAATGCTATCAGCACCTTGTTGTATCAATGCCACGTAGAATTAAGGCAGTTCTGAAAGCAAAATGGGGTCCAACACCGTATTAGTATGGGGGCACTAATAATTCTTTAGGTGAGTGTATATTCAAACAACCATTATAGGAAGTATGTTCATAATGTAGTAATTTTTGAAGGAGTTATGATTGTAATTTTATTATATTTTTTTCCACAGATTCCTGGCAACTGGGAACTCATTTGCATCCCTGCATTTTGAGTTTCTTTTAGGAACCTCAACGATATCTCGGATAGTGCGTCACACTTGCCACGTCATCTGGCATCGACTCCGAGAGACGGTGATGCCGCAGCCCAAGGCGGCTGATTGGGTTCGGATCGCTGAGGGCTTCCAAATTTCTGCGCAGTTTCCAAACTGCATAGGGGCAATGGATGGCAAGCACATCCGTGTGAAGAAGCCGGTCAACTCAGGGACCCGATTCTTCAATTATAAACATTATTTTTCGGTAGTGCTGATGGCTGTTGCTGACAGTAACTACCGGTTTATAATGGTTGATATCGGGGCCTATGGAAGCACTGCGGATGCTCGCATCTTTAGTGCTTCCAGAATGGGTGAGCGGCTTCATGCCAACCAGCTTGCCCTGCCCAAGCCCAGAAGACTGCCCGGATATGCAGGTCCGCCTGCTCCATTTGTCATCGTTGCTGATGAAGGGTTTGCATTGACTCTCCAGACGCGGTTTGGATGACAGGAGGCGCATTTTCAACTACCGGGTGACTCGTGCCCGTCGGTCTGTTGAGTGCGCCTTTGGAATACTCTCTAGCAAGTGGAGGGTGTTTCTGTCATCCATACAAATGGATCCGGAGAATGCTACCCTGGAGACTCAAGCTTCACCAGGATTCACGAGGCTTCCTCTTCTGTTGACATGGAAGAATTTCCTACGTCATCAGGTTTGGATTTGGATCTGACCCTGCATAGACGACCTGGGGCTGCAGGTATTGCAGTTTGGGAACTCTATGCAGACTTTTTTTCCAGCCCAGAGGGGTCCGTGCCATGGCAGATGGAGTCTATTCGTGGCAGGTTTTGATTTCTTCTGGGCTTTTTAGTTGTTTGTTATTTTTCTCAGATAGATTACATACATTTTATGTTATAGCTGAGTGTAGGGACTCGCAAGAGAATGAGGACCCTTGACGTGGGCTTGTGGGCTGAGGTTTAAGGACCATACTACAAAAAAATATGAAGATGGCTTTTTGGTTTTAAAAAGTTTTATGATTACTATAATTAAAAAATAGCTATTTGCTATACGGTCCCATAAACCTTCTAATACCTTATTGACATATGTCTACTGCAAAATTTTATAAAATAAAAAAAAAGATACAATTGCGTGTGTGTTTTTTTTTTACAAATACATGTGTTGAAATGTTAATTTTGGGATGGAAAAAGCAAGAACATAAGGCATCTGTTTTTTCAGCAAAAAATTTACTTGAAACCTAGCCCAACAATTTTTAAAAAACAGACATGTCATGTCAATAACATTTATAAAATAAAATAAACTTTTATAAGTCCAACAGATCCCTTGAGAAGGATTCAGCACCATATGAGGGTCCTGGCCGAACCTGGGCAGGATCCTGGGCCCCTGTGGGATATGTTGCTGGATAATTTTGTTGACCAAAAGGGGGGTTTGAATCCTGTGATGAAGAGATATTTGGCTGGGTGTAATACGGCGCATGATGGGTTGGTGCCCTAGGTGGTAAGCTGCCTTGGAGTGGAATTTGGCCCAAGACCACTGGCCGCCTCAAGCGATCAATGAGGGAATGTATGTCCCCCTGATATGGGTGTCCATACATTTCAAGGACTAAAGTGAGTGAAGCCACACATGTTGCTTGTTTAGTAAAGGTGCCAGCCCACTCATTAACACCTCCTCACGCCCTTCAGTCCTCTACTGGGCTAGGTACTGAATGACTTGGGAGTTAATCAGTTCTTTAGTAGGTAGCGCAGAAGAAGCCTGAGGGGCACACCTCCTTCGCCTACTCTGTGGCCTTTGGGTTTAATCCGGGTTGACTTTGCCAGGCCGAGAAAGTCCCCTTTGCACACCTTCAGCCTCATCTTCAGCCTGATTTGTGGGACTCACTTCCGGTGAAAACACGGCAGGGGTCTCTGCACCTCCTGGATCGTACTGTGGAGATGGCTCTGGTTCTGGGTCCCCCAGGCTGTCCACAGTACTGTTTGAGAACAAAGGGAAAAAAAACATTAACCCAAACTAAGTTTAAAAAACAAATTTAATCATGGCAAACATAGTGCTGTCTTTTCCCAATAAAGGGGAGCCTACACAGATCACACAAGGGCTTGCAATATGAATATTTTGGATTAAAACTTGGGAACCACATAATATAATGAAAACAATTATCGGACTGCTGCTGTGTATAGTCTTCAAACTGCAACCATAAACTCTGCACATTGCAGGGTGTTTGGAGCTGTCCAACATGAACACATGCCGACACATTCTGGAGCTAACCAACTTCTGAAATTACGCCTATGTATATAAAGGGAGAGGGCAAATCACATTTTATATAATGGGACAATCCTGTGGATAGAGAAACCCCATCATATATTGCAGGCCAAACCCAAAGGAAAGGTCTGCAATATTGTCATACTGGCCAATGACATATACAGTACAGACCAAAAGTTTGGACACACCTTCTCATTCAAAGAGTTTTCTTTATTTTCATGACTATGAAAATTGTAGATTCACACTGAAGGCATTAAAACTATGAATTAACACATGTGGAATTATATACATAACAAACAAGTGTGAAACAACTGAAAATATGTCATATTCTAGGTTCTTCAAAGTAGCCACCTTTTGCTTTGATTACTGCTTTGCACACTCTTGGCATTCTCTTGATGAGCTTCAAGAGGTAGTCCCCTGAAATGGTTTTCACTTCACAGGTGTGCCCTGTCAGGTTTAATAAGTGGCATTTCTTGCCTTATAAATGGGGTTGGGATCATTAGTTGTGTTGAGGAGAAGTCAGGTGGATACACAGCTGATAGTCCTACTGAATAGACTGTTAGAATTTGTATTATGGCAAGAAAAAAGCAGCTAAGTAAAGAAAAACGAGTGGCCATCATTACTTTAAGAAATGAAGGTCAGTTAGTCAGCTGAAAAATTGGGAAAACTTTGAAAGTAAGGGTCATTTGAACATGAAGGAGAGTGATGGGGTGCTGCGCCAGATGACCTGGCCTCCACAGTCACCGGACCTGAACCCAATCGAGATGGTTTGGGGTGAGCTGGACCGCAGAGTGAAGGCAAAAGGGCCAACAAGTGCTAAGCATCTCTGGGAACTCCTTCAAGACTATTGGAAGACCATTTCAGGTGACTACCTCTTGAAGCTCACCAAGAGAACGCCAAAAGTGTGCAAAGCAGTAATCAAAGCAAAAGGTGGCTACTTTGAAGAACACTTGTTTGTTATGTATATAATTCCACATGTGTTAATTCATAGTTTTGATGCCTTCATAGTCATAAAAATAAAGAAAACTCTTTGAATGAAAAGGTGTGTCCAAATTTTTGTCTGTACTGTATATATATAGATTTCTCAACATGAATTTCTTTGAAATAATCACTTACGGCCTAAGATCCATCACGGGCCGAAGAAAGCGTAATTGCTCCGTGTATATATACGGTCTTTTCCTTGGAGCACCGTCACCACTCCGCACCATCTCTGTGACTTCCCGACGGAACTGATCCCTACAACTGTTCCATTTCATTTTAGTTTTTTGAACTGGGAAAACAGAAAATAGTACAATATAACTATATCCTATCCATTAACTCCAATAATACAGTACAAGTAACAGCAAAAGATGGCAATAACAAATGTATATTAAAAATGCCTAACAGGGGAAAATGGCCATCACATTGCACAGTAGGACATGGATCTTGAAAACAGCCCTGAGCCTACAGATCAGTCACATAGGTCCATGGGCCGCCCACATTAAGTAAACGGCAGAGGCATGGCCCAGTGGGAGTTAGCTCAGTATTTTCAGCTACAATGCGTTTATACATTATTTAGCAGGGATTACTCTTGGTGTCGCTTACACTGTCACCTCACCAGGCCAAACTCCACCACAGAAATATCATGTTCTGTCCAACATGCCGTGGCAGGTGTGGGCAGCAGCAGAGTTTGTAAAAGTACCTGATCAGCAAACGCACCACTAAATACACACCAGCCCAATGTTGGACTGTACATTGTGTTACTGATGTGGAGCACTGGAGACTAATGTAAGAGAATTGCATTAATTTGGTAAAAAGGTTAGCACTCGCCCTTTCTTAAAAAAATAAATTTTGTAAGGGAAGGGGACAAATCCATTATAATAGGCCCACATGTGACCAAAACTGTAAGGCCCCTTGCAGCCGAGCGATCCTCCCGCAAGGAATCACCATTGCAGCACCCAACCTGACCTAACAGCAAATTATGGTAATCACATAGCATTTTATATTGATTTTGATGATGCGAGGAAACCCATACAGTTCGGGAATGTAGTGGATAACAGTACCATAATGCAGCCAATGTTATCCAATACATTCAAGAAACGTAAGTGTTAACTTTGCAAGGAAAACAATAATTCTATAATGCTATCTGAACCCCAACAGTGCCGGGTGCTGCAATGCGGAGTCCCTACGGGAGGAACGCTCCTCCGCAAGGTAACTAAAGGGCGTAAGCTATGTATACATTATACTGTACTGTGTGCGGGAGCAAAGTAGGTGACATGCCTTTATAAACATGGTGGTGATGGGGAAATTGTAATATAAAATCTGTTACCACACATGCACGGGCCAGACCACAATTAAGCGTGTCCACAAAAGGGACACAAATCTGACCTCATATAACTACTACCAAATTCATTAGGGACAAAAAAGGGACAAGACACAAAACGACCTCACTTGAACTATGTAACCTAAATCCACACGACCTCTGCTGTTGGAACGTGCCCATTCCGAAGTGCCTAGACACTTCTTCCCACGACCCATCTTTTTTCAGCCGGTCATGGTATAGATTTGTCCTGGTGTCCCACAACTCTGGGCGTTCCTGGACCAAGCTGATTAATTTATCGACGTCCCAACGGGCCATTATTAAAGATCATTTCTTCTCAACAAAAATAACTGTGTCCTAGAGACTCAAATCTGCACAGAACGAGTGCCAACTTCCTGTTTTTTTTTTAAACATCAAAACTTAAACTCCTTGGACACAGGTTGCTGGCCAACGGATCCGCAGAAAATGCGGATGCGGATAACATACGGATGCCTTTCGATGTGCATCCGCAGTTTCTGCGGACCCATTGACTTCAATGGGTCCGCAAACCGTATTTTGTGGCCAAGAATAGGACATGTTCTATTTTTTATGCCGAGCACGGAACGGAGCAACGGATGCGGACTGCCCACTGAAGTGAATGGGTCCACGCCCGAGCAGCACAATGTGCGGCTTCGACGAGGACCAAAACAACGGTCGTGTGCATGAGGCCTTAGACTTAGAAATAAAAGGGGCTACAAGAACATGTTAGTGTAAAAAAAGGAGATTTAGAATTTTCTCCTCCACTTTGCAGCTATTCCTGTGAAACACTTAAAGGGTTAACAAACTTTATGAATGTCATTTTGAATACTTTGAGGGGTGACGTTTTCATAACGGGGTCATTTATGGGGGATTTCTAACATAAAGTAGACATATTGAATATGCAAATTAATATAAAATTTATTTGGCATGTCCATTTTTCTTACAAGCAGAGAGTTTCAAAGTTAGAAAAATGCAAAATTTTCCAATTTTTCTTACAAGCAGAGAGTTTCAAAGTTCGAAAAATGCTAAATTTTCCAATGTGTCGGCTAAAATTTACCACTAACATAAAGTAAAATATGTCACAAAAAAACTATCTCGGAATCAGTATGATAGGTAAAAGCATCCCAGAGTTATTAATGCATAAAGTGACACTGGTCAGATTTGCAAAAAATGGCCTGGTCCTTAAGGTGAAAATCTGTAGGGGCTTAGGTTCAAGGTAACTCTTTACCAAATTTGAGCGTAGCCTGTCCGCTCTACGAGCAGTAATGGAAGGATACATAGGCACAAATTTCTCTAAGACCGAGTCCGTTTGAAGAACATGCCAATGTCTGGCCAAAATGTCTTTCATTTCTTACCATCGGGAGTGATATGTGGTCACGTATCTGATTTTTGTATCCGTAGCTTTATATTTCTTCACCTGTAGCAAATAAGATTGTTTCTGTGATTTCGCTCTATAATGCGCCCTCTTAATAGATCTTCGACTATATCCTCTTGTTAGGAATCGATTCATCAAATCAGTTGCCTGTTTTTCAAACGATCTATCATCTGAACAGATCCTCCGTATACGCAGGAACTGTCCAGTGGGGATGGCCTTTATGGCCTTTATGGTATTTCTAGGGTACAAGTTCCCAGGAGGACAAAGAGGAAGTGAAGTGGTGGCCATTTTGGAAAAGGGAAAATGCAGTTCTATTTGCCCTGGATCCTGAGAAGCACTGTCCAGAGGTCTGAGTGAGTATTTTAGGGGAAAATAACCTTGCTAAAGACTGTTTGGGACTATTATCTGCCTGACAGAGCCTTATATCCTCCAAAATTGCGCAGTTGCAGCAACTATTAAAGGAGCCATGCACCAATTCTGCTGTCGTTACCCTTAGCAACGCACATTTAAATTGCAATCTAGCCTACATTGACCCCTCTAGTCTGGTACAGGATATCAAAAGCCATGTCTGACAGCGAAGATAGCGCCCACTTGGACTGCAGTGATCTCCCAGCGGCAGCTGCAGCCGCCTGCGTCATGCCTCTTACTATACCATACTACTTTGGAGCACCTTGGCTCCCACGTTATTCAGGAGAACCCCATTCACTCAGGGAATTCCATGATAAAACGTTGGCTACTTTTAACCCCTTAAGGACCTAGGACGTACCGGTACGCCCTATTTCCCGAGTCCTTAAGGACCTAGGACGTACCGGTACGCCCTATTTCCCGAGTCCTTAAGGACCGAGGACGTACCGGTACGTCCTGACTTAAAATCGGAACTCCGGCGCCGCAGGGGTTAATCGGAACGGGATTTCGGCTGAAATCATTCAGCCGGCATCCCGTAACAATGCAGGGGGGGGTCATTTGACCCCCCCGTATCGGCGATCGCAGAAAACCGCAGGTCAATTCAGACCTGCGGTTTTCTGCGTTTCCGGTCCATTCGGGTGTCCTGTGACCCGATGAACCGGAAAAAGACTGCGATCGGTGGCGTAATTATACACCACCTATCGCAGTCCGAGGATTTGGAGAGGCGGTGCTGGCCCTGGTGCTGAATGCCGCTGTCCAGGGTGCTGATTGGTGCAGGGGAGAGAGGCGCGAGATTCAAACTTCCTGCGCTCCTCTCTCCCCTCCTCTTCCTGTCCAGCACCCTGACCGTGCAGCACCGTCCAGAACGAGCTCCTGTGTCCCCCTAATCGGCATCCATCACCCTCCTGCACCCATCGCCACCCAGGTAGGTTAGGGTCAGTGAGGGAGAGGCACCGTTAGGCAGGGAAAGAAGGGAAAAGTAAGTTAGAAAAAAAAAAAAAAAAGTACTTTTATTCCAAACTTCCAAACTTCCATCTAACCCTAACCCAGACCCCTCCTGCCACTTGCCCCCCCACCCACCCCCCACCAGCCACTTCCCCCCCCCCCCCACCTGCCTCCCCCCCCCACCTACCCCCCACCAGCACCCCACACCCCCCACTCACCACCACTTTTTTTTTTCTGCGTGCGCTGACTGGCCGGCACTTTTTAGCGTCCGTCCACTGTTAGCGCATCGCCCGCCCCACCACCCCACCGACCGCTGATCAGCGTTGTACCGCTGATCAGCAAGTTTTAACTTTTTTTTTTTCTAACACTTGCCCATTTTTTTGCCTGGACTTTTTAGTACGCGAACACCCGTTGCCCCCACACACACGCACATATAATAAAGTTTGCCACACACGCACACCTACACGCACACACACCCATGGCCCACCGGATGTTCTCGGCCGAGGAGGCATACGCCCAGATTGCCTCCGACTCTGAGAGCCCCAGTGAGGATGAGGATGACCCCACATTCCTTTTGTCATCCGCATCCTCCTCATCATCATCTGATGACGATGAGCCACCAAGGCGGCGGAGACGCCGCCAGGCGGAGCCAGGGGCCCCACATGCTAGGGATCCTGTGGCCCACCCTAGTACGAGCCGCCCTGGGGTTCGTACTGGTTTCCCGGCCCACCAAATAAGTCCACCGGAGCCCCCTGCCGATGAACTTAGCTGGTGTCCCCCAGTGGACTTTGAGCCTGAGATTCCGGATTTTGCTGGCAATCCTGGAATCCAGATTCCCACAGTGGGGTTTACTGAAATAGACTATTTTAGTTTTTTTTTCAGTAACTCACTGGTGAATTTGATGGTGGAGCAGACGAATCTGTACGCCCAACAGTTCGTCGCTCAAAACCCAGGCTCAGTTTTGGCTAGACCCGGTGGCTGGACGCCGGTCAGTGCAGCCGAAATGAGGACATTTTGGGGCCTCGTGCTGCATATGGGTCTAGTCCAAAAACCCAGTGTCAGGCAATACTGGAGTGGGGACATACTCTACCAGACCCCACTGTACAGTATGGTCATGATACGTCACCGGTTTGAGGCCATCCGGAAATGTCTGCATTATTCCGATAATGCAGCATGTCCCCCCCGAAGTGATCCTGCCTATGACCGGCTGTATAAGATACGGCCGGTCATCGATCACTTTGGGGCCACATTTCAGCAGGCCTACGTACCTGGAAGGGAGGTCGCGGTTGATGAGTCTCTCGTTGCGTTCAAGGGGAGACTCAGTTTCCGCCAATACATTCCCACAAAGCGGGCGAGGTATGGCGTGAAGCTATACAAAATTTGTGAGAGTGCCTCAGGGTACACTTACAAATTTCGTGTGTACGAGGGGCGAGATTCCCGTATTGAACCCCCAGAATGTCCCCCCACTCTGGGTGTTAGCGGGAAACTCGTGTGGGACCTTATGTACCCACTGCTGGATAATGGTTACCACTTGTACGTGGATAACTTTTATACCAGCATTCCCTTGTTCAGGTCCCTTGCCGCCAGATCCACGTTCGCTTGTGGGACCGTGCGGAAAAATCAACGCGGCCTCCCTGCCTACCCCCTCCAGGTACCTATCCCCAGGGGTGAGACCCGTGCCCTTACCAGTGGAAACCTGTTGCTGGTCAGGTATAAGGACAAGAGGGATGTCCTTATAACTGTCCACAATCCACGGTAACGGCACCACCCCTGTCCCTGTGCGAGGTACCGCGGCAACGGTCCTCAAGCCCGATTGTATCGTCGACTACAATCGGTATATGGGAGGAGTTGATCTCTCTGATCAAGTCCTCACGCCATATAACGCCATGCGCAAAACCCGGGCATGGTACAAAAAAGTTGCGGTCTACTTGGTACAGGTTGCCATGTACAACTCTTTTGTACTATCCCGAAGCGCTGGCAGCACAGGGACATTCCTCCAGTTCTATGAGGCAGTCCTCAAAGACCTGATCTTTTCGGACCGGGAAAGAGCAGGCCGGAGTACCTCGGGAATTGGAGGCGCCCGGATCGTCCCTGGCCAACACTTTCCAGGTGTGGTCCCCCATACTGGAAAGAAGGGACGAACCCAAAAAAAGTGCAGAGTGTGTCACAAGAGGGGGATACGGAAGGACACCACTACTCAATGTGACACTTGCCCCGATCATCCGGGCCTCTGCATTATCAATTGCTTCAGGGAGTATCACACTTCCATGGAGTACTAAATTTTTATAATCCTCAACAGTCCACTAGAGAACATAAAACACTATGGCTCTCAGACTTTGGAGACACGGAAACAATTTTTCTTTCCCCAAAAAATATTAGTTTTAGAGCAGGCATCCTCAAACTGCGGCCCTCCAGATGTTGTAAAACTATAACTCCCAGCATGCCCAGACAACCTACAGCCATCAGCAGGGCATGGTGGGAATTGTAGTTTTACAATATCTGGAGGGCCGCAGTTTTAGGATGCCTGCTTAGTGTCTCCAAAGTCTGAGAGCCATACATATTGGGCATCGTCGCGTGCGTAAAAGTCGTCGCTATAAAAATAACTTTTGACCAAACGCCTCGGATGAACGGTGTTAAAAATATAAAATAAAAACTGTGCCAAAACACCAATTTTTGGGCAAAATTTCAATTTGAATCCATTTTGCCGGTAATAAAGCAAGGGTTAACAGCCAAACAAAACTAAATATTTATTGCCCCGATTCTGTAGTTTGCAGAAACACCCCATATGTGGTCGTAAATGGCTATATAGCCGCACGGCAGGGCATAGAACGAAGGGAACTCCATATGGTTTCTGGAAGGCAGATTTTGATGGACAGTTTTTTTTTTGACACCATGTCCCATTAGAAGCCCCCCCTGATGTAGCCTAGACTAGAAACTCCAAAAAAGTGACCCCATCTAAGAAACTACACCCCTCAAGGTATTCAAAAGTTACTTTACAAACTATGTTAACCCTTTAGGTGTTCCACAAAACCAAATAGTGAATGTAGAAACAATTTTAGAATTACATTTTTTTGTTACATTGCCTCAAAAAAGACTAATATAGAGCAACCAAAAATCAAATTTACCCCAAAAATAGTCCCAAAACAACAACCACCTTATCCCGTAGTTTCCTAGATGGGGTCACTTTTATGGAGTTTCTACTCTAGGGGTGCATCAGGGGGCTTGAAAGGGTACATGGTGTCAATAAACCAGTCCAGCAAAATCTGCCTTCCAAAAATGACGTTCCCCTTCTTCTATGTCCTGCCGTTTAGCCAAATAGTAGTTTACGACCACATATGGGGTGTTTTTGCAAACTACAGAATCAGGGCAACCCATTTTGAGTGTTGTTTGGCAGTTAACCCTTGTTTTACTCCTGGAAAAAATTGATTATATTGGAAAATTTTCCAAAAAATAGAAATTTCTAAATTGTTTCTCCATCTGCCATTAACTCTTGTGGAACACCTAAAGGGTTAACAAAGTTTGTAAACCCAGTTTTGAATACCTTGAGGGGTGTACTTTCTTAGATGGAGTCACTTTTTTGAAATTTCTATTCTAGGGGTGCAACAGGGGGCTTCAAATGGGACATGGTATAAACAAAACCAGTCCTACCAAATCTGCCTTCCAAAACCCATATGGTGTTCCCCTCCTTCTATGTGCTACCGTTCGGCCAAACAGTAGTTTACGACCACATATGGGGTGTTTTTGCAAACTACAGAATCAGGGCAACCCATTTTGAGTGTTGTTTGGCAGTTAACCCTTGTTTTACTCCTGGAAAAAATTGATTATATTGGAAAATTTTCCAAAAAATAGAAATTTCAAAATTGTTTCTCCATCTGCCATTAACTCTTGTGGAACACCTAAAGGGTTAACAAAGTTTGTAAACCCAGTTTTGAATACCTTGAGGGGTGTACTTTCTTAGATGGAGTCACTTTTTTGAAATTTCTATTCTAGGGGTGCAACAGGGGGCTTCAAATGGGACATGGTATAAACAAAACCAGTCCTGCCAAATCTGCCTTCCAAAACCCATATGGTGTTCCCCTCCTTCTATGTGCTACCGTTCGGCCAAACAGTAGTTTACGACCACATATGGGGTGTTTTTGCAAACTACAGAATCAGGGCAACCCATTTTGAGTGTTGTTTGGCAGTTAACCCTTGTTTTACTCCTGGAAAAAATTGATTATATTGGAAAATTTTCCAAAAAATAGAAATTTCAAAATTGTTTCTCCATCTGCCATTAACTCTTGTGGAACACCTAAAGGGTTAACAAAGTTTGTAAACCCAGTTTTGAATACCTTGAGGGGTGTACTTTCTTAGATGGAGTCACTTTTTTGAAATTTCTATTCTAGGGGTGCAACAGGGGGCTTCAAATGGGACATGGTATAAACAAAACCAGTCCTGCCAAATCTGCCTTCCAAAACCCATATGGTGTTCCCCTCCTTCTATGTGCTACCGTTCGGCCAAACAGTAGTTTACGACCACATATGGGGTGTTTTTGCAAACTACAGAATCAGGGCAACCCATTTTGAGTGTTGTTTGGCAGTTAACCCTTGTTTTACTCCTGGAAAAAATTGATTATATTGGAAAATTTTCCAAAAAATAGAAATTTCAAAATTGTTTCTCCATCTGCCATTAACTCTTGTGGAACACCTAAAGGGTTAACAAAGTTTGTAAACCCAGTTTTGAATACCTTGAGGGGTGTACTTTCTTAGATGGAGTCACTTTTTTGAAATTTCTATTCTAGGGGTGCAACAGGGGGCTTCAAATGGGACATGGTATAAACAAAACCAGTCCTGCCAAATCTGCCTTCCAAAACCCATATGGTGTTCCCCTCCTTCTATGTGCTACCGTTCGGCCAAACAGTAGTTTACGACCACATATGGGGTGTTTTTGCAAACTACAGAATCAGGGCAACCCATTTTGAGTGTTGTTTGGCAGTTAACCCTTGTTTTACTCCTGGAAAAAATTGATTATATTGGAAAATTTTCCAAAAAATAGAAATTTCAAAATTGTTTCTCCATCTGCCATTAACTCTTGTGGAACACCTAAAGGGTTAACAAAGTTTGTAAACCCAGTTTTGAATACCTTGAGGGGTGTACTTTCTTAGATGGAGTCACTTTTTTGAAATTTCTATTCTAGAGGTGCAACAGGGGGCTTCAAATGGGACATGGTATAAACAAAACCAGTCCTGCCAAATCTGCCTTCCAAAACCCATATGGTGTTCCCCTCCTTCTATGTGCTACCGTTCGGCCAAACAGTAGTTTACGACCACATATGGGGTGTTTTTGCAAACTACAGAATCAGGGCAACCCATTTTGAGAGTTGTTTGGCAGTTAACCCTTGTTTTACTCCTGGAAAAAATTGATTATATTGGAAAATTTTCCAAAAAATAGAAATTTCAAAATTGTTTCTCCATCTGCCATTAACTCTTGTGGAACACCTAAAGGGTTAACAAAGTTTGTAAACCCAGTTTTGAATACCTTGAGGGGTGTACTTTCTTAGATGGAGTCACTTTTTTGAAATTTCTATTCTAGGGGTGCAACAGGGGGCTTCAAATGGGACATGGTATAAACAAAACCAGTCCTGCCAAATCTGCCTTCCAAAACCCATATGGTGTTCCCCTCCTTCTATGTGCTACCGTTCGGCCAAACAGTAGTTTACGACCACATATGGGGTGTTTTTGCAAACTACAGAATCAGGGCAACCCATTTTGAGTGTTGTTTGGCAGTTAACCCTTGTTTTACTCCTGGAAAAAATTGATTATATTGGAAAATTTTCCAAAAAATAGAAATTTCAAAATTGTTTCTCCATCTGCCATTAACTCTTGTGGAACACCTAAAGGGTTAACAAAGTTTGTAAACCCAGTTTTGAATACCTTGAGGGGTGTACTTTCTTAGATGGAGTCACTTTTTTGAAATTTCTATTCTAGGGGTGCAACAGGGGGCTTCAAATGGGACATGGTATAAACAAAACCAGTCCTGCCAAATCTGCCTTCCAAAACCCATATGGTGTTCCCCTCCTTCTATGTGCTACCGTTCGGCCAAACAGTAGTTTACGACCACATATGGGGTGTTTTTGCAAACTACAGAATCAGGGCAACCCATTTTGAGTGTTGTTTGGCAGTTAACCCTTGTTTTACTCCTGGAAAAAATTGATTATATTGGAAAATTTTCCAAAAAATAGAAATTTCAAAATTGTTTCTCCATCTGCCATTAACTCTTGTGGAACACCTAAAGGGTTAACAAAGTTTGTAAACCCAGTTTTGAATACCTTGAGGGGTGTACTTTCTTAGATGGAGTCACTTTTTTGAAATTTCTATTCTAGAGGTGCAACAGGGGGCTTCAAATGGGACATGGTATAAACAAAACCAGTCCTGCCAAATCTGCCTTCCAAAACCCATATGGTGTTCCCCTCCTTCTATGTGCTACCGTTCGGCCAAACAGTAGTTTACGACCACATATGGGGTGTTTTTGCAAACTACAGAATCAGGGCAACCCATTTTGAGTGTTGTTTGGCAGTTAACCCTTGTTTTACTCCTGGAAAAAATTGATTATATTGGAAAATTTTCCAAAAAATAGAAATTTCAAAATTGTTTCTCCATCTGCCATTAACTCTTGTGGAACACCTAAAGGGTTAACAAAGTTTGTAAACCCAGTTTTGAATACCTTGAGGGGTGTACTTTCTTAGATGGAGTCACTTTTTTGAAATTTCTATTCTAGGGGTGCAACAGGGGGCTTCAAATGGGACATGGTATAAACAAAACCAGTCCTGCCAAATCTGCCTTCCAAAACCCATATGGTGTTCCCCTCCTTCTATGTGCTACCGTTCGGCCAAACAGTAGTTTACGACCACATATGGGGTGTTTTTGCAAACTACAGAATCAGGGCAACCCATTTTGAGTGTTGTTTGGCAGTTAACCCTTGTTTTACTCCTGGAAAAAATTGATTATATTGGAAAATTTTCCAAAAAATATAAATTTCAAAATTGTTTCTCCATCTGCCATTAACTCTTGTGGAACACCTAAAGGGTTAACAAAGTTTGAAAAAACAGTTTTGAATACCTTGAGGGGTGTAGTTTCTAGAATGGGGTCATTTTTGGGAGGTTTCTATTATCTAAGCCTCACAATATGACTTCAAACCTGAACTGGTCCATAAAAAGTGGGATTTTGAAGATTTCTGAAAATTTCAAAATTTGCTTCTAAACTTCTAAGCCTTGTAACATCCCCAAAAAATAAAATATCATTCCCAAAACAATTCAAGCATGAAGTAGACATATGGGGAATGTAAAGTCATCACAATTTTTGGGGGTATTACTATGTATTACAGAGGTAGAGAAACTGAAAATTTGAAATTTGCTAATTTTTCAAAATTTACGGTAAAAATTGTATTTTTTTATGCAAAAAAATTAACTTTTTTGACCCAATTTTAGCAGTGTCATGAAGTACAATATGTGACGAAAAAACAATCTCAGAACGGCCTGGGTAAGTCAAAGCGTTTTAAAGTTATGAGCACTTAAAGTGACACTGGTCAGATTTGCAAAAAATGGCCTGGTCCTTAAGGTGAAAATGAGCCTGGTCCTTAAGGTGAAAATGAGCCCGGTCCTTAAGGGGTTAAGCTATATTCAGTATCTCAGGACCAGAAAGAGGAAATCCTGATTGGCCAGTTACAGGGAACTGCTCTCCGGGAGGTTAAAGGGAATCTGTCACCAGTTTTATGGTGTCCTAACTAAGGGCAACATAAATAAGTGACTGATTCTCTTAGCACAATGCTGGGTCACTTTCTTTAATTGACCCAGTCAATCTGCCAACATCCTGTATTGAAAAGCTCCAGCTGATAACGATGAGTCATGAATATTCATGAGCTCCTGACTCTCCCCGCCCACCTGCTGCTGAATGACAGTTTGTTTCCATATGAACCAGCAGCAGGTGGGCAGGGGAGTGGCTATAGCTCTGAATTAAATATACGCTGGACTCAATGACATCACGCCGGACTCCAATCAGCTCATTAGCATGCGGCATGCGGCATCTTTGTGTGTATATTATGAGGTAACCATCTGTCACACCAGTAAGTGAATACATCTAAGGTACTTTTTAGTAGTTAATGATTGTATATAATTAGTTAGATTATAATCAAATATCCACATGACAGGTTCCCTTTAAGTCCTCGCTTCTCCACACATACTTGAAGTCACGGAGGCAGCGGCCTCCTTGCTTCAAGTCACAGCTACCACGCCCCCTTCCCAGCCCCTTCGCTGTGACTGACAGCGCTTATGCAGAGAGTTCGGCAAAGCCAGACGAACTGCCGGTTGTCAGTCACAGCGAAAGGACAGGGAATCGGGCGTGGTAGCTGTGACTTGAAGCAAGGAGGCCGCTGCCTCCTTGACTTCAAGCATGTGTGCAGAAGTGCGCCGGACAGGGGATAAAACAACGTTTTCAGTACTTTTGCTGAATCTGACTTCAGGAAGAAAGGCATCATCAGGTACTGCTGGCGGCTTGGGATGGTTTTGGGAGGTGACAGGTTTCCTTTAAGATGCACTTCTTTGGGAAATGCACTCATGTCAAAAAAGGTAATACCTTTACACACTCGCATTCAGGGAAAACGTATAACATTAGGGGCTTCTACACGTGCATTTCTTCTTACGTTGTTTACATGATAAATGCCCTTGTGGCTTGGCCTATATAGGAGAAACCTCTCAATGCATACGAGACCGGATTTGTAAGCACAAATCTGATATTAGATGCAAAAAAGCAGAACTTCCAATACCACACTATTTTCTTCAGATGCAACACAGGATTAGTCAACTCCAATTCCAGGTCATTGACCATGTTCCTATACCAAGAAGGGGTGGGAACCGTAAACTTTTACTTCAAAAAAGGGAGTCCTTTTTGGATCTATGAGCTCAAAACATTATCACCACATGGACTCAATCGTGAATTTGATATGCTATTATAATTGTGCTATATAACTCTTATTATTTGTCTGCGAACCTTATTACCTTCACATGATACTCATATGTTTATCTCTATTTTTATCTTTATTCTTATCTTTATTTAGACACGTTGACTCACAGGTATAGGTATGATATAATTTCTATATAATCCTTACTACTAATGTAATAACTCCACTAACCAATTTGCATCCAATCCTGTGTTTAACGTGTCATTATAAGATTGCAAGTTATGATTTCTATTAATCACTTTGGCTAAAGTGCCATATGGTATATACAGTGATGTCCTTTTTGTTATCTGAACAATGATCGACAGTGGAAAATGGAGACTATACCCTGTTTTGATATACTATATTTCAAATTATACTCTCAACACTATCCGGTCACATGATCGGAACGTTATCCCTAGTACGCGTGCGCACCATTAGGTGGCTTCCTTTATGCAGACATGGAGATGCGATACGAATAGACGCCTAGCATACTACACATTATGCGCGTACTCCGCGCGCATGCGCAGCCTCTCTTTCCAGCGGCTTGCGTCATACAGATCTGGAGGCGCATACTAGTGACGTCAGGCGCCGTTACGCAAGAGGCTGATACTTTATAACTGGCGTCTCATCGTCAGTCTCCACTAAGCCACCAATGAACAAACACTATCCTTCTAACACCGGGTATGTTTATATTTAATATATTTATGCATGCATAATCTGTTATAATACACAAGGTATTGTATGACTATTGTCATTTTCTCCATGCTCTGCTGTCTCTTTGCTGGTTATGTATGTAGATAGATTTTATGTATAATTTACCCCCTATGAATGCTTGAAATATGGCTGATAGACTGACAGATATACTTTCTATTACTTACTTACAATAATACATATTGACCCTTAAATCTGACTAAGTTTGATACCTGTTGGTCTATTAGCTTATATGAGCATGTGTAGGATTGATTCTGTCTAATGTATGTGTTATTACTATAATGACTAATTGCTATCAGACATATCCTTTACACTTTAATTTTCTATTCTCGTTTATTATGAATATATATTTTGCTTATACCATATACTTATTTGTATTATTATAGGCCGTGATCAAGGTCCCGGGTGGACCGAAACGTTGGCCCTGAATTTACGTGATGACTGATTTATAAAGTTGGTGTTGGCAAAAAACAAAATAAAATATATACTATTGTGCAAATTACACGAGTGTGCCGTGAAATAATAATTTTTTCTATATAGTGGCTTGACAGCCCCCTCACAGAGCACCTCTATTCGGATCCATTTTTGGGCGGTATAGTGCCATTTCAATAAAGAAGCACTTCTTTGGGAAACAACAGCAGTTGGAGGAGACTTTAAGATACTTTGCCCTGTCCCTGTGCAATGAGCAGGACACTGGGTCAGTGGGCATGCCATGCAGTGGGTCAGTATATATGTGTATAAGTTTGTGATGCCAGTTGCAGCTTGCGCAGGTACTGTAGCAGGGCCCTTTAAGATGGTATGAGCTCACGTACCAGGTGAGGAATGCCAGAGGGGGATATTGTCTCTGTATTGTGTCAACGGTGTCTCCTACCTGTAGTACGTCTGGACTTCTGTATCCTGGCTCACATGCAACAAATTGAGTGTGGTTAATAGGAGTAATTGAGGAATGAATGCAATCCAGACAGGAAATATGGTCCAACTTGTCTTTACTTAATGCAGCTTTGAATCCATACAAGATACAGCAATAGTCTTGGGTCCCAGCAGGTATTGGCAATATGTGGCAGGAATCTATATGTATTCTGCTTCTTATCATATGCCTAGTAGAACTGGCAGGTATCTGTCTTCTGCTCTGTCTGTAGTCTGCTTGGTTTGGGCCTGACTAGCTAAGGAGGTATTTGGCTTCTCCTGGTCTTTGGATATGTACTCACAGGACTGCTCGCAGGGTATGATGGCTTCTTCCTGGAGATATTTAGTTCTGGAGATGGCTGCTTGCTTGTCAACCAGCTGAGGCTGATGGCTCAGGCTGGGAAGAGTGATCTTGGGCCTCAGCCGAGGCTTGGATCCTAGGTTGGGATCCCTGTGTCTGGGAGCTCCTACCAACACAGCCTTCCCAAGGCAGGGGGCTGGTTACACACTGACTAGAACTTTCTTTCCTCCCCCTGAAGTAGGATGTGGGAACATTCCACTCCTCCTCAGAAAGGGGGGAGCTAGCCTGTAATGAACTATTCCAGTCTAGATACGAACTATGACCTACTACATACTGCTGCCACCTGCTGGTGTACATTGAGAATTACAGCAAATATATGAAACAAGCATAGAAAATACATAAAATGGAAATGCACAGTCAGATTACACAAGATGGTAAAACATACACACCTAACGTTATTGTAACAGGGATAAGAAGTTTTAGTGACATAATTCAGGATGTTACACCTGCAGGAAGCCCTCCGGGCAGTTATCGACACAGATCTCTGTGAAGCTGAGGGACAAGAGCAGACCCTCAGAGAGCAGTTTATTGAAGTCGTCCTCAACAAATCCCTCAAACATCAGCTGAAGATGCTGTCAGCTAAGCACCCAGATACCCCTTTCTTTGATTTTAAGGAGCTTGCTATCGGCATCTTGGGGGAAAGTCCCAATTCTGAATCTCCTGAAGACAGGAAGTCATGGCCTGTCCTACAACCTGCTGCACACAGCCAGATAGCAGAGTGTGGGGCTTAGGCGCCCCTTCCCAGATGCTGTCGCAGTTCTGACAGCTCAAGTCTCCCTAATAGCTGAGAATATGGAGAGTATGAGGAAGCAGCTAGAGTGACTGAAACAGGAGCCCAAGACTGAGAAAGGGACTACTACACCAAGAGATCGTCCTACATCCGGTCCACGAGAAGATCGACGGTAACCGACTGGTAGGTTGTTAGACACTGGGTATCAAGATGCCAGAAAGCGTGTATGCTGACATTGTCAGAGGTCTGGACACACTGAAAGGAACTGCTGGCAGTTAAATGGGTACCCCTGAGGCCATGGACCACCCCTCAGGAGGGAGAATATTAGGTCCCGAAGATACGGCTTTCATGCCTTGATACATGAGCGCCTGCCCTGTGGTTGAAGATACCATTAATGGAGTAATGTTTTCTGCTTTGATATGGGATCTCAAGTGACTACCATCCGTCAATCCGCATTTGAAACATGCCGTAACGGAGCCCAGCTGATGCAACCCCCCAAATCCTGGCTCCACATCATACCTACCAATGGCCAACCAGTGCCTATATTGGGCTATTGGGAACCTACCCTATAGATCGTAGTTAGCGAACTTCTACACCAAGGGGTAATTGTGATTCAGGTTCCGGAAGATGACAATTGCCCTGTGGTCCTAGGGATGAATGGACTAAGTAACTGTTACATTGAAGTGCTGGAAGCCCTAAGGAAAAGCCTACTGACTGGACCCTGTGTGACTCAACGTGTCATAAACTAGACTATCAAGGTGCTAGCTGCCCAACAAAAATTCAGCAACTGACAGGGTGAAATCTGCTGTGTCCGCATCAAGGATGTTCAGCCTATTAGACTCCAGCCTGGAGCAATGACCCTGATATGGTGCTGGGCTTGCATTGGTGTCCGAGGTCAGGATTACCCGACCCTCTGCAACTACAAGATCATCCCCTTGTCCTAGTCGCTAGGAGCTTGATAACTGTGTCGCGCGGAAATGTACCCATACGCTTGGTCAATCTAAGTGATGAAGTCGTAGAATTAAAAAAGTACTGTCCAGTGGCGAGTCTGTATCATGTCCATCTGCAACATGTCCTGGATCCCCATACTGCTGCTGCCCAACAATCTCTACAAATGGTGGATGCAGCCAAATACCTGCCTGAGTAACCCTGCTGGGCCAAACTGCATATTGGAGATGCCACCACCTCTGCAGAACAGATCAAAGGTGTGCTGGACTTAGCCAAGGAACACCACCAAGTCTTCAGCAAACACCCCATGGACTATGGTCAAACCACCCTAATAAAGCACACTATTCCAACAGGCACTCAACCTCCAATCACAGAAAGATATAGGCCAGTGCCTCCAACCCTATGCCAGCAGGTGAAGAAGATGATTAACGATATGAAGACAGCTAATGTCATCCAGGATAGTCACAGCCCCTGGGCTGCCCATCTGGTTCTGGTAAAAAGAAGGATGGAACCATCCGTTTCTGTGTGGATTACTGCAAGATCAACATTACACAGAAAGATGCGTACCCCCTGCAATGAATTGAGGAGTCTCTAGAAGCTCTGGGATCTGCTGCTTATTTCTTAACCCTGGATCTAACCACTGGCTATTGGCAAGTCCTTATGACACCAGAAGATAAAGAGAAAACAGCTTTTAGTACCCCAATGGGTTGGTTTGAGTTCAACTACATGCCATTCAGGCTGTGCAATGCCCCTGGGACATTTCAGAGACTCATGGAGATATGTCTTGGACACAAAAACTTTGAGACCACATTGCTATACTTGGATGATGTGATTGTCCACTCCAAGACCTACGAAGACCATTTACAGCACTTGACAAAGGTGTTACAAACTCTGACCCAGTATGGATTGAAAGTAAAGCCTTCAAAGTGCCACTTACTGAAGCCCCAAGTAAAAATACTTCGGACATGTGAGTGAGGAGGGTGTGAAACCGGAACCCGATAAGAAAGCTGCAGTACAAAGCTGGCCCGCTCCTAAGACAGTCAAAGAAGTCAAGAGCTTTCTTGATACTCTGTGAGCACATCCATCAGATAGTGGTGCCCCAAAGAGAAGCTAAGATGGTAATGGACATGTACCATAAAAGGTCTGGTCATTTTGGAACCCAAAAAAGGCGGAATCCACCATCAGGCGACTTTTCTACTGGACTGGCATGAGGAGTGATATTGAAGCCTGGTGCCGGGAGTGTCCCACTTGTGCTGTGGCCAGAAGAGAAAGACATGATCAGCGAGACCCCCTTCATCCAATAGTGAGTAGAAGTCATCTAGAAATCGTGGCTATCGACCACGTGAAATTGGAACCCAGCAGATCCGGATACACTTATGCTATTACAATCATAGGCCACTACACCAAGTTCTTCATGGCTGTACCTATAAAGGACCTAACTGTTGAAACTACAGCAGCTGCCATGTGGAAGATCTTCATCCTGCCATATGGGTGTCCTGACAAGATATTCACTGATCAAGGATCGGCATTCGAGTTTTAGTTGTTCTATGAACTTTGTGCACTGTACAACTGCAAAACACTGAGGACCACCCCATATCGCCCACAGGGGAATGGGCTATGCGAGAAGATGAACCAGACACTGATGAATATGCTCAAGGCTGTGGCATTTAACAAGAGACCAAGTGGCCTTTGCTTCTCCCTGAATTAGTGTACATGTACAATAACACCACTCATTGCTTCACCGGGTACACCCCTTACTACCTCATGTTTGGAAGACAGGGCCGTTTACCTGCAGACCTCAGCCTCGACATCCCCGTGTTGGACTCTGAATCACTCCTTTCCCAATTTTAGTGGGTCAAAGAGCATCAGAAGCGCCTAGATGATGCCAGAGAAATAGTGGATTCTAAAATAGAGAAGTCCCAGCAAAAACAAAAACAGGACTTTGATCTGCATGCACATGCTGAGCCTTTATAACCAGGAGACAAGGTTTGGCTCAGAAACAATCACCCAGTAAGCAAGCTGGATAGTCACTGGGATCACGAGCCATGTACTGTAGTGGCTGTTCCCTCTTCGGAAGTCTATGAGATCCAAAGAAGAGATAAAGGTACTCAGCGAGTACACCGCAACAGGTTCAAGAAATGCCTGCAGGAACCTGTTCAGGAGCAGTCAAGAGAAGTGGATAAGACACCCGAACTGCCATTGTCTTCAGAAAGTGAGACTCCAACAGAATTGTCTTCTATGCTTGACCCCTTCACTGGTTACTCCCGCCTCAAATTCGAGTCCTGATGCCATTTGGTGAAATTACTCCAAGTCAGACAGCTGATCCTCCTGCACAAGTCCAGGACTCTACCTCTACCCCTGGAGACTCGGAACTGCTCTTGTGGAGATCCCAACGGACCAATAAAGGTAATCCACCTGTTAGTTATCGGGAATTCTTTGAAACAAGCGTTTAGCTACAGAGACAATAGGAGCCAAGCCATGGACATATCTTGATAAACTTTCCCCTTGTCTTGTGGTTATATTTTGACTGTTTTCTTTTTCATCTGCCCTTTTGTGCCTGGATTTCATGGACTCGATTCATCATCCTATGCAATTTGACACTATATATCATATGGATTACAAATACCAGTTTGGCTACCTCATGTGGATTACAAATAACTTTTTGAGTTATATGTTCCAGTTTTGCAATGTTACAAGCCTGCACCCAAGGATTTGACTCAAACCTTTACCTGATCTCTTTGTGATTTCTACTGTCATATTTTTGCATTAACGTTCTAAAGGTTCTGCAATGTTTAAGCACTTTAGCCCATTGTGTGTATTTCTTTTGCAGGCGCTGCAATGTGAACTCTGATGCACTTTTTATATGGACTTTGGACTTTATACTGTTCTTCAGATAGCACTGTATTGCTTAGTTATTATAGACTGCTTCCAAGTACGTTAATATATGTCACAAGCAGGTCTAACAACGCCAAGGGTAACCCGCTGCTTATATGTATGTTTAATTGGCGTGATTAACCCTCAAGGGAGTTTTGGAAGAAAACCGGTATCTCTTCCTCCTAATTGGTACCTTGTGCTTTGCCAAGGTTATTTTATGCCCTAAGGCCTTGTGCACCGCCTTAAGGAAATTTTGTAGCTACCTGTACATATATCAAGGTGATAAAGCATAAAGCATAATTACACCTTGGTGCTAGAAGGGAGTACAGGATTAGGCCACCCTTCTATTTGCAGACGTTCTTAATGCAAAATGGTGGGATTACGAAGTGAAGACACCCCATGCTTACTTTGTTATTGGCCACAATATTCGAAAGAAGGCCAGTAATGCCCGCTTTTTGCACACCTTTTGGTTCTTTGGTTTATTCCAAAGGGGGAAAACAGTAAATGTAAACCTTACTCATATGGGCAGAGACATTTTGGTAGCCGTTGTTATATCATTTTGTAATAGTACATAGTTTAATGCAGCACCTTAACTTTTATTTAGAACCCTTGGATCACCTCCTAAGCACAAGCCGAGGAATATAACACCCCGAGTGGCATTACCTCACCTACACATACCGTTTATATCTGGGTATGCAATCTCAATTTCATTTTATACATTTATTCCAGGTCCCATATATTGTGCATTTCCTGTTATGCATCTGTTTATGTTTAAATGTAATGTGGCTCATTTACCAGCAGGCGGCAGCGGATATGGCAGAGAAGTAGATAGAATAGAATGGTACCTTCCAGTCCATTCTACCCCCCCTTCCCTCATGGAGAAGTGGGGGTGTCCTAGGTCCTGCAGGAAGGGTGGGGACCAGTTAGTTGAGAGCTAGCTGACCCCCTGCTAAGGGAACAGGTCTGCAGTGCTGTGTCCCTCCTGTCCCCCCCTATCTCTTCACCCTATTTACTTTGCTTTGTGGGGTTTCCCAGATATCCACGTAGGAGCACCGTGACAAGTGCACAGCCACAACACCTAAAAGGACATTATAGACCACCCTTACACCACTCTGGCATTCCTTCACCTGGGTTCCACCATCACCTTCTACACAGGGGGACATAGTCCCTCGTTGCAGAAATGCAATTAGTGTCACGAAAAATTACAATTACCACATTTTAAAGGGTCACTATGTTGACTCCTCATGCTTTTGCCCCCTCACCACTCAGTCATGGTAGCACTACTTGATTCAGCATTTAACAGAACATGTAAATCTGAGTTCACAATTGAATTATTTGGTCAGTTTTGGCCCCGTTACTGACTAAAGTGAAGTGTGCAGTGATTATAAGAGCGACGCCTGTCACCCACGTGTCAAACTGACTCACAGTATTGTTTCACAACCAGAGCAGACTCCCTATTCGTGTTACTGCAAGGCACAGTGTTCTACACCACTATAAAAGCTCTAGCTGTTTTTTAATGTGATTTGTCACGAATAAATTCAGATCAAAGCTAATCTTTTTGGGAAATTTGGTAAACCGGTCAAATCAAATTTTTGAGAAATTCGCTCATCTCTTGTTGTAATTTGTAGTATACAAGAAGAAAAAGATTGTTCCACCACTAGGAGCAAAACAGTAACAATGCAGTTACATGACAAGAATCTGCAGAAGTAATCATATGCTAGATAGTTGCAAGTCTAATATATCTATGAGATAGCCAAGATGATTGTCTATAAAATGATGATTGCTTCACAGTCTAAGCTGTAGTGGACGGTGAGATATGGAGCCAGAAAATCAAAAGTTCAAAACATTACCGTTTTTCTCGTCATGTATATAGGAGGTGCAAGGCAGTAAGCAGTAAGAAGAAGATTAGTTGGAGGAAGTGAGAGGAGTGAGTCAGTGAAGTGCAGTAGACTGGAGAGCAGTGCAGTGCGGTCAGGTCAGCATAGGTTTAGTCTGAAGCCAACAAAACTAACCGCAGAGTCAGACAAAAAGAGCCGGCTAACCAAAGCTAGAGCTGGACCTGCTGAACCCAGAAGACAAGTAAGCTGACAAGAAGCTACTGCTCTGAGTTGTGCGCAGAGCAAGGGTAATATTATCCATATAGTCAAAAGAGTATGTGTGTCTTATTAGCAGCACGTGTGTCGCTAAACAGATAAGACTTCACTTTCATTTAATTCACATATTTAAACCATGTAGTAGAGCAAAGAAAAGTTTACAACTCTCAGTGGTGGCACAGATTGTGGATTATGTAGTTATACTGGGAGTACTACTGTTCCCATGTTATCAGCTGTGTATACTAGCAACTACCACTTTTTCAGCGTTGGCGGCGTTCTGCCATTGTTGCCTCTAGCAACGCATCTTAAATTGCAATCTAGCCTACATTGACCCCTCTAGTCTGGTACAGGATATCAAAAGCCATGTCTGACAGCGAAGATAGCGCCCACTTGGACTGCAGTGATCTCCCAGCGGCAGCTGCAGCCGCCTGCGTCATGCCTCTTACTATACCATACTTCTTTGGAGCACCTTGGCTCCCATGTTATTCAGGAGAACCCCATTCACTCAGGGAATTCTGTGATAAAATGTTGGCTACTTTTAAGCTATATCCAGTATTTGAGGACCAGAAAGTGGAAATCCTGATTGGCCAGTTACAGGAAGCTGTCCTCTGGGAGGTTAAATCTGGGCCTCGGCCTGAGCGAAAAACAGCTGAGCAGATTCTAGACCGACTCAGTACCACCTTTGAAACTAGGACCACCTCTGAACTTAAAGGGAACCTGTCACCTCCCAAAACCATCCCAAGCCGCCAGCAGTACCCGTGTGTAGCCAGCAGTGTGTTTCTGATGATGCCTTTCTTCCTGAAGTCAGATTCAGCAAAAGTACTGAAAACGTTGTTTTTTCCCCTGCGCGGCGTGCTTCTCCACACATGCTTGAAGTCAAGGAGGCAGCGGCCTCCTTGCTTCAGGTCACGGTAACCACGCCCCTTCACTGCTGGCGGCTTGGGAAGGTTTTGGAAGGTGACAGGTTCCCTTTAAGATGCGCTTTTTTGGGAAAGGACAGCAGTCGGAGGAGACTTTAAGATACTTTGCCCTGTCCCTGCAGGAAGCCCTGCGGGCAGTTATCCACATAGATCTCCGTGAAGCTGAGGGACAAGAGTAGATCCTCAGAGAGCAGTTTAATGAAGGTGTCCTCAATGAATCCCTCAAACGTCAGCTGAAGATGCCGTCAGCTCAGCACCCAGATACCCCTTTCTTGGATTTTAAGGAGCTTGCTATCAGCATCTTGGGGGAAAGTCCCAATTCTGAATCTCCTGAAGACAGGAAGGCATGGCCTGTCCTACAACCTGCTGCACACAGCCAGATAGCGGAGTGTGGGGCTCAGGCACCTGTCCCGGATGCTGTCGCAGCCCAGACAGCTCAAGTCTCCCTATTAGCTTGGAATATGGAGAGGATGAGGAACCAGCTAGAGTAACTGGAACAGCAGCCCAAGGCTGAGAAAGAGACTACTACACCAAGAGATCGTCCTACACCCAGTCCACGAGAAGATCGACGGCTACCGACTGGTAGGTTGTCAGACCCTGGATATCGAGATGCCAGAAAGCGTGCATGCCGACATTGTCAGAGGCCTAGACACACTGAAAGGGACTGCTGGCAGTTAAACGGGTATCCCCTGAGTCCAAGGACCGTTCCTCAGGAGGAACAATACTAGGTCCCGAAATCCGGCTTTTATGCATAGATACGTGGGTGCCCGCCCCATGGTTGAAGTTACCATCAATGGAGTAATGTTTTCTGCTTCGATAGATATCGGATCTCAAGTGACTACCATCCGTCAATCCGCCTTTGAAAGATGCCGACACAGAGCCCAGATGACGCAATCCCCCAAATCCTTGCTCCACATCATACCTACCAATGGCCAACCAGTGCCTATATTGGGCTATTGGGAACCTACCCTATAGATCGAAGATACTGAACTTCTACACCAAGTGGTAGTCGTGATTCAGGTTCAGGAAGATGACAATTGCCCTGTGGTCCTGGGGATGAATGTCCTCAGCAACTGTTACACTGAATTGCTGGAAGCCTTGAGGAAAAGCTTACTGACCGCACCCTGTGTGACTCAACGCGTCATAAACCAAACTATACAGGTGCTAGCTGCCCAACCAAAATTCAGCAATCGTCAGGGTGAAATCTGCTGTGTCCGCATCAAGGATATTCAGCCTATTAGAATCCAGCCTGGAGCATAGACCCGGATATGGTACCGGGCTTGCATTGGTGTCTGAGGTCAGGATTACCTGGCCCTCGTGGAACCCCTGCAGCTACAAGATCACCCCCTTGTCGGAGTCGCTAGGAGCTTGGTCACTGTGTCGCGCGGAAATGTACCCATACGCTTGGTCAATCGAGTCTGTATCATGTCCGTCTGCAAGATGTCCTGGATCCCCTTACTGCTGCTGCACAACAATCTCTACAAACAGTGGATGCAGCCAAAGACGTGGTGGGCCAAACTACATATTGGAGATGCCATTACCTCTGCAGAACAGATCAAAGGTGTGCTGGACTTAACCAAGGAACACCACCAAGTCTTCAGCAAACACCCCCTGGACTATGGTCAAACCACCCTAATAAGACTATTTCAACAGGCATTCATCCTCCAATCAAAGAAAGAAATAGGCCAGTACCTCCAGCTCTATACCAGCAGGTAAAGATGATGGTTTACGATATGAAGACAGATAATGTCATCCAGGATAGTCACAGCCATTTGGCTGCCCCTCTGGTTCTGGTAAAAAAGAAGCATGGAAACATCAGTTTCTGTGTGGATTACTGCAAGATCGACATTACACACAATGAGGCTACTTTCACACTAGCGTTCGGGGCTCCGCTTGTGAGCTCCGTTTGAAGGCTCTCACAAGCGGCCCCGAACGGATCCATCCAGTCCTAATGCATTCTGAGTGGATGCGGATCCGCTCAGAATGCATCAGTCTGGCTCCGTTTGTCCTCCGCTCCGCTCAGCAGACGGACACCTGAACGCTGCTTGCAGCGTTCGGGTGTCCGCCTGGCCGTGCGGAGGCAAACGGATCCGTCCAGACTTACAATGTAAGTCAATGGGGACGGATCCGTTTGAAGTTGACACAATATGGCTCAATTTTCAAACGGATCCGTCCCCCATTGACTGTCAATGTAAAGTAAAAACGGATCCGTTTGCATTATCATGAAAAAAAAAATAATAATAATATATATATATATTTTTTTTTTCATGGTAATGCAAACGGATCCGTTCTGAACGGATCTAAGCGTTTGCATTATAGGACCGGATCCGTCTGTGCAGATACCAGACGGACCCGCTCTGAACGCAAGTGTGAAAGTAGCCTGATGCGTACCCCCTGCCACGAATTGAGGAGTCTCTAGAAGCTCTGTGCTCATTTCTCAACCCTGGATCTAACCAGTGGCCATTGGCAAGTCCCCATGGCATCAGAAAATAAAGAGAAAACAGCTGGTTGGTTCGAGTTCAACTACATGCCATTCAGGCTGTGCAACGCCCCTGGGACATTTCAGAGACTCATGGAGAGATGTCTTGGACACAAAACCGTTGAGACTGTATTGCTATACTTGGATGATATGAGCATTTAACGCACTTGGCAGAGGTATTCCAAACTCTGACCCAGTATGAACTGAAAGTAAAGCCTTCAAAGTGCCACTTACTGAAGCCCCAAGTGAAATACCTCGGACATGTGAGTGCGAAGGGCGTGAAATCGGACCCCAATAAGATAGATGCAGTACAAAGCTGGCCTGCTCCTAAGACGATGTCAAAGAAGTCAAGAGCTTTCTTGGATTTGCAAGTTACTACCGGAGATTTATCCCACACTTCGCTCAAATTGCGGACCCTATCCAGGAGCTTTTGAAGGTTCATCCCAAAGGTGGTCAGAATGCTAAGATACCGGTAGAGTGGAATGAAGAGCAAGAGACTGCTTTCCAACTGTTAAAAGAAAAACGTACAGAGTCACCAGTTCTGGGCTACCCTCACTATAACCTACCATTCTGACTCTATACTGATGCAAGTAAGGGCTCTTTCACACCTGCGTTCTTGTCTTCCGGCATAGAGTTCCGTCGTCGGGGCTCTATGCCGGAAGAATCCTGATCAGGATTATCCTAATGCATTCTGAATGGAGAGAAATCCATTCAGGATGCATCAGGATGTCTTCAGTTCCGGAACGGAACGTTTTTTGGCCGGAGAAAATACCGCAGCATGCTGCGCTTTTTGCTCCGGCCAAAAATCCGTAACACTTGCCGCAAGGCCGGATCCGGAATTAATGCCCATTGAAAGGCATTGATCCGGATCCGGCCTTAAGCTAAACGTCGTTTCGGCGCATTGCCGGAGCCGACATTTAGCTTTTTCAGAGTGGTTACCATGGCTGCCGGGACGCTAAAGTCCTGGCAGCCATGGTAAAGTGTAGTGGGGAGCGGGGAGCAGCATACTTACCGTCCGTGCGGCTCCCCGGGCGCTCCAGAGTGACGTCAGGGCGCCCCAAGCGCATGGATCATGTGATCGCATTGGACACGTCATCCATGCGCATGGGGCGCTCTGGCGTCACTCTGGAGCGCCCCGGGAGCCGCACGGACTGTAAGTATACCGCTCCCCCGCTCCCCGCTCCTACTATGGCAACCAGGACTTTAATAGCGTCCTGGGTGCCATAGTAACACTGAACGCATTTGGAAGACGGTTCCGTCTTCAAATGCTTTCAGTACACTTGCGTTTTTCCGGATCCGGCGTGTAATTCCGGCAAGTGGAGTACACGCCGGATCCGGACAACGCAAGTGTGAAAGAGGCCTAAGAAAGGTTTTGGAGCCGTACTTGTAGAAGGCTTGCATAGTAAAGTATCAATTTTCTCAGATGACACTAAACTGTGTAAAGTAATTAACACTGAAGAGGACAGTATACTACTACAGAGGGATCTGGATAGATTGGAGGCTTGGGCAGAGAAGTGGCAGATGAGGTTTAACTCTGATAAATGTAAAGTTCTGCACATGGGAATGAAAAATGCAAGTCACCCGTACATACTAAATGGTAAAACACTCGGTAACACTCACATGGAAAAGGATCTAGGAATTTTAATAAACAGCAAACTAAGCTGCAAAAACCAGTGTCAGGCAGCTGCTGCCAAGGCCAATAAGATAATGGGTTGCATCAGAAGGGGCATAGATGCCCGTTATAAGAACATAGTCCTACCACTTTACGAAACGCTAGTCAGACCACACATGGAGTACTGTGTACAGTTCTGGGCTCCTGTGAACAAGGCAGGCATAGCAGAGCTGGAGAGGGTCCAGATGAGGGCAACTAAAGTAATAACTGGAATGGGGCAACTACAGTACCCTGAAAGATTATCAAAATTAGGGTTATTCACTTTAGGAAAAAAGACGACTGAGGGGAGATCTAATTACTATGTATAAATATATCAGGGGTCAGTACAGAGATCTATCCCATCATCTATTTATCCCCAGGACTGTGACTGTGACGAGGGGACATCCTCTGTGTCTGGAGAAAAGAAGGTTTGTACACAAACATAGAAGAGGATTCTTTACGGTAAGAGCAGTGAGACTATGGAACTCTCTGCCTGAGGAGGTGGTGATGGTGAGTACAATAAAGGAATTCAGGAGGGGCCTGGATGTATTTCTGGAGTGTAATAATATTACAGGCTATAGCTACTAGAGAGGGGTCGTTGATCCAGGGAGTTATTCTGATTGCCTGATTCGAGTCGAGAAGGAATTTTTTATTCCCCTAAAGTAGGGAAAATTGGCTTCTACCTCACAGTTTTTTTTTTGCCTTCCTCTGGATCAACTTGCAGGATAACAGGCCGAACTGGATGAACAAATGTCTTTTTTCGGCCTTATGTACTATGTTACTATGTAACGCTTGTCATCTATGTGTCATACTTACTCAGTATTGTTTCACAACCACAGCAGACTCCCTATTCGTGTTACTGCAAGGCACAGTGTTCTACACCACTATACAGGCTCTAGCTGTTTTTTAATGTGATTTGTCACTAATAAATTCAGATCAAAGCTAATTGGGGAAATTTGGTAGACCGGTCAAATCAAATTTTTTAGAAATTCGCTCATCTCTTGTTGTAATTTGTAGTATACAAGAAGAAAAAGATTGTTCCACCACTAGGAGCAAAACAGTAACAATGCAGTTACATGACAAGAATCTGCAGAAGTAATCATATGCTAGATAGTAGCAAGTCCAATATATCTATGAGATAGCCAAGATGATTGTCTATAAAATGATGATTGCTTCACAGTCGAAGCTGTAGTGGACGGTGAGATATGGAGCCAGAAAATCTAAAGTTCAAAACATTGTTACCGTTTTTCTCGTCATGTATATAGGAGGTGCAAGGCAGTAAGCAGTAAGAAGAAGATTAGTTGGAGGAAGTGAGAGGAGTGAGTCAGTGAAGTGCAGTATACTGGAGAGCAGTGCAGTGCGGTCAGGTCAGCATAGGTTTAGTCTGAAGCCAACAAAACTAACCGCAGAGTCAGACAAAAAGAGACGGCTAACCAAAGCTAGAGCTGGACCTGCTGAACCCAGAAGACAAGTAAGCTGACAAGTAGAGATGGCCTTGCGGTTCGCCCAGAGGTCGTTTCGCAGCGAACTTTGCGTGTTCGCGATTCGCCAAACATGCGAACATATGGAGAAATTCGTGCCCGCCATATTCTTTTACAATATGAAGAACTTTGACCCATGACACATCCATCAGGTGGTACAGGACAGCCAATTGAGACATTTCAGCACATGGACATACCCCCTACCTTATAAATAAACCTGATCTGGCCGCCATTTTACATTCAGTGTTTTGCCAGTGTAGGGAGAGGTTGCTGTGTGGAGCAGGGACAGACTGTTAGGGACACCAAACGCTAACTAATAGGGCCACAAAAGTCCTTTTAAGGACTAGTATAGGTGTGCTATCGATAGGTGTGATACACAGAGGGGTGCGATATACTTCTACTTTTATAATGAGTCAAAAACACATAGATCTATATAGTGATCACCTGGAAGTCTATGACCTAGGGGCTAGGGGCTTACTAGGGCCATTTTTATATAGGGTAAGGTTCTGGACGGGGTCGCTCTTATCAGGGCGTGTGGTCTGTGGTTAGGCTATCAGGGCCAGAATAGCACCCCCTGTAGGGCAATATCAGGGACAGTTCTTTGCCCACCCTGTCCTTCAATACCACATCATCATCTAGCCCAGGGATAGATGGTTTTGCTTTCCCTTCGGGGTTCATGGATGTGCACTGGAACCCCCCGGATCGTGGTAGGACATATGGTTTCTGATTTGGTGCCGCCGAGCACTTGTTATTGCCTACCACATCTATGCTTTTTGCCTAAAGGGGTTCTGCACTTTGTTTTAACTGATGATCTATCCTCTGGATAGATCATCAGCATCTGATCGGCGGGGGTCCGACACCCGGGACCCCCGTCGATCAGCTGTTTGAGAAGGCAGCGGCGCTTCAGCAGCGATGCGGCCTTCTCGCGGTTTACCGCTGGCCCAGTGACGTATCAACTAGCGTGGGCGGGGCTAAGCTCTGTTCACAGAGAATAGATAATCAGTTAAAACAAAGTGCAGAACCCCTTTAACTTTTATAATTTAATTTATTTTCATTTTGAGGGATATCTTTTCCATTCACACGTCCGCAAAATGGGTCCACATCCGTTCCGCAATTTTGCGGAATGGATGCAGACCCATTCATGTTCAATGGGGCTAGAATGTGCTGTCCGCATCTGCATTTGCGGATCCACACTTCCGCATCTGTGCATCTGTCCTATTCCTGTCCACAATTGCAGACAAGATTAGGCATTTTCTATTATAGTGCCGGCGATGTGCGGTCCACAAATTGCGGAATGCACATTGCCGGTGTCCGTGTTTTGCGGATCCGCAAAACACTTACGGACGTGTGAATGGATCCTCATAGTAAAATTATTAAAGGTTGCGTTTTATCTTTATGTATATTCTAATGGATTGCCTTCCTTCTACAATGTTATAATATACTTTCTATGTTAGACAGTATATTATAGTGCATTTGTATTGTGCGGCAGTTGTGTGCGTTTCTGCTGCGATACTGCAGGTATATAGAGGGGCAAGCGTTATTGGAACAAATAATTTCTACTGGTGTGATATACCAGTCATCCCCCCAAAAAACAGATTGAAACGGGGTGTTATATACCAATATACTTTCTTTATAGTGCATTTGGGTACTGTATAGTGCATTTGCGCATGCGCGTACGCGAAAAATATATTGCCGATATTTCACATTGAAAAAAATAATAAATGGAGATCGCAAATTCGAATAATACATCTGGTATGTCACTGTCCATGTTGTGGGGCTATTTGTGCAATTCTAGTAATTATTTCTTGGCTGCAAATATGAGCTGAAGGTTTTTTAGGTTCGCCTGCCATTAAAATGAATGGGACCCGCCGCGAACTTGCAGTTCGCGAACATTTGATCGTGAGTGGTGGCACAGATCGTGGATTATGTAGTTATACTGGGAGTACTACTGTTCCCATGTTATCAGCTGTGTATACTAGCAACTACCACTTTTTCAGCGTTGGCGGCGCGCGCTCCCAGAATGCTTCTTTCTCTAATCTAATTTTCTCTTAAATGTAACCATAAATCTGTGCCCCTAACTGTACTAAAATGAAATCTCAAACTCCGCCCCAACGTGTTTCGCCAAAATCATGCCCGATCCCCTGAAAACGCTGCGTCTCTGGCAACCAATGTGAGACATGAGTTAGTCTACGGTGCCTGTTCACAGTCTACAGTGAAGTATAAGCTGCGAGCAGAGCCGCTTTCCTATGGACAGTGTGGACAATACTTATGGAAATTGTAAGTAAGCCAGGAAGGTAAGATATATGTACCGGCCGTGTGAAACAGAGAAGTTTATTAATGTATACTCCACACCTTGAAGATAGACAGTCAGCCAGAAGTTGCAGTAGCCTGAGTGTGACCAGAGTCAATACCTCACCCAGAGCCTGTTATTAGGATTACGTATACCACTGACTGGTGATGACCATTGAATGGATTAGAACTTCCGCTTTGCATTGCAATGATCTGTACATCTACTTCAAGGCAAGTGATTCTAAGCAAATTTTCTAGTTATTTATTCAAATGGAATCCTCTTTCTTTTACCACCCCATTTGCACCCAAAGGTGATGGCATCACAACATCAGGGACCCGGCATTCCCTGCACCTTAAACCCTATACCATCAAGGGCACCTCAACCAACATCTGGCAGGAGATTCCTTAACACCAGAATGTGCCCCGAAGTAATTCCTTCTCATCACTGCACGCCGGCCCAGGGAGCTGCAGAAACGTGAGTACCAACTACTACACCCATCAGACCACCACACTCACACATTGCCCCTGCGGTCAAGGTCGCAGCAATAGGGCTCTGCTTAGCTGTAACATCACAAGGGGATGGCAACCTGAGGACTGGCTGGCCGCACTGCATTATTTGTGATCTTGCGTTATGAGGCTTCTCTCCTCTACACTTACTTTCAATTTCTAACACGTGCAGCCGCCATTTAGGAAAAAATTATTAATTACCCCAAAGCCGGAAGAAATTTGGATTAACCCCTTAAGGACCCATGACGTACATGTATGTCATATCTTGACGGGACTTAAAGACCCATGACGTACATGTACTTCATCAGGTCTGCGGGGCTCTGGGGGAAGATCGGGGTGGAATTGCGGCACGATGGCTGCTCTTACCAGCAGGCAGGCATGCCGGGAAAGAGCAGCATGGTGCCAATCCACCCCCTGCAGCTCCAAGCGCTGCGATTGGCTGATCAATGTGTCGGTCGCAGCGCAGGAAGCTGTCAGCAGCTGCGGGGAGGGTCGGAAGGCGGTCAGTGACCTGGTCAGCACCGGTCACATCCAAGTTGAGGCGGGGACACCAGTGTTGGGTGCCCTGCCAGCACTGTGATTGGCTGGAACAACGCTCCAGCCAATGGCAGCGCTATTAGCTGCACAGGAAGAGGCAGAACTTCCCTGCAAGCAGCCATTCTAGCTGGTGACTGCTTGCAGAGAGGTTCTGTGCCTTTCTGTGCTGCTGTGACTTGCTGGGAATTTAACCCCTTTGCTGCTGAAAAGAAGAATAACATCTGGAATAGATGCACAGAATTTTTTTTTCATTTGCAGCTGTTCTAGATCCCACCGTCCCTGTCCCTTTCCACCCCCCGTCGTAGTTGGGGCTTTATATAAATATATATATAGAGTTCTATAGATCTATATATATATATATATATATATAAGAAAATTTTTAGCCAGTGTAGTAAAGTTTTATACTACAGTTTTTGCACGCACACACGATCTGTGTGCGTGCGTGCTGCAGAGCACCTATCAGTAGTGTGCTCAATAGCATCTGCACATTTTTATTTTTTTTTCACATTTTTTGTGTGTGAAAAAATAACTGCAGTTAGTGGTAGTTAGTTATATATATACACTCACCTAAAGAATTATTAGTTGCTTCAATGCATTTAGGGGGGTGCTCCTGGTCAAGACAATCTCCTGAACTCCAAACTGAATGTCAGAATGGGAAAGAAAGGTGATTTAAGCTATTTTGAGCGTGGCATGGTTGTTGGTGCCAGAAGGGCCGGTCTGAGTATTTCACAATCTGCTCAGTTACTGGGATTTTCACGCACAACCATTTCTAGGGTTTACAAAGAATGGTGTGAAAAGGGAAAAACATCCAGTATGCGGCAGTCCTGTGGGCGAAAATGCCTTGTGGATGCTAGAGGTCAGAGGAGAATGGGCCGACTGATTCAAGCTGATAGAAGAGAAACGTTGACTGAAATAACCACTCGTTACAACCGAGGCATGCAGCAAAGCATTTGTGAAGCCACAACACGCACAACCTTGAGGCGGATGGGCTACAACAGAAGAAGACCCCACCGGGTACCACTCATCTCCACTACAAATAGAAAAAAGGCTACAATTTGCACAAGCTCACCAAAATTGGACTGTTGAAGACTGTAAAAATGGTTTCTTGAACATGACAATGAGTTCACTGTACTAAAATGGCCCCCACAGTCACCAGATCTCAACCCAATAGAGCATTTTTGGGATGTGGTGGAACGGGAGCTTCGTGCCCTGGATGTGCATCCCTCAAATCTCCATCAACTGCAAGATGCTATCCTATCAAAATGGGCCAACATTTCTAAAGAATGCTATCAGCACCTTGTTGAATCAATGCCACGTAGAATTAAGGCAGTTCTGTAGGCAAAAGGGGGTCCAACCACGTATTAGTATGGTGTTCCTAATAATCTCTTTAGGTGAGTGTGTATAACAATTTCAGTTAGGGTCAGTTTAGATTTTTACACCAATGCACCATCAGCGTACGTGCATTTTGCAACCACTGAGCACCGATCAGTAGTGTCCAATGGTGATCGCGTCTACTCAGTTTGCGCTGCAAGTATTTTTTTTCCTGCAGAAAATACTTTTTTTTCTGCAGAAAATACATTTTTTTCTTTTTACAACTTTTCTTATAAATTTTATTTAAAATGTATTACAACCCCCTTCACGTGTAAGAAACACTACATACACACCCCACACTAAATAAAGGTTTACACGTTTCACACATCACACCTCAGTAAAATAAAAATGTCCCATTCATCCCAACGAGAAGAGGCATACGCCATCCTTGCCTCCAATACTGAGTCTGCCAGTGAGGGAGAAGAGGATGCCACTTTCCTCTACTCCTCTACCCCCTCATCAGCATCATCATCCGCTGATGAGGGACCCTCTAGAAGGCACCCCAGAGTAGCAGCGGAGGCAGCCCACCGAGTGAGCCCACATGGACCCCACCCCTGACGATAATCAGCCTCAAATTCTTGATTTTGTGGGCAACTCAGGAATTCTGATCTATATTTTTTCAAAATCTTCTTCTCTGAAGATTTTGTAAATCTAATGGTGGCCAAAACCAATTGCAATTCATTGCACAGAACCCTAGTTCGCCATACGCTAGACCCCTAGGTTGGACCCCAGTAGATGCAGCAGAGATGAAGAAGTTTTGGCGACTCGTGCTGCATATGGGCGTAGTAAAGAAGCCAAACGTTAGGCAATATTGGAGTTCTGACATTTTCTACCAGACTCCAATTTACAGTCAGAACATGATCCGGAAGCGATTTGAATCAATCCAAAAATTCCTACACTACAATGACATTACACAGTGCCCACCCCAAAACGACCCAACATTTGACCGACTGTTCAAGGTTAGGCCTGTCATTGACCACTTCAGCAACAACCCAGAGAAAAATGTCAGTGTAGATGAGTCCCTATTGTTGTTCAAAGGGAGGATTAGATTCCGCCAATACCTGCCTAGCAAACGGGCAAGGTATGGCATAAAACTATACAAACTCTGTGAGAGTAGCTCAGGGTACACCCAAAAATTCTGCGTTTACGAAGGGAAGGATTATAGAATAGATCCCCCAGAATGCCCCCCAGTCCTAGGAGTTAGTGGGAAGATTGTGTGGGATTTACTGCATCCACTGCTGGATAAGGGTTACCACCTCTATGTGGAAAACTATTATACCAGCATACCCCTATTCAGGTCCCTAACTGCCAGAGGTACTGTGGCTTGCGGCACAGTATGCAAAAATCAAAGAGGCCTCCCTAGATCCCTGGTAGGGCAACCACTGAGAATGGGTGAAAGTAGGGCTCTCCGCAATGAGAATATGCTGGTGGTTAAGTACAAAGAGAAGAGGGACGTCCTTGTACTGACCACCATTCACACTAATGCCAGCTCCCCTGCCGCTGTACGAGGCACCACTACCACTGTCCCCAAACCAGACTGCATCCTTGATTACAACAGGCACATGGGAGGGGTGGATCTTGCAGATAAACTTATGAAGTCCTACAGTGCCACACGAAAAACAAAAGTGTGGTACAAAAAGCTGACCATATACATTGTACAGATGGCAATGTGCAATGCGTACATCTTATTTCAATCTTCAGGCTACAGAGGAACTTTCCTTTAGTTCCAAGAGGTGGTAATTAGAGTCCTAATTTTTCAAACCCAGTCGGGGGAGGGTCCAAGTACTTCAGGAAATCATGGTGCCTGAGTTGTACCAGGGCAACATTTTCCAGGTCAAGTCCCCCAAACAGCAAGGAAGGGAAGGACCCAAAAAAAGATGCAGGGTGTGTCACAAAAGAGGGATAAGGAAAGACACCATTTACCAATGCGAAACCTTCCCTGAAAAACCTGGCCTGTGCATTCAGGACTGCTTCAGAATCTACCATTCTTTCATGGAATATTATTTTTTATGCTTCCTGAAATATTTGAGACACCTGTTTGGTAAAAAGTACCCTTTCCACCACTTAAAATGTTCGTACGGGGTTGCTGTTTCCGAAATGGGGTCACTTAAATTTTTTTATTTTATTTCTGGGGACCTCAGAATTTTTTTTAAATGCGATATGGCAGCTAAAATCCATGTCTGCCAATTCAGGCCTGCAAAAAACATATTTTGCAATTTGCCTGTAGAGGCCTACCGTGCGCCAAAATAGCAGCCTACGAGCACATATGGGGTGTTCGCAAAATGGGGAGAAAATGGCGAACATATTCTGGGGTGCATTTTCTCCTTTAAACCCTTGTGAAAGTGAAAAATTATGGTCTCCTAGTAATTTTTCATTTTTACAAATGTGTGCTTTGAAATCCTCTCTCTAGTATTTCTGCCTTCTGTGAGACACCTGTTTAGTAAAAAGTACCCTTTCCACCACCTAAAATGTTCGCACGGGGGTGTAGTTTCTGGAATGGGGTCACTTTTGGGGGTTTCCACTATAGGGCCACCTCAGGGTGTCTTCATATGCGACATAGGCCCCAATTACCATTCCAGATAAATCCTCTCTCCTAACCGCCATATGGTGCTCCTTCAACTCTGACGCCTGCTGTGCGGCCATACATCATTTTTTGAGCAAATATGGGGTGTTGGCGTATTCGGGGGGAAATGGGTAACAAAATGTGGCGTGCATTTTGTCCTGTTACCCCTTGTGAAAGTGAAAAATGTGGGTGTAAAGGAACTTTTTCTGGAAAATTTCATTTTTTATTTTCACAGCCAAGCGTTTCCTAATTCTGTGAAATGCCTGATGGGTCAAAATGCTCACTACACACCTTGAAATATTCCTTGAGGGTGTAGTTTCCATAATGGAGTCACTATTTGGGGGTTTCCACTCTAGGGCTACCTCAGGGTGTGTTCAATTGCAAGATGGTGCCTGTGAATTATTCCGGTGAAATCTGCCTTCCAGAAGCTATTTGGTGCTCCTTTCCTTCTGACGCCTGTGTTAGCCCATATAGCAGTTTACAAGCAAATATGGGGTATTGATGTAATCAGGAGAAAATGGTCAATAAATTAGGGGGTACATTTTCTCCAGTTCCCCCTTTTGAAAGTGAAAAATTTGGTCCTAAAATCCATTTTTCTGTAAAAAAAAAATAATTTTTGATTTTCACAGCCAATTCCATGATTTACCTTTGAGGAAAAAGTTATCTCTAAACATCTTGAAATAATCCTTAAAAGGCGTAGTTTCCAGAATGGGGTCACTTTTTGGGATTTCATCTCTAGGGGTACCTCAGGGTGTCTTCATATGCGACATAGCTCACAAAAGCAAATCCTGCAAAATCTGTCCTCAAAAAGCCCTGAGGCGCTACTTCCCTTTTGGACCCTGACATGCACCCATACATCATTTTTTGAGCATATATTGGGTGTTGGCGTATTCAGGGGGAAATGGGTAACAAAATGTGGGTGCATTTTGTCCTGTTACCCCTTGTGAAAGTGAAAAATTTTAATTTTTCATTTTCACAGCCAAGCGTTTCCTAATTCTGTGAAACGCCCGAAGGATCAGAGTGCTCACTACACACCTTGAAATATTCCTTAAAGGGGTTAAGTTTCCAGAATGGGGTCACTTTTTGGGGGTGTCCATTGTAGGGCCACCTCAGGGTGTCTTCATATGTGACATAGCTCCCAATTACCATTCCAGCTAAATCCGCTCTCCAAAAGCCATGTGGTGTCCTTCCACTCTGAAAACTGCTGTGATCCCATACTTTGGTTTTTGAGCACACATGAGGTGTTTCTGTAAACTCCAGATTCAAGGTAATAGATTTTGAGTTTTATTTGGCTGTTAACCCTTAATGTGTTGAAGAAAAAATAGATTAAAATGTAAAATCTGCTAAAAAAAAAAGGGAAATTTTGAAATTTCATTCCCATTTTCATTTAATTCTTGTGGGGCACATAAAGGGTTAACAAAGTTTGGAAATCTGTTTTGAATAGCTTGAGGGGTGTAGTTTCGAAAATGGGCTGATTTATGGGTGGTTTCTAATATGCAAGCCCCAGAAAGTGACTTCATAACTGAAATGGTCATGAAAAAATTGGGGTTTGGAAATGTTCTTAAAAACTTTAAGATTTGCTTCTAAACTGCTAAGCCTTCTAATGTCCTCAAAAAAGGAAGTGTCATTTTCAAAATGATTCAAACATGAAGTAGACATATGGGGAATGTAAAGTAATTACTTTTTTTGAAGGTATTACTATCTATTATAAAAGTAGAGAAATTGACATTTGGTAATTTTTTAATTTTTTGGGTAAATTTGGTATTTTTTTATCAATTTAAAATGACATTTTTTTACTCCATTTTACCACTGTCTTGAAGTACAATATGTGACAAGAAAGCAATCTCAGAATGGCCTAGATATGTAAAAGTGTTTTAAAGTTATTACCACATAAAGTGACACATGTCAGATTTGCTAAAAATGGCCTGGTCCTTAAGGTGAGAAATGGCAGGGTACTTAAGGGGTTAATTTAAAATCAAAGTTTTCCTAAACTTTGGACCGAATTCTGCTTCAGATGCTTCGCTTCACTCAACACTACTTATTTACATAAAGTTGCACCAGCTCTTAAAGATCATAATGTTCATGTATTCCTGGTAAAATAATTGAATATTACATAATGACATCAATGACACATTATACACCAAAACTAGGTCACCGATCACACACCCTGATCACACCCATACCCTCAATGTATATATAATAGCACACCAGTAATATCCCTGCATCACCAGAAGACAATACACAGTGCATCATCCAGGTATGTACCAAAGCTTGTACTCTTATCTGGAGAAAATATATTATATAATTTCACCAATATGATAGATATGTACTAACATCACAAAGGGGCCTCACTTTGGGGCTGGTTCATACCTCTACATGCACTTCAATACGAAGGATCCAGAGATTGGTTCTACCAACTCTTAGAGTAGAAAGCAGGATCAGGCTCCCATTGCAGATTCGTATCCGTTATTTTCTTCTATTGCCTTTCAAATGAGGAGGCAAAGTCCTTCCTAAAATCTTATCACCCACTGAAAAGCAGTTTGAAGCCAACCAGAGCTGATAGCTGACTTGTCTTTTCTTGTTTCATTGTAAGGTTTGTCCCATCAGTTGGGGAATATGGATAACATGGAGACTTCTTCATTATGGGGGACTCAGCATGTCCATGTGTTACATGGATGCATATTAACTTGTATTGCTGACATGTAATACCCCATTTCTCCTGAAGTGGCCACTGCAGGGAAACTGAGCGGCCACATTGTGCTTCCCCTACAGATCACCAGAGATTAGAGAAGCTGCACCCACATCGATCAGTAGATTGTGGATGTGACTTCAATCTGAAATGAAGTTGTCATACTTTGAAAATATCCAACTGATTTACTAAAATGTGCCATCATTGTGTGTGTGTTGGGAGTGGGGAAGCAACTTAGTACAAGAACAGACAAAGTGTGATTCCTATAAGTATATTTGCAGACCTCTGATAATGTTTGATCACTCTAATCAATTCAATTCATTATTTACAGGAAAAAAAGTTAGACCTCCCAGTTAAACATGACACGAACAATCACATTGCTGCTGATATCCCTAGGTGAGTTGCACATATGATATGTTTGTATACTATTGGTTCTTACTGCAAATTACATCCCCAAGTAAAAGCATTGGTTTTTACTTTTTATTTTACTAGTATTTCATTGTCACTCGGGTCTCTGTAGATAATCAATGAACAGTTTAGATTTCAGACTCTAGCAGCTCTTTCTCTCCCTTTCAGAGCAGGAAGTCTCAGCACAAACTCAAGAACAATTTATCTGCTGAACTATATGATACCAATCAGCTACATACAACTAAACCCTTACCTCTCTATGTTTCTGAAGCTGATAAATCTTCCTTAGTACTAGCTAGGACCAGCAAGGAATACAGCAGTGTCACCAAGTAGATTGTCCTCAAAAGGTGGAACCCACAAAATCATGTCCGATTGGTGAAACTCAATACATTGTAGGAACATATAGTGACGTTCATTAGGTCATTGCCATCTGCTGTAAGAGAAATATAAACCTACCTGTAACAGACCATAGTCGCTCAAAATTTCTTATAAAATGTTTGCATCCTTACAGGCAGTGGTACAGTCAGCGTCTGGTCCTTGGTGGGCAATGAAAGTATTCAGTAGTCTGATCTCTACTGTCTGCTCATTAGAAGACAGATACTTCCAAATTATTATTGAAGGGGAGGCAGGGACATAGCACTATGGATAATTTGCTAACTTTTAACGAGGACCCCTGTGGTGACCAGGCCCCATTGTATCTCCTACCTCAGTAGTCCCTCTCATACCCTTCATCTTGTTGGACTGCTGACAGCACTAGGTACCAGTTTCTTAGAATCTCCTCGCGTTCCATATGTTCTTTGAATTTTTCTTTACACGAACTAAGCATTTTTATTTTCATTTTGCAGGTGTGCTCCTTGCTCTGGTAACAGCACAATTAATACCTGGTAAGGATTTGTTACTATAAGTATTTGATTTTACTTTCTCCATATCGAGTCTATAGTCCCCAGGTAACAGTCCATTAGTCAAAGTGACAGCTGCTGCTCCGGCCATAAAATGGGCTCAGAATTGTTGTTTCTTCAAATTGAAACCATCATTCCCAATGAGACTTTCTATTAGTGGTGACATTGTAACATACCAGTAAACCATTAACTCGCCCTCACAAAACAACAGATGGGATAAAGGCAACCAGTGTATAATACTAAACTATATTATACTATAATGAGTTGATGAAAGTGTCCAAAGAACAAGAATGAATCTTCTACAGTCTAGTTTAAGGGGTTGTCCATGTTCAGAGCTGAGCCCGGACATAACCCCTTCTTCCCTCATTCAGCATGAATGAGTGGAACATCGGAGCATTTCACGCTCCAATGTTTCCCCTTGTCGTGCGGTGCATAGCGCAGGGCAAGGACTTTTTCTTTTTCTACGGTGAGTTACCGGGTCTCACTATGGGTATCCTAGGCAGAGACTTCCACCTAGCAGTGAGCCCGGTGACGTCACCAGCACTAATGGCCGGTCTTTACTGCTTCCCTAGCACATGCAGGTGAATTACATCACTAGGTATGGATAGTTGGTTTGGTCTTACCTTTTATATAAGAAACATCTTCCCTCGTAAAGATCTTTAATAAAAGAAGAACTTTCTGCTGAAGGATGTGACTCCATCAACTATCTGTACCTGGTGGTCTCACACCTCTGGTGTCTCGGAGCAATGCTATCAGCCGAGGCCTCACACTATACCTGGATTCCTTGGTTTATATATCTAGACTGGCATTTCAGCACACACCTTGTTTGCCAGATAAAGGAATGCAATGGGACGATCCTTGCTCTTTGGACACTTCCATAGCAATTCAAATTATTTTTTTTGATTACCTAAAGGGGTTTTCCAATCCCACCTAATTTTCACCAGGGTTGGGAGAGTGTGTAAATTAAATAAAAAGAGCCACTGACGGTGTCCCTAAGCTGCATATCAACAGCCAAGGGTCCGACTGATACTATAAAACAAAGGCTGCTTTTAGAAACAGCGCCCCCTCCTGTCCATGGAATAGAGCTGATACTACAAACATCCTCTGGAAAGGCGTGGCACTACACTTTTGGAAGAAAGCAGCCATGTTTTCCTAATCCCAGACATTCTTTTAACTTGTTCTTAATTCTTCTTTTGCAGACTGTACAGATGGCAAAGTATATACTGATTGTGGGAGCAACTGTCCACCAACCTGCGATAACCCGAATCTTACATGCAATAAAATGTGTGTTTCAGGTTGTTTCTGCCCAAAGGGCACTGTAGAAAATATCTGGGGTGAATGTGTGGAAAAGGATAAGTGCAGACTCTGCAGCGGGAACACAACATATTCCAATTGTGCCAATAACTGCCCTGGTGTTGTATCTCCCCCAAATTGCCTTAGAATAGAATGTAGGCTAGGCTGTGCATGTAAACCCAACTACGCGCTCCTACCTAACAGCAAGAGATGTGTCCTTCCACGGGATCTCCGCAAAGTTGGCTTAAACAAGTAAACCATCCCATGTGTGTCTTATTAGCAATCCTCAAAAATAAAAGTTTGAGATGTGTCTGATGAAAATAAAATGATTGCTGACATTGTTTTTATCTATTTTCATTGATTCATTAAAAAGCGATCTGGGATCTTTGACACTGACCAATCTCTGACCAATCAGATCACAATCAGTCTATATTGTTGTGGAATTGATCTACTGATCTGATTGTGATGTGTCTCATTTGCAATAAAGTCTTTGTGACTTAAAGGGAGTCTGTCAGCAGTTTTCTTTTTATAAAACTGCTGACAGACACACAGTAGCTAGGGGTTGAAGAAAGCTGGCGATACATACCTTTGCCCTGTGTGTTATTGCATGTAAACTTAAAATCCTCCAGAAGAGCCAGTCACATTGACTTTTAAGACATTGTAGAGGTGCCAAGATGATTACAGTCATAATTCAATGGATAGGTCATTGGATTGGGGAACCTGCTCATTGTCAGGACCAGATTAAAGTTAGTGGCGGTCCCCATCCTACCACCATGACCTGGATTTCAGTAAATCCCTCATGAATGATACATGTAGGAAAACTGAGCATGGATATGCATGGGCCAATATATGAAGGTCTAGGGGAGCTATAAACATGGCCAAGCCATTGATTCTCGCTCATCTGCATGGCCACCTCTGTCTGATATTCCAGTCCAAGTTATGGTATCGATAGGATTTACTACAGACTAAATACATGTGATGGACCAATCTACAGATTATAGCAGGACCTGGATGGACCACGATATGCATCATAGAGTAAAAATACTTATGTTCCTCAGTAGATCCATATATGGAGGGTCAAAATCTTATCCTGAACAGAAGATTGGGGTGCAGTAGACTGAATTGTACGAATATAGGATCGCGCTGCAGATAATCCTGAAGTCCTCTTTCACACCATGCGGTTTTACTTGCATTTTACAAGTACTCATAAAATTCCTCCCCTCATCCAAACCTATAAAAAGCAAGGGGTCGTAGACTAGTGAAGCACATTCACATATATGTCCCGTAAAGAGGTTTATTGTACTCACAAAGTTACACTTGTAATCAGCATATCAGAATATAACATCTCCACACTGCCCGACCCGGGTTTCACTGCTTGAGCTTCGTCAGGGGCGTCTACTTAGGACTAAGTACCATAAACCTCTTTACGGGACATATATGTGAATGTGCTTCACTATTCTGCGACCCCTTGGTTTTTATAGGTTTGGATGAAGGGAGGAATTCTATGAGGACTGTAACGGATCCGCTTCCGTTAATGGACGCTTCCTAGCTTGCGCCGAGGACCACAAGCACCGCACTGGACACCACAACAACCGCAAGCTCCACAACCGCCGTAGCTTAACTGGAGCCGCGCCGTCTTCCTTCCACCCTGAACGAACCTCCAGCATTCAGGACCGTGTGGGAAAGATCTCTCCTCCAGGGAATATGCAGAGCATAGCAATCCCCAGCGTGACACAGCAATTCCCTCCAATAACGAGACGAGGCTGCGTTTTGAAGGGTTAGAAAAACATGAACTGAGCATGAACTCTTTATTGAGGGCTACCCGCCCGTATTTATGCAGGTCCCCACAATGCATCATGGTCTCCTCCTCTCTGCCCTAGAGACACCCGAAGTGCAATTCAATTATCTCCTAGGACAAAGGGAGACCACGAATACACATGTGGGAACAATAGGGCAGGAATTTCCACCCAAATACACAAAAACCTCCTTTCTGTCTGTGATATAATTATGGGTTAACATAACTATCACAGACAGTAAAAATACAGTTTTTAAACATATTCTATAACTTTAAAACCATACATTCCATCTCCATAAAAATTACATATTTAAACTCCGCATACATCAAACATAAACACTCCCAAAAATCACACAAATCCCTCCAGCGGATCAAAAGTTAAGTGAAGTCCTTTATGACCGACCGCAAGCACAATTTTCTGCCCAAAACAGTTCCATAGATTCTTTACTATACACCGCTGACCGCGTTCGGTCCTAAGAACAGTCCAGACATGCGGCATAGTTCTGTTCTTGAAGGGTAATATGTCCCGGGGCCATAGTCATAGGGCAGGAGGCTAGCCATCAGTCCTCTACAATGCCTCCGTTAGTCGATCCACCAACCCACAGTAACCAGATGCCCGAGTAGCCCACCCACAACAAACAGGTACAAGGGTGACCCACCCACAAGAAACAGTTACTGCACCTGGGTATTTTGCTGTGGTGATGGGGCAACATGCTGTGGGGACTTGAGGGAGGGCAGAGGCCAACTGCACTCTGCCCAGCTGCCAGCTCTTCTGCTGGGGTGCTGAGACCATAGTCCGGCTCAGTAGCCAGAGGAACATGGGAGTCAACAGGGGTTAACATCGCCTCTGTTAACCCTGAGGCCACGTTAGGAGTTAACTGGGGAGGGGAATTTGTACTCACCCCCTCCTCCTGTTGTCCTGGTGAGGGTAGTGGGGGATCTGGACAGGCTGTCCAGCATCCCGGTAGGTCAGGCTGCCGCTGGAGAGGAAGTACGACACCTTCAGCTCCCTGGGGTTCACACTGCCGCTGGGGGGGAAGGACGACACCTTCGGCCCCCTGGGGTACACACTGCCGCTGGGGGGGAAGGACAACACCTTCGGCCCCCTGGGGTACACACTGCCGCTGGGGGGAAAGGACGACACCTTCGGCCCCCTTGGGTTCACACTGCCGCTGGGGGGGAAGGACGACACCTTCGGCCCCCTGGGGTACACACTGCCGCTGGGGGGAAGGACGACACCTTCGGCCCCCTGGGGTACACACTGCCGCTGGGGGGGAAGGACGACACCTTCGGCCCCCTGGGGTACACACTGCCGCTGGGAGGGAAGGACGACACCTTCAGCTCCCTGGGGTTCACACTGCCGCTGGAGGGGAAGGACGACACCTTCGGCCCCCTGGGGTTCACACTGCCGCTGGGGGGGAAGGACGACACCTTCGGCCCCCTGGGGTACACACTGCCGCTGGGGGGGAAGGATGACATCTTCGGCCCCCCTGGGGTACACACTGCCGCTGGGGGGGAAGGACGACACCTTCGGCTTCCTGGGGTACACACTGCCGCTGGGGGGGAAGGACGACACCTTCGGCCCCCTGGGGTACACACTGCCGCTGGGGGGAAGGGCGACACCTTCGGCCCCCTGTAACTCACGTTTTTGCTGGGGCGCAGGGACGGAATACTTCGACATCTCTGCCCGATATTCTGCTTCCTGCTGCAGATACTCCGCCAGTTCTCTCCTCACTTCCGGTACAATTTCCTCTGTTAGGTGGGGCCCGTAGATAGCCAACCGCCTCTTCAGCATAGCGTCAAACCGTACGTGACTATACCAATAGTCCAGTTTTGCTTGGTGTTCCCAGGATGCTGCTCCTCGCACTAGGGAAGCCATCCCACCGCTTGCCACCAATGTAACGGATCCGCTTCCGTTAATAGACGCTTCCTAGCTTGCGCCGAGGACCACAAGCACCGCACTGGACACCACAAGCACCGCAGACTCCACAACCGCCGTAGCTTAACTGGAGCCGCACCGTCTTCCTTCCACCCTGAATGAACCTCCAGCATTCAGGACCGTGTGGGAAGGATCTCTCCTCCAGGGAATATGCAGAGCATAGCAATCCCCAGCGTGATACAGCAATTCCCTCCAATAACGAGACGAGGCTGCGTTTTGAAGGGTTAGAAAAACATCAACTGAGCATGAACTCTTTATTGAGGGCTACCCGCCCGTATTTATGCAGGTCCCCACAATGCATCATGGTCTCCTCCTCTCTGCCCTAGAGACACCCGAAGTGCAATTCAATTATCTCCTAGGACAAAGGGAGACCACGAATACACATGTGGGAACAATAGGGCAGGAATTTCCACCCAAATACACAAAAACCTCCTTTCTGTCTGTGATATAATTATGGGTTAACATAACTATCACAGACAGTAAAAATACAGTTTTTAAACATATTCTATAACTTTAAAACCATACATTCCATCTCCATAAAAATTACATATTTAAACTCCGCATACATCAAACATAAACACTCCCAAAAATCACACAAATCCCTCCAGCGGATCAAAAGTTAAGTGAAGTCCTTTATGACCGACCGCAAGCACAATTTTCTGCCCAAAACAGTTCCATAGATTCTTTACTATACACCGCTGACCGCGTTCGGTCCTAAGAACAGTCCAGACATGCGGCATAGTTCTGTTCTTGAAGGGTAATATGTCCCGGGGCCATAGTCGTAGGGCAGGAGGCTAGCCATCAGTCCTCTACAATGCCCAGTGGCAAATGGCAGTTTGTCACAAGGACTTACATTTCGTCCCGTGCTTGGATCTGATGGTGTAAAACCACATGGTGGATAGAGGACTTCAGGAATATCTGCAGCCCGATCCTATTTACATACAATTTGGATTTAAAGTGAACTTGACCCACATCACTATACTAGGATCTGCAGCGTGAAAAGTCCAGGCAACGTATCGGAGACCTTTTTTTCCCCTTTTTTCTTTCTGCAGTAGACTGAAGACTGTTTGATATAACCATATTGAGCTTTATGGAGATAGAGTCCATATAATGCAATGTATAACTATTGGAGCTGCACATGGCATTATATCCTCCAGGAGCTCACAGAGCAAAATAAGGTTTACCGACTGAGATATCCAAAACATGTACTATGGCTTGTTTGCTAATTCTCATTTTGTCTGTATACAGGAGCTCTGTATTCCTGATGAATGATGTACTTTTGGCTGCCTCCACTAGGGGGAGCTAACTGCATTTGGATGTATACAACTAGCATTGAACTCATCGGCGGCTGTATATATATAAATGCTGGCATTTCCCCCTAGTGGTGAATGCAGATATCTGCAGTCACATTGTCTCAGCAAGCAAAGGAGCAGTTTATTGATGGGCACTTCATGGCCATGGGATCCAGAGCAGTTTTGTGCTCTACTTCTATTCTCTCTGCCTTAGCAACACCATAGAGCTATAGGGTTTGGTTCCTAAGTTAGGTTCGACATGTCTGCTGCAGTTGCTAAAGGCTTCAAGCAGAATTTGAAAACCTTAGAATCTTAGGGATACAATTGTTGAGAACGGTTCCAGAGTCACAGGAGCGGTCATACTTCCCTGTGGCTCCGATGCAGAGTGTTTACAGAAGCAAGCTGCATACAGTAGAGCATGGGTAGGCAACCTCCGGCTCTCCGGGTGTTGTGAAACTACAACTCCCAGGGGACATCCTAAAACATTTAATGTGAAAATGGCTTAATGTACCAGATCTCAGATCTCAGCTTCCCAAACCTATCCTGGAAGTTTGATGGATTTTGGCTACCCACAAGGCAAATAAGTGACATTATGCTTGTTTTCTGGGGAGCTTAACCTCTTACGGACACAGGGCGTACAGGTACGCCCTGTGTATTTCCGATCAGTGTCGCATGGCGGGCGGTGATCAGAACGGGGTGCTTGCTGAAATCATTCAGCAGGCACCCTGTGACAATGCTGAGGGGGATCCTGTGACCCCCCCGTATCGGCTATCGCTAAAAAACGCAGGTCAATTCAGATTAATATACACCACCAATCACCCTCCGTAGATCCTGTGAGGTGGCGGTGACGCCACCTCTCAGGATCGCCTGTGATTGGCTGGACGGACTGGTGGATGAAGCGCCGCTCTCCCCGCCCACAGACTTCTGTGTGAGCGAGGAGAGAGGAGCCCCGTGTCGGTCCCTCTGCCTTCCATGCGATCTGCCGCCATCCGTGGCCCCTGAGCCACCATAAAGTGCCATCTGGCACATAAACATTTAGGGAGAGCTTTAGGTTAGGCAGGAGAGCACCCAGATCTGAGGTTGTCTGAGGTCCACAGCACCCCAGGGGTGCTGCCGCTTGCCACCCCCCCACACATTTTTTTGGGCGCAAGAGCTTTTTTTTTGTGGGTGCGCTGAATGTGGCGGCACTCTTAGCCGTAAAAGAGCGTCTGGCCACTGTTTAGCACATCGCCCACCCCACCTCAGGGTATACGTAAAAACACACCGTACCCCCACACATACACACACTAAATAAAGTTTTACACACACACTCCCCTTTAGCGTTAGAAGATGGCCCGCCGGATGTTCTCGGCCGAGGAGGCATATGCTTAGTTGCTCTCCGACTCCGAGAGCCCCAGTGAGGACGAGAATGACCCCATTTTCCTGTTGTCATCCTCGTTCTCCTCATCATCTAGTGATGATGATGAGTCCTCAAGGCGGCGGAGCCAGGAGCCCCCCATGCCAGGGACCCTGTGGCCCACACTAGTATGAGCAGCCCTGGGGCTCGTACTAGTTTTCCGGCCCACCAGACATTTCAGCAAAATTCTCTGTCCAAAATACCAATGGCACTCCTTCTCTTCTGAGCCGTGTAGTTCACCCGCAGATCACTCTACATCCACATATGAGGTATTTTCTGACTCAGAAAAAATTGGGCTACGAATTTTGTGGTGCTTTTTCTTCTTTTAAGACTTGTAAAAATGAAATAAAAGGGGCTACAAGAACATGTTAGTGTAAAAAAAGGAGATTTTGAATTTTCTCCTCCACTTTGCAGCTATTCCTGTGAAACACTTAAAGGGTTAACAAACTTTCTGAATGTCATTTTGAATACTTTGAGGGGTGAAGTTTTGATAACGGGGTCATTTATAGGGGATTTCTAACATAAAGTAGACATATTGAATATGCTAATCAATATATAATTTATTTGGCATGTCCATTTTTCTTACAAGCAGAGAGTTTCAAAGTTAGAAAAATGCCAAATTTTCCAATGTGTCGGCGAAAATTTACCACTAACATAAAGACGAATATGTCACGTAAAAAAACTATCTCAGAATCAGTATGATAGGTAAAAGCATCCCAGAGTTATTAATGCATAAAGTGACACTGGTCAGATTTGAAAAAAATGTCCTGGTCCTTAAGGTGAAAATCTGTAGGGGCTTAGGTTCAAGGTAACTCTTTACCAAATTTGAGCGTAGCCTGTCCGCTCTACGAGCAGTAATGGAAGGATACATAGGCACAAATTTCTCTAAGACCGAGTCCGTTTGAAGAACATGCCAATGTCTGGCCAAAATGTCTTTCATTTCTTACCATCGGGAGTGATATGTGGTCACGTACCTGATTTTTGTATCCGTAGCTTTATATTTCTTCACCTGTAATAAATAAGATTGTTTCTGTGATTTCGCTCTATAATGCGCCCTCTTAATAGATCTTCGACTTTATCCTCTTGTTAGGAATCGATTCATCAAATCAGTTGCCTGTTTTTCAAACGTGCTATCATCTGAACAGATCCTCCGTATACGCAGGAACTGTCCAGTGGGGATGGCCTTTATGGTATTTCTAGGGTACAAGTTCCCAGGAGGACAAAGAGGAAGTGAAGTGGTGGCCATTTTGGAAAAGGGAAAATGCAGTTCTATTTGCCCTGGATCCTGAGAAGCAATGTCCAGAGGTCTGAGTGAGTATTTCAGGGGAAAATAACCTTGCTAAAGACTGTATGGGACTATTTTCTGCCTGAAAGAGCCTTATATCCTCCAAAATTGCGCAGTTGCAGTGACTCTTAAAGGAGCCATGCACCAATTCTGCTGTCGTTGCCCCTAGCAACGCACGTTTAAATTGCGATCTAGCCTACATTGACCCCTCTAGTCTGGTACAGGATATCAAAAGCCGTGTCTGACAGTGAAGATAGCGCCCACTTGGACTGCAGTGATCTCCCAGCGGCAGCTGCAGCCGCCTGCGTCATGCCTCTTACTATACCATACTACTTTGGAGCACCTTGGCTCCCACGTTATTCAGGAGAACCCCATTCACTCAGGGAATTCCATGATAAAACGTTGGCTACTTTTAAGCTATATCCAGTATCTCAGGACCAGAAAGAGGAAATCCTGATTGGCCAGTTACAGGGAACTGCTCTCCGGGAGGTTAAAGGGAACCTGTCACCAGTTTTATGGTGTCCTAACTAAGGTCAACATAAATAAGTGACTGATTCTCTTAGCACAATGCTGGGTCACTTTCTTTATTTGACCCAGTCAATCTGCCAACATCTTGTATTGAAAAGCTCCAGCTGATAACGATGAGTCATGAATATTCATGAGCTCCTGACTCTCCCCGCCCACCTGCTGCTGAATGACAGTTTGTTTCCATATGAACCAGCAGCAGGTGGGCAGGGGAGTGGCTATAGCTCTGAATTAAATATACGCTGGACTCAATGACATCACGCCGGACTCCAATCAGCTCATTAGCATGCGGCATGCGGCATCTTTGTGTGTATATTATGAGGTAACCATCTGTCACACCAGTAAGTGAATACATCTAAGGTACTTTTTAGTAGTTAATGATTGTATATAATTAGTTAGATTATAATCAAATATCCACATGACAGGTTCCCTTTAAGTCCTCGCTTCTCCACACATACTTGAAGTCAAGGACGTAGCGGCCTCCTTGCTTCAAGTCATGGTAACCACGACCCCTTCCCAGCCCCTTCGCTGTGACTGACAGCGCTTATGCAGAGAGTTCGGCAAAGCCAGACGAACTGCCGGTTGTCAGTCACAGCGAAAGGACAGGGAATCGGGCGTGGTAGCTGTGACTTGAAGCAAGGAGGCCGCTGCCTCCTTGACTTCAAGCATGTGTGCAGAAGCGCGCCGGACAGGGGATAAAACAACGTTTTCAGTACTTTTGCTGAATCTGACTTCAGGAAGAAAGGCATCATCAGGTACTGCTGGCGGCTTGGGATGGTTTTGGGAGGTGACAGGTTTCCTTTAAGATGCACTTCTTTGGGAAATGCACTCATGTCAAAAAAGGTAATACCTTTACACACTCGCATTCAGGGAAAACGTATAACATTAGGGGCTTCTACACATGCATTTCTTCTTACGTTGTTTACATGATTAAATGCCCTTGTGGCTTGGCCTATATAGGAGAAACCTCTCAATGCATACGAGACCGGATTTGTAAGCACAAATCTGATATTAGATGCAAAAAAGCAGAACTTCCAATACCACACTATTTTCTTCAGATGCAACACAGGATTAGTCAACTCCAATTCCAGGTCATTGACCATGTTCCTATACCAAGAAGGGGTGGGAACCGTAAACTTTTACTTCAAAAAAGGGAGTCCTTTTTGGATCTATGAGCTCAAAACATTATCACCACATGGACTCAATCGTGAATTTGATATGCTATTATAATTGTGCTATATAACTCTTATTATTTGTCTGCGAACCTTATTACCTTCACATGATACTCATATGTTTATCTCTATTTTTATCTTTATTCTTATCTTTATTTAGACACGTTGAATCACAGCTATAGGTATGATATAATTTCTATATAATCCTTACTACTAATGTAATAACTCCACTAACCAAGTTGCATCTAATCCTGTGTTTAACGTGTCATTATAAGATTGCAAGTTATGATTTCTATTAATCACTTTGGCTAAAGTGCCATATGGTATATACAGTGATGTCCTTTTTGTTATCTGAGCAATGATCGACAGTGGAAAATGGAGACTATACCCTGTTTTGATATACTATATTTCAAATTATACTCTTAACACTATCTGGTCACATGTTCGGAACGTTATCCCTAGTACGCGTGCGCACCATTAGGTGGCTTCCTTTATGCAGACATGGAGATGCGATACGAATAGACGCCTAGCATACTACACGTTATGCGCGTACTCCGCGCGCATGCGCAGCCTCTCTTTCCAGCGGCTTGCGTCATACAGATCTGGAGGCGCATACTAGTGACGTCAGACGCCGTTACGCATGAGGCTGATACTTTATAACTGGCGTCTCATCGTCAGTCTCCACTAAGCCACCAATGAACAAACACTATCCTTCTAACACCGGGTATGTTTATATTTAATATATTTATGCATGCATAATCTGTTAGAATAATACACAAGGTATTGTATGACTATTGTCATTTTCTCCATGCTCTGCTGTCTCTTTGCTGGTTATGTATGTAGATAGATTCTATGTATAATATACCCCCTATATGAATGCTTGAAATATGGCTGATAGACTGACAGATATACTTTCTATTACTTACAATAATACATATTGACCCTTAAATCTGACTAAGTTTGATACCTGTTGGTCTATTAGCTTATATGAGCATGTGTAGGATTGATTCTGTCTAATGTATGTGTTATTACTATAATGACTAATTGCTATCAGACATATCCTTTACACTTTAATTTTCTATTCTCGTTTATTATGAATATATATTTTGCTTATACCATATACTTATTTGTATTATTATAGGCCGTGATCAAGGTCCCGGGTGGACCGAAACGTTGGCCCTGAATTTACGTGATGACTGATTTATAAAGTTGGTGTTGGCAAAAAACAAAATAAAATATATACTATTGTGCAAATTACACGAGTGTGCCGTGAAATAATAATTTTTTCTATATAGTGGCTTGACAGCCCCCTCACAGAGCACCTCTATTCGGATCCATTTTTGGGCGGTATAGTGCCATTTCAATAAAGAAGCACTTCTTTGGGAAACAACAGCAGTTGGAGGAGACTTTAAGATACTTTGCCCTGTCCCTGTGCAATGAGCAGGACACTGGGTCAGTGGGCATGCCATGCAGTGGGTCAGTATATATGTGTATAAGTTTGTGATGCCAGTTGCAGCTTGCGCAGGTACTGTAGCAGGGCCCTTTAAGATGGTATGAGCTCACGTACCAGGTGAGGAATGCCAGAGGGGGATATTGTCTCTGTATTGTGTCAACGGTGTCTCCTACCTGTAGTACGTCTGGACTTCTGTATCCTGGCTCACATGCAACAAATTGAGTGTGGTTAATAGGAGTAATTGAGGAATGAATGCAATCCAGACAGGAAATATGGTCCAACTTGTCTTTACTTAATGCAGCTTTGAATCCATACAAGATACAGCAATAGTCTTGGGTCCCAGCAGGTATTGGCAATATGTGGCAGGAATCTATATGTATTCTGCTTCTTATCATATGCCTAGTAGAACTGGCAGGTATCTGTCTTCTGCTCTGTCTGTAGTCTGCTTGGTTTGGGCCTGACTAGCTAAGGAGGTATTTGGCTTCTCCTGGTCTTTGGATATGTACTCACAGGACTGCTCGCAGGGTATGATGGCTTCTTCCTGGAGATATTTAGTTCTGGAGATGGCTGCTTGCTTGTCAACCAGCTGAGGCTGATGGCTCAGGCTGGGAAGAGTGATCTTGCGCCTCAGCCGAGGCTTGGATCCTAGGTTGGGATCCCTGTGTCTGGGAGCTCTTACCAACACAGCCTTCCCCAGGCAGGGGGCTGGTTACACACTGACTAGAACTTTCTTTCCTCCCCCTGAAGTAGGATGTGGGAACATTCCACTCCTCCTCAGAAAGGGGGGAGCTAGCCTGTAATGAACTATTCCAGTCTAGATACGAACTATGACCTACTACATACTGCTGCCACCTGCTGGTGTACATTGAGAATTACAGCAAATATATGAAACAAGCATAGAAAATACATATAATGGAAATACACAGTCAGATTACACAAGATGGTAAAACATACACACCTAACGTTATTGTAACAGGGATAAGAAGTTTTAGTGACATAATTCAGGATGTTACACCTGCAGGAAGCCCTCCGGGCAGTTATCGACACAGATCTCTGTGAAGCTGAGGGACAAGAGCAGACCCTCAGAGAGCAGTTTATTGAAGTCGTCCTCAACAAATCCCTCAAACATCAGCTGAAGATGCTGTCAGCTAAGCACCCAGATACCCCTTTATTTGATTTTAAGGAGCTTGCTATCGGCATCTTGGGGGAAAGTCCCAATTCTGAATCTCCTGAAGACAGGAAGTCATGGCCTGTCCTACAACCTGCTGCACACAGCCAGATAGCGGAGTGTGGGGCTTAGGCGCCCCTTCCCAGATGCTGTCGCAGTTCTGACAGCTCAAGTCTCCCTAATAGCTGAGAATATGGAGAGTATGAGGAAGCAGCTAGAGTGACTGAAACAGGAGCCCAAGACTGAGAAAGGGACTACTACACCAAGAGATCGTCCTACATCCGGTCCACGAGAAGATCGACGGTAACCGACTGGTAGGTTGTTAGACACTGGGTATCAAGATGCCAGAAAGCGTGTATGCTGACATTGTCAGAGGTCTGGACACACTGAAAGGAACTGCTGGCAGTTAAATGGGTACCCCTGAGGCCATGGACCACCCCTCAGGAGGGAGAATATTAGGTCCCGAAGATACGGCTTTCATGCCTTGATACATGAGCGCCTGCCCTGTGGTTGAAGATACCATCAATGGAGTAATGTTTTCTGCTTTGATATGGGATCTCAAGTGACTACCATCCATCAATCCGCATTTGAAACATGCCGTAACGGAGCCCAGCTGATGCAACCCCCCAAATCCTGGCTCCACATCATACCTACCAATGGCCAACCAGTGCCTATATTGGGCTATTGGGAACCTACCCTATAGATCGTAGTTAGCGAACTTCTACACCAAGGGGTAATTGTGATTCAGGTTCCGGAAGATGACAATTGCCCTGTGGTCCTAGGGATGAATGGACTAAGTAACTGTTACATTGAAGTGCTGGAAGCCCTAAGGAAAAGCCTACTGACTGGACCCTGTGTGACTCAACGTGTCATAAACTAGACTATCAAGGTGCTAGCTGCCCAACAAAAATTCAGCAACTGACAGGGTGAAATCTGCTGTGTCCGCATCAAGGATGTTCAGCCTATTAGACTCCAGCCTGGAGCAATGACCCTGATATGGTGCTGGGCTTGCATTGGTGTCCGAGGTCAGGATTACCCGACCCTCTGCAACTACAAGATCATCCCCTTGTCCTAGTCGCTAGGAGCTTGATAACTGTGTCGCGCGGAAATGTACCCATACGCTTGGTCAATCTAAGTGATGAAGTCGTAGAATTAAAAAAGTACTGTCCAGTGGCGAGTCTGTATCATGTCCATCTGCAACATGTCCTGGATCCCCATACTGCTGCTGCCCAACAATCTCTACAAATGGTGGATGCAGCCAAATACCTGCCTGAGTAACCCTGCTGGGCCAAACTGCATATTGGAGATGCCACCACCTCTGCAGAACAGATCAAAGGTGTGCTGGACTTAGCCAAGGAACACCACCAAGTCTTCAGCAAACACCCCATGGACTATGGTCAAACCACCCTAATAAAGCACACTATTCCAACAGGCACTCAACCTCCAATCACAGAAAGATATAGGCCAGTGCCTCCAACCCTATGCCAGCAGGTGAAGAAGATGATTAACGATATGAAGACAGCTAATGTCATCCAGGATAGTCACAGCCCCTGGGCTGCCCCTCTGGTTCTGGTAAAAAGAAGGATGGAACCATCCGTTTCTGTGTGGATTACTGCAAGATCAACATTACACAGAAAGATGCGTACCCCCTGCAATGAATTGAGGAGTCTCTAGAAGCTCTGGGATCTGCTGCTTATTTCTTAACCCTGGATCTAACCACTGGCTATTGGCAAGTCCTTATGACACCAGAAGATAAAGAGAAAACAGCTTTTAGTACCCCAATGGGTTGGTTCGAGTTCAACTACATGCCATTCAGGCTGTGCAATGCCCCTGGGACATTTCAGAGACTCATGGAGATATGTCTTGGACACAAAAACTTTGAGACCACATTGCTATACTTGGATGATGTGATTGTCCACTCCAAGACCTACGAAGACCATTTACAGCACTTGACAAAGGTATTACAAACTCTGACCCAGTATGGATTGAAAGTAAAGCCTTCAAAGTGCCACTTACTGAAGCCCCAAGTAAAAATACTTCGGACATGTGAGTGAGGAGGGTGTGAAACCGGAACCCGATAAGAAAGCTGCAGTACAAAGCTGGCCCGCTCCTAAGACAGTCAAAGAAGTCAAGAGCTTTCTTGATACTCTGTGAGCACATCCATCAGATAGTAATGCCCCAAAGAGAAGCTAAGATGGTAATGGACATGTACCATAAAAGGTCTGGTCATTTTGGAACCCAAAAAAGGCGGAATCCACCATCAGGCGACTTTTCTACTGGACTGGCATGAGGAGTGATATTGAAGCCTGGTGCCGGGAGTGTCCCACTTGTGCTGTGGCCAGAAGAGAAAGACATGATCAGCGAGACCCCCTTCATCCAATAGTGAGTAGAAGTCATCTAGAAATCGTGGCTATCGACCACGTGAAATTGGAACCCAGCAGATCCGGATACACTTATGCTATTACAATCATAGGCCACTACACCAAGTTCTTCATGGCTGTACCTATAAAGGACCTAACTGTTGAAACTACAGCAGCTGCCATGTGGAAGATCTTCATCCTGCCATATGGGTGTCCTGACAAGATATTCACTGATCAAGGATCGGCATTCGAGTTTTAGTTGTTCTATGAACTTTGTGCACTGTACAACTGCAAAACACTGAGGACCACCCCATATCGCCCACAGGGGAATGGGCTATGCGAGAAGATGAACCAGACACTGATGAATATGCTCAAGGCTGTGGCATTTAACAAGAGACCAAGTGGCCTTTGCTTCTCCCTGAATTAGTGTACATGTACAATAACACCACTCATTGCTTCACCGGGTACACCCCTTACTACCTCATGTTTGGAAGACAGGGCCGTTTACCTGCAGACCTCAGCCTCGACATCCCCGTGTTGGACTCTGAATCACTCCTTTCCCAATTTTAGTGGGTCAAAGAGCATCAGAAGCGCCTAGATGATGCCAGAGAAATAGTGGATTCTAAAATAGAGAAGTCCCAGCAAAAACAAAAACAGGACTTTGATCTGCATGCACATGCTGAGCCTTTATAACCAGGAGACAAGGTTTGGCTCAGAAACAATCACCCAGTAAGCAAGCTGGATAGTCACTGGGATCACGAGCCATGTACTGTAGTGGCTGTTCCCTCTTCGGAAGTCTATGAGATCCAAAGAAGAGATAAAGGTACTCAGCGAGTACACCGCAACAGGTTCAAGAAATGCCTGCAGGAACCTGTTCAGGAGCAGTCAAGAGAAGTGGATAAGACACCCGAACTGCCATTGTCTTCAGAAAGTGAGACTCCAACAGAATTGTCTTCTATGCTTGACCCCTTCACTGGTTACTCCCGCCTCAAATTCGAGTCCTGATGCCATTTGGTGAAATTACTCCAAGTCAGACAGCTGATCCTCCTGCACAAGTCCAGGACTCTACCTCTACCCCTGGAGACTCGGAACTGCTCTTGTGGAGATCCCAACGGACCAATAAAGGTAATCCACCTGTTAGTTATCGGGAATTCTTTGAAACAAGCGTTTAGCTACAGAGACAATAGGAGCCAAGCCATGGACATATCTTGATAAACTTTCCCCTTGTCTTGTGGTTATATTTTGACTGTTTTCTTTTTCATCTGCCCTTTTGTGCCTGGATTTCATGGACTCGATTCATCATCCTATGCAATTTGACACTATATATCATATGGATTACAAATACCAGTTTGGCTACCTCATGTGGATTACAAATAACTTTTTGAGTTATATGTTCCAGTTTTGCAATGTTACAAGCCTGCACCCAAGGATTTGACTCAAACCTTTACCTGAGCTCTTTGTGATTTCTACTGTCATATTTTTGCATTAACGTTCTAAAGGTTCTGCAATGTTTAAGCACTTTAGCCCATTGTGTGTATTTCTTTTGCAGGCGCTGCAATGTGAACTCTGATGCACTTTTTATATGGACTTTGGACTTTATACTGTTCTTCAGATAGCACTGTATTGCTTAGTTATTATAGACTGCTTCCAAGTACGTTAATATATGTCACAAGCAGGTCTAACAACGCCAAGGGTAACCCGCTGCTTATATGTATGTTTAATTGGCGTGATTAACCCTCAAGGGAGTTTTGGAAGAAAACCGGTATCTCTTCCTCCTAATTGGTACCTTGTGCTTTGCCAAGGTTATTTTATGCCCTAAGGCCTTGTGCACCGCCTTAAGGAAATTTTGTAGCTACCTGTACATATATCAAGGTGATAAAGCATAAAGCATAATTACACCTTGGTGCTAGAAGGGAGTACAGGATTAGGCCACCCTTCTATTTGCAGACGTTCTTAATGCAAAATGGTGGGATTACGAAGTGAAGACACCCCATGCTTACTTTGTTATTGGCCACAATATTCGAAAGAAGGCCAGTAATGCCCGCTTTTTGCACACCTTTTGGTTCTTTGGTTTATTCCAAAGGGGGAAAACAGTGAATGTAAACCTTACTCATATGGGCAGAGACATTTTGGTAGCCGTTGTTATATCATTTTGTAATAGTACATAGTTTAATGCAGCACCTTAACTTTTATTTGGAACCCTTGGATCACCTCCTAAGCACAAGCCGAGGACGGCTTGCCTCTTAAGTAAGGGAGAATATAACACCCCGAGTGGCATTACCTCACCTACACCTACCGTTTATATCTGGGTATGCAATCTCAATTTCATTTTATACATTTATTCCAGGTCCCATATATTGTGCATTTCCTGTTATGCATCTGTTTATGTTTAAATGTAATGTGGCTCATTTACCAGCAGGCGGCAGCGGATATGGCAGAGAAGTAGATAGAATAGAATGGTACCTTCCAGTCCATTCTACCCCCCCTTCCCTCATGGAGAAGTGGGGGTGTCCTAGGTCCTGCAGGAAGGGTGGGGACCAGTTAGTTGAGAGCTAGCTGACCCCCTGCTAAGGGAACAGGTCTGCAGTGCTGTGTCCCTCCTGTCCCCCCCTATCTCTTCACCCTATTTACTTTGCTTTGTGGGGTTTCCCAGATATCCACGTAGGAGCACCGTGACAAGTGCACAGCCACAACACCTAAAAGGACATTATAGACCACCCTTACACCACTCTGGCATTCCTTCACCTGGGTTCCACCATCACCTTCTACACAGGGGGACATAGTCCCTCGTTGCAGAAATGCAATTAGTGTCACGAAAAATTACAATTACCACATTTTAAAGGGTCACTATGTTGACTCCTCATGCTTTTGCCCCCTCACCACTCAGTCATGGTAGCACTACTTGATTCAGCATTTAACAGAACATGTAAATCTGAGTTCACAATTGAATTATTTGGTCAGTTTTGGCCCCGTTACTGACTAAAGTGAAGTGTGCAGTGATTATAAGAGCGACGCCTGTCACCCACGTGTCAAACTGACTCACAATATTGTTTCACAACCAGAGCAGACTCCCTATTCGTGTTACTGCAAGGCACAGTGTTCTACACCACTATAAAAGCTCTAGCTGTTTTTTTAATGTGATTTGTCACGAATAAATTCAGATCAAAGCTAATCTTTTTGGGAAATTTGGTAAACCGGTCAAATCAAATTTTTGAGAAATTCGCTCATCTCTTGTTGTAATTTGTAGTATACAAGAAGAAAAAGATTGTTCCACCACTAGGAGCAAAACAGTAACAATGCAGTTACATGACAAGAATCTGCAGAAGTAATCATATGCTAGATAGTTGCAAGTCTAATATATCTATGAGATAGCCAAGATGATTGTCTATAAAATGATGATTGCTTCACAGTCTAAGCTGTAGTGGACGGTGAGATATGGAGCCAGAAAATCAAAAGTTCAAAACATTACCGTTTTTCTCGTCAGTGTATATAGGAGGTGCAAGGCAGTAAGCAGTAAGAAGAAGATTAGTTGGAGGAAGTGAGAGGAGTGAGTCAGTGAAGTGCAGTATACTGGAGAGCAGTGCAGTGCGGTCAGGTCAGCATAGGTTTAGTCTGAAGCCAACAAAACTAACCGCAGAGTCAGACAAAAAGAGCCGGCTAACCAAAGCTAGAGCTGGACCTGCTGAACCCAGAAGACAAGTAAGCTGACAAGAAGCTACTGCTCTGAGTTGTGCGCAGACCAAGGATAATATTATCCATATAGTCGAAAGAGTATGTGTGTCTTATTAGCAGCACGTGTGTCGCTAAACAGATAAGACTTCACTTTCATTTAATTCACATATTTAAACCATGTAGTAGAGCAAAGAAAAGTTTACAACTCTCAGTGGTGGCACAGATTGTGGATTATGTAGTTATACTGGGAGTACTACTGTTCCCATGTTATCAGCTGTGTATTCTAGCAACTACCACTTTTTCAGCGTTGGCGGCGTTCTGCCATTGTTGCCTCTAGCAACGCATCTTAAATTGCAATCTAGCCTACATTGACCCCTCTAGTCTGGTACAGGATATCAAAAGCCATGTCTGACAGCGAAGATAGCGCCCACTTGGACTGCGGTGATCTCCCAGCGGCAGCTGCAGCCGCCTGCGTCATGCCTCTTACTATGCCATACTACTTTGGAGCACCTTGGCTCCCATGTTATTCAGGAGAACCCCATTCACTCAGGGAATTCTGTGATAAAATGTTGGCTACTTTAAAGCTATATCCAGTATTTGAGGACCAGAAAGTGGAAATCCTGATTGGCCAGTTACAGGAAGCTGTCCTCTGGGAGGTTAAATCTGGGCCTCGGCCTGAGCGAAAAACAGCTGAGCAGATTCTAGACCGACTCAGTACCACCTTTGAAACTAGGACCACCTCTGAACTTAAAGGGAACCTGTCACCTCCCAAAACCATCCCAAGCCGCCAGCAGTACCCGTGTGTAGCCGGCAGAGTGTTTCTGATGATGCCTTTCTTCCTGAAGTCAGATTCAGCAAAAGTACTGAAAACGTTGTTTTTTCCCCTGCGCGGCGTGCTTCTCCACACATGCTTGAAGTCAAGGAGGCAGCGGCCTCCTTGCTTCAAGTCACGGTAACCACGCCCCCTTCACTGCTGGCGGCTTGGGAAGGTTTTGGAAGGTGACAGGTTCCCTTTAAGATGCGCTTTTTTGGGAAAGGACAGCAGTCGGAGGAGACTTTAAGATACTTTGCCCTGTCCCTGCAGGAAGCCCTGCGGGCAGTTATCCACATAGATCTCCGTGAAGCTGAGGGACAAGAGTAGATCCTCAGAGAGCAGTTTAATGAAGGTGTCCTCAATGAATCCCTCAAACGTCAGCTGAAGATGCCGTCAGCTCAGCACCCAGATACCCCTTTCTTGGATTTTAAGGAGCTTGCTATCAGCATCTTGGGGGAAAGTCCCAATTCTGAATCTCCTGAAGACAGGAAGGCATGGCTGTCCTACAACCTGCTGCACACAGCCAGATAGCGGAGTGTGGGGCTCAGGCACCTGTCCCGGATGCTGTCGCAGCCCAGACAGCTCAAGTCTCCCTATTAGCTTGGAATATGGAGAGGATGAGGAACCAGCTAGAGTAACTGGAACAGCAGCCCAAGGCTGAGAAAGAGACTACTACACCAAGAGATCGTCCTACACCCAGTCCACGAGAAGATCGACGGCTACCGACTGGTAGGTTGTCAGACCCTGGATATCGAGATGCCAGAAAGCGTGCATGCCGACATTGTCAGAGGCCTAGACACACTGAAAGGGACTGCTGGCAGTTAAACGGGTATCCCCTGAGTCCAAGGACCGTTCCTCAGGAGGAACAATACTAGGTCCCGAAATCCGGCTTTTATGCATAGATACGTGGGTGCCCTCCCCATGGTTGAAGTTACCATCAATGGAGTAATGTTTTCTGCTTTGATAGATATGGGATCTCAAGTGACTACCATCCGTCAATCCGCCTTTGAAAGATGCCGACACAGAGCCCAGATGACGCAATCCCCCAAATCCTTGCTCCACATCATACCTACCAATGGCCAACCAGTGCCTATATTGGGCTATTGGGAACCTACCCTATAGATCGAAGATACTGAACTTCTACACCAAGTGGTAGTCGTGATTCAGGTTCAGGAAGATGACAATTGCCCTGTGGTCCTGGGGATGAATGTCCTCAGCAACTGTTACACTGAATTGCTGGAAGCCTTGAGGAAAAGCCTACTGACCGCACCCTGTGTGACTCAACGCGTCATAAACCAAACTATACAGGTGCTAGCTGCCCAACAAAAATTCAGCAATCGACAGGGTGAAATCTGCTGTGTCCGCATCAAGGATATTCAGCCTATTAGAATCCAGCCTGGAGCATAGACCCGGATATGGTACCGGGCTTGCATTGGTGTCTGAGGTCAGGATTACCTGGCCCTCGTGGAACCCCTGCAGCTACAAGATCACCCCCTTGTCGGAGTCGCTAGGAGCTTGGTCACTGTGTCGCGCGGAAATGTACCCATACGCTTGGTCAATCGAGTCTGTATCATGTCCGTCTGCAAGATGTCCTGGATCCCCTTACTGCTGCTGCACAACAATCTCTACAAACAGTGGATGCAGCCAAAGACGTGGTGGGCCAAACTACATATTGGAGATGCCATTACCTCTGCAGAACAGATCAAAGGTGTGCTGGACTTAACCAAGGAACACCACCAAGTCTTCAGCAAACACCCCCTGGACTATGGTCAAACCACCTTAATAAAGCAGACTATTTCAACAGGCATTTATCCTCCAATCAAAGAAAGAAATAGGCCAGTACCTCCAGCTCTATACCAGCAGGTAAAGATGATGGTTTACGATATGAAGACAGATAATGTCATCCAGGATAGTCACAGCCATTTGGCTGCCCCTCTGGTTCTGGTAAAAAAGAAGCATGGAAACATCAGTTTCTGTGTGGATTACTGCAAGATCGACATTACACACAATGAGGCTACTTTCACACTAGCGTTCGGGGCTCCGCTTGTGAGCTCCGTTTGAAGGCTCTCACAAGCGGCCCCGAACGGATCCATCCAGTCCTAATGCATTCTGAGTGGATGCGGATCCGCTCAGAATGCATCAGTCTGGCTCCGTTTGTCCTCCGCTCCGCTCAGCAGACGGACACCTGAACGCTGCTTGCAGCGTTCGGGTGTCCGCCTGGCCGTGCGGAGGCAAACGGATCCGTCCAGACTTACAATGTAAGTCAATGGGGACGGATCCGTTTGAAGTTGACACAATATGGCTCAATTTTCAAACGGATCCGTCCCCCATTGACTGTCAATGTAAAGTAAAAACGGATCCGTTTGCATTATCATGAAAAAAAAAAAATAATAATATTTTTTTTTTTTTTTTTTTTTCATGGTAATGCAAACGGATCCGTTCTGAACGGATCTAAGCGTTTGCATTATAGGACCGGATCCGTCTGTGCAGATACCAGACGGACCCGCTCTGAACGCAAGTGTGAAAGTAGCCTGATGCGTACCCCCTGCCACGAATTGAGGAGTCTCTAGAAGCTCTGCTGCTCATTTCTCAACCCTGGATCTAACCAGTGGCCATTAGCAAGTCCCCATGGCATCAGAAAATAAAGAGAAAACAGCTGGTTGGTTCGAGTTCAACTACATGCCATTCAGGCTGTGCAACGCCCCTGGGACATTTCAGAGACTCATGGAGAGATGTCTTGGACACAAAAACGTTGAGACTGTATTGCTATACTTGGATGATATGAGCATTTAACGCACTTGGCAGAGGTATTCCAAACTCTGACCCAGTATGAACTGAAAGTAAAGCCTTCAAAGTGCCACTTACTGAAGCCCCAAGTGAAATACCTCGGACATGTGAGTGCGAAGGGCGTGAAATCGGACCCCAATAAGATAGATGCAGTACAAAGCTGGCCTGCTCCTAAGACGATGTCAAAGAAGTCAAGAGCTTTCTTGGATTTGCAAGTTACTACCGGAGATTTATCCCACACTTCGCTCAAATTGCGGACCCTATCCAGGAGCTTTTGAAGGTTCATCCCAAAGGTGGTTAGAATGCTAAGATACCGGTAGAGTGGAATGAAGAGCAAGAGACTGTTTTCCAACTGTTAAAAGAAAAACGTACAGAGTCACCAGTTCTGGGCTACCCTCACTATAACCTACCATTCTGACTCTATACTGATGCAAGTAAGAAAGGTTTTGGAGCCGTACTTGTAGAAGGCTTGCATAGTAAAGTATCAATTTTCTCAGATGACACTAAACTGTGTAAAGTAATTAACACTGAAGAGGACAGTATACTACTACAGAGGGATCTGGATAGATTGGAGGCTTGGGCAGATAAGTGGCAGATGAGGTTTAACTCTGATAAATGTAAAGTTCTGCACATGGGAATGAAAAATGCAAGTCACCCGTACATACTAAATGGTAAAACACTCGGTAACACTGACATGGAAAAGGATCTAGGAATTTCAATAAACAGCAAACTAAGCTGTAAAATACAGTGTCAGGCAGCTGCTACCAAGGCCAATAAGATAATGGGTTGCATCAGAAGGGGCATAGATGCCCGTTATAAGAACATAGTCCTACCACTTTACGAAACGCTAGTCAGACCACACATGGAGTACTGTGTACAGTTCTGGGCTCCTGTGAACAAGGCAGACATAGCAGAGCTGGAGAGGGTCCAGATGAGGGCAACTAAAGTAATAACTGGAATGGGGCAACTACAGTACCCTGAAAGATTATCAAAATTAGGGTTATTCACTTTAGGAAAAAAGACGACTGAGGGGAGATCTAATTACTATGTATAAATATATCAGGGGTCAGTACAGAGATCTATCCCATCATCTATTTATCCCCAGGACTGTGACTGTGACGAGGGGACATCCTCTGTGTCTGGAGAAAAGAAGGTTTGTACACAAACATAGAAGAGGATTCTTTACGGTAAGAGCAGTGAGACTATGGAACTCTCTGCCTGAGGAGGTGGTGATGGTGAGTACAATAAAGGAATTCAGGAGGGGCCTGGATGTATTTCTGGAGTGTAATAATATTACAGGCTATAGCTACTAGAGAAGGGTCGTTGATCCAGGGAGATATTCTGATTGCCTGATTCGAGTCGAGAAGGAATTTTTTATTCCCCTAAAGTAGGGAAAATTGGCTTCTACCTCACAGTTTTTTTTTTGCCTTCCTCTGGATCAACTTGCAGGATAACAGGCCGAACTGGATGAACAAATGTCTTTTTTCGGCCTTATGTACTATGTTACTATGTAACGCTTGTCATCTATGTGTCATACTTACTCAGTATTGTTTCACAACCACAGCAGACTCCCTATTCGTGTTACTGCAAGGCACAGTGTTCTACACCACTATACAGGCTCTATCTGTTTTTTAATGTGATTTGTCACTAATAAATTCAGATCAAAGCTAATTGGGGAAATTTGGTAGACCGGTCAAATCAAATTTTTTAGAAATTCGCTCATCTCTTGTTGTAATTTGTAGTATACAAGAAGAAAAAGATTGTTCCACCACTAGGAGCAAAACAGTAACAATGCAGTTACATGACAAGAATCTGCAGAAGTAATCATATGCTAGATAGTAGCAAGTCCAATATATCTATGAGATAGCCAAGATGATTGTCTATGATGGTTGCTTCACAGTCGAAGCTGTAGTGGACGGTGAGATATGGAGCCAGAAAATCTAAAGTTCAAAACATTGTTACCGTTTTTCTCGTCATGTATATAGGAGGTGCAAGGCAGTAAGCAGTAAGAAGAAGATTAGTTGGAGGAAGTGAGAGGAGTGATTCAGTGAAGTGCAGTATACTGGAGAGCAGTGCAGTGCGGTCAGGTCAGCATAGGTTTAGTCTGAAGCCAACAAAACTAACCGCAGAGTCAGACAAAAAGAGACGGCTAACCAAAGCTAGAGCTGGACCTGCTGAACCCAGAAGACAAGTAAGCTGACAAGTAGAGATGGCCTTGCGGTTCGCCCAGAGGTCGTTTCGCAGCGAACTTTGCGTGTTCGCGATTCGCCAAACATGCGAACATATGGAGAAATTTGTGCCCGCCATATTCTTTTACAATATGAAGAACTTTGACCCATGACACATCCATCAGGTGGTACAGGACAGCCAATTGAGACATTTCAGCACATGGACATACCCCCTACCTTATAAATAAACCTGATCTGGCCGCCATTTTACATTCAGTGTTTTGCCAGTGTAGGGAGAGGTTGCTGTGTGGAGCAGGGACAGACTGTTAGGGACACCAAACGCTAACTAGTAGGGCCACAAAAGTCCTTTTAAGGACTAGTATAGGTGTGCTATCGATAGGTGTGATACACAGAGGGGTGCGATATACTTCTACTTTTATAATGAGTCAAAAACACATAGATCTATATAGTGATCACCTGGAAGTCTATGACCTAGGGGCTAGGGGCTTACTAGGGCCATTTTTATATAGGGTAAGGTTCTGGACGGGGTCGCTCTTATCAGGGCGTGTGGTCTGTGGTTAGGCTATCAGGGCCAGAATAGCACCCCCTGTAGGGCAATATCAGGGACAGTTCTTTGCCCACCCTGTCCTTCAATACCACATCATCATCTAGCCCAGGGATAGATGGTTTTGCTTTCCCTTCGGGGTTCATGGATGTGCACTGGAACCCCCCGGATCGTGGTAGGACATATGGTTTCTGATTTGGTGCCGCCGAGCACTTGTTATTGCCTACCACATCTATGCTTTTTGCCTAAAGGGGTTCTGCACTTTGTTTTAACTGATGATCTATCCTCTGGATAGATCATCAGCATCTGATCGGCGGGGGTCCGACACCCGGGACCCCCGTCGATCAGCTGTTTGAGAAGGCAGCGGCGCTTCGGGAGCGATGCGGCCTTCTCGCGGTTTACCGCTGGCCCAGTGACGTATCAACTAGCGTGGGCGGGGCTAAGCTCTGTTCACAGAGAATAGATAATCAGTTAAAACAAAGTGCAGAACCCCTTTAACTTTTATAATTTAATTTATTTTCATTTTGAGGGATATCTTTTCCATTCACACGTCCGCAAAATGGGTCCACATCCGTTCCGCAATTTTGCGGAATGGATGCAGACCCATTCATGTTCAATGGGGCTAGAATGTGCTGTCCGCATCTGCATTTGCGGATCCACACTTCCGCATCTGTGCATCTGTCCTATTCCTGTCCACAATTGCAGACAAGATTAGGCATTTTCTATTATAGTGCCGGCGATGTGCGGTCCACAAATTGCGGAATGCACATTGCCGGTGTCCGTGTTTTGCGGATCCGCAAAACACTTACGGACGTGTGAATGGATCCTCATAGTAAAATTATTAAAGGTTGCGTTTTATCTTTATGTATATTCTAATGGATTGCCTTCCTTCTACAATGTTATAATATACTTTCTATGTTAGACAGTATATTATAGTGCATTTGTATTGTGCGGCAGTTGTGTGCGTTTCTGCTGCGATACTGCAGGTATATAGAGGGGCAAGCGTTATTGGAACAAATAATTTCTACTGGTGTGATATACCAGTCATCCCCCCAAAAAACAGATTGAAACGGGGTGTTATATACCAATATACTTTCTTTATAGTGCATTTGGGTACTGTATAGTGCATTTGCGCATGCGCGTACGCGAAAAATATATTGCCGATATTTCACATTGAAAAAAATAATAAATGGAGATCGCAAATTCGAATAATACATCTGGTATGTCACTGTCCATGTTGTGGGGCTATTTGTGCAATTCTAGTAATTATTTCTTGGCTGCAAATATGAGCTGAAGGTTTTTTAGGTTCGCCTGCCATTAAAATGAATGGGACCCGCCGCGAACTTGCAGTTCGCGAACATTTGATCGTGAGTGGTGGCACAGATCGTGGATTATGTAGTTATACTGGGAGTACTACTGTTCCCATGTTATCAGCTGTGTATACTAGCAACTACCACTTTTTCAGCGTTGGCGGCGCGCGCTCCCAGAATGCTTCTTTCTCTAATCTAATTTTCTCTTAAATGTAACCATAAATCTGTGCCCCTAACTGTACTAAAATGAAATCTCAAACTCCGCCCCAACGTGTTTCGCCAAAATCATGCCCGATCCCCTGAAAACGCTGCGTCTCTGGCAACCAATGTGAGACATGAGTTAGTCTACGGTGCCTGTTCACAGTCTACAGTGAAGTATAAGCTGCGAGCAGAGCCGCTTTCCTATGGACAGTGTGGACAATACTTATGGAAATTGTAAGTAAGCCAGGAAGGTAAGATATATGTACCGGCCGTGTGAAACAGAGAAGTTTATTAATGTATACTCCACACCTTGAAGATAGACAGTCAGCCAGAAGTTGCAGTAGCCTGAGTGTGACCAGAGTCAATACCTCACCCAGAGCCTGTTATTAGGATTACGTATACCACTGACTGGTGATGACCATTGAATGGATTAGAACTTCCGCTTTGCATTGCAATGATCTGTACATCTACTTCAAGGCAAGTGATTCTAAGCAAATTTTCTAGTTATTTATTCAAATGGAATCCTCTTTCTTTTACCACCCCATTTGCACCCAAAGGTGATGGCATCACAACATCAGGGACCCGGCATTCCCTGCACCTTAAACCCTATACCATCAAGGGCACCTCAACCAACATCTGGCAGGAGATTCCTTAACACCAGAATGTGCCCCGAAGTAATTCCTTCTCATCACTGCACGCCGGCCCAGGGAGCTGCAGAAACGTGAGTACCAACTACTACACCCATCAGACCACCACACTCACACATTGCTCCTGCGGTCAGGGTCGCAGCAATAGGGCTCTGCCTAGCTGTGACATCACAAGGGGATGGCAACCTGAGGACTGGCTGGCCGCACTGCATTATTTGTGATCTTGCGTTATGAGGCTTCTCTCCTCTACACTTACTTTCAATTTCTAACACGTGCAGCCGCCATTTAGGAAAAAATTATTAATTACCCCAAAGCCGGAAGAAATTTGGATTAACCCCTTAAGGACCCATGACGTACATGTATGTCATATCTTGACGGGACTTAAAGACCCATGACGTACATGTACTTCATCAGGTCTGCGGGGCTCTGGGGGAAGATCGGGGTGGAATTGCGGCACGATGGCTGCTCTTACCAGCAGGCAGGCATGCCGGGAAAGAGCAGCATGGTGCCAATCCACCCCCTGCAGCTCCAAGCGCTGCGATTGGCTGATCAATGTGTCGGTTGCAGCGCAGGAAGCTGTCAGCAGCTGCGGGGAGGGTCGGAAGGCGGTCAGTGACCTGGTCAGCACCGGTCACATCCAAGTTGAGGCGGGGACACCAGTGTTGGGTGCCCTGCCAGCACTGTGATTGGCTGGAACAACGCTCCAGCCAATGGCAGCGCTATTAGCTGCACAGGAAGAGGCAGAACTTCCCTGCAAGCAGCCATTCTAGCTGGTGACTGCTTGCAGAGAGGTTCTGTGCCTTTCTGTGCTGCTGTGACTTGCTGGGAATTTAACCCCTTTGCTGCTGAAAAGAAGAATAACATCTGGAATAGATGCACAGAATCTTTTTTTCATTTGCAGCTGTTCTAGATCCCACCGTCCCTGTCCCTTTCCACCCCCCGTCGTAGTTGGGGCTTTATATAAATATATATATAGAGTTCTATAGATCTATATATATATATATATATATATATAAGAAAATTTTTAGCCAGTGTAGTAAAGTTTTATACTACAGTTTTTGTACGCACACACGATCTGTGTGCGTGCGTGCTGCAGAGCACCTATCAGTAGTGTGCTCAGTAGCATCTGCACATTTTTATTTTTTTTTCACATTTTTTGTGTGTGAAAAAATAACTGCAGTTAGTGGTAGTTAGTTATATATATACACTCACCTAAAGAATTATTAGTTGCTTCAATGCATTTAGGGGGGTGGTCCTGGTCAAGACAATCTCCTGAACTCCAAACTGAATGTCAGAATGGGAAAGAAAGGTGATTTAAGCTATTTTGAGCGTGGCATGGTTGTTGGTGCCAGACGGGCCGGTCTGAGTATTTCACAATCTGCTCAGTTACTGGGATTTTCACGCACAACCATTTCTAGGGTTTACAAAGAATGGTGTGAAAAGGTAAAAACATCCAGTATGCGGCAGTCCTGTGGGCGAAAATGCCTTGTGGATGCTAGAGGTCAGAGGAGAATGGGACGACTGATTCAAGCTGATAGAAGAGAAACGTTGACTGAAATAACCACTCGTTACAACCGAGGTATGCAGCAAAGCATTTGTGAAGCCACAACACGCACAACCTTGAAGGCGGATGGGCTACAACAGAAGAAGACCCCACCGGGTACCACTCATCTCCACTACAAATAGAAAAAAGGCTACAATTTGCACAAGCTCACCAAAATTGGACTGTTGAAGACTGTAAAAATGGTTTCTTGAACATGACAATGAGTTCACTGTACTAAAATGGCCCCCACAGTCACCAGATCTCAACCCAATAGAGCATTTTTGGGATGTGGTGGAACGGGAGCTTCGTGCCCTGGATGTGCATCCCTCAAATCTCCATCAACTGCAAGATGCTATCCTATCAATATGGGCCAACATTTCTAAAGAATGCTATCAGCACCTTGTTGAATCAATGCCACGTAGAATTAAGGCAGTTCTGTAGGCAAAAGGGGGTCCAACCACGTATTAGTATGGTGTTCCTAATAATCTCTTTAGGTGAGTGTGTATAACAATTTCAGTTAGGGTCAGTTTAGATTTTTACACCAATGCACCATCAGCGTACGTGCATTTTGCAACCACTGAGCACCGATCAGTAGTGTCCAATGGTGATCGCGTCTACTCAGTTTGCGTTGCAAGTATTTTTTTTCCTGCAGAAAATACTTTTTTTTCTGCAGAAAATACATTTTTTTCTTTTTACAACTTTTCTTATAAATTTTATTTAAAATGTATTACAACCCCCTTCACGTGTAAGAAACACTACATACACACCCCACACTAAATAAAGGTTTACACGTTTCACACATCACACCTCAGTAAAATAAAAATGTCCCATTCATCCCAACGAGTGTACTCAGCTGAAGAGGCATACGCCATCCTTGCCTCCAATACTGAGTCTGCCAGTGAGGGAGAAGAGGATGCCACTTTCCTCTACTCCTCTACCCCTCATCAGCATCATCATCCGCTGATGAGGGACCCTCTAGAAGGCACCCCAGAGTAGCACCGGAGGCAGCCCCCCGAGTGAGCCCACATGGACCCCACCCCTGACGATAATCAGCCTCAAATTCTTGATTTTGTGGGCAACTCAGGAATTCTGATCTATATTTTTTCAAAATCTTCTTCTCTGAAGATTTTGTAAATCTAATGGTGGCCAAAACCAATTGCAATTCATTGCACAGAACCCTAGTTCGCCATACGCTAGACCCCTAGGTTGGACCCCAGTAGATGCAGCAGAGATGAAGAAGTTTTGGCGACTCGTGCTGCATATGGGCGTAGTAAAGAAGCCAAACGTTAGGCAATATTGGAGTTCTGACATTTTCTACCAGACTCCAATTTACAGTCAGAACATGATCCGGAAGCGATTTGAATCAATCCAAAAATTCCTACACTACAATGACATTACACAGTGCCCACCCCAAAACGACCCAACATTTGACCGACTGTTCAAGGTTAGGCCTGTCATTGACCACTTCAGCAACAACCCAGAGAAAAATGTCAGTGTAGATGAGTCCCTATTGTTGTTCAAAGGGAGGATTAGATTCCGCCAATACCTGCCTAGCAAACGGGCAAGGTATGGCATAAAACTATACAAACTCTGTGAGAGTAGCTCCGGGTACACCCAAAAATTCTGCGTTTACGAAGGGAAGGATTATAGAATAGATCCCCCAGAATGCCCCCCAGTCCTAGGAGTTAGTGGGAAGATTGTGTGGGATTTACTGCATCCACTGCTGGATAAGGGTTACCACCTCTATGTGGAAAACTATTATACCAGCATACCCCTATTCAGGTCCCTAACTGCCAGAGGTACTGTGGCTTGCGGCACAGTATGCAAAAATCAAAGAGGCCTCCCTAGATCCCTGGTAGGGCAACCACTGAGAATGGGTGAAAGTAGGGCTCTCCGCAATGAGAATATGCTGGTGGTTAAGTACAAAGAGAAGAGGGACGTCCTTGTACTGACCACCATTCACACTAATGCCAGCTCCCCTGCCGCTGTACGAGGCACCACTACCACTGTCCCCAAACCAGACTGCATCCTTGATTACAACAGGCACATGGGAGGGGTGGATCTTGCAGATAAACTTATGAAGTCCTATAGTGCCACACGAAAAACAAAAGTGTGGTACAAAAAGCTGACCATATACATTGTACAGATGGCAATGTGCAATGCGTACATCTTATTTCAATCTTCAGGCCACAGAGGAACTTTCCTTTAGTTCCAAGAGGTGGTAAGTAGAGTCCTAATTTTTCAAACCCAGTCGGGGGAGGGTCCAAGTACTTCAGGAAATCATGGTGCCTGAGTTGTACCAGGGCAACATTTTCCAGGTCAAGTCCCCCAAACAGCAAGGAAGGGAAGGACCCAAAAAAAGATGCAGGGTTTGTCACAAAAGAGGGATAAGGAAAGACACCATTTACCAATGCGAAACCTTCCCTGAAAAACCTGGCCTGTGCATGCAGGACTGCTTCAGAATCTACCATTCTTTCATGGAATATTATTTTTTATGCTTCCTGAAATATTTGAGACACCTGTTTGGTAAAAAGTACCCTTTCCACCACTTAAAATGTTCGTACGGGGTTGCTGTTTCCGAAATGGGGTCACTTAAATTTTTTTATTTTATTTCTGGGGACCTCAGAATTTTTTTTAAATGCGATATGGCAGCTAAAATCCATGTCTGCCAATTCAGGCCTGCAAAAAACATATTTTGCAATTTGCCTGTAGAGGCCTACCGTGCGCCAAAATAGCAGCCTACGAGCACATATGGGGTGTTCGCAAAATGGGGAGAAAATGGCGAACATATTCTGGGGTGCATTTTCTCCTTTAAACCCTTGTGAAAGTGAAAAATTAGGGTCTTCTAGTAATTTTTCATTTTTACAAATGTGTGCTTTGAAATCCTCTCTCTAGTATTTCTGCCTTCTGTGAGACACCTGTTTAGTAAAAAGTACCCTTTCCACCACCTAAAATGTTTGCACGGGGGTGTAGTTTCTGGAATGGGGTCACTTTTGGGGGTTTCCACTATAGGGCCACCTCAGGGTGTCTTCATATGCGACATAGGCCCCAATTACCATTCCAGATAAATCCTCTCTCCTAACCGCCATATGGTGCTCCTTCCACTCTGACGCCTGCCGTGCGGCCATACATCATTTTTTGAGCAAATATGGGGTGTTGGCGTATTCGGGGGGAAATGGGTAACAAAATGTGGCCTGCATTTTGTCCTGTTACCCCTTGTGAAAGTGAAAAATGTGGGTGTAAAGGAACTTTTTCTGGAAAATGTCATTTTTTATTTTCACAGCCAAGCGTTTCCTAATTCTGTGAAATGCCTGATGGGTCAAAATGCTCACTACACACCTTGAAATATTCCTTGAGGTGTGTAGTTTCCATAATGGAGTCACTATTTGGGGGTTTCCACTCTAGTGCTACCTCAGGGTGTGTTCAATTGCAAGATGGTGCCTGTGAATTATTCCGGTGAAATCTGCCTTCCAGAAGCTATTTGGTGCTCCTTTCCTTCTGACGCCTGTGTTAGCCCATATAGCAGTTTACAAGCAAATATGGGGTATTGATGTAATCAGGAGAAAATGGTCAATAAATTAGGGGGTACATTTTCTCCAGTTCCCCCTTTTGAAAGTGAAAAATTTGGTCCTAAAATCCATTTTTCTGTAAAAAAAAATAATTTTTGATTTACACAGCCAATTCCATGATTTACCTTTGAGGAAAAAGTTATCTCTAAACATCTTGAAATAATCCTTAAAAAGGCGTAGTTTCCAGAATGGGGTCACTTTTTGGGATTTCATCTCTAGGGGTACCTCAGGGTGTCTTCATATGCGACATAGCTCACAAAGCAAATCCTGCAAAATCTGTCCTCAAAAGGCCCTGAGGCGCTACTTCCCTTTTGGACCCTGACATGCACCCATACATCATTATTTGAGCATATATTGGGTGTTGGCGTATTCAGGGGGAAATGGGTAACAAAATGTGGGTGCATTTTGTCCTGTTACCCCTTGTGAAAGTGAAAAATTTTAATTTTTCATTTTCACAGCCAAGCGTTTTCTAATTCTGTGAAACGCCCGATGGATCAGAGTGCTCACTACACACCTTGAAATATTCCTTAAAGGGGTTAAGTTTCCAGAATGGGGTCACTTTTTGGGGGTGTCCATTGTAGGGCCACCTCAGGGTGTCTTCATATGTGACATAGCTCCCAATTACCATTCCAGCTAAATCCGCTCTCCAAAAGCCATGTGGTGTCCTTCCACTCTGAAAACTGCTGTGATCCCATACTTTGGTTTTTGAGCACACATGGGGTGTTTCTGTAAACTCCAGATTCAGGGTAATAGATTTTGAGTTTTGTTTGGCTGTTAACCCTTAATGTGTTGAAGAAAAAATAGATTAAAATGTAAAATCTGCTAAAAAAAAAAAGGGAAATTTTGAAATTTCATTCCCATTTTCATTTAATTCTTGTGGGGCACATAAAGGGTTAACAAAGTTTGGAAATCTGTTTTGAATAGCTTGAGGGGTGTAGTTTCGAAAATGGGCTGATTTATGGGTGGTTTCCTATATGTAAGCCCCAGAAAGTGACTTCATAACTGAAATGGTCATGAAAAAATTGGGGTTTGGAAATGTTCTTAAAAACTTTAAGATTTGCTTCTAAACTGCTAAGCCTTCTAACGTCCTCAAAAAATGAAGTGTCATTTTCAAAATGATTCAAACATGAAGTAGACATATGGGGAATGTAAAGTAATTACTTTTTTGAAGGTATTACTATCTATTATAAAAGTAGAGAAATTGACATTTGGTAATTTTTTTAATTTTTTGGGTAAATTTGGTATTTTTTTATCAATAAAAATGGCATTTTTTTTACTCCATTTTACCACTGTCTTGAAGTACAATATGTGACAAGAAAGCAATCTCAGAATGGCCTAGATATGTAAAAGTGTTTTAAAGTTATTACCACATAAAGTGACACATGTCAGATTTGCTAAAAATGGCCTGGTCCTTAAGGTGAAAAATGGCAGGGTACTTAAGGGGTTAATTTAAAATCAAAGTTTTCCTAAACTTTGGACTGAATTCTGCTTCAGATGCTTCGCTTCACTCAACACTACTTATTTACATAAAGTTGCACCAGCTCTTAAAGATCATAATGTTCATGTATTCCTGGTAAAATAATTTAATATTACATAATGACATCAATGACACATTATACACCAAAACTAGGTCACCGATCACACACCCTGATCACACCCATACCCTCAATGTATATATAATAGCACACCAGTAATATCCCTGCATCACCAGAAGACAATACACAGTGCATCATCCAGGTATGTACCAAAGCTTGTACTCTTATCTGGAGAAAATATATTATATAATTTCACCAATATGATAGGTTTGTACTAACATCACAAAGGGGCCTCACTTTGGGGCTGGTTCATACCTCTACATGCACTTCAATACAAAGGATCCAGAGATTGGTTCTACCAACTCTTAGAGTAGAAAGCAGGATCAGGCTCCCATTGCAGATTCTTATCCGTTATTTTCTTCTATTGCCTTTCAAATGAGGAGACAAAGTCCTTCCTAAAATCTTATCACCCACTGGAAAGCAGTTTGAAGCCAACCAGAGCTGATAGCTGACTTGTCTTTTCTTGTTTCATTGTAAGGTTTGTCCCATCAGTTGGGGAATATGGATAACATGGAGAATTCTTCATTATGGGGGACTCAGCATGTCCATGTGTTACATGGATGCATATTCACTTGTATTGCTGACATGTAATACCACATTTCTCCTGAAGTGGCCACTGCAGGGAAACTGAGGCGGCCACATTGTGCTTCCCTTACAGATCACCAGAGATTAGAGAAGCTGCACCCACATCCATCAGTAGATTGTGGATGTGACTTCAATCTGAAATGAAGTTGTCATACTTTGAAAATATCCAACTGATTTACTAAAATGTGCCATCATGGTGTGTGTGTTGGGAGTGGGGAAGCAACTTAGTACAAGAACAGACAAAGTATGAATCCTATAAGTATATTTGCAGACCTCTGATAATGTTTGTTCTCTCTAATCAATTCAATTCATTATTTATAGGAAAAAAGTTAGACCTCCCAGTTAAACATGACACGAACAATCACATTGCTGCTGATATCCCTAGGTGAGTTGCACATATGATATGTTTGTATACTATTGGTTCTTACTGCAAATTACATCCCCAAGTAAAAGCATTGGTTTTTACTTTTTATTTTACTAGTATTTCATTGTCACTCGGGTCTCTGTAGATAATCAATGAACAGTTTAGATTTCAGACTCTAGCAGCTCTTTCTCTCCCTTTCAGAGCAGGAAGTCTCAGCACAAACTCAAGAACAATTTATTTGCTGAACTATATGATACCAATCAGCTACATACAACTAAACCCTTACCTCTCTATGTTTCTGAAGCTGATGAATCTTCCTCAGTACTAGCTAGGACCAGCAAGAAATACAGCAGTGTCACCAAGTAGATTGTCCTCAAAAGGTGGAACCCACAAAATCATGTCCGATTGGTGAAACTCAATACATTGTAGGAACATATAGTGACGTTCATTAGGTCATTGCCATCTGCTGTAAGAGCAATATAAACCTTCCCGTAACAGACCATAGTCTCTCAAAATTTCTTATAAAATGTTTGCATCCTTACAGGCAGTGGTACAGTCAGCGTCTGGTCCTTGGTGGGCAATGAAAGTATTCAGTAGTCTCATCTCTACTGTCTGCTCATTAGAAGACAGATACTTCCAAATTATTATTGAAGGGGAGGCAGGGACATAGCATTATGGATAATTTTCTAACTTTTAACGAGGACCCCTGTGGTGACCAGGCCCCATTGTATCTCCTACCTCAGTAGTCCCTCTCATACCCTTCATCTTGTTGGACTGCTGACAGCACTAGGTACCGGTTTCTTAGAAACTCCTCGCGTTCCATATGTTCTTTGAATTTTTCTTTACACAAACTAAGCATTTTTATTTTCATTTTGCAGGTGTGCTCCTTGCTCTGGTAACAGCACAATTAATACCTGGTAAGGATTTGTTACTATAAGTATTTGATTTTACTTTCTCCATATCGAGTCTATAGTCCCCGGGTAACAGTCCATTAGTCAAAGTGACAGCTGCTGCTCCGGCCATAAAATGGGCTCAGAATTGTTGTTTCTTCAAATTGAAACCATCATTCCCAATGAGACTTTCTATTAGTGGTGACATTGTAACATACCAATAAACCATTAACTCGCCCTCACAAAACAACAGATGGGATAAAGGCAACCAGTGTATAATACTAAACTATATTATACTATACTGAGTCGATGAAAGTGTCCAAAGAACAAGAATGAATCTTCTACAGTCTAGTTTAAAGGGTTGTCCATGTTCAGAGCTGAGCCCGGACATAACCCCTTCTTCCCTCATTCAGCATGAATGAGTTGAGCATCGGAGCATTTCACGCTCCAATGTTTCCCCTTGTCCTGCCGTGCATAGCGCAGGGCAAGGGCTTTTTCTTTTCCTCCGGTGAGGTATCGGGTCTCACTATGGGTATCCTAGGCAGAGACTTCCACCTAGCAGTGAGCCCGGTGACGTCACCAGCACTAACGGCCGGTCTTTACTGCTTCCCTAGCACATGCAGGTGAATTACATCACTAGGTATGGATAGTTGGTTTGGTCTTACCTTTTATATAAGAAACATCTTCCCTCGTAAAGATCTTTAATAAAAGAAGAACTTTCTGCTAAAGGATGTGACTCCATCAACTATCTGTACCTAGTGGTCTCACACCTCTGGTGTCTCGGAGCAATGCTATCAGCCGAGGCCTCACACTATACCTGGATTCCTTGGTTTATATATCTAGACTGGCATTTCAGCACACACCTGGTTTGCCAGATAAAGGAATGCAATGGGACGATCCTTGCTCTTTTGACACTTCCATAGCAATTCAAATTATTATTTTTGATTACCTAAAGGGGTTTTCCAATCCCACCTAATTTTCACCAGGGTCGGGAGAGTGTGTAAATGAAAGTAAATGAGCCACAGACGGTGTCCCTAAGCTGCATATCAACAGCCAAGGGTCCGACTGATACTATAAAACAAAGGCTGCTTTTAGAAACAGCGCCCCCTCCTGTCCATGGAATAGAGCTGATACTACAAACATCCTCTGGAAAGGCGTGGCACTACACTTTTGGAAGAAAGCAGCCATGTTTTCCTAATCCCAGACATTCTTTTAACTTGTTCTTAATTCTTCTTTTGCAGACTGTACAGATGGCAAAGTATATACTGATTGTGGGAGCGACTGTCCACCAACCTGCGATAACCCGAATCTTACATGCAATAAAATGTGTGTTTCAGGTTGTTTCTGCCCAAAGGGCACTGTAGAAAATATCTGGGGTGAATGTGTGGAAAAGGATAAGTGCAGACTCTGCAGCGGGAACACAACATATTCCATTTGTGCCAATAACTGCCCTGGTGTTGTATCTCCCCCAAATTGCCTTAGAATAGAATGTAGGCTAGGCTGTGCATGTAAACCCAACTACGCGCTCCTACCTAACAGCAAGAGATGTGTCCTTCCACGGGATCTCCCCAAAGTTGGCTTAAACAAGTAAACCATCCCATGTGTGTCTTATTAGCAATCCTCAAAAATTAAAGTTTGAGATGTGTCTGATGAAAATAAAATGATTGCTGACATTGTTTTTATCTATTTTCATTGATTCATTAAAAAGCGATCTGGGATCTTTGACACTGACCAATCTCTGACCAATCAGATCACAATCAGTCTATATTGCTGTGGAATTGATCTACTGATCTGATTGTGATGTGTCTCATTTGCAATAAAGTCTTTGTGACTTAAAGGGAGTCTGTCAGCAGTTTTCTTTTTATAAAACTGCTGACAGACACACAGTAGCTAGGGGTTGAAGAAAGCTGGCGATACATACCTTTACCCTGTGTGTTATTGCATGTAAACTTAAAATCCTCCAGAAGAGCCAGTCACATTGACTTTTAAGACATTGTAAAGGTGCCAAGATGATTACAGTCATAATTCAATGGATAGGTCATTGGATTGGGGAACCTGCTCATTGTCAGGACCAGATTAAAGTTAGTGGCGGTCCCCATCCTACCACCATGACCTGGATTTCAGTAAATCCCTCATGAATGATACATGTAGGAAAACTGAGCATGGATATGCATGGGCCAATATATAAAGGTCTAGGGGAGCTATAAACATGGCCAAGCCAGTGATTCTCGCTCATCTGCATGGCCACCTCTGTCTGATATTCCAGTGTAAGTTCTGGTATCGATAGGATTTACTACAGACAAAATACATGTGATGGACCAATCTACAGATTATAGCAGGACCTGGATGGACCACGATATGCATCATAGAGTAAAAATACTTATGTTCCTCAGTAGATCCATATATGGAGGGTCAAAATCTTATCCTGAACAGAAGATTGGGTGCAGTAGACTGAATTGTACGAAAATAGGATCGCGCTGCAGATAATCCTGAAGTCCTCTTTCACAACCTTTCGGTTTTACATGCATTTTACAAGTACTCAAAAATTCCTCCCTTTATCCAAACCTATAAAAACCAAGGGGTCGTAGACTAGTGAAGCACATTCACATATATGTCCCGTAAAGAGGTTTATTGTACTCACAAAGTTACACTTGTAATCAGCATATCAGAATATAATATCTCCACGCTGCCCAACCCGGGTTTCACTGCTTGAGCTTCGTCAGGGGCGTCTACTTAGGACTAGAGATGAGCGAACTTCTGTTTTAAGTTCGGCGTCTAAAGTTCGGCTTCCGGTTAGCGGAGGATCCCGATATGGATTCCGAATTCCGTTGTGGTCCGTGCTAGCGGAATCAATAATGGCCATTATTGATTCCGCTACCACGGACCACAACGGAATTCGGAATCCATATCGGGATCCTCCGCTAACCGGAAGCCAAACTTTAGACGCCGAACTTAAAACAGAAGTTCGCTCATCTCTACTTAGGACTAAGTACCATAAACCTCTTTACTGGACATATATGTGAATGTGCTTCACTATTCTACGACCCCTTGGTTTTTATAGGTTTGGATGAGGGGAGGAATTTTATGAGGACTTGTAAAACGCATGTAAAACCACACGTGGATAGAGGACTTCAGGATTATCTGCAGCGCGATCCTATTTACATACAATTTGGATTTAAAGTGAACTTGACCCACATCACTATACTAGGATCTGCAGCGTGAAAAGTCCAGGCAACGTATCGGAGACCTTTTTTTCCCCTTTTTTCTTTCTGCAGTAGACTGAAGACTGTTTGATATAACCATATTGAGCTTTATGGAGATAGAGTCAGTATAATGCAATGTATAACTATTGGAGCTGCACATGGCATTATATCCTCCAGGAGCTCACAAAGCAAAATAAGGTTTACCGACTGAGATATCCAAAACATGTACTATGGCTTGTTTGCTAATTCTCATTTTGTCTGTATACAGGAGCTCTGTATTCCTGATGAATGATGTACTTTTGGCTGCCTCCACTAGGGGGAGCTAACTGCATTTGGATGTATACAACTAGCATTGAACTCATCGGCGGCTGTATATATATGAATGCTGGCATTTCCCCCTAGTGGTGAATGCAGATATCTGCAGTCACAATGTCTCAGCAAGCAAAGGAGCAGTTTATTGATGGGAACTTCATGGCCATGGGATCCAGAGCAGTTTTGTGCTCTACTTCTATTCTCTCTGCCTTAGCAACACCATAGAGCTATAGGGTTTGGTTCCTCAGTTAGGTTCGACATGTCTGCTGCAGTTGCTAAAGGCTTCAAGCAGAATTTGAAAACCTCAGAATCTTAGGGATACAATTGTTGAGAACGGTTCCAGAGTCACAGGAGCGGTCATACTTCCCTGTGGCTCCGATGCAGAGTGTTTACAGAAGCAAGCTGCATACAGTAGAGCATGGGTAGGCAACCTCCGGCTCTCCGGGTGTTGTGAAACTACAATTCCCAGGGGACATCCTAAAACATTTAATGTGAAAATGGCTTAATGTACCAGATCTCAGCTTCCCAAACCTATCCTGGAAGTTTGATGGATTTTGGCTACCCATAAGGCAAATAAGTGACATTATGCTTGTTTTTTGGGGAGCTTAACCTCTTACGGACACAGGGTGTACAGGTACGCCCTGTGTATTTCTGATCAGTGTCGCATGGCGGGCGGTGATCAGAACGGGGTGCTTGCTGAAATCATTCAGCAGGCACCCTGTGACAATGCTGAGGGGTGTCCTGTGACCCCCCCGTATCGGCTATCGCTAAAAAACGCAGGTCAATTCAGATTAATATACACCACCAATCACCCTCCGTAGATCCTGTGAGGTGGCGGTGACGCCACCTCTCAGGATCGCCTGTGATTGGCTGGACAGACTGGTGGACGGAGCGCCGCTCTCCCCGCCCACAGACTTCCGTGTGAGCGAGGAGAGAGGAGTCCCGTGTCGGTCCCTCTGCCTTCCACGCGATCTGCCGCCATCCGTGGCCCCTGAGCCACCATAAAGTGCCATCTGGCACATAAACATTTAGGGAGAGCTTTAGGTTAGGCAGGGAGAGCACCCAGATCTGAGGTTGTCTGAGGTCCACAGGACCCCAGGGGTGCTGCAGCTTGCCACCCCCCCACACATTTTTTTGGGCGCAAGAGCTTTTTTTTTGTGGGTGCGCTGACTGTGGCCGGCACTCTTAGCCGTAAAAGAGCGTCTGGCCACTGTTTAGCACATCGCCCACCCCACCGCAGGGTATACGTAAAAACACACCGTCCCCCCACACATACACACACTAAATAAAGTTTTACACACACACTCCCCTTTAGCGTTAGAAGATGGCCCGCCGGATATTCTCGGCCGAGGAGGCATATGCTTAGTTGCTCTCCGACTCCGAGAGCCCCAGTGAGGACGAGAATGACCCCATTTTCCTGTTGTCATCCTCGTTCTCCTCATCATCTAGTGATGATGATGAGCCCTCAAGGCGGCGGAGCCAGGAGCCCCCCATGCCAGGGACCCTGTGGCCCACAGTAGTATGAGCAGCCCTGGGGCTCGTACTAGTTCTCCGGCCCACCAGACATTTCAGCAAAATTCTCTGTCTAAAATACCAATGGCGCTCCTTCTCTTCTGAGCCGTGTAGTTCACCCGCAGATCACTCTACATCCACATATGAGGTATTTTCTGACTCAGAAAAAATTGGGCTACGAATTTTGTGGTGCTTTTTCTCCTTTTAAGACTTGTAAAAATGAAATAAAAGGGGCTACAAGAACATGTTAGTGTAAAAAAAGGAGATTTTGAATTTTCTCCTCCACTTTGCAGCTATTCCTGTGAAACACTTAAAGGGTTAACAAACTTTCTGAATGTCATTTTGAATACTGTGAGGGGTGAAGTTTTCATAACGGGGTCATTTATAGGGGTTTTCTAACATAAAGTAGACATATTGAATATGCTAATCAATATATAATTTATTTGGCATGTCCATTTTTCTTACAAGCAGAGAGTTTCAAAGTTAGAAAAATGCTAAATTTTCCAATGTGTCGGCGAAAATTTACCACTAACATAAAGACGAATATGTCACGAAAAAAAACTATCTCGGAATCAGTATGATAGGTAAAAGCATCCCAGAGTTATTAATGCATAAAGTGACACTGGTCAGATTTGCAAAAAATTGCCTGGTCCTTAAGGTGAAAATGTGTAGGGGCTTAGGTTCAAGGTAACTCTTTACCAAATTTGAGCGTAGCCTGTCCGCTCTACGAGCAGTAATGGAAGGATACATAGGCACAAATTTCTCTAAGACTGAGTCCGTTTGAAGAACATGCCAATGTCTGGCCAAAATGTCTTTCATCTCTTACCATCGGGAGTGATAAGTGGTCACGTACCTGATTTTTGTATCCGTAGCTTTATATTTCTTCACCTGTAGTAAATAAGATTGTTTCTGTGATTTCGCTCTATAATACGCCCTCTTAATAGATCTTCGACTATATCCTCTTGTTAGGAATCGATTCATCAAATCAGTTGCCTGTTTTTCAAACGTGCTATCATCTGAACAGATCCTCCGTGTACGCAGGAACTGTCCTGTGGGGATGGCCTTTATGGTATTTCTAGGGTACAAGTTCCCAGGAGGACAAAGAGGAAGTGAAGTGGTGGCCATTTTGGAAAAGGGAAAATGCAGTTCTATTGCCCTGGATCCTCAGAAGCAAACTCCAGAGGTCTGAGTGAGTATTTCAGGGGAAAATAACCTTGCTAAAGACTGTATGGGACTATTATCTGCCTGACAGTGCCTTATATCCTCCAAAATTGCGCAGTTGCAGTGACTCTTAAAGGAGCCATGCACCAATTCTGCTGTCGTTGCCCTTAGCAACGCGCGTTTAAATTGCAATCTAGCCTACATTGACCCCTCTAGTCTGGTACAGGATATCAAAAGCCATGTCTAGACAGCGAAGATAGCGCCCACTTGGACTGCAGTGATCTCCCAGCGGCAGCTGCAGCCGCCTGCGTCATGCCTCTTACTATACCATACTACAAACCAAATTCCAAAAAAGTTGGGACACTATACAAATCGTGAATAAAAACTGAATGCAATGATGTGGAGGTGCCAACTTATAATATTTTATTCAGAATAGAACATAAATCACGGAACAAAAGTTTAAAATGAGAAAATTTACCATTTTAAGGGAAAAATATGTTGAATCAGAATTTCATGGTGTCAACAAATCCCCAAAAAGTTGGGACAAGGCCATTTTCACCACTGTGTGGCATCTCCCCTTCTTCTTACAACACTCAACAGACGTCTGGGGACCGAGGAGACCAGTTTCTCAAGTTTAGAAATAGGAATGCTCTCCCATTCTTGTCTAATACAGGCCTCTAACTGTTCAATCGTCTTGGGCCTTCTTTGTTGCACCTTCCTCTTTATGATGCGCCAAATGTTCTCTATAGGTGAAAGATCTGGACTGCAGACTGGCCATTTCAGTACCCGGATCCTTCTCCTACGCAGCCATGATGTTGTGATTGATGCAGAATGTGGTCTGGCATTATCTTGTTGAAAAATGCAGGGTCTTCCCTGAAAGAGATGATGTCTTCTGGATGGGAGCATATGTTGTTCTAGAACCTGAATATATTTTTCTGCATTGATGGTGCCTTTCCAGACATGCAAGCTGCCCATGCCACACGCACTCATGCAACCGTATACCATCAGAGATGCAGGCTTCTGAACTGAGCGTTGATAACAACTTGGGTTGTCCTTGTCCTCTTTGGTCCGGGTGACATGGCGTCCCAGATTTCCAAAAAGAACTTCGAATTGTGACTCGTCTGACCACAGAACAGTCTTCCATTTTGCCACACTCCATTTTAAATGATCCCTGGCCCAGTGAAAACGCCTGAGCTTGTGGCTCTTGCTTAGAAATGGCTTCTTCTTTGCACTGTAGAGTTTCAGCTGGCAACGGCGGATGGCACGGTGGATTGTGTTCACTGACAATGGTTTCTGGAAGTATTCCTGAGCCCATTCTGTGATTTCCTTTACAGTAGCATTCCTGTTTGTGGTGCAGTGTCATTTAAGGGCCCGGAGATCACGGGCATCCAGTATGGTTTTACGGCCTTGACCCTTACGCACAGAGATTGTTCCAGATTCTCTGAATCTTCGGATGATGTTATGCACAGTTGATGATGATAGATGCAAAGTCTTTGCAATTTTTCGCTGGGTAACACCTTTCTGATATTGCTCCACTATCTTTCTGCGCAACATTGTGGGAATTGGTGATCCTCTACCCATCTTGGCTTCTGAGAGACACTGCCACTCTGAGAAGCTCTTTTTATACCCAATCATGTTGCCAATTGACCTAATTAGTGTTATTTGGTCTTCCAGCTCTTCGTTATGCTCAAATTTACTTTTTCCAGCCTCTTATTGCTACTTGTCCCAACTTTTTGAGGAATTGTTGACACCGTGAAATTTTGAATCAACGTATTTTTAAAATGATACATTTACTCGGATTAAACATTTGATCTGTCATCTACGTTCTATTACAAATAAAATATTGACATTTGCCATCTCCACATCATTGCATTCAGTTTTTATTCACAATTTGTTTAGTGTCCCAACTTTTTTGGAATCCGGTTTGTACTTTGGAGCACCTTGGCTCCCACGTTATTCAGGAGAACCCCATTCACTCAGGGAATTCCATGATAAAACGTTGGCTACTTTTAAGCTATATTCAGTATCTCAGGACCAGAAAGAGAAAATCCTGATTGGCCAGTTACAGGGAACTGCTCTCCGGGAGGTTAAGTCCTTGCTTCTCCACACATACTTGAAGTCAAGGAGGCAGCGGCCTCCTTGCTTCAAGTCATGGTAACCACGCCCCCTTCCCAGCCCCTTCGCTGTGACTGACAGCGCTTATGCAGAGAGTTCGGCAAAGCCAGACGAACTGCCGGTTGTCAGTCAGATCGAAAGGGCAGGGAAGGGGGGCGTGGTTGCTGTGACTTGAAGCAAGGAGGCCGCTGCCTCCTTGACTTCAAGCATGTGGGCAGAAGCGCGCCGGACAGGGGATAAAACAACGTTTTCAGTACTTTTGCTGAATCTGACTTCAGGAAGAAAGGCATCATCAGAAACAAACTGCTGGCTACACGCATGTACTGCTGGCGGCTTGGGATGGTTTTGGGAGGTGACAGGTTTCCTTTAAGATGCACTTCTTTGGGAAACGACAGCAGTTGGAGAAGACTTTAAGATACTTTGCCCTGTCCCTGCAGGAAGCCCTGCGGGCAGTTATCCACACAGATTCCCGTGAAGCTGAGGGACAAGAGCAGACCCTCAGAGAGCAGTTTATTGAAGGTGTCCTCAACGAATCCCTCAAACGTCAGCTGAAGATGTTGTCAGCTCAGCACCCAGATACCCCTTTTTTGGATTTTAAGGAGCTTGCTATCGGCATCTTAGGGGAAAGTCCTAATTCTGAATCTCCTGAAGACAGGAAGGCATGGCCTGTCCTACAACCTGCTGCACACAGCCAGATAGAGGAGTGTGGGGCTCAGGCGCCCGTCCTAGATGCTGTCGCAGCCCTGAAAGCTCTAGTCTCCCTAATAGCTCAGAATATGGAGAGGATGAGGAAGGAGCTAGAGTGACTGAAACAGGAGCCCAAGGCTGAGAAAGGGACTACTAAACCGAGAAATTGTCCTACATCTGGTCCACGAGAAGATCGACGGTAACCGACTGGTAGGTTGTCAGACCCTGGAAATTAAGATGCCAGAAAGCGTGTATGCTGACATTGTCAGAGGTCTGGACACACTGAAAGGGACTGCTGGCAGTTAAACGGGTACCCCTGAGGCCAAGGAACGCCCTTCAGGAGGAAGAATATTAGGTCCCGAAGATACGGCTTTCATGCCTTGATACGTGAGCGCCTGCCCTGTGGTTGAAGTTACCATCAATGGAGTAATGTTTTCTGCTTTGATAGATATGGGATCTCAAGTGACTACCATCCGTCAATCCGCATTTGAAAGATGCCGGAACGGAACCCAGCTAACGCAACCCCCCAAATCCTGGCTCCACATCATAGCTACCAATGGCCAACCAGTGCCTATATTGGGCTATTGGGAACCTACCCTATAGATCGAAGTTAGCGAACTTCTACACCAAGGGGTAGTCGTGATTCAGGTTCCGGAAAATGACAATTGCCCTGTGGTCCTAGGGATGAATGTACTCAGCATCTGTTACACTGACGTGCTGGAAGCCTTAAGGAAAAGCCTACTGACTGAACCCTGTGTGACTCATTGCGTCATAAACCAGACTATACAGGTGCCCAACAAAAATTCAGCAATTGACAGGGTGAAATCTGCTCTGTCCGCATCAAGGATGTTCAGCCTATTTGACTCTAACCTGGAGCAGAGACCCTGATATGGTGCCGGGCTTGCATTGGTGTCCGAGGTCAGGATTACCCGGCCCTCTGCAGCTACAAGATCATCCCCTTGTCCTAGTTGCTAGGAGCTTGGTCACTGTGTCACATGGAAATGTACCCATACGCTTGGTCAATCTAAGTGATGAAGTCATAGAATCAAAAAAGTACTATCCAGTGGTGAGTCTGTATCATGTCCATCTGCAAGATTTCCTAGATCCCCATACTGCTCCTGCGCAACAATCTGTCATGCCCTGCTCTGACTATGTGCGGAGGTCGGCCAGAATAGCAGCACGTGTTTAGTTTTTGTTTTGTTTTGGAGTCGTGCTGGACCCGCCTCCCATCAGGTGCACAGGGTGGGGTCATTGGTTTAAATATCACTCTAGTCCAGTGTTCTGAGCGGGTTATAGAAATCATTCTGGCATGGGAGCAAGGAAGGAAGGTTTTCTAATCCAGCTCAGAAAAGATAAGTGTGGTTTCAGTTTTTGTTGATTGCTGTCTAGGCTGTGTTTGTGTCATCTTTCCCATCCAGGTTCTGTGCGAGCAGGCTGCTCCTTTTCCCCTTTTCACCATCTCAGGGAATTTAGGGTGTTTTAGCCCAGGCACGAGGACACTTCATTCCTACCTTCAAGGTCTGAATGTGGGCTTAGCAGTGCAGGGAGAGAGGTCAGGGTTTAGCTAAGAGGTGACCCTTCCCCTGCTTCTCGCCTAGAGCCTGGTTGTTGGTTTATCTGTGTGTCTGAGTTCCCCGTCCGCCGTAACACAATCTCTACAAACGGTGGATGCAGCCAAATACCTGCCTGAGCAACCCTGGTGGGCCAAACTACATATTGGAGATGCTACTACCTCTGAAAAACAGATCAAAGGTGTGTTGGACTTAGCCAAGAAACACCACCAAGTCTTCAGCAAACACCCCATGGACTATGGTCAAACCACCCTAATAAAGCACACTATTCCAACAGGCACTCAACCTCCAATCACAGAAAGATATAGGCCAGTGCATCCAACCCTATTCCAGCAGTTGAAGAAAATGGTTCACGATATGAAGACAGCTAATGTCATCCAGGATAGTCACAGACCCTGGGCTGCCCCTCTGGTTCTGGTAAAAAGAAGGATGGTACCATCGGTTTCTGTGTGGATTACTGCAAGATCAACATTACACACAAAGATGCGTAACCCCTGCCATGAATTGAGAAGTCTCTAGAAGCTCTGGGATCTGCTCCTTATTTCTTAACCCTGGATATAACCACTGGCTATTGGCAAGTCCCCATGACACCAGAAGATAAAGAGAAAACAGCTTTTAGTACCCCAATGTAGGGATGAGCGAACCCGAACTGTATAGTTTGGGTTCGTACCGAATTTTGGGGTGTCCGTGACACGGACCCGAACCCGAACATTTTCGTAAAAGTCAGTGTTCGGGTTCGGTGTTCGGCGCTTTCTTGGCGCTTTTTGAAAGGCTGCAAAGCAGCCAATCAACAAGCGTCATACTACTTCCCCCAAGAGGCCATCACAGCCTTGCCTACTATTGGCATGGCTGTGATTGGCCAGTGCAGCATGTGACCCAGCCTCTATATAAGCTTGGGTCACGTTGCGCTGCACGTCACTCTGCTGATTGAAGCATAGGGAGAGGTTGCAGCTGCGACGTTAGGGCGAGATTAGGCAGTGATTAACTCCTCCAAAAGACTTCATTCTGTGATCGATCTGCTGCTGTGGATCATTGAAGTGCTAGTATTGACTTGCTCACTTTTTTGAGGCTGCCCAGAGCGTTTTTAGATCACTTTTTTTCTGGGGTGATCGGCGGCCATTTTGTGACTTGTGGTGCGCCAGCACCAGCTATCACCAAGTGTATTTAACCATCAATAGTGTGGTTATTTTGTGCTATATCCTACATCAGCTGCAGGCTGAGCCTGTGTCACCGAAGTGCATTTAACCATCAACAGTCTGATTATTTTTTGGCCATATACTACATCTGGTGCAGGCTGAGCCTGTGTCACCCAAGTGCATTTAACCATCAACAGTGTGGTTATTTTTTGGCCATATACTACATCAGGGGCAAGTTGAGCCTGTCACCCAGCGCCTAAAAAATAGACCTGACATTTCTATTCAACCAAATCTGTACTGTTTTAGCTGGTCAAGTTATTTGTAGTGACCGTAAAAGCACATTTTTTGTTCTGCGTTGAAAAACGATTCCCAAATTTGCCATTCTCAAAATAACTAGTTTCTGGTATATGAGGCCTACTTGAAATCTATCCCAAAAAGGATATCTTACATTGAAGGTACTGATAGTGTCATTCAGAAAAACCTAAGACACACGCTACCGTGCAGATAGAAGTCTGATTCTGAGATTAAACCTTAACCTGTCACACAGTGCAAAAAAAAACAGGTCTCACATTTCTATTCAAGCAAATCTGTAATGTTTTAGCTAGTCAAGTTATTTGTAGCGACCGTAAAAGCCCTTTTTCTTTCTGGGTTGAAAAACTATTCCCAAATTTGCCATTCTCAAAATAACTCGTTTCTGGTATTTGAGGCCTACTTGAAATCTATCCCAAAAAGGATATCTTACATTGAAGGTACTGATAGTGTCATTCAGAAAAACCTAAGACACACGCTACCGTGCAGATAGAAGTCTGATTCTGAGATTAAACCTTAACCTGTCACACAGTGCAAAAAAAAACAGGTCTCACATTTCTATTCAAGCAAATCTGTACTGTTTTAGCTGGTCAAGTTATTTGTAGTGACCGTAAAAGCACACTTTTTTTTCTGGGTTGAAAAACTATTCCCAAATTTGCCATTCTCAAAATAACTAGTTTCTGGTATTTGAGGCCTACTTGAAATCTATCCCAAAAAGGATATCTTACATTGAAGGTACTGATAGTGTCATTCAGAAAAACCTAAGACACACGCTACCGTGCAGATAGAAGTCTGATTCTGAGATTAAACCTTAACCTGTCACACAGTGCAAAAAAAAACAGGTCTCACATTTCTATTCAAGCAAATCTGTACTGTTTTAGCTGGTCAAGTTATTTGTAGCGACCGTAAAAGCACACTTTTTTTTCTGCGTTGAAAAACTATTCCCAAATTTGCCATTCTCAAAATAACTAGTTTCTGGTATTTGAGGCCTACTTGAAATCTATCCCAAAAAGGATATCTTACATTGAAGGTACTGATAGTGTCATTCAGAAAAACCTAAGACACACGCTACCGTGCAGATAGAAGTCTGATTCTGAGATTAAACCTTAACCTGTCACACAGTGCAAAAAAAAACAGGTCTCACAATTCTATTCAAGCAAATTTGTACTGTTTTAGCTGGTCAAGTTATTTGTAGTGACCGTAAAAGCACACTTTTTTTTCTGGGTTGAAAAACTATTCCCAAATTTGCCATTCTCAAAATAACTAGTTTCTGGTATTTGAGGCCTACTTGAAATCTATCCCAAAAAGGATATCTTACATTGATGGTACTGATAGTGTCATTCAGAAAAACCTAAGACACACGCTACCGTGCAGATAGAAGTCTGATTCTGTGATTAAACCTTAACCTGTCACACAGTGCAAAAAAAAAACAGGTCTCACATTTCTATTCAAGCAAATCTGTACTGTTTTAGCTGGTCAAGTTATTTGTAGTGACTGTAAAAGCACATTTTTTTTTCTGGGTTGTAAAACTATTCCCAAATTTGCCATTCTCAAAATTGTGGTGAACGGGAACAATGAGGAAAACATCTAATAAGGGACGCGGACGCGGACGTGGACATGGTCGTGGTGGTGTTAGTGGACCCTCTGGTGCTGGGAGAGGACGTGGCCGTTCTGCCACAGCCACACGTCCTAGTGTACCAACTACCTCAGGTCCCAGTAGCCGCCAGAATTTACAGGGATATTTGGTGTGGCCCAATGCCGTTCTAAGGATGGTAAGGCCTGAGCAGGTACAGGCATTAGTCAATTGGGTGGCCGACAGTGCATCCAGCACATTCACATTATCTCCCACCCAGTCTTCTGCAGAAAGCGCACAGATGGCGCATGAAAACCAAGCCCATCAGTCTGTCACATCACCCCCATGCATATCAGGGAAACTGTCTGAGCCTCAAGTTATGCAGCAGTCTTTTATGCTGTTTGAAGACTCTGCTGCCAGGGTTTCCCAAGGGCATCCACCTAGCTCTTCACCAGGGGTGGAAGAGATAGAATGCACTAACGCACAACCACTTATGTTTCCTGATGATGAGGACATGGGAATACCACCTCAGCACGTCTCTGATGATGACGAAACACAGGTGCCAACTGCTGCGTCTTTCTGCAGTGTGCAGACTGAACAGGAGGTCAGGGGTCAAGACTGGGTGGAAGATGATGTAGGCGACGATGAGGTCCTAGACCCCACATGGAATAAAGGTCGTGCCACTGACTTTCAGAGTTCAGAGGAAGAGGCAGTGGTGAGACCGAGCCAACAGCGTAGCAAAAGAGGGAGCAGTGGGCAAAATCAGAACACCCGCCGCCAAGAGACTCCGCCTGCTACTGACCGCCGCCATCTGGGACCGAGCACCCCAAAGGCAGCTTCAAGGAGTTCCCTGGCATGGCACTTCTTCAAACAATGTGCTGACGACCAGACCCGAGTGGTTTGCACGCTGTGCCATCAGAGCCTGAAGCGAGGCATTAACGTTCTGAACCTTAGCACAACCTGCATGACCAGGCACCTGCATGCAAAGCATGAACTGCAGTGGAGTAAACACCTTAAAAACAAGGAAGTCACTCAGGCTCCCCCTGCTGCCTCTTCTGCTGCTGCCGCCTCGGCCTCTTCTGCTGCTGCCGCCGCCTCGGCCTCTTCTGCTGCTGCTGCCGCCGCCTCGGCCTCTTCCTCTGCCTCTGGAGGAACGTTGGCACCTGCCGCCCAGCAAACATGGGATGTACCACCAACACCACCACCTGCGTCACCAAGCATCTCAACCATGTCACACGGCAGCGTTCAGCTCTCCATCTCACAAACATTTGAGAGAAAGCGTAAATTCCCACCTAGCCACCCTCGATCCCTGGCCCTGAATGCCAGCATTTCTAAACTACTGGCCTATGAAATGCTGTCATTTAGGCTGGTGGACACACAAAGCTTCAAACAGCTCATGTCACTTGCTGTCCCACAGTATGTTGTTCCCAGCCGCCACTACTTCTCCAAGAGAGCCGTGCCTTCCCTGCACAAACAAGTGTCCGATAAAATCAAGTGTGCACTGCGCAACGCAGTCTGTGGCAAGGTCCACCTAACCACAGATACGTGGACCAGTAAGCATGGCCAGGGACGCTATATCTCCCTAACTGCACACTGGGTAAATGTAGTGGCGGCTGGGCCCCAGGCGGAGAGCTGTTTGGCGCACGTCCTTCCGCCGCCAAGGATCGCAGGGCAACATTCTTTGCCTCCTGTCTCCTCCTCCTCCTACTCAGCTTCCTCCTCCTCTTCTTCCACCTGCTCATCCAGTCAGCCACACACCTTCACCACCAACTTCAGCACAGCACGGGGTAAACGTCAGCAGGCCATTCTGAAACTCATATGTTTGGGGGACAGGCCCCACACCGCACAGGAGTTGTGGCGGGGTATAGAACAACAGACCGACGAGTGGTTGCTGCCGGTGAGCCTCAAGCCCGGCCTGGTGGTGTGCGATAATGGGCGAAATCTCGTTGCAGCTCTGGGACTAGCCGGTTTGACGCACATCCCTTGCCTGGCGCATGTGCTGAATTTGGTGGTGCAGAAGTTCATTCGCAACTACCCCGACATGTCAGAGCTGCTGCATAAAGTGCGGGCCATCTGTTCGCGCTTCCGGCGTTCACACCCTGCCGCTGCTCGCCTGTCTGCGCTACAGCATAAATTCCGCCTTCCCGCTCACCGCCTCATATGCGACGTACCCACCAGGTGGAACTCCACCTTGCATATGCTGGACAGACTGTGCGAGCAGCAGCAGGCCATAGTGGAGTTTCAGCTGCAGCACGCACGGGTCAGTCGCACTGCGGATCAGACCCACTTCACCACCAATGACTGGGCCTCCATGCGAGACCTGTGTGCCCTGTTGCGCTGTTTCGCGTACTCCACCAACATGGCCAGTGGCGATGACGCCGTTATCAGCGTTACAATACCACTTCTATGTCTCCTTGAGAAAACACTTAGGGCGATGATGGAAGAGGAGGTGGCCCAGGAGGAAGAGGAGGAAGAGGGGTCATTTTTAGCACTTTCAGGCCAGTCTCTTCAAAGTGACTCAGAGGGAGGTTTTTTGCAACACCAGAGGCCAGGTACAAATGTGGCCAGACAGGGCCCACTACTGGAGGACGAGGAGGACGAGGATGAGGAGGAGGTGGAGGAGGATGAGGATAAAGCATGTTCACAGCGGGGTGGCACCCAAAGCAGCTCGGGCCCATCACTGGTGCGTGGCTGGGGGGAAACACAGGACGATGACGATACGCCTCCCAGAGAGGACAGCTTCTCCTTACCTCTGGGCAGCCTGGCACACATGAGCGACTACATGTTGCAGTGCCTGCGCAACGACAGCAGAGTTGCCCACATTTTAACGTGTGCGGACTACTGGGTTGCCACCCTGCTGGATCCCCGGTACAAAGACAATGTGCCCACCTTACTTCCTACACTGGAGCGTGATAGGAAGATGCGCGAGTACAAGCGCACGTTGGTAGATGCGCTACTGAGAGCATTCCCAAATGTCACAGGGGAACCAGTGGAAGCCCAAGGCGAAGGCAGAGGAGGAGCAAGAGGTCGCCAACGCAGCTGTGTCATGGCCAGCTCCTCTGAGGGCAGGGTTAGCATGGCAGAGATGTGGAAAAGTTTTGTCACCACGCCACAGCTAACTGCACCACCACCTGATACGGAACGTGTTAGCAGGAGGCAACATTTCACTAACATGGTGGAACAGTACCTGTGCACACCCCTCCACGTACTGACTGATGGTTCGGCCCCATTCAACTTCTGGGTCTCCAAATTGTCCACGTGGCCAGAGCTAGCCTTTTATGCCTTGGAGGTGCTGGCCTGCCCGGCGGCCAGCGTTTTGTCTGAACGTGTATTCAGCACGGCAGGGGGCGTCATTACAGACAAACGCAGCCGCCTGTCTACAGCCAATGTGGACAAGCTGACGTTCATAAAAATGAACCAGGCATGGATCCCACAGGACCTGTCCATCCCTTGTGCAGATTAGATATTAACTACCTCCCCTTAACAAGATATTATTCTACTCCATGGCACTTCCTCATTCAATACTATTTTTATTTTCATTTTACCATTATATTGCGGGGCAACCCAAAGTTGAATGAACCTCTCCTCTGTCTGGGTGCCGGGGCCTAAATGTGTGACAGTGGCCTGTTCCAGTGGTGGGTGACGTGAAGCCCGATTCTCTGCTATGACATGAAGACTTATTCTGTGCTGACATAAGGCCAGATTCTCTGTTACGGGACCTCTCTCCTCTGCCTGGGTGCCTGGGCCTAAATGTGTAACAGTGGCCTGTTCCAGTGGTGGGTGACGTGAAGCCTGATTCTCTGCTATGACATGAAGACTGATTCTGCGCTGACATAAGGCCAGATTCTCTGTTACGGGACCTCTCTCCTCTGCCTGGGTGCCTGGGCCTAAATGTGTGACAGTGGCCTGTTCCAGTGGTGGGTGACGTGATGCCTGATTCTCTGCTATGACATGAAGACTTATTCTGTGCTGACATGAAGCCAGATTCTCTGTTACGCGACCTCTCTCCTCTGCCTGGATGCCTGGGCCTAAATATGTGACAGTGGCCTGTTCCAGTGGTGGGTGACGTGAAGCCTGATTCTCTGCTATGACATGAAGACTGATTCTGCGCTGACATAAGGCCAGATTCTCTGTTACGGGACCTCTCTCCTCTGCCTGGGTGCCTGGGCCTAAATGTGTGACAGTGGCCTGTTCCAGTGGTGGGTGACGTGATGCCTGATTCTCTGCTATGACATGAAGACTGATTCTGCGCTGACATAAGACCAGATTCTCTGTTACGGGACCTCTCTCCTCTGCCTGGGTGCCTGGGCCTAAATGTGTGACAGTGGCCTGTTCCAGTGGTGGGTGACGTGAAGCCTGATTCTCTGCTATGACATGAATACAGATTCTGTGCTGACATAAGGCCAGATTCTCTGTTACAGGACCTCTCTCCTCTGTCTGGGTGCCGGGGCCTAAATATGTGACAGTGGCCTGTTCCAGTGGTGGGTGACGTGAAGCCTGATTCTCTGCTATGACATGAAGACTGATTCTGCGCTGACATAAGGCCAGATTCTCTGTTACGGGACCTCTCTCCTCTGCCTGGGTGCCTGGGCCTAAATGTGTGACAGTGGCCTGTTCCAGTGGTGGGTGACGTGATGCCTGATTCTCTGCTATGACATGAATACAGATCCTGTGCTGACATAAGGCCAGATTCTCTGTTACAGGACCTCTCTCCTCTGTCTGGGTGCCGGGGCCTGGGCCTAAATGTGTGACAGTGGCCTGTTCCAGTGGTGGGTGACGTGAAGCCTGATTCTCTGCTATGACATGAAGACTGATTCTGCGCTGACATAAGGCCAGATTCTCTGTTACGGGACCTCTCTCCTCTGCCTGGGTGCCTGGGCCTAAATGTGTGACAGTGGCCTGTTCCAGTGGTGGGTGACGTGATGCCTGATTCTCTGCTATGACATGAAGACAGATTCTGTGCTGACATAAGGCCAGATTCTCTGTTACAGGACCTCTCTCCTCTGTCTGGGTGCCGGGGCCTAAATGTGTGACAGTGGCCTGTTCCAGTGGTGGGTGACGTGAAGCCTGATTCTCTGCTATGACATGAAGACTGATTCTGTGCTGACATGAAGCCAGATTCTCTGCTATGGCATGAAGAGACTGATTCTGTGCTGACATGAAGCCAGATTCTTTGCTATGGCATGAAGAGACTGATTCTCTGCTGACGTGAAGCCAGATTCTCTGCTATGGGACCTCTGTCCAATTGATATTGGGTCATTTTTATTTTTTTAATTTTTATTTTAATTCATTTCCCTATCCACATTTGTTTGCAGGGGATTTACCTACATGTTGCTGCCTTTTGCAGCCCTCTAGCTCTTTCCTGGGCTGTTTTACAGCCTTTTTAGTGCCCAAAAGTTCGGGTCCCTATTGACTTCAATGGGGTTCGGGACGAAGTTCGGTTCGGGTTCGGATCCCGAACCTGAACATTTCCGTGAAGTTCGGCCGAACTTCTCGAACCCGAACATCCAGGTGTTCGCTCAACTCTACCCCAATGGGTTGGTTCGATTACAACTACATGCCATTCAGGCTGTGCAATGCCCCTGGGACATTTCAGAGACTCATGGAGATATGTCTTGGACACAAAAACTTTAAGACCGTATTGCTATACTTGGATGATGTGATTGTCCACTCCAAGACCTACGAAGACCATTTACAGCACTTGACAGAGGTATTCCAAACTCTGACCCAGTATGGATTGAAAGTAAAGCCTTCAAAGTGCCACTTACTGAAGCCCCAAGTAAAAATACTTCGGACATGTGAGTGCGGAGGGCGTGAAACCAGAACCCGATAAGAAAGCTGCAGTACAAAGCTGGCCCGCTCCTAAGACTTTCTTGGATTTGTAAGTTAATACCGCAGATTTATCTTACACTTCGCTCAAATTGTGGAGCCTATTCAGGAGCTTTTGAAGGGTCATCCCAAAGGTGGTCAGAATGCTAAGATACCGGTAGAGTGGAACAAAGAGCAAGAGACTGCTTTCCAACTGCTAAAAGAAAAACTTACAGAGCCACCAGTTCTGGGCTATCCTAACTATAGCCTACCATTCTGCCTCTATACTGAAGCAAGTAAGAAAGGTTTTGGAGCCGTACTATTTCAGACACAAGCCGGAACTGAAAGAGTCATCGCCTATGATAGCAGGTCTTTACGAGAACCTGAGAGAAATGACCAGAATTATAGGTCTCTCAAATTGGAATTCCCAGCCTTGGTATGGACTGTAACTGGGAAGTTTAAGGATTATCTGGCGGCCACACCTTTCACTGTCTACACCGATAATAATCCACTGGCTTACTTGAACACTGCGCGCCTGGGTGCTCTAGAGAAAAGATGGGCCTCTAGCCTGGCGAACTTCAACTTCATCATTAAGTATGGAACTGGAAAAAGTAATGACAATGCCGACGCCTTGTCCAGACTAACTGTCCAGAAGGAACTAATTTCTAAAGAGCATCAGTGGGAAGATGTGTAGATGCCAATGTTCTACTCCCGATTTTCCCAATAGAAAAGCTCTACGCACTAAGCATTGGATATCCAAAGCCACTAGCTCTCCAAATACCTGTGGTCCCTCACCACCAGGTGAGAAAAAGCTTTGTTTCAAACTACAAGCAGAGAGTAGAGTCATCGGAGAACTGTTGGATTATTTTTCCAGTGGGCGTTTACAGGAGAGAATTCGGCAGCGGATAGCCAATTCGGATTTAATTTGCCTCTGTCGACAATGGAAAATGCTCTTTCTACAGAGTGAGCTACTCCTCAGGAGAATGCTTGATCCAGTCACCTGTGAGCACTTCCATCAGATAGTGGTGCTCCAAAGAGATGCTAAGATGGTAATGGACATGTACCATAAAAGGTCTGGTCATTTTGGAACCCAAAAAATGCGGAATCCACCATCAGGCGACGATTCTACTGGACTGGCATGAGAAGTGATATTGAAGCCTGGTGCCGGGAGTGTCCCACTTGTGCTTTGGCCAGAAGAGAAAGACATGATCAGCGAGCCCCCCTTCATCCAATAGTGAGTAGAAGTCATCTAGAAAACGTGGCTATCGACCACGTGAAATTGGAACCCAGCAGATCCGGATACACTTATGCTATTACAATCATAGGCCACTACACCAAGTTCGTCATGGCTGTAACTGTAAAGGACTTAACTGCTAAAACTACAGCAGCTGCCATGTGAAAGAGCTTCATTCTGCCATATGGGTGTCCTGACAAGATATTCACTGGATCTGTATTCGAGTCTCAGTTGTTCTAGGAACTTTGTACATTGTACAACTGCAAAAAACTGACGACGACCGCATATCACCCACAGGGAAATGGACTGTGCGAAAAGATAAATCAGACACTGATCAATATGCTCAAGGCTGTGCCTTCTCACAAGAGAGCCGAGAGGCCTTCGCTTCTCCATGAATAAGTGTACCTGTACAATAACACCACTCATTGCTCCACCAGGTACACCCCTTACTATCTCATGTTTGGAAGACAGGGCTGTTTACCTGCAGACCTCTTCCTCGACATCCCCGTGCTGGACTCTGAACCACTCCTTCCCCAATTGGAGTGGGTCAAAGAGCATCAGAAGCGCCTAGATGATGCCAAAGAAATAGTGGACCCTAAAGTAGAGAAGGGCCAGAAAAAACTAAAACAGGACTTTGATCTGCATGCACATGCTGATCCCTTACCACCAGGAGACAAGGTCTGGCTCAGAAACAATCAGCCAGTAAGCAAGCTGGATAGTCGCTGCGATCACGAGCCATATACTGTAGTGGCTGTCCCCTCATCGGAAGTCTATGAGATCCAAAGAGGAGATAAAGTTACTCAGCGAGTACACCGCAACAGGCTCAAGAAATGCCTGCAGGAACCTGTTCAGGAGCAGTCAAGAGAAGTGGATTAGGCACCCAAACTGCCATTGTCTTCAGAAAGTGAGACTCCAACAGAATTGCCTTCTGTGCTTGACCCCTTCAGTGGTCACTCCAGCCTCAAATTCGAGTCTTGATGCCAGTTACTGAGATTACTCCAAGTCCAGCTGATCCCCCTGCACAAGTCCAGGACTCTACCTCTACCCCTGGAGACTCGAAACTGCTCTTGCGGAGATCCTAACGGACCAATAAAGGTAATCCACCTGCCAGTTATCGGGAATTCTTTGAAACGAGCATTTAGCTACAGAGACAATAGGAGCCAAGCCATGGACATTTTTTGAGAAACTTTCCCCTTGATTTGTGGTTATATTTTGACTGTTTTCTTTTTCATCTGCCCTTTTGTGCCTGGATTTCATGGACTCCATTCATCATCCTATGCAGTTTGACACCATACCTCATATCGATTACAAATACCAGTGTGGCTACCTCATGTGGATTACAAATAACTTTTTGAGTTATATGTTCCAGTTTTGCAACGTTACAAGCCCGCACCCAATGATTTGACCCAAACCTTTACCTGAGTGCTTTGTGATTTCTACTGTCATATTTTTGCATTAACGTTCTAAAGGTTCTGCAACGTTTAAGCACTTTAGCCCATTGTGTGTATTTCTTTTGCAGATGCCGCAATGTGACTTCTGATGCACTTTATACTGTTCTTTAGATAGTTAGCACTGTATTGCTTAGTTATGATAGACTGCCTCTATGTACGTTAATATATGTCACAAGCAGGTCTAACAACGCCAAGGGTAACCCGCTGCTTATATGTATGTTTAGAGGGAGTAATTAACCCTCAAGGGAGTTTTGGGAGAAAACCGGTATCTCATCCTCCTAATTGGTACCTTGTGCTTTGCCAAGGTTATTTGATGTCCTAAGGCCTTTTGCACAGCTTTAAGGAAAATTTGTAGCTACCTGTACATATATCAAGGTGACAAAGCGTAAAGCATGATTAGACCTTGGTGCTGGAAGGGAGTACAGGATTAGTCCACCCTTCTATTTGCAGGCGTTTCATTGCAACATGGTGGAATTACAGAGTGAAGACACCCCATGCTTTCTTTGATATTAGTGGCCACAATATTCGTTAGAAAGCCAGTAATGCCCGCTTTTTGCACCCCTTTTGGTCCTTTGGTTTCTACTGAGAGGGAAAATGGTGAATGTATACCCTACTCATATGGGCAGAGACCTTTTGGTAGCCGTTGTTTTATCATTTAGTTATAGTACATTAGTACATAGTTTAATGCAGCACCATAACTTTTATTCGGTACCCTTGGAGCACCTCCTAAGCACAAGCCGAGGATGGCTTGCCTCTTAAGTAAGGGAGAATGTAACGCCCCGAGGGGCATTACCTCATCTACGCCCTGTTTATATCTGGGTATGCAATCTTAATATCATTTTATACATTTATTCCAGGTCCCATATATTGTGCATTTCCTGTTATGCATCTGTTTATGTTTAAATGTAATGTGCCTGGTGGCAGCGAATATGGCAGAGAAGTAGATAGAATAGAATGGAACCTTCCAGTCTATTCTACCCCCCCCCCCCCCCGTGGAGAAGTGGGCGTGTCCTAGGTCCTGCAGGAAGGGTGGGGACCAGTTAGTTGAGTGCTAGCTGACCCCCTGCTAAGGGAGCAGGTCTGTGGTGCTGCGCCCCTCCTGGACGTGTGGTACCCACACCAGCCAGAACACCTCCAGTTCTGCTGGAGCAGAGAGAACAGTTCTAGAAGTCTCATTAGCCAGAACTTGCCCTGTGCCTTGCCATAGAGTTAGACAAAGAGAGAAGTTGCAGCAGAAAGCAAAAGGAAAAGTTCATAATAAATTCTGTCAGCACAGCAGAGCCACAGAGTAGCCACGAGTGTTTGCCTGCCATTTTTATGCTAAAGCTTGCTGGAAACCAAGACCAAGTCTGTAAACAGTTTGAAGAAACGTTTATGCAAAGTAAAGCTGCTGTTGAACTATATACAAAGTCTGGTCTCAATCTCTTTCATCATCTTCTCCACCACCTTTTCGCCCTATTTGCTTTGCTTTGTCCGGCGATGTCTGGGGTTCCCGGATATCCAGGTAGAAGAACCGTGACAAGTGCACAACCACAACACCTAAAGGGACATTATAGACCACCCTTACACCACTCTGGCATTCCTTTACCTGGGTTCCACCATCACCTTCTACATGGGGGGACTTAGTCCCTCATTGCAGAAATGCAACTGGCATCACAGAAAATTACAGTTACCATATTTTAAAGGGCCACTATGTTGACTCCTCATGCTGTTGCCCCCTCACCACTCAGTCATGGGAGCACTACTTGTTTCATCATTTAACAGAACATGTTCTGTAGAAATCTATGTGGAATCAGCTGATTACGGTGAAAAAGGAGTGCACTTCTTCTTCACGCTAACATCGACCCGTAAAGCTGAGTTCACACTTGAGTTATTTGGTCAGTTTTGGCCCTGTAACTGACTAAATAAGTGAAGTGTGCAGTGATTATGAGAGCAACGCGGTCATGGTCCATATTGGAACCAATGACAAAGTTAGAGGTAGGTGGAGAGTCCTTAAAAATGATTTCAGGGATTTAGGTCAAAAGCTTAGGGCAAGGACCTCAAAGGTACTATTTTCCGAAATACTGCCTGTACCACGAGCCACACAAGAAAGGCAGCGGGAGATTAGGGAGATTTACAAGTGGCTCAAGAACTGGTCTATGAAGGAGGGGTTTGGGTTCTTTGGAACTGGGCCGACTTCTCTATCGGCGACAGGCTCTATCGTAGGGATAGGCTGCACCTTAATGGGGAAGGGGCAGCTGTGCTGGGGAAGAAGATGGCTAGAAGGTTGGAGGAGTGTTTAAACTAGGGACTGGGGGGGGGGAAATTACACTATAGGAGGGGAAGGTAGGGCAGATAGAGACCAGGGGCAAGGTAGTGGGAATGGAGGAAGAATGGAAGGAGGGACTAGAACAGTTCAAAAGAAAAGGTGTAGGGTAAAAAATATACATAAACCTCTCAAAGGTATGTATACTAATGCCAGAAGCCTGACTAATAAAACTGGGGAGCTGGAATTAGTGACATGGCTGGATGATAGCTATGACTGGGCAGTTAATGTACAGGGTTAAAGTCTGTTTAGAAAGGATTGTCAAAACCAGAGAGGGGGAGGGGTCTGCCTTTATGTAAAGTCTTGTCTAAAGCCCACACTCCGTGAAGATATAACTGAGAGACATGAACATGTGGAGTCACTGTGGGTAGAGATATATGGAGCTAAAAACAATAAATTACAGAAAATCTACTACTAAACGAGATAGACAAGGCGGCAAATCATAATGAGGTGGTTATTATGAGGGACTTCAACTACCCAAATATAGACTGGGAAACTGAAACTTGTATATCTCATAAAGGAAATAGGTTCTTGGCAATAACCAAAGACAATTACCTCTCCCAACTGGTTCAGGACGGCCATACTGGACTTAGTATTAACCAGTAGACCTGACAGAACAACAGACGTGCAGGTTGGGGGACACCTGGGAAATAGTGACCACAAAGTAATAACCTTACAATTATCATTCAAAAGAGTGTTTCTACAGGGAGGAACAAAAATACCAAACTTCAAAAAAGCTAAATTTAGCCATCTAAGAGAGGTCAAAGGCCTAACTAACTGGGACAAAGTCCTCAAAAATTAAAATACAGACACAAAATGGGATATCTTTAAAAGAATCCTAAAATCTCATTGTGAGAGGTACATACCGTATGGGAATAAAAGGTTAAGGAACAAAAAGAAACCAATTTGGATAAATAGAACTGTAAAGAAAGCAATAAATGACAAAAAGAAAGAATATAAATCACTAAAACAGAAGGGTAGTACGGAAGCACTGAAAAACTATTGTTACTATAAGTATTCAATTTTACTTTCTCCATATCGAGTCTATAGTCCCCGGGTAACAGTCCATTAGTCAAAGTGACAGCTGCTGCTCCGATCAGAAAATGGGCTCAGAATTGTTGTTTCTTCAAATTGAAACCATCATTCCCAATGAGACTTTCTATTAGTGGTGACATTGTAACATACCAATAAACCATTAACTGGCCCTCACAAAACAACAGATGGGATAAAGGCAACCAGTGTACAAACCGGATTCCAAAAAAGTTGGGACACTAAATAAATTGTAAATAAAAACTGAATGCAATGATGTGGAGATGGAAAATGTCAATATTTTATTTGTAATAGAACGTAGATGACAGATCAAACGTTTAATCCGAGTAAATGTATCATTTTAAAGGAAAAATACGTTGATTCCAATTTTCACGGTGTCAACAAATCCCAAAAAAGTTGGGACAAGTAGCAATAAGAGGCTGGAAAAAGTAAATTTGAGCATAACGAAGAGCTGGAAGACCAATTAACACTAATTAGGTCAATTGGCAACATGATTGGGTATAAAAAGAGCTTCTCAGAGTGTCTCTCAGAAGCCAAGATGGGTAGAGGATCACCAATTCCCATAATGTTGCGCAGAAAGATAGTGGAGCAATATCAGAAAGGTGTTACCCAGCGAAAAATTGCAAAGACTTTGCATCTATCATCATCAACTGTGCATAACATCATCCGAAGATTCAGAGAATCTGGAACAATCTCTGTGCGTAAGGGTCAAGGCCGTAAAACCATACTGGATGCCTGTGATCTCCGGGCCCTTAAACGACACTGCACCACAAACAGGAATGCTACTGTAAAGGAAATCACAGAATGGGCTCAGGAATACTTCCAGAAACCATTGTCAGTGAACACAATCCACCTTGCCATCCGCCGTTGCCAGCTGAAACTCTACAGTGCAAAGAAGAAGCCATTTCTAAGCAAGATCCACAAGCTCAGGCGTTTTCACTGGGCCAGGGATCATTTAAAATGGAGTGTGGCAAAATGGAAGACTGTTCTGTGGTCAGACGAGTCACGATTCAAACTTCTTTTTGGAAATCTGGGACGCCATGTCATCCGGACCAAAGAGGACAAGGACAACCCAAGTTGTTATCAACGCTCAGTTCAGAAGCCTGCATCTCTGATGGTATGGGGTTGCATGAGTGCGTGTGGCATGGGCAGCTTGCATGTCTGGAAAGGCACCATCAATGCAGAAAAATATATTCAGGTTCCTGATTGGAGTCGGGAAGGAATTTTTTATTCCCCTAAAGTGAGGAAAATTGGCTTCTACCTCACAGGGTTTTTTTTGCCTTCCTCTGGATCAACTTGTAGGATGACAGGCCGAACTGGATGGACAAATGTCTTTTTTCGGCCTTATGTACTATGTTACTATGTTAGAACAACATATGCTCCCATCCAGACGTCATCTCTTTCAGGGAAGACCCTGCATTTTTCAACAAGATAATGCCAGACCACATTCTGCATCAATCACAACATCATGGCTGCGTAGGAGAAGGATCCGGGTACTGAAATGGCCAGTCTGCAGTCCAGATCTTTCACCTATAGAGAACATTTGGCGCATCATAAAGAGGAAGGTGCAACAAAGAAGGCCCACGACGATTGAACAGTTAGAGGCCTGTATTAGACAAGAATGGGAGAGCATTCCTATTTCTAAACTTGAGAAACTGGTCTCCTCGGTCCAAAGACGTCTGTTGAGTGTTGTAAGAAGAAGTGGAGATGCCACACAGTGGTGAAAATGGCCTTGTCCCAACTTTTTTGGGATTTGTTGACACCATGAAATTCTGATTCAACATATATTTCCCTTAAAATGGTACATTTTCTCAGTTTAAACTTTTGTTCCGTGATTTATGTTCTATTCTGAATAAAATATTAGAAGTTGGCACCTCCACATCATTGCATTCAGTTTTTATTCACGATTTGTATAGTGTCCCAACTTTTTTGGAATCCGGTTTGTATAATACTAAACTATATTATACTATACTGAGTCAATGAAAGTGTCCAAAGAACAAGAATGAATCTTCTACAGTCTAGTTTAAGGGGTTGTCCATGTTCAGAGCTGAGCCCGGACATAACCCCTTCTTCCCTCATTCAGCATGAATGAGTGGAGCATCGGAGCATTTCACGATCCAATGTTTCCCCTTGTCCTGCGGTGCATAGCACAGGGCAAGGGCTTTTTCTTTTCCTCCGGTGAGGTATCGGGTCTCACTATGGGTATCCTAGGCAAAAACTCCCGACTAGCAGTTAGCCCGGTGACGTCACCAGCACTAATGGCCGGTCTTTACTGCTTCCCTAGCACACGCAGGTGAATTACATCACTAGGTATGGATAGTTGGTTTGGTCTTACCTTTTATGAACCATTATATAAGAAACATATTCCTTCGTAAAGATCTTTAATAAAAGAAGAACTTTCTGCTGAAGGATGTGACTCGATCAACTATCCGTACCTAGTGGTCTCACACCTCTGGTGTCTCGAAGCAATGCTATCAGCCGAGGCCTCACACTATACCTGGATTCCTTGGTTTATATATCTGGACTGGCATTTCAGCACACACCTGGTTTGCCAGATAAAGGAATGCAATGGGACGATCCTTGCTCTTTGGACACTTCCATAGCAATTCGGCATATGTGCATATTGTATATTGTTTGCCGTTATCACCTACATTATTTTATTAGTTTATTGTTTAGTTTTTTTGATTACTTAAAGGGGTTTTCCAATCCCACCTAATTTACACCAGGGTCAGGAGTGTGTAAATGAAAGAAAAAGAGCCACTGACGGTGTCCCTAAGCTGCACATCAACAGCCAAGGGTCCGACTGATCCTATAAAACAAAGGCTGCTTTAAGAAACAGCGCCCCCTCCTGTCCATGGAATAGAGCTGATACTACAAACATCCTCTGGAAAGGCGTGGCACTACACTTTTGGAAGAAAGCAGCCATGTTTTCCTAATCCCAGACATTATTTTAACTTGTTCTTAATTCTTATTTTGCAGACTGTACAGACTGTGGCACCCAAAATCACAGTTATTAAAGCAGACCCAGCATGCATGTGGAACCTACACTCCCTGAAGTGTATGGTAGCCATCATGGCACCTAACAGGTAGAATTTAGTGTAGGAACCCGTCTAACAGAGATCGCCTTGACGTGCGGCAGACGGGCTCAAATAATTTTGTACAAAACGATTTGCCAAGAATCTCTCACTTATAGTGTAGCACTTGTAATTATTATGCAATTTTGTACTCTATATTGCAGTGAGTTGTCGCATTGCATGTTTTTGTCTTTTAATGTTGTTCCCAGCCATAGCAATGTGCTCCTGCGGTTTGGTATGTGCTGACTGACCCCCTTTTTTGTCCCCCCCCCAGACTGTACAGATGGCAAAGTATATAATCCTTGTGGGAGCGCCTGTCCACCAACCTGCGATAACCCGGATCCTGCATGCACTTATATGTGTGTTCCAGGTTGTTTCTGCCCAAATGGCACTGTAGAAAATATCTGGGGTGAATGTGTGGAAAAGGATAAGTGCAGACTCTGCAGCGGGAACACAACATATTCCATTTGTGCCAATAACTGCCCTGGTGTTGTATCTCCCCCACAATGCCTTAGAATAGAATGTAGTGTAAGTTCTGGTATCGATAGGATTTACTACAGACAAAATACATGTGTTGGACCAATCTACAGATTATAGCAGGACCTGTATGGACCATGATACAGGGGCGGACATACCGCATGTGCAGCCGGTGCGGCTTCACAGGGGCCCAGAGCAGGAGGGGGCCCCTTCCTACCGCCAGCAGGGGGAGATGAGCGCTTCCATTGTGGAAGCGCTCATCTCTATTCATCTGTATTGCTGTCCTTAGGATAGCGATATGGATGGATGCTGTGACGGGGCAGGGGAGAGGCCTCTCCCTTCCCCAGTCCTCTCATAGGCTACAGGCACTAGGCCTGCAACCTATCAGAGGACGGCGCAGGCGGCGCAATGATGTCATCAAGCCGCCTGAGCCATACAGCGTGGGACACAGCGGCAAGGAGATAAGTATGTGAGTTTATATTTTTTTTATTTACACTTTACAAGGGGCCCTATCTGGCACTCATGGGGGCATCTACTGTGGGCCCTATCTTATGTACATGGGGGGCACTATGGAGGAGGAGGAGCACTATGGGGGCCCTATTTTAAATACTAACACACATAGGGGGCACTGTGGAGGGAGGGAGTATGATTGGGGCCCTATTTTATATACTGGCACACATGGGGGGCACTATGGAGGGGGAGGAGAACTATGGGGGGCCCTATTTTAAATACTGACACACATGGGGGCACTATGGAGGGGGAGAGTACTATTGGGGCCTTATTTTATATACTGGCACACAAGGGGGGCACTATGGAGGGGGAGGAGCACTATGGGGGGCCCTATGTTAGTTACTGGCACACATGGGGGGTACTATGTAGGGGGAGGAGCACTATGGGGACCTAATGTTATATACTGGCACACATGGGGGCACTATGGAGAAGGGGGAGAGGAGCACTATGGGGGCATCTTCTGGGTCTCTGTCTTATATATTGGAAGACATGGGGGGCACTAAGAAGGGGGGAGCAGTATGGGGGCATCTACTGGTGACCCTATTTTATATACTGGCACACATTATGGAGGCATCTTATACTGGCACGTTGTCAGGCACCATGGGGACAAGGGGAGGCGCACGATATAGGAGTATTTCATACTGGCACAAATTATAGGGCACTAGGGCAACTGGGGGCACTAAGAGGGTTTTTTGGCAAACAGTAGGGGGCATTGGCACACATTATGAGGGTACTATGGGGACATTGACTCTACAGGGGCACTAAGAGGAGGTATTTTTTTATACTGCCACACAACAGGGCACTTTTATGTACTGGCGCACATTATAAGGGGGCATTTTTCTACTGTTACACATTATAAAGATAATTATTAACACTGGGGACATTATGGTGGGCTTTATTACAGTTGAGGGACTATGAGGAACTTGAATACTAGTATGAGCACTATGGGAGCATTATTACTTCTGGGACACAGTGGGGTCATTATTACTGTAGGGGCACTATTACTACTACATGTTGTCTGGTAGATAATTATTTCTATTGGTGGGATTTTTGGGAGCACTGTTACTTTGGTGGGCACCCTGGCACGATATCAGCTTAGCACACTTATTTTTGGGGAACATTATGTTTACACTATTAGTATCAGGGACTAGAGATGTCCCGAATAATTCACCGGCCAATAGTTCCCGGCGAACATAGCTTGTTCGCGTTCGCCGCGGCGGGCGAACATATGCGATGTTCGGTCCGCCCCCTATACATCATCATTGTGTAAACTTTGACCCTGTACCTCACAGTCAGCAGACACATTCCAGCCATTCAGCAGCAGACCCTCCCTCCCAGACCCTCCCACCTCCTGGACAACATCCATTTTAGATTCATTCGGAATCTGCATTCTTAGTGAGAGGAGGGGCAGTGCTGCTGCTGCTGATTTAATAGGGAAATCGATAGCTAGGCAAGTGTATTCAGTGTCCACTACAGTCCTGAAGGACTCATCTGATCTCTGCTGTAAGGACAGCACCCCAAAAAGCCCTTTTTAGGGCTAGAACATCAGTCTGCTATTTTTTTTCCTGTGTAATCTAATTGCAGTTGCCTTCCTGCACAGTGTCACACCAGTGCAACTCATATCTGGTGTAACAGTAGTGCACATTTAAAAAATAAAATAAAATTTTGACTGTAATAGATTGAATAGCAGTTAGTTGTCTGCAAGCGTGTGTGTCAGGCCTACAGCGTCTACTCTGCCAACTTCTGCCAGTGCACAGTACCACTCATATCTGGTGTCACAGTAGCTTGCACGCATAGTACAACTTAACTAATCTAAAAAAAATTACAGGCAGAGGCAGGCCACCCCACAGGGGCCGTCGTGGTCGTGGTGCTGTGATTCCCTTTGGCCCTAGAATAATGCCCAGTGTTCAGAGGCCACGTACCCTGAACTCGAAAAGTTCTGAGGACATAGTTGACTGGCTAACACAGGACACCCAATCTTCTACAGCTTCCGCTCGGAACCTTGACGCACCATCCTCCTCCAGCTTAGATTCGGGCACCTCTCAAGTTACCACTCACCCGCCTGCCGCCACCACCAACACTAGCACCACAGCCGCTTCACTTGATCTGTCAGAGGAGTTATTTACACATCAGTTGGAAGAAATGAGTGATGCGCAACCATTATTGTCAGAGGATGTAGATAACAGGGATATGTCTCAGTCAGGCAGCATTACACACATGGACGTACGGTGTGATGATGATGATGTTGTACCCACTGCTGCTTCCTTTGCTGAGTTGTCAGCTACAAGTAAAGCGGTTGATGATGATGACGATGTGTCCGTGGATGTCACGTGGGCGCCCGCTAGAAGAGAAGAAGAACAGGGGGAAATTTCAGATGGGGAGACAGAGAGGAGGAGGAGACGAGTTGGAAGCAGGGGGAGGTCGTCGCAAGGAGCTAGTGGCACAGTCAGAGAGCATGCATCGGTACCCGGGGTCAGCCAGACAGCACGCCAATCAACGCATGCTTTGCCACCACCAGAATGCCGTCATTGCAGAGCTAAGCAGTGTGGCATTTTTTTTGTGTGTCTGCCTCTGACAACAGCGATGCCATTTGCAACCTGTGCCAAAAGAAACTGAGTCGTGGGAAGTCCAACACCCACCTAGGTACAACTGCTTTGCGAAGGCACATGATCGCACATCACAAACGCCTATGGGATCAACACATGAGTACAAGCAGCACACAAACTCAAAGCCGCCATCCTTCTCCTGGTCTAGCATCTTCAGCCACGTCAACCACTGCTGTCCTCCTTGCCCCTCTCAACCATCCGCCACTCCGTCTCTCGCCTTGAGCAGTTCCTGCTCATCTGCTCACAGTCAGGTGTCTGTCAAGGACATGTTTGAGCGTAAGAAGCCAATGTCACAAAGTCACCCCCTTGCCCGGCGCCTGACAGCTGGCTTGTCTGAACTCTTAGCCCGCCAGCTTTTACCATACAAGCTGGTGGAGTCTGAGGCGTTCCAAAAATTTGTAGCTATTGGGACACTGCAGTGGAAGGTACCCGGCCGAAATTTCTTTGCACAAAAGGCAATCCCCAACCTGTACTCGATTGTGCAAAAGGAAGTAATGCTATGTCTGGCACACAGTGTTGGGGCAAGGGTCCATCTAACCACTGATACCTGGTCTGCAAAGCACGGTCAGGGCAGGTATATCACCTACACTGTGCATTGGGTAAACCTGCTGACGGCTGCCAAGCATGGAATGCGTGGCTCTGCAGAGGAGTTGGTGACACCGCCACGACTTGCAGGCAGGCCTGCTGCCACCTCCTCTACTCCTCCTACTCCATCCTCTACCATAACCTCCTCGGCTGAGTCCTCTTCTGCTGCTGCGTCTTGCTCCACATCAACAGCACCCTCCCAGCTCCCCAGGGGCTATTCCACATCCCGGATACGGCAGTGTCACGCCGTCTTGGGGTTGACTTGCCTGAAAGCAGAGAGTCACACCGGACCAGCACTCCTGTCCGCCCTGAACGCACAGGTGGATCAGTGGCTGACTCCGCAGCAACTGGAGATAGGCAAAGTGGTGTGTGACAACGGAAGCAATTTGTTGGCGGCATTGAATTTGGGCAAGTTGACACATGTGTGTAATCTGATCGTACAACGCTTTGTGCATAAGTACCCAGGCTTACAAGACGTCCTGAAGCAGGCCAGGAAGGTATGTGGCCATTTCAGGCGTTCCTACACGGCCATGGTGCACTTTTCAGATATCCCGCGGCGAAACAACATGCCAATAAGGCATTTGATTTGCGACAGCCCGACACGTTGGAACTCAACACTCCTAATGTTCGACCGCCTGCTCCAACAAGAAAAAGCCGTCAACGAGTATTTGTATGACCGGGGTGCTAGGACAGCCTCTGCGGAGCTGGGAATTTTATTGCCACGTTACTGGACGCTCATGCGCAATGCCTGTAGGCTCATGCGTCCTTTTGAGGAGGTGACAAACCTAGTCAGTCACACCGAAGGCACCATCAGCGACATCATACCATTTGTTTTCTTCCTGGAGCGTGCCCTGCGAAGAGTGCTGGATCAGGCCGTAGATGAGCATGAAGAGGAAGTGGAAGAGTTGTGGTCACCATCACCACCAGAAACAGCCTTATCAGCATCGCTTGCTGGACCTGCGGTAACGCTGGAAGAGGATTGTGAGGAAGAGGAGTCAGAGGAGGAATGTGGCTTTGAGGAGGAGGAGGAAGACCAACCACAACAGGCATCCCAGGGTGCTCGTTGTCACCTATCTGGTACCCGTGGTGTTGTACGTGGCTGGGGGGAAGAACATACCTTCAGTGAGATCACTTAGGACGAGGAACGGGACATGACTAGCTCGGCATCCAACCTTGTGCAAATGGGATCTTTCATGTTGTCGTGCCTGTTGAGGGACCCTCGTATAAAAAGGCTAAAGGAGAACGACCTGTACTGGGTGTCCACGCTACTAGACCCCCGGTATAAGCAGAAAGTGCCTGAAATGTTACCGAATTACCGCAAGTCGGAAAGGATGCAGCAGTTCCAAAATAAATTTAAAAGTATGCTTTACACAGCGTATAAGGGTGATGTCACAGCACAATGGGAATCTAACAGGGGAAGAGGTGAAAGTAATCCTCCTCCTCCCACGACCACGCCGGCAAGGACAGGACGCTTTACAGACGTGTTGTTGATGGAGGACATGCAGAGCTTTTAAAGTCCTACGCATCGCCACAGCCCTTCGGGGTCCACCCTCAGAGAACAACTCGACCGACAGGTAGCAGACTACCTCGCCTTAACTGCAGATATCGACACTGAGGAGCGATGAACCCCTTGACTACTGGGTGTGCAGGCTTGACCTGTGGCCTGAGCTTTCCCAATTTGCTCCGCTTCAAGTGTCCTGTCAGAAAGGACCTTCAGTGCAGCAGGAGGTATTGTCACTGAGAAGAGAAGTCGCCTTGATCAAAAAAGTCTAGATTACCTCACCTTTATTAAGATGAATGAGGGATGGATCCCGAAGGGACTGACAGTGGGTGATACATTCGACTAAAAAAGACCTGATGAGATGAGCTGCCTTAGGCTAAAAATGGTCCACACGCTGCTGTATTTTATCTCTGGGTTCAAGCCGCAATGTTTTAGGGCACTTTCTGCCTGGAAAACAAACTGCAACAATACTTAATTTTTAAGGCATGTGTACATGCCTAATTTTTCTGGCCTCTGGTGCTGCACTGTGGCTTCAAAAACCAAACAAAAAAAAAGGCACATACATGTGTCAATTCCCCTTCGTGATCGTTACCTTGTCATGGTGAAGGGGCTTGCGTATCACAATGAAGCGACCACCTCTATGAGTGTGTTGGCAATGGCAATGTTGACACACCCCAGATGATAAGGTCGTTGCTTCATTGTGAACAGACCAAAAGCGATCGGCTGGATAATTTTGTATAGAAAAAACATTAATTTTCTTTGTGATCATTAAAGCCTACTAGGCCAACAATGGGCCCACACTGCATAATCATTGTTTTCTGGGTCACTTAACTGTCATTGAACTACCTCAGCACGACCATAGGCTTTGTAAAACCCCCATCGCCTGCAATCTCCCAAACGTGCGCACGAGCACAGTCATAACTACACCAAGATTGACGCATAGAGGTATAAAATTTATGTCATGAGTGTGTCAACTATTGACAACTCTTTGCGGTTGTCTAAAATCTATTCCATACACGTCCCCTGATAGGGGACGTAACAGGGATTAAACTGATAAGAATAGAACAACATAAAACACCACAACTATCTGGTGGCACATTAGATTGCACGCGCAGTGCCCCAAATTTGAAGTAGGAGGACCGACCAAGCATCTTTTTCCATCTCCCCGTTCCTAAAATCAATGCCATATACACGTCCCCTGATAGGGGACGTAACAGGGATTAAACTGATAGGAATAGTACTACTTAACACACCTTATAATAACGCAGAGAGAGTCTGAAGAAGAGGAGTCAGAGGAGGAAGGTGGCTTTGAGGAGGTGGAAGACCAACCACAGCAGGCGTCTCAGGGGGCTTGTTGTCACCTTTTGGGGACCCTTGGTGTTGTACGTGGCTTGGTGGAGGAAGAGACCTTCAATGACATCAGTAAGGACAAGGAACGGGACATGGCTAGCTTGGTATCCAACCTTGTGCAAATGGGGAGTTTGCTGTTGTGCAAATGGACTGTTTGCGGTTGTTTGCGGTGCGTTAAACGGGGAGTTTGGTCTGTCACTGTGAAGCGGCGTAACCCTTACACTACCTGATGAATACAACATCATACCTGATATTTTAAAGCACGTTATTCCAATCAATTTAGGAATGTTAGGTGATTTATGCCCTTTATGGATTAAAACCCGACTCTGCGTCAACTACGTAATTTTCCATGGGAGTTTTGCCATGGATCCCCCTCCGGCATGCCACAGTCCAGGTGTTAGTCCCCTTGAAACAACTTTTCCATCACTATTGTGGCCAGAAAGAGTCCCTGTGGGTTTTAAAATTTGCCTGCCTATTGAAGTCTATGGTGGTTCGCCCAGTTCGCCAGTTCGCGAACATTTGCGAAAACTCGTGCTCGCCGTTCGCGAACGGAAAATTTTATGTTCGCGACATCTCTACCAGGGACACTGTTTCCTGGGCGCAGTTATTTTTTAGGACACGGTGTGCCAATAATTATTTAAGGGGAACTATCTGTGTGTAACTTGTATAGGGAGCACAGCGGGCACAGTATTAGAGGGGTGTTGATTAGGTGGGAGGATGATGGAAAACTAGGAACCTAAGATGTCTGTCTGTCAAACCCTGCAGAAAGAAGAGATGACAGAAAGAAATCATCATGGCGGTGTGGTCTGAAACAAGAAGATGAGGACAGAGAACATTTACATCAACGAAGACGTCCCTGGATGTAAGAGGTATGTGGACCTGTATTAGGCTACCTTCACATCTGAGTTAGTGATTCTGGCAGGCTGTTCCAACAGAAAACAGCCTTCCGGAATGCTCCAGCACTGCTGGATGCAGACAGAATGTCCGCCGGCCACATTAACTATAATGGGGTCTGGCAGAGATCGGCCACAATCCGGCAAAAATGCAGAGAATCAGCAGGACACAAACCGCTGCATGCCTGAGTTTGTGCCCGGCCAATTCCATGCATTCTCTGCCGAATCAGGTGGCCGGAGCGTAGAGCCGCAGGTGTGAAAGTAGCCTTACCCTGTATGTTTTGTTTTGCTATAAGTAATGTTAGGACGGGATAGGTTACGAAACGGACGGAATAGGTTATGAATTGTACGAAAATAGGATCGCACTGCAGATATTCCTGAAGTCCTCTTTCACACCATGCAGTTTTACATGCATTTTACAAGTACTCAAAAATTCCTCCCTTTATCCAAACCTATAAAAACCAAGGGGTCGTAGACTAGTGAAGCACATTCACATATATGTCACGTTAAGAGGTTTATTGTACTCACAAAGTTACACTTGTAATCAGCATATCAGAATTTAACATCTCCATGGTGCCCGACCCGGGTTTCGCTGCTTGAGCTTCGTCAGGGGCGTCTACTTAGGGCTAAGTACAATAAACCTCTTTACGGGACATATATGTGAATGTGCTTCACTATTCTGCGACCCCTTGGTTTTTATAGGTTTGGATGAAGGGAGGAATTCTATGAGGACTTACATTTCGTCCCGTGCTTGGATCTGATGGTGTAAAACCACATGGTGGATAGAGGACTTCAGGAATATCTGCAGCCCGATCCTATTTTCATACAATTTGGATTTAAAGTGAACTTGACCCACATCACTATATAACGTATCAGAGACCTTTTTTTTCCTTCTTTCTTTCTGCAGTAGACTGAAGACTGTTTGATATAACCATATTGAGCTTTATGGAGATAGAGTCCATATAATACAATGTATAACTATTGGAGCTGCACATGGCATTATATCTTCCAGGAGCTCACAAAGCAAAATAAGGTTTACCGACTGAGAGATCCTAAACATGTACTATGGCTTGTTTGCTAATTCTCATTTTGTCTGTATACAGGAGCTCTGTATTCCTGATAAATGATGTACTTTTGGCTGCCTCCACTAGGGGGAGCTAACTGCATTTGGATGTATACAACTAGCATTGAACTCATCGGCGGCTGTATATATATGAATGCTGGCATTTCCCCCTAGTTGTGAATGCAGATATCTGCAGTCACAGTGTCTCAGCAAGCAAAGAGGCAGTTTATTGATGGGCACTTTATGGCCACGGGATCCAGTGCAGTTTTGTGCTCTACTTCTATTCCCTCTGCCTTAGCAACACCATAGAGCTATAGGGTTTGGTTCCTCAGTTAGGTTCGACATGTCTGCTGCAGTTGCTAAAGGCTTCAAACAGAATTTGAAAACCTTAGAATCTTAGGGATACAATTGTTGAGAACGGTTCCAGAGTCACAGGAGTGGTCATACTTCCCTGTGCCTCCAATGCAGAGTGTTTACAGAAGCAAGCTGCATACAGTAGAGCATGGGTAGGCAACCTCCGGCTCTCCGGGTGTTGTGAAACTACAACTCCCAGGGGACATCCTAAAACATTTAATGTGAAAGTGGCTTAATGTACCATAATGTGCCTAAACCTCAATCAATTGCCTTGAAACTTTGCACAACCTCAGATCTCAGCTTCCCAAACCTATCCTGGAAGCTTCATAGATACCCACAAGGCAAATGAGTGACATTAAGCTTGTTTTTTGGGGAGCTTAACCTCTTATGGACACAGGGCATACAGGTACACCCTGATGTCCGAGTCCTTAAGTACACAGGGCCTACAGGTACGCACTGTGTATTTCCGATCACCGTCGCATGGCAGGCAATGATCGGAACGGGGTGCTTTCTGAAATCATTCAGCAGGCACCCTGTGACAATGCTGAGGGTGGTCCTGTGAACCCCCCCCCCACCGTATCGGCGCTCGCTGCAAACCGTAGATCATTTCAGACCTGCGGTTTGCTGCATTTCCGGGTCATTTCGGGTCTCCGGTGACCCGATGACCCGGAATAGGAGGGTGATCGGTGGTGTAATATACACCACCAATCACCCTCCGTAGAACCTGTGATTGGCTGGACGGACGGGTGGATGGAGCGCCGCTCTCCCCATCCACAGACTTCCGTGTGAGCGAGGAGAGAGGAGCCCCCTGTCGGTCCCTCTGCCTTCCATGCACCTGAGCCACCATAAAGTGCCATCTGGCTCAGAAACATTTAGCGAGAGCTTTAGATTAGGCAGGGAGAGTGAAAAAATAAAAGTTTTTTTTTTTTTTTTGTGTGCAGCACCCAGATCTGAGGGTGTCTGGGGTCCACAGCACCTTAGGAGTGCTGCAGCTTGCCCCCCCCACACACATTTTTTGGGGCGCAAGCGTTTATTTTATTTTTTTGCAGGTGCGCTGACTGTGGCCGGCACTTAGCCGGAAAAGAGCGTCTGGCCACTGTTTAGCACATCGCCCACCCCTCCGCAGGGTATATGTAAAAACACATCGTCCCTCCACACATACACACACTAAATAAAGTTTTACACACACACTCCCCTTTAGCGTTAGAAGATGGCCCGCCGGATGTTCTCGGCCGAGGAGGCATATGCCCAGCTGCTCTCCGACTCCGAGAGCCCCAGTGAGGACGAGGATGACCCCACTTTCCTGTTGTCATCCTCGTTCTCCTCATCATCTAGTGATGATGATGAGCTCTTAAGGCGGCGGAGATGCCACCAAGTGGAGCCAGGAGCCCCCCATGCCAGGGACCCTGTGGCCCACAGTAGTATGAGCAGCCCTGGGGCTCGTACTAGTTTTCCGGCCCACCAGACATTTCAGCAAATTCTCTGTCCAAAATACCAATGGCGCTCCTTCTCTTCTGAGCAGTGTAGTTCACCCGCAGATCACTCTACATCCACATATAAGGTATTTTCTGACTCGGGGAAAAATTGGGCTATGAATTTTTTGGTGCTTTTTCTCCTTTTAATACTTGTAAAAATGAAATTAAAGGGGCTACACGAACATGTTAGTGTAACAAAAGGAGATTTTGAATTTTCTCCTCCACTTTGCAGCTATTCCTGTGAAACACTTAAAGGGTTAACAAACTTTCTGAATGTCATTTTGAATACTTTGAGGGGTGCAGTTTTCATAATGGGGTCATTTATTGGGGATTTCTAACATAAAGACCCTCAAATTCACTTCAAAACTGAACTGGTTCCTGAAAAAATCTGATTTTTGAAATTTTCATGAAAAATTGGAAAATTGTTGCTCAACTTTGAAGCCCTCTAACTTCTTCAAAATGTAAAAACATGTCAACTTTATGATGCCAAAATAAATTAGGCATATTAAATATGCGAATCAATATATAATTTATTTGGCATGTCCATTTTTCTTACAAGCAGAGAGTTTCAAAGTTAGAAAAATGATACATTTTCAAATTTTTCATGACTTTTTGGAATTTTGACCGTCCACGGGCTCTTCCTTCACCATCTCCAGAGTGTGATAAACAGCTGGAATCGGCAAGCACGTCCAAACACATCTGTATCTAATCCTAACATGTATGTGTGCCTGATACAGAGCCTGTTGTGTGCGATACAGCCAGCTGAGCTGTGTATCTAATTCCATTTTGTATCATAAAACCTGCTGAGCTGTGTATCTAAACCTTTATGCACACAACCGTTTCCATTTTGCAATCCACATTTTTTGCAGTCGCATTGAGTTCTATGGATTTGAGGTCCTCATTTTGAGGCCCCGAATAGGACATGTTCTGTCTTTACTGGAACTGACATATGGATGTAAAAAACACACTGATGGCGTCCATGTGCTTTCCACATCCGTATGTCAGTTCTGTGAAAGATGGAACATTTCCTATTATGGTCCTCATAATGCAGATCTAAAACCCATAGAACTCAATGGGGCTGCAAAAAAAAAAGTGAATCGCACACGGACAGTAACCTTATTTAGTGGATCCGCAACTTGCAGATCGCAAAACAGATACGGTTCTGTGCACAAGCCCTATCACTTATACTCAGCGCACATAACAGTGACATCCACAGGGCTAAAATAACAGTGACGTCCAAGGTGCCCGCATAACAGTGACATCCACAGTGCATCCATAACAGTGCCATCCACAGTACCCCCATAACAATGACATCTACAGCGCCCCCATAACAGTGACATCTACAGCGCTCCCATAACAGTGACATCCACAGTGCGTCCATAACAGTGACATCCACAGTGCGTCCATAACAGTGACATCCACAGTGCGTCCATAACAGTGACATCCACAGTGCGTCCATAACAGTGACATCCACAGTGCGTCCATAACAGTGACATCCACAGTGCGTCCATAACAGTGACATCCACAGTGCGTCCATAACAGTGACATCCATTACCCCCCTTGTTCACCATCCAGTGCCCCTGTTTGTCATCGAGTGCCCCTGTTTGCCATCCAGTGCCCCTGTTTGCCATCCAACGGCCCTCATTGTGCCAACCAGTGCCCCCTGTTTGCCATCCAGTGCCCCCTGTTTGCCATCCAGTGCCCCCTGTTTGCCATCCAGTGCCCCCTGTTTGCCATCCAGTGCCCCCTGTTTGCCATCCAAAGTGCCAACTTTCTGCTATCCATTGCTCCCCTTGTGCCATCCAGTGCCCCCTGTTTGCCATCCAGTGCCCCCTGTTTGCCATCCAAAGTGCCCCCATTCTGCCATCCATTGCCCCCTTGTGCCATCCAGTTCCCCCCTTGTGCCATCCAGTTCCCCCCTTGTGCCATCCAGTGCCCTCATGGTGTCACCCAGTGCCCTCATGGTGTCACCCAGTGCCCTCATGGTGTCACCCAGACGGCCGGGCGTAGCATTCTTTTGCAGGAGGCAGTGACGTCATTCATGACAATCCGTCTCCTGAACAAGAAAGGAAGAGAATTCCGGAAGAGAAGAAGATGAAGACTCACCGGAAGACAAGAAAGCCCGACAGGGGCAGTCACGTGACCGGGTGATGGATCTTGGAACCGGCTGCGCTGTGGAAGGTATGTATGTGCTCAATAATCTTTCCTCCACAGCTTTTAATCCAAAAAAAAAAAGGTTAAGCCAGGATAACCCCTTTAATGTGGCTTAACGTACAAAAAAACAACTCAGATGTTAACCAATTTCCCCCAAACTTCCCATCCTACTAGATTCTCTATATGCCAACATATTCTGAAGATTTTGGGTCATTTGATAAAACATACCAAAAGTTTTTCACATTAAACTATTTATATTCTGAATAAGGAGCGGGGGGTTGGGGTTGGTACGGGTGAAACTGCACACTTTGTGTTGTTATTTCATTTAATTAGAAAAATGGATTATAATGGGGAACATTAAACGGTCATGTTGCCTATTACAATCTAACTATCTGATTGAATGATTAGAAAGGGCCGCTGTTCTGTCAAAGTTTGGAATGTGTGACTGGATGTGGTTACACATTTTAATGTAATCCCACCCATTTTTTTGGTGGTGGAATGCGTGACCGCCACTTTATCAAGCATTCCAACGCTTTGTCATCTGTTCCAGGGCAGATCACTATTGCAAATCGTATGTGCAGGAGAACTGATCTGCCCTGGAACAGCTGTTCGGTTCTGAAATGTCACTTCTATCTGACTTTGTTAGTAGGGTGCAATGTGAGATCGCACTCACAGAGTAAAATAGAGGTGACAGTTCAGGACCGATCAAGTAGGGGTATATTGGTTTTGTATGTGAAAAAATGTGGCGCACAGGAATGACACACAATCAAGTTAGAGGTGCTCACAGTAAAGAGGAATCACCCTTCGAACAAATAATGGGATTGGATAAAAAATACTGGGCACTCTCGATATATTGGGACCATACAATTTATTAGTAACTAAAAAACACTTGTGGGTAACAATAGATAAAATTCCTAATTACCAAATAAAAGGCTTGATTAAAAAATTTATAGCCTAAAAAGTCAAAATGCATACAATATCCTAAACATCAAATAAAATCCACCTAGGTCCAGATTAGTAATAAATGTGAAGATGTAATGTGGGATGGTACAATATTGTAGCTCCACTGTAGATTTAATAAGATTGCAATAAGTAATTAGACTTCGCCTCTGTTTGTATCTTATAGAGGCTCTCTGTTCAGTTGCGGTATTTACATATCCTCCCAATGTGATAGTGACACAATATCAATGTGTTAAATAACCAGTAATTTGCTTAGCGGCGTCACGCTATACTCACTGATCAGCGGCGTCCCGCTGAGCTGTTTCAGCAGTTTGACTTTTGATTTTGACTTTTTAGGCTATAAATTTTTTAATCAAACCTTTTATTTGGTAATTAGGCTTTTTATCTATTGTTACCCACAAGTGTTTTTTAGTTATTAACAAATTGTATGGTCCCAATATATCGAGAGTGCCCAGTATATTGGTTTTGGCCACTATTTTTTTTTGATGCCATAGAAAAAAATGTGCATACTTATTACCGTCACTACCTCCTCTGTAATGGATGTCTCATGTATTCTTCATTCCAGATGGTGCTTTTTATCATCTATAGGGACATAGCGAAGTTTTCCTCCAAGATCACTATTATGTTTTGTTTTATATAGTTTAATAAATAAATAAATAATTGTCTTCTTGCAAACTGAGTTATTGTAATATGAAGGTAACATTGACAGAAAACAAGGGATATGAAGTCATGTCCCCAATGTCATATTTAAAAAAATAAAAAATAAAGTGTGCTGTGTTTTTACTAAAAGCACAGTTTTTTTTCATCATGTATGGGAATAGATAAGCGTCTTATATTATGTGAATTTTGGGGGAAATCGGTTAACATCTAAGTTGTTTTTTTGTATGTTAAGCCACATTAAGCTCCCCAAAAAACAAGCTTAATGTCTAATAGGGCCACAAAAGTCCTTTTAACTACTGCTATAGGTGTTTATCGATAGGTGTGATATACTTATAATATACTTTCTAACATAGAAGGTATATGTCATGGTGGGGAGTGGGGGAAACCCCTCACCATACAATGTCTGGGATAAATAGGATGCCACCAGGCCGGAAACCATGGATAAGGGAATGGGACACCACCTAGCACATCCCTTAACCTATCCCTGACCTCCTAACTGTATGAGCCGGCCTCAATGATAGGGGGGCTCATACTACGAAACCTGGGTCCTACTGACCCTAGTGATCCCTGGAAGACTATGGTCAGGGCCAGATACGACCTGCTCTTCAAAGACACGGACGAGCAGGAGTCTCTGCAGGCCTAACAGCAAGCAGAGGAAGCCAAGTGGAACGGCAGGTAAGTATCCAGTGGCAAGAAACCACTGAACCAAGAACAATGGAAACTTAGTGACTTACCTTCCGCAGCTGCTGGAAAGCACCAAAAAAGAACACACTGAGATAAACTGGAACCCATACAAACTCACTGCAATCCAAACACCAACTGGATACAGTAGGTACTGACACACAGGAACCAGCACTCCAGCAACAGCTCACGGACTTGACTTTTGGTTCCCCCTCCGGGGAACCATGAGACCCCCTTCCAGAGGACACAACAGACAAACAGAAGAAATGTCAAACAACCATGCTGATAACAAACACCACACCGACCAGACATGGAACACCAAATGACATACAAATATCACCCTGAAAATAACACACCAAACTCACAGACAACAAGTGAGGAAAGGCATAGGCAAAGAGACAAAGGGAAGACAAGGGAATGACATCGCAGGAGACATCGATGACAACTAGGCTGGCCCTTAGATAACAGAGATAGGAGCAAGCTCCTACTCCAACAAAGGCAGGCATCCAACTGATCTCAGTCTCACAGCAACAATATATAAAGAGACAAGAGACCACACCCAGCTTCACCAAGCTCACACCTTAACCCCAAGCACACCAGGAGGGAAGGGAAACAGCAATAAAGGGAAAACACACGCATGCTAACAAAAACACGTTGCCACTGGCAACCAGCATGCGTGGCGAAAGTGTCATGGCAAACGTGTCACACGCACAACACCGAGGCCGTGATACTCCCACCCCTCAAAGCCCTCCCAACTGAAAAAGGGGAAACTAAAAGGAACACCCAAAATAAAGGGGGGGGGGGGAGTGGCAGAATCAGTGTCAGTGCCAGAGAGTCTCCCCAAGAATGCCGTCAGCACCCCAGAACCACTAACCAGGAACCAGGCAGCCAGTCTACAAACAGTCAGGAGAGACCGCACTGTCCACTGCGTCCACTCTAAGACACAGTTCACACCAGGTCGCTGCCAGCATGCATCCCCAACCAGCAAACACAAGAGCCAGTACAAAAAGGAATGCAGCCAGCACCACAACACAAGCGACTGAACCACTGAGACATTGACGAGGGGAGACACAAACACAAGTGACGGTTGACACCTACTGCAACCACTGTTACAGAGAACCGCACTGTTTACAGGATCTCCCCTTTCATCCTCCCTCCGGAGAACAAAGATGCACGCCAGAAAGTGGAAGGTGACACATGCTGAACCCTCTTTCGAAGGATAGAAAAACGAGGAGCCTTAGTTGTCATACTGTCATGGTGGGGAGTGGGGGAAACCCCACACCGTACAATGTCTGTTAATAAATAGGATGCCACCAGGCCAGAAACCATGGATAAGGTAATGGGACACCTTGTAGCACGTCCCTCAACCTATCCCTGACCTCCTAACTGTATTAGCCGGCCTCAATGGTAGGGGGGGGGCTCATATTCCAGAACCTGGGCTCTACTGACCCTAGCGATCCCTGGAAGAGTAAAGTCAGGGCCAGATATGACCTGCTCTTCAAAGACATGGAAGAGCAGGGATCTCTGCAGGTCTAACAGCAAGGAGAGGAAGTCAAGTGGAACGGCAGTTAAGAATCCAGTGGAAAGAAACCACTGAACCAAGAACAATGGAAACTTGGTGACTTACCTGCCGCAGCTGCTGGAAGGCACCAAAGAAGAACACACTGAGATAAACTGGAACCCATACAGACTCACTGCAATCCAAAAACAGATGCAGTATGTACTGACACACAGGAACCAGCACTCCAGCAACAGCTCACAGATTTGACTTTTGGTTTCCCCTCCAGGGAACCATGAGACCCCCTTCCAGAGGACGCAAAAGACAAACAGGGGAAATGTCAAACAACCATGCTGATAACAAACACCACACTGACCAGACATGGAACACCAAATGACATACAAATATCACCCTGAAAATAACACACCAAACTCATAGACAACAAGTGAGGAAAGGCGTAGGCAAAAAGACAAAGGGAAGACAAGGGAATGACATCGCAGGAGACATCGATGACAGCTAGGATGGCCCTCAGGTAAAATAGAGATAGGAGCAAGCTCTTAATCCTACAAAGGCAGGCATCCAACTGATATCAGTCTCACAGCAACAATATATAAAGAGACAAGAGACCACACCCAGCTCCACTAAGCTTACACCTTAACCCCGAGCACACCAGGAGAGAAGGGAAAAAGCAGTAAAGGGAAAACACACACGCATGCTAACAAAAACATGTTGCCACTGGCAATCAGCATGCGCGGCGAAAGTGTCATGGCAAACGTTTCACACGCAAAACAACGAGACCGTGACAGTAAATTATAGTGCATTTGTATTGTGCAGAAGTTGTGTGCGGTTCTGCTGCAATACCGCAGCTATATAGAGGGACAAACGCTATTGGAATAACTAATTGCAACTGGTATGATTATGTGATATACCTGTTGCCCCCCACAAAAATTATTGAGGGGTGTGATATACCTATAATATACTTTCTAACATAGATAGTATATAGTGCATTTGTGTTGTGCAGCAGTTGTGTGCGGTTCTGCTGCGATACCGCAGGTACAGTTGTGTTCAAAATTATTCAACCCCCAATGCTGTAAAGGGTTTTAGGGAATTTAGTGTACATTTGTAATTGTGTTCAGAATGAAATCTTACAAGGACTTTTTAAAGAACCAAATGCAACTAAAATGACATCAATTGTTTTTGTAATACAGTATTAAATGTTTTTTTTGTGATTTCTTCATTGACACAATTATTCAACCCCTTAAAGACTACCACTCTTAAGAATAGAGGTTCATTCAAGTGTTTTCGATCAGGTATTGAAAACACCTATGGATGTCAAGGAGCAGCAATCAAGCATAATAAGCACCAATTAGGCAGATTTAAAAGGACTGTGATACTCAGCTCCTTCTAGACATTTACTGGTGTGTTTACAAACATGGTGAAGTCAAGAGAATGGTCCAGGAAGACAAGAGAAGAGGTGATTTCTCTTCACAGGAAGAGCAATGGCTATAAGAAGATTGCAAAGATGATAAACATACCAAGAGACACCATAGGAAGCATCATTCGCAAACTCAATGTCACTACCAGAGCTTTGGGACGTTCTCACAGCTCTGTTTCTCCACCCCTGTGATGATGTCACTACTAGAGCTGGGAGGAGTTCTCACTGCTCTGTTTACTTTTGGTTTCCTTCCTCCCAGCTGTTCTTCATGCGTTTGATTTCCCTCTCTTTATATCACCCCTCCTCCTATTGTAGGGCGTGGATTATAGTTCTCATTTCAGTTGTAGCTCTTGCTTTAGTATCTTCACTTGTAGCTATCTGTTCACTGGACCTGTGTTCTGCTGCAGCAAGCACTCCGGATATTGCCAGCTGTCCTTGGATCCGTCTTCTCTGTGGCTGCAACACCTTCAGCTAAGTGTACAGACATTGTTGTGTACCTGATTATTTTCTGACTGGATCTGAGGTGGCCACCGTTCCCTCCATATACTGAGTAGGGCACCGGTGGCCGTGCCCCTTCCACTATTGTAGGGGTTACAGTGGTCATCAGTCTTAGGTACGTGGGCATGCCTCGTTCCGCCATTTGGATCCGGGCATGTGCTTTAGCAGCATAGGGAGAGCTTTGAGGGTCTGACAGGGGTCACCCTTTATCCTCCCTAGTTTGGGTCCGGTCAGTAGCTCTCTTACTGTGTATACTATTGTTGCTCACATACAGCCGTGACATTATAATCCATCAAACCGTCCTTTTTTGACATGGATCCGCTTTCTGGCCTGGTTGACCGCATGCAGGGTCTTTCTTTGGAAGTAGCGGATCTCCGTCAATCTATGACTCAGCTTCAACCATTGGGCTCTGCTCCGGCTCATGGAGTCTGTTGCGAGCCAAAGGTCTCACTTCCGGAAACGTTCTCCGGGGGCAGTGAGAATTTTGTTCGCTTCAGAGAGGCATGCAAACTCCATTTTTGCTTGTGTCCCCACTCCTCTGGTAAGGAGGAGCAGAGGGTGAGGATTGTCATCTCCCTGCTCAGGGGTAATGCTCAGACTTGGGCTTTTTCGCTGCCATCAGGGGATCCCCCCCTTCGATCCGTGGAAAGATTTTTTGTGGCCCTGGGGCAGATTTATGATGACCCGGATCGTGTTGCTCTGGCCGAATCTAACTTACGTGTTTTATGCCAGAACAAACTGTCTGCGGAGCTTTATTGTTCTGAATTTCGGAGATGGGCAGCTGATTCGGGTTGAAATGATGCTGCACTCCGGAGTCAGCTCTGTCATGGTCTCTCAGAGAGATTGAAAGATGCGTTTGCTTTCCATGAGAGGCCAACGTCCTTAGAGTCTGCCATGTCATTGGCGGTACGCCTTGACAGGCGTCTAAGAGAAAGAAACGAGACCTCTCTGTCCAGCCATTATCAGTCTAGGGGCAGTGGTGCGGACTCATTCAGTGTGCAGGGGCCTCATCCTGTCTCGCTCCCTTCTGAGGAGGAGCCCATGCAGCTAGGTCGACTTGCCCCTGATAAAAGAGGATTTAGTCCTCAGAGTATGGTGTGTTTTTGTTGTGGGGGCATAGGTCATTTGGCAAATGTTTGTCCGTCTAGGAGATTCTTGAACTGTACTAAGAGCGATAAAAAGAGAAAAACCTCAAAAGGTAAATCATCAAATTCTGCTTCATCTGCTACTTTGGGCAAAGTTGATGTAGGAATTGATGCTTTTCCTCTGACCTGCAGTTCCCGTTTTCTCCTGTCTGCCAGGGTGGCGCTAGAGAGCAAAGTCATTTCTTGTGAGATTTTTGTCGATAGTGGAGCGGCCGTCAATCTTATTGACACTCAATTTGTAGCCATGCATGGTTTTCAGGTTTGCACATTAGAAAAGGATATCCCTGTTTTTGCTATTGACTCTGCTCCACTCTCACAGAGATCTCTGAAGGGCATTGTTCACAATATCCGGTTGGCTGTGGGTGACACTCATGTGGAGGATATATCTTGTTTTGTCCTTAACGGATTGCCTTCTCCTCTAGTTTTGGGGTCATCAAGATGTGGGTTCCGGTGTCGGACATTAAAGCCACTCGCCTCATCAGGGCATTTCATAGGGCTCATCCTGAGAAGGTGGGTCCTGGGTGTCCGGAGTCCACCCGTAGAGGGGGGGTACTGTCACTACCAGAGCTTTGGGACGTTCTCACAGCTCTGTTTCTCCACCCCTGTGATGATGTCACTACTAGAGCTGGGAGGAGTTCTCACTGCTCTGTTTACTTTTGGTTTCCTTCCTCCCAGCTGTTCTTCATGCGTTTGATTTCCCTCTCTTTATATCACCCCTCCTCCTATTGTAGGGCGTGGATTATAGTTCTCATTTCAGTTGTAGCTCTTGCTTTAGTATCTTCACTTGTAGCTATCTGTTCACTGGACCTGTGTTCTGCTGCAGCAAGCACTCCGGATATTGCCAGCTGTCCTTGGATCCGTCTTCTCTGCGGCTGCAACACCATGGAACATGGAACACCAAATGACATACAAATATCACCCTGAAAATAACACACCAAACTCACAGACAACAAGTGAGGAAAGGCATAGGCAAAGAGACAAAGGGAAGACAAGGGAATGACATCGCAGGAGACATCGATGACAACTAGGCTGGCCCTTAGATAACAGAGATAGGAGCAAGCTCCTACTCCAACAAAGGCAGGCATCCAACTGATCTCAGTCTCACAGCAACAATATATAAAGAGACAAGAGACCACACCCAGCTTCACCAAGCTCACACCTTAACCCCAAGCACACCAGGAGGGAAGGGAAACAGCAATAAAGGGAAAACACACGCATGCTAACAAAAACACGTTGCCACTGGCAACCAGCATGCGTGGCGAAAGTGTCATGGCAAACGTGTCACACGCACAACACCGAGGCCGTGATACTCCCACCCCTCAAAGCCCTCCCAACTGAAAAAGGGGAAACTAAAAGGAACACCCAAAATAAAGGGGGGGGGGGGGAGTGGCAGAATCAGTGTCAGTGCCAGAGAGTCTCCCCAAGAATGCCGTCAGCACCCCAGAACCACTAACCAGGAACCAGGCAGCCAGTCTACAAACAGTCAGGAGAGACCGCACTGTCCACTGCGTCCACTCTAAGACACAGTTCACACCAGGTCGCTGCCAGCATGCATCCCCAACCAGCAAACACAAGAGCCAGTACAAAAAGGAATGCAGCCAGCACCACAACACAAGCGACTGAACCACTGAGACATTGACGAGGGGAGACACAAACACAAGTGACGGTTGACACCTACTGCAACCACTGTTACAGAGAACCGCACTGTTTACAGGATCTCCCCTTTCATCCTCCCTCCGGAGAACAAAGATGCACGCCAGAAAGTGGAAGGTGACACATGCTGAACCCTCTTTCGAAGGATAGAAAAACGAGGAGCCTTAGTTGTCATACTGTCATGGTGGGGAGTGGGGGAAACCCCACACCGTACAATGTCTGTTAATAAATAGGATGCCACCAGGCCAGAAACCATGGATAAGGTAATGGGACACCTTGTAGCACGTCCCTCAACCTATCCCTGACCTCCTAACTGTATTAGCCGGCCTCAATGGTAGGGGGGGGGCTCATATTCCAGAACCTGGGCTCTACTGACCCTAGCGATCCCTGGAAGAGTAAAGTCAGGGCCAGATATGACCTGCTCTTCAAAGACATGGAAGAGCAGGGATCTCTGCAGGTCTAACAGCAAGGAGAGGAAGTCAAGTGGAACGGCAGTTAAGAATCCAGTGGAAAGAAACCACTGAACCAAGAACAATGGAAACTTGGTGACTTACCTGCCGCAGCTGCTGGAAGGCACCAAAGAAGAACACACTGAGATAAACTGGAACCCATACAGACTCACTGCAATCCAAAAACAGATGCAGTATGTACTGACACACAGGAACCAGCACTCCAGCAACAGCTCACAGATTTGACTTTTGGTTTCCCCTCCAGGGAACCATGAGACCCCCTTCCAGAGGACGCAAAAGACAAACAGGGGAAATGTCAAACAACCATGCTGATAACAAACACCACACTGACCAGACATGGAACACCAAATGACATACAAATATCACCCTGAAAATAACACACCAAACTCATAGACAACAAGTGAGGAAAGGCGTAGGCAAAAAGACAAAGGGAAGACAAGGGAATGACATCGCAGGAGACATCGATGACAGCTAGGATGGCCCTCAGGTAAAATAGAGATAGGAGCAAGCTCTTAATCCTACAAAGGCAGGCATCCAACTGATATCAGTCTCACAGCAACAATATATAAAGAGACAAGAGACCACACCCAGCTCCACTAAGCTTACACCTTAACCCCGAGCACACCAGGAGAGAAGGGAAAAAGCAGTAAAGGGAAAACACACACGCATGCTAACAAAAACATGTTGCCACTGGCAATCAGCATGCGCGGCGAAAGTGTCATGGCAAACGTTTCACACGCAAAACAACGAGACCGTGACAGTAAATTATAGTGCATTTGTATTGTGCAGAAGTTGTGTGCGGTTCTGCTGCAATACCGCAGCTATATAGAGGGACAAACGCTATTGGAATAACTAATTGCAACTGGTATGATTATGTGATATACCTGTTGCCCCCCACAAAAATTATTGAGGGGTGTGATATACCTATAATATACTTTCTAACATAGATAGTATATAGTGCATTTGTGTTGTGCAGCAGTTGTGTGCGGTTCTGCTGCGATACCGCAGGTACAGTTGTGTTCAAAATTATTCAACCCCCAATGCTGTAAAGGGTTTTAGGGAATTTAGTGTACATTTGTAATTGTGTTCAGAATGAAATCTTACAAGGACTTTTTAAAGAACCAAATGCAACTAAAATGACATCAATTGTTTTTGTAATACAGTATTAAATGTTTTTTTTGTGATTTCTTCATTGACACAATTATTCAACCCCTTAAAGACTACCACTCTTAAGAATAGAGGTTCATTCAAGTGTTTTCGATCAGGTATTGAAAACACCTATGGATGTCAAGGAGCAGCAATCAAGCATAATAAGCACCAATTAGGCAGATTTAAAAGGACTGTGATACTCAGCTCCTTCTAGACATTTACTGGTGTGTTTACAAACATGGTGAAGTCAAGAGAATGGTCCAGGAAGACAAGAGAAGAGGTGATTTCTCTTCACAGGAAGAGCAATGGCTATAAGAAGATTGCAAAGATGTTAAACATACCAAGAGACACCATAGGAAGCATCATTCGCAAACTCAATGTCACTACCAGAGCTTTGGGACGTTCTCACAGCTCTGTTTCTCCACCCCTGTGATGATGTCACTACTAGAGCTGGGAGGAGTTCTCACTGCTCTGTTTACTTTTGGTTTCCTTCCTCCCAGCTGTTCTTCATGCGTTTGATTTCCCTCTCTTTATATCACCCCTCCTCCTATTGTAGGGCGTGGATTATAGTTCTCATTTCAGTTGTAGCTCTTGCTTTAGTATCTTCACTTGTAGCTATCTGTTCACTGGACCTGTGTTCTGCTGCAGCAAGCACTCCGGATATTGCCAGCTGTCCTTGGATCCGTCTTCTCTGTGGCTGCAACACCTTCAGCTAAGTGTACAGACATTGTTGTGTACCTGATTATTTTCTGACTGGATCTGAGGTGGCCACCGTTCCCTCCATATACTGAGTAGGGCACCGGTGGCCGTGCCCCTTCCACTATTGTAGGGGTTACAGTGGTCATCAGTCTTAGGTACGTGGGCATGCCTCGTTCCGCCATTTGGATCCGGGCATGTGCTTTAGCAGCATAGGGAGAGCTTTGAGGGTCTGACAGGGGTCACCCTTTATCCTCCCTAGTTTGGGTCCGGTCAGTAGCTCTCTTACTGTGTATACTATTGTTGCTCACATACAGCCGTGACATTATAATCCATCAAACCGTCCTTTTTTGACATGGATCCGCTTTCTGGCCTGGTTGACCGCATGCAGGGTCTTTCTTTGGAAGTAGCGGATCTCCGTCAATCTATGACTCAGCTTCAACCATTGGGCTCTGCTCCGGCTCATGGAGTCTGTTGCGAGCCAAAGGTCTCACTTCCGGAAACGTTCTCCGGGGGCAGTGAGAATTTTGTTCGCTTCAGAGAGGCATGCAAACTCCATTTTTGCTTGTGTCCCCACTCCTCTGGTAAGGAGGAGCAGAGGGTGAGGATTGTCATCTCCCTGCTCAGGGGTAATGCTCAGACTTGGGCTTTTTCGCTGCCATCAGGGGATCCCCCCCTTCGATCCGTGGAAAGATTTTTTGTGGCCCTGGGGCAGATTTATGATGACCCGGATCGTGTTGCTCTGGCCGAATCTAACTTACGTGTTTTATGCCAGAACAAACTGTCTGCGGAGCTTTATTGTTCTGAATTTCGGAGATGGGCAGCTGATTCGGGTTGAAATGATGCTGCACTCCGGAGTCAGCTCTGTCATGGTCTCTCAGAGAGATTGAAAGATGCGTTTGCTTTCCATGAGAGGCCAACGTCCTTAGAGTCTGCCATGTCATTGGCGGTACGCCTTGACAGGCGTCTAAGAGAAAGAAACGAGACCTCTCTGTCCAGCCATTATCAGTCTAGGGGCAGTGGTGCGGACTCATTCAGTGTGCAGGGGCCTCATCCTGTCTCGCTCCCTTCTGAGGAGGAGCCCATGCAGCTAGGTCGACTTGCCCCTGATAAAAGAGGATTTAGTCCTCAGAGTATGGTGTGTTTTTGTTGTGGGGGCATAGGTCATTTGGCAAATGTTTGTCCGTCTAGGAGATTCTTGAACTGTACTAAGAGCGATAAAAAGAGAAAAACCTCAAAAGGTAAATCATCAAATTCTGCTTCATCTGCTACTTTGGGCAAAGTTGATGTAGGAATTGATGCTTTTCCTCTGACCTGCAGTTCCCGTTTTCTCCTGTCTGCCAGGGTGGCGCTAGAGAGCAAAGTCATTTCTTGTGAGATTTTTGTCGATAGTGGAGCGGCCGTCAATCTTATTGACACTCAATTTGTAGCCATGCATGGTTTTCAGGTTTGCACATTAGAAAAGGATATCCCTGTTTTTGCTATTGACTCTGCTCCACTCTCACAGAGATCTCTGAAGGGCATTGTTCACAATATCCGGTTGGCTGTGGGTGACACTCATGTGGAGGATATATCTTGTTTTGTCCTTAACGGATTGCCTTCTCCTCTAGTTTTGGGGTTACCCTGGCTCACTAGACATAACCCCACTATTGATTGGCAAGGAAGGCAAATAAATGAGTGGAGTGACTTTTGTAGAGAGAATTGTCTCACAGCGACTTTTGCAGAGGTGTCTACTAAAACTGTGCCATCATTTCTCTCTGATTTCTCGGATGTGTTTTCCGAGAGCGGTGTTCAGGAGCTACCTCCTCACCGGGAGTTTGACTGTCCCATTAACCTCATTCCCGGCGCCAAGCTGCCAAAAGCACGCCTCTACAATCTCTCACAACCGGAAAGAATCGCAATGCGAACTTATATCTCCGAGAGTCTCGAGAAGGGGCATATTCGTCCCTCAAAGTCACCTGTGGCCGCGGGTTTTTTTTTTGTTAAAAAAAAAGATGGCTCTCTGAGACCTTGCCTAGATTTTAGGGAGCTGAACCGTATCACGATTCGCGATCCCTATCCCCTTCCTCTGATCCCGGACCTCTTCAACCAAATTGTTGGGGCCAAGGTGTTTTCCAAATTGGATTTGAGAGGCGAGTACAACCTGGTCAGGGTCAGAGAGGGGGATGAATGGAAAACGGCCTTTAATACCCCTAACGGGCATTTCGAGAATCTCGTTATGCCTTTCGGCCTGATGAATGCTCCGGCCGTCTTTCAGCATTTTGTTAATAGTATTTTCTACCATTTAATGGGGAAATTTGTATTGGTGTATCTTGATGATATTTTGATTTTTTCCCCTGATGTTCAGACCCATCAGGATCATCTTTTTCAGGTTCTGCAGATTCTGCGGGAAAATAAATTGTACGCCAAGCTGGAGAAATGTCTTTTTATGGTATCGGAGATTCAATTTCTGGGTTTTCTCCTCTCTGCTTCTGGTTTTCGCATAGATCCGGAGAAGGTCCGTGCTGTACTTGAGTGGGAGCTTCCTGAGAATCAGAAGGCATTGATGCGCTTTCTGGGTTTTGCGAACTATTACAGAAAGTTCATTTTGAATTATTCCTCTGTTGTCAAACCCCTTACTGACATGACAAAAAAGGGGGCAGATTTTTCCTCTTGGTCGGAGGAGGCGCTTGCAGCCTTTTCTAAGATTAAAGAGAGTAAGAGAGTTTTGCGTCTGCTCCCGTCTTGGTGCATCCCGATGTTTCCTTACCTTTTATTGTTGAGGTGGATGCTTCCGAGGTGGGTGTGGGTGCGGTTTTGTCCCAGGGCCCTTCTCCTGCCAAGTGGCGACCCTGTGCCTTTTTCTCTAAAAAACTCTCCCCGGCAGAGAGAAACTATGATGTGGGAGATAGGGAGTTGTTGGCCATCAAGTTGGCTTTCGAGGAATGGCGCCATTGGTTGGAGGGGGCCAGGCACCCTATCACCGTTTTTACCGACCATAAGAATCTGGCATACTTGGAGTCGGCCAGGCATATGAATCCGAGACAGGCCAGATGGTCTCTGTTCTTCTCCAGATTCAATTTTGTTGTTACATTCCGACCTGGGATAAAAAATGTGAAGGCTGATGCTCTCTCTCGCTGTTTTCCGGGAGGAGGAAACTCCGAGGACCCGGGTCCCATTTTGGCGGAGGGGGTAGTTGTTTCTGCTCTATATTCCGATTTGGAGGCCGAGGTCCAGGCTGCCCAGACTGAGGCACCTGCCCGTTGTCCTTCTGGGAAGTTGTTCGTGCCTCCTGAGCTATGTCACAAACTCTTTAAGGAGCATCATGATACGGTTCTTGCTGGTCACCCCGGGAGTAGAGCCACGGTAGATCTCATTGCTCGGAGATTTTGGTGGCCGGCTCTTCGTAAGTCGGTGGAGGGTTTTGTGGCTGCTTGTGAGACGTGCGCTCGCGCTAAGGTCCCTCGTTCACGGCCTTCAGGTTCCCTTCTCCCGTTACCCATACCTTCCCGTCCTTGGACACACCTGTCCATGGACTTTATCACGGATCTTCCTCGTTCCTCGGGGAAGTCGGTGATCCTGGTGGTGGTGGACCGTTTTAGCAAGATGGCTCATTTCGTACCTTTCCCTGGTTTACCCAATGCTAAAACGTTGGCGCAAGCTTTTGTCGACCATATTGTTAAATTGCACGGCATTCCCTCTGATATTGTTTCTGATAGAGGCACGCAGTTTGTGTCCAGGTTCTGGAAGGCTTTCTGTTCTCGCCTGGGGGTTCGGCTGTCCTTCTCTTCTGCTTTTCACCCGCAGTCGAATGGTCAGACTGAGCGCCTCAATCAGAATCTGGAGACATATTTGCGCTGTTTTGTGGCAGAGAACCAGGAGGATTGGTGTTCATTTCTCCCTCTTGCTGAGTTTGCTCTGAACAACCGTCATCAGGAATCTTATGATAAGTCACCATTCTTTGGTGCATATGAGTTCCATCCGCAGTTTGGGACATTCTCGGGAGGGGCTCTTTCTGGTTTACCTGAGGAGGAGAGATTTTCCTCGTCTTTGTCTACCATTTGGCAAAAGATTCAGAGTAATCTTAGAAAGATGAGTGAGAGGTATAGGCGTGTGGCTGATAAGAGACGTGTGCCTGGTCCGGACCTGAATGTGGGTGATCTGGTGTGGTTGTCTACAAGAAATATTAAACTGAAGGTTCCCTCCTGGAAATTGGGTCCCAAGTTTATTGGGCCTTATAAAATCTTGTCAGTCATCAATCCTGTTGCCTTCCGTCTTGATCTTCCACGGGTTTGGAAGATACATAATGTATTTCACAGATCTCTCTTAAAACCATATGTCCAGCCCACGGTACCCTCCTCTTTGCCTCCTCCTCCGATTTTGGTTGATGGAAATCTGGAGTTTGAGGTTTCCAGAATTGTGGACTCTCGCATTGTCTGCGGTTCTCTTCAGTACCTCGTTCATTGGAAGGGTTATGGTCCTGAGGAGAGGATGTGGGTTCCGGTGTCGGACATTAAAGCCACTCGCCTCATCAGGGCATTTCATAGGGCTCATCCTGAGAAGGTGGGTCCTGGGTGTCCGGAGTCCACCCGTAGAGGGGGGGTACTGTCACTACCAGAGCTTTGGGACGTTCTCACAGCTCTGTTTCTCCACCCCTGTGATGATGTCACTACTAGAGCTGGGAGGAGTTCTCACTGCTCTGTTTACTTTTGGTTTCCTTCCTCCCAGCTGTTCTTCATGCGTTTGATTTCCCTCTCTTTATATCACCCCTCCTCCTATTGTAGGGCGTGGATTATAGTTCTCATTTCAGTTGTAGCTCTTGCTTTAGTATCTTCACTTGTAGCTATCTGTTCACTGGACCTGTGTTCTGCTGCAGCAAGCACTCCGGATATTGCCAGCTGTCCTTGGATCCGTCTTCTCTGCGGCTGCAACACCTTCAGCTAAGTGTACAGACATTGTTGTGTACCTGATTATTTTCTGACTGGATCTGAGGTGGCCACGGTTCCCTCCATATACTGAGTAGGGCACCGGTGGCCGTGCCCCTTCCACTATTGTAGGGGTTACAGTGGTCATCAGTCTTAGGTACGTGGGCATGCCTCGTTCCGCCATTTGGATCCGGGCATGTGCTTTAGCAGCATAGGGAGAGCTTTGAGGGTCTGACAGAGGTCACCCTTTATCCTCCCTAGTTTGGGTCCGGTCAGTTGCTTTCTTACGGTGTATACTATTGTTGCTCACATACAGCCGTGACACTCAAGGCAAAGGGCACCGTTGAAACGCTGCCTGGTCGTGGCAGAAAGAAGATGCTGACTTCGACTGCTGTGCGCTACCTGAAGCGCAAAGTGGAGAAAAGTCCCTGTGTGACTGCTGAGGAACTGAAAAAAGATTTGTCAGATGTGGGTACTGAAGTTTCAGCTCAGACAATAAGGCGCACACTGCGTAATGAAGGCCTCCATGCCAGAACTCCCTGGCGCACCCCCTTGCTGTCTCCAAAGAATAAGAAGAGTCGACTGCAGTATGCCAAAAGTCATGTGGACAAACCACAAAAGTTTTGGGATAGTGTTCTGTGGACTGATGAAACAAAATTCGAACTGTTTGGGCCCATGGATCAACGCCATGTTTGGAGGAGGAAGAACAAGGCCTATGAAGAAAAGAACACCTTGCCTACTGTGAAGCATGGCGGGAGGTCAATCATGCTTTGGGGCTATTTTGCTTCTACAGGTACAGGGAAGCTTCAGCGTGTGCAAGGTACCATGAATTATCTTCAGTACCAGGAGATATTGGATGAAAATTTGATGCAGTCCGTCACAAACCTGAGGCTTGGGAGACGTTGGACCTTTCAACAGGACAATGATCCCAAGCATACCTCCAAGTCCACTAGAGCATGGTTGCAGATTAAAGGCTGGAACATTTTGAAGTGGCCATCGCAGTCACCAGACTTAAATCCGATTGAGAACCTCTGGTGGGACTTAAAGAAAGCAGTTGCAGTGCCAAGCCTAAGAATGTGACTGAACTGGAGGCTTTTGCCCATGAAGAATGGGCGAAGATACCCGTAGATCGCTGCAAGACACTTGTGTCAAGCTATGCTTCACGTTTAAAAGCTGCTATAACTGGAAAAGGATGTTGTACTAAGTACTAAGATAGAATGTCACTTTGGGGTTGAATAAAACTGATAATGATGTGAGCACAGAAAAGACATTTGTGGTTATTTCATTATAAATGTTATGTTATATTTGTCTGACTTACAAGTGCCTCTTTGATTTAATTGTAAACAAGATGACTGAAATGATCAAAATCAATGTCAAACTGGCCAAAACACTCAATTTCAGTGGGGGTTGAATAATTTTGAACACAACTGTATATAGAGGGACAAGCTCTATTGGAACAACTATTTGTAATGGGTGTGATATACCTGTTGCCCCAAAAAAACTGATTGAAGGGTGCGATATACCTGCTTCCACAAAATACTGATTAAGGAGTTTGATATACCTTCTTCCACTAACTACTGATTGAGGGGTGCGATATATCTGCTTCCACCAAATATTGATTGAGGCCTGCAATATACCTGCTTCCAAAAAATACTGATTGAGGGGTGCGATATACCTGATTCCACCAAATATTGATTAAGGGGTTCTATATACCTAATTCCACAAAATACAGATTGAGGGGTGCGATATACCTGCTTCCACAAAATACTGATTAAGGGGTTCTATATACTTGCTTCCACAAAATACTGATTAAGGGGTTTGATATACCTGCCTCCGCAAAATAAAGATTGGGGGTTGCGATATACCTGGTTCCACCAAATATTGATTAAGAGGTTCTATATACCTGCTTCCACAAAATACTGATTGAGGGGTGTGATATAACTGCTTCCACAAAATACTAAATAAGGGGTTTGATATACCTGCTTCCACAAAATATAGCGATATACCTGCTTCCACCAAATATTGACTAAAGGGGTTCTATATACCTGCTTCCACAAAATACTGATTAAGGGGATTGATATACCTGCTTCCACCAAATATTGATTGAGGTCTGCGATATTGTATACCTGCTTCCGCAAAATACTGATTAAAGGATTTGATATACCTGCTTCCACAAAATACAGATTGAGGGGTGCGATATACCTGCTTCCACCAAATATTGATTAAGAGGTTCTATATACCTGCCTCCACAGAATACTAATTGAGGGGTGCGATATACCTGCTTCCACAAAATACTGATTGAAGGGATTGAGATACCTGCTTCCACAAATTAATGATTAAGGGGATTGATATACCTGCTTCCGCAAAATACTGATTAAAGGGTTTGATATACCTGCTTCCACAAAATACAGATTGAGGGGTGCGATATACCTGCTTCCACCAAATATTGATTAAGAGGTTCTATATACCTGCTTCCACAGAATACTAATTGAGGGGTGCGATATACCTGCTTCCACAAAATACTGATTGAAGGGATTGAGATACCTGCTTCCACAAATTAATGATTAAGGGGTTTGATATACCTGCTTCCACAAAATATAGCGATATACCTGCTTCCACCAAATATTGACTAAAGGGGTTCTATATACCTGCTTCCACAAAATACTGATTAAGGGGATTGATATACCTGCTTCCACCAAATATTGATTGAGGTCTGCGATATTGTATACCTGCTTCCGCAAAATACTGATTAAAGGGTTTGATATACCTGCTTCTACAAAATATTGATTGAGCCTTGCGATACACCTGCTTCCACCAAATACTAATTAAGGGGTTTGATATACCTGCTTCCACCAAATATAGATTAAGGGGTTCTATATACCTACTTCCCCAAAATACAGATTAAGGAGTGCGATATACCTGCTTCCACAAAATATTGATTAAGGGGTTTTTATATACCTGCTTCCACAAATTACTGATTGAGGGGTGCGATATACCTGATTCCACAAAATACTTAATAAGGGGTTTGATATACCTGCTTCCACAAAATACAGATTAAGGGGTGTGATATACCTGCTTCCAACAACTATTGATTAATAGTGTTGAGCGCGAATATTCGAATTGCGAATTTTTATCGCGAATATCGCAACTTCGAGAATTCACGAAGAATAAGAATATTTGCCTCTATATTCGTTAAAACGAAATTTCGTTTCCTTTTAAGCTAATGAAATAATAGAAATATAATTTATTAGGCCCAATGCATTTAGAACAACTCACATATTATAAATCGCACACAAGCTGTAAGCAAAAGCAGCTAACAGTAGTTTGGATGAGCCAGCTAACTATTACACGAACAGAATTTTTTAAAGAATTTAATGGTAGCGAATTTTCGCATACAATATAAGAAAGAGTCAAAATTATATGAGTAACTGAACGCTTTTTACATGTCAAGTGAATTCTCGGCACGGTTGCTTGTCATGGAACATAACCTAGCCTTTGCGAAAAAAAAAAACGTCTTTACAACATGCAATCCGCACACAAGCTTTAAGCATTAGCAATAAGCATAGTAATACTTGACTGATGAAATGACTCGAAATTTTTCAAAAATAGTGCTATATACGAAAATCAAGAATATAGCACTATATTCGAAAAATACGGCATTCCGTATTTTTCGAAAATAGTGCTATATTCTTGATTTTCGTATATAGCACTATTTTCGAAAAATTTCGAGTCATTTCATCAGTCAAGTATTACTATGCTTATTGCTATTAGCAAGGAGTTAAGGAGTTAAATGGAGAGTGGATAATGGATCATGAATGTGAGGAGATAGTGAACGCTTGGTGTAAAGTCGCAAATCATGTGGAGAATCAGCACTGGGTGTGCAGACATATGAGAGGTAATCTGTATTACGATACCAAGTCTCAAGGGAAAAAGAAGGGGGAGCATGGTTTTCTCTCTGCCCCTCCTGCTCCACCACCGGCTTATCCGATTATGGTTGAGGGACTGGCCGGTTGGATATGCCAAGTATATGACACTCAAAACCCTGACTGGACTGACGTGTGTAGGGTCTGTGGAGCACCAAGACATAGACAACATCGTGCAGGACTCTTTCAAGTAACCGTGAGAATAGGTTTTGTCCCACAGCCTCCACCTCTGTTCGACGGTGCTCCTAGTGGTGGGGATGGGGACAATCAGGCTCCTCATGGACCACCTGCCCAACCTCAGTACGCCCAGCAGCATATAGTAACATACGCACCATGGAGTCCTAAGGACCAAATGGGGCTTGTAGGTAGGATCCCTGACCCACTGACAAGACCAATGGTCGCCCATCGTATGTTACATCAGATTCAGGTCACTTACAGTGCGACATGGGCTGACTTAAATGATTTAACAGCTTTAAAAATGGGAGAGTCTTCTTACAGTCCCCTTAAGGAGCAGTTGCTTTAATGAGAGGGTGAAGAATGAGCAGAATTTAGCATGGGTTGACTGGGAGAAGGCTGAGGTCTCAGGGACAGAATACTGTATTATTTTTGGGAAATGGGCAAGGACAAAAGAAGATGACAGTGCACGGAGCCTGAAGGATGTAGTACAAGAGACCAAGGAGGACGTGGTGTCATTTGAATCCAGGCTACAGACTGTGTGGACAGACATGGGATGGGACACGACAGGACCAATGGGACAGAAACTGTTGACATCTGTCTTCATGGAAGGGCTGATACCTGCTTTGCAGTCAAAATTGAAAGCCTGCAAACCAGAGTGGAGGGTAACACCATTACCTCAAATAGTTGCTGCTGCAAAAGGTCTGGAGCTAGACATGTCTAGTTCCAAGCCCTCAAAGATAAACATGGTCCAAAGCCAACAGAGACCATGGTCTGAGCAAGGGAGACAGAGGAGGAATGATTTTAAATGTTACAATTGTGGAAAACCAGGACATATTCGGAGAAACTGTCGTTCCCCTCCCTAACAGCCTCAACAGGACCAGGATCCTCAGACTCAAGGGCCTGCATGCACCCCTGCCTCTGTGGGTTCACAATAAGAGGCCGGCAACCCTGTGTACTTATCTGCCATAAGTACAGCAAAAGCAGGATGTCAAATATAAATACCGGTTCAGGTGGGGAATCAACAAGTTCCCTTTCTGGTAGACATAGGGGCAGCCAGAACAGTGATAAATCCGTATTATGTTAAACCATGGCAGAAAAGTGCACAGCGTGTACCCACATCTGGGTTCACGGGGGAAGTAGTCTATATTCCAGAAACATTGCCTATAAAGTTGAAGATCAAAGATAGCACAGTGGTTAACACAGCACTGATGTTTTGTAGGCACTGGGGGCACATATTCATTTTAATGAGGACGGTACCACACAGGTAGATATATGGGCCTCGAATGAGGTTCTGTGTCAAGTTATGGCCCTGTGCCTAGAGCCCGATGTAGGATTCCATTTACACTACAAGGATTGTGGGGAGTTACATGTAGTGCCGGACAAGTTATGGGCATCCACAAAGCTAGACATTGGGAAACTTAATGTTACCCCTTTTATGGTTCATCTCAAACCAGGTTGCCAACCACCCCGTGTTAAGCAGTACCCCTTGAGTCATGCCCAAGAGCAGTCAGTAGCCTTACAAGTGAAACAATATGAGAAGAAGGGTGTCTTAGTAAGGACCAGCAAATACACCCCTGTTCCCAGTTAGGAAGAAACCAGTAAAGGCACAACCAGTAACATACAGGATGGTTCATGATCTTAGGGAGGTCAATAATGTCATGGTGCTGCAGACTCCCATTGTACCAAACCCACACACTTTGTTATCGCAGGTACCACCAACTGCTACACACTTCACAGTGATAGACCTGACAAATGCATTTTTCAGTGTTGCCCTACACCCAGCCTGTCAATACTTGTTTGCATTTACATTCCAAGGTAATCAATATACATGGACAGTTTTACCCCAGGGAGCATCTAATTCACCTACCATGTACACACGAGCTTTGCAGTCTGTATTATCTGGATGTCAAATTCATGATGACATTGTACTGTTACAATATGTTGATGATTTACTTTTGTGCGCAGGAACTTGGAAAGGTTGCAGGGAAGCCACACTGTCATTGTTGATATTTCTGGCAGAAAGTGGATGTAAAGTCTCAAGAGAAAAACTGCAATACTGCCAGTTAAGACTTACATATCTGGGACATTGTCTCTCAGAGGGTGCAAGACACCTTACTGAGGAGAGAAAACAAGCGGCGAAGGACATAAAACTCCCTCAGGGGTCTGGTCTCATACTGCAGACCCTGGATAAGGCCTGCATCCATGCGTATGCAGCCTTTGTATGATTGCCTGTCGTAAGAACCTTTTTGTCTGACGGAACATGCAATCGAGTCCTTTTTCACTCTGAAACTAGCAATATTGACTGCACCGGCGTTAGGAATTTGCCAGACTATTATCAACCATTTAACCTGTTTTGTTCAGAGCTCCAGGTACACAGTACAGCAGTACTCACTCCAAAACATTGTGATAGGCACAGACCAGTTGCATAGTTCTCTGCCAGATTGGATACTATGTCCAGGGGAGCTCCTTCATGTGTTAGAGCTGTGGCGGCTGTCCAGCTCATGGTGGAAAGAGCATCTGACATTGTCCTTGACTACCCTCTAGTGGTACAAACACCACAGGACATTCAAGGCATACTCAGTCAAGTACAGCAATAACACATTTCTATGGCCAGACAACTGAGGTTACAATGTTCCCTCCTCATGCCAGATAGCATTACCTTTAAGAGATGCACAACTCTGAATCCTGCTACATTGTTACCAATCACAGATTCAGAAATGGGGGAGGGAGGTACAGGTCCATTACTTACAGAGTTAATGGAAACAGAAGGTCATGATTGTGAGTATTTGATGCAACATGAGACCTCTGGTTTTTCACATGTTCATGACAAACCTCCTGATAATCCTGATTTTGAGTATTTTGTAGATGGAAGCAGATTTATGGGAGAGGATGGCCGGTTCCACACTGGATATGCGGTGGTCACACAGCATGAGGTAGTACTTGCTGAACCACTCCCTCCTCACATGTCAGCACAGGAGGCAGAGTTGAAGTCACTCTCTGAGGCGTGTAAAATGGCAAAAGACAAGAAGGCGAACATCTATACGGATTCCAGGTATGCTTTTGGTATTGCACATGATTATGGACCAATTTGGCAGGCCAGAGACTTTTTGACATCGGCAGGCCAGCCCATTAAGAACAAAGACTCTGTATTTGAACTAATGAACTCTCTATTGTTACCTGAAGAAGTGGCTGTCATAAAGGTAAAAGCCCACAAAAAACAAATAACTAATGAATCAAAAGGAAATGACAGAGCTGACAGAGCTGCTAAACAAGCTGCCCTCAAGCCCAGGGACACTGAGACTGTAACGGTCAATGCCTTTGAGCCTCAGGAGATGTCTGTAGAGGTTTCGGTAAAACTGTCTGCTCAAGCAGATGAAGAAGAAAAAGAATATTGGACTAAAAAAGGCGCTACCCTAAATCAGCTGGGACTATGGGAAGTTCAAGGTAAGATCTGCCTACCCAGAGCCCTGTATCCGATGATGGCCTAAGAAGCCAATAGGGTGATGACCAGGCAAAAGGTCCTATGATCAACACTGTGGCTAAAAGGTGGATCGCTCCAGGGTTCTCCACCATGGCATGCAGGTTTGTACAAAGTTGCATGATTTGTGCTTTAAATAATCCAGGTCAAGTGGTGAAAACTCCAAGCAAGCACACTCCGAGGCCATTTTACCCATTCCAGAGACTGCAGGTAGACTGTATACAACTGCCTAAGGTAGGAAAATATGAGTTTGTACTCGTGTGTGTTGATCTCTTTTCAGGGTGGCCGGAAGCTTATCCTGTGTCTAAGGCAAATGCACAGAACACCGCAAAGAAACAGGTCAGTGAACTGATATGCAGGTATGGTGTTCCTGAAGTTATTTAGTCAGATAGAGGCTCCCACTTTACAGATGAAGTGATGAGAGAGGTTATGCAAGATTTAGGGGTGACCGAAGCCTTCCATAGCCTTCCACGAAACAGCGGCTGTGTCGAACGCTTGAACGGGACAATAAAACTGAAAATTCAGAAAGCCATGCAGGAAACAGGTAAACCATGGACAGAGTGTTTGCCTCTAGCCTTGTACTCAATAAGAACCACACCAAACAAGAAGACAGGCTGGTCCCCTTTAAGGTATTGTTTGGTAGTGCCCCAAAGCTAGGATTGTATTTCTCTCAACAGTTGGTTGACAGTATGGACAGTTACATGAAGGCCCTCACTGAAAGGTTAGATCACACTCATGGGCTGCAACGGACAGAGGGACAGTCCCTTGGGCTCCTTATTCAGTTTATTTTCATATTAATAAAAGCAATTTTATAGACAAATTACTGTACAAGACACAGGGCAGTAATACTAGTATATTGTAATATAAATCATGGAGACTGATGTGGTCATGTTAACAGCTCAGTAAGTGAAATTCTGGTGACAGAATCCCTTGAAAGGTTAGATCACACTCATAAACAAGTGTTTGCTTTCATTCCAGATCCCGAATCAGTAGAAGGTACACACAGTCTTGAGCCTGGAGATTGGGTGGTGATAATGAGCCATGTGAGGAAAACCTTTGAGCCCAGATTTGATGGTCCCTTCCAAGTCCTGTTGAAAACTGCAACCTCCATAAAAGTGGAAGGAAAGCCTAACTGGATTCACGCCTCACATTGCAATAAAGTGCCAAACCCTGAGGATGGAGATCCTTGCACTGCTACTCCTGGCTCTGAGTATCCAAACTCTACATGTGAACCTAAAAAGTGACTGGGACAATGCTCTTATTAGGCATCATCAGGTCATGTTAAAGAATATGAAAGATACGGACAATTATAAAAACTGTTGGATCTGTACTCACAGTCCTGTGAGTTCAAAGACTATGACTTATTTAGCGATCCCGGTACCATGGTTAGAGCTTGCTAACATAAACTGTAGAGACTTTTTTTTTTTTTTGAACAATAATTTTTATTGAGTTTTTTTTTTTAAATAATAGGTTACAGTTGAATGTATGTCAATCACATGAACATATCTACAAGATAAGAAAGGTAAATGTGTAGCATCAAAAGACAATAGATATCATTACACAGTGTGTGGCAAAAATTGTGTAATAGTAAAAGGCATATAACTCATCAGGTACATATGTAACGGAGTAAAGAGTAGTATGCACAGGTACATATCAATGTGGAAAACAAAAACTTTATAGTCTAATGGCTGCGTTAGGAGCAATTATGATTTAGCCACACTTTCCAGTTTTTCAGGAAGGAGGCTTTAGAGTTCCGAGAAGATGCCCATAAACCTTCATATAAGCAGTTATTATCCAGTGTTCTAAAAATTCTATTAATATTAGGGAGGTTCCCAGATTTCCAACAAGCAGCAATTTTTAGCCGGGTGGCGAATATTAAGTGACTGGCTATTGACCTAATGTGGAAAGGGAGCTCTATAAGACCAATAAGAGAGCCATCTTAGATGAAGGTTTAATAGGGCAGCTTGCTATAGATGAAATGAACTTAAATACTGAATTACATAAATTTCTAACTGTAGGACAGTCCCACCACAGATGTATATATGAACCAGAAGCATTTCCACATCTCCAACACTCTGGGGGGATCTCTGGGAAAATCCTGTTTAAGTAGAGGGGGGTTCTGTACCATCTATATAGAATTTTTCTTGCCCCTTCTAAATGATCAGAGCATTTAGACAATTTAGAAACAGAAGTAAATGCTTCTTTCCATTCTGAGTCTGAGAGATTGGTGTCCAACTCAGAATTCCAAAGATCCAAAATATGTTGTAAAGGGTTCAAACGTGATTCTTTCAAAAGTTGATAACCCTTAGTGATACCTTTGTCCAAATTTTTGGACATATGTATCCATTCTAGAAGGGAGTAGTTATGTGGGTTGAAGCTAAAAATTTTAGCAGATTGCAATAAGTGTCTTATCCTTAGGTACTTATAGAAATCTGAATTGGGAATATCGAAATCTCTGTGTAATTGTGCAAATTCAACAAAAATACCATCCTTCCATAATTGCTTAGTATCAGAGATGCCCGAGGCCACCCAATTGTTTACACGTAAATCTGAAAGAGCTAATTCACAGATTTCCAGAGGAGCTGAAGACATTGAATTGGGAACTAGCTTATCTATTCTAGCAAGGGAGTACCAAGTGTTATATATTGCTGTCAAGGTTGATAATGGAGAATTATTTTTAATGCCAAAGGTCGCTGTAGCGGAAAGGCGTAACATTATATCATGGGACCCCAATACATTTTTTTCCTATAAAACCCATTTTTTGGAGACGTCACCTTTGATCAAATATCTCAATTGGTCGAGTATAGATGAGGTGTAGTAATGTTTGATAGAGGGGACATTTAGACCTCCTGCTTTAAGTGGAATAAGTGCTTTCACTCTGGATTTATATTTTCCCCAAATATGGCGATTAATTAAGGCTTGTAGTTTAGATATGTAGACATTGGGGATAGTGATTGGAATATTACGGAACATATAAATAATTTTGGGAAGGATGACCATTTTAGGAGCAGCTATTCTCCCTAACCAGGAGAGAGATTCTATCTTTAGATTATGTAGTGAGTCACTAATTTTATTATATAGAGGCCAAAAGTTGACCTTGAATAATTTGTTGGTGGGAAATGCTAGTTGAATACCCAAATATAACAATATAACAAAACAATAACAAACATAGGTGCACTCTGCAGTCTCACTAATTCTCAAACTGATTTTAAAATTGAGAGATTAGTCAACATGTCCTACGGTGTAGAACATGTCTTAAGCCCGGACACCACGACAAGGTTTCTCAAGTAGCCCGGGACCCTACACTCTCCTACCTGAGCCATATGGGCAATACCAGGAGCCAGTGGGCAAATTACAGGAGCATAGGGCCGACTCGCAAACAACTCACCAGTTACCTCCAGCATGTGGCCATGCTTGCAATGGGAGGAGGGAGGAGTCTGTGAGTCCCACTCAAGACTTGCTGATATAGCCCAGGCTTCACAGGTGCACCTAAATGTGACCTGTAGATGGAAAACAGGCACATTTAAATAGGAGTTTATACACCTCCAGGAATCTATATATACAAACTAAGAAGACAGGTTGGCATCAGCAGGAGCTGCTCAAACCCACATGCAGTTGTGCATATATATAGGGGAGCAAATCCTGCACTTGTGGCCCGTTGCTAATGGCAATCCCCAGCAAAATGCATACAATGGAGGATGCCCGCGGCGAACCACAAGTACCACAATAGACATCCTACACAAGGTAACAAGTGCGGATGTGATAATTAATATAACAATATAACAAAACAATAACAAACATAGGTGCACTCTGCAGTCTCACTAATTCTCAAACTGATTTTAAAATTGAGAGATTAGTCAACATGTCCTACGGTGTAGAACATGTCTTAAGCCCGGACACCACGACAAGGTTTCTCAAGTAGCCCGGGACCCTACACTCTCCTACCTGAGCCATATGGGCAATACCAGGAGCCAGTGGGCAAATTACAGGAGCATAGGGCCGACTCGCAAACAACTCACCAGTTACCTCCAGCATGTGGCCATGCTTGCAATGGGAGGAGGGAGGAGTCTGTGAGTCCCACTCAAGACTTGCTGATATAGCCCAGGCTTCACAGGTGCACCTAAATGTGACCTGTAGATGGAAAACAGGCACATTTAAATAGGAGTTTATACACCTCCAGGAATCTATATATACAAACTAAGAAGACAGGTTGGCATCAGCAGGAGCTGCTCAAACCCACATGCAGTTGTGCATATATATAGGGGAGCAAATCCTGCACTTGTGGCCCGTTGCTAATGGCAATCCCCAGCAAAATGCATACAATGGAGGATGCCCGCGGCGAACCACAAGTACCACAATAGACATCCTACACAAGGTAACAAGTGCGGATGTGATAATTAATATAACAATATAACAAAACAATAACAAACATAGGTGCACTCTGCAGTCTCACTAATTCTCAAACTGATTTTAAAATTGAGAGATTAGTCAACATGTCCTACGGTGTAGAACATGTCTTAAGCCCGGACACCACGACAAGGATTCTCAAGTAGCCCGGGACCCTACACTCTCCTACCTGAGCCATATGGGCAATACCAGGAGCCAGTGGGCAAATTACAGGAGCATAGGGCCGACTCGCAAACAACTCACCAGTTACCTCCAGCATGTGGCCATGCTTGCAATGGGAGGAGGGAGGAGTCTGTGAGTCCCACTCAAGACTTGCTGATATAGCCCAGGCTTCACAGGTGCACCTAAATGTGACCTGTAGATGGAAAACAGGCACATTTAAATAGGAGTTTATACACCTCCAGGAATCTATATATACAAACTAAGAAGACAGGTTGGCATCAGCAGGAGCTGCTCAAACCCACATGCAGTTGTGCATATATATAGGGGAGCAAATCCTGCACTTGTGGCCCGTTGCTAATGGCAATCCCCAGCAAAATGCATACAATGGAGGATGCCCGCGGCGAACCACAAGTACCACAATAGACATCCTACACAAGGTAACAAGTGCGGATGTGATAATTAATATAACAATATAACAAAACAATAACAAACATAGGTGCACTCTGCAGTCTCACTAATTCTCAAACTGATTTTAAAATTGAGAGATTAGTCAACATGTCCTACGGTGTAGAACATGTCTTAAGCCCGGACACCACGACAAGGATTCTCAAGTAGCCCGGGACCCTACACTCTCCTACCTGAGCCATATGGGCAATACCAGGAGCCAGTGGGCAAATTACAGGAGCATAGGGCCGACTCGCAAACAACTCACCAGTTACCTCCAGCATGTGGCCATGCTTGCAATGGGAGGAGGGAGGAGTCTGTGAGTCCCACTCAAGACTTGCTGATATAGCCCAGGCTTCACAGGTGCACCTAAATGTGACCTGTAGATGGAAAACAGGCACATTTAAATAGGAGTTTATACACCTCCAGGAATCTATATATACAAACTAAGAAGACAGGTTGGCATCAGCAGGAGCTGCTCAAACCCACATGCAGTTGTGCATATATATAGGGGAGCAAATCCTGCACTTGTGGCCCGTTGCTAATGGCAATCCCCAGCAAAATGCATACAATGGAGGATGCCCGCGGCGAACCACAAGTACCACAATAGACATCCTACACAAGGTAACAAGTGCGGATGTGATAATTAATATAACAATATAACAAAACAATAACAAACATAGGTGCACTCTGCAGTCTCACTAATTCTCAAACTGATTTTAAAATTGAGAGATTAGTCAACATGTCCTACGGTGTAGAACATGTCTTAAGCCCGGACACCACGACAAGGTTTCTCAAGTAGCCCGGGACCCTACACTCTCCTACCTGAGCCATATGGGCAATACCAGGAGCCAGTGGGCAAATTACAGGAGCATAGGGCCGACTCGCAAACAACTCACCAGTTACCTCCAGCATGTGGCCATGCTTGCAATGGGAGGAGGGAGGAGTCTGTGAGTCCCACTCAAGACTTGCTGATATAGCCCAGGCTTCACAGGTGCACCTAAATGTGACCTGTAGATGGAAAACAGGCACATTTAAATAGGAGTTTATACACCTCCAGGAATCTATATATACAAACTAAGAAGACAGGTTGGCATCAGCAGGAGCTGCTCAAACCCACATGCAGTTGTGCATATATATAGGGGAGCAAATCCTGCACTTGTGGCCCGTTGCTAATGGCAATCCCCAGCAAAATGCATACAATGGAGGATGCCCGCGGCGAACCACAAGTACCACAATAGACATCCTACACAAGGTAACAAGTGCGGATGTGATAATTAATATAACAATATAACAAAACAATAACAAACATAGGTGCACTCTGCAGTCTCACTAATTCTCAAACTGATTTTAAAATTGAGAGATTAGTCAACATGTCCTACGGTGTAGAACATGTCTTAAGCCCGGACACCACGACAAGGTTTCTCAAGTAGCCCCGGACCCTACACTCTCCTACCTGAGCCATATGGGCAATACCAGGAGCCAGTGGGCAAATTACAGGAGCATAGGGCCGACTCGCAAACAACTCACCAGTTACCTCCAGCATGTGGCCATGCTTGCAATGGGAGGAGGGAGGAGTCTGTGAGTCCCACTCAAGACTTGCTGATATAGCCCAGGCTTCACAGGTGCACCTAAATGTGACCTGTAGATGGAAAACAGGCACATTTAAATAGGAGTTTATACACCTCCAGGAATCTATATATACAAACTAAGAAGACAGGTTGGCATCAGCAGGAGCTGCTCAAACCCACATGCAGTTGTGCATATATATAGGGGAGCAAATCCTGCACTTGTGGCCCGTTGCTAATGGCAATCCCCAGCAAAATGCATACAATGGAGGATGCCCGCGGCGAACCACAAGTACCACAATAGACATCCTACACAAGGTAACAAGTGCGGATGTGATAATTAATATAACAATATAACAAAACAATAACAAACATAGGTGCACTCTGCAGTCTCACTAATTCTCAAACTGATTTTAAAATTGAGAGATTAGTCAACATGTCCTACGGTGTAGAACATGTCTTAAGCCCGGACACCACGACAAGGTTTCTCAAGTAGCCCGGGACCCTACACTCTCCTACCTGAGCCATATGGGCAATACCAGGAGCCAGTGGGCAAATTACAGGAGCATAGGGCCGACTCGCAAACAACTCACCAGTTACCTCCAGCATGTGGCCATGCTTGCAATGGGAGGAGGGAGGAGTCTGTGAGTCCCACTCAAGACTTGCTGATATAGCCCAGGCTTCACAGGTGCACCTAAATGTGACCTGTAGATGGAAAACAGGCACATTTAAATAGGAGTTTATACACCTCCAGGAATCTATATATACAAACTAAGAAGACAGGTTGGCATCAGCAGGAGCTGCTCAAACCCACATGCAGTTGTGCATATATATAGGGGAGCAAATCCTGCACTTGTGGCCCGTTGCTAATGGCAATCCCCAGCAAAATGCATACAATGGAGGATGCCCGCGGCGAACCACAAGTACCACAATAGACATCCTACACAAGGTAACAAGTGCGGATGTGATAATTAATATAACAATATAACAAAACAATAACAAACATAGGTGCACTCTGCAGTCTCACTAATTCTCAAACTGATTTTAAAATTGAGAGATTAGTCAACATGTCCTACGGTGTAGAACATGTCTTAAGCCCGGACACCACGACAAGGTTTCTCAAGTAGCCCGGGACCCTACACTCTCCTACCTGAGCCATATGGGCAATACCAGGAGCCAGTGGGCAAATTACAGGAGCATAGGGCCGACTCGCAAACAACTCACCAGTTACCTCCAGCATGTGGCCATGCTTGCAATGGGAGGAGGGAGGAGTCTGTGAGTCCCACTCAAGACTTGCTGATATAGCCCAGGCTTCACAGGTGCACCTAAATGTGACCTGTAGATGGAAAACAGGCACATTTAAATAGGAGTTTATACACCTCCAGGAATCTATATATACAAACTAAGAAAACAGGTTGGCATCAGCAGGAGCTGCTCAAACCCACATGCAGTTGTGCATATATATAGGGGAGCAAATCCTGCACTTGTGGCCCGTTGCTAATGGCAATCCCCAGCAAAATGCATACAATGGAGGATGCCCGCGGCGAACCACAAGTACCACAATAGACATCCTACACAAGGTAACAAGTGCGGATGTGATAATTAATATAACAATATAACAAAACAATAACAAACATAGGTGCACTCTGCAGTCTCACTAATTCTCAAACTGATTTTAAAATTGAGAGATTAGTCAACATGTCCTACGGTGTAGAACATGTCTTAAGCCCGGACACCACGACAAGGTTTCTCAAGTAGCCCGGGACCCTACACTCTCCTACCTGAGCCATATGGGCAATACCAGGAGCCAGTGGGCAAATTACAGGAGCATAGGGCCGACTCGCAAACAACTCACCAGTTACCTCCAGCATGTGGCCATGCTTGCAATGGGAGGAGGGAGGAGTCTGTGAGTCCCACTCAAGACTTGCTGATATAGCCCAGGCTTCACAGGTGCACCTAAATGTGACCTGTAGATGGAAAACAGGCACATTTAAATAGGAGTTTATACACCTCCAGGAATCTATATATACAAACTAAGAAGACAGGTTGGCATCAGCAGGAGCTGCTCAAACCCACATGCAGTTGTGCATATATATAGGGGAGCAAATCCTGCACTTGTGGCCCGTTGCTAATGGCAATCCCCAGCAAAATGCATACAATGGAGGATGCCCGCGGCGAACCACAAGTACCACAATAGACATCCTACACAAGGTAACAAGTGCGGATGTGATAATTAATATAACAATATAACAAAACAATAACAAACATAGGTGCACTCTGCAGTCTCACTAATTCTCAAACTGATTTTAAAATTGAGAGATTAGTCAACATGTCCTACGGTGTAGAACATGTCTTAAGCCCGGACACCACGACAAGGTTTCTCAAGTAGCCCGGGACCCTACACTCTCCTACCTGAGCCATATGGGCAATACCAGGAGCCAGTGGGCAAATTACAGGAGCATAGGGCCGTAGGACAGGAGCATACACCGTAGGACATGTTGACTAATCTCTCAATTTTAAAATCAGTTTGAGAATTAGTGAGACTGCAGAGTGCACCTATGTTTGTTATTGTTTTGTTATATTGTTATATTAATTATCACATCCGCACTTGTTACCTTGTGTAGGATGTCTATTGTGGTACTTGTGGTTCGCCGCGGGCATCCTCCATTGTATGCATTTTGCTGGGGATTGCCATTAGCAACGGGCCACAAGTGCAGGATTTGCTCCCCTATATATATGCACAACTGCATGTGGGTTTGAGCAGCTCCTGCTGATGCCAACCTGTCTTCTTAGTTTGTATATATAGATTCCTGGAGGTGTATAAACTCCTATTTAAATGTGCCTGTTTTCCATCTACAGGTCACATTTAGGTGCACCTGTGAAGCCTGGGCTATATCAGCAAGTCTTGAGTGGGACTCACAGACTCCTCCCTCCTCCCATTGCAAGCATGGCCACATGCTGGAGGTAACTGGTGAGTTGTTTGCGAGTCGGCCCTATGCTCCTGTAATTTGCCCACTGGCTCCTGGTATTGCCCATATGGCTCAGGTAGGAGAGTGTAGGGTCCCGGGCTACTTGAGAAACCTTGTCGTGGTGTCCGGGCTTAAGACATGTTCTACACCGTAGGACATGTTGACTAATCTCTCAATTTTAAAATCAGTTTGAGAATTAGTGAGACTGCAGAGTGCACCTATGTTTGTTATTGTTTTGTTATATTGTTATATTAATTATCACATCCGCACTTGTTACCTTGTGTAGGATGTCTATTGTGGTACTTGTGGTTCGCCGCGGGCATCCTCCATTGTATGCATTTTGCTGGGGATTGCCATTAGCAACGGGCCACAAGTGCAGGATTTGCTCCCCTATATATATGCACAACTGCATGTGGGTTTGAGCAGCTCCTGCTGATGCCAACCTGTCTTCTTAGTTTGTATATATAGATTCCTGGAGGTGTATAAACTCCTATTTAAATGTGCCTGTTTTCCATCTACAGGTCACATTTAGGTGCACCTGTGAAGCCTGGGCTATATCAGCAAGTCTTGAGTGGGACTCACAGACTCCTCCCTCCTCCCATTGCAAGCATGGCCACATGCTGGAGGTAACTGGTGAGTTGTTTGCGAGTCGGCCCTATGCTCCTGTAATTTGCCCACTGGCTCCTGGTATCGCCCATATGGCTCAGGTAGGAGAGTGTAGGGTCCCGGGCTACTTGAGAAACCTTGTCGTGGTGTCCGGGCTTAAGACATGTTCTACACCGTAGGACATGTTGACTAATCTCTCAATTTTAAAATCAGTTTGAGAATTAGTGAGACTGCAGAGTGCACCTATGTTTGTTATTGTTTTGTTATATTGTTATATTAATTATCACATCCGCACTTGTTACCTTGTGTAGGATGTCTATTGTGGTACTTGTGGTTCGCCGCGGGCATCCTCCATTGTATGCATTTTGCTGGGGATTGCCATTAGCAACGGGCCACAAGTGCAGGATTTGCTCCCCTATATATATGCACAACTGCATGTGGGTTTGAGCAGCTCCTGCTGATGCCAACCTGTCTTCTTAGTTTGTATATATAGATTCCTGGAGGTGTATAAACTCCTATTTAAATGTGCCTGTTTTCCATCTACAGGTCACATTTAGGTGCACCTGTGAAGCCTGGGCTATATCAGCAAGTCTTGAGTGGGACTCACAGACTCCTCCCTCCTCCCATTGCAAGCATGGCCACATGCTGGAGGTAACTGGTGAGTTGTTTGCGAGTCGGCCCTATGCTCCTGTAATTTGCCCACTGGCTCCTGGTATTGCCCATATGGCTCAGGTAGGAGAGTGTAGGGTCCCGGGCTACTTGAGAAACCTTGTCGTGGTGTCCGGGCTTAAGACATGTTCTACACCGTAGGACATGTTGACTAATCTCTCAATTTTAAAATCAGTTTGAGAATTAGTGAGACTGCAGAGTGCACCTATGTTTGTTATTGTTTTGTTATATTGTTATATTAATTATCACATCCGCACTTGTTACCTTGTGTAGGATGTCTATTGTGGTACTTGTGGTTCGCCGCGGGCATCCTCCATTGTATGCATTTTGCTGGGGATTGCCATTAGCAACGGGCCACAAGTGCAGGATTTGCTCCCCTATATATATGAATACCCAAATATGTCAAGGATTCATCAGCCCAGGGAAATTTATATAAATTGGAAATTAAGCGTTTGTTAGCTGGAGATAAACCCAAATCAAGCATTTGGGACTTGTTAATATTTATTTTATAAAAGGATGCTTTGCCAAATTTCGTAATCATATCATTAATAGCAGATAGTGCAGAAGTTGGGTTTGATGTTATTATTAGCACATCATCCGCGAAAAGGCCTATACGATGATCTGTGCTTCCTACCTTTATCCCTTTAATGAGCGGGGAGGATCTAATATGTTCCGCAAAAGGTTCCATTGCAAGAGCAAATATCAAGGGAGACATAGGGCATCCCTGTCTAGTCCCATTCTTGATATTGAATGGAGAAGACAGAAAACTAGATGAATATATAGAGACGCTGGGATTGGAGTATAAGGACATAACTGCGGATAGGAAGAAATCCCCAAATCCAAACTTTTTTAAAGTTGCATAAATGTAGTCCCAGTGTATTCTATCGAACGCCTTCTCCGCATCCAGGGAGAGAAGCAGAGAAGACGTCCGGGTGGTATATGCCAACAGATCTATGAACCTTCTAGTTCCATCCGACGATTGTCTGTTGGGAACAAAGCCAATCTGGTCATTGGACCTTAGAGAAGGCAGAATGCTGGATAACCTTTTTGCCAAGATTTTCGCAAAAATCTTTATGTCAGAGTTTAATAGAGATATGGGTTTGAAGTTAGCCAGTTTATCTGCAGGTTTACCCGGTTTTGGCAGGGTAATGATTAATGCATTTAACATATCTTGATGATTGAGTTTTGCACTGCTATTAATTTAAAGGTTCTGTTCAGGAAGGGATTTAAAATGTGTGAGAAGTTCTTGTAATATTCATTTGTAAGTCCATCTGGACCAGGGGATTTATTATTTTTGAGGGAGTGAATTGCCTCAGAAATTTCCGAATGTGTGATTTTAGTATTGAGGACTTGACTTTGGGTTGGAGTTAAGGACCGAAGGGAGATGCCACTAAGGAAATCGTTAATATATTCAGTAGTAGGTTGGACAGTGTCAGTTGATTTTTCTAAATTATAAAGGTTTGCGTAGTAATTGGCAAACTCCTCTGCTATATGTTTGGGGTTAAACAGTTTTTTACCTTGCGAGTCAAGTAGGAAGGGAATTCTTGTCTTGACTTCTCTTTTTTTAACTCTATTTGCTAAAATTTTTGAGGCTTTATTACCTTGTGAGTAGTGATCTGATTTGACTTTACGTAAGTGAAACTCATGTTTTTCATGAAGGTGAAGGTAAAGGTGATGTCTGGCTGTTTTCAATTTGCTGAAGATTTTTGGATCTAGGGAAGATTTAGACGATTCCTCTAGGGTCTTAATATCAGCTAATAATGTATCCAGGGTTTTCCTTCTATTTTTTTTCTGAATAGCCGCATGCTTTAGTAGTACACCTCTAATAAACGCTTTATGGGCGCTCCAAAGTGTAGTGTCTAGTACCAAATTGTTAGCATTAATCTTAAAGTAATCTTTCAGAGAGTTTTCTACGTCCGTACGTATAGAGGAGTTTTGGAGCAAAGAGTTATTAAGTCTCCACGGGGAGTATACTCTGTTATTGTACATATCATCTAATGTGAGAGTAATAAACGCATGATCAGACCATGTGATATTGGAGATAGTTATATCCAACACTTTTTGAAGAAGCCACTTATCCGATACAAATAGGTCAATTCTAGAGTAAGTATTGTGAGGGTGTGAAAAAAAGGTGAAATCTTTTTCATTGGCATGAAGGACCCTCCAAGTGTCATGAAGCCCTTCCTGAAATAAAAAATCTTGAAGGAGAGAATTTTTAAGAGAAGGAGGGGGGGGAGGTAGTTTATCAATTGAGGAATCAGGGCACATATTAAAGTCGCCACAGATTAACAGTGGTCCCTGTTTAGAGTCTTGAGCCAATCTAATAGTAGGCTTGATGAATTTAATTTGATCGGAATTGGGGGCATAAAGGTTCACTATTGTATATCTAGTGTTATTTATGTCACATACAATAATAATATATCTACCCTCTTTATCTAACACTACATTATGACAATGAAAGCCTATAATCACACCTTTCCTTTTTTTTGTAGCTGGAGAGAAGAAAGTGTGCGGGAAAGAGGGGTGACAAAATCTGTGGGAGTCTTCCTCATTAAGGTGAGACTCTTGAATGCAGATAATGTCAGCTCTCTGTCTCCTCACCTCATTCCAACATATGGAGCGCTTAAAAGGGCTATTGAGACCGTTAACATTTGCTGAAAAGATCTTTATACCTTTGCTGGCCATTTTAAAGCCTCAAAACACCATGCTAGTATTTCTAACTTGAAAAAAATAGGTAAAAGTGCATACATTAAAGAATGAAGTACCCAGATGTAACTGTGTAAAAATGGTGGGGACCGTGGATTTGTACCTTTGTTTTCAACCATTTGGGGGACTAGAGGTAGACCCCATGAGTGTAACCCGACAAAACAATAGAGCCAAACATAAAAAGAAAAGAAAGTAATAGATAACACTAACATAACAAGGGTCTAACAAGACCACTAAACTGTGATGTCTGTCACTTAGTTTGGAAGGCGTAAAAGTAACAGTGGATTAGGGAATAAGAACACTTAGGTGGAATATATGTTCTGAGAGGTAGAGCGGAAGGGTGTGGAACCCCGTAAAACTTGTATATAGCATAGCTTTATGAAGCCATAGTTAATGTCCAGAATGAAGGTTACGGAAGTGTTCTTCCTACTTTGGTCCATTCCGGTGTTAGGTTAAGTTGATTTCTTCCAGATGAAGATCTGTTGGTAGGAGAGTTCATTTCTTTGTCTTTGGCGCCCTCTGGTGACACAATGATGTTCCATTTTGAGAGAGTCTCTGCTGCTTCCTGAGGAGAAACTAGAACAAATGATGAGTTTTGATGTCTCACAATCAGCTTAACAGGGTAACCCCATTTGTAGGGGATATTGTTATCCCTCAGCGCTTTGGTATAGATTTGAAAATCACGCCTCCTGCTTAATGTCGCTGGCGAGAGGTCGGTCAATAGGAGGACATTACAAAATCTTTCAGGGATGTCTTTCCTCTTTTTTTGGGCTTCTCTCATCAGGGAGTCTTTCAGATGGTAGAAATGAATCCTGGCTAGGACATCCCTGGGAATGGAGGCTGGTAAAGCTTTAGGTTTAGGAACCCGATGTACCCGGTCAATGATTAACTCAGATCCAAGGGTATCTGGTAGGTATGACACGATAAGGTCTGAAATATATTCTTGTAGCTGAGAGTCCAGAATGCTTTCAGGAATGTTTATGAATCTGATATTATTTCTCCTGGAGCGATCCTCCAGATCAGCAATTTTAAGTTTAATGGCTGCTAGGTCATCTTCAACCACATTGTGATTATCTACCAGAGAATTATGTGCTGTAACAAATTCCTCCATTTTTTCTTCTAGATGTGCAGTTCTTTCTCCTATGGCCACTATGTCTGCATAAATAGTAGTAATTGTCTCTTTAAAATCGCTATGAATAGATCTTTTCAAGTCTGCAAGCATGTCCTGCATTGTGGCTACTGTTATGCAAGTGTCCTTGCCTGGCGATGCAGTATAGGTATCAAGGGGAGGATTATAAGTTTGCTGTTCACTCACCCTCTTTTGTTTTTTAGGTTCCTGTGCTGAAGAAGGACTGGAGCCTGCTGAGGAGGGAGACCCAGAGGATCGCTGGTCGCAGGTGCCTGCTGTGGATCGGAGCTCTCCTTCTGTGTGGGGGGAGTCGGCGCCATTTTGAGAAGACCCGGCGGCTGGATGAAAGAACGCCGTCATTTTCTGAGGCTGTGCTCCCTTCTTTCTTCCCCTTGTCATCATTGGCAGATGCTGCAGGCTCAAGCGCTGTCCTGGGGCAGGTAAGTATGAAAAATACCGCTTGTATAATGATCGCTTTGTGCCGCTGGACGGGGTTCCACAGACGGAGCTCAGGCACTATGCGTCCTCTCCTCCCGGCATCCGGCCACGCCCCCTAAGAGAGAGACTTTTTATCCGATCGAATATCAGAGAATGAAAGTCTTAAGTTAAACTACTGCAGTGCCCCGTCCTATTGCTGGATGGGTAGAGCTTCCCTGGTGGCAGGCCAATGTGACTGAAAAAAAAGACAACACTGTCAGAGTATGGGATTTTGATGGACAGAAGTGGGCCAGAATGAAAGTACGAAAGTTTCATCTAGGAGATTTTGATTTTCCAGTATTAGTCTCTTTTGCACTGACCCAGGGATACGATCAGACTGAAGGAGTCACTATAATGGTGATACAAAGGACCCTACATAATGTGTCATGGGAGCATAACAACAAGTTTGAAGGGTCCATAAAGGATAGTGATGACTGTAAAGACAACCACAGGGCTGTATTGACTCCTACAACTAATGACAGTTATTCCTGCAGGTTTGGGGGGGAAATAGGCAGTGATAATGATGGTGGCCAAAAATTATGTTTATTTATTTATTGTGAGGGATTGCACCTTCATTTTGATTCCTGGATTCCATTTTACTTTGCTGGTTTATTTTAGGTCAGAATTGAGAATTGCTGAGCCGTGTGTACTTGAGTCAAACAAAGTTAATTACTTGTTAGTTCTCAGAACTATGTGTGTCTGATGTTCTGGGAGTACAACTGGTTCTAGATACTTCTCAAGGATGAACAACTCAGGGATAAGATAAGGTTTTTTGTAATTAAATATGCTTGACTTAAAAACATCAAAAAATAAATTATTATTAATCACGCAATGCTTATGTAAAATGTATTGAGATTATCCCTCATGCAGGTACGGATATGCAGAATCTGGGAAATCAGCAGCAAAGGGAAATGCCCGGCTGAAGTATATGTACCTGTTGCCTGCAATGAGTGAATATCTCAATTTACAATGGGGGAATTGTGAGAGATTGCACCTTCATTTTGTATCCTGGATTCCATTTTACTTTGCTGGTTTATTTTAGGTCAGAATTGAGAATTGCTGAGCCCTGTGTACTTGAGACAAACAAAGTTAATTACTTGTTAGTTCTCAGAACTATGTGTGTCTGATGCTCTTAGATTACAACTGGTTCTAGATACTTCTCAAGGATGAACAACTCAAGGTAAGATAAGAGAAGTTTTTTTGTAATTAAATGTGCTTGACTTGCAAACATAAAAAAATAAATTATTATTATTACTATTAATCATGTGATGCTTAAGTAAAATGACGATATCTATGTTTGGCTTGAGTTCTAGAAAATGGATCTAATATTTTTTATCTGCCCAGTAAAGATGAGAGATCATTCTGATACAACCTTGTGTCTGTATTGTTTATCTCTTCCGAGTACTCGTACTTTTATCTAATTTGGACCCCAGCAGGTCATAGAAATAAGAGTTTTGCCCTAACAATTCTTGGCGCCATAAATGTGGGGCTCGACCGTTGGACTCCTCCCAACAACTCCTACCGATTAAGGAGAGGGAGCAGGACGCATAGATGATTTAAAAACAGAGCTGTTAAGGTAAGAAGTTTATTCTTACAAATCTATCTGTGTCTCCTTTTCATTTCTGCCTGGGATCGGGACTGTGGGGAAGTATAAAAGGTCTACTTAAGGTCGAGCCATATTTGAGAGGTAAGAACCCCAATCACATCAGTCCTATGATCGCTGGATATGAATAATATTGTTTTTTGAAATACCTTTGGGTTTGCACTTGGTATCGTGATATATGTCTTAGTAGTCCTCTGTATTTTGTATAGAATCATAATGAATGCAGCACAAGGCAATCAGGAGCCCTGGAACCCCATAAGGCGCTACTAAAAGCAGGTAGGGGTTGGTATTCTGCTGTTCTACCTAGTGTACACTAGAGGAAGGAAGTCTAGTGGGGAAGCACCACGAGGAAGGGACAAACAGGGAATTAAAAGTACAGACGTCTGGAGATAATTAGTGCATTCAGTTAAGGGATTGGAAAGTAAACTGGGAAACTCCCATGCAATCCCTGAGGGCTACAAACTGGCTAAAGAAGTGGTAGAGGATATGGAAGGTAAACAAGATAGGAAAAAGACAAAGAAAGTGTTAGAAAAGGCTGGGATGAAGTATGGAAATTTAAACCCTAGAACATGGCAGAAGTTTAAGGAGTTAAATGGAGGATGGATAAAGGATCATGAATGTGAGGAGATAATGAACGCTTGGTGAAAAGTCACAAATCATGTGGAGAATCAGCACTGGGTGTGCAGACTTATGAGAGGTAATCTAATCTGTATTATGATACCAAGTCCGATCCTCAACTGAAAAAGAAGGGGGAGCATGGTTTTCCCTCTGCCCCTCCTGCTCCACCACAGGCTTATCCGATGATAATTGAGGGACTGGCCGGTTGGATATGCCAAGTATGTGAGAACTCAAAACCCTGACTGGACTGATGTGTGTAGGTTCTGTGGAGCACCAAGACATAGACAACATCGTGCAGGACTGTTTCAATTAACTGTGAAAACAGGTTTTGTCCCACAGCCTCCACCTCTGGCCGACGGTGCGGCTGGTGGTGGGGATGGGGACATCAGGCTCCTCAGGGACAACCTGCCAAACCCCAGTACGCCCAGCATCATATAGTAACATACGCACCATGGAGTCCTAAGGACCAAATGGGGCTTCTAGGTAGGGTCCCTGACCTACTGACAAGACCAATGCCCGCCCACCGTATGTTACAGCAGATTCAGGTAACTTACAGAGCGACATGGGCTGACTTAAATGATTTAATGGCTTTAAAAATGGGAGTCTTCTTACAGCCCCCTTAACCCCTTAAGGACACGGCCATATTTCACCTTAAGGACAGGCCATTTTTTTTACTTATTTAGACCATTCTGAGATTGTTTTTTTCTTCACATATTGTACTTCATGACACTGATAAAATGAAGTAAAAAAAAAATCATTTTTATTTATAAAAAAATACCAAATTTACCAAAATTTTGGAAACATTTGCAAATTTCCAAGTTTCAATTTCTCTACTTATATAATACATAGTAATACCTCTAAAAATTTTCAAAAAAGTGTGTGTGGGGGAAAATGGCAGTGCGTCTTATGGGGCGAATGCTTAAGTTTACACTAATACACCGCCGACCGCATGCTTCACAGTGCGGCCGGAGGGTGCATCAGCGGGGAGGGAGGAGGGGCTGGGGGCCGGCATGTGATTAAGGAATGGCAGCGGGGCCCGGTGCAGTCACTGTATTCTATTGCATCAGGCCCCACTCACTGTAGTAATACTATCTAAGTGTAGGCATTGTTTAACAATAGAATTAATCTTCATTCCAGCAGCCTGTACTACTGTACTTACTAACTTCCGTAGCAGACAGGAGGCAGGAGGCCGGGCTGGAGGGCGGGTGGCTGTAGCGTAACTCACTACGTCACACGCTTGCTCCTCCCACTTTATGAATGAAGCAGGCGGTGCGGGCGTGTGAAGTAGTGAGTTACACTACAGCCGCCCGCCCTCCCGCCCAGCCTCCTGCCTGCTACAGAAGTTAGTATTACGGTAGTACAGGCTGCTGGAATGAAGATTAATTCAATTGTTAAACAATGCCTACACTTAGATAGTATTACTACAGTGAGCGGAGCCCGGTGCAATAGAATACAGTGACTGCACCGGGCCCCGCTGCCGTTACAAAACTAGATGCCTGCCCCCACCCACTACACAGGGACACTGTTATGGGGATCTGTGGATGCTATTTATGTGTCATCCACAGATACCCCCCTAAAAGCAGTGTCATGACATCCACAGATGACTCCATAACAGTGCTATCCACAGATCCCCCATAACAGTGCTATCCACAGATGCCTCCATAGCAGTGTCATGCCATCCACAGATGCCCCCATAGCAGTGCCATACACAGATCCCCATAACAGTGTCATCCACAGACCCCCATAACAGTGCATCATTCACAGATCCCCCATAATAGTGTCATCAACAGACCAAAACCCACACCTTTTGGTTAAAATTTTTTTTTTTCTTATTTTCCTCCTCAAAAATCTAGGTGCGCCTTATGGGCCGGTGCGTCTTATGGGGCAAAAAATACGGTACACTACAAGGATTGTGGGGAGTTACAGGTAGTCCCGGACAATACTGCCAGTCAAGAGTTACATATCTGGGACATTGTCTCTCAGAGGGTGCAAGGCACCTTACTGAGGAGAGAAAACAAGCGGTGAAGGACATAAAACTCCCTCAGGGGCCAAAACCCCTCAGGATGTTTTTGGGTCTGGTCTCATACTGCAGACCCTGGATAAGGCCTGCATCCATGCGTATGCAGCCTTTGTATGATTGCCTGTCGTCAGAACCTTTTTGTCTGACGGAACATGCAATCGAATCTTTTTTCACTCTGAAACTAGCAATATTGTCTGCTCCGGCATTAGGAATCCCAGACTATGATCAACCGTTTAACCTGTTTTGTTCAGAGCTCCAGGGACACAGTACAGCAGTACTCACTCCAAAACATGGTGATAGGCACAGACCAGTTGCATAGTTCTCTGCCAGATTGGATACTAATGTCCAGGGGAGCTCCTTCATGTATCAGAGCTGTGGCAGCTGTCCAGCTCATGGTGGAAAAAGCATCTTGACATTCAAAACATACAAACACCACATGACATTCAAGGCTTACTCAGTCAAGTACAGCCAAAACACATTTCTATGGCCAGACAACTGAGGTTACAATGTTCCCTCCTCATGCCAGATAGCATTACCTTTAAGAGATACACAACTCTGAATCCTGCTACATTGTTACCAATCATAGATTCAGAAATGGGGGAGGGAGGTACAGGTCCATTACTTACAGAGTTCCAGTTAATGGAAACAGAAGGTCATGATTGTGAGTATTTGATGCAACAAGAGACCTCTGTTCTTTCCCATGTTCATGACAAACCTCTTGATAATCCTGATTTTGAGTATTTTGTAGATGGAAGCAGATTTATGGGAGAGGATGGCCGGTTCCACACTGGATATGCAGTGGTCACACAGCATGAGGTAGTACTTGCTGAACCACTGCCTCCTCTTATGTCAGCACAGGAGGCAGAGTTGAAGGCACTCTCTGAGGCGTGTAAAATGACTAAAAACAAGAAGGCGAACATCTATACGGATTCCAGGTATGCTTTTGGTATTGCACATGATTATGGACCAATTTGGCAGGCCAGAGACTTTTTGACATCGGCAGGCCAGCCTATTAAGAACAAAGACTCTGTATTTGAACTAATAAACTCTATATTGTTACCTGAAGAAGTGGCTGTCATAAAGGTAAAAGCCCAAAAGGAAATGACAGAGCTGACAGAGCTGCTAAACAAGCCGCCCTCAAGCCCAGAGACACTGAGACTGTAACGGTCAATGCCTTTGAGCCTCAGGAGATGTTTGTGGAGGTTTTGGTAAAACTGTCTGCTCAAGCAGATGAAGAAAAAGAATCCTGGACTAAGAGAGGCGCTACCCTAACTGAGCAGGGACTATGGGAAGTTCAAGGTAAGTTATGCCTACCCAGAGCCCTGTATCCGATGATGGCCCAAGAAGCCCATAGGGTGACGCACCAGGCGAAAGGTCCTATGATCAACACTGTGGCCAAAAGGTGGATTGCTCTAGGGTTCTCCACCATGGCAAGCAGGTTTGTGCAAAGTTGCATGATCTGTGCTTTGAATAATCCAGGTCAAGTGGTGAAGACTCCAAGCAAGCAGACTTCAAGGCCATTTTACCCATTCCAGAGACTGCAAATAGACTATATACAACTGCCTAAGGTAGGAGTATATAGGTTTGTTCTCGTGTGTGTTTATCTCTTTTCAGGGTGGCCGGAAGCTTATCCTGTGTCTAAGGCAAATGCAAAGAACACCGCAAAAAAAATGGTCAGTGAACTGATATGCAGGTATGGTGTTCCTGAAGTTATTTAGTCAGATAGAGGTTCCCACTTTTACAGGTGAAGTGATGAGAGAGGTTATGCAAGCTTTAGGGGTGACCCAAGCCTTCCATACGGCGTACCACCCACAAAATAGCGGCCGTGTCGAACGCTTGAACTGGACAATAAAACTGAAAATTCAGAAAGCCATGCAGGAAACAGGTAGACCATGGACAGAGTGTTTGCCTCTTGCCTTGTACTCAATAAGAACCACACCAAACAAGAAGACAGGCTTGTCCCCCTTTGAGGTATTGTTTGGTAGTGCCCCAAGGATAGGATTGTATTTTCCTCAACAGTTGCAACCGCAGGCTGACAGTATGGTCAGTTACATGAAGGCCCTTACTGAAAGGAATTCTGTCGCCAGGATTTTACTTACTGAGCTGTTAACATGACCACATCAGTCTCCATGATTTATATTACAATATACTAGTATTACTGCCCTGTGTCTTGTAATTTGTCTATAAAATCGCTTTTATTAATATGCAAATTACCTAAATAAGGAGCCCAAGGGGCTGTCCCTCTGTCCGTTGCAGATCAGCCGCACCCCTTCTCCTTGAGCCCAGCACCGCCACACTGCTAATTTATTCACTTTTCATTGCCGACCTCATATGCCTGGTGCGCCGTAATCTCGCGCATGCGTTGTGGATAGACCTGTCAGCGCCTGCGCGGGGTCCTGGCATCGGCCTTACAGAACACATTGCGCATGCGCTGACTGGTCTTTCCACGGCGCATGCGCGAGATTATGGCGCATCAGGCATATAAGGTCGGCGATGAGGAGTGAATAAATTAGCAGTAGAGCAGTGCTGGGCTCAAGGAGAAGGGGTGCGGCTGGGCTGCAACGGACAGAGGGACAGTCCCTTGGGCTCCTTATTCAGTTTATTTTCATATTAATAAAAGCAATTTTATAGACAAATTACTGTACAAGACACAGGGCAGTAATACTAGTATATTGTAATATAAATCATGGAGACTGATGTGGTCATGTTAACAGCTCAGTAAGTGAAATTCTGGTGACAGAATCCCTTGAAAGGTTAGATCACACTCATAAACAAGTGTTTACTTTCATTCCAGATCCCGACTCAGTAGAAGGCACACACAGTCTTGAGCCTGGAGATTGGGTGGTGATAATGAGGCAGGTGAGGAAAACCTTTGAGCCCAGATTTGATGGTCCCTTCCAAGTCCTGTTGAAAACTGCAACCTCCATAAAGATGGAAGGAAAGCCTAACTGGATTCACGCCTCACATTGCAAGAAAGTGCCAAACCCTGAGGATGGAGATCCTTGCACTGCTACTCCTGGCTCTGAGCATCCAAGCTCTACATGTGAACCTAAAAAGTGACTGGGACTGGGCCCTTATTAGGCATCATCAGATCATGTTAAAGAATATGAAAGATGCGGACAATTATTATAACTGTTGGATCTGTACTCACAATCTTGTGAGTTCAAAAACTATGCCTTATTTAGTGATCCCGGTACCATGGTTAGAGCTTGCTAACATAAACTGTAGTGATGAGCGGCAGGGGTCATATTCGAATTCGCGATATTTCGCGAATATTTTGTAGAATATTCGTTGCAAATTCGAAAATTCGCGATTTTTTTTTTTACTTAAAAAATCGGAAAGGTAATGATTGTGTAATATGCGAATTTTCGGATTCTAATTTTTTATTGCGAATTTTTCAACTTACAACTATTAGACAAAGAAGATTATAGCACTATATTAGCTAAATTGCTCTATTCGATTTTTTTCAAATATTCTCTATATTGCTATAACTTCGTTTTTTCGAATATTCGTAATATTCTAAAACAAGAATATATAGCAATATAGCGAATATTAAAAAAAACTAATATAGCGCAAAATTCGCAAACACTACTACTCCTAAAGTCAAGTATATTGCAGCCTTCTTATTGGCCCACAAGCTAGAAGCAGTGAGGGATCATGTGTACTGATAAAAAAAAAGAATTATGAAAAAAAAAAATCGGGAAAAATTCAAATATTCGAAATTTCGAATATATATAACTATATTCGAAATTTTCGCGAATTTTCAAAGTACCTATATTCGCAATAAAAATTTGAAATACGAATATTCGTGATCAACACTAATAAACTGTAGAGACTTTTTATCCATTCGAAGATCAGAGAATGAAAGTCTTAAAGGGGTTGTCCGGGATCAGAGTTGAACCCGGACATCCCTCCACTTTCCCCCCGGCAGCCCCCCTGACTTGAGCATCGGAGCAGTTCATGCTCCGATGCTCTCCTTTGCCCTGCGCTAAATCGCGCAGGGCAAAGGAATTTTTTGGAGATCCGGTGACGTACCAGGGCTCTCCATGGGGCTGACAGGAACCCCGGTGGGCGGGATTTAGCGCTGCTCTAGCCAGTAAAACGGCCAGGGCAGTGCTAAAGCCCGCCCATCAGAGCCGGTGACGTCACCGAACAGACTGCCGGGCGGAAGTTTCCGCCCGGCAGTGTGTTATTGAAAACAAAAGAACCCGTGCCCTGCGCGATCTAGCACAGGGAAAGGGAGCACATCGGAGCATGAGATGCTCCGATGCTAGCCCCAGGGGAGCTGCCTGGGTGAAAATGGAGGGATGTCTGGGTTCAGCTCTGAACCCGGCCAACCCCTTTAAGTTTAACTCTACTGCAGTGCCCCATCCTATGGCTGGATGGGTAGAGCCCCCCTGGTGGCAGGCCAATGTGACAGAAAAAAAGGACAACACTGAGTATGGGATTTTGATAGACGGAAGTGGCCAGAAAGAAAGTACGAAAGTTTCATCTAGGAGATTTTGATTTTCCAGTATCAGTCTCTTTTGCACTGGTCCAGGGATACGATCAGACTGAAGGAGTCACTATAGTGGCGATACAAAGGACTGTACATAATGTGTCATGGGAGCATAACAACAAGTTTGAAGGGTCCATAAATGATAGTGATGAATGTAAAGAACACCACGGAGCTGTATTGACTGCTAAAACTAATGACAGTTATTCCTGTGGGTTTGGGGGGGAAATAGGCAGTGATAATAATGGTGGCCAAAAATTGTGTTTATATAATGAAAGTGTAACCATTACTGCAGTTGCTTCCTTTATCATGTAACCTATAATTATACTCTTCCTGGTGATCTATATTTTGCTTGTGGAGTGGCAGCATATAAGTGGATTCCACCTGGAGCTTACTGAACCTGTACTCTTGTCCAACAGATTTATACTGTCACTTGATAAGCCTAATATAAATGCTGTGCCTAAACATCCATTATATAAAAGAGCTGCAGACAACAAACCCAGACCAAATGGGAAGCCTCATATAGTAGAGAGGAGTATTGCAAATAAGTTCTTTAGTACTCTGTTTATTTACCCAGTGATTATGCAGATGTGGGATAAGCTAGTTGTGGCAACAGATTATCTAGATGACCAAATACTAACGATGTACAATCTCAGTTATTCATAGTCAATAACCAGCATACTTTAGTTCTAGATTATCTCACTGCCAGGGAAGGAGGAATGGGTCAAGTGATAGGACCAACCTGCTGTCATTATATAGATCCACAAGGTAACCTCCAGATAAGGGCAGGTATTGAAAAGATGAAGGAAATGAGAGATAAGTGATTGGATGAACATGAAGAGGGCATTTGCTATTTGTTCAGTCCCCCAAAATAACCTTCACCTTACCCCCACTCCCACCTAACCCATAGAAATAAACACACCACACCACTGCTTGGATTTAATCGGCCACAGCAGCCGTTTATTGAATAAATACATAATATAATAACTTAAATTAACCAATGACAAGGGAGGTCCTAGAAGCCCCAATAACCTCATAAACACTGGAACACCTGCGTCTCCATCTTGCCCCCAGCCGTTGAACCCAGCTCGGAGGCAGCAACTGATGGACGCATAATTAGTTACTACCAGCTCCTCAATGAGAGTCCAGCCCCTCCCGCGGGGCCCTCCCATCCTCAGGTACCACCATATTCTTCCACTTCAAGGACCTCCCCCGCCTCCACGACTGCCGCAACACATAAAAAAAACCCAACTCTTCCCCAAATACCACATACACTAGGGACGGGAGGGTGGGCGTTTCTCTCTCCTGGCCGCAATGCTCCTGCTCCCGCCTCCTCCTTCCGTCTCAGCGCTGGCCGCACCCCCGCTACCCTAGTAACTCGCGCCTCTTCTTCCAAGCCCGCCCCCACCCACACTTAACCCTTACCTCACCTGTCCCTTCACTGCCAAGCCACTTCATGCTCGGCCTCCCCCACCGCTGCGCTCCTCGTCCGGCCTGACTTAGTGCAAATAAATATTCTTGGTGGTCAGACACTTTCTCTTTCTTGAACCCAGCAAATTGGTTCAAAAACATTGGTGGATGGCTTGTGGGCATAGTGCAGGGGATAATACAGATTTTGTTGATTATTGCACTTATTTACATTGTGATTAAGCTAGCATTAATGTGCTTGAGTAAAGTGTGTAACAAAACCAGTAGTAGGAGAGATTATTAAAATGTTTTGAGATTATCCCTCATGCAGGTACGGATATGCAGAATCTGGGAAATCAGCAGCAAAGGGAAATGCCCGGCTGAAGTATATGTACCTGTTGCCTGCAATGAGTGAATATCTCAAAATGGGGGAATTGTGAGAGATTGCACCTTCATTTTGTATCCTGGATTCCATTTTACTTTGCTGGTTTATTTTAGGTCAGAATTGAGAATTGCTGAGCCGTGTGTACTTGAGACAAACAAAGTTAATTACTTGTTAGTTCTCAGAACTATGTGTGTCTGATGTTCTGGGAGTACAACTGGTTCTAGATACTTCTCAAGGATGAACAACTCAGGGATAAGATAAGGTTTTTAGTAATTAAATATGCTTGACTTAAAAACATCAAAAAATAAATTATTATTAATCACGCAATGCTTACGTAAAATGACGATATCGATGTTTGGCCTGAGTTCTAGAAAATGGGTATAAATATTTTGTATCCGCCCAATAAAGATGAGAGATCATTCTGATACAACCTTGCGTCTGTATTGTTTATCTCTTCCAAGTATTCGTACTTTTATCTGATTTGGACCCCAGCAGGTCATAGAAGTAGGGGTTTTGCCCTAACAGGGTGGTAGGGTTCAGGCAGATGCACCAGGCCGGAGCCTAAGTGGGAAGTTGGAGAAGGTGCGTTCGATTACGTCAAATGACGCACCAGAGTTGGTTGAGTGGCTCACTCTGCCTTCCGCTTTTGCATCCTCCTCATCCTCTGTATCTGCACCCTCCTGACTCTCTGCTGTGTGCACCCCAAAAACACCACCACCACCATAGCCCCTCCACTTATTTTACCATACATTCCCAGACCTTACCAGTGGCGTAACTATAGGGGTCGCAGCGGTCGCAGTTGCGACCGGGCCCCTAAGCCAGGGGGGCCCAGAGGGCCCCCTTTGCCAGTGGTAACGATCGCGGTCGCAGAGTGATTTAAAAATGTTTAATCTTATAATGGCCAGTCAGGTCGTGCCTGACCGGCGGCACAGCGCTGCGCTCTCACAGTTAATTCCATCCCGCTCCACCCCCAGCCCCGCCTCCACCAATCCGGCGCTGCTTTCTTGCTGTATTCTCACCAGTTCACGCGGGCCCGCTGCGCACGCAGGATGACGGCAGTGGAGCAGTCTCCTCAGATAAGGTGTGTAAATGTGCAAACACCGCTGGCGTCTTAACCCACAGAGGGGCACCTGGCAGTGTGGCACAGTGGCAATACACAGGGGACTGGTATGGCAGCAAATCCTTCATAGGGGCCCGACCTGGGGGACAAAATCATGACATATATAGGGGTAAAGTGTTTTTTTTTTTTATATATATACAGAGTGGGCAAAAAATGTAATATATACAGAGGGGCAAGATGGATTTATATAAAGGCAGGGGCATTACGACCCTATCGTTATGACCCTGCCCTTGCCCCCTGTATATATATATATCCATTTTGCCCGCTTTGTATATATTTCATGATTTTGCCCCCAAGGCTGGGCCCCTATGAAGGATTTGCTGCTATGCCAGTCCCCTGTGTATGACGAGAGGGGGGGGTCGGGCCCAGTGGGGGGGCCCCAAATTAAAGTTTGCCCCGGGGCCCATAGAACTTTAGTTACGCCCCTGGACCTTACCGATGCGCAGCCATTCTTGGCATCGGATGAGTAATAGGAGGTAGCAACGGCTGCCACCCAGCGGTCTGACGACAGTACCCAGATCAGCCTAAGGAGGGTGGTCCCCGCTGTTGCTGCCTACTCCAAGATCTCTAAAGTCAGTGGTGGCGAAGATGATGATGATGACGTGTCAATGGACGTCACATGTGTGCCCACAAGAGAGGAAGTGTACTCGCACTGTACTGGAGGCAAAAAGCAGACTGCAAATGTATCTGGAGCGAGCCAACCACCATGCACGGTCACATCTTGCACTCCAAGGATACCGGCACATGGCTCCACAGTGTGGGCTTTTTTTTAACGTTTCAGCTGCTGACGATATTGTTGCCATCTGCAGCCTGTGCTGTCAATGCATAAGTCGCGGTAAGCCCAACACTCACCTAGGGAAGACCGCCTTAAGAAGGCACCTGGCCTCCCATCTCTGAGCCCAGTGGGAGCAATTCCGTCATAATGTACAAAGCCACACTCCCGGAGCTCCACATCCTTCCTCTTCTCCTTCTTCACCTCTCTCCTCCCATTTGTCCTCCACTCCACCTTCCACCATGCCATTGTCGCGTTCATCTGGCAGAAGGCAGGCTTTCGTGGCCCAAATGTTTGAGCGTAAAAAATTGATGACGCCGGATAACCCTCTTGCCCAACGGATGACCGCTGGCTTGTCGGAACTGCTAGCCTGCCAACTACTGCCATATAAACTGGTGGACTCAGAGGCCTTTAGAAAATTTGTGGCCATTGACACACCGCAATGGAAAGTCCCCGGAAGGAAATATTTCTCCCAGAAGGGCATCCCAGAGCTATATGGCCACGTTCAGCGGCAAGTGAATATATCTCTGGCAAACAATGTCGGTTCCAAGATACATCTGACCACAGACATGTGGTCTAGCATACACGGGCAGGGAAGGTACATAACTTTTATTGCCTACTGGGTGAACCTTCTGACGGCCGTCAAGCATGTAACCCGTGGCACCCGTGTGGAATTGGTGTTACCGCCAAGGATTGCATGAAGGCCGGCTTCTTCTTCTCCTCCTCCATCCTCCGTCTCCTCCTAGGCTGACTCCTCCTTTTCCACTGCTACCGCATCTTCCGCTGCACCCCCCAAGCTCCCCAGAACCTATTCAACGTGCCAGGTGAGATGTTGCCATGCTGTGCTGCGGCTGTTGTGCCTGGAATCCAAGAGCCACACCGGTCCTGCTCTGCTTTCAGCTCTGCGGTCACAGGCTGATCAGTGGCTATCCCCGCTCAATTTGACAGTTGGTAAAGTGGTGTGCGACAAAGGTGGTGGCAATTTGCTGAGAGCGATGAAACAAGGCAAAATGACACACGTGCTATGCATGGCACACGTCCTGAACTTAGTCATGCTGCGATTCGTTGCCAAATGCCCTGGGGTCCAGGACGTCTTGCAGCAGGCCAGGAAAATCTCTACCCATTTTAGATTTTACAAGGCCAAGGCTCGCCTTGCTGACGTTCAGCGGCGATACCACCTGCCAATCAGACGTCTGATTTGTGACTGCCCGACGCGCTGTAACTCCACCTTGTATATGCTTGATAGGCTGCTCCATGCAGCAACATGACGTTAACGACTACCTGTACGAACTCTGCAGCAGGACAGAATCTGGGGAGCTTGGTTTCTTTTCACCACGCCAGTGGCTGCTCATGCGTGACGCATGCAGACTTCTGTGGCCATTTGATAAGATCACAAAACTGGTCAGTCGCAGCCAGGGTGCCATCAGTGACATCGTACCTCACGCCTTCTTTCTGGAGGCGTGCATTGCGTTGTGTCATTGATCAAGCCATCGAGGAGCAGGAGCTGGAAGATGAGGACGTCACAATGCTGAATGAATTCGACCGAGGACGACATTCTCCTGTGCAATGAGCAGGAGCCAGAGTGCTCCACCGCTTCCAATTTAGTGCAAATGGGGGCCTTCATGCTCCAGTGTTTAAAGAGGGACCCCTGTATAAAAAGCATAAAGGGCAAGGACCAGCCTCAGGGAACGCCTAGACCGACAGGTGTTCGACTACATCGGGTTAACGGCTGATGTGGACGCTCTGAGAAGCAAGGAACCCCTGGACTACTGGGTGTGCAGGCTTGACCTGTGGACAGAGCTGGCACAATTTGCCATGGAACTCTTGGCTTGCCCCTTCGTCGAGTGTCCTGTCCGAAAGGACATTCAGCGCAGCAGGGGGGATCGTGTCCGATAAGCGCACTCGCCTAGTTCATGACAGTGTGGACTACCTCACATTTCTAAAAATGAATGAGGCATGAAACTCGGAGGAATTCAACACCTGTGACGACCACGTGTAATTGAATTTCCTCATGCCAGCCCACACATATCCGCCACCACCCAGAACAAAGAATGGTCCTTGTCTTACGTATATATAGCGGCATAAAAGGCCTTTTCTGTCAGATGAATGCCTAATTTTTGGGGTCTTTACTCCAGTGGCCTACAGTAAAATTTTTATGCATTGACCGCCTAATGTACTCCAGACACATAATCACCAGTTCTTTTCTGTCAGGTGAATGCCTAATTTTTGGGGCCTGTACTCCCGTGGCCTAAAATACAAATTTTCTAGGCTCCAGCAGGGCACATTTTTGAGAGTTTCCCTTTAAGACGCCAAAAAATTGCCCCTGATTAAAATACATATTTTTTGTGGGAATTTTTGCCATTGATCCCCCTCTGGTATGTCACTGTCCATGTTATTGGACTATTTGTGGACTTCTAGTAAGTATTTGGTGGCTGCAAATATGACCTGAAGGTTTTTCAGCTTCGCCTGCCATTAAAGGGAATGGGGCCCACTGCGAATGCGCGGTTCGCAAACATTCGATCGTGAACGTCCCGGCCGATGTTCGTCCATCACTAGTTATTAATATTATTATTAATGTCAGAGTGACATATATGGCTGTGGGCAAACGAAAAGTAGCTGATCATAATAAACAGCCTGTTTAACCCCTTGGTGATGACCAATACGTATTTTTACAGTGGTTACTACGGGGCATTAGGCTAGGTCACCGCCTGTTTCCAGCGGCCTAGTTTGAGCGCTGTACAAGTCTCCTGTGCAGCAAAGAGCAGGAGATCGGCTTTCACTTTAGAGACAGGTTCCTGTTCTAACAGTTCAGGTCAACAGAAGCATTGATTCAGGCTGTTTAACCCCTTTTATTCAATGGCTAACAGTGACCACAGCCTCTAAGTGGTTTAGAGACAGGGAACTTCTTCTCTCAGGCATCTGCAGCTGGGAGCCTTAACATGGCAGCTGGGAGCCTAATGAAAACCCCCTAGGTCTGTCTACAGTGTACGCCCTAGAAGGCTGTGTTAGAAGCACAACCTGATAGATTGCATGTCAGAATAGTAATGACAATATAATACATTGTACTGCAGAGTTGTGACGGAACTCAATACCGGAAAAGAAAAAACGCTAGTGTGAAAGTACCCTAACAATTACAACTGACTGAACAGCTCTGCATAACATAATATCCCTGAAACAAAGGTAGATCTCCCACCAGATATGCATTTACAAGGATGGTGGAGTTTGAGAAGGAGATATGCATAAGGACAGCTCTGCTGATGTGCCCTGGTGACTGGAGACTTCTCTTTCCCAGGATGCTTTGCACTCCCACAATGCTTTGCACCACCCACAATGCAGCAGTCTTTGTAACAAGAAAAACAAAATGTATTACAACACCACTAGATGGTGCTATAACCACACTAATCACTACAGAAATACCAAAACTGAGGCAGACGTGATCTGTAATGATTCTCAAACTCTTCTAGGCAGAAAAATACCAATGAAAACTACAGGTTGTCTCGCAAAAATCAAGTCCATAGAAAGAAACTGAAAAAAAAAAGTGAACAAAAAAGTGATAAAAAAGTTAAAAAAAAGTGGAAAAAATAAAGTTTTCCCCAAAAAATTAAAAGTTTCAAGTAAAAATAAACAAAAACGTCATTTTCCCCAAATAAAGTAAAAAAAATTTGGTAATAAAAAATAGGGGGGGGGGGGGGGGGGGGGAAGTATACATATTAGGTATCTCCGTGTAAGTATCTACCGGCTCTATAAACATATCACATGACCTAACCCCTCAGATGAACACCGTAAAAAATTAAAAATAAAAACTGTGCTAAATAAACAATTTTTTTGTCACCTTACATCACAAAAAGTACAACAGCAAGCGATCAAAAAGGCGTTTGCCCACCAAAATAGTACCAATCTAACCATCACCTCATCCCGCAAAAAATGAGCCCCTACCTGAGACAATCGCCCAAAAAATAAAAAACTATGGCTCCGAATATGGAGACACTAAAACATCTTTTTTTTGTTTTAAAAAAGCTGTTATTGTGTAAAACTTACATAAATAAAAAAAATATACATATTAGGTATCGCCATGTCCGTATCGACCGGCTCTATAAAAATATCACATGATCTAACCCCTCAGATGAACACCGTAAAAAATGTAAAATAAAAACTGTGCTAAATGAACCATTTTTTGTCACCTTACATCACAAAAAGTGTAATAGCAAGCGATCAAAAAGTCACACGCACCCCAAAATAGTGCCAATCAAACCGTCATCTTATCCCGCAAAAATCATACCCTACCTAAGATAATCTCCCAAAAACTGAAAAAATTATGTCTCTCAGACTATGGAAACACTAAAACATGATTTTTTTTGCTTCAAAAATGAAATCATTGTGTAAAACTTACATAAATAAAAAAAAAGTATACATATTAGTAGAGTTGAATGGACACCTGGATGTTTGGGTTCGGCAGGTTCGGCCGAACTTGAAAAAAAAAATCGGGTTCGTAACCCGAACCCCATTGAAGTCAATGGGGAACCGAACTTTTGAGCACTAAAATGGCTATGAAAATGTCATGGAAAGAGCTAGAGGGCAGCAAAATTTGCTTAAGAGCATGGCAAATAGGGAAATGAATTAAAAAAACATAAAAGACCTTAAAAAAATACAAATTAGGAATGATGTAGGAGGAAGAGGTTGAGGAGGCGGTGACTGGGTGGATGTGGCCGTGTAGACTCAGGTGGCGGTCTAGGTGGAAGCGGCGGCAAAGGAGGAATAGGTAGCCAACACAGATGTGTGTTATTTTGCATTTTTACATAGGGGTATCTCTTCCTCCTCCCCTGCCTTCGCCTTGTGCTTCCACTTGTCCCCCGGCGTCAGTCGAGAATGCTCTCATGAGCACGTCTACCAGCGTGAGCCAGTAGTCGCGCATCTTCCGATCACGCTCCAGTGAGGGAATTAAGGACGGCACATTGTCTTTGTAACAGGGATCCAGCAGGGTGGCCACCAAGTAGTCAGCACACGTAAAAATGTGGGCAACTCTGCAGTCGTTGTGCAGGCACTGACTGTGTGCCAGGCTGCCCAGAGGTAAGGACAAGCTGTCCTCTGTGGGAGGCGTATCGTCTGTGTCCTCTGTATCCCCCCAGCCACGCACCAGTGATGGGCCCGAGCTGCGTTGGATGCCACCCCGCTGTGAACATGCTTCATCCCCATCGTCCTCTTCCTCATCCTCCTCCTCCTCCTCGTCCTCCAGTAGTGGGCCCTGGCTGGCCAAATTTGTACCTGGCCTCTGCTGAGCCACTTCTAAAAGACCGGCCTGAAAGTGTTAGAGATGACCCCTCTTCCTCCTCCTCATCCTGGGCCACATCCTCTTCCATCATCGCCCTAAGTGTTTTCTCAAGGAGACATAGAAGTGGTATTGTAACGCTGATAACGGCGTCATCGCCACTGGCCATGTTGGTGGAGTACTCGAAACAGCGCAACAGGGCACACAGGTCTCGCATGGAGGCCCAGTCATTGGTGGTGAAGTGGTGCTGTTCCGCAGTGCGACTGACCCGTGCGTGCTGCAGCTGAAACTCCACTATGGTCTGCTGCTGCTCGCACAGTCTGTCCAGCATGTGCAAGGTGGGCACGTCGCATATGAGGCGGTGAGCGGGAAGGCCGAAGTTACGCTGTAGAGCAGACAGCTGAGCGGCGGCAGGATGAGAACGCCAGAAGCGTGCACAGACAGCCCGCAATTTACGCAGCAGCTCTGACATGTCGGGGTAGTTGTGAATGAATTTCTGCACCACCAAATTCAGCACATGCGCCAGGCAAGGGATGTGTGTCAAACCGGCTAGTCCCAGAGCTGCAACGAGATTTCGCCCATTATCGCACACCACCAGGCCGGGCCTGAGGCTCACTGGCAGCAACCACTCGTCGGTCTGTTGTTCTATACCCCGCCACAACTCCTGTGCGGTGTGGGGCCTGTCCCCCAAACACATCAGTTTCAGAACGGCCTGCTGACGTTTACCCCTGGCTGTGCTGAAGTTGATGGTGAAGGTCTGTCGCTGACCGGATGAGGAGGTGGTAGAAGAGGAGGAGGAAGCCGAGTAGGAAGAGATGAAGAGGAGGCAACAGGAGGCAAAGAATGATGCCCTGCGATCCTTGGCGGCGGAAGGACGTGCACCAAACAGCTCTCCACCTGGGGCCCAGCCGCCACTACATTTACCCAGTGTGCAGTTAGGGAGATATAGCGTCCCTGGCCGTGCTTACTGGTCCACGTATCTGTGGTTAGGTGGACGTTGCCACAGATGGCGTTGCACAGTGCACACTTGATTTTATCCGATACTTGGTTGTGCAGGGAGGGCACGGCTCTCCTGGAGAAGTAGTGGCGGCTGGGAACGACGTACTGTGGTACAGCAAGCGACATGAGCTGTTTGAAGCTGTCCATCTCCACAAGCCTGAATGACAGCATTTCAAAGGCCAGTAGTTTAGAAATGCTGGCATTCAGGGCCAGGGATCAAGGGTGGCTAGGTGGGAATTTACGCTTTCTATCAAAGGTTTGTGAGATGGAGAGCTGAACGCTTCTGTGTGACATGGTGGAGATGCTTGGTGATGGAGGTGGTGTTGGTGGCACATCCTCTGTTTGCTGGGCGGCAGGTGCCAACGTTCCTCCAGAGGCGGAGGAAGAGGCCGAGGCAGCAGCAGAAAAGGGAGCAGGAGGGGCCTGAGCGCTTTCTTGGTTTTGAAGGTGCTTACTCCACTACAACCCGTGTCTCGTATGTAGATGCCTGGTCATGCAGGTTGTGCTAAGGTTCAGAATGTTAATGCCTCGCTTCAGGCTCTGATGGCACAGCGTGCAAACCACTCGGGTCTTGTCGTCAGCACATTGTGTGAAGAAGTGCCATGCCAGGGAACTCCTTGAAGCTGCCTTTGGTGTGCTCAGTCCCTGGTGACGGTGGCCAGTAGCAGGCGAACTGTTTTGACGACGGCTGCTCTGCTTTTGCACCCTGCTCCCGCTTTTGCTACGCTGTTGGCTCGGTTTCACCACTGCCTCTTCCTCCGAACTCTGAAAGTCAGTGGCACAACCTTCATTCCATGTGGGGTCTAGGACCTCATCGTCCCCTGCATCGTCTTCCACCCAGTCTTCCTCCCTGACCTCCTTTTCGGTCTGCACACTGCAGAAAGACGCAGCAGTAGGCACCTGTGTTTCATCATCAGAGACGTGCTGAGGTGGTATTCCCATGTCCTCATCAGGAAACATAAGTGGTTGTGCGTCAGTGCATTCTATGTCTTCCACCCCTGGGGAAGGGCTAGGTGGATGCAGGGCCGGCCTTTAGGGTGTGCGGGCTGTGCGGCCGCACAGGGCGCCATAGCAACAGGGGCGCCGGGCGGCCGACAGCTCGCAATGTAATATGCGGCAGGCGAGGCGGCACTTGTGTTCTCCCTCGGGGCGGGCCCCCCGCCCCCTCCATCTCCCCCTCCCCAATATTTAGCAGGGGGCGCCCGTTGCGGTTTAAAAAAAAAAAAGTTGCTTATATAAGTTCGGGCGGCCGGCGGCGCCCCTCATGCTGCGCCGCCTGAGCGGCTGAGGCTGAGCGCTTGCCGCTCTAAAGAATCCTGCCTGCGCCTGCTGTTAATGTAGCGTGGCCGAGCTCTGTTCGATCCGCGGTACAGGAGCTTTTGTTTCCTGTACCCGGCCGGACTGACAGGAAGTGCTCACTAAGTGAGCACTTCCTGTCAGTCCGGCCGGGTACAGGAAACAAATGCTCCTGTACCGCGGATCGAACAGAGCTCGGCCACGCTACACTAGAGGTGGAGGTGGGAGTAGAATGAGAGTGACAAGGGGGTAGGGGGGAGGAGGAAATAATGAGAGTGAAAAGTGGGGAGGGGGGAGGAAATAATGAGAGTGACAAGGGGGGGGGAATAATGAGAGTGACAAGGGGGGAGGGGGGAATAATGAGAGTGAAAAGGGGGGAGGGGGGGGAGGAAATAATGAGAGTGACAAGGGGGGGGGAATAATGAGAGTGACAAGGGGGAGGGAAATAATGAGAGTGACAAGGGGGAGGGAGGGGGGGGAAATAATGAGAGTGACAAGGGGGGAGGGAGGGGGGGAAATAATTAGAGTGACAAGGGGGAGGGAGGGGGGAAAAAAATGAGAGTGACAAGGGAGAGGGGGGGGAATAATGAGAGTGACAAGGGAGGGGGGGGGAATAATGAGAGTGACAAGGGAGGGGGGGTGGAATAATGAGAGTGACAAGGGAGAGGGGGGGGAATAATGAGAGTGACAAGGGAGGGTGGGTGGAATAATGAGAGTAACAAGGAAGAGGGGGGGATAATGAGAGTGACAAGGGAGAGGGGGGGGATAATGAGAGGGACAAGGGAGGGGGGGAATAATGAGAGTGACAAGGGAGGGGGGGTGGAATAATGAGAGTGACAAGGGAGAGGGGGGGGGGAATAATGAGAGTGACAAGGGAGAGGGGGGGAATAATGAGAGTGACAAGGGAGAGGGGGTGGAATAATGAGAGTGACAAGGGAGGGGGGGGGAATAATGAGAGTGACAAGGGAGAGGGGGGGAATAATGAGAGTGACAAGGGAAGGGGGGGGGGGGGGAGAGAGTGACAAGGGAGGGAGGGAGATAGGGAGGGGGGGGGGAGAAGAGAGTGACAATGGAGTCCCCAGAGCCAGACTGCAGCCAGAGTCCAGATCATCTTATTGTCCTAGTGGTAAGTAGACAATGCAATATGTTTATTATTTAATTGTTTAGTTATTAATACTACATTGGAAACTAATTTACCTCACATTTAGGGTCCATTCACACATCCGTGTGTGTTTTGCGGATCCACAAAACACGGACAGCGGTAATGTGCGTTCCGCATTTTGCGGACCGCACATTGCTGGCACTCCCGGTGCATGCGCAATGTCGGCCAGTGTCCAGCTGAGAACATCCATCCGATCACTGCGCCTGCGCATTGGCCCATAGTTTTTCCCTACCCTAACCGCCGGCGAGGCTCCTGGCGCATGCGCACTCTGCTGTGAAATTTCCCTAACCTGTCGTTGTGCGCCTGCGCGGCGCTGCACACCTCCTCACGTCATGTTCGGTGAGACCGGAAGTGACGAGGGTAGGGAAATCTCACAAAGTAGGGAAGTATAACATTACACCGGCCTTTGGGGTGTGTGGGCTGGTAACTACTTGGTTGGATAGTCAGCCAGCCTATGCCATGATGCCAGCAACAAGCAGTGTTTTTTTTTTTTTGGGGGGGGGGGCGCCACAAGGTTAGCTCGCACAGGGCGCCTGAACACCTAAGGCCGGCCCTGGGTGGATGCCCTTGGGAAACCCTGCCAGCAGAGTCTTCAAACAGCATAAGAGACTGCTGCATGACTTGAGGCTCAGACAGGTTCCCCTCTATGCACGGAGGTGATGTGACAGACTGATGGGCATGGGTTTCAGGCGCCACCTGTGCGCTTTCTGCAGAAGACTGGGTGGGAGATAATGTGAACGTGCTCGATCCACTGTCGGCCACCCAATTGACTAGCGCCTGTACTTGCTCAGGCCTTACCATCCTTAGAACGGCATTAGGCCCAACCAAATATCGCTGTAGATTCTGCCGGCTACTGGGACCTGAGGTAGTAGTTTAAGTAGGACGTGTAGCTGTGGCAGAACGGCCACGTCCTCTCCCTGCACCAGAGGCTCCACCAACACCACCACCACGACCGCATCCCTTATTAGATGTTTGCCTCATAGTTAGCGTTCACAAAGCAAAGTAAAAAGTGGTTAAGTCGGTTAAAAATAATTAACCGCCAATAAAAACCCTGATGTAGGGTATTGCACTAAAAAAAAATTTTTTTAACTCTATATGGCAGCGGTATTTGTGGCCTAAATTTCACAGTAACTTATGCACGTCTAATCCCAGATGTGCAGCATATCAGAGGGTTTTTTCACCCCAGTAACCAAAAAGCCGTATTTCTGGCCTAAATGTGACAGTCACTTATGCACGTCTTATCCTAGATGTGCACTATACTAGAGGGTTTTTTCACCCCAGTAACCAAAAAGATGTATTTCTGGCCTAAATGTGACAGTCACTTATGCACGTGTTATCCCAGATGTGCAGTATATCAGAGGGTTTTTTCACCCCAGTAACCAAAAAGCCGTATTTCTGGCCTAAATGTGACAGTCACTTATGCACGTCTTATCCTAGATGTGCAGTATACTAGAGGGTTTTTTCACCCCAGTAAGCAAAAAGATGTATTTCTGGCCTAAATGTGACAGTCACTAATGCACGTCTTATCCCAGATTTTGCAGTATATTAGAGGGTTTTTTCACCCCAGTAACCTAAAACATTTATTTCTGGCCTAAATGTGACAGTCACTTATGCACGTGTTATCCCAGATGTGCAGTATATCAGAGGGTTTTTTCACCCCAGTAACCAAAAAGCCATGTTTCTGGCCTAAATGTGACAGTCACTTATGCACATCTTCTCCTAGATGTGCAGTATACTAGAGGGTTTTTTCACCCCAGTAAGCAAAAAAAATTCTGGCCTAAATGTGACAGTCACTAATGAACGTCTTATCCCAGATTTTGCAGTATATTAGAGGGTTTTTTCACCCCAGTAACCAAAAAGATGTATTTCTGGCCTAACTGTGACTAATCTGGGCCTAATCTGGGATTAGACGTGCAGTATATATTAGAGGGTTTTTTCACCCCAGTACCAAAAAGATATATTAAATGTGACAGTCACTTATGCACGTCTAATCCCAGATGTGCAGTAAAATAGAGGGTTTTTTCACCCCAGTAACCAAAAAGATGTATTTCTGGACCTGCAGACATGCAGATAGCTTATGCTGGTGCACTATCGTTGCATAAAATGGCTGCCGATTATGTATTGATATTGACAAACTGAAGTAAAAAAAGTTCGTTTTCAGCAGTAGTTGGCTCAGGGCAGGCTTAAAAAAATTGTGCACTGCACCCACAAAACACTTTTTCTGTAGATCGCTGAGTAAAAAAAGCAGTTCTTGATAAGATTTCTCCCTGATCTCTCCCTCACAGCAGCTACAGCCTCTCCCTACACTAATCCGAGCAGAGTGACGGGCGGCGCTACGTGACTCAAGCTTAAATAGAGGCTGGGTCACATGCTGCAGTTGGCCAATTACAGCCATGCCAATAGTAGGCATGGCTGTGATGGCCTTTTGGGACAAGTAGTATGACGCTTGTTGATTGACTGCTGTGCAGCCTTTCAAAAAGCGCCAAGAAAGCGCCGAACACCGAACCCGAACTTTTACGTAAATGTTTGGGTTCGGGTCCAGGTGCCGAAAAACCTAAAGTTCGGTACGAACCCAAACTTTACAGTTCGGGTTCGCTCAACTTTACATATTAGGTATCGCAGCGTCCGTAATAACTTGCTCTATAAAAATATCACATGACCTAACCACTCAAAAATAAAAATAAAAACGGTGTAAAAAAAACATTTTTTGACACCTTACATCACAAAAAGTGTAATAGCAAGCGATCAAAAAGTCACACACACCCCAAAATAGTGCCAATCAAACCGTCATCTCATCCCGCAAAAATCATACCCTACCCAAGTTAATCGCCCAAAAACTGAAAAAATTATGGCTCTCAGACTATGGAAACACTAAAACATGATTTTTTTTGTTTTAAAAAAGAAATCATTGTATAAAACTTACATAAATAAAAAAAAAGTATACATATTAGGTATCGCCACGTCCGTGACAACCTCGTCTATAAAAATACCACATGATCTGACCTGTCAGATGAATGTTGTAAATAACAAAAAATAAAAAAAACGGTGCCAAAACTGCTATTCCTTGTTACCTTGCCTCACAAAAAGTGTAATATAGAGCAACCAAAAATCATATATACCCTAAACTAGTACCAACAAAACTTCCACCCTATCCCGTAGTTTCTAAAATGGGGTCACTTTTTTGGAGTTTCTACTCTAGGGGTGGGACATGGTGTCAAAAAAACAGTCCAGCAAAATCTGCCTTCCAAAAACCGTATGGCATTCCTTTCCTTCTGCGCCCTGCCGTGTGCCCGTACAGCAGTTTATGACCACATATGGGGTGTTTCTGTAAACTACAGAATCAGGGCCATAAATATTGAGTTTGGTTTGGCTGTTAACTCTTGCTTTGTAACTGGAAAAAAAATATTAAAATGGAAAATCTGCCAAAAAAGTGAAATTTTGAAATTGTATCTCTATTTTCCATTAATTCTTGTGGAACATCTAAAGGGTTAACAATGTTTGTAAAATTAGTTTTGAATACCTTGAGGGGGTAGTTTCTAGAATGGGGTCATTTTTGGGTGGTTTCTATTATGTAAGCATCGCAAAGTGACTTTAGACCTGAACTGGTCCCTAAAAATTGGGTTTTTGAAAATTTCTGAAAAATTTCAAGATTTGCTTCTCAACTTCTAAGCCTTGTAACTAGGGATGAGCGAACCCGAACTGTATAGTTCGGGTTCGTACCGAATTTTGGGGTGTCCGTGACATGGACCCGAACATTTTCGTAAAAGTCCGGGTTCGGTGTTTCGGCGCTTTCTTGGCGCTTTTTGAAAGGCTGCAAAGCAGCCAATCAACAAGCATCATAATACTTGCCCCAAGAGGCCATCACAGCCATGCCTACTATTGGCATGGCTGTGATTGGCCAGTACAGCATGTGACCCAGCCTCTATATAAGCCTGGGTCACGTAGCGCCGCACGTCACTCTGCTGATACAAGTGTACGGAGAGGTTGCAGCTGCGACGTTAGGGCGAGATTAGGCAGTGATTAACTCCTCCAAAAGACTTCATTCAGTGATCGATCTACAGCTGTGGATCATTGAACTGCTGCTATTCAATTGCTCACTGTTTTTAGGCTGCGCAGAGCGTTTTTCAGTCACTTTTTTCTGGGGTGATCAGCGGCCATTTTGTGGCTTGTGGTGCGCCAGCACAAGCTGCCACCAAGTACATTTAACCATCAACAGTGTGGTTATTTTTTGCTATATCCTACATCAGGGTCAAACTGTCATCAAGTGCATTTAACCATCAATAGTGTGGTTATTTTTTGGCCATATACTACATCAGGGGCAAGTTGAGCCTGTCACTAAGTGCATTTAACCATCAATAGTGTGGTTATTTTTTGGCCATATACTACATCAGGGTCAAGCTGAGCCTGTCACCAAGTTATTCTCAATAACTTCACACACACGCTACTGTTCAATTCCAAGTCTAATTCTGTGTGTAAACGTATACCTGTCACCCAGCGCCTAAAAAATAGGCCTCACATTTATATTCATCCACATCTGTCATTACTGCTTTAGCTGGTCAAGTTATTTAGTGTCCGTCAAAGCACAGTTTTTGTTCTGGGTTGAAATACAATTCACAATTTTGCAATTCTCTAAATTAGTGGTTTCTGCTGTATCAGGCCTACTTTAAATCTATCCCTAAAAGGGTATATTAGATTCAAGGTGCTGATAGGGTAATTCTCAATAACTTCACACACACGCTACTGTGCAGATCCAAGTCTAATTCTGTGATTAAACGTATACCTGTCACCCAGCGCCTAAAAAATAGGCCTCACATTTATATTCATCCAAATCTGTTATTACTGCTTTAGCTGGTCAAGTTATTTAGTGTCTGTCAAAGCACAGTTTTTGTTCTGGGTTGAAATACAATTCCCAATTTTGCAATTCTCTAAATTAGTGGTTTCTGCTGTATCAGGCCTACTTTAAATCTATCCCTAAAAGGGTATATTAGATTCAAGGTGCTGATAGGGTAATTCTCAATAACTTCACACACACGCTACTGTGCAGATCCAAGTCTAATTCTGTCCGTAAACGTATACCTGTCACCCAGCGCCTAAATAATAGGCCTTAAATTTATATTCAGCTAAATCTGTCATTACTGGTGTGCCTGTATTAGTGTAATACGGTACCTAAATAGATAGCCAGATAGTGTTAGGTGTCTGTAAAAAAAGGCCTGAATTTGAATTCAATACATTGGCCCGAATAATATTTTTCTTATTGTGGTGAACGGTAACAATGAGGAAAACATCTAGTAAGGGACGCGGACGCGGACATGGTCGTGGTGGTGTTAGTGGACCCTCTGGTGCTGGGAGAGGACGTGGCCGTTCTGCCACAGCCACACGTCCTAGTGTACCAACTACCTCAGGTCCCAGTAGCCGCCAGAATTTACAGCCATATTTGGTGGGGCCCAATGCCGTTCTAAGGATGGTAAGGCCTAAGCAGGTACAGGCATTAGTCAATTGGGTGGCCGACAGTGGATCCAGCACGTTCACATTATCTCCCACCCAGTCTTCTGCAGAAAGCGCACAGATGGCGCATGAGAGCCAAGCCCATCAGTATGTCACATCACCCCCATGCATATCAGGGAAACTGTCTGAGCCTCAAGTTATGCAGCAGTCTCTTATGCTGTTTGAAGACTCTGCTGGCAGGGTTTCCCAAGGGCATCCACCTAGCCCTTCCTCAGGGGTGGAAGAGATAGAATGCACTAACGCACAACCACTTATGTTTCCTGATGATGAGGACATGGGAATACCACCTCAGCACGTCTCTGATGATGACGAAACACAGGTGCCAACTGCTGCATCTTTCTGCAGTGTGCAGACTGAACAGGAGGTCAGGGATCAAGACTGGGTGGAAGACGATTCAGGGGACGATGAGGTCCTAGACCCCACATGGAATGAAGGTCGTGCCACTGACTTTCACAGTTCGGAGGAAGAGGCAGTGGTGAGATCGAGCCAACAGCGTAGCAAAAGACAAAGAGGGAGCAGTGGGCAAAAGCAGAACACCCGCCGCCAAGAGACTCCGCCTGCTACTGACCGCCGCCATCTGGGACCGAGCACCCCAAAGGCAGCTTCAAGGAGTTCCCTGGCATGGCACTTCTTCAAACAATGTGCTGACGACAAGACCCGAGTGGTTTGCACGCTGTGCCATCAGAGCCTGAAGCGAGGCATTAACGTTCTGAACCTTAGCACAACCTGCATGACCAGGCACCTGCATGCAAAGCATGAACTGCAGTGGAGTAAACACCTTAAAAACAAGGAAGTCACTCAGGCTCCCCCTGCTACCTTTTCTGCTGCTGCCGCCTCGGCCTCTTCTGCTGCTGCCGCCGCCTCGGCCTCTTCCTCCGCCTCTGGAGGAACGTTGGCACCTGCCGCCCAGCAAACATGGGATGTACCACCAACACCACCACCTGCGTCACCAAGCATCTCAACCATGTCACACGGCAGCGTTCAGCTCTCCATCTCACAAACATTTGAGAGAAAGCGTAAATTCCCACCTAGCCACCCTCGATCCCTGGCCCTGAATGCCAGCATTTCTAAACTACGGGCCTATGAAATGCTGTCATTTAGGCTGGTGGACACAGACAGCTTCAAACAGCTCATGTCACTTGCTGTCCCACAGTATGTTGTTCCCAGCCAGCACTACTTCTCCAAGAGAGCCGTGCCTTCCCTGCACAACCAAGTATCCGATAAAATCAAGTGTGCACTGCGCAACGCCATTTGTGGCAAGGTTCACCTAACCATGTAGACCAGTAAGCGCGGCCAGGGACGCTATATCTCCCTAACTGCACACTGGGTAAATGTAGTGGCGGCTGGGCCCCAGGCGGACAGCTGTTTGGCGCACGTCCTTCCGCCGCCAAGGATCGCAGGGCAACATTCTTTGCCTCCTGTCTCCTCCTCCTCCTACTCAGCTTCCTCCTCCTCTTCTTCCACCTGCTCATCCAGTCAGCCACACACCTTCACCACCAACTTCAGCACAGCCCGGGGTAAACGTCAGCAGGCCGTTCTGAAACTCATATGTTTGGTGGACAGGCCCCACACCGCACAGGAGTTGTGGGGGGTTATAGAACAACAGACCGACGAGTGGTTGCTGCCGGTGAGCCTCAAGCCCGGCCTGGTGGTGCGCGATAATGGGCGAAATCTCGTTGCAGCTCTGGGACTAGCCGGTTTGACGCACATCCCTTGCCTGGCGCATGTGCTGAATTTGGTGGTGCAGAAGTTCATTCACAACTACCCCGACATGTCAGAGCTGCTGCATAAAGTGGGGGCCGTCTGTTCGCGCTTCCGGCGTTCACATCCTGCCGCTGCTCGCCTGTCTGCGCTACAGCGTAACTTCGGCCTTCCCGCTCACCGCCTCATATGCGACGTGCCCACCAGGTGGAACTCCACCTTGCACATGCTGGACAGACTGTGCGAGCAGCAGCAGGCCATAGTGGAGTTTCAGCTGCAGCACGCACGGGTCAGTCGCACTGCGGAACAGCATCACTTCACCACCAATGACTGGGCCTCCATGCGAGACCTGTGTGCCCTGTTGCGCTGTTTCGAGTACTCCACTAACATGGCCAGTGGCGATGACGCCGTTATCAGCGTTACAATACCACTTCTATGTCTCCTTGAGAAAACACTTAGGGCGATGATGGAAGAGGAGGTGGCCCAGGAGGAGGAGGAGGAAGTGGGGATATTTTTAGCACTTTCAGGCCAGTCTCTTCGAAGTGACTCAGAGGGAGGTTTTTTGCAACAGCAGAGGCCAGGTACAAATGTGGCCAGACAGGGCCCACTACTGGAGGACGAGGAGGATGAGGATGAGGAGGAGGTGGAGGAGGATGAGGATGAAGCATGTTCACAGCGGGGTGGCACCCAACGCAGCTCGGGCCCATCACTGGTGCGTGGCGGGGGGGAAACGCAGGGCGATGACGATATGCCTCCCACAGAGGACAGCTTGTCCTTACCTCTGGGCAGCCTGGCACACATGAGCGACTACATGCTGCAGTGCCTGCGCAACGACAGCAGAGTTGAACACATTTTAACGTGTGCGGACTACTGGGTTGCCACCCTGCTGGATCCACGGTACAAAGACAATGTGCCCACCTTACTTCATGCACTGGAGCGTGATAGTAAGATGCGCGAGTACAAGCGCACGTTGGTAGACGCGCTACTGAGAGCATTCCCAAATGTCACAGGGGAACAAGTGGAAGCCCAAGGCGAAGGCAGAGGAGGAGCAAGAGGTCGCCAACGCAGCTATGTCATGGCCAGCTCCTCTGAGGGCAGGGTTAGCATGGCAGAGATGTGGAAAAGTTTTGTCACCACGCCATAACTGCACCACCACCTGATACGGAACGTGTTAGCAGGAGGCAACATTTCACTAACATGGTGGAACAGTACCTGTGCACACCCCTCCACGTACTGACTGATGGTTCGGCCCCATTCAACTTCTGGGTCTCCAAATTGTCCACGTGGCCAGAGCTAGCCTTTTATGCCTTGGAGGTGCTGGCCTGCCCGGCGGCCAGCGTTTTGTCTGAACGTGTATTCAGCACGGCAGGGGGCGTCATTACAGACAAACGCAGCCGCCTGTCTACAGCCAATGTGGACAAGCTGACGTTCATAAAAATGAACCAGGCATGGATCCCACAGGACCTGTCCATCCCTTGTGCAGATTAGACATTAACTACCTCCCCTTAACCATATATTATTGTACTCCAGGGCACTTCCTCATTCAATCCTATTTTTATTTTCATTTTACCATTATATTGCGGGGCAACCCAAAGTTGAATGAACCTCTCCTCTGTCTGGGTGCTGGGGCCTCAATATATGACAATGGACTGTTCCAGTGGTGGGTGACGTGAAGCCTGATTCTCTGCTATGACATGAAGACTGTTTATTTGCTGACATGAAGCCTGATTCTCTGTTATGGGACCTCTCTCCTCTGTCTGGGTGCCGGGGCCTAAAAATATCTGACAGTGGCCTGTTCCAGTGGTGGGTGACATGAAGCCTGATTCTCTGCTATGACATGAAGACTAATTCTCTGCTGACAGGAAGCCAGATTCTCTGCTATGGGACCTCTCTCCTCTGCCTGGGTGCCTGGGCCTAAATATGTGACAGTGGCCTGTTCCAGTGGTGGGTGACGTGAAGCCTGATTCTCTGCTATGACATGAAGACTGATTCTCTGCTGACATGAAGCCTGAATCTCTGTTACGGGACCTCTCTCCTCTGTCTGGGTGCCATGGCCTAAATATATGACAACGGACTGTTCCAGTTTTGGCTGACGTGAAGCCTGATTCTCTGCTATGACATGAAGACTGATTCTCTGCTATGACGTGAAGCCTGATTCTCTGCTATGGGACCTCTCTCCAATTGATATTGGTTAATTTCTATTTATTTTATTTTTATTTTAATTCATTTCCCTATCCACATTTGTTTGCAGGGGATTTAACTACATTTTGCTGCCTTTTGCAGCCCTCTAGCCCTTTCCTGGGCTGTTTTACAGCCTTTTTAGTGCCGAAAAGTTCGGGTCCCTATTGACTTCAATGGGGTTCGGGTTCGGGACGAAGTTCGGGTCGGGTTCGGTTCCCGAACCCGAACATTTCTGGGAAGTTCGGCCGAACTTCTCGAACCCGAACATCCAGGTGTTCGCTCAACTCTACTTGTAACATCCCCAAAAAATAAAATATCATTCCCAAAATGATCCAAACATGAAGTAGACATATGGGTAATGTAAAGTAATAACAATTTTTGGAGGTATTACTATGTATTATAGACGTAGAGAAATTGAAACTTGGAAATTTGCAATTTTTTTTACAAATTTGGGGTAAATTTGGTAATTTTTTTATAAATAAAATTAATTTTTTTTACTTCATTTTACCAGTGATATGAAGTACAATATGTGACGAGAAAAACAGTCTCAGAATGGCTTGGATAAGTCAAAGTGTTTTAAAGTTATCACCACTTAAAGTGACACTGGTCAGATTTGCAAAAACTGGCCTGGTCCTTAAGGTGAAATAGGGCTGAGTCCTTAAGGAGTTAAAGGGAAAAAAAAGTTATAGCTCTTTTAATGTTTTGATTAAAAAATTGTTTGGTCAATAAGGTCCAAATCAAATTTGGGTAACACACTGCTCTGTTGTATTTATGATATTGGGGGCAGATTCACACCTGTACTTATCCAAAGTAGTGTAAGAAGCAATGGTTTGTTTGTAACAAACAGTACAAAATTATCCCTTTTTGGGGACAACAGATTTGCTATTATTAAAATATATATATATATTGTCCTTGAAAACTATCAATGGTTTTAACAAAAGCTGTCAAAACATTTTGTCATTTTTAGGAACAGTTATAGATTTATTATTCCGGAAACGCAACAGAGCCCATATTAGTCAATGTGGATCTGGTGGTGTCTGGATATGGTACGGTAATTCTGGTAGTACGTTCCTCTACAGGAACAGACTACTGAAATATGGTAACGCAGATGTGGACATTGCATAAATGAAAGGTATTGTGACTGGTTTATCACTGAATTTTATAGTGACAGACCCCCTTAATGGATCTCTTCTCTAATTATCCTCATATATTCTGAATGAAGACATGGGAAGGACGTGCCCAGCCTAAACTAGACCAACACTTTAAATCTCTCTCAATAAATGTACGTGTTGCAAAATTTCATATGCAAAGCCGAGCACTGACATCATTGCAGAAGTAGCACAGAGCAGGAAGAGAACTGAGTGTTGCATTAATTATATGATGTCATATAGCAAAATTAATCTGATATGCAAAGTACAAGCCTACGACACTGCAGACTCAATCATTGCTCTCATGTACAAGGGTTATTACTAGACTATCTTATTATGCACCAGAATATGCAATGTATATTATATTTATATATATACAGTATATTATTATGTCTCCTTATCTCTATTGATGAAACCTGCAATGGAACATCCTGTGAACCTCTCTGTCACCCCTGTACTGGAGTACAAAAATGGGTAGGTGCGCCTAATATACCTTTTCCTCTACCCAAGGTACGGACAAGTCCTGAGGGATCCATGCCTGGTTCATTTTAATGAATGTGAGCTTGTCCTCATTGGCTGTGGACAGGCGGCTGCGCCTGTCCGTGATCACCATCCCTGCCATTCTAAAAACACGTTATGACATTACACTTGCCGCAATGCAGGCTAGCACCTCCAAGGCGTAAAATGGCAAGCTCAGACCTTGTGTCCAATTTAGAGACCCAGAAGTTAAATGGGGCAGACCCATCAGTCAGTACGTGAAGACTTGTGGACACGTACAGTTCCACCATGTTGCTGAAACACTCTTTCCTGCTACTACGGTCCGTATCAGATGGTGGTGCTGGATGTTATGGCTTGCTGACAAAGGTTTTCCACATTTTGGCCATGCTAACCCTCCCTTCTGAGGTGCTGATGGTGCCCCTGCTGCATTGGTGACTTCCTCCTCCTCCTCATGCTTCCACTGAGCCCCCGCTGTCAGGTTGGAACGCCATCAGTAGTGCGTCTACCAGTGTGTGCTTGTACCAATAGTTCGTCTACCAGTGTGCATGCATCTTTCTCCAGTGATGGAAGTAAGGATGGCACGTTGTCCTTGTAGTGGGGATCCAGCAGGGTGGCCACCCAGTAATCAGCACTGGTAACAATCAGGGCAACTTGCCAGTTATTGCGCATGCACTGCAGCATCTACTCGCTCACGAATGCCAGACTGCCCAGAAGCAATAACAAGCGGTCCTCAGTGGGAGGAGTATTGTCTATGTCCTCTTTATCCCCCCAGCAACACTCCAGTGATGCCCGTGAGCTGAATTGGGTGCCACCCTGCTGTGAACACGGCTACTCCTCCTCATCATCATCATCATCATCCTCTTCATCCTCCAAAACTGTGCTCTGGCTGGACAATTGTGTACCTGGCTGTTGTTGGTGCAGGAACCCACCAACTGAGCCACCTGTGGACGACTGGCCTGATAACTGTGTGAATGAACCCTGTTCCTCCTCCTGTGCCACCACCTCATCCATCATCACATAAAGCGTTTTTTCAAGGAGGCATAGAAGTGGGATAGTAATTCTGATGACGGCGTCATTAGCTCTGGCTATGTTGGTGGAGTACTTAAAACAGCGCAACATGGCACACACATCCCGCATGGAGGCCCACTCGGTGGGGAAGTGGTGCTGTTCCGCAGAGTTGGTACCAGCGGCCGATGTGTGCTGCAGCTGAAACTCCACTATCGCCTGCTGCTGCTCACCATGTGCAAGGTGGAGTTCCATCTTGTGGGTACGTCGCATATAAGGCCTTGAACGGGAAGGCAGAAGTTACGCTCCAGCGCAGACAGGCGAGCAGCATCAGGGTGAGAATGCCGAAAGCGCGCGCGACGGTAATCAATTTCTGCAGCAGCTCTGACATCTCGGGGGAATTTTCCAGGAACCTCTGCATCACCAAATACATCACATGTGCAAGGCAAGGGATGTGCGTCACACCGGCTAGGCTCTGCTATTGCACACCACCAGGCCTGGCTTGAGGCTTAGTGGCACAAACCACTTATCTGTCTTTTCTTCTATGCCAGTCCACAGACCCTGCACGGTAGAGGAGGAGGAGGCAACAGGAGGCACAGCAAAACATCCAGCAATGCTTGGTGGTGGTAGGACATGCGCCAAATCGCTTTCCACCTCGGTCCCAGCCACCACTACATTTACCCAGTGGGCAGTTAGGGAGATATAACGTCCCTGCCGTGCTTACTGGTCCACATATCGGTGGTTATGTGGACCTTGCCACTGATGGTGTTGAGCAGTAGTGTTGAGCACGAATATTCGAATAGCGAATATTAATCGCGAATATTGCAACTTCGCAATATTGGTGATGAATCATGTGACGGACCATGTGATGAACGTAGTGACGTTATATAAAAGAAGACAGACGAGATGCCGGCTGTGCGAACAATGGATTAAGGTGAGTTAAATTTTTTTTAATTTTTTTTAACCCCTCCAGCCCTATTGTACTATGCATTCTGTATTCAGAATGCTATTATTTTCCCTTATAACCATGTTATAAGGGAAAATAATAATGATCGGGTCCCCATCCCGATCGTCACCTAGGAACCGTGCGTAAAAATCGCACCGCATCCGCACTTCCTTGCGGATGCTTGCGATTTTCACGCAACCCCATTCATTTCTATGGGGCCTGCGTTACGTGAAAAACGCACAAAGAGGAGCATGCTGTGATTTTCACGCAACGCACAAGTGATGCGTGAAAATCACCGCTCATGTGCACAGCCCCATAGAAATTAATGGGTCCGGATTCAGTGCGGGTGCAATGTGTTCACCTCACGCATTGCAGCCGCGTGGAAATCTCGCCCGTGTGAAAGGGGCCTTAGGTTCCCATCTTATAGAGATCGCCTTGACGTTTGGCAGATGGGCCCAAATAATTTTGTACAAAATGTATTTGCCAAGAATCTCAAATCTGCAAAATAAGTGTAGCATTAGCGCCAGAATGTTTTCTATAATTATGGCATTATTGTACTTTATTTGTGTTTGCAGAGTGCTGCTGCATTGCCTTTTTTTTCTTTTTGTCCCTACACTAGTTAGAGTAGAATGGCGGCACCACACGTGGTCCTGCCTTTATGCAGGCCAGGTCATGTGCTGGGCTGGCCAATCACAGCTATGCCATTCCGATCCCGGTTCACTCATCCCTACTTACATAGAAACATAGAAACATAGAATGTGTCGGCAGATAAGAACCATTTGGCCCATCTAGTCTGCCCAATATACTGAATACTATGGATAGCCCCTGGCCCTATCTTATATGAAGGATGGCCTTATGCCTATCCCATGCATGCTTAAACCCCTTCACTGTATTTGCAGCTACCACTTCTGCAGGAAGGCTATTCCATGCATCCACTACTCTCTCAGTAAAGTGATACTTCCTGATATTACTTTTAAACCTTTGCCCCTCTAATTTAAAACTTTGTCCTCTTGTAGCAGTTTTTCTTCTTTTAAATATTCTCTCCTCTTTTACCTTGTTGATTCCCTTTATGTATTTAGCAGTTTCTATCATATCCCCTCTGTCTCGTCTTTCTTCCAAGCTATACATGTTAAGGAAGACTGCTAGCCATTTATGATTTTGCTGGCTGTGGTTCCAGATGGTGACTATAGATGAAAGGAAATAGCTGGAACCACAAGGGGCCGTGCAGCAACCAGTGTGAGGAAGAATGGTCAGATTAGGTAGCACAACATTAGGAAGCAAGAACCCGGGATGGAAATAGGAACAACTGAGATATTGAGTACTCAGCACTAGGATGTCTGAACCAGGGATGAGCTTGGGACAAAAGTAAGACAGTGTAAACAGTGTAGACACCTATTTGTTGGCTTAGTTTCACTCCAAGAATGCACCTACATTTTGGTGCATTATTTGGCTCATGGCAGTGCATTTGTCATGAGAGAAGTTATAAGGTTAGTAAAGTATTTGAAACATTTGATAATTTAAGTGCCAAGCATATACACCAGATTTTAGTGCAAATGGTAAAACGAAGTGGCACATTTTCAATAGCAAATCTGCCTCAGAATCTTTTTGGCCCTGATTTTATGTACGGCTCTCCATTCTAGGAGGATTGAAGGAAGAGACACAAACATAGTTGAAACAAGGACACAAAAATAAGGTCTCTGGTCTCAGTAATGAAAATGGCTATAACTGCAGTTGTTACCACAGCTATCTCCTTGGCACATTACAGCACAGTCTGCAGTGTATCGGTTGCAGTAGTCTACCTCCCACAGTACAGCACACATTATCGCAACGTATCGTGTTCAGCCTTTCTGGTCTTTAATACAGACCCTGGCACCTTTCTAAGACAAGGCTCTTTTCAGGATGTGGGGGTTGGTTGGCTTCTTTGGTCCCTTATGCCTAACCCTCATCTCCTATGCAGTGCTCAGCAACATTTTATTTCTCTAGGCTTTGAGGCAGTGGACCCTTTTAAATAGTGCTGCTCACCTCTACTTCTAGCTAACTATATGCAGCAATTGCAGCATCTTCCAGCTCAATCTCCCACTGGTTTGTCAGATGCCTCCAACTTCTCCTCCATCTCCTTTGCATGATCATGAGGTAATCTGCACTCTTATTTATTCCCTCCCTTTCCTCCTCTCTCCCAGGGAATATTCAGCTAGCATGACAACGCCAGATACATTGCTCTGATGCTGACCCTATTACTCTGCCCTGCATATTATGTATATCCAAGGCAGTTAACTCTTTTACTGCCATCAATATAAAATTATTTTTAGATTCCTTCCCTCAATGGTAAAAGCCCAGCATGCCAAGAGATTGCAGTGCTTACCCACCCTTGGCACTGCCCCACTGAAAAACAGTAATCCATATTTTCCCTATGTCATCACAAGACATTTACTAGGTATTCAATATTACTAGCAGGAACTTCCTACAATCTAATCTTGGTAACATGTAATTACAATATGTTAATCTGTTTTGAAATTGCTTTTGTACATGTACTTTGCATATCTTATGACTGTTGACTTTTAAATTTCTTGGTCTAATTAGAAAACAATTATATATATATATATATATATATATATATATATATACAGTACAGACCAAAAGTTTGGACACACCTTCTCATTTAAACAGTTTTCTTTATTTTCATGACTATGAAGGCATCAATACTATGAATTAACACATGTGGAATTATATACATAACAAACAAGTGTGAAACAACTGAAAATATGTCATATTCTAGGTTCTTCTAAGTAGCCACTTTTGCTTTGATTACTGCTTTGCACACTCTTGGCATTCTCTTGATGAGCTTCAAGAGGTAGTCCCCTGAAATGGTCTTCCAACAGTCTTGAAGGAGTTCCCAGAGATGCTTAGCACTTGTTGGCCCTTTTGCCTTCACTCTGCGGTCCAGCTCACCCCAAACCATCTCGATTGGGTTCAGGTCCGGTGACTGTGGAAGCCAGGTCATCTAGCGCAGCACCCCATCACTCTCCTTCATGGTCAAATAGCCCTTACTTTCAACGTTTTCCCAATTTTTCGGCTGACTGACTGACCTTCATTTCTTAAAGTAATGATGGCCACTCGTTTTTCTTTACTTAGCTGCTTTTTTCTTGCCATAATACAAATTCTAACAGTCTATTCAGTAGGACTATCAGCTGTGTATCCACCTGACTTCTCCTCAACGCAACTGATGGTCCCAACCCCATTTATAAGGCAAGAAATACCACTTATTAAACCTGACAGGGCACACCTGTGAAGTGAAAACCATTTCAGGGGACTACCTCTTGAAGCTCATCAAGGGAATGCCAAGAGTGTGCAAAGCAGTAATCAAAGCAAAAGGTGGCTACTTTGAAGAACCTAGAATATGACATATTTTCAGTTGTTTCACACTTGTTTGTTATGTATATAATTCCACATGTGTTAATTCATAGTTTTGATGCCTTCAGTGTGAATCTACAATTTTCATAGTCATGAAAATAAAGAAAACTCTTTGAATGAGAAGGTGTGTCCAAACTTTTGGTCTGTACTGTATATGTATATTTGCTGTGTGTATACAGTAATTAGTGTAAGTGCCTATAAATGCTCCTAAATGAGTGATATAAATAGAAGAAAAAACTGCCGGCAGGCAATTAATGCCATTGGTGAAATATGAAACTGAGAATATCTCTATACTAACTTTCACGAAAGGATGTCTATCATATTGCCTAATATTCCTCACTAGTGCTGGTGGTTCAGGCCAGTTAACAGCCCGACCCTTTAAGTCTCGGCTCCAGTCAAGAACTTATGTACATGAATTCCTTATCCTGTACTGATCCTGAGTTACATTCTGTATTATAATCCAGAGCTGCACTCACTATTCTGCTGGTGGAGTCACTGTGTACATACACGTACATTAAATTCCTTATCCTGTATTGATTCTAAGTTACATCCTGTATTTCTTTTATTCAATTTTTAAAAAACAAATAAATAAATAAATACATAAATCCCACTATAATATAACACAACCCAAACCAAATATACAGAACATAATGCAAATCAGCACGGTACAGACAACACTGGTCCAACCCAACTCTCACTCCCCCACAGAACACCAACTATATACAGTATTTACAATTTCAATGTACTAACATTCCTGATCCGGTTGCATTTTACCCACACACAAGAAAATACAACAAAATACAGAAATTTTACCACAATACAAATCAACACACATATAATTAATTTTTATTTTTTTGGGACCTCAGCAGGTATCGCATCCCATGCCCTCAGTACATGATAACAGATGTCCATGAAACAGCCCAGGATTTTAACCACCACCGAACCTAACACTACACCCAACAAAACTAAAATTATTAAATATATAAATCACTATACAAATATACAATATATATACACTACATACCAATATATACATATAAACTAAAATACATGGCAGACCAACCATACCACCCATTGTTAGGCTTTTCAGCCACACAAAACCACTTAAGCCCAAGTTCGGCACCTGCAAGTCCTATATCCTCGTACAGCCACCAAAACAAAACAAAAATCTAGAGAGTTAGCATCAGCCCACCACCGGGAAGGGAGACAACAGGCTAGGGTACCCCAAAGACAAAAACCCTCCAGAGGAGAGAGGCTCTACCCACCCCAACCTCTCATACTCTAGAGAGCGCACCTTCAAAAGGGCTCCGAGAATACGTCTAACTTCCTTATCCAAAGAGAGGATTTTGCGTTGCTTCGAGACTAAATATCGTGCATGCCACGTGTAGTACCTAACCATTAAGTTGACTAGGAATAAAATGCAGCAGTCCTTACCACCCAGGTGTCCAAATGCTCTATAGGCCCATTCCGCACTCACTATTCTGCTGGTGGAGTCACTGTGTACATACATTACATTACTTATCCTGCATTAATCCTGATTTACATCCTGTCTCATACTACAGAGCTGCACTCACTATTCTGCTGCTGGAGTTACAGTAGCCTGAGTGTGACCAGAGTCAATGCCTCACCCAGAGCCTGTTATTAGGATTACGTATATACCACTAACTTGTGATGAACTTTGAATGGATTAGAACTACCGCTTTGCATTGCAATGATTTGTACATCTACTTCAAGCCAAGTTATTCACAAGGGGATGGCAACCTGAGGATTGGCTGGCCGCACAACATTATTTGTGATCTTGCAATATGAGGCTTCTCTCCTCTACACTTACTTTCACTTTCTAACACGTGCAGCCGCCATTTAGGAAAATATGATTCATTACCACAAAGCCCGAGAAAATTTGAATTAATTTAAAATCAAAGTTTTCCTAAACTTTGGACTGAATTCTGCTTCAGATGCTTCGCTTCACTCAACACTACTTATTTACATAAAGTTGCACCAGCTCTTAAAGATCATAATGTTCATGTATTCCTGGTAAAATAATTGAATATTACATAATGACATCAATGACACATTATACACCAAAACTAGGTCACCGATCACACATCCTGAACACACCCATACCCTCAATGTATATATAATAGCGCACCAGTAAGATCCCTGCATCACCAGAAGACAATACACAGTACATCATCCAGGTATGTGCCAAAGCTTCTACTCTTATCTGGAAGAAAAGATATTATATTATTTCACCAATATGATAGGTTTGTACTAACATCACAAAGGGGCCTCACTTTGGGGCTGGTTCATACCTCTACATGCACTTCAATACGAAGGATCCAGAGATTGGTTCTACCAACTCTTAGAGTAGAAAGCAGGATCAGGCTCCCATTGCTGATTCTTATCCGTTATTTTCATCTATTGCCTTTCAAATGAGGAGACAAAGTCCTTTCTAAATTCCTATCACCAACTGGAAAGCAAATTGAAGCCAACCAGAGCTGATAGCTGACTTGTCTTTTCTTGTTTCATTGAAAGGTTTGTCCCATCAGTTGGGGAATATGGATAACATGGAGACTTCTTCATTATGGGGGACTCAGCATGTCCATGTGTTACATGGATGCATATTCACTTGTATTGCTGACATGTAATACCCCATTTCTCCTGAAGTGGCCACTGCAGGGAAACTGAGCGGCCACATTGTGCTTCCCCTACAGATCACCAGAGATTAGAGAAGCTGCACCCACATCCATCAGTAGATTGTGGATGTGACTTCAATCTGAAATGAAGTTGTCATACTTTGAAAATATCCAACTGATTTACTCAAATGTGCCATCATTGTGTGTGTGTTGGGAGTGGGGAAGCAACTTGGTTCAAGAACAAACAAAGTGTGAATCCTATAAGTATATTTGCAGACCTCTGATAATGTTTGATCACTCTAATCAATTCAATTCATTATTTACAGGAAAAAAGTTAGACCTCCCAGTTAAACATGACACGAACAATCACATTGCTGCTGATATCCCTAAGTGAGTTGCACATATGATATATTTGTATACTATTGGTTTCTTACTGCAAATTACATCCCCAAGTAAAAGCATTGGTTTTTACTTTTTATTTTACTAGTATTTCATTGTCACTCGGGTCTCTGTAGATAATGAACAGTTTAGATTTCAGACTCTAGCAGCTCTTTCTCTCCCTTTCAGAGCAGGAAGTCTTAGCACAAACTCAAGAACAATTTATCTGCTAAACTATATGATACCAATCAGCTACATACAACTAAACCCTTACCTCTCTATGTTTCTGAAGCTGATGAATCTTCCTTAGTACTAGCTAGGACCAGCAAGGAATACAGCAGTGTCACCAAGTAGATTGTCCTCAAAAGGTGGAACCCACAAAATCATGGTGAAACTCGATACATTGTAGGAACATATAGTGATGTCCCTTAGGTCATTACCATCTGCTGTAAGAGAAATTTAAGCCTTCCCGTAACAGACCATAGTCGCTCAAAATTTCTAGTAAAATGTTTGCATCCTTACTGGCAGTGGTACAGTCAACGTCTGGTCCTTGGTGGGCAATGAAAGTATTCAGTAGTCTCATCTCTACTGTCTGCTCATTAGAAGACAGATACTTCCAAATTATTATTTAAGGTGAGGCAGGGACATAGCATTATGGATAATTTGCTAACTTTTAACGAGGACCCCTGTGGTGACCAGACCCCATTGTATCTCCTACCTCAGTAGTCCCTCTCATAGCTTTCACTTGTTGGACTGCTGACAGCACTAGGTACCGGTTTCTTAGAAACTCCTTGTGTTCTATATGTTCTTTGAATTTATCTTTACATGAACTTAGCATTTTTATTTTCATTTTGCAGGTGTGCTCCTTGCTCTGGTAACAGCACAATCAATAACTGGTAAGGATTTGTTACTATAAGTATTCGATTTTACTTTCTCTATATCGAGTCTATAGTCCCCGGGTAACAGTCCATTAGTCAAAGTGACAGCTGCTGCTCCGGCCATAAAATGGGCTCAGAATTGTTGTTTCTTCAAATTGAAACCATCATTCCCAATGAGACTTTCTATTAGTGGTGACATTGTAACATACCAATAAACCATTAACTCGCCCTCACAAAACAACAGATGGGATAAAGGCAACCAGTGTATAATACTAAACTATATTATACTATACTGAGTTGATGAAAGTGTCCAAAGAACAAGACTGAATCTTCTACATTATAGTTTAACCACCTCAGCCCCCCTAGCTTAAACTCCCTTAATGACCAGACCACTTTTTACACTTCTGCACTACACTACTTTCACCGTTTATTGCTCGGTCATACAACTTACCACCCAAATTAATTTTACCCCCTTTTCTTCTCACTAATACAGCTTTCTTTTGGTGGTATTTGATTGCTGCTAAGATTTTTTGTTTTTCCGATATTAATTTAAAATAGGCAGCAATTTTCTCAAAAAAGTGTATTTTTAACTTTCTCTGGTTAAATTGTTCAAATATAATTAAATTTCTATAAAAGTTTGTGTCAGAATTTATTGTGCTACATGTCTTTGATAAAAAAAAATCCAATAAGTGTATATTTATTGGTTTGCGCAAAAATTATAGCATTTACAAACTATGGTACAAAAATGTGAATTTCCGCATTTTGAAGCAGCTCTGACTTTCTGAGCACCTGTCATGTTTCTTGAGGTGCTAGAATGCCAGGATAGTATAAATAACCCCCAAATGACCCCATTTTAGAAAGAAGACACCCCAAAAAATTTGTGGTGGGGCATGGTGAGTTCATGTATGATTTAGGCTACTTTCACACTTGCGTTCAGAGCGGGTCCGTCTGATGTCTGCACAGATGGATCCGCTCCTCAAATGCAGATGTTTGGATCCGTTCAGAACGGATCCGTCTGCATTATAGTTTAAAAAAAATTCTAAGTGTGAAAGTAGCCTGAACGGATCCGTCCAGACTTTACATTAAAAGTCAATGGGGGACGGATCCGTTTGAAAATTTAGCCATACTGTGTCAACTTCAAACGGATGCGTCCCCATTGACTTACATTGTAAGTCTGGACGGATCCGCTTGTCTCCGCACGGCCAGGCGGACACCCGAACGCTGCAAGCAGCGTTCAGGTGTCCGCTCACTGAGCGGAGCGGAGGCTGAACGCCGCCAGACTGATGCATTCTGAGCGGATCCGCGTCCACTCAGAATGCATTAGGGCAGTACGGATGCGTTCGGGGCCGCTTGTGAGCCCCTTCAAACGGAGCTCACAAGCGGAGCCCCGAACGCTAGTGTGAAAGTAGCCTTAATTTTTTTTCACAAGTTAGAGGAAAAAAATATTTCTGCTAGCTTCTGGCAAAAAAAATAAAAAATATTTCTGCTACGGACTCACTATGCCACTCAGTGAATACCTTGGGGTGTCTACTTTCCGAAATGGGGTCATTTGTGGGGTGTGTTTATTGTTCTGGCATTTTGGGCGGGGCTAAATTGTGAGCAACCCTGTAAAGCCTAAAGGTACTCGTTGGACTTTCGGCCCCTTTACGCACCTAGGCTGCAAAAAAGTGTCACACATGTGGTATCGCTGTATTCAGGAGAAGTAGGGAAATGTGTTTTGGGGTGTATTTTTACATATACCCATGTTAGGTGAGAGAAATATCTCTGTAAATTGACAACTTTGTATAATTTTTTTTTTAAAGTTGTCATCTACAGAAATATTTCTCACACACAGTATGGGTATATGTAAAAATACACCCCAAAACACATTGCCCTACTTCTCCTGAGTACGGCGATACCTCATGTGTGACACTTTTTTGCAGCCTGGGTGCACAAAGGGGCCAAAATTCCAATGAGTACCTTTAGGATTTCACAGGGCATTTTTTACGCATTTGGATTCCAAACTACTTCTCACGCTTTAGGGCCCCTAAAATACCAGGGCAGTATAAATACCCCACAAGTGACCCCATTTTGGAAAGAACACACCCCAAGGTATTCCGTGAGGGGCATGGCGAGTTCCTAGAATATTTTTTTTTTGGCACGAGTTAGCGGAAAATGATATATATTTTTTTTCTCTTACAAAGTCTCATATTCCACTAACTTGTGACAAAAAATTAAATTTTACATGAACTCGCCATGCCCCTCACGAAATACCTTGGTGTGTCTTCTTTCCAAAATGGGGTCATTTGTGGGGTATTTATACTGCCCTGGTATTTTAGGGGCCCTAAATCGTGAGAAGTAGTTTGGAATCCAAATGTGTAAAAAATGCCCTGTGAAATCCTAAAAGTACTCATTGGAATTTGGGCTCCTTTGTGCACCTAGGCTGAAAAAAGGTGTCACACATGTGGTATCGCCGTACTCAGAAGAAGTAGGGCAATGTGTTTTGGGGTGTATTTTTACATATACCCATGCTGGGTGAGAGAAATATCTCTGTAAAAGACAACTTTATCTCTAGCCCAGCATGAGTATATGTAAAAAGACACCCCAAAACACATTGCCCTACTTCTCCTGAGTACGGCGATACCACATGTGTGACACTTTTTTGCAGCCAAGATGTACCTTTTAGGAAGGCATTTTTAGGCATTTTGATTCCAGACTTCTTCTCACGCTTTAGTGCCCCTAAAATGTCAGGGCAGTATAAATACCCCACATGTGACCCCATTTTGGAAAGAAGACACCCCAAGGTATTCCGTGAGGGGCATGGCGAGTTCATAGAAGATTTTTTTTTTTTGCACAAGTTAGCGGAAATTGATTTTTTTTGTTTTTTCTCACAAAGTCTCCCTTTCCGCTAACTTGTGACAAAAAGTTCAATCTTTTATGGACTCAATATGCCCCTCAGCGAATACCTTGGGGTGTCTTCTTTCCAAAATTGGGTCATTTGTGGGGTGTTTGTACTGCCCTGGCATTTGAGGGTCTCCGCAATCATTACATGCATGGCCAGCATTAGGAGTTTCTGCTCTTCTCCTTAGGCCTCATGCACACGAACGTTGTTTGGGTCCACATCCGAGCCGCCGTTTTGGTGGCTCGGATGCGGACCCATTCATTTCAATGGGGCCGCAAAAGATGCGGACAGCACTCCGTGTGCTGTCCGCATCCGTGGCTCCGTTCCGCGGCCCTGCTAAAAAAATATAACATGTCCTATTCTTGTCCACCAGTATTTATATTGCCGGTGCCTGTTCCGCAAATTGCGGAAGTCAACACGGGCGCCTTCCGTTTTTTGCGCATCCGTGGTTTGCGGACCGCAAAAAACGACACGGTCGTGTGCATGAGGCCTTATATTGAGCATTCGGGTAATGAGATTTTTTTTTTTCGTTCAGCCTCTGGGCTGAAACAAAAAATGAACGGCACAGATTTCTTCATTCGCATCGATCAATGTGGATGAAAAAATCTCTGCCAAAAAATGTGCAAAAAAAAGAAGAAGCTGCGATCGCTAATAAAGTGATCTTTATAACGCCGCAGCGATTTTACGTTGTTTCTGCAGTGATCAGAAAAAAAACATTTCTGTCACTGCGGTGGGGCGGACTGAACGCAAGTGTGCGCACAAGATCAGGCCTGATCGGGCGAACACTGTGTTTTTTGTAGAGCCTAAGGTGACCCTATAGATCTGATTGAGATCAGTCTTGATCACTTACAGATACTATATAGTACTAGTGCTGATTAGCAACAGCGATGACGCTAATCAGCAACTAATCAGTGACTGCGGTGCGGTGGGCGCTAACTACCTAACAAGTGGCTAACTAACTGGCGGTGATAAGGGACCCTTAGGCCCCATTCACACGTCCGCATTTCTATGGGGACAGACTTTGTCCCGCTCGGATCCGGAATTGCGGATCTGCACTTCCGGATCCGCACTTCCATTCCGCAAAAATATAGAACATGTCCTATTCTTATCCGCAATTGTGGACAAGAAAAGGCATTTTCTATATAGTTCTGGTAATGTGCGGATCCGCAAAATGCGGAAAGCACATTGCCGGTGTCCGTGTTTTGCGGATCCGCGGATCCGTGGATCCGCAAAACACATACGGACGTCTGAATGGAGCCTTACAGGGGGGTGATCAATGACAGGGGGGTGATCAGGGAGTCTATATGGGGTGATCAGGGGTTAATAAGGGGTTAATAAGTGCAAGGGGGGGTTGTAGTGTAGTGTGGTGCTTGGTGCTACTTACAGAGCTGCCTGTGTCCTCTGGTGGTTGATCCAAGCAAAAGGGACCACCAGAGGACCAGGTAGCAGGTATATCAGACGCTGTTAACAAAACAGCGTCTAATATACCTTTCTGGGGTTAAAAAAATCGCATCTACAGCCTGCCAGTGAATGATCAGCGCTGGCAGTCTGTAGTTCAACTTGTTTACTTTGCGATCCTGTGAACGCGCGCTCCTGTGAGCGCGCGTTCACAGGAAATCTCGGGTCTCGCGAGATGACGCGTATATGCGTCCAGGAGGAATAACCCGGCCGCCCGCAGGACGCATCCCTGCGTTAGGCGGTCGGGAGGTGGTTAAGGGGTTGTCCATGTTCAGAGCTGAGCCCGGACATAACCCCTTCTTCCCTCATTCACCATGAATGAGTGGAGCATCGGAGCATTTCACGCTCCAATGTTTCCCCTTGTCCTGCGGTGCATAGCGCAGGGCAAGGGCTTTTTCTTTTCCTCCGGTGAGGTACCGGGTCTCACTATGGGTATCCTAGGCAGAGACTTCCACCTAGCAGTGAGCCCGGTGACGTCACCAGCACTAATGGCCGGTCTTTACTTCTTCTCTAGCACATGCAGGTGAATTACATCACTAGGTATGGATAGTTGGTTTGGTCTTACCTTTTATGAACCATTATATAAGAAACATCTTCCTTCATAAAGATCTTTAATAAAACAAGAACTTTCTGCTGAAGGATGTGACTCGATCAACTATCCGTACCATATACCTACCATATAGGCAGACCACGCAGCTGCTATGGGGCCCGTGAGAAAGAGGGGCCCGCAGTGGAGGAGAGGCCCCGCCCCCTAATTGCTCATGTCTATCTTTCTAAAGCTAAAGGACCTTTGATGATGTCTTCACAGGTCCTGTAAGGGAACTGCGCAGTGTAAAGTGTATTCCCAGGTTAGAACAGTGCACCTGCCAGGACCTGTGATGACATCATCTTCAACATCACAGGTCCTGCAGGATCTAGCAAAGGAACTGCACCAAAAATGGTGTAGTTCCTAGGTTTGAAAGGTACATCTGCCAGGACCTGTGATGACATATAGTAGTATATACAGCAGTGGACTGATATGTGAGGTACGACCTGTAATTTATACCTCATGCCTCACGTCAATACACTGCTGTATATAGTATAAATCTGTACACACTGCATCTATTATACCTTTTTTGTGTGCCAGGGCTGTTTTGTAATCCCAATCCGGCCCTGATGGCATAAATTATAAAACGCAGCAGCAAGAATAGTTCATGGAATAAAGAGAGAGGCCTGGAATGGGTAGTGGGAGGGGCTATACAAGGGGAATGAGGGCCCAATTTCGATTCTTGCTATGGGGCCCAATGATTTCTATGTACGCCCCTGATCCGTACCTAGTGGTCTCACACCTCTGGTGTCTCGGAGCAATGCTATCAGCCGAGGCCTCACACTATTCCTGGATTCCTTGGTTTATATATCTGGACTGGCATTTCAGCACACACCTGGTTTGCCAGATAAAGGAATGCAATGGGACGATCCTTGCTCTTTGGACACTTCCATAGCAATTCGGCATATGTGCATATTGTACATTGTTTGCCGTTATCACCTACATTATTTTATTAGTTTATTGTTTAGTTTTTTTGATTACTTAAAGGGGTTTTCCAATCCCACCTAATTTACACCAGGTTTGGGAGAGTGTGTAAATGAAAGAAAAAGAGCCACAGACGGTGTCCCTAAGCTGCACATCAACAGCCAATGGTCCGACTGATACTATAAAACAAAGGCTGCTTTAAGAAACAGCGCCCCCTCCTGTCCATGGAATAGAGCTGATACTACAAACAGGGGCGTAGCTAGAAATGCATGGGGCCCACAGCAAAAAAATTTATGGGCCCCCCCGTACCATCCACAGATCCCCCTCCCCTAAACAGTGCCATCCACAGATCACCCCCCTAAACAGTGCCATCCACAGATCCCCCTCCCCGACGCTCACAGCAGTATATTTATAAACTAATCAGTAACTAATTTAACTTTAATCATTGCTCATTGCTGAGCTCTTTACTTGGATTATTTGGATATCTTACTCTGTCTTAGCTCCGGTAACAGCAGGCAGTGCGGGGGGCGGCGCTCACTCACTGACGTCACGCGCCTGCGCCACCTAGTGGGAGGAGTCAGTGTGGCAGGGAGGCGTGTGACGTCAGTGTGTGAGCGCCGCCCCCCGCACTGCCTGCTGTTACCGGAGGAGCTAAGACAGAGTAAGATATCCAAATAATCCAAGTAAAGAGCTCAGCAATGAGCAATGATTAAAGTTAAAGTAGTTACTGATTAGTTTATAAATATACTGCTGTGAGCGGCGTTGCCCTGTATATTCTAACCCCCAGGCAAGCGTCCCCGTCACCATGGGAACGCCTGGGGGTTAGAATATATCATCGGATCTTCTGAGTCTCAGTGGCCTGGCTGGAGCCTCCCCAGTCACTGTGTCGGCCCTGCGTGCGCCCTGCTCCAGTCCTGACTCCTCACCAGCCAGGCCCGAGCTAGTCTAGTGTAGTGAGCGGGCGGTCCGCGGCTCGGGCCTGGCTGCCTGTGTGTGGTGTGTGTGTAAATAAAAAAATAAAAAAAATCAACAGAAGGCGGCCCAGACGGGCCCCCAGTGGCGTAGGGCCCCATAGCCACTGCTATGGTTGCTATGGCGATCCCTACGCCACTGACTACAAACATCCTCTGGAAAGGCGTGACACTACACTTTTGGAAGGAAGCAGCCATGTTTTCCTAATCCCAGACATTCTTTTAACTTGTTCTTAACTCTTCTTTTGCAGACTGTACAGATGGCAAAGTATATACTGATTGTGGGAGCAACTGTCCACCAACCTGCGATAACCCGGATCCTATATGCAATCATATGTGTGTTCCAGGTTGTTTCTGCCCAAAGGGCACTGTAGAAAATATCTGGGGTGAATGTGTTCAAAAGGATAAGTGCAGACTCTGCAGCGGGAACACAACATATTCCAATTGTGCCAATAACTGCCCTGGTGTTGTATCTCCCCCAAGATGCCTTAAAATAGCCTGTAGGCAAGGCTGTGCATGTAAACCCAACTACGCGCTCGTACCTAACAGCAAGAGATGTGTCCTTCCAAAGGATCTCCCCAAAGTTGGCTCCAACAAGTAAACCATCCCATGTGTGTCTTATTAGCAATAATCAAATTTAAAGTGACCTCGTCCTATTATATAGAGATGTGTCTGATGAAAATAAAATGATTGCTGACATTGTTTTTATCTATTTTCATTGATTCATTAAAAAGCGATCTGGGATCTTTGACACTGACCAATCTCTGACCAATCAGATCACAATCAGTCTATATTGTTGTGGAATTGATCTACTGATCTGATTGTGATGTGTCTCATTTTGCAAAGCAGCATACAGATGAAGTCGATAAGTGGGTCCTATTTTTAAACAAATCAATATAATAATAAACTAAAGAACCCTTAAAACTATAGATTTTAATGATACATTTAATTAAAATGACCTACACCAGTCAACCAATAAACATATACCCTAAATAGGATGGAAAAAGGTCCAGGATTAAGTAAACCAGAGGATATCAATAGTTACAGGGACAGTACTATCCCTATTATATTCCTGATTAATCCTCAGCCCAGCGGTATGACCTGATGGATGGTGGTGACCCCCCGTCCTCGTACCTATCCTGGATTACCCTGGTTAGCCCTAAAGCAAGTACCCTGTCACCCTGACGTGTTTCCCCCACTCGTTAGGTTCATCAGGGGGTAAAAAAGACGGGTGCTCGGGTAAAACAAAAAAGTGGGCTTGTAGATAAGGTGGGGCTGGTGAAAAAAAAAAAAAAAAAAATATATACCTGTAGTGGGATAGTTCACTGATAAGATGATACATTTAGATGTCCCACTGACCGGCGTCCAACCCCACCGAGGTCCAGGATATCTGGTCGGCAGATATCCTGGACCTCGGTGGGGTTGGACGCCGGTCAGTGGGACATCCAAATGTATCATCTTATCAGTGAACGAAATAAGTTTCACAGTGGCTCACCAGTTTAGTAGTGTGAAAAGAGGTGCTCTGTCATCGGAACACCCAAAGGCCGTAAGGTGTAGGAGAATAATTGAAGATAGGTATGACAGGCACACTCTCATATGTTGCTGCACGGAATAAATACAGAGACGGTGATGAAGTTTAAAATTGTGTGTTTATTTATATCTAAATATTATGAGAAGTAAAAATTTGGCAAAAATGTTGCTGGGGGTTGGGTGTTTTCTTTCTTGGATGGCTATGTTGGGATTTTGGATGGATATTCAGTTGGAATGTATGAGAATATAGTGTTTATCTGTAATTGTCTGCCATATTCATCTTCGCTGAATACATAAAATACATAAAATACATAAAGTGTCAAGTGTTCAGTTTAGTGCTGGGTGGGTTGAGTATACAGATGTATAAAGGTAACCTTATGCTGGATACATAGAGTGCCGGATTTGGCGTGTAGACGCTGGATAAAGTGTCTAGTTTTTGTTAAAGTGCTGAGTGCATGGATACTTGTGCCGGATGAATCTTGGCTGGGTATTGGTTGGGTATTGGGTGTGATAGAACTTCAGTGCAATATGTGAACTTCAGTGAGAATGTGTACATACATATAAAGAGGTTTGATTTCAAATATTTCCTGAGGATGGTTGGCCTGGTAGTAGAATTCGTATGTCAGTCTTATAGTGATCATAAAAAAGTCATCTAAAATGTCCCATCAGTAAGAAGTTGTAGAGAGGTGAAAAAATATGAAAAAGGTAAAATATATAATTATAAAAATATAAGAATAGAAATGAAAGTGATATATTTAGTTCCGCTTTGTGTCGGTTAAAATGTTGAATTAGTAGTACTTTACCGCTTCGCTGTGTGTTTTTCCGATGTCCGATCGCTTTCTTTGCCCTGCAAGGACCTACGAGGCGTCCCACGTGTGCCGTTGCGGGTATGTTGTGGCGTCTCACGTGACAAGGCGGGGCAACACGTCACTCCTGGCGGTGCTTGTGATTCGTCCCTATAAATGGAGAAAGTACAGCACTGCTGCTACTCTCCCTGGGAGTGGCCGTCTTGTAAAGATGACTGCAAGAGCACAGCGCAGACTGCTCAATGAGGTGAAGAAGAATCCTAGAGTGTCAGCTAAAGACTTGCAAAAGTCTATGGCATATGCTATGGATAACGTATCTACGATACGTAAAACACTAAACAAGAATGTATTTCATGGGAGGATACCACAGAGGAATCCACTGCTGTCCAAAAAAAACCCATTGCTGCACGTTTTCAGTTTGCCCAAGAGCACCTGGATGTTCCACAGCAGTACTGGCAAAATATTCTGTGGACAGATGAAACCAAAGTTGAGTTGTTTGGAAGAAACACACAACACTATGTGTGGAGAAAAAGAGGAACAGCACGCCAACATCAAAACCTCATCACAACTGTGAAGTATGGTGGTTGGGCCATCATGGTTTGGGGCTGCTTTGCTGCGTCAGGGACTGGACGGATTGCTATCATCGAAGGAAAAATGAATTCCCAAGTTTATCAAAACATTTTGCTGGAGAACTTAAGGCCATCTGTCCACCAGCTGAAGCTCAACAGAAGATGGGTGTTGCAACAGGACAACGACCCAAAGCATAGAAGTAAATCAACAACAGAATGGCTTAAACAGAAGAAAATACGCCTTCTGGAGTGGCCCAGTCAGAGTCCTGACCTCAACCCGATTGAGATGCTGTGGCATGACCTCAAGAAAGCGATTCACACCAGACATCCTAAGAATATTGCTGAACTGAAACAGTTCTGTAAAGAGGAATGGTCAAGAATTACTCCTGACCATTGTGCACGTCTGATCTGCAACTACAGGAAACGTTTGGTTGAAGTTATTGCTGCCAAAGGAGGTTCAACCAGTTATTAAATCCAAGGGTTCACATACTTTTTCCACCTGCACTTTGAATGTTTACATGGTGTGTTCAATAAAAACATGGTAACATTTAATTCTGTGTGTGTTATTAGTTTAAGCAGACTGTGATTGTCTATTGTTGTGACTTAGATAAAGATCAGATCACATTTTATGACCAATTTGTGCAGAAATCCATATCATTCCAAAGGGTTCACATACTTTTTCTTGCAACTGTATGTCCCGTAAAGAGGTTTATTGTACTCACAAAGTTACACTTGTAATCAGTATATCAGAAAATCTCCACGCTGCCCAACCCGGGTTTCACTGCTTGAGCTTCGTCAGGGGCGTCTACTTAGGGCTAAGTACAATAAACCTCTATACGGGACATATATGTGAATGTGCTTTACTATTCTGCGACAACTTAGTTTTTATAGGTTTGGATGAGGGGGAGGAATTCTATGAGTACTTACATTTCTTCCCGTGCTTGGATCTGATGGTGTAAAACCACATGGTGGATAGAGGACTTCAGGAATATCTGCCGCCCGATCCTATTTTCATACAATTTAAAGTAACCTTGACCCACATCACTATACTAGGATCTGCAGCATAAAAAGTCCAGGTAACGTATCAGAGACCTTTTTTTTCCTTTTTTCTTTCTGCAGTAGACTGAAGACTGTTTGATATAACCATATTGAGCTTTATGGAGATAGAGTCCATATAATGCAATGTATAACTATTGGAGCTGCACATGGCATTATACCTTCCAGGAGCTCACAAAGCAAAATAAGGTTTACCGACTGAGAGATCCTAAACATGTACTATGGCTTGTTTGCTAATTCTCATTTTGTCTGTATACAGGAGCTCTGTATTCCTGATAAATTATGTACTTTTGGCTGCCTCCACTGGGGGGAGCTAACTGCATTTGGATGTATACAACTAGCATTGAACTCATCGGCGGCTGTATATATATGAATGCTGGCATTTCCCCCTAGTGGTGAATGCAGATACCTGCAGTCACATTGTCTCAGCAAGAAAAGGAGCAGTTTATTGATGGGCACTTTATGGCCATGGGATCCAGTGCAGTTTTGTGCTCTACTTCTATTCCTTCTGCCTTAGCAACACCATAGAGCTATAGGGTTTGGTTCCTAAGTTAGGTTCGACATGTCTGCTGCAGTTGCTAAAGGCTTCAAGCAGAATTTGAAAACCTCAGAATCTTAGGGATACAATTGTTGAGAACGGTTCCAGAGTCACAGGAGCGGTCATACTTCCCTGTGGCTCCGATGCAGAGTGTTTACAGAAGCAAGCTGCATACAGTAGAGCATGGGTAGGCAACCTCTGGCTCTCCGGGTGTTGTGAAACTACAATTCCCAGGGGACATCCTAAAACAGTTAATGTGAAAATGGCTTAATGTACCATAATGTGCCTAAACCTCAATCAATTGCCTTGAAACTTTGCACAACCTCAGATCTCAGCTTCCCAAACCTATCCTGGAAGTTTCATGGATACCCACAAGGCAAATGAGTGACATTAAGCTTGTTTTTTGGGGAGCTTAATGTGGCCTAACGTACAAAAAACAACTCAGATGTTAACCAATTTCACCCAAACTTACCATCCTACTAGATTCTCTCTCAGCACTGAGGAAGGGGTGCTGTTAACCCCGAATCGCATCTGGTATCAAACAGTGAGGGAATAAAAGACTGCGGTTCCAACATTACAAACGCTGGATTATTTAAACAACATCTCCCCTGACGTGACATGGGAAATCTCTTGAACCTGTAAGAGTATGGGATTGAACTGCTCAGCCTGCCTCCCAAGTCATATGGGGGATCTGTAAACCATGTGGGACACTCTGCAGGTCCTGGAAGTGCAAAGCAGCAATCCTATGCTACACCTTAATTTAACTGGATCCCGCTCTAAGCCAGCGTTCTCTAGCCAGACCAGACTGTAGAAACAAATACAGTTGAAGACATCTGACTAGTAAAGTACAGCACTGCCAATTGGGAAGTTTCCATAGCATATGATGCATATTGGTTTGGTTGCAGTTGAGAGACAGTGACTACCATCTACAGTGGAATTCACACATCCAGTGCTATTACGTACTATAAGTGAAGCACACTGTCTGCTCAACGGACTTTGTATACGAAGCTCTCTGGCTTTTAGGGCTCTATATAAGACTCCTAAATAGGGACTCTTTCTGGCCACAATAGTGATGGAAAAGTTGTTTCAAGGGGACTAACACCTGGACTGTGGCATGCCGGAGGGGGATCCACGGCAAAACTCCCATGGAAAATTACATATTTGACGCAGAGTCTGGTTTTAATCCATAAAGGGCATAAATCACCTAACATTCCTAAATTGTTTGGAATAACGTGCTTTAAAACATCAGGTATGATGTTGTATCGATCAGGTAGTGTAAGGGTTACGCCCGCTTGACAGTGACAGACCAAACTCCCCGTTTAACGCTCCGCAAACAACTGCAAACAGTCAATTTGCACAACCGCAAACTCCCCATTTGCACAAGGTTGGATACCAAGCTAGTCATGTCCCGTTCCTTGTCCTCACTGATGTCATTGAAGGTCTCTTCCTCCACCCAGCCATGTACAACACCAAGGGTCCCCGAAAGGTGACAACAAGCCCCCTGGGATGCCTGCTGTGGTTGGTCTTCCACCTCCTCAAAGCCACCTTCCTCCTCTGACTCCTCTTCTTCAGACTCCTCTCTCTGCGTTGCCTCTCTCTGCATTATTATAAGGTGTGTTAAGTAGTACTATTCTTATCAGTTTAATCACTGTTACGTCCCCTATCAGGGGATGTGTATATGGAATCGATTTTAGGAACCGGGAGATGGAAAAAGATGCTTGGTCGGTCCTCCTACTTCCAATTTGGGGCACTGCGCGTGCAATCTACTGTGCCACCAGATAGGAGTGGTGTGTTAAGTAGTACTATTCCTATCAGTTTAATCCCTGTTACGTCCCCTATCAGGGGATGTGTATGGAATAGATTTTAGACAAACGGAAAGAGTTGTCAATAGTTGACACACTCATGACATAAATTTTATACCTCTATGCGTCAATCTTGGTGTAGTGATGACTGTGCGCACGTTTGGGAGATTGCAGGCGATGGTTTTTTTTCAAAGCCTATGGTTGTGCTGAGGTAGTTCAGTGACAGTTAAGTGACCCAGAAAACAATGATTCTGCAGTGTAGGCCCATTGTTGGCCTAGTAGGCTTTAATGATCACCTTAAAATTAATGTTTTTTCTATGCAAAATTATCCAGCCGATCGCTTTTGGTCTGTTCACAATGAAGCAACGACCTTATTATGTGGGGAGTGCCAACATTGCCATTGCCAACACACTCATAGAGGTGATCGCTTCATTGTGATACACAAGCCCCTTCACCACAACAAGGTAACGATCACGAAGGGGCATTGACACATGTATGTGCCTTTTTTTTGGGGGGGGGGGGGTCTGAAGCCACAGTGCAGCCCCAGAGGCCAGAAAAATTAGGCATGTACACATTCCTGAAAAATCCGGTACTGTTGCAGCCGCTGCTATAGCAGCAGCCAGAAAAATTGATGTTTCCCAGGCAGAAAGAGCACTAAAACATTGCGGCTTGAACCCTAGTTGGTGGCGGATAAGTCACGCAAGTCATCCGGCATTCAGAGATAAAATACAGCAGCGTGTGGAGCATTTTTAGCCCAAGGCAGCTCATCAGGCCTTTTTTAGTCTAATGTATCGCCCACTGTCAGTCCCTTCGGGATCCATCCCTCATTCATCTTAATAAAGGTGAGGTAATCTAGACTTTTTTGACCTAGGCGACTTCTCTTCTCAGTGACAATACCTCCTGCTGCACGGAAGGTCCTTTCTGACAGGACACTTGAAGCGGGGCAGGCCAGAAGTTCTATCGCAAATTGGGATAGCTCAGGCCACAGGTCAAGCCTGCACACCCAGTAGTCAAGGGGTTCATCGCTCCTCAGAGTGTCGATATCTGCAGTTAAGGTGAGGTAGTCTGCTACCTGTCGGTCGAGTCGTTCTCTGAGGGTGGACCCTGAAGGGCTGTGGCGATGCGTAGGACTTAAAAAGCTCTGCATGTTCTCCATCAACAACACGTCTGTAAAGCGTCCTGTCCTTGCCGGTGTGATCGTGGTAGGAGGAGGATTACTTTCACCTCTTCCCCTGTTAGATTCCTGTTGTGCTGTGACATCACCCTTATACGCTGTGTAAAGCATACTTTTTAATTTATTTTGGAACTGCTGCATCCTTTCCGAATTGCGGTAATTTGGTAACATTTCAGGCACTTTCTGCTTATACCGGGGGTATAGTAGCGTGGCCACCCAGTACAGGTCGTTCTCCTTGAGCCTTTTTATACGAGGGTCCCTCAACAGGCACGACAGCATGAAATACCCCATTTGCACAAGGTTGGATGCCGAGCTACTCATGTCCCGTTCCTCGTCCTCAGTGATCTCACTGAAGGTATGTTCTTTTTCCCAGCCACGTACAACACCACGGGTACCAGATAGGTGACAACGAGCACCCTGGGATGCCTGTTGTGGTTGTCTTCCTCCTCCTCCTCAAAGCCACATTCCTCCTCTGACTCCTCTTCCTCACACTCCTCTTCCAGTGTTGCCGCAGGTCCAGCAAGCGATGCTGATAAGGCTGTTTCTGGTGGTGATGGTGACCACAACTCTTCCTCTTCACGCTCATCTACGGCCTGATCCAGCACTCTTCACAGGGTACGCTCCAGGAAGAAAACAAATTGGATGATGTTGCTGATGGTGCCTTCGGTGCGACTGACTAGGTTTGTCACCTCCTCAAAAGGATGCATGAGCCTACAGGCATTGCGCATGAGCGTCCAGTAACGTGTCAAAAAAATTCCCAGCTCCGCAGAGGCACCCCGGTCATACAAATACTCGTTGACGGCTTTTTCTTGTTGGAGCAGGCGGTCGAACATTAGGAGTGTTGAATTCCAACGTGTCGGGCTGTCACAAATCAAGCGCCTCACTGGCATGTTGTTTCGCCGCTGGATATCTGAAAAGTGCGCCATGGCCATGTAGAAACGCCTGAAATGGCCACACACCTTCCTGGCCTGCTTCAGGACGTCCTGTAAGCCTGGGTATTTATGCACAAAGCGTTGTACGATCAGATTCAACACATGTGCCATGCACGGCACATGTTGTTGTGCTTTTTCATAAGTGTAAACAGTTATATCTACTTAATTTAGTTATAATGCGTATTCATTGCCTTTAAGAGCAATGTTGATTTATATTCACTGTTTTGTATGGATTTTCATGTAGGCCAAAGTAAGTCCATGAGAAGATTACTGTGCTGTTCAAAAGCTAGTGTTATAGTAACAATATATTATACATCTAGACAATTCTCACACTGCGGAATTCATGTTCAGATAGGAAAAACAATGAAGCCTTAGAATCTGCAGGTGCAGTGTATCTTCTAACTTTCTAAATGTATAATATATTGTTACTATAACACTAGCTTTTGAACAGCACAGTAATCTTCTCATGGACTTACTTTGGCCTACATGAAAATCCATACAAAACAGTGAATATAAATCAAGATTGCTCTTAAAGGCAATGAATACGCATGACAATGTGTCAACTTGCCCAAATTCAATGCCGCCAACAAATTGCTTCCGTTTGTCACACACCACTTTGCCGATCTCCAGTTGGTGCGGAGTCAGCCACTGATCCACCTGTGCGTTCAGGGCGGACAGGAGTGCTGGTCCGGTGTGACTCTCTGCTTTCAGGCAAGTCAACCCCAAGACAGCGTGACACTGTCGTATCCGGGATGTGGAATATCCCCTGGGGAGCTGGGGGGGTGCCGTTGATGTGGTGCAAGACGCAGCAGCAGAAGAGGACTCAGCCAAGGAGGTTAGCGAAAAGAATGGAGTAGGAGGAGTAGAGAAGGTGGCAGCAGGCCTGCCTGCAAGTCGTGGCGGTGTCACCAACTCCTCTGCAGAGCCACGCATTCCATGCTTGGCAGCCGTCAGCAGGTTTACCCAATGCGCAGTGTAGGTGATATACCTGCCCTGACTGTGCTTTGCAGACTAGGTATCAGTGGTCAGATGGACCGATCTCTGCCTGCCACGTATATGCTACTTCCGCCCTTCACCTGAGTCCAATGCAGAAAAGTGCAACCTCCCGCACCTAAGTGATGTAGGTTTATTTATTTATTTATTTTATGCACTTATATTCCGCAGCACTTTACAGACATTAGCATCCAACTGTCACCAATGGGGCTCACAGTCCATCAGTATAGGTAACCCAATCATCTCCAGACAGTAAACCAATTTATTTTATAATGCTTTAAAAAGTACCCCAAAATCCAAAATATTCCAACAGACAAACAGAGAGCTTCTGTTACATGGCTCCCTCTCAGTGGAACACGCTGGCAGACCCATTTTGACCCTTTTTCAGGGCAACTTGGGGCTGTCCAGTCTGTTATTCGGTTCTAGCTTAGGCCCTGGTCGCCACAGGGTGTGCAGCTGCTGTAGAGGTGGAGACGTAGGCAGAAGTGAGGGGGCCCAAATCATTGCCCCGAAGGACTTCTGCAGGTAAGTTATCCATTATGCCAACTTTCACTACACCGAATCCGGCTCCCCAGTCTAGGTGAATGCGGGGATAGGCAGGCAAAATACGTCACCCCAGCCACTCGAACAACTACGGGTTGGCCCGTATGCTTATGGGCTGGAACCAAGTGCCTCTGTACCAGTGTAATGGTAGCCCCAGTGTCCCGTAATACTTGGGCGACCTGTCCGTCGAGTTTGACCTCTTGTCGGTGCTGCTGTCTATTATCCCCGGAATCAGCATGAATAGGATTGAACTCATACAATACCCCCAGAAATTCCTCAGGGTGAGTGTCCGTGTCCATGCAGTGGACAGCCTGGGTACGGGATGCAGCAGGGGTTGACACAGGGGATGAGTTGTTCCAGGAAGGTCGGAGAGGGCCAAAATGGCAATTGGCCACTAGGTCTCCTGGTTTGTGGTATCCGTGACATTTCACCTTGGAATATGCTGAACTATTCCTGGAAGGACCAGCAAAACGAGGGGGGCTGGGTGGAACAGAGGCCCCAAACTCCACTCGTGGAGCGGGTCTGGATACAATGGGGACCCGGGCACTGGCTCGAGGATTAGGTCATTATAACGCTGGGTCCAGTCGCCTGGAATACGCATACTCATCGGCCAGGTGTGCCTCTTGTGTCAGGGTGTGGGGACGTCGATCTCTTACCCAGTTGCTTAAGTCCTGCTGTAGATTATTGAAGAAATGCTCCAAGATAAAAAGTTATAGCACCTCCTCGGCAGATACGGCCTGGCAACCATTAATCCAATGGGTAGCGGTGCGGTGCAACCTGTTAGCCCATTCCATATGGGTGTCACATCCCCGCTTTTTGGCATCCCAGAATTTCCGCCGGTATTTCCGGAGTTATGGCATTCCATTTAAGTAAGGTGTCTTTGACAAGGTGGTATTGTTTTACCTCGTCCTCTGGGATGGCCCAGAAGGCTTCTGCTGCTCTCCCGGATAGCTTGCCGGATAGAATGGTAACCCATTCCTCTGGGGATACCTGGTTAAGTATAACACTGCTTTTCAAAGTCCGCCAAATAGCTGTCGATCTCCCCTCTGCCTCCCGGAACTGTTTAAATGCAGCAAATCAAACCTTCCGCTTTTCTATGCTTGACAGAGAAAGGGTGAGTGGGGGTGGCACTGGAGGTCGCTGGGCAATAATTAGTTGCAGCTCGTATTCACTCTGTTCTCGAGCTTCCACTGTTACCTGGGCAAAAATCTGTGCAATCCGTTCCTCAGAGGGGTTTGGCCCATAGATAGCCAACCGCTCCCTCACTATGCGAGCCATTTAGTCTCCAGATGTGGTAGGGGGTTTCAGCCATGGCAGAATTCATATCCAGCTGCTGTAACTCCGCAATCATCTCCCTCTTAGGTCGGTTGCTGGCACTCCCTCCACAGCTTTCCAGTAGATCCTTGAAGGTCGTCCTTTTTAGCTGCTCATATCAGCTTTCCATTCAACCTGCACGCTTCCTGGGGTAGAAGGACCATCCCACCGCTGCCACCAAATGTAACGGTATCTACCGTTGGCGACGTCCTTCTCCCCTGGTCAGCGTGGCGCTGTAGAGCTACTCCAGAGATTTCCAAGCTGAGTTGCAATTTCCAGCAGCTGTGCAGCTCTTTCAAGAGGTAGTAGTGATATAGCTGTTCCCTACAACACGAGACAAGGCTGCGAGTTGTGGGTAAGAAGATCAACATTTATTGGTGCCACCCTTGGCCTTATATACCAGTCTTTATGGAAGGGGATCTCCCCTGGGGACCTGATGGAGAACTGCGTGACAAACACAGAGACCAATGGAAATAATCACACAATCCGGGACACTCCCACACAATGTCTCCCCCCTGCCTGGGAGATAATCAGGTTAGACACTGTAGGTAACCTAATCATCTCCAGACAGTAAAACCACATTGTGTATAAAGACTCCCATACAGGACGTACAATGTCTCCCCTATGACTGGGAAATAATTAAGTCAGACACTGTAGGTAACCCAATCATCTCCAGACAGTAAACCACATTTTTTTTATAACGCATTAAAAAGTACCCTAAAATCCACAATATTCCAACAGACAAACAGAGTGCTTCTGTTACATGTGTAGGTTGACGTTGTCTGTGTCTCATCTCCTTGGAGACTGGCAGAAGCGCCGTGGCAGGGAGACTCCCCATACGCACATAGCCATATTATTAATACTGAGGGAAAGAACTTTTAAAAGAAGGGCAATAATTAAAACTATATATAGTATCCTCAAAAACAATTAGATAACTTGCAGGATAACAGGCCAAACTGGATGGACAGATGTCTTTTGTCGGCCTTATGTACTATGTTACTATGTTACTATAACGAGTTATAAACATATTTATCTCTATGAAAGGGGTTTTCTCCTTATAAAGTGCATTATTTACTTATAAAGTGCTAAACGTGCTGTAATAAACTAATATAAATATCTGTTAATAGTTAATTATTAGTCCAATGGTACAATAACATAATTATGTGTGCATGATTAAAATTAAAACAAAATTCAATCATTTTTTCATACCCAAAATCCAGTGTAATTCATACCACAATAATAAACGTGATAAATGTATATTAAAATTCTGTGACACATTATTCAATAATTGTGAATACAGAGTTAAATGTGCATTAATGAAATCTCTGACCCTGCATTCCCTGCACCTTAAACCCTATACCATCAAGGGCACCTCAACCAACATCTGGCAGGAGATTCCTTAACACCAGAATGTGCCCCGAAGTAATTCCTTCTCATCACTGCACGCCGGCCCAGGGAGCTGCAGAAACGTGAGTACCAACTACTACACCCATCAGACCACCACACTCACACATTGCCCCTGCGGTCAAGGTAGCAGCAATATGGCTCTGCCTAGCTGTGACATCACAAGGGGATGGCAACCTGAGGACTGGCTGGCCGCACGGCATTATTTGTGATCTTGCGTTATGAGGCTTCTCTCCTCTACACTTACTTTTACTTTCTAACACGTGCAGCCGCCATTTAGGAAAATATGATTCGTTACCACAAAGCCGGAGGAAATTTGGATTAATTTAAAATCAAAGTTTTCCTAAACTTTGGGCCGAATTCTGCTTCAGATGCTTCGCTTCACTCAACACTAGTGATTTACATAAAGTTGCACCAGCTCTTCAGATCATAATGTTCATGTATTCCTGGTTCACTAATTACATATTACATAATGACATCAATGACACATTATACACCAAAACTAGGTCACCGATCACACACCCTGATCACACCCATACCCTCAATGTATATATAATAGTGCACCAGTAATATCCCTGCATCACCAGAAGACAATACACAGTGCATCATCCAGGTATGTACCAAAGCTTCTACTCTTATCTGGAAGAAAAGATATTATATTATTTCCCCAATATGATAGGTATGTACTAACATCACAGAGGGGCCTCACTTTGGGGCTGGTTCATACCTCTACATGCACTTCAATACGAAGGATCCAGAGATTGGTTCTACCAACTCTTAGATTATAAAGCAGGATCAGGCTCATATTGCAGATTCTTATCCGTTATTTTCTTCTATTGCCTTTCAAATGAGGAGGCAAAGTCCTTCCTAAAATCTTATCACCCACTGGAAAGCAGTTTGAGGCTAGCCAATATATAAAAAATACAAAGTATCCAATATGTGAGAGAGAATCTAAATCGCACATCCTCATTACTATGCTTTTAATATAACAACTGTTTTAAATTTCAGCATGATAAAACATGGCTATACAGCACTATTATAAATCTATTGCTATGCACTATTAGGAGGCATTAGTATACAGTTTGATCAAAGAGCATAGGCCCACTTACCACGACAAGGTTGCCTCTTTAAAGTGGGGACCTACTCTAACTTTGGCGCGGCACCGTGCGGCGATCATCGCGCCCCCACACCGCTCCAGCAGGCAATGGGACCCAGTACCCACACAGCACCCACTGTGCAGAAAAGCCACCAAGGCCCTGGGTCCCATTACTCCACCAGCACAGCACAAAGGTAGCGACGGCCACCGTCCAGCACCGCATGTGAACTGGTGCAAAGAGCTCACCTGTTCACAGCCTCTCAGGAACACCAACTGAGATGTGGTAGGAATTTTAAACCCTTTGCAGACTTCTGCTAGTTAAAAGCTGTGAGGCTTCTATGGCAAATTGTGCAAGCTCTGGCCACAGGTCAAGCCTGTACACCCAGTAGTCCAGGGGTTTCTCTGGCTGCGACTGATCAGTTTTGTGGTCTCATCAAATGGCTGCAGAAGTCTGCATGCGTCGCTCATTAGCAGCCACTGGTGCAGAGAAAAGAAACCAAGCTCCCCAGAACCTGTCCTGCCGCAGAGTTAGTACAGGTAGTCGTTAACGGCACGTTGCTGCTGGAGCAGCCTATCAAGCATATACAAGGTGGAGATCCAGCGTGTTGTGCTGTCACAAATCATACATCTGATGGGCAGGTGGTGTCGCCGCTGAACGTCAGCAAGGCGAGCCGTGGCCGTGTAAGATCTTCTAAAATGGCCAGAGATTTTTCTGGCCTGCCGCAAAACGTCCTGGACCCCGAGGTATTTGGCAACGAATCGCTGCACAACTAAGTTCAGGATGTGTGCCATGCATGGCACGTGTGTCATTTTGCCCTTTTTCAGCGGGCTTAGCAGATTGGCACCGTTGTCGCACACCACTTTACCAACTGTCAAATTGAGTGGGGTTAGCCACTGATCGGCCTGTCACCGCAGAACTGAAAGCAGTGCAGGACCGGTGTGGCTCTTGGCTTCCAGGCACAACAGCTGTAGCACAGCATGGCAGCGTCTCACCTGGCAAGTCGAATAGGTTCTGGGGAGCTTGTGAGGGGCAGCGGAAGAGGCGGTAGCAGTTGAAAAGGAGGAGTCAGCCGAGGAGGAGACGGAGGATGGAGGAGGAGGAGGAGAAGAAGAGGCAGGCCTGCATGCATTCCATGGCGGGAACACCAAATCCACACGGGTGCCACGGGTTACATGCTTGACGGCCGTCAGAAGGCTTACCTAGTGGGCAGTAAAAGTTATGTACCTTCCCTGTCTGTGTAGGCTAGAACATGTGTCTGTGGTCAGGTGTATCTTGGCACTGACACTGTGTGCGAGAGATATATTCACTTGCCACTGAACGTAGCCATGTAGCTCTGAGATGACCTTCTGTGAGAAATATTTTCTTTCGGGGACTTTCCATTGCGGTGTGCCAATGGCCACAAATTTTCTAAAGGCCTCCAAGTCCACCAGTATATATGGCAGTAGTTGGCGGGCTAGCAGTTCCGACAACCCAGCAGGCGTCATCAACTTTTTACGCTCGAACATTTGGGCCACGGAAGCCTGCCTTCTGCCAGATGAATGCGACGACGGCACGGTGGAAGGTGTAGTGGAGGACAAATGGAAGGAGATAGGAGAAGAGGCAGGACGTGGAGCGCCGGGAGTGTGGCTTTGTGGGTTCTGACGGCGTTGCTCCTACTGGGCACGGTGATGAGAGGCCAGGTGCCTTCTTAAGACAGTCGTCCAAAGGTGAGTGTTGGGCTTACCGCGACTTATGCGTTTACAGCACAGGCTGCAGATGGCAACACTATTGTCAGCAGATGACACGTTAAAAAAAGCCCACACTGCGGAGCCATATGCCGGCGTCCTGGGAGCGCAAGATGTAACCGTGCATGGTGGATGGCTCGCTACAGATTCATTTGCAGTCTGCTTTTTGCCTCCTGTGCACTGCGAGTTCTGCCTGCTTCTCCTCCTTCTCCTCCCTATCTTCTGCTCTGTCTCTCCCTCTGAACTCCCCACCTTTTCCTCTCTTGTGGGCACCCATGTGACATCCATTGACACATCTTCATTGTCAAATTCACCACCACTGACATTAGATATCTCGGAGTAGGCAGTAACAGCGGGGACCACCCTTCTTGGCTGATCTGGGTACTGTCGTCAGACCGCTGGATGGCGGCCGTTGCTACCTCCTCTAAATCATCCGATGCCAATAATGGCTGAGCATCGGTAAGGTCTGAGAATGAATGTGAAAATAATTCCTCTGACTCGAGTGGAAAGGCTATGCTGGTGGTGGTGGTGTCTTTGGGGGTGCACACAGCAGATAGTGAGGAGGGTGCAGATACAGAGGATAAGGAGGGTGCAGAAGCGGAAGGCTGAGTGACCACTAAACCAACCCCGGTGCGTCCTTTGACATAATCATACGCACCTTCTCCAACTTCCCACTTTGGCTCTGGCCTGTTGCACCTGCCTCATCCTCTGCCTGTCATTTTCAAAATGACCCTATGCCAAAGTCCCTAGAGAAGAGCAGTATTTGTGGAAGCAGGTATATCGCAAGCCTCAATCAGTATATGGTTGAAGCCGGTATATCACACCCCTCAATCAGTATTTTGTGGAAGCAGGTATATAGAACACCTTAATCAGTATTTTGTAGAAGCAGGTATATTGCACCCCCCAATCAGTATTTTGTGGAAAAAGGTATATAGAACACCTAAAACAATATTTGGTGGAAGCAGATATATCGCACCCCTCAATCAGTATTTTGTGGAAGCAGGTACATCAAACCAATCAATCAGTATTTTGCGGAAGCAGGGATATCGCACGCCTCAATCAGTATTTTGTGGAAGCAGGTATATAGAACCCCTTAATCAGTATTTTGTAGAAGCAGGTATATCCCACCGCTCAATCAATATTTTGAGAAAACAGGTATATAGAACACCTGGATCAATATTTGGTGACAGCAGGTATATTGCACCACTTAATCAGTATATTGTGGAAGTCGGCATATCAAACCCCTTAATCAGTATTTTGTGGAAGCAGGTATATCGCACCTCTCAATCTGTATTTTGTGGAAGCAGGTATAATCAAACCCAGTGGCGACTCTAGGAACAATATATGGGGGCACAAAGATACCACAGTCAAAAATGGGGGGGCAAAAACAAAATAAGTATATATAAATAAGATTACAAAATACGAGAGAATTTCGGTATGCAGGGATACATTTATAATAAAACAATTTACTTACAAAAGAAGCTATTCAGTCGTCTGCTGTGCCGTCCTCTGCTTGCTTCCGCGGATTCTTTCCCCTTATTTCTGTTTCTCATCAGTGCGCAGGCGTACTGTTATGGTGGATCTGTGGAAGACACACTGTTATGGGGGCATCTGTGGATGACACTTATTATGCCTCTCATCATTAGCCCCCATATGCCTCTCATCATTAGCCCCCATATGCCTCTCATCATTAGCCCCCTTATGCCCCCAGCAGCCACATTTTTTATAAAATAAAAAAACACTTACCTCTCCTGCTCCTGGATGCCGCCTGCTTCTCCTCAGTCGACTGTGCTCTGAACTGGCACATACAGCGTGCACAGCCGACAGCCGAGGACCAGGAAGTGGTAAGTGCAGAGCGTTCATCACTTCCTGGTCCTTCGGTACTAATGAGCGGTTCCATAATGGAAGCGCTCATTAGTATTCACCTGGGGGAATCAGCGGGTGGGGCACCAATATTTGGTGGAAGTAGGTATATCGCACCCCTTAATCAGTATTTTGTGGAAGCCAGTATATAGAACCCCTGAATCAATATTTGGTGGAAGCAGGTATATCACAACCTTTAATTAGTATTTTGTGGAAGCCAGTGTATCGCAGGCCTCAATCAATATTTGGTGGAAGCAGGTACATCACACCCCTCATTCAGTATTTTGTGGAAGCAGGTATATAGAACCCCTAATCAGTATTTGTAGAAGCAGGTATATTCCACCCCCTATCAGTATTTTGTGGAAACAGGTATCTAGAACACCTGAATCATTATTTGGTGGAAGCAGGTATATCTCACCACTCAATCAGTATTTTGTGGAAGCATACATATCAAACACCTTAATCAGTATTTTGTGGAAGCAGGTATATCACACCCGTCAATAAGTATATTGTGGAAGCAGGTATATAGAACCCCTCAATCAGTATTATGTAGAATCAGGTATACCGCACTACTCATTCATTATTTTGTGGAAACAGGTATATAGAACAACTGAATCAATATTTGGTGGAAGCAGGGATATCGCATACCTCAATCAGTATTTTGTGTAAGCAGGTATATAGAACCCCTTAATCAGTATTTTGTGGAAGCCAGTATATCGCAGGTCTCAGTCAATATTTGGTGGAAGCAGGTATATCGCACCCTTCAATTAGTATTTTGTGAAAGCCAGTGTATCGCAGGCCTCAATCAATATTTGGTGGAAGCAGGTACATCGCACCCCTCATTCAGTATTTTGTAGTAGCAGGTATACAGAACCCTTTAATCAGTATTTTATCGAAGCAGGTATATCGCACCTCTCAGTCATTACTTTGTGGAGACAGGTGTATAGAACCCCTGAATCAATATTTGGTCGAAGTAGGTATATATCACCCCTTAATCAGTATTTTGTGGAAGCCGGTGTATTGCAGGTCTCAATCAATATTTGGTGGAAGCAGGTATATCGCACCCCTCAATCAGTATTTTGTGGAAGCAGGAATATAGAACCCCTTAATAAATATTTTGCAGAAGCAGGTATATCGCACCACTCAATCATTATTTTGTGGAAACAGGTATATAGAACACATGAATCAATATTTGGTAGAAGCAAGTATATCGCACCACTCAATCTGTATTTTGTGGAAGCAGGTATATCAAACCCTTAATCAGTATTTTGTGGAAGCAGGGATATCGCACCCCTCAATCTTTTTTTTTTTTTTGTGGGTTAACAGGTATTTCACACCCATTGCAAATAGTTGTTCCAATAACGCTTGTCCCTCTATATACCTGTGGTATCGCAGCAGAACCGCACACAACTGCTGCACAATACAAATGCACTATAATATACTTTCTATGTTAGAAAGTGTATTATAAGTATATCACACCCCTCAGTATATCACACCTATCGGTAGCACACCTATACCAGTCCTTAATAGGACTTTTGTGGCCCCATTAGCTAGCGTTTGGTGTCCCTAACAGTCTGTCCCTGCTCCACAAAGCAACCTCTCCCTACACTGTTAAATCACAGAATGTAAAGTGGCTGCCAGATCGGGTTCTGTTATAGGGTGAGTGTATGTCCATGTGCTGAAACGTCTCAATTGGCTGTCCTGTCCCACCTGATGGATGTGTCATGGGTCAAAGTTAGGCGCAGTGCAAAAGAATATTGCAATATGTTCGCATGTTCGGTGAATAGCGAACGAGCAAAGTTTGCCGTGAAACGACCGCCGGGCGAACTGCAAGGCCATTTCTAGATGCATATTCACTTGTATTGCTGACATGTAATACCACATTTCTCCTGAAGTGGCCACTGCAGGGAAACTGAGCGGCCACATTGTGCTTCCCCTACAGATCACCAGAGATTAGAGAAGCTGCACCCACATCCATCAGTAGATTGTGTATGTGACTTCAATCTGAAATGAAGTTGTCATACTTTGAAAATATCCAACTTATTTACTCAAATGTGCCATCATGGTGTGTGTGTTGGGAGTGGGGAAGCAACTTGGTTCAAGAACAGACAAAGTGTGATTCCTATAAGTATATTTGGAGACCTCTGATGATGTTTGATCACTCTAATCAATTCAATTCATTATTTACAGGAAAAAAGTTAGACCTCCCAGTTAAACATGACACGAACAATCACATTGCTGCTGATATCCCTAAGTGAGTTGCACATATAATATGTTTGTATACTATTGGTTCTTACTGCAAATTACATCCCCAAGTAAAAGCATTGGTTTCTACTTTTTATTTTACTAGTATTTCATTGTCACTCGGGTCTCTGTAGATAATCAATGAAGAGTTTAGATTTCAGACTCTAGCAGCTCTTTCTCTCCCTTTCAGAGCAGGAAGTCTCAGCACAATCTCAAGATCAATTTATCTGCTGAACTATATGATACCAATCAGCTACATAGAAATAAACCCTTACCTCGCTATGTTTCTGAAGCTGATGAATCTTCCTCAGTACTAGCTAGGACCAGCAAGGAATACAGCAGTGCCACCAAGTAGATTGTCCTCAAAAGGTGGAGCCTACAAAATCACAGATTTGTGAACCTCACTACATTGTAGGAACATATAGTGATGTCCCTTAGGTCATTACCATCTGCTGTAAGAGAAATATAAGCCTTCCCGTAAAAGACCATAGTCTCTCAAAATTTCTAGTAAAATGTTTGAATCCTTACAGGCAGTGGTACAGTCAACGTCTGGTCCTTGGTGGGCAATGAAAGTATTCAGTAGTCTCATCTCTACTGTCTGCTCATTAGAAGACAGATACTTCCAAATTATTATTGATGGTGGGGGGGAGGGGCTATAGCATTATTGTCAATTTTATAACTTTCAAGAGGACCTTTGTGGTGGCCAGACCCTATTGTAGCTGGTACCTCAGTAGTCCCTCTCATACCTTTCATCTTGTTGGACTGCTGACACCCTTATATACCAGTTTCGTTATAACCCCTCACGTTGTATGTGTTCTTTGGATTTTACTCTATATGTACTAAGAATTTTTCTTTTTCTTTTTGAAGGTGTGCTCCTCGCTCTGGTGACCACAGAATCAGAAAGTAAGGATTTAATTGTCCCCAGATTTTGTTCTATGTGATATTCTACATTATATAATTACTATTGCTATATAAGCATTAGATTTAGTTTTCTCCATATGGAGTCTCTAGTTCCCGGGTAACAGTCCATTAGTCAAAGTGACACCTGCTGCTCCGGCCATAAAATGGGCTCAGAATTGATGTTTCTTCCCATCACTCACTTAAAGGGAACCTGTCATCAACTTTATGCTGCCCATACTAACGGCATTATAAAGTAGAGACAGGTGAGTTGATTTCAGAGGTCTGTTATTTAAAAGTTAAAGGTAAGTGGTTGCCGAGAAACAACAGGACAATAATTGCAGACCGGGCCTGGAAAAGAGTCACGGCCACCTGAGAAGAGTCATGGTTATTCATGAAGTCCTGCTCTCCCTGCCCATCTGCTGATGACTGACAGTCTTCTACCTAGTTATCTCTCTTTCTCTCTAGGAGACAACTGCCTATCATCAGCAGATAGGTGAGAGAGCAGAAGATTAGGAATAACCATGACTCTTCACAAGTAGATCTGACTCTTTTCAAGGCCTGTGCTGCAATGATTATGATGCTGGTCCTCAGCAACCACTTACTTTTAGCTAATGACATCACGCTGAAGCACTTCTGTCACTATTTTATGCTGCCCTCAGTGCGGTCAGCATAAAGTTGATGACAGGTTCCCTTTAACAGAAGGGGAAGGTAAGTGTAGGCAGAACATCTGACCAGGGTAGGAAGCATCTGGATGCAGCTTCCATCACAAAATGGGACTCTGAAATGCCAGTTTAGGGACTATTTTCTTTCTTAAAGGGACACGTCAGGCCTAATTGGTTTGCTGCATTATGCCTAGTTGCATGGGTTCAAATGAATCTCCGTGTCATGCTTTTCATGTAAAGTCCCCAGACCCTGCACTAGGCATAATTCGGTTTTACTTGTAGTGTTCCTTCTTATTAAAAATCATCATTCCCTTTCAGACTTTCTATTATTGGTGACAAACCAAAAACAACTAACTCGTCCTCACAAAACAACAGATATGATAAAGGCAACCGGTGTTTAATATTTAACTGTATTATACTCTACAGAGTTACAATGAAAGTGACCAATGATGAGGTTTGCCTCATAAATGGAATTTCCCGTTAAATTCCTTTATCTGCTGATCAGGATATGTAATCTAAGGAAAATCCAAGTATAACATGTACCACCAGAAAGTAATGCATAGATGGAGTCTCACAACGGAGAGGCCTCGGTTAATAGTGCTGCTCTGACATACAAAATCCATGAGGTACTTAGTGCCAGGTGAGTGACGCCACTAGGTATGGATAGTTGGTTGGGTCATGACATGTTTCTGAAGAAACATCTTCCTTTGTAAAGATTCCTGATGAAAGAAGAACCTTCTGATGAAGGATTTGATCAGATTAACTAGACCTCACACACCAGTTTTCTCAGAGCAATGCTTCTGACAATGTCCTCTATGTTATGAAGCCCTGTGTGAATTATTCATTCTCGTTGCATACACTATAATTGTAATAATCTTGGATTATATACACAGTATCTCACAACACTGAAGATCTGACAATTTGATACAATATAAAGTAGTCAGTATACGACCTGTTTAACAGTGTAAATTTGGTGTGCCCTCAAAATAACTCAACACACAGCCATTAATGTCTAAACAGCTGGCAATAAAAGTGAGTACGCCCCTAAGTAAAAATGGCCAAATTGTGCCCAATTAGCCATTTTCCCTCCCCAGTGTCATGTAACGCGTTAGTGTTACAAGGTCTCAGGTGTGAATGGGTAGCAGGTGTGTTACATTTGGTGTCATCTCTCTCATACTGGTCACTGGAAGTTCAACATGGCTCCTCATGGCAAAGAACTCTCTGGGGATCTAAAAAAGAATTGTTACACAATAAAAGATGGCCTAGGCTATGAGAAGATTGTCAACACCCTGAAACTGAGCTGCAGCACGGTGGCCAAGACTATACAGCAGTTTAACAAGACAGGTTCCACTCCGAACAGACCTCGCTATGGTCGACCAAAGTAGTTGAGTGCACGTGCTCAGCGTCATATCCAGAGGTTGTGTTTTCAAAGTAAACATGCTGCCAGAATTGCTGCAGAGGTTAAAGGGTTGGGGGTCATCCTGTCAGTGCTCAGACCATACGTCGTACACTGCATTAAATTGGTCTGCATGGCTGTCGTCCCAGAAGGAAGCCTTTTCTAAAGATGATGCACAAGAAAGCCCACAGTTTGCTGAAGACAAGCAGACTAAGCACATGGATTACTGGAACCAGGTCCTGTGTCCTAATGAGACCAAGATAAACTTATTTGGTTCAGATTGTGTCAAGCATGTGTGGCGGCAAGCAGGTGAGGAGTACAAGGACAAGTACAGTTGCAAGAAAAAGTATGTGATCCCTTTGGAATGATATGGATTTCTGCACAAATTGGTCATAAAATGTGATCTGATCTTCATCTAAGTCACAACAATAGACAATCACAGTCTGCTTAAACTAATTACACACAAAGAATTAAATGTTACCATGTTTTTAATGAACACACCATGTAAACATTCACAGTGCAGGTGGAAAAAGTATGTGAACCCTTGGATTTAATAACTGGTTGAACCTCCTTTGGCAGCAATAACTTAAACCAAACGTTTCCTGTAGTTGCAGATCAGACGTGCACAACGGTCAGGAGTAATTCTTGACCATTCCTCTTTACTAGGGTTGAGCGAACCCGAAATTTCAGTAAAAGTTCGGGTTCGGGTTCGGTGTTCGGGTAATATTAATATACCATCAGATCGGAGTTTTCTCCAATCCGATGTTATATTTTAACTTGAAGCATCCCCATCACCATGGGAACGCCTCTATGTTAGAATATACCATTGGATTTGAGTTAGATTGTGAAAACTCAGATCCGACAGTATATTCTAAACAACGAGGCGTTCCCATAGTGATGGGGACGCTTAAAGTTAGAATATACTGAAAACTGTGGACATAACAGCCCCCTGCTGCCTGGCAGCACCTGATCTCTTACAGGGGGCTGTGATCCCCACAATTAACCCCTCAGGTGCCGCACCAGACCCCCCTCCCTCCCCAGTATTAAAATCATTGGTGGCCACTGCGGCCCCCCTCTCCCTCCCTCCCCAGTATTAAAATCATTGGTGGCTAGTGCGGCCCCCCCACCCCCACCCACCCCAGTTAAAATCATTGGTGTCCAGTGCGGCCTCCCCTCTCCCCCCCTAATTAAAATCATTGGTTAACAACCCCCCTCTCCCCCCCATCATTGGTGGCAGTGGAGCGGCAGTTCCGATCGGAGTCCCAGTTTAATCGCTGGGGCTCCGATTAGCTACAATGGCACCCAGGACGCTACTGCAGTCCTGGCTGCCATGGTTACTTAGCACTTTTAGCAGCATTATACTTACATGCGCTGTCTGTGGCCGGCCGGCGCACCTCCTACTGGTAAATGAAAGGTCTGTGCGGCGCATATCTTTTAGCACAGACTTGTCACTTAGGAGGAGGAGCGCCCGGCTGGCCACAGACAGCGCATGTAAGTATAATGCTGCTAAAAGTGCTAAGTAACCATGGCAGCCAGGACTGCAGTAGCGTCCTGGCTGCTTGGTAACCGATCAGAGCCCAAGCGATTAAACTGGGACTCCGATCGGAACTGCCGCTCCGCTGCCACCAATGATGGGGAGGGAGGTTGTTAACCTGTGGCCACTGCCACCAATGATTTTAATTAGGTGTGGGGGGGAGAGGGGAGGCCGCACTGGACACCAATGATTTTAATAGAGGGGGGCCGCACTAACCACCAATGATTTTAATAGGGGGGGTGGGGGGGGGCGCCGCACTGGCCAACAATGATTTTAATACTGGGGAGGGAGGGGGGTATGGCCCCTGCTGCCTGGCAGCACCCGATCTCTTACAGGTGGCTGAGATCTGCACAATTAACCCCTCAGGTGTTAATTGTGCGGATCACAGCCCCTGTAAGAGATCGGGTGCTACCAGGCAGCAAGAGGCAGTTATGTACACAGTTCTTAGTATATTCTAACTTGAAGCGTCCCCATCACCATGGGAACGCCTCTGTGTTAGAATATACTGTCGGATCTGAGTTTTCACGATCGTGAAAACTCAGATCTGAAAAAGCTAATACTATTATTTTTCATTATAACCATGTTATAACGGAAAGCAATAAAGTGAAGTTCGGGTCCCCATTGACTTCAATGGGGTCCGGGTCCAAATTCGGATCAAGTTCGGGTCCCGAACACGAACTTTTTTTAAAATTTCGGTCGAACTCCCCGAACATCTAGGTGTTTGCTCAACTCTACTCTTTACAGAACTGTTTGAGTTCAGCAATATTCTTGGGATGTCTGGTGTAAATCGATTTATTGAGGTCATGTCACAGCATCTCAATCGGGTTGAGGTCAGGACTCTGACTGGGCCACTCCAGAAGGCGTATTTTCTTCTGTTTAAGCCATTCTGTTGTTAATTTACTTCTATGCTTTGGGTCGTTGTCCTGATGCAACACCCATTTTCTGTTGAGCTTCAGTTGATGAACAGATGGCTTAAGTTCTCCTGCAAAATGTCTTGATAAACTTGGGAATAAATGTTTCCTTCGATGATAGCAATCAGTCCAGGCCCTGACGCAGCAAAGCAGCCCAAAACCATGATGCCCCCACCACCATACTTCACAGTTGGGATGAGGTTTTGATGTTGGTGTGCTGTGCTTCTTTTTATCCACACATAGTGTTGTGTGTTTCTTCCAAACAACTCAACTTTGGTTTCATCTGTCCACAGAATATTTTCTCAGTACTGCTGTGGAACATCCAGGTGCTCTTGTGCAAACTGTAAACGTGCAGCAATGTTTTTTTTGGACAGCAGTGGCTTCCTCTGTGGTATCCTCCCATGAAATCCATTCTTGTTTAGTGTTTTACATATCGTAGATACGTTATCCATAGCATATGCCAGAGACTTTTGTAAGTCTTTAGCTGACACTCTAGGATTCTTCTTCACCTCATTGAGCAGTCTGTGCTGTGCTCTTGCAGTCATTTTTACAGGACGGCGACTTCTAGGGAGGGTAGCAGCAGTGCTGAACTTTTTCCATTTATAGACAATTTGTCTTACCATGGACTGATGTACAGCAAGGCTTTTGGAGATACTTTTATAACCCTTTTCAGCTTTATGCAAGTCAACAATTCTTAATCGTAGGTCTTCTGAGAGCTCTTTTGTGCGAGACATAATTCACATCAGGCAATGCTTCTTGTGAATAGAAAACCCAGAATTGGTGTGTGTTTTTTATAGGGCAAGGCAGCTGTAACCAACACCTCCAATCTCATCTCATTGATTGGACTCCAGTTGGCTGACACCTCACTCCAATTAGCTCTTGGAGATGTAATTAGTCTAGGGGTGCACATACTTTTTCCACCTGCACTGTGAATGTCTACATGGTGTTTTCAATATAAACATGGTAACATTTAATTCTTTGTGTGTTATTAGTTTAAGCAGACTGTGATTGTCTATTGTTGTGACTTAGATGAAGATCAGATCACATTTTATGACCAATTTGTGCAGAAATCCATATCATTCCAAAGGGTTCACATACTTTTTCTTGCAACTGTATGTCCTGCCTAAAGTCAAGCATGGTGGTGGGAGTGTCATGATTTGGGGCTGTGAGTGCTGCCAGCTGTGAGGAGCAACAGTTCATTGAGGGAACCATGAATGCCAACATGTACTGTGACATACTGAAGCAGAGCATGATCCCCTCCCTTCGGAAACTGGTCCGCAGGGCAGTATTCCAACATGATAACGACCCCAAACACACCTCCAAGACAACCACTGCTTTGCTAAAGAATATAAGGGCAAAGGTGCTGGATTGGCCAAGCATGTGCAGCAGAAGGAGGGACGGTGGTGGTGCGCCCTGGGGGTCCCTTTAAGATGGTATAAGTGTTTGTTGTGATGCCAGTTGCATTGCAGCAACGAGGGCACAAGGCCCACTTTTAGTGATATGGTGGTACCCAGGTGTAGGAATGCCAGAGTGGTGTAAGGGTAGCCTATAGTGTTGAGCGAGCATGCTCAGCCGAACTGCTGTTCGGCTCGAGCATCGCTATGTTAGGCACATGGCGGTACTTGGCTGAGTACCGCATGTGCTCGAGCACCATGCTCGAGTCTAAAACCCGCACATTTTGCGGCTGCTATGCAGCCAATAAACGTGCAGGTAAGTACTGCCCTCACTGTCATGGCAGTAGCCTTGTTGGCTACTGGCATTATAGTGATTGGCTGGCCGTAACACGTCACCGGGTGCTATATAGCACCCGATGGCGCATGTTCGGCTCATTTGTAGTCAGGGAGAGCTGCACTTAGGAAGGGACAGATAGTGTAGGGAGTGTGATCGCAATCTATTTAGTTGAAAAACGTTTCAAAGACCCAAAGGTCTTTTTAAGGACTATTGTGTGTGGTGGCAGGCTGGCAGCAATATAATGTAGCCATCATTTTTTCCCCCCATCATTTTCAATACTTTTTCTATAGAGGGTGTCTGCAGTGACTTGTGACATCTGTGCAATACCTTCTGTGTGTCAGGGCCAGAGATAGGAAAAATATAAGTGAAAACTAGTATATTTTTTCCATCATTTTCAATACTTTATCTATAGAGGGTGTCTTAAGTGACTTGTGACATCTGTGCAATACCTTCTATGCGTCAGGGCCAGAGATAGGAAAAATATACGTGGAATCTATTTTCCTTTTTCCATACTTTTACGTACTTTTTCCATATACTGTGCTTGCTGTGAACTGTGACATCCGTGCCACATCTTGTGTGTCAAGTGTGCATATAACATTTAATATGAATAAGGCGAGCATTAAGGGACAGGTAAGTCTGTGATGCTGATGGTTCATGCAGAGGCCGTGGCCCTGGGCTCGTTGAAACTGTGCCTGCTGCCAGAGCACAAGAAAAACAATCATCCACGATACCTAGCTTCATGTCCCAGGTTGCAGGGCGTCGCAGGACAAAACTCTTAAAGTCAGACCAGTGCGACCAGGTGGTCGGTTGGATTGCGGCAGATAATGTTTCCAATCGGTTAAGCAGCACCCTGTCTTCCACCAAGTCCAGTCTCAGTAGCCAAGAGTCTGGTCAACAGAATCCTCCCCCTGATCCTCCTTCCTCCCACCATGGAGAGTCTGGCCAAACAAGTGATCACACACTCGGAAATTCCAAGGAGCTCTTTTCATCGCCCTTACTTCATTGTGCCCTCTCGCCAAGCACGCTTGAAGAGGGACATTAAATTTTGTGCCCTGATTCCCAACCTCTTAAGCATCCACAATCACAAGACCATTACAGTGGGGAACGGCAATTAGTGTTTAATGAGGTGGATGATGATGAGACACAGTTGCCAATGAGTCAACCGCAATTACTGTCTCAAGTTGTTGATGAAGAGGATGAGACACAGTTGTCAATCACTAAGTTTGTTGTTAGGTCAACAAATCAAGAGGATGATCAGAGTGAGGAAGTGGAAGAGGAGGTGGTGGACGATGAGGTCACTGACCCAACCCGGGAAGGTGGAAAGCCGAGTGAGGACAGCAATACAGAGGGGGAGGGATCTGTAGCACCACAACAGGCTGGAAGAGGCAGTGGGGTGGCAAAAGGGAGAAGGCGTGCCACACCACACAGGCCCGCAACTGTTCCACGGAGAACCCCCTTGCGGAAATTTTCCTTGCCAAGGGGTAGGTGTTCCACGGTATGGCTCTTTTTTGAGGAAAGTGCGGACGACAAAACAAATAGTAGTTTGCAACCTGTGCCACACCAAAATGAGCCGGGGCGTGTAGTGAACACTAGCAACCTCACCCCCACCATCATAATCCGACACATGGCATCCACGCACCGTAATTAATGGGACGAATGCCTGGGTCCACAATCTGTGTCTGCGGGTCACACCGCTGCCTCCTCTTCCCCTAATGGTACATGCTGGCCAATCACCTGTCGAAGGCGCAGGTGAGGATGCTTCCTGCCCTGCACCTGGACCTTCGCAAGCACCATCAGCGACCACATCCACTTCCCTGTCCCAGCGCAGCGTCCAAATGTCATTACTCCAGGCATTTGAACGCAAGCGCATATACCCTGCCACCGACCCACAGGTCATAGCACTAAATGAGCACCTTTCAAAATTACTGGCCCTGGAAATGTTGCCATTTAGGCTTGTGGACTCTGTCCCCAGCTGCCACTATTTTTCAAGGTGTGCCATGCCCGCCTTACACCAACATGTGTCCCGAAACGTCACACGTGCTCTGACCTACACAGTTACTGGGAAGGTCCACTTAACCACGGACACATGGACAAGTGCATTTGGCCAGGGACGCTACATTTCCCTGACGGCACACTGGGTGAACATTGTGGAGACTGCAAGCGAGTCGTACCCTGGGATGGCACAGGTGCTACCGACGCCGAGGATTGCGGGCCCTAATTTCATCAGGGTTTCCGCCAGCACCTACGTTAGTGGTTCCAACCCCCACTTCTCCTCCTCCGCTTCCACCTCCGAATTATCCGCGTGCAGCACCAGTCAGCCATCAGCCGGTACCTGGTAGCAGTGTAGCACTGCAGTGGGGAAGCGTCATCAGGCCGTGCTGAAGCTGATATGCTTAGGAGACAAACAGCACACCGCCACAGAGCTGTGGCAGGGGATAAGAGACCAGACTGAGCTGTGGCTCTGTCCACTCAACCTACAACCAGGCATGGTTGTGTGAGATAATGGCCGTAACTTGGTGGCGGCTTTGGAGCTCGGTAAGTTCACACACATCCCATGCCTAGCCTACGTTTTAAACTTAGTGTTTCAGCGGTTTCTCAAAACCTACCCCCATTTTCCTGATCTACTGGTGAAGGTGCGCCGTGTGTGTGCACATTTACGCAAGTCATCGACAGTTTCAGCCGGTCTGTCAACGCTGCAGCAGTGCTTTAACTTGCCAACTCATCGGCTGTTGTGGGACGTGAGCACGCGCTGGAACTTGACGTTCCACATGTTGGCCAGACTTTTTGAGCAGCAGAGGGCAGTAGTGGAATACCAGCTGCAACATGGTCGTCGCTTTTCCAGTCAGCTTCCGCTAATCAGGAGCGAGGAGTGGGCATGGATGTCTGACCTCTGTGAGGAATCAACACAGGTGGTGAGCGACGATAACGCTATTATCAGCGTAACCATCCCACTTCTGTGTCTACTCAATAGCTCGCTGCTCACAATTAAGGAGGACGCTTTGCATGTGGAAAAGGTGGAAATGGGGGAAAAGACATTACACAGGGTGATAGCCAGACCACCCTCCGTCCATCTTGGACAATGGAAGAGGAGGAGGAGGAGCAGGAGACAGTTGCCTCCGCTACATCAGCGGAAGTTTAATTTAATCTGTTCAGCGTGGGGGGGCAGAAAAGGAGGAAGAGGATGAGGAGATTGAGAGTGATCCTCCTGATGACGATAGCGAAGTCTTGCCTGTTGGTACTCTGGAACACATGGCTGACTTCATGTTAGGCTGCCTTTCCCATGGCCCGCGTGTTATACGCATTTTAAACTACAGAAATGACTGGTTGTTCACCCTTCTCGACCCCCGCTACAAGGAGAACTTCTTATCTCTCATTCCTCAAGTGGAGAGGACGAGCAAAATGGTGCAATACTTGAAGGTCCTTGTTGAAAAATTGCTCCAAAAATTTCCATCTAAAAATGCTGGCGGCAGAGTCCATAGTTCCTTGGGCAACCAAGAGGCAGGGCAACACTCTCCAAGGCATGGGACAGTTTCATGACACCCCGCCAGCACCCTCACCCTGATGCGCAGTGTCACAAGGAGGGAAAAGTTTTGGAAGATGGTGGAGTACATAGCAGACCGTGTCAGCGTCCTCAGTGATCCCTCAGTGCCTTACAACTACTGGGTGTCCAAGCTGGACATGTGGCACGAACTGGCGCTCTACGCCTTGGAGGTGCTGGCCTGCCCTGCCGCCAGCATTTTGTCTGAGCGGGTATTTAGTGCTGCTGGTGGCATTATAACTGATAAGCGTATCCGCCTGTCAACTGAAAATGCTGATAGGTTGACTCTTATAAAAATGATCAAGGCCTGGATTGCCCCAGACTTCTCGACTCCACCAGAGGAAAGCGGATAAACAAAGGCACTTTAAATGTGTTATTTAAAGGGGTTATCCCACTTTGCGTTTTTATACTTACCTGCTGCCACCGCGCGTTCACTTCCTGGATTCTGGCTGGGGGCGGGCTTCATCTTGACTGAAGTCTTCTCCCGGCCGGGCCGCGCACTGGACTGAACGCGCACGCCGCTGCGCATGCGCCATGTGACTTATTTCTGGTCAGTATAGTACAGAGCCGGCGTGCGCGTTCGCAACTCTGTACTATTCTGGCCGGGAAGAAGTCACCGTCGCGCATGCGCGGCAGTGTGCACGTTCAGGACAGCGAGTGGCCCGGCCGGGAGAAAAGAAGGAGTCTTCTGGGCAAGCGCGACCATCGGGATTTTGCAGAAGAGCGGTGGTCGTAACCAGAGGAGACCGAGTCACAACAATAAGGTAAGTGGGGATGAATTTTATCCTAATCGGTGGGAATTTGTTAATAAAGTATATTTACAAAAATGATCACTGTCAAATCATTAACAGATTTAACAGTGATCATTATGATGGGATAACCCCTTTAATGTACTCAATACACTGTATTCCCATGCACCCTTTCTACCACAAAAAAGGGTATATAGTTAAATCTTCCTTTTCTCATCCTCCTCTTCCATCATATCAACATGCTTATTTGTCGCATATAATGCCCTCGCATATAATTTTTTACAGGGTCAGCTCACCTGCAGGCCCTCGCATATAATGTTTTACAGGGTCAGCTCACCTGCAGGCCCTCACCTACAATCTTTCACAGGGTCAGCTCACCTTCTGATGACGACAGTGAAGTCTTGCCTGTTGGTACTCTGGCACACATGGCTGACTTCATGTTAGGCTGCCTTTCCCACGACCCGCGCGTTATACGCATTTTAGACAACACGGATTACTGGTTGTTCACCCTTCTTGACCCCCGCTACAAAGAGAACTTCTCATCTCTCATTCCTATGGTGGAGAGGACAAGCAAAACGGTGCCATACCAGAAGGTCCTTGTTGAAAAATTGCTCCAAAGTTGATAGGGCAGGCATCCAAATGGATTGTCGCCGTCACGGGTACGTGCGATCGCCTAGAAGTTATCTAGAGTCAACAAAGTGGCAGAAGGCCCTCACCTACAAGTCCAGTCTCATTAGCCAATAGTCTGGTCAACACAATCCTCACCATGACGGCACACTGGATGAACGTTGTGGAGGCCAGGAACAAGTTGGCTGCTGGCACCAGACTTGCCCTCCAATAGATCCTTGTTAACAGAAAGTGTACTCATTCCAATAACAGGGCTCCTTGTTATTTATCGTCACTACCTCCCCGAGTCGGAAGTGGGTAATTGCCACGCACCTGCTGCCTTCCTTGGACGCTTGTGCTTTAATATCTTGACCCACCCTCTCTGGGTGGTTCACAATTAGGAAAAAAGGGGCAAGGCAACAACAGCCAATCTGATTTCAGCCATTGAACTTCCCCCGATACCCGTGATCACCATGGTAGGCGCAGAAAAGAACATCGAAAGTTGATAGGGCAGACATCCGAATGGATCGTCGCCGCCACAGGGACGTGCAATAGCCCAGAGGTTATCTAGAGTAACCAATGCGGCAGCAGGCCCTCGCCCCTAATGTTTTAGATGGTCAGATCAGCAGGCCCTTGCTCCAAATGTTTTGAGGGTCACCGGCAGGCCATCAATCATAATTTTTCAAGGGTGTGTATGATGCTCTCCTTTATGTGTAACAAAGGGAGTTTTGGACCACCGATTCCTTGTAATTTTTGGCAGCCCTTTCACTTAGTGCATAGGCTTTATGAGTGTAGGAGTCCCACTACCTGAACAATTGTACCACAATGAGAATGAGTCCCTCCATTATGTGATATACAGGTTGTATCGGAGTACCTCTTCCTTGTAATTTTTAGCAGCACTTGCACTTTATATACAAGTAAATATACAGGAAAGAATGTTTCTTAACAATTTTTCCTCTAAAATTGTTTTTTTTCAGTTTTGTGTGTATTATTGTCATTCTGTAAAAGTGGAGTACTACTCGGACAACATGGTTCCCACAGCGACCTAGGTGTCCAAAATGCATCAAGACATCCTCCCCATGCTGTTCCCAAACCATTTTAGTGGTGTTTCCATCAATTTCTGAACTTTTCCAATGAATCAGTCACCCTCCCCTATTCAGAGCAGGGGGTGCCTGGTTTATTGTTCGGGTTCTCCCATTGACTTACTCGGGTGCTCGGTAGAGAACCTGAGCATCCCGATGTGTTCGGCCCGAGCACCCGAGCACTTTGGTGCTCGATCTACACTAGTAGCCTATACTGTCCCTTTAGATGAGGCAGTGCAATTGTCACATTGCTCCTACCTGGATACGCTGGAACCCCAGGCGTGGCCGTCCGTTGCAGAAAAAGGGGTAGTTGAATGGTGGTGGGATGATGAAATAAATTGAGTCCAGACCTTGTGATGAACTTGATAACCGCTTTACTTGAATGAACTTTCATCAGGCAACAATCTTCCAACTTTATCTTGGTCACCAGCAGGCTTTGGCATGAATTCTGGCAGGCAAACACACTCGGCTCTGCTACATCTGTTACTCTCTGTCTCTGCTGTGCTGACAGGATTATATAGGAATCTTTTCCTTTGCTGTATGCTGCAACTTAACTTTGTCATCTGGTCTGTCTCTAGCTTTCTTTACTTAGAGGAGATGTCTCTCCCTGGCTCTTGAGGCTTGTAGCATGGGCCTACAGGTCCAGCAGAGCTGAGGGTGCTCTGCTGGCTGGCACACAGCCTTCCCCCTTGAAAGGGATACTCCACACTGACTTTCACTAACTAAACTCCTCCCTCTCTACAGAGGGCTAGAATGGAACAAAAGGCTCCATTCCAGGTAAACTAGTTTTGCCAATACTGCCGCCATCTGCTGGTGAACCAGGCACAGTACATCAAACATGGAAATAAATATACACATTTGACAGGATCTGGAGATTAATGCAAAGAATGACATTATATTAACCATAAGAGATAGTGGAGAGGCGCATCTGTGGGATATCCTCAAACGGAAATGGAGGAGCGCAAGGTCGCTAACATCCACCAGCTCCGTGATGTCGTCATGGAGGAGTGTAAGGGTATTCCAGTGGAACCTGTGAAGCTCTAGTGAACTCTATACCCAAGAGAGGTAAAACAGTGCTGGAAAATAATGGTGGCCACACAATATATTGACACTTTGGGCACAATCTGGCCATTTTTCCTTAGGGTTGTACTCACTTTTGTTGCCAGCGGTTTAGACATTAATGGCTTCGTGTTGAGTTATTTTGAGGGCACAACAAATTTACACTGTTATACAAGCCGCACCCTGATTACTTTACATTGTATCAAAGTGTCAGATCTTCAGTGTTGTCCCATGAAACGATATAATAAAATATTTACAAAAAGGTGGTGGGTGCACTCACTTTGTGAGATACTGTATCTGGACTGGCAGATAAGCACTAGTGTTGAGCAAAGCATCCAAAGCCGAATTTGGTTCTAAACAAATCCAAATTCCTCGCGCTTCGTGGTAACAAATCATTTTGGGGTTCACATTAATGTTTCAGTTTCCATAGCAATCCATTCAAATCTGGATAAAACGGAAAATAACGGAATTTCCAAAACAGAGAGTGATACAGAACACTTTAAATGGAATTCCGTTTTGTCCACCCTCATAGAGTTCAACTGATATTTTGAACAGAAACCTGATGAAAAGCTGCTTTCCGTTAATTGAACTCCATGAGGATGGATCAAAATGTAATGCGTTTACAGTGTTCAGTTTTGCTTTCCGTTTTAGCAATTCCATTATTTTCCATTTTAACCACATTTGAACATCAGTAAAATGGAAAGCGATCTGTGATGAAGTAATTCATAACAAATCAAGTTTCTTTGTGAACTTCGGCAAAGCTGCCAAATCAAATTTTTCATTTTTCAACTTCGCTCGTCTCTAATCAGCACAGCAGATAAAGGAACGCAACAGGACCATCGTTGCTGTTTGGTCACTTTTATAAGAACTCAGTATATTTACATATTGTACATTGGTTGCCTTTATTACATACATTTCTTTGCGGGTTTATTGTTTTTTTCTGTTGGTTAGTTAAAGGGGTTTTACAACCCCAACACAAATTCAATCCAGGGCTGGGAGAGTGTCTACAGGAAAGAAAAACAACCACTCACATATTCAATGGTGCTCTGTTCCAACAACGAGGCTCCAGTCTTTGCTTTATCTGGTCTCCTGTGGGCCAGAAGTTTGATGTCCCGTCCATGGTCCGCTGTAGTTATTGTCTTGCCTTATTAAAGTCGTGTCCTCAAGAGTCATGTGACTGCTGAGCCTCTATGGTAGGCAAGGGTCTGACCAAGAATACAATGGCTGCTTTCAGAAACAACCCCCTCTTGTACATGAATTGTGTCTGGTATTACAGTTCAGCTTCATTGATGTGAAAAGTCTTGATAGTACAAACATCCTCTGGAAAGGTGTAGGCTGTTTTTGGGTCATCCCTTTAACTTTCTCTCCTTCTTTTGCAGTCATCTGTGCTGAAGACAAAAAACGTGATTATTGTGGGAGCCCCTGTCCACCAACCTGCGATAACCTGAGGCCTAATTGTGCCGAAAAGTGTGCTATAGGATGTTTCTGCAAAACCGGCACTGTAGATAATGGCTTAGGTGAATGTGTGGAAACTGACAATTGCAAGCTCTGCAGTGGCAACACAACATATACCTCATGTATCAATCGCTGCCCTAAAGTAAAACCTCCTTTAAAATGCCTAATTGCCTGTCTGAAAGGCTGCACCTGTAAACCCACCTATGAGCGCCTACCTGGCAGCAACAGATGTGTCCTTCCTCAGGATCTCCCCCAAAGTGGCTCCAACAAGTAAACTGTCCTATTTGTGTGTTATTAGTGCTCATCAAAATTTAAAGTGTCCATATCCAATTATATTGAGATGTTTCTAATGAAAATAAAGTGATTGCAGTAATTGTTTTTCTCTTTTTTTATTGATTCATTAAGTGATCAGGGTCTCTGACCACTCACTGACCAACCTTTGACTGATCAGGTCACAGTCAATCTTTATTGATGTGGAAATGATCTACTGATCTGATTGTGATCCTTCTTATTTGTAACAAAGTCTTTTTGTCTTAGAATCTGTCAGCAGTTTTCTCGATACAAAACTGCTGACAGACCAAGTTAGTGGACGAGGACAGGTAGTGATGCATAACTTTCTCCTTTAGTTTAGTGATATAGTTCTGAAAATATAAATTTTGAATCCTGCAGACGGCACTCTGGCAAGTGTCCTCCACAAAGACCAAAGCAATAGGCAAACAACAGAAATGTAAAGCGTAACATAGGGTGAGTACGTATGACTTAGATGGTTACATAGTTGACAGAAAACCCCCAATTGGAGGCTCACTTTGTGGAGTTGTGCTATGTATAGGTACAACTCTATTGCAGGCATATAGAGATGGCCTTGCGGTTCGCCGGGCGGTCGTTTTGCGGTGAACTTTGCTTGTTCGCGATTCGCCGAACGTGCGAACATATGGAGATATTCGCGCCCGCCATATTCTTTTACATTGTGAAGAACTTTGACCCATGACACATCCATCAGGTGGTACAGGACAGCCAATTGAGACATTTCAGCACATGGACATACCCCCTACCTTATAAATAAACCTGATATGGCCGCCATTTTACATTCAATGTTTTGCCAGTGTAGGGAGAGGTTGCTGTGTGGAGCAGGGACAGGCTGTTAGGGACACCAAACGCTAGTTAATAGGGCCACAAAAGTCCTTTTAAGCACTGGTACAGGTGTGCTATCGATAGGTGTGACATACTGAGGGGTGCAATATACTTATAATATACTTTTATAATGAGTCAAAAACACATAGATCTATATAGTGATCACCTGGAAGTCAGGGGCCTAGGGGCTAGGGGCTTACTAGGGCCATTTTTATATAGGGTAAGGTTCCGGACGGGGTCGCTCTTATCAGGGCGGGTGGTCTGTGGTTAGGCTATCAGGGCCAGAATAGCACCCCCCGGTTTTTCAGGTTCGTCTGCCATTAAAATGAATGGGAACCGCCGCGAACTTGCGGTTTGCGAACATTTGATTTGATGCCAGTTCGTCCATCACTACAGGCATATATTGTGAGTTATAAAAGAACGAAGTCCGGCTCTCAAGTGGTTTAGGTCTTCTGACCCGCTTTGCACGGATCCGGTTCACACCCTCCAAATATGCAGCAAAAAATTGAATTGTATCCAGAAAGTAAAATCAAGGGATTTTTATTTCTTACATTAAAAATATATATAGACAATTAATCCTCCTGCATATCGATTAACGCGCTTCAACCTTCAACAGGTCTTCTTCATAGATTCATAGTATAACAATAGTCAGCCAAAGGCATGTTACTAAATTTAAATAGGAAGGGCAGAGTCACATGACACTCTAAAATCCACCCAACAAATCAGCTGCAAAATCAGTGATGGGTAATATTAACCCTTTTGTTCATGCTTCTGGCTGAAAACTGACACGATCTACATAATAATACAATACACTGAATATTAATAATGCAATAAAATATCTGTATGGTAATTAATTTCAAAAGGTAAACTGAATTCAAAGTAAAGATCCAAAAAGCTTCTCTAAGGCCTCATGCACACGACCGTTTTTTTTTGCGGTCCGCAAAAACGGGGTCCGTAGGTCCGTGATCCGTGTCCGTTTTTTCTTCCGTGGGTCTTCCTTGATTTTTGGAGGATCCACGGACATGAAGGAAAAAGTCGTTTTGGTGTCCGCCTGGCCGTGCGGAGCCAAACGGATCCGTCCTGACTTACAATGCAAGTCAATGGGGATGGATCCGTTTGACGTTGACAAAATATGGTGCAATTGCAAACGGATCCGTCCCCCATTGACTTTCAATGTAAAGTCAGGAGTCCCTATTATACCATCGGATCGGAGTTTTCTCCAATCCGATGGTATATTTTAACTTCCCATCACCATGGGAACGCCTCTATGTTAGAATATACCATCGGATTTGAGTTAGATCGTGAAAACTCAGATCCGACAGTATATTCTAACACAGAGGTGTTCCCATAGTGATGGGGACGCTTCAAGTTAGAATATACTACGAACTGTGTACATGACTGCCCCCTGCTGCCTGGCAGCACCCGATCTCTTACAGGGGGCTGTGATCCGCACAATTAACCCCTCAGGTGCCGCACCTGAGGGGTTAATTGTGCGTATCATAGCCCCCTGTAAGAGATCAGGTGCTGCCAAGCAGGAGGGGGCACACCCCCCTCCTTCCCCAGTTTTAAATTCATTGGTGGCCAGTGCGACCCCTCTCCCTCCCTCCCCTGTATTGCATTCATTGTTGGCCAGTGTGACCTCCCCTCTCCCCCCCTGCATTACTGTACATTCATTGGTGGCCAGTGCGGCCCCCCTCCCTCCCCTGTATTACTGTACATTCATTGGTGGCCAGTGGGCCCCCCCTCCCTCCCCTGTATTACTGTACATTCATTGGTGGCCAGTGAGACCCCCCTCCCTCCCCTGTATTACTGTATATTCATTGGTGGCCAGTGCAGCCCCCCTCCCTCCCCCTCCTAATTAAAATGTCCCCCCATCATTGGTGGCAGCGGAGAGTTCCGATCGGAGTCCCAGTTTAATCGCTGGGACTCCGATCGGTAACCATTGCAACCAGGACGCTACTCCAGTCCTGGTTGCCATGGTTACTTAGCAATTTTAGAAGCATTATACTTACCTTCGCTGCCTGTGACCGGCCGGGCGCTCCTCCTACTAGTAAGTGAAAGGTCTGTGCGGCGCATAGCTTATAGCACAGACCTGTCACTTACCAGTAGGAGGAGCGTCCGGCCGGCCACAGACAGCGCAGGTAAGTATAATGCTTATAAAAATTGCTAAGTAACCATGGCAACTGATAGGAATCTCTGAGTCCCACTTGGTACCCCTGGCACCAAACTTCTAGTATCGGCTTGGTTTGAGTCCTTTTCTGACGTCAGGAGAGCGCTTCACTCAGTAGGTAACGAAAGACACAACAGTGATGTACTGAATGAACACTCTAAGGTTTATTTTTAATGCACACAGGTTATATAGAGGGGGCTTTACCCTCTTTATTAGCATCATCGTATGTTATGTATTTAACCTATCATATTAACACGTTTCATTCTACGTTTACAGAAAGAGAAACAAAAACGGAACTTCCATATTAGGAATATTGTCCGGGAGTAGTGCCAAAGAGATAAGATTCAGGGTTACAGAGAATAGAAACCTTACAGTATATTAGTTTCACAGCAATCAGAGTTAGTACCTAACATAGAAATGAAACTTCAGCAAAAAGCAGAATTGATTTTGACATAATAAAGAACATGGATTCCTTTCAAATCCCCTCTTAAGAACCTTTAGTGGATCACACTACATGGTTCTTTCCTTTCTTGTCCTTTTTCTCTCTATACGATATTAGGTAATTCTTATACCCATCTGGGCTTCGATCCTCCTGGGGTAGAGTAGTCTGATATAATGACATATTAGAGAGCCCTTTTTCTAGCATTCGTCTCACACAGGGAATAACACATAATGCTACTACACCTATTACTACAATTACTATTAGTATGACAATCCCTAGTTGCATGAGACCTTGTTTCCAACTTGTGAACCACCCAAAGTATTGATCCCATGGATCATTTATACCTGAGTTCTTTTTCAGTTCTACTGACAGATCTTCAAGCTTTTTTATAGCTATTGTGACCTTACCAGTGGGGCCAGTATTATTTGGTATGTATGTGCAACAGGAGGTTGGATCAATCAATACTCGGCACACTCCGCCCTTCTCTGCTAGAATCATATCCAACACCATTCGATTCTGGAATGTCATGATCGAGTCTGCTTGTAGTTCTTCTGCTACCCCTAGAAATGCATCTCTGGTATAGTTTACAAACCTTTGCTGATTGTAGTATATGTAATTTATCCAATCCACATTTTTATTCACAGTAATGATGGGAAATATTGATTCAAATCCGGCGGCTACTTGATCTCTAGCTTTGAACTCATCTGGGACCCCTCTTGGAACACCTATTGCATCTATATACACATGGGGATCAAAACTTGAAAGGGGGGCGCTTCTTTTGTTTCTCTTTAGCACCCCTTTGTCTATAATATCCGATTCAGTAAAAATGTGCATGTTCATTAAAGCTTTGGCAAGCGCACATTCACCTTTCCAGGCACCTTCCAATCTGGATCTTATTTTTCCATCTCCACAGATCCAGTACACATCTCCTATGGAGTACACTTGGTTCTGAGTGAGGGATATGTTCAGATTGCTGTATTTGTGACAATAACCTTTGGTGAAATTCTGTACATTCCTCCCATGTGTACTCCCCTTGTAACATGTGTAGTTACCTGGATATACCTGGATACCTGTCCCTGGGCGAGGATTTTTTAACAAAAGAGGGTATTTTGATTTCCATTCTGTACATGCACTGTGGTTATAAGACATATTAACAAAAAGAGTCAAAAAACATTCTTCAACACTTTCTGGTAACACTAGGGGTACGGAACCTAGGTGTGGCTTGGCAGCACCGCATATGTAAGAGTTACTTTTATTCACAGAGGCTGCACTATACTTCATCCACTCCAGCAACAAATTAGCATCAGAAAAACCCGTCCCCATGGCCAAAGTATCCTCATATGTGGAATTAGATATGGCCCTTAGGTTTTTTAGAGAAACTATATGCGGGGCTAGTGGGTTTTTGGGGACACCTGTGATGGGCTGGTATTCCTTAGACTTATACATATCTCTAAGTTTGAACATTTGTGTTACCTGAGAAGTCTCAGCTCCCCACATGTTATGGAAGTACCATCCTAATACATAATCTCCTTCATCATATTTACCAGGGTTGTCTATTGTCAATACAATCTTCATTTCCGCTGACCTTTTTTTGCAATGATACATTGAAGAGGTGTCCACATAACACGTCCCTCTCTCAAGGAGTGTCATTCTAGTCAAAAGGGACTTAGAATTTTTATCCCTCCTTTTGAGGGCACTTTCTGGTTTATATCCCCATTCTGTCCCTGTATTCCATCCCACTGATCCCCAGTATCCACAACCTTTTCCCCAGTATGAGTCTGTTACACATATATAGGCCTGTCCTTCTACATAGTCGTTGGAACAATAGTTATAATATGAACATGTTTTCAAGATATCACAAAGGCAAAAGGTGAGTGTTAGATGAATTATACCAAAAAGTGATGACGCCGCCCTTGCTAGTTGCGGCTACTTCTCCCTTACTACTAATTGGTAAAATCAACAAGATTATTGAAGCAATCTTAGTCAGTACATTCAACCATTTCCCAGAAAGGAGTGAGGAGCTCATCATGTTGGAGGTCAGGGCTGTCTGCCCCCGTTAGTACCTCTAGGCCTTGTTGGAGGTCAGGGCTGTCTGCCCTCGTTAGCACCTCTTGTCCTTCTTCAAGGCCAAGGCTGTCTGCCTCCGTTCCTGCCTCCTCTCTTTTTCTCACAAGCTTCACTCGGGTGGCGTGGATCCAAGTTGGAGATTGTTCAGTCAGCACAGCTGTTCTGGTCACTGCAACCACGGCAGTGGGTGGGCCATATGCGAAGTCACCTTGGGATTTTGCTTTCTTCAGTGTTTTGATCACTACCTCATCCCCCACCCTGTATGGGTGGGTGGGTTCCTGTGGAAGAGAGGGAGACTTACAAGCAACTTTTTCCTCAGTTTTATTAAGAACCTGTATCAATTTGGTGACATATTCTTCCCTTATTAAATCAAGATCACCTTCCTGCACTATCATTGGGCGTCTTGCCCAGGGGGTGGGGAAAGGCCTTCCCATGAGTATCTCGAATAGTGATAACCCTAACCTCTTATTAGGTGTCATCCTTATTTCTGCAAGTATTATGGGTAGGATCTCTTTCCATTTTTCAAAAGTACCTGCAGTGGCCTTCCTCAATTTATCTTTGATAGTCCTGTTCATGCGTTCCACAATGCCAGAACTTTGCGGGTGATATGGAATGTGAAATTTCCATTCTATATGTAGTAATTTAGCAATTTCCTTGTTGAGTTTGGAGGTGAATGCTGGCCCTTGGTCAGATTCAATCATCAGAGGGCATCCCCACCTAGGAATGATTTGTTGAGTAAGTATCCTTGCTGTTGTTTTAGCATCCTCTGATTTGGTGGGGAATACTTCAGGCCATCTGGAGAACATGTCAACAATCACCAAAGCATATTCCTGTCTACCATGAGTTTTGGGAATATGTGTGAAGTCTACCTGTAAATGGGTGAATGGAGTAGTGGGATAGTCAAGGTGTTGATGGACTACCTTCAAGGGGTTGTTGGGGTTGTTCCTCAAACATGTAATGCACCTGTGTACATATTCTGTTACTAACTTTTTGATGTCAGTAATGTAAAAATCTTGACTCAACAATGACTGAGTTGTCTGTATGCTGTTATGTCCTGCTCCATGGAAATGTGCTATGAAGATGGAAGCACTGTGTTGGGGAATGCATGGTCTCCCCTCTTTGCAGAGTAATTCTGTCTTAGAATTTTTCTGCAATACTGGATAACACCAGTCTTGCCGTTCCTGTTCAGTGGCGTATCTTTGAAGATCGGTAAGCATTTGTGACATCTCAAGGGTTGGAGGTGCCAAACATGGCATCTCCCAATGTTTACATGGACCTGAGGGGCTGTAGTCGGCCGCTCGTTTCGCCTCCCTATCTGCCAGCGCATTGCCCTGTGAGACATGATCCTTACCATTGGTGTGTGCCTTGCAGTGGATAATTGCCAATTGTGAAGGCAATCTGATGGCTTCAAGTAGATCTGCGACCAACTGTGAGTGTGAGATGCGTTTACCATCTGCTGCAGTGAAACCTCTTCTGTGCCAAATCATTCCATGATCCCACACTACCCCATGTGCGTACCTACTGTCAGTATAAATGGTGACTGGTTTTTCAGCATGTAGAATGCATGCCCTGGTAAGGGCAATGAGTTCAGCTGCCTGTGCAGACTGAAACTTTATGGGCTTTGCCTCTAGTACAACATCTGGGAGCATGACAATGGCGTAGCCTGTACAGTAACTGGTGTCATTTGGTCTGGTGCATGAACCGTCTACAAAAACCTCTGGAGCACCTATAATGGGTGTGGATGACAAATCATGTCTTGGAGAAGTTTCGTGTTCCAGGACCTGTAAGCAATCATGTGTATCTGTGAGGCAATCTTCCTGTCCTTTAAGGCCTAAGAGAGCATTCAGTATTGGTGCTGGTCCTGAGGTGTGGGAAGCATACTTGATTTCGAGTGAAGGGTCACTGAGCAGTAGTACCTCAAATCCTGAAAGCCTTTGTGCAGACATGTGTTGTGTGTGGATGCCCTTGAGTAGGCCTACAACATCATGTGTGGTGTGCAAAATGGTGTAATGTCCCATTGTAAAAGGAGTTGCCAACTCTACCATCATAGCACAGGCTGCAAGAGAACGCAGACATGCCGGCATCCCTTGGACAGAGGTGGGCATTACCTTCGAGAAAAATGCACATGGGCGCAACTTGCCTCCATTTTCTTGTGTCAGCACGCCCGCCATGGTTTTACAGTTTTGTCGTGCAAACATGTGGAAGGGCAGTTTGTAGTCAGGGAGGCCCAATCCTGGACTTGACATTAATGAACATTTCAGATAATCAAATGCATTGTACATTTCTGAAGACCATCTTATTAAATCAGGTTTGTCCTGCAGTGTTGCCTGTCTCAAGATATTATCATGGTAGGAACAGTCTGGGATCCATTGTCTGCAGTAGTTTATCATTCCAAGGAAGGATAGCATTTCCTTCTTGGAGTGCGGGGTGACCAATCCCGCTACAGACTGAACTCTCCCTGGACTGATCCTCCTTTCCCCCTTTGTCAGGACAAACCCCAAGTATTCGACTTGCTGTTTACACCATTGCATTTTCTCTAATGACACTTTGTGTCCACATTCAAACAACCATTGTAACAGTGATATACCATCCTCAATGTTGGCCTCCACTGACATACTGCACAACAGTAAATCATCCACGTATTGCAACAACACAGAACCTTGGGGGGGGGGGGGTGCCATGGTTTTAAAGTCATTTGGAGGACAATGCTGAACACTACAGGTGAATCAGCATATCCCTGTGGCATTCTTGCCCAGGTTAGTTGTCGCCCCTCGAAGGAAAAAGCAAAAAGTAGTCTGGTCTTCTTGTCAACTGGGATAGAAAAGAATGCATTTTTCAGATCTATCACACTGAACCAAACAGCGTCTGCTGGAATGGCAGATAGCAACTGAGTAATGTCAGGTACAATAGGGGCTATAGGCACAATGATGTTGTTGATTTCCCTTAAATCCTGCACAAAGCGAATTGAACCATCTGCTTTTGCCACAGGATTTATGGGAGTGCTGAAGGGTGAAATCACCTCTTCCAGGATGCCTTCCTTTAAAAACTCTTCGATCATTGGCCTCAAGCCCTCAATTTTTTCTGTGGACAACGGGTACTGTTTCTGGAACACTGAGAGGACACCTGATATCACAGTAGCCTTGTAAGGTGTGCAATCTATGAACCCCGTGTCATATTCATTTGAAGACCATAATGCAGGGTTGATGTTGTTGAGTTCTGGGTGGTCCTGTATGTTTGCAAGAATCAGTGGCACTGGTGTAGAGATTGGAATGAGATCTGAGTGTACTCTTATGCCCTGATTTTTGGCTGACACTTGTAAATCAAGCTTAATGAACAAATCTCTCCCTAACAGGCTGACAGGGCAATCTGGTATAATGCTGAAGGCATGGTCTGTGATGTACTCCTTGTCCATGGTCTCAAGTGGTAGTGAGTTAGTTTTGAAAGTTTTTGTTAAAACCCCATTAATTCCCATAGAGGGCTCAGATTTTCTCAATGGTCCCTTGTATAAATCTTTACTTAACACACTTGAAGTTGCACCGCTATCTACCATGAATCCTACTCTTCTTCCTCCCACTCTCAGTAGAATAACAGGTGTGTCTTTCCAGTGTGTGGTGACCTGTGTGAAAATCGGGGTACCTCCCTCCGGGCAGCATCAGTATGATTGTTGTTGCTGATTCCAATCAATGGGGAATCTTGGTTGTTGGCCTGTTTGTTGGGGTCTTTGTTGAGGAAGGTTAAAAGACTGTGTATTTGTGTCTGGTACCTGACTTTGGCCCTGTCTACCCCGGTGCCTCCTGGGCTGTGTACACTGTCTTGCCCAATGTCCTTCTTTCCCACAGTTATAACAACAGTTATTTTGTATCTGATCTTGTGGGTGTCCTTGCTGCCACTGTGTGTTCTGGTTGTAACTAGTATGTCCTCCTCTCCTCCTTCCTCTGCCCCCTCCCCTGTTGTTGGCATAGGCATGTGTGGGTGTGATTTTTCTGATTTCGAAACATCCTGCTGATTCCTTTTCATAAAGGTGTTTTTCAAAAGTGACAGTGTCATCTGAGGTCCATGAGGATACACCTTGTTTCACTGGAAGGGTTAATTTGTCCGACAGATTGTTAATGAATGTGGAGATGATCAGGCTGTCGTTCTGGAGGGTAGGGAGTCCTGCCTCCAGTCTCCAACAGTCCATGAATCTCTTCCAAAACTCAGTAACAGACTCTGTGGGCTTTTGTTTACAAGCTACAGCAATAGGCAGAGATGATTTTTGTTTGAATACCTTATTCATATGATCCTCAACTTGGGTCCAAATCTTCTTCATTCCTTCTTCTGTATTGCATATGTACCGGCTGGCATCAACAGTTCCATCTACTAGTGTAGAAATGGATGGGACTTCATCCCAATCCCAAGCAGTATGTGTCCCTATGATGCCATCTATTATGAGCCTTAAATCTTCTTGTGTACAATTTCTGCCTTTACAAGCCTTTTTAAGATAGGTGATGGTTCCCAAAGGAGCCACTGTGGGTTTAGGGCAGTGTTTGATAATTTTATTAAGGTCCTCGATGTCCATGGGTTTCTTCATTAAGTGTTCTCCTATTGTTATGAAGGGTGCACTGAGTTCTACCTGTTCTTCTTTAGCTTCTATTCCCTTGCTGCGTGTGTGGTACTTATATTGTTCTGCAGCTTTCTGTTGTTTTTTACTGTATTTTGTTTTCTCTAGGTCGTCATGGACCTGCATAAATGTAGCACCTATATCTTCGTCCTTTATCTCCTGCATGCTTGGACATATGTGTCCCGGGTTTAGTCTGAGATGGTGTGCAGGGGCGGACGGGACAGTGTAAGGTGGTGGGTTTGGCTTTTCAGACACGTCTTTTAATTCTGTTCTTTTCTCCATTTTATGTAACTGACTGTCATCTTTTGGAATCTTATTAGTTTTCCCTTTCTTCTTATTTGATGGTACATTGTACCAATGTGGGGCTATCTCCAACCATTGTTCACCCCCTTGTATCATGTAATCCATATTCCAGGACGGATCATGGTCAAAATGTGGCCATGCTTCTTTGTCTTCCAGACAAAGACCCTTTATCATGTCCATGTGGTACGGGCTATTATCGCCGTCCCTGGGAAAGGGGCTAGCAGCTTGCATGAACTCAGTCCATCCAGCTAAGTTATCCACCCATGGGTTAACTAGGAAGTAATTTGTGGGACTACACCGTGCAACATAAACTTTGCATGTTTCTCCCGTCTCAGGTTTGGGATAATTGGTTTTAGACTCTTGTGATCCCATTCCGTCTGATATTTTAATGATGCTACTTTCCTAGGACTGGCTGCACTGAACCTTTAAGGCTCAGAGAAATTAATCCTGTCAACTAGGCAAAGGACTCAGGTCTGATCACAATATATCAGAGAGTTTCATCAAACATATAATTTGTTGCTTTGGTCTGCTGCTTGTGTTCACCTATCTGCGGGTTAACGGATTGCTCCCAGCCGGGGGTGGGGCGTATTGCAGACCTCCGCAACACAGTAAAACAACAATGCAATGTCCTTAAAACTCTATGCAAATAGGGGGCGGAGCTTGCGCCGGAGCCGAATGGTCGCATCTGGTTGAGCTCCGTGCTTAGACCTGCTGAGAACGAAGCTACCGCAAGCTACAAAGACCTCCTAACATGGTCAAGATCGGAGGACAGAGACCCCTCAACCCAGGAGCCATCCCTAAAGCTCCGAATCCTAATTCAGGTATGGCTAAATACCTTAAAAAGCAAGCGGCTGCTCCGGGGACTAAAGAATCCAAGATGGCGCCGCCGAGTGAGCGCACCTCTGATGGCGGCGAGGAGGGACAGTCAGAGGTGGAAAGTGAAGCAGGGGACATCGGATCCCCTCGGGCATTACCAGTGTCCAGGAAATTTATAAAGCAAGCGCTGGCTGAAGCCTTGCTGCCGCTGCGACAGGAGATATCTGGCCTCACACAGGAAATCCATCATGTAGGCCACAGGGTAGAAACCCTGGAAACGTCACAGGCCGCTATGATTGAGCATAACACTGCGATCGCCCAATCTCTCACCATATGCCAATCACACATCAATGCCCTCTACAATAACCTGGAAGACCAGGAAAATCGTGGACGCAGGAACAATCTGCGTTTTAGAGGTATACCAGAGCATGTGAATAATGAAGAAATCATACCAGCGATTTTGTCCGTTGCAACCTCACTTCTAGGCGGTGAAGATCCCCCTAACATCCTAATTGAAAGAGCGCATAGAGCTCTTAGGCCCAAGCCAAAAGGCAATGAGCCTCCAAGGGACATAATTTGTCGCTTCCTGAATTTCGCGGATAAAGAACGAATTCTAACTGCCGCAAGACAGGTGAAAACTGTCACCTATGACAACATACCTATCTCAATATTCCAAGATCTAGCGCCTGCTACGCTCCAGAAGAGAAAAATCCTCAAGCCCCTTACTGATTTTCTACGTGAGAAACTGATCCTTTACAGATGGACCTTTCCATTTGGACTATCGTTCAGTTACTCTGGGAATTTCATCAGAATCTCGACCTATGCAGACCTACAAGATTTTCTCTCATGCTCAGATGTCCCTTCTCTAGAAATAGCCTGCTGGGACTCTGTTTCTGATATCACCTCTCTTCCAGATTTACCGAAGATGACACCCTGGGAAAGAGTAGGCACTCCTAAACAGCAGAGAGCAAAGAGAAGAAACAGCCCCTTGACGCCTAAGAGAATTGCATGGTCCACATCTTAATGTCTGATGGACAATTGATGTCTCTAACCTTAGGTTACTTTTGTCCGTGACCTCATCTGTCCTCCTTCCTCTCCTCTCTCCCTTCCCTTCTTTTTTCCAGCTTTACTCCCCCTTACCACTACTCTTTCTCTCCACCTTCCTTCCATCTCCCCTTCTTCCCACCTTCTTCCCCTTTCCCTCTTCCCCCTCTCTCACCCTCCTCCTTTTTCGCTTCACTCCAATGGTCTCAACATCATATACTCAGTCTTTCTTTAGCAGGTCGCTTTATATGGGGTTATTACCTCCTTTCCCCCCTCTCTTTAATTGTTAAATATCTGATTGATAAGTGACAATTATAATCCACACTAATGTTGGTTGCACAAACGCGACCCTGTTTTAGGTTTTGTTATATGTTTGTAATTCTTTTTTTATTTTTTACTTTTCTGCTATTTCACATTCAAGAGATATTGACACACTGTATGGGTGTTCTCGGGATTGTGATGTGCTGGGTCCTGACTCCTCTTGAGGCTGCCAATCTCACCTTTCTCTCCCCTTCTGATGCCATAAACTATAGCGAAATCCTCCCTGCCCATTCCTCCACAATTAATCCACTATGACAGATTTTAAACTCGCATCCTTCAATGTGAAAGGATTAAGATCACCCTCTAAAAGATCTCAGATCTTCTCCCTTCTCTGGAAGGAGAGATGCTCAATTATCTTTCTACAGGAAACCCACTATAAACAGGGAAATTACCCTGATCTCTCCTACTCTAAATTCCCAGATTGGTACCATTCTAGTTCTGATGGGGCGGCCTCCAGAGGAGTCAGCATTGGCTTAAAGAGGAACTTCCCTTTTCAATACTCCTCCCACATCGCAGACTCCGAGGGAAGATATGTTATATTAAAGGGCCTTATTGGACATAAAATGTTCACTTTGGTTAATGTCTATGCCCCTAATTACGACCAAGTCCCTTGGCTTTTGAAGGTTCTTTCTATTGTAGAAAATATCGGAGAGGGAACAGTTATCCTGGCTGGTGACCTAAACTTAGCCTTACATCCGCTCTCAGACACTTCGTCTAAGAAGTCTTCTACTTCGGGTAAACTACTAAAAAAAGTTAGGCGTAAGCTACATGATTTAGGTTTAGTTGACATATGGAGAAGTATGAATCCGACTGGTATTGATTACACCTTTTATTCGGCTCCTTCTCATTCATACAGCAGAATCGACTACATCTTTGTGCCTAAAGATTTCTTACACCAATCCTCTGATCCACAGATTGGAAACATCACCGTTTCAGACCACTCTCCAATTTTTTGCTCCTTCCACCCTCAACCTGGATCTGGTAAGTTCTCCGGTTGGAGACTTAATGAGTCCATATTGAGCGACACTAGCCATGTTTCCTTTTTCACCTCCCTTCTAGAGCAATACTTCAAGTTAAATGATTCCCCTGAAATTTCCGCACAGACACTATGGGACGCCCACAAAGCGTATATACGCGGACAGTTCATAAGCAAATGCTCTCACCTAAAAAAATTAGCTGACAAGCACTTTTCATCCCTCTTAGACCGCATTCATACCTTAGAGAACCTACATAAACAGACGTTGGACCCCCAACAACTGACTGAATTATTAGCTACTAGATCTGAGCTGAAAAATATCTTAAATAAAAAATCAGCTAAATATTACCTTTCCTCCCAACAAAAATTTTATGCCCACGGCAATAAAGCCTCAAGATTCCTTATGAACAGAATTAAAAAAAGAAAAAATGATAGGTACATAGCCTCTATCAAATCCCCTCAAGGACACCAACTTTTTTCACCTGAATCTATTGCGGAACAATTTCGTGTTTTTTATAAAGATCTTTATAACTTACCCCCCCCCGTCTGGCATTATGTCAGCCACTGGATCAATTTGTCACCCCAACTCTTTCTTAGACACTCTCAAATTACCTTCTCTGACCTTGTCCCAGAGGGAGGACCTTTCAAAGCCCTTCGACCTGGCTGAACTTTCTAAAGCCCTAAAATCCTCTCCGAAGAATAAATGTCCCGGCCCAGATGGTCTCCCGACTGTTTACTACTCAGTTTTCCAAAATATATTAGCCCCCTTTCTCCTTCGAGTTTGTAACCAAACTCTTCTAAACTTTCCCCTCTCTACAGACATGATGAGAGCGGTGATCTCGATCATTCCAAAAGAGGGAAAAGATCTTACTAACTGTGCTAACTACCGCCCAATATCCCTCCTAAACACAGATTTGAAAGTACTGGCGAAAATGTTAGCAAACAGAATACAGCACATCCTTCCTGTTTTGATACACCCTGATCAAGTAGGGTTTGTCAGAGGAAGAGAGGGGAAGGACAACACTACTAAGATTCTCAATGCCCTATATTATGCCTCCAATAAAAAACTCCCATTGGTTCTCCTAGGTACCGACGCGGAAAAAGCATTTGACGCATTAACTGGTCATATATAAAGCTTACATTGCAGAAATTTGGATTTCCTGAATCTTATATTCAAGCTATCTTTGCAATGTACTCTAATGCTTCCGCGTCGGTCCTAGTGAATAATCATATTTCAAATAACTTCCAGATCAAAAATGGCACTCGCCAGGGCTGTCCTCTCTCCCCCCTTATTTTCGTATTAGTTATGGAAACTCTCATGCAAGCACTTAGGCAAGAGGAATCCATCAAAGGGTTAAAGATTGGTTCACAAGAACATAAGCTAGCCGCTTTTGCGGATGATCTTTTGATCCTAACCACTAACCCCAGTACCTCCATGACTAAAATACTTCATACACTAGATGTTTTTAGTTCATTCTCTAACTTCAAAGTCAACCCCCAAAAGTCTCAGATTTTACATATTGGTTTATCCCCTGCGTCCGTTAAAAAAATCCAAATTAATTCCCCATTTAATTGGACGACACAACTCATAACATACTTAGGAATTAAGATTAATGCCCATTTACCAGACCTCTTTCATTTGAACTATACCCCCCTTTTAAAGTCTATGGCCGCTCAATTGGACTCACTAGAAAAACATTTCCTCTCTTGGTTTGGAAGGAAAAATATTGTAATGTCATTGGTCATCCCAAGACTGACTTACCTCTTCCAGGTTCTCCCCATCATGATCCCTCGGTCTTTCTTCATCAAATTAAATGCACTGATACGACAGTTCTTATGGGATAAGAAAAAGCCCAGAATTTCACTTTCCTCCCTCATAAGACCGAAAAAACTAGGAGGTATAGGCCTTCCTGATCCCGAACTATACATGAAGGCTATACACCTTTGTAGAGTGGTTGATTGGATACGTTCTCCTACACATAAAACATGGCTCCATATTGAAAATTCCAACTTTACTTCCTCTATTAGATCCCTTCTACTCTCGAACAAGCCACTATCTCACCTTCCCCATATGACTAACCCTTTAATAAGGTCTACTATTAACGTATGGAAGTGGTTCTCTTCCAACTATGTTGACCAATTGCCTTTGTCTCACCTCCTTCAAATCAAAGATATATTTTCTCTCGCCCCTAAGGAAATAAAATCTTCCATCCCCACCCAACTTAGATCCTCATCTTCTCCTATATTAGAGCTACTGGATAGTGATGGCTGCGTTCCCCCTGAATCTATTCTAGCCTCCAATAGCGGTATACTGCCAGCTAATTTTATTGCTCTCAAATATCTCAAAGAAGAGCTGCTCAGTTACTCCAAATCTATCCCCATGACACATACCTCTGGATGGTTCGAGAATCTGATTTCCTCTACCACTTACCCACCCAAGTTAATCTCCTTTCTTTACAAAAAGCTCATTCAGCCTCACACGAGAGTTAAACCCTCATATATAGGATTATGGGAAAAAGATCTAGGCAAACAATTCTCTGATACTGAGATTAATTCAATGTTGATCACCCCACATAGGTCCTCAAGGTGCGTCCGGGTGCAGGAGAATGGTTACAAAATCCTGTCCAGATGGTACAGAACACCTGATAAAGTGGCTCTCATGTACCCTGGCGTACCAGACTTGTGCTGGAGATGTGGCTTAGATAAAGGCACTTTCATGCACATTTGGTGGAACTGCCCTCCTCTGTTAGGTTGGTGGGAACAGATTTTCCGCGTTAGTAACTCTATAACTGGTTCTTCCGTCCCATGCACACCTGAAATCGCCCTTCTATCTCTAGATACATCCAAATATGATAAAAGTCATGGTCTACTTTTACACCTTTTGTCAGCGGCTCGTCTCCTTGTTCCCACAAAATGGCGCTCTGACGAGATCCCCTCCATTGAACAGTGGACGAACAAAGTTGACCAAATTTATCATCTTGAGGAGCTTTCCAATTGGGAGTTGGGTTCCAGAAAGAAATTCCTCTTGACTTGGTCGGCCTGGAGGAGACATAGAAACTTCTCTTAACTTGCCCTTCCCTAAATAATTTTGAGTTGTCACATTTTGGTCAAATGGGTTCCATAATAGCTTGATAGCTAATAATCTATTGATGTGCGGTTATATGATTATTCCCTTAAACTGGAATTTTGCTCATTTTCGCTGTATAGCTACTTCAAGGTTGACACATGTAACATCCCCTGCTACGTCAGGATATGACAATTGCTTCTTGTAATGTGATATATTCTTCTTTTTTCTTTTCTCTTTCCTTTCTCTTTTCTCTTTGTATTAAATTACAAAAAATCAATAAAAACTGTTTATAAAAAAAAAAAAAAACTCTATGCAAATAGTGAACTTCAGTCCGTACACTTACCACCCGGACATCAGTATCCTTATATCAACTCTAATATTCTTATACTTTAAAACAGCTTTAAAAAGTAAAGAGTCCAACCAAGCTCCGTCTTTGTCTCCCTGAGACAATATTATCTAGTGCGCACTATATTTTCTCTGAGTGATCCTCACGGCGGACTCCCGGAGTCCCCGGGTCACTCCCCCAGACTCCCGGAGTCTGTACCCTGTATCCCTGATACAGTAATTATACTAGAAGTTGTAGGTTCTAACCGAACACGAGGAAAACCTTCCCGATCCCGGACGCGAGCCCCCAAACTGATAGGAATCTCTGAGTCCCACTTGGTACCCCTGGCACCAAACTTCTAGTATCGGCTTGGTTTGAGTCCTTTTCTGACGTCACGGAGAGCGCTTCACTCAGTAGGTAACGAAAGACACAACAGTGATGTACTGAATGAACACTCTAAGGTTTATTTTTAATGCACATAGGTTATATAGAGGGGGCTTTACCCTCTTTATTAGCATTATCGTATGTTATGTATTTAACCTATCATATTAACACGTTTCATTCTACGTTTACAGAAAGAGAAACAAAAACGGAACTTCCATATTAGGAATATTGTCCGGGAGTAGTGCCAAAGAGATAAGATTCAGGGTTACAGAGAATAGAAACCTTACAGTATATTAGTTTCACAGCATTTAGAGTTAGTACCTAACATAGAAATGAAACTTCAGCAAAAAGCAGAATTGATTTTGACATAATAAAGAACATGGATTCCTTTCAGCAACCAGGACTGCAGTAGCGTCCTGGTTGCCAGGGTTACCGATCGGAGCCCCAGCGATTAAACTGGGACTCCGATCGGAACTCTCCGCTGCCACCAATGATGGGGGGGGGATTTTAATTAGGAGGGGGAGGGAGGGGGGGCACACTGGCCACCAATGAATGTACAGTAATACAGGGGAGGGAGGGGGGGCCCACGGGAGGGGGGGCCCACTGGCCACCAATAAATGTACAGTAATACAGGGGAGGGAGGGGGGGCTGCACTGGTTTACCAATGAATGTACAGTAATACAGGGGAGGGAGGGGGGCCCACTGGCCACCAATGAATGTACAGTAATACAGGGGAGGGAGGGGGGCCGCACTGGCCACCAATGAATGTACAGTAATACAGGGGAGGGAGGGGGGGCCCACTGGCCACCAATGAATGTACAGTAATACAGGGGAGGGAGGGGGGGCCGCACTGGCCACCAATGAATGTAATACAGGGGAGGGAGGGGGGGGCACACTGGCCACCAATGAATTTAAAACTAGGGAGGGAGGAGGGTGTGCCCCCTCCTGCCTGGCAGCACCTGATCTCTTACAGGGGCTATGATACGCACAATTAACCCCTCAGGTGCGGCACCTGAGGGGTTAATTGTGCGGATCACAGCCTCCTGTAAGAGATCGGGTGCTGCCAGGCAGCAGGGGGCAGTCATGTACCCAGTTCTTAGTATATTTTAACTTGAAGTGTCCCCATCACTATGGGAACGCCTCTGTGTTAGAATATACTGTCGGATCTGAGTTTCCACGAAGTGAAAACTCAACTCCGAAAAAGCTTTTATGCAGACAGATCTGCGATCCGTCTTTGTGAAAGTAGCCTACGGCCACGGATCACCGACGCGGATACCAATCTTGTGTGCATCCATGTTTTTTCACGGACCCATTGACTTGAATGGGTCCGTGAATCGTTGTCCGTCAAAAAAATAGGACAAGTCGTATTTTTTTGACGGACAGGAAACACAGATCACGGCCGCGGATGAACAACGGTGCATTTTCCGAGCTTTCAACGGACCCATTGAAAGTCAATGGGTCCGCAGAAAATCACAGAAAATGGAACATGAGGCCTTACCAGAAGCAATTTTTTTTAAATCACCCCCTCTTTTATGCAATTTTACTTTTTAGGAAAAATTTGATTCGCACCGAATTCGAATTTCCTCATGCTTCGTGGTAACGAATCAAATTTTTTCCTAAAATGGCTGCTGCACTTGTGAGGACACGGAGCAAGGAACTCTGGGAAGGCGGGTCACCCATAATGCCATGCATTCAGCCAATCAGCAGCCAGCCAGCCCTGTGATGTCACAGCCCTATAAATAGCCTCAGCCATCTTGGATTCTGCCATTTTCCAGTGTACTTAGTGCAGGGAGAGACGTCAGCAGGCGCTAGGGACAGTGCTAGGAAAGACTTAATTGTGCTAAAAAAACTATTTACAAGTGCATGGAAAGATTATTCAAGGTGTAGGGAAAGGATAGGGATGAATCATTCCACACCTTTCAGTAGGGGAGGTTAAAGCCTGGGTAATAGGAACAATCCTATTACACCTTGCTGCACTGGTTGGGAATCCAAATTGCCATTATACAGCTCTGTAATTCCAGCAAACCGTTCTTATTAGGGTGCACGTGCTGTTTGATACAGCCATTAACAGGATTTATTACAAGGAAATATTTCTTTGTCTTATTTGCCCTTGTGCAGTGCAGTTATATTTTCTAAAGCATTTTTTGGCTTGTATTAGTGGGAAAAAAAGGGCTTATTAGTAGGGTTGAGCAAACCCGAACTGTAAAGTTCGGGTTCGTACCGAACTTTAGGATTTTTAGACCCCGGACCCGAGCCCGAACCCGAACATTTTAGTAAAAGTTCGGGTTCGGTGTTCGGCGCTTTCTTGGCGCTTTTTGAAAGGCTGCAGAGCAGCCAATCAACAAGCGTTTAACTGTGTGCCCTTAGAAGCCATCACAGCCATGCCTACTAATGGTATGGCTGTGATTGGCCAGTACAGCATGTGACTTAGCGCTGCACGTCACTCTGCTGTTACTAGTGTAGGGAGAGGATGCAGCTGGTGATTTCAGGGAGAGAATAGGACTGAATCTTTGTTCAGAACGTGAATCTAACTCAGCGATCGACATACAATTAGTTGTGTGGGTGCAGGGCACAATCTTTTTATCCTGCCCTGCGAAAAAAAACAACTTTTATCCGTCAGTTAGGTGGGCGGCGGTGGCGGCGGTGGCGGCCATTTTATGCAAACTCAGTGCACCAGCACTGCATCTGAGCTTTTGTGACATTGAAATCCAAGCTTGAAAAACTGCACTAATATTCTTGTTGTAAAAAATCACCCTTTTTTGGCAATATCTAACATCTGGTGCATTTGCAGGATTAGTCAGTGTGCAATTTAATCTAGAAATACAGCCATAATTTTCTGGGTTTTTAAAAACACATTTTTTTTGCCAAAATCCACTATTTTACAGATCTGCAAGTGTGAAATTCAAGTTTAATGTATACAGCTTTCATATTCACTTTTTTGGCAGTATCCAACATCTGGATTAGTCAGTGTGCAATTTAAGCTAGCAATACAGCCATAATTTCCTGGGTTTTTAAAAACACACTTTTTTACCAAAATACACAATTTTTCTGGCCTTGCAGCATCAGCACGTGTGAAATTCAAGGATTATATACTGCTGTCATATTCAGTTATTAAACAAACACAAGTTTGAGGAAAAAAGTTTATTTTGCAGCCTTTGCTGCATATGTCATTGTGAGATACAGTCTTTACATAGTGTGGTTCTATTCACTTATTTGAAATAAAGCCATTTTGGGCACAAATATTTAATTGAGGCCTACTGTGGGTCAGGGCGTGTGAGATACACCCTTTATATACTGGGGTTATATTGTTCTATTAATAAAACACCCTTTTTTGGGCAAAATACACAATTTTCCTGCCCTTGCAGCATCTAGACGTTTGAAATTCAAGCGTTATATACTGCTGGCATATTCAGTTTTTTTTTTTTTTTTTTACAGGTGATTAGTAGTTTATTGAGGAGCAGAACAGGTACAGTATATAACGTATTACTACCAGTGGCAGTATCTCATCATGTCTGTCAATGTCTATGTAGAAACAAATCTGATTATGTTTTTTTTACACTAATCTTTGTTAACAACATGACAACATCAACTAGAGACAGGCAGACATTTTACAATATTATCTACAGACAGACACATACTGTAGTAGTAGTTACTGTTTTAAGCACTACAATATCATCATTTTATTTTTTTATTAAATATTTTTATTAATCATCCAGCAATACACGTTATCTAAAAATAACATTAACAAAAAAAATTTTTAACCCCCCTTTCCCCCCCCTCCCCCGCGATGCGTCTACATTCACCGTCAGTCCTCGGTTCTAAGACCGAGGAAAGTGGTGACAAGTGAGGACCGAAAGTTCTATGGATTCCAGTCTCCCCAGATTTTAGTCCATTTTTTCTCCATGTTTCTCTGCTTATACAGAATATACTTATATCTCTTAGTAATGTTTACCAGATTTAACCATGTCATAATCAGTTATTAATCAAATACCCATTTTGGGCACAAATCTTTAATTGCGGCCTAGTGTGGGTCAGGGCATGTGAGATACACCCTTTATATACTGGGGTTATATTGTTCTATTAATAAAACACCCTTTTTTGGGAAAAATACTCAATTTTCCTGGCCTTGCAGCATCTAGACGTTTGAAATTCCAGGGTTATATACTGCTGTCATATTCAGTTATTAATCAAATACCCATTTTGGGCACAAATCTTTAATTGAAGCCTAGTGTGGGTCAGGGAAGTGTGAGATACACCCTTTATATACAGGGGTTCTATTCAGTTATTTGAAATACAGCCATTTTGGGCACAAATCTTTAATTGTGGCCTACTGTGGGTCAGGGCGTGTGAGATAAACCCTTTATATACAGGTGTTCTATTCAGTTATTTCTAATACAGCCATTTTGGGGACAAATCTTTAATTGCGGACTACTGTGGGTCAGGGCGTGTGAGATAAACCCTTTATATACTGGGGTTATATTGTTCGATTAAAAAAACACCCTTTTTTGGGCAAAATACACAATTTTCATGGCCTTGCAGCATCTAGACGTTTGAAATTCCAGGGTTATATACTGCTGTCATATTCAGTTATTAATCAAATACCCATTTTTGGCACAAATCTTTAATTGTGGCCTAGTGTGGATCAGGGCGTGTGAGATACACCCTTTATATACAGGGGTTTTATTCAGTTATTTGAAATACAGCCATTTTGGGCACAAATCTTTAATTGCGGCCTATGGTGGGTCAGGGTGTGTGAGATACACCCTTTATATACAGGGGTTCTATTCAGTAATTTTAAATACAGCCATTTTGGGCACAAAACTTTAATTGCAGTCTAGTGTGGGTCAGGGCGTGTTTTGCACAGGAGGAGTGGGAGACGCTAAACGTTCGGTCTGTGAGGTATGATGTGATCCAGGAGAGGGCCAGGTCAGTGATGCCAAGGGATGAGAGAGTTTGCAACACAAGGGAGTGGTCAACAGTGTCGAAGGCAGAGGACAGGTCAAGGAGAAGGAGGACAGAGTATTGTTTCTTGGTTTTGGCTGTCAGTAGGGCATTGGTGACTTTGGTGAGGGCAGTCTCAGTCGAGTGGTGGGGTCGGAAGCCAGATTGTAGGCGGTCAAAGAGGGAGCAGGAGGAGAGGTGAGAGGACAGTTTTGAGGCGTACGGAAAAAGTGATATGGGGCGATAACTGGACAAAAAAGATGGGTCAAGTGAAGGCTTTTTGAGGATGAGTTTAATGGGGAAGACACCAGAGGTTAGTGATAAGTTGAAGAGATGAGTTAGGGCTGGGATAAACACTGTGGTGAGGTTAGGGATGAGGTGGGATGGGATTGGTTAAAGTGCACAGGTGGTGAGATGTGATCTGGAGAGTAGAGTGGAGAGTTTTTCTTCTGTAATAATGGAGAAGCGGGTTTTGGGAGAAGAGGACCGAGTAGTTGTGTAGAGTAGTTGTGTAGTGAAGCTTTCTCTGATGTTGACTAGCTTTTGTTTGAAATATTTGGCAAAGTCCTCAGCTAAGAAGAGAGGAGAGGGTGGGGGGCGCTGGGGGACGGAGAAGGGAGTTAAAAGTGCTAAAAATTTGTTTAGTGCTGTGGGCCAGGGAAGATATGAGAGATGAGAAGTAGGCCTATTTTGCATCAGCGAGTGAGGATTTGAATATGAGGAGGAAGTGCTTGTATGCAGTGAAATGATCTTTAGAATGGGATTTCTTCCATCGCCGCTCAGCAGCCCTGGAAGCTTGTCTGAGTTTTTTGGTCAGGTTGGTGTGCCAGGGTTGTCTGTTAATTTTTCGGGTTTTGTTGTGTGTGAGGGGGGCAACAGTGTCCAGAGCTGTACTTATTGTGGTGTTATATAGAGTGGTAGCAGCATCTGGGTCTTGGAGGGAACAGATGGTAGAGAGTGGGAAAAGAGAGTCAGAAAGCAAGCGAAAGTCGAGATGTTTAAGGTTCCTGCGGGGGTGTGCTAGTGTGTGGCCCGGGGGAGCAGCAGAAGAGACAAATGAAGAGAAGGTGAGTAGGTTGTGGTCGGATAGGCGGAGAGGCGAATTAGAAAGGTTAAATAGGGAGCAGAGGCGGGTAAAGATAAAATCCAAAGTGTGACCGTCTCTGTGGGTGGGAGCTGAAGACCACTGTGATAGGCCGAAGGAGGAAGAGAGCGATAGGAGTTTCGAGGCGGCCGAGTGGCAGGTGTCAATAGGGATGTTAAAGTCACCCATGATGATAGTGGGGATGTCGGCAGAAGGAAAGTGTAGTAGCCAGGTGTTAAAGTGGTCAAGAAAGATGGTGGCTGGGCCTGGGGGGCGGTAAATGACGGCTACTTGAAGGTTGGAGGGAGAGTAGATGCGAACAGAGTGTACTTCAAATGAGGTGAGCGTAATGGAGGGTGGCAGTGGAGTTGGGCTGTAGGAGCGGGTGTCTGATAGGAGAAGACCAACTCCACCACCATGTTTGCAGCCGGGGCGGGGTGTGTGAGTGAATTGAAATCCACTATAAGAGAGTGCAGCAGGGGAGGAGGTGTCAGAGGGTGTCAGCCATGTTTCTGTGAGACCCAGAAAGGAAAGGTTTTGAGAGATGAAAAGTTCATGAATGTAGGACAGTTTGTTACAGACAGAGCGTGCACTCCATAATGCTCCTGCAAGAGGAACCAAAGGAGCAGGGGTCACAGGAATGGTTATTAGGTTTAAGGGGTTGCAGAAATTTGTAGAAGGAGATTTTTATTGGGACGTAGAGGTGATAGTGGGGATTTGCTGAGGGGGGCCTGGATTTGGAGAGATATCACCAGCAGTAAGCAGAAGCATAGAAAGTGTTAATAGGTGAGAATAGGAGAGGGCAGGCGGTATCTGTGTGTGTTTGGGAAGGAAGTGTTTTATGTTGCCAAACAGGTTTGTGCAAGTGGTCAGATGAGAAGGTAAGATGAAGGAAGAGATGAATAGTTCCTTGCTGGGTGAATGGACGTGGGGATATTTCAGGAGGTTGTGCAGAAGTGGCAAGAGTAAGAGGAAAAATTGAAACATTGTTTGCATTAACTATGTCTGTAATTACCTGTGGTCCCCTTCTGGTCCAATTCTGGTATAATTCAGTCTGTGCACATAAGAGTTGCACTTGAGAGATGTTGCATGTTCAAAAGACCAAGGTCTCAAAATACCTAGGACCTTAGATTTATACTACTTAGTGTTCAATCAGGTGTGACCAAGAGGGGAGGGGGCTACATTTGGCCTAATCAAGGAGGACCAGATACAGGGGTGAAATAGTCAATGTAAACAAATACTCAATAAATCCACAAAGAATGGGTCGCACTACTGTATGGGAAAACCCGGATGGGTGGTCACAGCCCGCAGATTCACCCAATCTAACAAGCAAAAATTATACAAAAGAAAGGGCTGGGCACTGACTATATCTAGTAGCCGTAGTGCTTTATTAAATAAAATCAATTAATATATTATTAAAAACACATATTCTACCACACATTCATACACATCGATAATGGTATCTAAAATATAAATATAATCACTGTGACACAATGGTAAAAGGACCTATTTGGTATATATAAAAGTCAGATATAACCAATAATAAGCATATGACTAATAATACGCATATGTGGAGGATAAAAACAGAAACTATCCGAATATTCAGTCCAATATCAGAGGTATATCATATACAAAAAGTCAATCCGATATCCTGAAATCTTCTACAGAGACTAATAGTCCTGAATTCAAATGTTCGCACAGTTCAAAGTAACAGCGTTAATTTCCAAATGGATAATTTGTCAGTTGTGTAATAGTCTACTCACATAATAAATGTACTTGAGCGGCTCAGATCAGCAGTCCGCGTCGTCCCGCGTAATAGTCAAGGTATGATCTCCGCTTGTATGTGTGAGCCTCAACTTCACAATGGAATAGTCTTTGATAACTCCTAGTAGGTTTCACAGGGAGTTTTCAACAAGCTGTTTTTCAATTGAACAATCAAAGTTCCTCACTTACTAGCGCCAGTAGTATCTTTATAGTCCACAGCTCTGCAGATATGCGTTCCACCTTCAGTTTGTTTTCTCCAAAAAAGGGGTCGAAGCTGCAAAGGTTGGTGGTCCTTAAGTCCAATCGGGGGGTCCAGTACCAGACGCGTTTCGGGGCTCTTAGTGGCCCCTTCCTCAGTGGTTGACCTCCCCTCCCTAATGTCTCTCCTTTTATAGAGGACTTCGGTAATCAATCCTACTTGGAAATGAGCCAAGTATTCCTCAAATTCTGAAATGGATCGGGTTCTCCTCAAAATCTGTGGTGGATCTCAATATTGGGATCTCTTCAAATAAATCAATATTAAATGCATCAAAATGTCCTCCATACTCCTTTCCATAATTTTCATTAGATATGTATAGATCTGGATTGTATATATCGAAGATACACCAAATATAAAGAAACCGCTTGTGCGGTATTGATGCGTCTTTGTTGCATATTTTGTTGCATTTATATTCAAAACAATCCAGATTTCATAACTGTATAGATCCCTCATATACATATCTATAAAAATATATAAATATCAAATAATAGGTCACCATCGTGTCAGGCTATGTTATATAGCCTAATTACAGTAAGCCGAAGATTTTGCAATAAATCCAGCAGGGAAGGAGACATTAATAGTTCAGACAAGACATACCAGGATTTAGAAGGAGAGATTAGAGGGGTGGACAATATCAGACTGTGGAAAACTGGGTGCAGCAGTAAGCTTCAGACAAGAAGCTTATTATAACATTGTACACTGAATTATTAGAATATACATAAAGATAAAACGTAACCTTTAATAATTTTACTATGAGGGTCCATTCACACGTCTGTAAGTGTTTTGCGGATCCGCAAAACACAGACACCAGCAATGTGCATTCCGCAATTTGCGGACCGCACATCGCCGGCACTATAATAGAAAATGCCTAATTTTGTCTGCAATTGCGGACAAGAATAGGACATGTTCTATTTTTTTGCGGAAATGGAAGCACGGATGCGGAAGTGCAGATCCGCAAATGCGGATGCGGACAGCACATTCCGGCCCCATTAAAAATGAATGGGTCTGCACCCGTTCCGCAAAATTGCGGAACAGATGTTGACCCATTTTGCGGAAGTGTGAATGGAAAAGATATTCCTCAAAATGAAAATAAATTAAATTATTAAAGTTAAGCAAAAAGCATAGATGTGGTAGGCAATAACAAGTGCTCGGCGGCACTAAATTAGGTTCTCGGCGTCACCAAATCAGAAACCATATGTCCTACCACAAACCGGGGGGTTCCGGTGCACATCCATGAATCCTGGAGGGAAAGCAAAAAACATCTATCCCTGGGCTAGATGATGATGTGGTATTGAAGGACAGGGTGGGCAAAGAACTGTCCCTGGTATTGCCCTACAGTGGGGTGCTATTCTGGCCCTGATAGCCTAACCACAGACCACCCACCCTGATAAGAGTGACCCCATCCGGAACCTTACCCTATATAAAAATGGCCCTAGTAAGCCTCTAGCCCCTAGGCCCCTGACTTCCAGGTGTTCACTATATAGATCTATGTGTTTTTGACTCATTATAAAAGTATATTATAAGTATATCGCACCCCTCTGTATATCACACCTATCGATAGCACACCTGTACCAGTCCTTAAAATGACTTTTGTGGCCCTATTAGCTAGCGTTTGGTGTCCCTAACAGCCTGTCCCTGCTCCACACAGCAACCTCTCCCTACACTGGCAAAACACTGAATGTAAAATGGCGGCCAGATCAGGTTTATTTATAAGGTAGGGGGTATGTCCATGTGCTGAAATGTCTCAATTGGCTGTCCTGTACCACCTGATGGATGTGTCATGGGTCAAAGTTCTTCACAATGTAAAAGAATATGGCGGGCGCAAATATCTCCATATGTTCGCATGTTCGGCGAATCGCGAACATTTGGTCCATCTACCACTCAGGTATCAGCCTCATCCAGTACCAGTGGCGAGACTGATTTTTTAGAGAGAGGTTCACCAAGACCCAGAGAAGGAGGCCGCCGAGGAGGTCAGGGAAGAAACACAAGAGGAAGAAGACGTGGGTATTATCAACAACAGCGGGAACCAATTGGAACGAGATCCACTCACCAGATATGATAACCCAGACCGACCAACCAACTTCAAATGATCTAGTCATCAACCTATCACATAAAACCTTGTCAAACGATGAAATATCTGCACTGACCCCTACCTCCTTGACAAGGAAATGTCAAAGTTCTTCAGAGCCATCAGACTTCAGGCATACATTGAGAAGCCATCATGGACCCTAACGAACCAAGACGTCCTTCCGCCCTTCCAGGATCGCATCAAAGGCTGTAAACCTCCAAGTCGATTCATCCCCCCCAACAAGGTTTGAGGTGGTTGAAGAATATATCTCACATGTCTTACAAGACCTCAGATCCTTGGAGAAAAGATCTCCAACTACTAAGGTAAGACATAATATATCTAAAAAACAGTCCCTTGCCATAAAAAACCCACACGACAACAAAGACACATTAATCAAGCCGGCTGACAAAGGCTCGGGGATTGTTGTGATGGACAAAACGGACTATAGACAGGAGATCCTTTGGCAACTTGCAGATCGAGGGATCTACTTACCTATAGACTATGACCCTACCAGAGACTGTCTTAAGGAACTTTCTGGTATAGTTGAGACAGCTCTCAACAATGGTATCATAAATAGAAAAACAGCAGATTACCTTATTCTGACTCACCCCCGTATCCCGGTCATCTACATATTACCAAAAATTCATAAGAATAAAGATCACCCCCCAGGCAGACCCATAGTCTCTGGTTGCGAGTCTATCTCCCAACGAGCAGCTAAAATGCTAGACAACCTTTTAAGGATATATGCACAAAAAGGTGTCTCCTTTATCCAAGATACTACAGATTTTTTGAACAAAATTCAATGTCTGCAATTAAAGGGTGATAATATTCTTCTTGCAACAATGGATGTCAGTAGCCTCTATACTAATATCCCCACCAATGAAGGCATAGAATGTGTCAGAGAAACCATCCGACAAGAAGCAGAGTTCTCTGTTTTAGAACAAGAATTCATTATCTCTCTCTTATCCTTTGTACTTAAAAATAACTATTTCCTCTTTGAGGATCAATTTTACTGTCAGACCTCCGGGACAGCTATGGGCTGTAATGTGGCACCTACCTTTGCGGTTCTATACATTAACCATTTTGAGAACCTTTTTGTATACACTAATGAGTTGTTTTGTAAACACGTGAAATGTTGGTATAGATATATCGACGATATCTTCTGTATTTGGCAGGGTCCATCAGAAGATTTGTATACATTCCATAGAACCATTGACTCGGCCACAGATTCCATCTCTCTCTCCTTGGCCTGCAGCGACACCGAGATCTTTTTTCTGGACGTTCTACTCAAGGTAAGAAATAACACACTACATACAGATCTTTATACTAAACCCACAGATAGGAACAGCCTTTTAAGGCACAATTCATTTCACCCCCCTGGACTTATCCGCTCTTTGGCACGTTCACAACTCATACGAGTTAAACGTATTGTGTCGGATCCAAATATCGTCAATTCCCGACTTTTAGAAATGTCCAATAAATTCCTCAACAGAGGTTTCCCACAACACGTTTTAGAAGACCACATTGAGAGAACGACTCACCTTTCCAGAACTGATCTACTCAAACCCAGACCTCCCAGGCTTGACCATCCACAGACACGTATCCCTTGCGTCACCACATTTTCTCATCTGAGTTCTGATATTAAATGAATCATATACAAACATTGGTTCGTATTATCAAATCATTTCACCAATATATTTCAAGACAAACCTCTAATGTCATATAAGAGGGCTAAAAATATCAAAGACAGAATTGTACGATCTGACCTTGGTTCCAACAAGGTACATAGCATACAAAGCACAATCACTGGCTCCGCCATCAAAGGAACATACCCTTGCCTGTCTTGTGCACAATGTGGGAACGTCACAAAAGGCCCCACCTTCACACATCCATCTACCGGAAAAGCATACAACATTAATGGACACTACTCATGCCTTTCTAATTATGTAGTTAACCTAATCAAATGTCCATGTGGCCTTGGATACGTTGGAGAAACAATCCAAAAAATCTAAGAACGCATATCTCAACACAAATCAAATAAACGCACTGTTAAGTTAGAGGCCCCCCTGGTACAACATTTCATTAAACACAACCATTCAGTTAGTCAACTTCGATTCCAGGTTATTGACTGGATACCGCCTCTAAGACGAGGGGGTAATCGTGAACTGCAGTTACAGGAGAGAGAGATGTCGTGGATCCGACGTCTCAACACCCTTGAACCCAATGGTCTTAATAGAGATTATGTCTTAGATTAAAAATTCAGCCTCCTCTTCTATGCTAACCTTTTTTCCTTTATATTTCATTCTAGAGCCAGAGCCGTCTAATAACGGGTGGCGACACTCGTGAAGCACGCCCTAGCCTGTTGGGTTTGTATACCCGACTCAGCTGTTGGTGTATGTCTTATGTGATGTCTGTATTCACACTCGAACTATGTTGAACAACTGTACCACTGAGGTCTTACTTTATTCCTCCTAAAAACTCTTATGACATCACATTTCCCCTACATTTTTGACTAACATATGCTCACCGACTCTCCACTAGGGCTCTTATACATATAAGTACCTGTATACGCACAGGCAGAAGTATGCTTCAGTGGCACCCAATCCACGCGGCCATATATTAAAAAGTCATATCTAACTTCAGGAACTAACAACACTCATAAAGTTACATATACACTTTTTATATCATGGGGTCCTCACACCATGATATCCCATATCATGTAATATTGCACCCCCTGTACCATGTGACCAGAAATCAACTGACCGATCATATACTCGTATTGTTATAATGGTATTTCCCATTTAAGCCATGCCACACTAACAATTTGCCATTCTCTAAATTATATGAATAGATCCACATCTCTTTTTAATATATGAGCGATTTTCCCTATCCCAAGATGGCCGCCGCCTATTACCCGGCTCTTGGGCGCATGCGCGCAGATAGAGCGATTTTCCCTGCTCCAAAATGGCCGACCTCTGCCATCCGGCTCTTGTGCGCACGCGCGCACAGATAATCTAAACCATATGTCACTTGACCAGGCCGACGCTCGATAATGACACTCGCAATATCGCGAGACTTCGAGCGCCGGTTACAAGGCGCAAATCGGCCTATTTAAAGCGCGGACTGGCGTGCTTCAATCATGCCGGCCATTTATTCATATGAGCACATAACCAGGTAAGCAAGCCCAACCTTAGCTCTATCTGAGCAGACACTTATGTAGGCTTTCTATTCTATCCATATGGCTCTCTATTACTGCTTGTCATTTCTTTTATTTCACCTCTAGTAGGATGGGAGGACCGCTCCCTATATATACACACAGTGCATATAGTGTATATATCTAGTGCCCTTACCTCGGTATTATTATCTCCCCTCTTTTACTCTATCTGTTGTACATCTCATCAAGTGGTCCAGCTTGTTCTGATGTCTGATGCAATTGATGTGTTTAAGGCCTCATGCACACGACCATTGTGTGCATCCGTGGCCGTTGTTCCGTTTCCTGTTTTTTTACGCGGACCTATTGACTTTCAATGGGTCCATGGTGAAATCGGAAAATGCACCGTTTGGCTTCCGCGTCCGTGATCCGTTTTTCCAGTCTGTGAAAAAAATATGACCTGTCCTATTTTTTTCACGGACAACGGTTCACGGACCTATTCAAGTCAATGGGTCCGTGAAAAATCACGGATGCACACAAGATAGTCACCCGCGTCCGTGATCCGCGTCCGTGATCCGTGTCCGTTTTTCCTATCATTTTCAATGCAAACTTGACTTCGTTTATTTTTTCACTTTTCATGTCCGTGGATCCTCCAAAAATCAAGGAAGACACATGGAAGAAAAAACGGTCACAGATCACGGAACAACGGAAATCCGTTTTGCGGACCGCAAAAAAAACCGGTCGTGTGCATGAGGCCTAATGCTTATGCATGTTTTCTTCAATAGAATGCTTGCTATTATGAATTTATATAGCCATAATTTTTTCCCATGGAGTAAATGGGATTCGTTATTTCATTAGAATCATGTATTTCGTTTATTATTTGTCATTACAATCATGCAGCATATCACTAAATTATGTATAGGAACCATACATTATGTGAATTATGTACTTATATAATTTTTTTTCCTTTCCTGTTTTTGTCGTTTTTTTGTATTACAAAATCATGTACCTCACATATTATATATTCACACATATTTATTTTCTTACATCAGCCTGATGAAGGGCATGCTTTCTGCCCGAAACGTTGTTTCAAAAAGGACCACTATGTCCGGCTAAAAAAAATCTATTAATCAAATTTGGAGTGCTGTCTAAATTGTTGAATATTTATACGTTCCAAGAGGTGGAGCAAGGAACATACCGAGACGTGCACCCAATACCAGTCAGTAAAAGATAGAGTGCCGTGATCATTACGAGATTCTAATACTAAAGTTCCCCGCAAAACGACCGCCGGGCGAACCGCAAGGCCATCTCTATATGCTTGCAATAGAGTTGTGCCTATACATAGCACAACTCCACAAAGTGAGCCTCCAACTGTTTTCAGAGTGCCGTCTGCAGGATTTAAAATTTATATTTTCAGAACTATATCACTAAACTAAAGGAGAAAGTTATGCATCACTACCTATCCTCGTCCACTAACTATGTCTGTCAGCAGTTTTGTATCAAGAAAACTGCTGACAGATTCTAAGACAAAAAGACTTTGTTACAAATAAGAAGGATCACAATCAGATCAGTAGATCATTTCCACATCAATAAAGATTGACTGTGACCTGATCAGTCAAAGGTTGGTCAGTGAGTGGTCAGAGACCCTGATCACTTAATGAATCAATAAAAAAAGAGAAAAACAATTACTGCAATCACTTTATTTTCATTAGAAACATCTCAATATAATTGGATATGGACACTTTAAATTTTGATGAGCACTAATAACACACAAATAGGACAGTTTACTTGTTGGAGCCACTTTGGGGGAGATCCTGAGGAAGGACACATCTGTTGCTGTCAGGTAGGCGCTCATAGGTGGGTTTACAGATGCAGCCTTTCAGACAAAGCATTAGGCATGTGAAAGGAGGTTTTACTTTAGGGCAGGGATTGATACATGAGGTATATGTTGTGTTGCCACTGCAGAGCTTGCAATTGTCAGTTTCCACACATTCACCTAAGCCATTATCTACAGTGCCGGTTTTGCAGAAACATCCTATAGCACACTTTTCGGCACAATTAGGCCTCAGGTTATCGCAGGTTGGTGGACAGGGGCTCCCACAATAATCACGTTCTTTGTCTTTAGCACAGATGACTGCAAAAGAAGGAGATAAAGTTAAAGGGATGACCCAAAAACAGCCTACACCTTTCCAGAGGATGTTTGTACTATCAAGACTTTTCACATCAATGAAGCTGAACTGTAATACCAGACACAATCCATGTACAAGAGGGGGGTTGTTTCTGAAAGCAGCCATTGTATTCTTGGTCAGACCCTTGCCTACCATAGAGGCTCAGCAGTCACATGACTCTTGAGGACACGACTTTAATAAGGCAAGACAATAACTACAGCAGACAATGGATGGGACATTAAACTTCTGGCCCACAGGAGACCAGATAAAGCAAAGACTGGAGCCTCGTTGTTGGAACAGAGCACCATTGAATATGTGAGTGGTTGTTTTTCTTTCCTGTAGACACTCTCCCAGCCCTGGATTGAATTTGTGTTGGGGTTGTAAAACCCCTTTAACTAACCAACAGAAAAAACTATAAACTCACAAAGAAATGTATGTAATAAAGGCAACCAATGTACAATATGTAAATATACTGAGTTCTTATAAAAGTGACCAAACAGCAACGATGGTCCTGTTGCGTTCCTTTATCTGCTGTGCTGATTAGAGACGAGCGAAGTTGAAAAATGAAAAATTTGATTTGGCAGCTTTGCCGAAGTTCACAAAGAAACTCGATATGTTATGAATTACTTCATCACAGATCGCTTTCCATTTTACTGATGTTCAAATGTGGTTAAAATGGAAAATAATGAAATTGCTAAAACGGAAAGCAAAACTGAACACTGTAAACGCATTACATTTTGATTCATCCTCATGGAGTTCAATTAACTGAAAGCAGCTTTTCATCAGGTTTCTGTTCAAAATATCAGTTGAACTCTATGAGGGTGGACAAAACGGAATTCCATTTAAAGTGTTCTGTATCACTCTCTGTTTTGGAAATTCCGTTATTTTCCGTTTTAGCCACTTTTGAATGGATTGCTATGGAAACTGAAACATTAATGTGAACCCCAAAATGATTCGTTACCACGAAGCGCGAGGAATTTGGATTTTTTAGAACCAAATTCGGCTTTGGATGCTTTGCTCAACACTAGTGCTTATCTGCCAGTCCAGATACAGTATCTCACAAAAGTGAGTGCACCCCCCACCTTTTTGTAAATATTTTATTATATCGTTTCATGGGACAACACTGAAGATCTGACACTTTGATACAATGTAAAGTAGTCAGGGTACGGCTTGTATAACAGTGTAAATTTGTTGTGCCCTCAAAATAACTCAACACGAAGCCAATAATGTCTAAACCGCTGGCAACAAAAGTGAGTACAACCCTAAGTAAAAATGGCCAGATTGTGCCCAAAGTGTCAATATATTGTGCGGCCACCATTATTTTCCAGCACTGTTTTACCTCTCTCGGGTATAGAGTTCACTAGAGCTTCACAGGTTCCACTGGAATACCCTTACACTCTTCCATGACGACATCACGGAGCTGGTGGATGTTAGCGACCTTGCGCTCCTCCATTTCCGTTTGAGGATATCCCACAGATGCGCCTCTCCACTATCTCTTATGGTTAATATAATGTCATTCTTTGCATTAATCTCCAGATCCTGCCAAATGCGTATATTTATTTCCATGTTTGATGTACTGTGCCTGGTTCACCAGCAGATGGCGGCAGTATTGGCAAAATTAGTTTACCTGGAATGGAGCATTTTGTTCCATTCTAGCCCTCTGTAGAGAGGGAGAAGTTTAGTTAGTGAAAGTCAGTGTGGAGTATCCCTTTCGAGGGGAAGGCTGTGTGCCAGCCAGCAGAGCACCCTCAGCTCTGCTGGACCTGTAGGCCCATGCTACAAGCCTCAAGAGCCAGGGAGAGACAGCTCCTCTAAGTAAAGAAAGCTAAATACAGACGAGATGACAAAGTTAAGTTGCAGCATACAGCAAAGGAAAAGATTCCTATATAATCCTGTCAGCACAGCAGAGACAGAGAGTAACAGATGTAGCAGAGCGGAGTGCGTTTTCCTGCCAGAATTCATGCCAAAGCCTGCTGGTGACCAAGATAAAATTGGAAGATTGTTGCCTGATGAAAGTTTATTCAAGTAAAGCGGTTATCAAGTTCATTACAAGGTCTGGACTCAATTTATTTCATCATCCCACCACCATTCAAATACCCCTTTTTCTGAAACGGACGGCCACGCCTGGGGTTCCAGCGTATCCAGGTAGGAGCAACGTGACAATTGCACCGCCTCATCTAAAGGGACATTATAGGCTACTAGTGTAGATCGAGCACCAAAGTGCTCGGGTGCTCTGGCCGAACACAGCGGGAAGCTCAGGTTCTCTACCGAGCACCCGAGTAAGTCAATGGGAGAACCCGAACAATAAACCAGGCACCCCCCTGCTCTGAATAGGGGAGGGTGACTGATTCATAGGAAAAGGTCAGAAATAGATGGAAACACCACTGAAATGGTTTGGGAACAGCATGGGGAGGATGTCTCGATGCATCTTGGACTCCTAGGTCGCTGCAGGGAACCATGTTGTCCGAGTAGTACGCCACTTTTACAGAATGACAATAATACGCACAAAACTGAAAAAAAAAAAAAAATTTTAGAGGGAAAATTGTTAAGAAACATTCTTTCCTGTATATTTACTTGTATATAAAGTGCAAGTGCTGCTAAAAATTACAAGGAAGAGGTACTCCGATACAACCTGTATATCACATAATGGAGCGACTCATTCTCATTGTGGTACAATTGTTCAGGTAGTGGGTAGGGATGAGCGAACCCGAACTGTATAGTTCGGGTTCGTACCGAATTTTGGGGTGTCTGTGACATTTTCGTAAAAGTCCGGGTTCGGGTTCGGTGTTCGGCGCTTTCTTGGCGCTTTTTGAAAGACTGCAAAGCAGCCAATCAACAAGCGTCATACTACTTGCCCCAAGAGGCCATCACAGCCTTGCCTACTATTGGCATGGCTGTGATTGGCCAGTGCCGCATGTGACCCAGCCTCTATATAAGCTTGGGTCACGTAGCGCTGCACGTCACTCTGCTGATACAAGTGTAGGGAGAGGTTGCTGCTGCGACGTTAGGGCGAGATTAGGCAGATTAACTCCTCCAAAAGACTTAATTCAGTGATCGATCTCCAGCTGTGGATCATTGAAGTGCTGATATTGAATTGCTCACTTTTTTTAGGCTGCCCAGAGCGTTTTTATATCACTTTTTTCTGGGGTGATCGGCGGCCATTTTGTGGCTTGTGGTGCGCCAGCACAAGCTACCACCAAGTGCATTTAACCATCAATAGTGTGGTTATTTTTTGCTATATCCTACATCAGGTGCAGGCTGAGCCTGTGTCACCCAAGTGCATTTAACCATCAATAGTGTGATTATTTTTTGCTATATCCTACATCAGGGTCAAGCTTTCATCAAGTGCATTTAACCATCAATAGTGTGGTTATTTTTTGGCCATATACTACATCAGGGGCAAGTTGAGCCTGTCACCCAGCGCCTAAAAAATAGGCCTGACATTTCTATTCCTCCAAATCAGTACAGTTTTAGCTGGTCAAGTTATATTTAGTGACCGTAAAAGCACAGTTTTTGTTCTGGGTTGAAAAACTATTCCCAAATTTGCCATTCTCAAAATTAGTAGTTTCTGCTATATCAGGCCTACTTTAAATCTATCCCAAAAAGGATATCTTAGATTCAAGGTGCTGATAGTGTCATTCTGAAAAACTTAACACACACGCTACAGTGCAGATACAAGTCTAATTCTGTGATTAAAGGTATATCTGTCACACAGTGCGCAAAAAATAGGCCTCACATTTATATTCAGCTAAATCTGTCATTACTGGTGTGCCTGTATTAGTGTAATACGGTACCTAAATAGATAGCCAGATAGTGTTAGGTGTCTGTAAAAAAAGGCCTGAATTTTAATTCAATACATTGGCCCGAATAATATTTTTCTTATTGTGGTGAACGGTAACAATGAGGAAAACATCTAGTAAGGGACGTGGACTCGGACGTGGACATGGTCGTGGTGGTGTTAGTGGACCCTCTGGTGCTGGGAGAGGACGTGGCCGTTCTGCCACAGCCACACGTCCTAGTGTTCCAACTATCTCAGGTCCCAGTAGCCGCCAGAATTTACAGGGATATTTGGTGGGGCCCAATGCCGTTCTAAGGATGGTAAGGCCTGAGCAGGTACAGGCATTAGTCAATTGGGTGGCCGACAGTGCATCCAGCACGTTCACATTATCTCCCACCCAGTCTTCTGCAGAAAGCGCACAGATGGCGCATGAAAACCAAGCCCATCAGTCTGTCACATCACCCCCATGCATATCAGGGAAACTGTCTGAGCCTCAAGTTATGCAGCAGTCTCTTATGCCCCAAAGGCAGCTTCAAGGAGTTCCCTGGCATGGCACTTCTTCAAACAATGTGCTGACGACAAGACCCGAGTGGTTTGCACACTGTGCCATCAGAGCCTGAAGCGAGGCATTAACGTTCTGAACCTTAGCACAACCTGCATGACCAGGCACCTGCATGCAAAGCATGAACTGCAGTGGAGTAAACACCTTAAAAACAAGGAAGTCACTCAGGCTCCCCCTGATACCTCTTCTGCTGCTGCCACCTCGGCCTCTTTTGCTGCTGCCGCCGCCTCGGCCTCTTCCTCCGCCTCTGGAGGAACGTTGGCACCTGCCGCCCAGCAAACATGGGATGTACCACCAACACCACCACCTGCGTCACCAAGCATCTCAACCATGTCACACGGCAGCGTTCAGCTCTCCATCTCACAAACATTTGAGAGAAAGCGTAAATTCCCACCTAGCCACCCTCGATCCCTGGCCCTGAATGCCAGCATTTCTAAACTACTGGCCTATGAAATGCTGTCATTTAGGCTGGTGGACACACACAGCTTCAAACAGCTCATGTCGCTTGCTGTCCCACAGTATGTTGTTCCCAGCCAGCACTACTTCTCCAAGAGAGCCGTGCCTTCCCTGCACAACCAAGTGTCCGATAAAATCAAGTGTGCACTGCGCAACGCCATCTGTGGCAAGGTCCACCTAACCACAGATACGTGGACCAGTAAGCACGGCCAGGGACGCTATATCTCCCTAACTGCACACTAGGTAAATGTAGTGGCGGCTGGGCCCCAGGCGGAGAGCTGTTTGGCGCACGTCCTTCCGCCGCCAAGGATCGCAGGGCAACATTCTTTGCCTCCTGTCTCCTCCTCCTCCTTCTCAGCTTCCTCCTCCTCTTCTTCCACCTGCTCATCCAGTCAGCCACACATCTTCACCACCAACTTCAGCACAGCCCGGGGTAAACGTCAGCAGGCCGTTCTGAAACTCATATGTTTGGGGGACAGGCCCCACACCGCACAGGAGTTGTGGCGGGGTATAGAATAACAGACCGACGAGTGGTTACTGCCGGTGAGCCTCAAGCCCGGCCTGGTGGTGTGCGATAATGGGCGAAATCTCGTTGCAGCTCTGGAACTAGCCGGTTTGACGCACATCCCTTGCCTGGCGCATGTGCTGAATTTGGTGGTGCAGAAGTTCATTCGCAACTACCCCCAAATGTCAGAGCTGCTGCGTAAAGTGCGGGCCGTCTGTTCGCGCTTCCGGCATTCACACCCTGCCGCTGCTCGCCTGTCTGCGCTACAGCGTAACTTCGGCCTTCCCGCTCACCGCCTTATATGCGACGTGCCCACCAGGTGGAACTCCACCTTGCACATGCTGGACAGACTGTGCGAGCAGCAGCAGGCCATAGTGGAGTTTCAGCTGCAGCACGCACGGGTCAGTCGCACTGCGGATCAGCCCCACTTCACCACCAATGACTGGGCCTCCATGCGAGACCTGTGTGCCCTGTTGCGCTGTTTCGAGTACTCCACCAACATGGCCAGTGGCGATGACGCCGTTATCAGCGTTACAATACCACTTCTATGTCTCCTTGAGAAAACACTTAGGGCGATGATGGAAGAGGAGGTGGCCTAGGAGGAAGAGGGGTCATTTTTAGCACTTTCAGGCCAGTCTCTTCGAAGTGACTCAGAGGGAGGTTTTTTGCAACAGCAGAGGCCAGGTACAAATGTGGCCAGACAGGGCCCACTACTGAAGGACGAGGAGGACGAGGATGAGGAGGAGGTGGAGGAGGATGAGGATGAAGCATGTTCACAGCGGGGTGGCACCCAAAGCAGCTCGGGCCCATCACTGGTGCGTGGCTGGGGGGAAACACAGGATGATGACGATACGCCTCCCACAGAGGACAGCTTGTCCTTACCTCTGGGCAGCCTGGCACACATGAGCGACTACATGCTGCAGTGCCTGCGCAACGACAGCAGAGTTGCCCACATTTTAACGTGTGCGGACTACTGGGTTGCCACCCTGCTGGATCCCCGGTACAAAGACAATGTGCCCACCTTACTTCCTACACTGGAGCGTGATAGGAAGATGCGCGAGTACAAGCGCACGTTGGTAGACGCGCTACTGAGAGCATTCCCAAATGTCACAGGAGAACCAGTGGAAGCCCAAGGCGAAGGCAGAGGAGGTGCAAGAGGTCGCCAATGCAGCTGTGTCACGGCCAGCTCCTCTGAGGGCAGGGTTAGCATGGCAGAGATGTGGAAAAGTTTTGTCACCACGCCACAGCTAACTGCACCACCACCTGATACGGAACGTGTTAGCAGGAGGCAACATTTCACTAACATGGTAGAACAGTACCTGTGCACACCCCTCCACGTTCTGACTGATGGTTCAGCCCCATTCAACTTCTGGGTCTCCAAATTGTCCACGTGGCCAGAGCTAGCCTTTTATGCCTTGGAGGTGCTGGCCTGCCCGGCGGCCAGCGTTTTGTCTGAACGTGTATTCAGCATGGCAGGGGGCGTCATTACAGACAAACGCAGCCGCCTGTCTACAGCCAATGTGGACAAGCTGACGTTCATAAAAATGAACCAGGCATGGATCCCACAGGACTTGTCCATCCCTTGTGCAGATTAGACATTAACTACCTCCCCTTAACAATATATTATTGTACTCCAGGGCACTTCCTCATTCAATCCTATTTTTATTTTCATTTTACCATTATATTGCGGGGTAACCCAAAGTTGAATGAACCTCTCCTCTGTCTGGGTGCCGGGGCCTAAATGTGTGACAGTGGCCTGTTCCAGTGGTGGGTGACGTGAAGCCTGATTCTCTGCTATGACATGAAGACTGATTCTGTGCTGACATGAAGCCAGATTCTCTGTTACGTGACCTCTCTCCTCTGCCTGGGTGCCTAGGCCTAAATATGTGACAGTGGCCTGTTCCAGTGGTGGGTGACGTGAAGCCTGATTCTCTGCTATGACATGAAGACTGATTCTGTGCTGACATGAAGCCAGATTCTCTGATACGGGACCTCTCTCCTCTGCCTGGCTGCCTGGGCATAAATATGTGACAGTGGCCTGTTCCAGTGGTGGGTGACATGAAGCCTGATTCTCTGCTATGACATGAAGACTGATTCTCTGCTGACATGAAGCCAGATTCTCTGTTACGGGACCTCTCTCCTCTGCCTGGCTGCCTGGGCCTAAATATGTGACAGTGGCCTGTTCCAGTGGTGGGTGACGTGAAGCCTGATTCTCTGCTATGACATGAAGACTGATTCTGTGCTGACATGAAGCCAGATTCTCTGTTACGGGACCTCTCTCCTCTGTCTGGGTGCCGGGGCCTAAATATGTGACAGTGGCCTGTTCCAGTGGTGGGTGACGTGAAGCCTGATTCTCTGCTATGACATGAAGACTGATTCTCTGCTGACATGAAGCCTGATTCTCTGTTACGGGACCTCTCTCCTCTGTCTGGGTGCCGGGGCCTAAATGTGTGACAGTGGCCTCTTCCAGTGGTGGGTGACGTGAAGCCTGATTCTCTGCTATGACATGAAGACTGATTCTCTGCTGACATGAAGCCAGATTCTCTGCTATGGCATGAAGAGACTGATTCTCTGCTGACATGAAGCCAGATTCTCTGCTATGGCATGAAGAGACTGATTCTCTGCTGACGTGAAGCCAGATTCTCTGCTATGGGACCTCTGTCCAATTGATATTGGTTAATTTTTATTTTTTAAATTTTTATTTTAATTCATTTCCCTATCCACATTTGTTTGCAGGGGATTTACCTACATGTTGCCTTTTGCAGCCCTCTAGCTCTTTCCTGGGCTGTTTTACAGCCTTTTTAGTGCCGAAAAGTTCGAGTCCCCATTGACTTCAATGGGGTTCGGGACGAAGTTCGGGTCGGGTTCGGATCCCGAACCCGAACATTTCCGGGAAGTTCGGCCGAACTTCTCGAACCCGAACATCCAGGTGTTCGCTCAACTCTAGTAGTGGGCCTCCTACACTCATAAAGCCTATGCACTAAGTGAAAGGGCTGCCAAAAATTACAAGGAATCGGTGGTCCAAAACCCCCTTTTTTACACATAAAGGAGGGCATCATACACACCCTTGAAAAATTATGATTGATGGCCTGCCGGTGACCCTCAAAAACATTTGGAGCAAGGGCCTGCTGATCTGACCATCTAAAACATTAGGAGCGAGGGCCTGCTGCCGCATTGTTTACTCTAGATAACCTCTGGGCTATTGCACGTCCCTGTGACGGTGACGATCCATTCGGATGTCTGCCCTATCAACTTTCGATGTTCTTTTCTGCGCCTACCATGGTGATCACGGGTAACGGGGAATCAGGGTTCGATGCCGGAGATGGAGCCTGAGAAACGGCTACCACATCCAAGGCAGGTCAATGGCTGAAATCAGATTGGCTGTTGTTGCCTTGCCCCTTTTTTCCTAATTGTGAACCACCTACAGAGGGTGGGTCAAGATATTAAAGCACAAGCGTCCAAGGAAGGCAGCAGGTGCGTGGCAATTATTCACTCCCGGCTCGGAGAGGTAGTGACGATAAATAACAAGGGGCCCTGTTATTGGAATGAGTACACTTTCTGTTAACAAGGATCTATTAGAGGGCAAGTCTGGTGGCAGCAGCCGACTTGTTCCTTGCCTCCACAACGTTCACCCAGTGTGCCGTCATGGTGAGGATTGTGTTGACCAGACTCTTGGCTAATGAGACTGGACTTGTAGGTGAGGGCCTTCTGCCACTTTGTTGACTCTAGATAACTTCTAGGCGATCGCATGTCCCCGTGACGGCGACAATCCATTTGGATGTCTGCCCTATCAACTTTGGAGCAATTTTTCAACAAGGACCTTCTGGTATAGCACCGTTTTGCTTGTCCTCTCCACCAGAGGAATGAGAGATGAGAAGTTCTCTTTGTAGCGGGGGTCAAGAAGGGTGAACAACCAGTAATCTGTGTTGTCTAAAATGCGTATAATGCACGGGTCGTGGGAAAGGCAGCCTAACATGAAGTCAGCCATGTGTGCCAGAGTACCAACAGGCAAGACTTTGCTGTCGTCATCAGAAGGTGATCTGACCCTGTAAAACATTATATGCGAGGGCCTGCAGGTGAGCTGACCCTGTAAAAAATTATATGCGAGGGCATTACATGCGACGAATAAGCATGTTGATATGATGGAAAAGGAGGAGGATGAGAAATGGAAGATTTAACCATATACCCTTTTTTGTGGTAGAAAGGGTGCATGGGAATACAGTGTATTGAGTACATTAAACAACACATTTAAAGTGCCTTTGTTCATCCGCTTTCCCCTAGGGGAGTAGAGAAGTCTGGGGCAATCCAGGCCTTGATCATTTTTATAAGAGTCAACCTGTCAGCATTTTTAGTTGACAGGCGGATACGCTTATCTGTTATAATGCCACCAGCAGCAGTAAATACCCGCTCAGACAAAATGCTGGCGGCAGGGCAGGCCAGCACCTCCAAGGCGTAGAGCGCCAGTTCGTGCCACATGTCCAGCTTGGACACCCAGTAGTTGTAAGGCACTGAGGGATCACTGAGGACGCTGACACGGTCTGCTACGTACTCCACCATCTTCCAAAACTTTTCCCTTATTGTGACACTAGGTCGCCCATCAGGGTGAGGGTGCTGGCGGGGTGTCATGAAACTGTCCCATGCCTTGGAGAGTGTTGCCCTGCCTCTTGGTTGCCCAAGGAACTACGGACTCTGCCGCCAGCATTTTTACATGAAAATTTTTGGAGCAATTTTTCAACAAGGACCTTCAAGTATTGCACCGTTTTGCTCGTCCTCTCCACCTTTGGAATGAGAGATAAGAAGTTCTCCTTGTAGCGGGGGTCGAGAAGTGTGAACACCCAGTAATTTGTGCAGAGTACCAACAGGCAAGACTTCGCTATCGTCATCAGGAGGATCACTCTCAATCTCTTCATCCTCTTCCTCCTCTTCTGCTCCACCACGCTGAACAGATCAAAATAAACTTCCGCTGATGTAGCGGAGGCAACTGTCTCCAGCTCCTCCTCCTCTTCATTGTCCAATTCGCGCTGAGAAGACGGACGGAGGGTGGTCTGGCTATCACCCTGTGTAATGTCTTGTTTCCCATTTCCACCTTTTCCACATGCAAAGCGTCCTCCTTAATTGTGAGCAGCGAGCGTTTGAGTAGACACAGAAGTGGTATGGTTACGCTGATAATAGCGTTATCGCTGCTCACCACCTGTGTTGATTCCTCAAAGTTTCTTAAAACCTCACAGAGGTCAGATATCCATGCCCACTCCTCGCGTCTGATTAGCGGAAGCTGACTGGAAAGGCGACGACCATGTTGCAGCTGGTATTCCACTACTGCCCTCTGCTGCTCAAAAAGTCTGGCCAACATGTGGAACGTCAAGTTTCAGCGCGTGCTCACGTCGCACAACAGCCGGTGAGTTGGCAAGTTAAAGCGCTGCTGCAGCGTTGACAGACTGGATGAAGCTGTCGATGACTTGCGGAAATGTGCACACACACCTTTACCAGTAGCTCAGGGAAATTGGGGTAGGTTTTGAGAAACCACTAAAACACAAAGTTTAAAACGTAGGCTAGGAATGGGATGTGTGTGAGCTTACTGAGCTCCAAAGCCGCCACCAAGTTACGCCCATTATCTCACACAACCATGCCTGGTTGTAGGTTGAGTGGAGAGAGCCACAGCTCAGTCTGGTCTCTTATCCCCTGCAACAGCTCTGTGGCGGTGTGCTGTTTGTCTCCTAAGCATATCAGCTTCAGCACGGCCTGATGACGCTTCCCCACTGCAGTGCTACACTGCTTCCAGGTACCGGCTGATGGCTGACTGGTGCTGCCCGCGGATAATTCGGAGGTGGAAGCGGAGGAGGAGAAGTGGGGGTTGGAGCCACTAACTAAGGTGCTGGCGGAAACCCTGATGGAATTAGGGCCCGCAATCCTCGGCGTCGGTAGCACCTGTGCCATCCCAGGGTATGACTCGCTCCCAGCCTCCACAATGTTCACCCAGTGTGCCGTCAGGGAAATGTAGCATCCCTGGCCAAATGCACTTGTCCATGTGTCCGTGGTTAAGTGGACCTTCCCAGTAACTGTGTAGGTCAGGGCACGTGTGACGTTTCGGGACACATGTTGGTGTAAGGCGGGCATGGCACACCTTGAAAAATAGTGGCATCTGGGGACCGTGGGATGGCGGCCGAGTACCGTGGGATGGCGGTCGACATCAGGCTGTGGAAGGCCTCAGTGTCCACAAGCCTAAATGGCAACATTTCCAGGGCCAGTAATTTTGAAAGGTGCTTATTTAGTGCTATGGCCTGTGGGTCGGTGGCAGGGTATATGCGCTTGCATTCAAATGCCTGGAGTAATGACATTTGGACGCTGCGCTGGGACAGGGAAGTGGATGTGGTCGCTGATGGTGCTTGCGAAGGTCCAGGTGCAGGGCAGGAAGCATCCTCACCTACGCCTTCGATAGGCGATTGGCCAGCACGTACCATAGGGGAAGAGGAGGCAGTGGTGTGACCCGCAGACACAAATTGTGGACCCAGGCGTTCGTCCCATTAATTATGGTTCGTGGATGCCTTGTGTCGGATTATGCTGGTGGGAGTGAGGTTGCTAGTGTTCACGCCCCGGCTCATTTTGGTGTGGCACAGGTTGCAAACTACTATTTATTTTGTCGTCCGCACTTTCCTCAAAAAAGCGCCATACTGTGGAACACCTACCCCTTGGCAAGGAAGATTTCCGCAAGGGGGTTCTCCGTGGAACAGTTGCGGGCCTGTGTGGTGTGGCCCACCTTCTCCCTTTTGCCACCCCACTGCCTCTTCCAGCCTGTTGCGGTGCTACAGATCCCTCACCCTTTGTATTGCTGTCCTCACTCAGCTTTCCACCTTCCCGGGTTGAGTCAGTGACCTCATCGTCCACCACCACCTCTTCCACTTCCTCACTCTGATCATCCTCTTGATTTGTTGACCTATCAACAAACTCAGTGATTGACAACTGTTTTATCCTCTTCATCAACAACTTGAGACAGTAATTCCGGTTTACTCATTGGCAACTGTGTCTCGTCATCATCCACCTAATTAAACACTAATTGCCGTTCCCCACCGTAAAGGTCTTGTCATTGTGGATGCTTAAGAGGTTGGGAATCAGGGCACAAAATTTCATATCCCTCTTCAAGCGTGCTTGGCGAGAGGGCACAATGAAGTAAGGGCAATGAAAAGAGCTCCTCGTAATTTCCGAGTGTGTGATCACTTGTTTGGCCAGACTCTCCATGGTGGGAGAAAGGAGGATCAGGGGGAGGATTCTGTTGAACAGACTCTTGGCTACTGAGACTGGACTTGGTGGAAGACAGGGTGCTACCTAACCGACTGGAAACATTATCTGCCGCAATCCAACCGACCACCTGGTCGCACTGGTCTGACTTTTGAAAGAGTTTTGTCCTGCGACACCCTGAAAACTGGGACATGAAGCTAGGCATCGTGGATGATTGTTTTTCTTGTGCTCTGGCAGCAGGTACAGTTTCAACACGCCCAGGGCCACGGCCTCTGCATGAACCATCAGCATCACAGACTTACCTGTCCCTTAATGCTTGCCTTATTCATATTAAATGTTATATGCACACTTGACACACAAGATGTGGCACGGAAGTCACAGTTCACAGCAAGCACAGTATATGGAAAAAGTACGTAAAAGTACTTGAGGGGTCAATTGTGCGGATCACAGCCCCCTGTAAGAGATCGGGTGCTGCCAGGCAGCAGGGGGCCGTTATGTCCACAGTTCTCAGTATATTCTAACTTTAAGCGTCCCCATCACTATGGGAATGCCTCTGTGTTAGAATTTACTGACGGCTCTGAGTTTTCACGATCTAACTCAAATCCGATGGTATATTCTAACATAGAGGCGTTCCCATGGTGATGGGGATGCTTCAAGTTAAAATATACCATCGAATTGGAGAAAACTCAGATCCGATGGTATATTAATATTATCCGAACACCGAACCCGAACCTGAACTTTTACTGAAATGTTCGGGTTCGGGTGCCGAACACCGTAAAGTTCGGTACGAACCCGAACTTTACATTTCGGGTTCTCTCAACCCTAGTAAAGAGGAATGGTCAAGAATTACTCCTGACCGTTGTGCACGTCTGGTTTAAGTTATTGCTGCCAAAGGAGGTTCAACCAGTTATTAAATCCAAGGGTTCACATACTTTTTCCACCTGCACTGTGAATGTTTACATGGTGTGTTCATTAAAAACATGGTAACATTTAATTCTTTGTGTGTTATTAGTTTAAGCAGACTGTGATTGTCTATTGTTGTGACTTAGATGAAGATCAGATCACATTTTATGACCAATTTGTGCAGAAATCCATATCATTCCAAAGGGTTCACATACTTTTTCTTGCAACTGTACTTGTCCTTGTACTCCTCACCTGCTTGCCACCACACACGATTGACACCATCTGAACCAAATAAGTTTATCTTGGTCTCATTAGGCCACAGGACCTGGTTCCAGTAATCCATGTGCATAGTCTGCTTGTCTTCAGCAAACTGTGGGCTTTCTTGTGCATCATCTTTAGAAAAGGATTCCTTCTGGGACGACAGCCATGCAGACCAATTTAATGCAGTGTACAACGTATGGTCTGAGCACTGACAAGGATGACCCCCAACCCTTTAACCTCTGCAGCAATTCTGGCAGCATGTTTATTTTGAAAACACAACCTCTGGATATGACGCTGAGCACGTGCACTCAACTACTTTGGTCGACCATAGCGAGGTCTGTTCGGAGATGAACCTGTCTTGTTAAACTGCTGTATAGTCTTGGCTACCGTGCTGCAGCTCAGTTTCAGGGTGTTGACAATCTTCTTATAGCCTAGGCCAGTGATGGCTAACCTTGGCACTCCAGCTGTGGTGAAACTACGACTCCCAGCATGCTCCATTTATTTCTACAGAGTTCTGAGAGCAGCCAAGCAAGGGGGGCATCTTGGGAGTTGTAGTTTTTCCACAGCTGGAGTGCCAAGGTTAGCCATCACTGGCCTAGGCCATCTTTATTGAGCAACAATTCTCTTTTTAGATCCCCAGAGAGTTCTTTGCCATGAGGAGCCATGTTGAACTTCCAGTGACCAGTATGAGAGAGATGACACCAAATGTAACACACCTGCTACCCATTCACACCTGAGACCTTGTAACACTAACGCGTTACATGACACTGGGGAGGGAAAATGGCTTATTGGGCACAATTTGGCCATTTTTACTTAGGGGCGTACTCACTTTTATTGCCAGCTGTTTAGACATTAATGGCTGTGTGTTTAGTTATTTTGAGGGCACACCAAATTTACACTGTTAGACAGGTCGTATACTGACTACTTTATATTGTATCAAAGTGTCAGATCTTCAGTGTTGTGAGATACTGTGTATACAATCCAAGATTATTACAATTATAGTGTATGCCACGAGAATGAATAATTCACACAGGGCTTCATAACATAGAGGACATTGTCAGAAGCATTGCTCTGAGAAAACTGGTGTGTGAGGTCTAGTTAATCTGATCAAATCCTTCATCAGAAGGTTCTTCTTTCATCAGGAATCTTTACAAAGGAAGATGTTTCTTCAGAAACATGTCATAAAAGGTATGACCCAACCAACTATCCATACCTAGTGGCGTCACTCACCTGGCACTAAGTACCTCATGGATTTTGTATGTCAGAGCAGCACTATTAACCGAGGTCTCTCCGTTGTGAGACTCCATCTATGCATTACTTTCTGGTGGTACATGCTATACTTGGATTTTCCTTAGATTACATATTCTGATCAGCAGATAAAGGAATTTAACGGGAAATTCCATTTATGAGGCAAACCTCATCATTGGTCACTTTCATTGTAACTCTGTATAGTATAATACAGTTAAATATTAAACACCGGTTGCTTTTATCATATCTGTTGTTTTGTGAGGACGAGTTAGTTGTTTTTGGTTTGTCACCAATAATAGAAAGTCTGAAAGGGAATGATGATTTTTAATTAGAAGGAACACTACAAGTAAAACCGAATTATTCCTAGTGCAGGGTCTGGGGACTTTACATGAAAAGCATGACACGGAGATTCATTTGAACCCATGCAACTAGGCATAATGCAGCAAACCAATTAGGCCTGATGTGTCCCTTTAAGTAAGAAAATAGTCCCTAAACTGGCATTTCAGAGTCCCATTTTGTGATGGAAGCTGCATCCAGATGCTTCCTACCCTGGTCAGATGTTCTGCCTACACTTACCTTCCCCTTCTGTTAAAGGGAACCTGTCATCAACTTTATGCTGACCGCACTGAGGGCAGCATAAAATAGTGACAGAAGTGCTTCAGCGTGATGTCATTAGCTAAAAGTAAGTGGTTGCTGAGGACCAACATCATAATCATTGCAGCACAGGCCTTGAAAAGAGTCAAATCTACTTGTGAAGAGTCATGGTATTCATAATCTTCTGCTCTCTCACCTATCTGCTGATGATTGGCAGTTCTCTCCTAGAGAGAAAGAGAGAAAACTAGGTAGAAGACTGTCAGTCATCAGCAGGTGGGCAGGAGAGCAGAAATTCATGAATAACCATGACTCTTCTCAGGTGGCCGTGACTCTTTTCCAGGCCCGGTCTGCAATGATTGTGATGTTGGTTCTCGGCAACCACTTACCTTTAACTTTTAAATAACAGACCTCTGAAATCAACTCACCTGTCTCTACTTTATAATGCCGTTAATATGGGCAGCATAAAGTTGATGACAGGTTCCCTTTAAGTGAGTGATGGGAAGAAACAACAATTCTGAGCCCATTTTATGGCCGGAGCAGCAGCTGTCACTTTGACTAATGGACTGTTACCTGGGGACTATAGACTCCATATGGAGAAAACTAAATCTAATGCTTATATAGCAATAGTAATTATATAATGTAGAATATCACATAGAACAAAATCTGGGGACAATTAACACATCTTTAGGGTTTAAATCCTTACTTTCTGATTCTGTGGTCACCAGAGCGAGGAGCACACCTGCAAAAAGAAAAACAAAAATTCTTAGTATATATAGAGTAAAATCCAAAGAACACATACAATGTGAGGGGTTATAAAGAAACTGGTATATAAGGGTATAACAGTCCAACAGTCCAACAAGATGAAAGGTATGAGAGGGACTACTGAGGTACCAGCTACAATAGGGTCTGGCCACCACAAAGGTCCTATTGAAAGTTATCAAATTGACAATAATGCTATAGCCCCTCCCCCCACCATCAATAATAATTTGGAAGTATCTGTCTTTTAATGAGCAGACAAATGAGATACAACTACTGAATACTTTCATTGCCCACCAAGGACCAGACGTTGACTGTACCACTGCCTGTAAGGATGCAAACATTTTACTAGAAATTTTGAGCGACTATGGTTTTTTACGGGAAGGCTTATATTTCTCTTACAGCAGATGGCAATGACCTAAGGGACATCACTATATGTTCCTACAATGTAGTGAGGTTCACAAATCTGTGATTTTGTAGGCTCCACCTTTTGAGGACAATCTACTTGGTGACACTGCTGTATTACTTGCTGGTCCTAGCTAGTACTGAGGAAGATTCATCAGCTTCAGAAACATAGAGATGTAAGGGTTTAGGTGTATGTAGCTGATTGGTATCATATAGTTCAGCAGATAAATTGATCTTGAGATTGTGCTGAGACTTCCTGCTCTGAAAGGGAGAGAAAGAGCTGGTAGAGTCTGAAATCTAAACTGTTCATTATCTACAGAGACCCGAGTGACAATGAAATACTAGTAAAATGAAAAGTAAAAACGGATGCTTTTACTTGGGGATGTAATTTGTAGTAAGAAACCATAGTATACAAACATATCATATGTGCAACTCACTTAGGGATATCAGCAGCAATGTGATTGTTCGTGTCATGTTTAACTGGGAGGTCTAACTTTTTTCCTGTAAATAATGAATTGAATTGATTAGAGTGATCAAATATTATCAGAGGTCTGCAAATATACTTATAGGATTCACACTTTGTCTGTTCTTGAACCAAGTTGCTTCCCCACTCCCAACACACACACCATGATGGCACATTTGAGTAAATCAGTTGGATAATTTCAAAGTATGACAACTTCATTTCAGATTGAAGTCACATCCACAATCTACTGATGGATGTGGGTGCAGCTTCTCTAATCTCTGGTGATCTGTAGGGGAAGCACAATGTGGCCGCTCAGTTTCCCTGCAGTGGCCACTTCAGGAGAAATGTGGCATTACATGTCAGCAATACAAGTGAATATGCAACTAGAGATGGCCTTGCAGTTCGCCCGGCGGTCGTTTCGCGGCAAACTTTGCTCCTTCGCTATTCACCGAACATGCGAACATATGGCGATATTCTTTTGCACTGCGCCTAACTTTGACCCATGACACATCCATCAGGTGGGACAGGACAGCCAATTGAGACGTTTTAGCACATGGACACACCCTCACCCTATAACAGAACCCGATCTGGCAGCCACTTTACATTCTGTGATTTAACAGTGTAGGGAGAGGTTGCTTTGAGGAGCTGGGACAGACTGTTAGGGACACCAAACGCTAGCTAATAGGGCCACAAAAGTCCTATTAAGGACTGGTATAGGTGTGCTATCTATAGGTGTGATATACTGAGGGGTGTGATATACTTATAATACACTTTCTAACATAGAAAGTATATTATAGTGCATTTTTATTGTGCAGCAGTTGTGTGCGGTTCTGCTACGATACCGCAGCTATATAGAGGTACAAACACTATTGGAATAACTAATTGCAACTGGTGTGATATACCTCTTGCCCCCAAAAAAACTGATTGAGGGGTGTGATATAACTATAATATAATTTATAACATAGAAAGTATATTATAGTGCATTTGCATTGTCTCAGCAGTTGCGTGGGGTTCTGCTGCGATACCGCAGGTATATAGAGGGACAAGCGTTATTGGAACAACTATTTGCAATGAGTGTGAAATACCTGTTAACCCAAAAAAAAAAAAAATAGATTGAGAGGTGCGATATTTCTGCTTCCACAAAATACTGATTAAGGTTTTGATATACCTACTTCCACAAAATACAGATTGAGTGGTGCGATATACTTGCTTCCACCAAATATTGATTCAGGTGTTCTATATACCTGTTTCCACAAAATAATGATTGAGGGGTGCGATATACCTGCTTCTGCAAAATATTTATTAAGGGGTTCTATATACCTGCTTCCACAAAATACTGATTGAGGGGTGCAATATACCTGCTTCCACCGAATATTGATTGAGGCCTGTGATACACCGGCTTCCACAAAATACTGATTAAGGGGTGAGATATACCTACTTCCAACAAATATTGATTCAGGGGTTCTATACACCTGTCTCCACAAAGTAATGACTGAGAGGTGCGATATACCTGCTTCTACAAAATACTGATTAAAGGGCTCTGTATATCTGCTACTACAAAATAATGAATGAGGGGTGCAATGTACCTGCTTCCACCAAATATTGATTGAGGCCTGTGATATACTGGCTTCCACAAAATACTGATTATGGGGTTCTATATACCTGCTTCCACAAAATACTGATTGAGGTATGAGATATACCTGCTTCCACCAAATATTGATTCAGTTGTTCTATATACCTGTTTCCACAAAATAATGATTGAGTGGTGCGATATACCTGATTCTACATAATACTGATTGAGGGGTTCTATATACCTGCTTCCACAATATACTGATTGAGAGGTGCAATATACCTGCTTCAAAAAAAATATTGATTGAGGGGTGCGATATATCTGCTTCCACAAAGTACTAATTAAGGGGTTTGATATACCTGCTTCCAAAAAAAAGAGATTGAGGGGTGTGATATACCTGCTTCCACAAAATACTGATTAAGGTGTTTGATATGTCTGCTTCCACAAAATACTGATTGAGTGGTGCGATATACCTGCTTCCACCAAATATTGATTCAGGTGTTCTAGATACCTGTTTCCACAAAATACTGATTGGGGGTGGGATATACCTGCTTCTACAAATACTGATTAGGGGTTCTATATAACTGCTTCCACAAAATACTGAATGAGGGGTGCGATATACCTGCTTCCACCAAATATTGATTCGGGGGTTCTATAAACCTGTCTCCACAAAGTAATGACTGAGAGGTGCGATGTATCTGCTTCTACAAATTACTGATTAAAGGGTTCTATATACCTGCTTCCACAAAATACTGATTGAAGGGTGCGAATTTTCGCAAAAAATACACATATAGATTGTAATTTAGCTAATATAGTGCTATAATCCTTTTTTTTTTCTCTAATTTTTTTTGCCTCTTCTGAACTTTAGTTTTGGAAAATATGTACACTATTAAAAAAATTACTATAGCAGTATATTAGCTAAATTACAATCTATATGTGTATTTTACGAATATTCTTAATATTGCTCTAACTCCGTCTTTTAGAATATTCGTAATATTCTAAAAGACAAAGTTAGAGCAATATTAAGAATATTCGTAAAATACACATATAGATTGTAATTTAGCAAATATACTGTTAAAGTAATTTTTTTAATAGTGTACATATTTTCCAAAACTGAAGTTCAGAAGAGGCAAAAAAAATTAGACAAAAAAAAAAAGGATTATAGCACTATATTAGCTAAATTACAATCTATGTGTACTTTTAGGATATTCGTAATATTGCTCTAACTCCGTCTTTTAGAATATTACGAATATTCTAAAAGACGAAGTTAGAGCAATATTAAGAATATTCTAAAATACGAAGTTAGAGCAATAATATTCGACTTTGGCATACTGCTCCCCGACAAGCGTCCCCGTCACCATGGGAACGCCTGTGGGTTAGAATATACCATCGGATCTGAGGTTTTACGATCTCAGGGAAAACTCAAATCCGATGGTATTTTCTACCCCACAGGCGTTCCCATGGTGACGGGGACGCTTGTCGGGGTGTTTGTTGTATGCTGAAGTTGATTAAATAACGATTTTGTCATGCGCTCGGGCACACATATTAACCATTACGATTTTTCTGTTGTAATATTCGTGAACTCGAATATTATAACCGAGATTATTGGTTTCGATTAGAATAGGACGAATATTCTAAAATTGAATATACAGCAATATATTATTTATTTCGAATATTCCGGTCCATCTGAAAACGTGATTCTTTCCAGCTTCAATTCAGTTGCTTGTGGGCCAATGGCTCATTGACCCACAAGCAAGAAGCAGGGAGGAATCATATATTTTCAGATAAAAAATATAAAATAAAAAAATACGAATATTCGATTTTGCGAATATATGGAACTATATTCTAAATATTCGCGAAATCTCGAAATTGCGATATTCGAGATAAAAATTGAAATTCGAATATTCGCGCTCAACACTACTATATACCTGTTTCCACAAAATTTTGATTGAGGGGTGCGATATACCTGCTTCTACAAAATACAGATTAATGGGTTCTATATACCTGCTTCCACAAAATATTGATTGAGGGGTGCGATATACCTGCTTCCACAAAATACTGATTTAGGGGTGCAATATACCTGCTTCCACAAAATACTGATTAAGGGGTGCAATATCCCAGCTTCCACAAAATACACATTGAGGGATGCTGTGGCGAAACCAACCTCGCCACTGGGTTTCGGGGGGGCCTGGCTACCAGCCTCTTGCCTCAGGATTATGGCCCATACTAACTTTAAAGGAGAAGACAGACCGGCCGCACAGCTTAAATCTGTCTTTGGAATTGTATATTATGTTATGTGAGGGTACCCAGATAGCTAATTTTATTGTATTCGTGTAGTCTGAGTGCCATTCACCTAATAATATGCACTCAGACTTGAGCTATCTGGGGATATGTTAAATGTCTGTGTTTACTGTAAGGGTTGTGACATTGCATGTTTAAATGGTGATTTCTGTCCTGTTGTCCCCACATGTGTATTGGCGATTTCCCTTTGTCTTGAGAGATAATTGAATTACTCCTCGGGTGTCTCCAGGGCAGAGAGGAGGAAATCATGATGCATTGTGGGGATGTATTGTGTCTGTGTATCCTGAATTGCTGCATATCTGTCCTGTGTCACAGTCTTCCTTCTGGTCCCCTAGGGGCGTGTCCACCAGATGGGGACCTGCATAAATATGGGCGGGTAGCCCTCAATAAAGAGTGCCTGTTTTATCCTTCATCATGTTGAGGCTGGTGTTTGGGTAACTGATCAACACTGGGGGATTGCTATACGCTGAAGATTTGCTATACTCCCCTGGCTTTATTACTATCTCTTGTAAGAGCTGTTCCTGCTCTCTGGATGTAGGAGAGGTTCACCCACTGGAGCCTGGAGCCTTGTCGTAGGTCCAGGGTGGGTAGGAGACGGTGAGACCTCAACCAAGCTTCGGCGGTTCGTGGGGTCTGCAGTGCGTACGGTGTAAAGTGGAGTGCTTGGAGTCCTCGGAAAGCACTAGGAGCATCTATCAACGGAGGTACCCGGTCGGGGTGTCAGGAGATCCGTTACAGGTGCGATATACCTTCTTCCACAAAATACTGATTAAGGGGTTTGATTATACCTGCTTCCACAAAATACAGATTGAGAGGTGCGATATACCTGCTTCCACAAAATATTGATTAAGGGGTTTGATATGACTACTTCCACAATATACTGATTAAGTGGTGCAATATACCTGCTGTCATCAAATATTGATTCAGGTGTTCTATATACCTGTTTTGTCAAAATATTGATTGAGGGGTGGGATATACCTGCTTCTACAAAATACTGATTAAGGGGTTCTATATACCGGCTTCCACAAAATACTGATTGAGGGGTGCGATATCCCTGCTTCCGCAAAATACTGATTGAGTGGTTTGAGGTACCTGCTTTCACAAAATACTGATTGAGGGGTGCGATATCTCTGCTTCCACCAAATATTGATTTAGGTATTCTATATACCTTTTTCCACAAAATACTGATTGGTGGGTGCAATATACCTGCTTCTACAAAATACTGATTAAGGTGTTCTATATACCTGCTTCCACAAAATACTGATTGAGGGGTGTGATATACCTTCTTCAACCATATACTGATTGAGTCTTGCGATATACCTGCTTCCACAAATACTGCTCTTCTCTAGGGACTTTGGCATAGGGTCATTTTGAAAATGACAGGCAGAGGATGAGGCAGGTGCAACAGGCCAGAGCCAAAGTGGGAAGTTGGAGAAGGTGCGTGTGATTATGTCAATGGACGCACCAGGGTTGGTTTAGTGGCTCACTCAGCCTTCCGCTTCTGCACCCTCCTTATCCTCTGTATCTGCACCCTCCTCACTATCTGCTGTGTGCACCCCCAAAGACACCACCACCACCACCATAGCCTCTCCACTCGAGTCAGAGGAATTATTTTCACATCCATTCCCAGACCTTACCGATGCGCAGCCATTAATGGCATCGGATGAGTTAGAGGAGGTAGCAACGGCCGCCATCCAGCGGTGTGACGACAGTACCCAGAGCAGCCCAAGAAGGGTGGTCCCCACTGTTGCTGCCTACTCCGAGATATCTAATGTCAGTGTTGGTAAATTTGACAATGAAGATGTGTCAATGGATGTCACATAGGTGCTCACAAGAGAGGAAAAGGTGGGGAGTTCAGAGGGAGAGACGGAGCAGAAGATAGGGAGGAGAAGGAGGAGAAGCAGGCAGAACTCGCAGTGCACAGGATGCAAAAAGCAGACTGCAAATGTATCTGTAGCGAGCCATCCACCATGCACGGTTACATCTTGCGCTCCCATGACGCCGGCACATGGCTCCGCAGAGTGGGCTTTTTTTAACGTGTCATCTGCTGACAATAGTGTTGCCATCTGCAGCCTGTGCTGTAAACGCATAAGTTGCGATAAACCCAACACTCACCTTTGGACGACTGCCTTAAGAAGGTACCTGGCAACGCCGTCAGAACCCACAAAGCCCCACTCCCGGCGCTCCACATCCTGCCTCTTCTCCTATCTCCTTCCATTTGTCCTCCACTCCACCTTCCACCGTGCCATCGTCGCGTTCATCTGGCAGAAGGCAGGCTTCCGTTGCCCAAATGTTGGAGCGTAAAAAGTTGATGACGCCAGATAACCCTCTTGCCCAACGGCTGACCCGCTGGGTTGTCCGAACTGCTAGCCCGCCAACTACTGCCATATATACTGGTGGACTCGGAGGCCTTTAGAAAATTACTGCAATGGAAAGTCCCCGAAAGGAAATATTTCTCACAGAAGGTCATCTCAGAGCTACATGGCTACGTTCAGCGGCAAGTGAATATATCTCTCGCACACAGTGTCAGTGCCAAGATACATCTGACCACAGACACATGTTCTAGCATACACAGGCAGGGAAGGTACATAACTTTTACTGCCCACTGGGTGAACCTTCTGACGGCCGTCAAGCATGTAACCCGTGGCACCCGTGTGGATTTGGTGTTCCCGCCATGTAATGCATTAAGGCCTGCCTCTTCTTCTCCTCCTCCTACTCCATCCTCCGTCTCCTCCTCGGCTGACTCCTGCTTTTCAACTGCTACTGCCTCTACCGCTGCCCCCCATAAGCTCCCCAGAACCTATTTGACGTGCCAAGTGAGACGCTGCCATGCTGTGCTGCAGCTGTTGTGCCTGGAAGCCAAGAGCCACACTGATCCTGCACTGCTTTCAGCTCTGCGGTCACAGGCCGATCAGTGGCTAACCCCGCTCAATTTAAAAGTTGGTAAATTGGTGTGCGACAACGGTGCCTGTAACGGAACGCCTAGCACCCCGACCGGGTACCTCCGTCGATATATGCTCCTAGTGCTTCCAGAGGACTCCAAGCACTCCACTTGACACCGTACGCACTGCAGACCCCACGAACCGCCGCAGCTTGGTTGGGGTCTCACCGTCCTCCACCCACGCTGGACCCAAGACTGGGCTTCAGCTTCCAGTGGGTAAACCTCTCCTACATCCAGAGAGCAGGAACCATGAACAAGCTCTTACAAGAGCTTATACTCAGGGGAGTATTGTGATATAGCAATCCCAAAGAGTGTAGTTATCGCATTCCCTAAACATGAGCCAAAACTTCATGAAGGTATAAAAGCAACCACTTTATTCTAACACACAAGCATTTTATACACATCTTCCAACAAGGCCACCACCCACAGGGTTTTGTAAAAACAGCCAATCACATGCATTTACAGTATTCAAACCTCCCCAGCAATTGTACACAAAATCCCCTTCCCTCTGTCTGTAACGCAATAAACAAAATACAATGAGCATTGTCTGAAACGCAATTAACTAACACAATGAGCATTGTCTGAGACGCAATCCACAAAATACAATTACCAAATGTAATGGACTAACTTGAACCCTGGTCTAATTCGTGGGGGTGAGAGTTCAAGTTAGTCCAAGTCCTTTGTGAACAAATGAGGCCTGGCTGATGAGAGGGCCCATAATCCTGGGGCAAGAGGCTAGTAGCCAGGCTCCTCCAAAACCCAGTGGCGAGGTTGGTTTCGCCACACATCTCCCCCTCCTAGGGAAGACTAACCAGATACCTGACCTCACGGTCAGTACCTGAGTTAGTCTGGCAGTCCACCCACAACCCAATACTGGACCTGTTGAATTTTTGGGCCTGGCTCTGTTCTGTATGTCCCCAGCTATTGAGTGGGCATCTGCTACTCCTTGCTTCCTTGTGGTTCTCTACCTTAGATCTGTAGGTACTTGGTGGGCAGAGGCCGACTGCGCTCTGGACAGATGCCAGCTCTTCCGCTGGGGTAGCCAGTGGGGAGACAGCCTGTGGACACAAGGATAGGGGAGGGCAGAGGCCAACTGCGCTCTGCCCAGATGCCAGCTCTTCCACTGGGGTAGCCTGTGGGAAGTCCGGCTCTGGAGAAGAGGATAGGGGAGGGCAGAGGTCGACTGCACTCTGCCAAGATGCCAGCTCTTCCGCTGGGGTAGCCTGTGGGAAGTCCGGCTCTGGAGAAGAGGATAGGGGAGGGCAGAGGCCGACTGCGCTCTTCCCAGATGCCAGCTCTTCCGCTGGGATGGGGTCAGGGAATCCTGCCCCCAGGACCTTGTTGCGGATCAGCTGTGGAGAAAAGGGATCGTTTACCTCCTCCTCCTGGCATTCCTGCAGGGTTGGTGGGGGATCCGTACCGGCCGTCAAGCATCCCGGTAGGCCTGGTGCAGAGACTGCGGTCCCATCTGCACCTGCCGACTGGGGTTCCTCCCAGTACCAGTCTATGAAGTCCCCTACCTCCACAGTTGGTGAGGAGGTAGGGGATACCTCAGCTTGCCAGGGGTAGGGCTGCAGGTCTGGGCCTGGTATCCAACTGTCTTGTATCTTGCGCTGGGCTTGAATGGAGCAAAACAACTGCTGATAATCTTGCTCCAGCTCCCACTCCCTTTGGACCAGAAAGGTCAGATCTGCCCTCACCCCACTAGTTGTAGGCCAATTGTGCAAGTCCCACCTGTAGTCAGTAATGTCCCAAAATCTAGACTCTTCTGTGCTCCCAAAGTCAATGTCTTCAAAAGACTCCCACAATAAACCAGGGCAATTATATTCCTCACCTTCGGGCTTGGCGTACTCCTCCATCCATGGAGACTGTCGTACTGTGTCCCACCATAGTGCTTGGTAAGCGTCATCCAGCCAGGTCTCCTGCCATACCAGTGTCTCAAGCTCTGACACCCACTCCATCAATGGTTGCTCTCCCAGTAGAGGTAATCACAGCGCCAATCGCATTCGCAATCTCTGCTCCTCACTGGGAAGACTCTCACCCCTCCGACGCTGCACGTCCTCCAGGGCCTGGTGCCTTTCTGCTTGGCATCCCTGTAATCCGGGTGATCTTCCTCATGGAATGCTGTGCAGGAACCAACGGCATCCATATTGCTGTAGTCAGGGACGCTGTACGGATACTAGCGTTGCCCTCAATGTACTCCACGAACGGTGTCTCCGAGCTGCTCCTCCTCACACTAGGACGCTATCCCACTGCTTGCCACCAATGTAACGGAACGCCTATCACCCCGACCTGGTACCTCCGTCGATATATGCTCCTTGTGCTTCCAGAGGACTTCAAGCACTCCACTTGACACCGTACGCACTGCAGACCCCACGAACCACCGCAGCTTGGTTGGGGTCTCAACGTCCTCCACCCACGCTGGACCCAAGACTGGGCTTCAGCTTCCAGTGGGTGAACCTCTCCTACATCCAGAGAGCAGGAACCATGAACAAGCTCTTACAAGAGCTTATACTCAGGGGAGTATTGTGATATAGCAATCTCCAAGAGTGTAGTTATTGCATTCCCCAAACATGAGCCAAAACTTCATGAAGGTATAAAAGCAACCACTTTATTCTAACACACAAGCATTTTATACACATCTTCCAACAAGGCCACCACCCACAGGGTTTTGTAAAAACAGCCAATCACATGCATTTACAGTATTCAAACCTCCCCAGCAATTGTACACAAAATCCCCTTCCCTCTGTCTGTAACGCAATAAACAAAATACAATGAGCATTGTCTGAGATGCAATTAACTAACACAATGAGCATTGTCCGAGACGCAATCCACAAAATACAATTACCAAACGTAGTGGACTAACTTGAACCCTGGTCTAATTCGTGGGGGTGAGAGTTCAAGTTAGTCCAAGTCCTTTGTGAACAAATGAGGCCTGGCTGATGAGAGGGCCCATAATCCTGGGGCAAGAGGCTAGTAGCCAGGCCCCTCCAAAACCCAGTGGCGAGGTTGGTTTCGCCACAGTGCCAATCTGCTAAGCCCGTTAAAAAAGGGCAAAATGACACACGTGCCATGCATGGCACACATCCTGAACTTAGTCTACCAGCGATTCATTGCCAAATACCTCGAAGTCCAGGACGTTTTGCGGCAGGCCAGGAAAATCTCTGGCCATTTTGGAAGATCTTACACGGCCACGGCTCGCCTTGCTGACGTTCAGCAGCGACACCACCTGCCCATCAGACGTCTGATTTGTGACAGCACGACGCCCTGGAACTCCACCTTGTATATGCTTGATAGGCTGCTCCAGCAGCAACGTGCCGTTAACGACTACCTGTACCAACTCTGCGGCAGGACAGGTTCTGTGGAGCTTGGTTTCTTTTCTCCGCGTCAGTGGCTGCTCATGAGCGACACATGCAGACTTCTGCAGCCATTTGAAGAGACCACCAAGCTGATCAGTCGCAGCAAGAGAAACCCCTGGACTACTGGGTGTGCAGGCTTGACCTGTGGCCAGAGCTTGCACAATTTGCCATAGAACTCTTGGCTTGCTCCTCGTCAAGTGTCCTGTCCGAATGGACGTTTAGCGCAGCAGGGGGGATCGTGACCGACAAGCACACTCGCCTAGCTCACGACAGTGTGGACTAACTCACATTTCTAAAAATGAATGAGGCATTGATCTCAGAGGAATTAAACACCTGTGACGACCACATGCAATTGAATTTACTCATGTCAAACCACACATATCCGCCACCACCCAGAACAAAGAATGGTCCTTGTTTTATGAATATACAGCGTCATAAAAGGCCTTTTCTGTTAGGTGAATGCCTAATTTTGGGGACCTGTACTCCACTGGACTACAATAAAATTGTTATTCAGTGACCGCCTAATGTACAGTTGTGTTCAAAATAATAGCAGTCAGACATCACTAACCTGATCAATCACTGTTTTTGGTAAAAAATTATATTTCTACATGGCAAATAATTTACTAGCAGGTGTAGTAGAGTAATAGAAATCCAACAGACCAAACAGTCATGACATGCATGCTGCTGATTCTGTGTAATTGAATCACTAATTGAAAGGGGCATGTTCAAAATAATAGCAGTGTGGAGTTCAATGAGTGAGGTCATTCATTCTTTGAAAAACAGGTGGCAACTATTGCCCTTATTTAAAGAGGACCTTTCACTAGAATAAGACATCTAAACTAACTATACAGACATGTAGAGCGGCGCCCAGGGATCTCCCTGCACTTACTATTATCCCTGGGCGCCGCTCTGTTCACCCGGTATAGGCTCCGGTATCTTCATAGTTAGGCTCTACCCAGGGGAACCTGCCGGCGTCTCATTCTCCCATGCTGTAGCGCTGGCCAATCGCAGCGCTCAGCTCATAGCCTGAGAGAAAAAAAAGCCTCTCAGGCTATGAGCTGAGCGCTGCGATTGGCCAGCGCTACAGCATGGGAGAATGAGACGCCGGCAGGATCCCATGGGTGGAGCCTAACTATGAAGATACCGGAGGCTATACCGGGCGAACGGAGTGGCGCCCAGGTATAACAGTAAGTGCAGGGAGATCCCTGGGCGCTGCTCTACATGTCTGTATAGTTAGTTTAGATGTTTTATTCTAGTGAAAGGTCCTCTTTAAGGCAGAAAATGTTGTACATGCTGGTTACAGTGCATTTCTCTCTGAAATTCTGAGGAAAATGGGTCGTTCCAGACATTGTTCAGAAGAAAAGCGCACCTTGAATAAAAAGTTGATTGATGAGGGGAAAACATATAAAGAAGTGCAGAAAATGATAGGCTGCTCAGCTAAAATGATCGCAAATGCTTAAAAATGGCAACCAAAACCTGAAAGACGTGGAAGAAAGCAAAAAACTACCATTCGAATGGATAGAAGAATATCCAGAATGGCAAGGACTCAGCCAACAATCAGCTCCAGGAAGATCAAAGAAGGTCTAAAGTTACCTGTGAGTACTGCTACAATTAGAAGACGCCTATATGAAGCCAAGCTATCTGCAAGAAGCCCCCGCAAAGTCCCACTGTTTAAAAAAAAAAAATGTGCTGAAGAGGTTACAATTTGTCAAAGAGCACATTGACTGCCTAAAGAGACATTTTGTGGACTGATGAAAGTAAGATTGTTCTTTTTGGGTCTAGTGGCTGGAGACAGTTTGTCAGACGCTGAATTCAAGCCACAGTGCACTGTGAAGACAGTGAAGCATGGTGGCACAAGCATCATGATATGGGGATGTTTCTCATACTAAGGTGTTGGGCCTATTTATCGCATACCAGGGAACATGGATCAGTTTGAATACATCAGAATACTTGAAGAGGTCATGCTACCTTATGCTGAAGAGGAAATGCCCATGAAATGGGTGTTCAATCCCCGGATCTTAATCCAATAGAAAACTTGTGGGGTGACATAAAAAATGCAGTTTCTGGGGCAAAACCAAGAAATAGAGAAGAACTGTGGAATGTAGTCCAATCATCCTGGGCTGGAATACCTGCTCACAGGGGCCAGAAGTTGGTTGACTCCGAGCAACACAGATGTACAGCAGTTCTCAGAAACAGGGGTTATACAACCAAATATTAGTTAAGTGATTCAAAGGAAAGCCAAATATTCAAACATTTTTCAGTTTATACGGATGCAGTAGAGTTAACACTCCTGTTTTCTGAGTTGTGTGTATAGTGAATGTTTGAGTTTGTAAAGAAGAATATAAACACTGCTATTTTTTTGAACAGTCTAATATTCACTTTTCTACAATTTTTTTTAGAGGAACAACACAAATTTTAGATATTTTTCTTCAAGTTCATGTGTCCAGCTTTTATTTACAATAAAATTCCCTCATAAAATAACAATTCCACAGAATGGAAAGTAACAGAAAATTACATTAAAAAAATTAGTATATACTATATATCGCTTGATGGTATACAGTATGTTGCAACCAATTGTGGTCTCAGTCCCTCTTCAGGTTCCTATTGCGGAGCTCACGCAATTTGCTGGAACCTGTATTTGTGTGCAGCGGTATTTATAAAAGTAACATAGTCCTCCAGTTCTCCACAGTATGTTTGTATTAGAACATAGTGATCTTATTGCTACTTTATATTGCACTTTCCATACGTTTTGTATTTTGTTATGAATTTTTGTTCGATGCAATTTACAACAGTTTCGCTTACCAGCGTTCAGGAGTCTTTGTGCAATATGACCGATAATGGTCTAAACATACGTGGCTTCCTCTTATGTACTTTTTTCTCTGAAAATGCTGTGTTCCCCCGTCCATTGTTGGGCTCGTGGCGGGCTCTTGTTTCAGCGCATGCGGGCTGTGGATCCCGTGACGCCAACTCCGCTGTATCGCACATGCTTTCCTTGATGGAGGATTTTCGCTTTACCGCTTGCGTTATATTGCTTTTCCAAACGCGTTTCAAAACCTTCAAGGTTTCTTCTTCAGTGGACAAAAGATTTTATATAAAATGAGGGACAGGATGCCGTTTTTATTGGGTTATCAGCGCAGTCTTTTGAAAAACCCAGACCAGACTTTGTTAGGTCTGTATAATTACTGAAGACATGGACCGGACCACTATCACTTTTAGGGCTTGTTCACACGACCGTGCCGTTTTTTGCGGATGCCGCCCGTGTGCCTTCCGCAATTTTTGGAACGGAACAGAAGGTCCATTATAAAAATGCCTATTCTTGTCCGCAAAACGGACAAGAATAGGACAAGACTTAGGACAAGATAATTTTTGCGGGGCCATGGAATGGAGCAATGGATGCGGACAGCACACATCGTTTGCGGACCCATTGAAATGAATGGTTCCGTATACGCAAAAAACGTTTGTGTGAATGAGCCCTTAGTCTCTTATTCACATGTTGCGACATATTCAATTTCTTATAATACCCTTCATGTGACTGATAGATCGTCACATATACTATACGATGTGTAGGGAGCAGTGTGTTATGTTATATTCTTATAACCCATGAATAAAAATAAACATGTAAAATAAAAATAAAAAATAATCATAAAATGTAAAAAGTGCAAAAATACATAATATAAAATACAGAAATATAAGATACATTTTTGCATAGATGTTTTGAGGTCGATGGGAGGATGCAGGTCATGTCGATGCGCTGGAAAACAGTCTGGCATCGACATGTCGTGTAAATCTACCGTTCACAGAAAACCCAAAATTTCCAATTCCGAATCGAGTCCCAAAGGAGCCCATAGTCCAAATTCATAGATCATTCTAGATTCATATCTTGACATTTTCGAGATGAAGTCTCCACCCCTCCAATCTTTCTTCACTGATTGGATTGCTGGCATGGCGTATTTTAAAATGATACTAAAGGGTATGTTTCTCATATCCTTTTTTGATATTGTTAAACCCTAGTTTTAAACGTTCTTCCTTTACGGCCTATGTACTGTTTAGCACACGGGCCTTCCAGGACGTATATAACTGCTTAACCCCTTAAGGACCCTGCCTTTTTTCACTTTAAGGACCAGGCCATTTTTTGCAAATCTGACATGTGTCACTTTATGTGGTAATAACTTTAAAACGCTTTTACTTATCCAGGCCATTCTGAGATTATTTTCTCGTCACATATTGTACTTCATGATAGTGGTAAAATTTGTATTTATTAAAAAATTTACCCAAAATTTGGAAAAAGTTGAACATTTCCAAATTTCAATTTCTCTAGTTTTATAATAGATAGTAATACCTTCAAAAATAGTTATTACTTTACATTCCCCTATGACTACTTCATGTTTGGATCATTTTGTGAATGCCATTTTATTTTTTGGGGATGTTAGAAGGCTTGGAAGTTTAGAAGCAAATCTTGAAATTTATATTCATAATAGAAATAGGCTTACATAATAGAAATCACCCAAAAATGGCACAATTTTAGAAACTAAACCCCTCAAGGTATTCAAAACTGATTTTATTAACTTTGTTAACTATTTAGGTGTTCCACAAGAGTTATTGGCAAATGGAGATGAAATTTCAGAATTTCACTTTTTTGGCAGATTTTCCTTTTTAATCCATTTTTCCCAGTAGCAAAGCAAGGTTTAAAAGCCAAACACAACTCAATATTTATTACCCTGATTCTGTACTTTACAGAAACAACCCATATGTGGTCATAAACTACTGTACGGCCACACGGCAGAGCCCAGAAGAAAAGGAACACCATATGGTTTTTGGAAGGCAGATTTCACTGGAATAATTTTAAGCTGCCATGTCACATTTGAAAACCCGCTGATGCACCCCTAGAGTAGAAACTCCAAAAAAATGCCCCCGTTTTGGAAAGCAGTTTTGTTGGTACTAAGTACATATGATTTTTGGTTGCTCTATATTACACTTTTTTGTGAGGCCAGGTAACAAAATATAGCTGTTTTGGCACAGTTTTTAATTATTGTTATTTACAGTGTTCATCTAACAGGTTAGATCATGTGGTATTTTTATAGAGCAGGATGTTATTGACGTGACAATACCAAATGACTACTTTTTTGGTTGTTTGTTTCAGTTTTACATAATAAAGCATTTTTGAAAATTTAGTGTCTCCATATTCCGAAAGCTATAGTTTTTGGGCGACTGTCTTATGTAGGGGCTAATTTTTTTCAGTATGAGATGACTGTTTGATTTGTACTATTTTAGGGTGCATATGACTTTCTGATCACTTGGTATTACACTTTGTAAGGTGACAAAAATGGCTTTTTTGACACACTTAAAAAAAAAAAAGTACAGTGTCTACCTGAGGGGTTATGTCATGTGATATTTTTATACAGCAGGTTCTTATGGATGCGGCAATACCTAATATGTATACTTTTTTTATTTAAATGTTACACAATAACCAGCATTTTTTAAACAATAAAATCATGTTTTAGTGTCTCCATATTCTAAAATCCATATTTTTTTTTAATTTTTTGGGTGACTGTCTTAGGTAGGGTATAATTTTTTTGCTGGATGAGATTACGGTTTTATTGGCACTATTTTGGGGTGCATGTCTTTTTGATTGCTTTCTGTTACACGTTTTGTGATGTAAGGTGACAAAAATGGCTTTTGACACCGTTTTTATAAAAAAAAAAATTTACAGTGTTCGGCCTCATCCACACGGCCGTTGCTTTGGTCCGCATCCGAGCTGCTGTTTTGGCGGCTCGGATGCGTACCCATTCACTTCAATGGGGCCGCAAAAGATGCTGATAGCACTCTGTGTGCTGTCTGCATCCTTTGCTCCATTCCGTGGCCCCGCAAAAAAAATGTAACATGTCCTATTCTTGTCCGCGCTTTGCGGACAAGAATAGGCGTTTATATTGAAGGCTGTCCGTGCCATTCCGAAAATTGCAGAACGCGCCCTGACACCATCCGTGTTTTGCGGATCCGTGATTTGCGGACCGCAAAACACACCACGGTTGTGTGCATGCGGCCTTCACCTGAGGGGTTAGGTCATGTGATATTTTTATAGAGCAGGTTGTTATAGACATGGCGATACCTAATATGTCTAATTTTACATTTAACACAATAAAAGCATTTTTAAACAAAAAAATCATAATTTAGTGTCTCCATAGTCTGAGAGCTAGAGTTTTTTTTTTTTTTTTTATGCGATTGTCTTCGGTAGGGGCTCATTTTTTGTGGGATGAGGTAATGTATAGAGTGGTACTATTTTTGGGGGAATACATCTTTTTGATCACTTGGTGTTGCACTTTTAGTGATGTACGGTGACAAAAAAAATTGCTTTTTTAGCACAGTTTTTATTTTTTTATTTTTTTACAGTGTTCAGCTGAGGGGTTAGGTCATGTGATATTTTTATAGAGCTGGTAGATTCGGACACGGCGATACCTAATATGTCTACTTTTTTTACAAATAATTTTTCTTTATTTTGTGAAAAGGACGCTTTTTTTTTTTACTTGAAACTTGCCTTCCTCTGGATTAACTTGCAGGATAACAGGCCGAACTGGATGGACAAATGTCTATTTTCGGCCTAATATACTATGTTACTTTTAATTTTAATTTTTTTAACTTTATTTTTATTACTTTTTTTTAACTTTACTATTTGTCCCACTCTGGGACTTCAACATTAAAGGGTCGGATCCCTGTTTCAATGCAGCACGAAACATCTGTATTTTGCTGTATTGAACTGTTAGTGTCTTACACTGTAAGACGCTAACAGTTGCCTAGGAGACCCAACCTAAAGGCTGGGCCCCTTAGGCCTCCGTACATGCCGGGCCCCAAGCCATGAAATGGCAACCATAGAGTCCCCGCCACAATAGCGCGGGGACCCGATGGATGAGGTGAGGGAGAGCAAACCTCCCATATGCCGCGGTCAGCGCTGACCGCGGCATATGAGGGGTTAATCCAGTAGCATCAGCGTTATCACCGATGCTGGTCGATGCAGCAGGGATCCGGCTGTCAGTAACAGCCGGATCTCTGCCGCTGATTGTGGCACCGCACGTGGGGGGAGGAAGGACCGCAGGACGAGAATGCTCTAAGTACTGGGGCACTAAGTACCAGCCCTTTAGGACAAGCGTTCTCGTCCTGGGTCCTTAACGTGTTCGTTTCCCACTCAAATGCATTTGCCTTAGATGTTATCTTGATAGTCTTCCTTTTAAAGTTGGTAGCTCTACAATTGATAGATGTCCCTCATCTGTAAAATCCCTTTAAATTTGCCCATGGTGTAATCATGGGTTTCTTTTGATCTTGTTATTGTTGGGTCTACTTGTAGTCCTAAATTCGGAGCTTTTGTAAATACAATGGGATTTTTTATTTTTTTGGGAGAATTGGCGCCAGACTTCTATCTTCCTTGAGCAAATGCCAATAGATATTTATAATGACTGATATTTTCTTATATTCTACATTGAAAGGTAGTACTATTTTGGATGACTCCTCTATTTTATCACTTATTATATCTTTTGTTTCGAAAAATGACTCTGTCAAGTTTTTTTACTCTGTTTAGTGAATCATCCAATAGTTGTATAGGATATTGTTTTCCAAGATACTGGACTTTCATAAATTTTGCTTCCAGTTTGAATTGATCTTCCCATGTGCAATTTCTTTTGAGGTGACGGAACTGGCTAAAGGGTACATTTAGCAGCCAACGCAGTAAATGGCAGCTGGTATTCAATATGAAGCTATGTTTTGCTACCGACTTTTGATGGGTACTGCATATCAATTTCGATTCTCTGACCTCTATACTGAGATCAAGGAATTGTATTGATTGTGCGCTTACATTTGATGTAAATCTTAGATTTAACTGGTTATTATTCAAATACTTTATAAATTTCATTAATTCCTCATATGAATATTTCCAAATTAAAATCATATCATCTATATACCTTCGCCAGAGCCATTGTATCCAACAAAAAATTCATACCAAATTACAAAACGTATGGAAAGTGCAATATAAAGTAGCAATAAGATCGCTATGCACTAATACAAACATACTGTGGAGAATTGGAGGACTATGTTACTTTTATAAATACTGCTGCACACAAATACAGGTTCCAGCAAATTGCGTGAGCTCCGCAATAGGAACCTGAAGAGGGACTGAGACCACAATTGGTTGCAACATATAACATAAAGCAATATATAGTATATACTAATTTTTTAAATGTCATTTCTGTTACTTTCCATTGTGTGGAATTGTTATGTGCTAAACTCTGGTGAGCTCCTCATAACAATAGTATTTTTTATATATTGGCTAGCCTCAAACTGCTTTCCAGTGGGTGATAAGAATTTAGGAAGGACTTTTACTCATCATTTGAAAGGCAATAGAAGAAAATAATGGATAAGAATCTGCAATGGGAGCCTGATCCTGCTTTCTACTCTAAGAGTTGGTAGAACCAATCTCTGGATCCTTCGTATTGAAGTGCATGTAGAGGTATGAACCAGCCCCAAAGTGAGGCCCCTCTGTGATGTTAGTACATACCTATCATATTGGTGAAATAATATAATATCTTTTCTTCCAGATAAGAGTAGAAGCTTTGGTACATACCTGGATGATGCACTGTGTATTGTCTTCTGGTGATGCAATGATACTACTGGTGCGCTATTATATATACATTGAGGGTATGGGTGTGTTCATGGTGTGTGATCGGTGACCTAGTTTTGGTTTATAATGTGTCATTGATGTCATTATGTAATATGTAATTATTTTACCAGGAATACATGAACATTATGATCTGAAGAGCTGGTACAACTTTATGTAAATCACTAGTGTTGAGTGAAGCGAAGCATCAGAAGCAGAATTCGGTCCAAAGTTTAGGAAAACTTTGATTTTAAATTAATCCAAATTTCCTCCGGCTTTGTGGTAACGAATCATATTTTCCTAAATGGCGGCTGCACATGTTAGAAAGTGAAAGTAAGTGTAGAGGAGAGAAGTCTCATAACGCAAGATCACAAATAATGCCGTGCGGCCAGCCAATCCTCAGGTTGCCATCCTCTTGTGATGTCACAGCTAGGCAGAGCCCTATCGCTGCGACCTTGACCGCAGGGGCAATGTGTGAGTGTGGTGGTCTGATGGGTGTAGTAGTTGGTACTCACGTTTCTGCAGCTCCCTGGGCCGGCGTGCAGTGATGAGAAGGAATTACTTCGGAGCTTATTCTGGTGTTAAGGAATCTCCTGCCAGATGTTGGTTGAGGTGCCCTTGATGGTACAGGGTTTAAGGTGCAGGGAATGCAGGGTCAGAGATTTCATTAATGCACATTTAACTCTGTATTCACAATTATTGAATAATGTGTCACTGAATTTTAATATACATTAATCACGTTTATTATTGTGGTATGAATTACACTGGATTTTGGGTATGAAAAAATGATTGAATTTTGTTTTAATTTTAATCATGCATACGTAATTATGTTATTGTACCATTGGACTAATAATTAACTATTAACAGATATTTATATTAGTTTATTACAGCACGTTTAGCACTTTATAAGTAAATAATGCACTTTATAAGGAGAAAACCGCTTTCATAGAGATAAAAATGTTTATAACTCGTTATCTAATTGTTTTTGAGGATACTATATATAGTTTTAATTATTGTCCTTCTTTTAAAAGTTATTTCCCTCAGTATTAATAATATGGCTATGTGCGTATGGGGAGTCTGCCTGCCACGGTGCTTCTGCCAGTCTCCAAGGAGATGAGACACAGACAACGTCAACCTACACATGTAACAGAAGCCTTCTGTTTGTCTGTTGGAATATTGGGAATTTTGGGGTACTTTTTAATGCGTTTTAAAAATAAAATGTGGTTTACTGTCTGGAGATGATTGGGTTACCTACAGTGTCTGACTTAATTATTTCCCAGTCATGGGGGAGACATTGTACGTCCTGTATGGGAGTCTTTATACACAATGTGGTTTTACTGTCTGGAGATGATTAGGTTACCTACAGTGTCTAACCTGATTATCTCCCAGGCAGAGGAGAGACATTGTGTGGGACTGTCCCGGATTGTGTGACTATTTCCATTGGTCTCTGTGTTTGTCACACAGTTCTCCATCAGGTCCCCAGGGGAGGTCCCCTTCCACAAAGACTGGTAAATAAGGCCAAGGGTGGCACCAATAAATGTTGATCTTTTTACCCACAACTCGCAGCCTTGTCTCGTGTTGTAGGGAACAGCTATATCACTACTACCTCTTGAAAGAGCTGCACAGCTACTGGAAATCGCAACTTGGCTTGGAAGTCTCTGGAGCAGCTCTACAGTGCCACGCTGACCAGGGGAGAAGGACGTCGCCAACGGTAGATACCGTTACATTTGGTGGCAGCGGTGGTGTAACGGTCACGTCCACACACACACACAGGGGGATGGGTAGTGACCACTGCGCTCCACCATCACCCCTGGCCCTGCCTACTTGCCTCACGAGTCCTGATGACAGGGGACAACTGGACGGCAATCCCTAACTTAGGATATGTGCAGGGAAGACAGACAAGACAAAATACGGAACATGAACGGACCGGGTCAGAACCAAGAGAGCTACGCAGTACAACGGATTAAGCAAAGAATGGTCAGGAGAAGCCGGGGTCAAATACCAGGAGAGTAGCGAAGTACAAGAGGAGTCCTAAGAGAGTAGTCAGGTGGGAGCCGAGGTCACAATACCAGGATGGATGCGCAGTACAGGAGGAGCAGGCAGAGGATCGTCAGGGAACAGGATCAGGTAAGTATTCAGTAGTCCAACAAATAGCCAGGAACCTAGAAATTAACAGGCAACCTGTGGCCAGCAGGCTGCCTGTATTTATAGTGCGGAGTGAGGGTCAAGTGATGTGGCCAGCGTCACATGACCGACAGGCCAACCAGTCGAGCACCGAGTGATCAGCTCGGCGCTCAAGGCAGACTAGGAGCAGGGAGCCACCCAGCCAGCAAAGCCGCCCTGGGAATGAGGTCAAGCACAAATCCTCATTCCCAAAGCTAAGCAACAGGTCTGCGGGCAATGGGGGACCGAGTGCACCTTCTGAACCCCGTGACAGTACCCCCCCTTTTACGAGGGGCCACCGGACCCAAGACTTCAGGCGATGGCTTTTCTAAATGAAATTTGAACCTCCCTAGCAGGTACCCAAGATCTCTCTTCAGGTCCATACCCCTTCCAGTGAATCAGGTACTGCAAGGCATTACGCACCTTCCTGACATCCACTATTTTAGACACCACATACTCGACAGCATCATTAACAAGAACCGGCGGAGGCGAGGCTTTTGATGGTACTACCGGTTCAAAATATTTTTTAAGCAGAGATTTATGGAACACATTATGAATGTGGTATGACTCGGGGAGCAAATTTTTTAGAAGTTACCTTGAGAGATAGATTCTTGGAGGACAACCATACTTTATCCCCAACCTGAAAGTTCACCCCCCTTGAACGTCTCCTATCGGCCTGGAGTTTTTGAGAACTTTGAGTCTTTTCTAGGTTCGATTGAACCCGGCCCCAAACTGTGCACAGTTCGGAGGAGAGTTTATCCGCTTCAGGGTTAGAGGAGGAGACGGACGACCCAGAATGAAAACGGGGATGAAAACCATGGTTACAAAAGAAAGGGGAGACCCCAGCAGAAGAATTGACACGGTTATTCAAAGCAAATTCAGCCAATGGAAGGAATTTGACCCATAATTGCTGGTCATCAGCAACATACAACCTCAAGAATTGTTCCACAGACTGATTAAGGCGTTCAGTCTGCCCATTACTCTCAGGATGGTAGGCAGAAGAAAAAGACAATGAAATTTTACATCTTTGACAGAAGGCCCTCCAGAATTTGGACACAAACTGCACACCCCTGTCAGAAACAATGATTTCCGGGATGCCATGTAAACGAACAATCTCTCTCACAAAAATAGACGCCAGGGTTTTAGCATTCGGAAGTTTAGACAGGGGAATGAAATGAACCATCTTGCTAAATCTATCGACCACTACCCAAACCACAGTCTTACCCTCCGCCAGCGGTAGGTCAGTTATAAAGTCCATTGAGATATGGGACCAGGGTCTACTGGGAATGGGTAGGGGTCGTAGGTTACCAGCAGGGCGAGTCCTAGGTGTCTTAGACCTGGCACAAACCTCACAGGCTGACACGTAGGACTTGACATCCCTGGTCAGAGTGGGCCACCAATAGGATCTAGAAACCAGATCCTTAGTGCCCTCAACACCCGGATGTCCACAAAAGGCAGAATCGTGACACTCCCCCAACAACTGGAGACGAAATTGTACGGGAACAAACAACTTATCTGTTGGGGTGGATGCCGGTGCCAGATGTTGTTCAGCCTTAATGCGAGCCGAGATATCCTGGGTTAGAGCTGCTAAGAAGATGTTTGCTGGTAGGATGGATTCAGGCGGCGTCTCAGTGGTTTGAAAGGCATGGAAGCTCCGGGATAATGCGTCTACTTTCACATTTTTACTTCCCGGCCTGAACGTAATGGAGAAATCAAAACGGGTAAAAGACAGAGCCCATCGGGTTTATCGGGGATTCAACCTCTTAGCCGACTCGAGAAACATTAGGTTTTTATGATCAGTGACAACAGTTACTCGATGCCTTGCCCCCTCCAAAAAATGCCTCCACTCCTCAAATGCCTATTTAATAGCCAGCAGCTCCCTATTCCCAATGTCGTAGTTTCTCTCCGTAGGAGAGAATTTCCTGGAGAAGAAGGCACACGGTCTCAGGTTAGTGAGGCTAGCAGGACCCTGTGAAAGAACTGCTCCTGCGCCGTCCTCGGACGCATCTACCTCCACAATAAAGGGTCTCTCCTGATCAGGCTGGATCAGAATGGGAGCGCTAGTAAATGCCTTTTTTAATCTTTCAAATGAAGAAATGGCCTTGGTAGACCAATTCTCCAAATCCGCCGCTTTCTTAGTAAGGTCGGTCAATGGCTTAGCAATTACAGAAAAATTCATGATAAATTTACGATAGTAATTAGCGAAACCCAAAAACTGTTGTAAAGCCTTTAAGGATGAAGGCCTTACCCATTCCTTAATTGCTAAAACCTTACCAGGATCCATCTTAAAGGCGTGAGGAGTCAAAATATGCCCTAGAAACAGTATCTCCTGTACACCAAAGACACATTTCTCTTGCTTAGCGGATAGCTGGTTCTCCCTCAACTCCTCTAATACTTGTTTGACATGAGACACATGAGATTCGAAATCAGGAGAGAATATCAAAATGTCGTCAAGATAGACAATAATAAATTTACCTAAAAACTTTCTAAGAATATCGTTCATTAAGTTTTGGAACACAGCTGGGGCATTGCTGAGTCCAAAAGGCATCACCTGATATTCAAAGTGTCCTATCGGAGTATTGAACGCTGTCTTCCATTCGTCTCCCTCCTTGATTCGGATTAGATTGTATGCTCCTTTCAGGTCAATCTTGGAAAACCAGGTTGCCCCCAGAACCTGGTTAAATAAATCCGGAATCAATGGGAGAGAGTATCTATTTTGGACAGTGATCTTATTTAGTCTCCGGTAATCAATACAAGGCCTAAGACCACCATCCCTCTTTTTAACAAAGAAAAACCCTGCTCCCATAGGAGAGACTGAAGGTCTAATATGCCCATTAGCAAGGCTCTCCTTAATATAATCTTCCATAGCCTTGCGTTCGGGCCCTGAAAGATTATAAATTCGCCCTTTAGGAAATTCGGCACCCTCTATTAGCTCTATGGCGCAATCATACGGTCTATGGGGCGGTAGAACCTCTGGAATAGGGGATGAGAATACATCAGAATATTCTTTAATAACAGAAGGTAATGTATTAGACCTTACTGAAACCCCAGCCTGGACCACGGACAAGCATGAGTCACACTTAGGTCCCCATTTCACCAACTCTCCTTTGAACCAATCAATTGTGGGGTTATGTAAACGGAGCCAAGGCAACCCTAGTACCACCTCAACCGGTAGGTTCTCCAAGACAAAAAGAGAACATCTCTTGGAGTGGCACACACCCACGGTCAGAGAAATTTCAGAGGTACATGACCTCACCGTACCACCAATCAGGGGAGTAACATCAATAGCCATGACATGGATAGGTGTAGGTAAAGCAAACATTGGAATACCCAATTTACTAGCAAATTCTAAGTCAATAAAGCTGGCCGCTGAACCGGAATCAATAAAGGCCTTACCCGGCCACTTATTAACCCCCAGAGAAATTGTTATGGGTACCAAAAGCTTATATTTAGAAAAATCAGGGTGTACCTGGTCTTTAGGTTGTCTTGCCTTAGGAGACTTGTCAGAGAGGACCCTCTTAGGACACTTGTTGATCCAATGGCCAGGATCTCCACAGTAGAAGCACTCTCCGCGTCTGAGACGAAGATTACCCCTGGTCATGCCAACCTGCATGAGATCCTCGGTGGAGACCTCAGTGTTGTCCCTGGAAAAGGCCTCTGGCTGGACCACCATCTGAGAACAGAACTGTCGTTCCTGTCGTCTCTCTCTAACTCGTCGGTCAAGTCGGACAACTAGGGTCATCATCTCCTCTAAGATCTCTGGAACTTGATAACTGACTAATAGATATTTTAAAATATCAGACAGACCAGACCTAAACTGACTCTTCAGGGCTGGTTTATTCCATCCAGAGGGGACACACCACCGTCTGAATTGGGTGCAATACTCCTCCGCAGGGAGATGGCCCTGAACCAGTGCCCTAAGAGCCGTCTCGGCTACCAGGGCCCTGTCTGGTTTGTCATAGAGGGTACCCAGGGCCTGAAAAAAACCCTCCACGGAAGTCAGACAACTGGCCCCAGGAGGTAACGAGAATGCCCAGTCCTGGGGATCACCCTGTAGTAGAGAAATAATAATCCCCACGCGTTGGCTCTCGGGACCGGAGGACACGGGGCGCAAACGGAAGTAGAGTTTGCAACTCTCCTTAAAGGAGAAAAACCTCCTCCGGTCTCCAGAAAAGGGTTCTGGGAGCTTGATCCGGGGTTCAACATGTGGACTGGGGGGCAGAGGAGTGGAATAACCTTGCCCTAACTCAAAAGAACGGAGTTTCCCTCCTAGCTCCTGCACCATCTGTGTCAAGTTAGAGACATGGTCAGTCAGGGTAATAAGAGGATTCATGATACAGTGGTTGTTGGGCCTGTTAATCTGTAACGGTCACGTCCACACAGGGGGATGGGTAGTGACCACTGCGCTCCACCCTCACCCCTGGCCCTGCCTACTTGCCTCACAAGTCCTGATGACAGGGGACAACTGGACGGAAATCCCTAACTTAGGATATGTGCAGGGAAGACAGACAAGACAAAATACGGAACATGAACGGACCGGGTCAGAACCAAGAGAGCTACGCAGTACAACGGATTAAGCAAAGAATGGTCAGGAGAAGCCGGGGTCAAATACCAGGAGAGTAGCGAAGTACAAGAGGAGTCCTAAGAGAGTAGTCAGGTGGGAGCCGAGGTCACAATACCAGGATGGATGCGCAGTACAGGAGGAGCAGGCAGAGGATCGTCAGGGAACAGGATCAGGTAAGTATTCAGTAGTCCAACAAATAGCCAGGAACCTAGAAATTAACAGGCAACCTGTGGCCAGCAGGCTGCCTGTATTTATAGTGGGGAGTGAGGGTCATGTGACGTGGCCAGCGTCACATGACCGACAGGCCAACCAGTCGAGCACCAAGTGATCAGCTCGGCGCTCAAGGCAGACTAGGAGCAGGGAGCCACCCAGCCAGCAAAGCCGCCCTGGGAATGAGGTCAAGCACAAATCCTCATTCCCAAAGCTAAGCAACAGGTCTGCGGGCAATGGGGGACCGAGTGCACCTTCGGAACCCCGTGACAGGTGGGATGGTTTTTCTACCCCAGGAAGCGTGAAGGTCGAATGGAAACCCGATATGAGCAGCTAAAAAGGACGACCTTCAAGTATCTACTGGAAAGCTGTGGAGGGAGTGCCAGCAACCGACCTAAGAGTGAGCTGATTGCGGAGTTACAGCAGCTGATTGCAGAGTTACAGCAGCTGGATCGGAATTCTGCCATGGCTGAAACCCCCTATCCCCATCTGGAGACAAAACGGCTCGCATAGTGAGGGAGCGGTTGGCGATCTATGGGCCAAACCCCTCTGAGGAACGGATTGCACAGATTTTTGCCCAGGTAGCAGTGGAAGCTGATGTGGAGGATGATGAGGTCCTCGACCCCACATGGAATCAAGGTCATACGAGTGACCTATGTAGTTCGGAGGAAGAGGCGGTGGTCGCACAGAGCCACCAGCACAGCAGAAGAGGGTGCAGGGTGCAAAAGCGGAGCGGCCGTCCTCTAGACAGTACGCCTGCCACCGCCCACCGCAGCAAGGGACCGAGCACACCAAAGCCAGCTTCAAGGAGTTCCCTGGCGTGGCAGTTCTTCAGACAATGTGCTGACGACAAGACACGAGTGGTTTGCATGCTCTGCAATCAGAGCCTGAAGCGAGGCATAAACGTTTTCAACCTGAGCACAACCTGCATGACCAGGCATTTAAGTGCTAAGCACGAGCTGCAGGGGAGTAGACACCTCAAAAACCAAGAAAGTTCTCTCGCTCCTGGGTCTCCAAGCAGCTCCACAATGTCCCACGGAAGCTCTCCATCTCCCAAACACTGGAGAGGAAGAGAAAGTACCCCCCTACCCAAAAGCGATCCCTAGCCCTGAATGCCAGCATTTCTAAATTGCTGGCCTTTGAAATGCTGTCATTCCGTCTGGTGGAGACAGATAGTTTTAAAGGCCTTATGGCGGTGGCTGTCCCACAGTACGTCGTGCCCAGCCGCCACTAATTTTCCAGGCGAGCCATCCCTTCCCTGCACAACCAAGTAGGATACAAAATCAGGTGTGCACTGCGCAACGCCATCTGTGGCAAGGTGCACCTCACTAAGGATACGTGGACCAGTAAGCACGGTCAGGGACGTTATTTCTTCATAATAGCACACTGGGTAAATGCAGTGGCGGCTGGGCCTGAGGCGGATAGCAGTTTGGCGCATGTCCTTCCAACACCGAGGATTGCAGGGTGCTTCAGATTGCGTCCTGTTGCTTCCTCCTCCTACTCTGCTTCCTCATCCTCTACCAGCTCCTCATCCGGTCAGCGTATCACCTTCACCACCAACTTCAGCACAGCCAGGGGTAAACGACAGCAGGCAGTTTTAAAACGTATCTGTTTGGGGGACAAACCGCGCAGGAGCTATGGACTGGCCTTGAACAACAGACCGATGAGTGGTTTGTGCCAGTCATCCTCAAGTCCGGCCTGGTGGTGTGCAATTATGGGCGAAATCTCATAGCAGCTCGGGACTAGCCGTTTTGACGCACATCCCTTGCCTGTCGCATGTGCTGAATTTGGTGGTGCAGAGTTTCCTTAAAAATTACCGAATATGTCAGAGCTGCTGCATAAAGTGCGGGTCGTCTGTGCGAGCTTTCGGCATTCTCACCCTGCTGCTGCTCGCCTGTCAGCGCTGCAGCGTAACTTCGGCTCACCGCCTCATATGCAATGTGCCCACAAGGTAGAACACCACCTTGCACATGCTGGCCAGACTGTGCGAGCAGCAGCAGGCGATAGTGGAGTTTCAGCTGCAGCCCGCATGTATGCGCTGTTTCGAGTACTTTACCAACATGGCCAGTGCCGATAATGCCATTCTCAGCGTTACTATTCCACTTCTATGCCTCCTTGAAAAAACGCTGCTGGCGATGATGGAAGAGGATGTGGCACAGAAGGAGGAGGAGGAAGAGGGATCATTTCGTAGGGTTTCAGGACAGTCATTCCCAAGTGGCTCCGAGGGTGGGTTCCTGCACCCACAAACGCCAGGTACACTATTGTCTAGCCAGGGCACAGTTCTGGAGGATGACGAGGTGGAGGATGAGGAGGAGGAGATGGAGGAGGAGGAACCATGTTCACAGCAGGGTGGCACCCAGACCAGCTCATGGCCATCACTGGTGCATGGCTGGGGGGATACAGAGGACACAGATGATACACCTTCCACAGAGGACAGCTTTTCGTTGCCTCTGGGCAACCTGGCACACATGAGTGATTACATGCTGCAGTGTCTCCGCAATGACCGCCGAGTTGCCCACATTCTAACTTGTGCTGATTACTGGGTGGCCACTCTGCTGGATCCCCATTACAAGGACAACGTTCCATCCTTAATTCCCTCACTAGAGCATTATCAGAAGATGCGCAAGTACAAGCGCATGCTCGTAGTCGCGCTGCTGGTGACATTCCGACCTGACAGCGGGGGCACAGTGGAAGCACAAGGCGACGGCAGAGGAAGTGGTAACCAACGCAGCTGGGGCACCGCCAGCACCTCAGAAGGCAGGGTTAGCATGGCCGAAATGTGGAAAAGCTTTGTCAGCACGCCACAACAACCAGCACCACCAGCTGATATGGAACGTCTTAGCAGGACGCAGCATTTCACCAACATGGTGGAGCAGAATGCGTTCACACGCCTACACGTACTGAATGACGGGTATGCTCCCTTCAACTTCTGGGGCTCCCAATTGGGCACATGGCCTGAGCTTGCTCTTTACGCCTTGGAGATGCTGGCCTGCCCTGCAGCCAGTGTATTATCTAAACGTGTGTTTAGCACGGCAGGGGGTGTCATCACATACAAGCATGTGTGGGTGTGATGTACCACTGCTATACCTATTAGACCGGTAAAAAAAAAAAAAATTGTCAGTTACATTTTCTGGTGAAATTCACCTATTTTTGGGTGTGATGTACCACTGCTATACCTAGTACAGGCATCTTCAAACTGCGGCCCTCCAGCTGTTGCAAAACTACAACTCCCAGCATGCCCAAACAGCCTACAGGTATCAGCCTACAGCAGGGCATTGTGGGAGTTGTAGTTTTACAACAGCTGGAGGGCCGCAGTTTGAGGATGCCTGACCGGTAAAAGAAAAAAATTTTTTAGCTGAAATTCACAAATTTTTGGGTGTAATATACCCCTCCTCTACCTAGTTGACAGCTTAAGAAATTTCAATAATTTTTCTTTTACCTTTTTGGGGTGACAATAAACAATTTTTTTCTGTCATAGACCCCTGCTCTACCAAGTTTACAGGTTAATAAATGACTGTAATTTTTCTGTTACATTCTTGGGTTGACATTTTACTATTCTGGACGTGAATAAACCCCTGCTCTGCATAGTTGACAGGGAATAAAATTTACTAAATTCTTCATTAATTAATGCACGCCACCTCCTTTCATTCAATGTTTAAACTTTAACAAGTTGTACCACATTTGCGCTTCAATAATTTGTCCCACAATTGCGCTTTACTAATTTGTCCCACATTTGCGCTTCAATAATTTGTCCCACATTTCCGCTCAATCAAAAAAATTATTATCCATTTATCTCCCTTGGATGTGGTCTATCTTTCTCACGCTCCCTCGCCAGTGTGGAACCCTGATTCGCCGATAACCGTGATCAACATGGTAGGCTCAGAAAAGAACATCGAAAGTTGATAGAGAAGATATGCAAATGGGTGGTGGACATCACAGGGACGTGCGATCAGGCAGAAGTTATCTAGAGTCAACAAAGCCGCAGCAGGGCCTTTCCTGGTTAACGTTTCCAAATCTAAAATACCACAGTGACATTCATTATACGTTTTTATTAATCATTCCAATAACAGGGCATGTTAAGAGTCCTGTATTGTTATTTATTGTCACTACCTCCCCGAGTCGGGGGTGGGTAATTGCCACGCCTCCCCTAATTTCCTCAAAATTCTTCAGTTTTAATAGCTTCTCCCACATTTACGCTTCATCATATTGCAGCCATTGACCTCCCTTGGATGAGGTCTCCCTTTCTCACGCTCCCTCTCCGGGGTGGAACCCTATTCGCTGATAACCGTGATCACCATGGTTGATAGAGCAGATATCCAATTGGACCAAGAACATCACGGGGACGCGCGGCATGGTGGGGCAGTATGTTTGCACACTCCTACACGAACTGACTGATGGTTCTGCCCCAAGCAACTTCTGGGTCTCCAAATTGGGCACATGGCCTGAGCTTGCCCTTTACCCCTTGGAGGTGCTGGCCTGCCCTGCAGCCGGTGTATTGTCTGAACGTGTGTTTAGCACAACTGGAGGGGGTTATCACAGGTTATATTTCGCAATGTTTTGGGGTGTACCCTAATTTAAAAAAATAAAAATAAATTTAAAACCAAAAAACTGTGTAGGCTACCTCCTCCTCCTCCACCGCCGCTTCCACCTACACTGCCACATCCACCGCCTCCTCAACCTCCTACTCCATATGGACCTCGTCCTCCTAGATCACGATTATTATTTTTTATTTATGAGTATTTTATGTTATTTTAAGTCATTTCCCTATCCACATTTGTTTGCAGAGCACTTGCCATGCTCTTAACCACATTTTACTGCCATTTGCAGCCCTCTAGCCCTTTCCATGACATTTTTACAGCCATTTTAGTGCTCAAAAGTTCGGGGCCCCATTGACTTCAATGGTGTTCGGGTTCGGGGTCAAGCTCGGGTCCCGAACTCGAACTTTTTTCTGAAGTTCGGCTGAACCCTTCGAACCCGAACATCCAGGTGTCCGCTCAACTCTACTTAATAGCCGTTATGTGGTGAAGTGAGAAAATTACAGCCCTTTTTGCCGTGTATTATTGACACAAAAAATATATATTTGCCGTTCAGCGGTGCAGTTATATGTTCAGTGATGTCAACACAAACTTACTGCTGACACTCTCTCCACTCTGTCAGGGGAGGAGGGTGGTTGCTCTACTTGTATAATCGTTTAATAGAACAGGTTCTGTAGACATCTATGTGGAATCAGCTGACGACGGGGTAAAAGGAGTGTACTTCTTCTTGGCGCTAACTTCGACCTGTAAGGCTGAGTTCACACTTGAGTTATTTGGTCAGTTTTGGCCCCGTGACTGCCCAAATAAGAGAAGTGTGCAGTGATTCTAAGAGCAACGCCTGTCATCTGCATGTCATACTGACTCACAGTATTGTTTCACTACCACAGCAGACTCCCTATGCGTGTTACTGCAAGGCACAGTGTTCTGCACCACTATACAGGCTCTCTGCAGCCAGGAAATAGCAGTTTTTTAACGCGATTCGCCGCAAATAAATTCGGCGAACTTGCCGAATCGAATTTTTGAAAAATTCCCTCTTCTCTACCAGTTACTTTAAGAGAAGCTACTCTATTGTTGTGTTGTTCTACAAAGTGCTTGGACGTTCCAGACATATTGCGATTTTTATTCTTGTTGGTAATGTCATTTAAATGTTCAAGGAAACAAACTTTCAGTCTCCTAGTAGTGCTGCCTATCTAGACTATATTGCATTGTGTGCATGTAATCATGCAAATGACACCTTCCAAGTTACAATTTATGTAATTTTTTATTTTATATTTGTTTCTTTTAGAGTGTGTAAGAATTCCTTGGTTGAATGAACGTAGGTGCAAGTTTTACATGGGTGATACCCACAAGGACAAAAACCTGAGTGGTAAAGCCTTGTTATTTTAGTGATATTAGTTTTTAAATCACTGGGTGCAGTTTTCTGACCTATTGTTGGGGCTTTCCTATATGACACTCTTTAACCCTCAGATAGAATCTGATGTAATTTTTCATCCTCATGTAATATTGATATGTATTTATGAAATAGGGCACATACTTGATAAAAAAAAAGAAAAAGAAAAGAGGATTATACTGTAAAGTAAGTGTCGGTATAGATTTATAAATATTTTTATTACATTCTTCTGTTAGAAGTTCTTGTCGTGTGATTCTATTATTTACTCAGGCATTAGCCTGTTTTACATCCAATCGGAATAACCCCTAGCTGCTAGTCTGTTTTGTATACTATTAACTTCAGACTGGTAAGTTTTTTCAGTACTACAATTGCGTTTAGCTCTGATTAATTCTCCTGTGGGAATGGCCTTCAGGGTGTGTTTCGGATGATAGGTGTTTGCATGAAGGACTGTGTTACCCGAGGTCGGTTTTCTATATGTAGTTGTAATGATCGTCTGATTTGGTATACCCTGCAATTAGATCTTGAAAAGTAATTTAATATTCATTAACATTAGGAGTAATCCAAGATTGCATTTATTATTATTCAAATAGGATATAAACAGGGGTACGGCAGATATATCTCCCTGACAAATAAATAGCAGGTCATCGATGTACCTGCCGTACCACCTGATACTATTCAAAAAAGGGTTATTTTAATTATAAATGTAGATTGATTCTCAATAAGCCATGGCCAAATTTGCTAGGGAAGGGGAATATTTCGCACCCATTGGACCACTCCTTGAGTAAATAGAAATTATTTTATAAGATAGCACAGCAAAGCGGGGTACAAAAACAACTTAAAGGATGTCTGCCAGCAGGAAATTCTCTGTTAAACCAGGTACTGTGCCTTCTAGAGTTAGCTTAGCTGAATGTAATGATACCTCTCACTTCTTGATTCACAGGGCAAAGTAAGAAAACTGTGCAGAAACATAGCCTTGTCAATCAAAAGCAGAGGGAGGGGCTGGCAGGTAAAGCAGGAGGAGCAAGGGTGCACATAGTGGCTTGGACCCGCCCTCAGTGCACTTAAATGCTAATTTGCATATGAATAAAAACAACTTTTTCTGCAAAATTAGTCAACGGGTCACTAAGTGAAGGGTATTATTACATTGAGTTGAGCTAATCTCACAAGTAGTGCCTTGTTTACTCTTCTAGTAATAGATTTCCATTAAGCAACAGGTTCACAATCAAAGCATAATAAAAAGAGTCATCCCTGCATTTAGATTACACATGATTTTCTTTACCCTTCTTAGCAAAGAAACAACAAACTTCTATTTGATAAATTCATATTACTAGTGCCTTCTAAATGATTACATTTTTCAACAGTAGGATGTTGTAAATCTGTCAATATAGGTGATATACAGCTAACTCAATGGCATATATGATTCCTTACACTTATACGACACAACAGTGATAACTGGATAGAACAACAGCTAACAGACTCAAAGCTGTTATCTGTTGTATGGTCAGCAGAGACTAAGGCCATCCCTAGGTATTCACCAGAGCCCACCACAAAGCAGGATGGACTTGGCTGCTCGGGACCCAGGCTGCATCTGCTTTAAGTAAGGAGTAAGGAGACAGAATACAGGTACAAGTTAGCAGGTCGCAGGCTTCACCAGATAATCAAATATAGGCAGAGAAAATATAAAAAGCCAAAATGAAAACTGGTATTGTACAGATATAGCCAAACCAGAAGATGAGAGGTTAATCAGAAGAACAAGCTCAAGTCCAAACTAGGAGGGTACAGATTTTGCCAAATCAGCAGATGAGAAGTTAATCAGTAGCACAAACGGGTCAGTGCACGGAGGGTTAACAAGCAGCTATAAAGTTCAGTAAGAAACCCCCAAAACACACACAGGAGCCAGGACACAGTACGCAATCACAGGCACTGATCACTGATCAAGATAATTCCTTCTTGGCTCTTGGCCCAGGATAGGATTAGTTAATTAATTAATTAATTAAAAGATGAAATTATGCCAACATAAACTACAAAGTCACTGGTTACAATATGATAGTCAAGATGGTTGAACACAGCATGGCTAAATTAAAAAAAAGCCTAAATATCCTTCAGCTTCTTCCACTAGTTTATGCATCAGTTTAATATTGAGAAGAGTTACATAATCACTCGGGTTCCCTTCATGCTTGAGGGCACAATGTGAAGATAAACCTTGCTTTAAATATTTCCTCCTGATGTTATACTTTACCTATGTTGATTTAACCTCTCATGTAGTGCTTGCGTCATGTGTCCCACCTACTGAAGGCCACACACACACTCAACCAAGTAGATGGTATTCCCATTTACTTTAGATCGAAGCACAGTGTGTCCAGTCATCAAGCAACATTGACATCTTTTTGCTCTACATCTATAACTTCCTAGTTTTGTATTCCTAGTATTTTCATGTGTACCCCTATGTTACTTAAGTTGAACCGTTGCCAGCATATTTTTTATACTGGAGGCTCTACGATAGGTAACACTTGATCATCCCAGAATACTCTTATTTAAAAAGGATCACTCAACAGTAATGGCCAATGCATAACATTTTTTTGACTTCCTGGTGTGAGGATGAAAAGGTGGTAAAATTTTATTTAAAGTCCTTCCCAACCGCCTTTGTACTATGGTCTTAGGTCTCAGACATTGGGACTGATTAAGCTCCTTAGCTCTTCGGTATGCATTCTCAACTAACTTAGTGGGGTAACCATTTCCCTGAACCTCTTCTTCAGGAGTTGGGCCTGTCCACAGAAGGTAGAATCTGCAGGACAGTTTTTCCATATCCTTTGAAACTTGCTATAGTAAATATTTAACAACTGTTTTTTAGTAATGGTGGCTCGAGAAATGCAGGTAACTATTACTGTTAACTGCTTTAAAATGTATGTAGGTGATAAAACAGTCCTCTTTATGGGTAACAATTATATCCAAGCATTTCAATCACGCTGTGACTAAGGGAGAATTTAATACCCCATGTAAGATACACACTGGTCAAATTGGCTTAGAAATTTCCACTAGGGATCCTCTCATTTATAGATAATATATTAATTAATTTGAAATAAAGGTTAAGTTTTATATCTATAAATGAGAGGATCCCTAGTGGGAATTATTTGGCCAATTTGACCAGTGTGTATCTTAGATTTATTAACCTTAAGATCCATCTCAAGGGATTATATGTTCTCTATAATAACCCATGTGTTATCATTCAACTCAGCCTGAAAAGCTCTAATAGATACATCATCCCCTCATCAAATAAAAAAACCTTAAGCATGAAAGGAACCCTGAGTGCATTCGGATTATGCCCATTGACCATACTCCACTTAGCACTTCATGAGTAACTAAACTAAGCTAACCGTTGCGCCGCTATCTACACCTGAAATACACCTAATTTAGGAATATTTCAGTATAGTAAATGATCCCCCAAGAGTTTAATTTAGACAGGCAGTCTTAAAATTTGCCACATTTATCTCTGTGGATATGGCTGGATGATAAACTGTTTAGTCTGATTTTGCACCACTTATTTGTTGGCTTAGATGTTGCTTCATTTTTCGATGCATGGCGGTGCATTTAAGTCACAACCCCTTTCCAGTGAAGCTACAACTCATTTTCACCAAGCAATGTCTCGTTTTCTGGAGAGACATTAGAAAAGTTGAAAAGTGTCTAAAATGCATGGTAAATGCAGTGCACAGCTTGTACACCAGTTTTTTTGTGTGCAAATTGTAATAAAAAAATGGGAGTATTTTCAATAGAAAATTTGCCATGAGTGTATGCATAGCCCTCACATTTTAGGATGATGGAAGGAAACAGACACAAGCATGACTCACACAAGGACTACCAAAGAAGGACTCGGGTCTCTGGTCTCACCAGCAGCGTTGTCCTCATGCTGACCTTATTATTCTGCCCTGTCAATGATGAATATCAAAGGAAGTTAACTCTTTCACTGCTGTCAAGATAAAATTCTGCTCAAATACCCTCCCCCAACTAAAAGGTCAGCATGCCAAGAGATTGCGTTACTTGCCCATCCTTGGCATTTCCTCACTTGAAAGCAGTAAACCAAATTTTCCACATGTCATCAAATGAGTCATTTGCTGCTCCTCGTCCTGCTATGTATTCAATTCAAAATTCCTTGAAGGATCTTCCTGTGAGCCATTATTGTAAGGTACAAACATGTAATTCGAATATTTTAATCTATGGTGACATCAGTTTTGTACTTTGCATATCTAATGACTACTGTTAATAAATGGACTTTTCTAGTTCCTGCTCCAATTAGAAAACAAACAATCACATAAATATTTGCTGAGTGATTATAATTAGAGACGAGCGAATTTTTAAAAAATTAAATTCGACCGGTTTGCCGAATTTTTCCAAAAATTTGGTTTGATCCAAATTTATTCGCGGCAAATCACGTTAAAAATGGCTATTTCCTGGCTGCAGAGAGCCTGTATAGTGGTGTAGAACACTGTGCCTTGCAGTAACACACATAGGGAGTCTGCTTTGGTAGTGAAATAATACTGTGAGTCAGTATGACATGCAGATGACAGGCGTCGCTCTTAGAATCACTGCACACTTCACTTATTAGGTCAGTCACGGGGCCAAAACTGACCAAATAACTAAAGTATAAACTCAGCCTTACAAGTCGATGTTAGCACCAAGAAGAAGCGCACTCCTTTTACCGCGTCGTCAGCTGATTCCACATAGATGTCGACAGAACCTGTTCTATTAAACGCTTATACAAGTAGAGCCCCCGACAGAGTGGAGAGGGTGTCAGCAGTAAGTTTGTGTTGACGTCACTGATTATTTTGCCCTTCCTCTGATCCGCCAGAACAATAACCCCCAAAAAACGGATCCTGTCTGTTGAGCATCCGCCTTCACTCGGTCAGCATTTGGTCAGTAATCCATCAGTATTGCTAATGCCAGAAAATTAGGAGTGGATCCAAAACAGAGATGACACATGAACGGAATATTTGCATGTCCATGCACATGTGGTATGCTGGAGGGGCACTGTGAATTGTACCTACAGTGGAGGATGAGGAGGCAGAGTCGGACATTGTCGCAGGACCAACGGCGTTAGAATGTGGAGGCGGAAGTGGCGTCACCTGGCCAAGTTGCTGGTGTGACTGTGCAGGAACCACATTCACCCAGTGGGCCGTAAAGCATATGTATTGTCCCTGACCGTAGTTACAGCTTCACACGTAGGCGCTGCCATGCACTTTGGCAGACACCGACAGGCTTAAGGATTGGCCCATTTTCTGCTTTACATATTTGTGCAGGGCTGGTACTGCCTTTTTCACAAAGAAATGACAGCTTGGGACTCTCCACCTCGGCTCGGCACACACCATCAATTCTCTGAAAGGTGCAGAGTCCACCACTTGGAAAGGGAGGGACTGAAGCACCAGCAACTTGGACAGGAGCACGTCCAGCTTCTGCGCCGTTGCATGAGTGCACGTATACTGCTGTCTCTTGGCAATCACTTCGGTGATCGATTGCTGACAGAACGACTGATGAGGAGTAGGAGGGTGAGGAGCAGGAGCATCAGGACCAGCAGATGATGGGAAGGACAGACAACTCCCTTCAGCTGAGGTGGTGGAGCCTTGACTGCCTGAAATTGGCTGCCTGCCACTGGGTGATGTAGTGGTTGCTGCGGCAGGCTGAACCACCACATCGGAGCCATGGTTCTCTCAGGCCACTTTATGGTGACGCTGCATATGTTGAATCAGGGCCATAGTGCCAACATTGACAACATGGCCACGCTTCACCTTCTGCCCACAGATTCTACATATGGCCATGTTCACCTCCTCCGGCGGCTTAACAAAAAACTGCCACACCGCCGAGTAGGTGATTTTACCCCCAACACTACACACTGACTGACTGCTACTGCCGCTGCCTCGGTGAACCCGTGCACCGCTACTTCCTGGGCAGGTATGCTACTGGGAAGCGGGTGGTCTATCCCGGGCCTGTTTGGGTCCTGGCCTCCTACTGCTGCCACCCTGCTGACTCCCGGCCACGCTAGTGACTTGCTGGCTCTGCTGCTGCCTTAGGGGCAAACTCCAACCCTCTTCTCCTGATGATGATGAAGCCCCTTTGTCACCCAGCTCCCAAGTGCAATCAGCTACATCATCATCGAGTACTGTCTGCACATCACTGATGTCCTCCTCAACTGTCTCTGGGTCAGGAGCCTGACCGCTTGTAACACCAGATCCCATGCCACTCTCCTCATCACTACTTGCCCGCCTAGTGGAGGAAGCGGCGGATGTCTCCTCCACATCTTGGCTGGGCAGTGGCTGCTGACTGTCCTCTAGTAGCTCGTCCTCACTGTATAGTGGAGCTGAGCCCACAGCATATAATACTTCTCTGAGGGAAAAGAAAAGGACAGAGGCAGATTGAGGACAGGTGAGGGCACAGGGCCTGCTCCCGGGCCATGCCAACTAAGGGTTGTGTCTGACGAACCTACTGACTCTTGGCTGGGTTGTCTGATGTCACTTGCAACAAAGTCGAAGATCGAGTCAACCATTCAAGCACCGCTAGGTTGCTGGTCAAGACACGACCGCTAGCTGACACTGGGAGATCAGGCCTCTGTAAGCTGCCACAGCGCCTTACTCTGCTGTGACCTCTGCCTGCGCCAGAAACATTTAGGCCTCTGCCACTCCCCTGTGTAGGGCCTGGCACTTCTCTGTCTGACATACTGTTACAAATAAATAAATAAAAAGGAAAGTAAAACACCCCAAAAAAAGTCTGTAATTTTCTCACACAACGGCTAATATGCCCTTTTTTCACACTAATACACCCCAAAAAAGGGCTTTAGAACATATAACTACACCGCTAACCAGCAAAAATATTTTACTTTTGCCACTAATAGATGCCACAGAAGGCTTTAGAACATATAACTGCACCGCAAAAGGGCAAATAAGACGCAGAAATATTTCCTTGTAATAAACCCTTTTAATGCCTGTATCAAACAGCACTTGCACCTGAATAACAAGTACGGTTTGCTGGAATTACAGAGCTGTATAATGGCAATTTGGATCCCCAGTCAGTGCAGCAAGGTGTAATAGGATTGTTCCTATTACCAAGGCTGTAACCTCCCATACTGAATCCTGTTTTACATAAATGCTGTGGAATGATTCCTCCCTATCCTTTCCCTGCACCTTGAATAATCTTTCCCTGAACTTGTAAATCATTTTTAGAGCACAATGAAGTCTTTCCTAACACTGTCCCTAGCGCCTGCTGACGTCTCTCCCTGCACTAAGTCCACTGGAAAATGGCAGAATCCAAGATGGCTGAGGCTATTTATAGGGCTGTGACATCACAGGGCTGGCTGGCTGCTGATTGGCTGCATGCATGGCATTATGGGTGATCCCGCCTTCCCAGAGTTCTTTTCTCCATGTTCTCACAAGTGCAGCAGCCATTTTAGGAAAAAATGCAATTCGTTACCACGAAGCGTGAGGAAATTCGGCTTCTGTGCGGATCACATTTTTCCTGAAATTCGGATCGAATTCCACTTCGTCAGCTTCGTTTCGCTCATCTCTAGTCAGATCATTAGAAGACAGATACTTCCAAATTAATACTGACGGTTTCAGGTAGAAGGGGGCATAGTATTGTGTATACTCTACTAACTTTCAATGAGGGACCCTGTGGCATAAAAAAAAAATAAGTGGCCCCAGATAATAACTAAAGCCAAGAGGTATTAGTATAATGATAGATATACTGTGTGTGTATAATTTTTCTAATATGTTCAGCATAGCATGCTCCCATAGATGAGAGGCTGTGTGGGCGGAGCAGCTGCAAAGTGAAAGTAAAAATCCCAGCATGCATCACAGCAAGCATCTTCAGAGGAGTGGTCACATGACATCCCTGGCCAACTGTGATACCATAGTAACAACAGCACCTCATGTGTCATCTCATCGCAGGAAAAGACCGGCATTCGCTGAAATGGATATGATTCTTCTTTCTTTTTTATTGCCAAACAAATAAGTGTGCAACAAGCGGGATTTAAATAGCCCGCCGGATCTGGCGTCATAGAATATGACGTCAGGTAGTCGAGGCAACAAATAAACAAAAGGAAACAACAATGCAGGGTGACAATACAAATGGGATTACACAGGGTTACATACTGAAAATCCAAAGTTAAGTAAATTAGTACGCTCGTTTGCTATTATGCCAACAAAAGACACAACGTCTTGTTAGTTGCTAAAGGGATAGTACACAATAAAAACCTGAAAGAGTAGTTTCAAAATTCATTATGTTTTCTGTAAAAAAAAGTTTTCTGTTTAGTGATGAACATTCACTATATAGATAATAAATAATAAGCCATGAATCCATATAAGGATTCATGAGATATTCATGAAATAGGGCGAAACTACGTTCACAAAAGACAATTGAGTTCATATTCGCGATTCAGGCCCTTTAGATCCAAGGTCTGCAACCTATGGATCCAGAAGGCCTCGTGTTTTTTTTTAACATCTGAATCCTATCACCACCCCTCCGTGATGGTAATACTTGTTCTATAATTTGAAAACGTAGTTGGGAAACATTGTGACGACATTGCTCGAAATGAAAAGGAATTGTTAGTAATAGGTTCTTTTTCCGTATAGTTGATTTGTGTTTACAGAACCTGTCTTTCATCCGAGTTGATGTCTCACCAACATATACTGTACCAGCCCACACGGGCATTTCAATATGTATATGACAAAATTGCTATTACACGTGAAAAAACCTTTGATGGGAAATGTTTCCCCTGTGTGTGGATGAGTGAGGTATTCTCCCCTAATAACACTAGAACAGTGGATACATTGCAGACAAGGAAATGTGCCCTTCCTAGGTGTGGATATTATCATTTGTCGTGATAAGCTTTTGCAACTCCCTATATCAGCTCTAATTATGGTTTCTCTAATATTTTTGGGCCTTCTATAACATACCATAAGTAAATTTAGAAATTCCTGTATTGTTGGGTATGCCTTCCTTATGATTTCCCAATGTTTATTAACCACCTCAGCCCCCAGTGCTTAAACACCCTGAAAGACCAGGCCACTTTTTACACTTCTGACCTACACTACTTTCACCGTTTATTGCTCGGTCATGCAACTTACCACCCAAATGAATTTTACCTCCTTTTCTTCTCACTAATAGAGCTTTCATTTGGTGGTATTTCATTGCTGCTGACATTTTTACTTTTTTTGTTATTAATCGAAATTTAACGATTTTTTTGCAAAAAAAAGACATTTTTCACTTTCAGTTGTAAAATTTAGCAAAAAAAACAAGATCCATATATAAATTTTGCTCTAAATTTATTGTTCTACATGTCTTTGATAAAAAAAAATGTTTGGGTAAAAAAAAATTGGTTTGGGTAAAAGTTATAGCGTTTACAAACTATGGTACAAAAATGGGAATTTCCGCTTTTTGAAGCAGCTCTGACTTTCTGAGCACCTGTCATGTTTCCTGAGGTTCTACAATGGCCAGACAGTACAAACACCCCACAAATGACCCCATTTCGGAAAGTAGACACCGTAAGGTATTCGCTGATGGGCATAGTGAGTTCATAGAACTTTTTATTTTTTGTCACAAGTTAGCGGAAAATGATGATTTTTTATTTTTTTTTCTTACAAAGTCTCATATTCCACTAACTTGTGACAAAAAATAAAAACTTCCATGAACTCACTATGCCCATCAGCGAATACCTTGGGGTCTCTTCTTTCCAAAATGGGGTCACTTGTGGTGTAGTTATACTGCCCTGGCATTCTAGGGGCCCAAATGTGTGGTAAGGAGTTTGAAATCAAATTCTGTAAAAAATGACGAGTAAAATCCGAAAGGTGCTCTTTGGAATATGGGCCCCTTTGCCCACCTAGGCTGCAAAAAAGTGTCACACATCTGGTATCTCCGTATTCAGTAGAAGTTGGGGAATGTGTTTTGGGGTGTCTTTTTACATATACCCATGCTGGGTGAGATAAATATCTTGGTCAAATGCCAACTTTGTATAAAAAAATGGGAAAAGTTGTCTTTTGACAAGATATTTCTCTCACCCAGCATGGGTATATGTAAAATGACACCCCAAAACACATTGCCCAACTTCTACTGAATACGTAGATACCAGATATGTGACACTTTTTTGCAGCCTAGGTGGGCAAAGGGGCCCATATTCCAAAGAGCACCTTTCGGATTTCAATCGTCATTTTTTACAGAATTTGATTTCAAACTCCTTACCACACATTTGGGCCCCTAGAATGCCAGGGCAGTATAACTACCCAACAAGTGACCCCATTTTGGAAAGAAGACACCCCAAGGTATTCCGTGAGGGGCATGGCGAGTTCCTAGAATTTTTTATTTTTTGTCACAAGTTAGTAGTGATGTCGCGAACATAAAATTTTCAGTTCGCGAACAGCGAACGAGAACTTCCGCAAATGTTCGCGAACTGGCGAACCGGGCGAACCGCCATAGACTTCAATAGACAGGCGAATTTTAAAACCCACAGGGACTCTTTCTGGCCACAATAGTGATGAGAAAGTTGTTTCAAGGGGTCTAACACCTGGACTGTGGCATGCCGGAGGGGGATCTATGGCAAAACTCCCATGGAAAATTACGTAGTGGACGCAGAGTCGGGTTTTAATCCATAAAGGGCATAAATCAACTAACATTCCTAAATTGTTTGGAATAACGTGCTTTAAAACATCCAGTGTGTGTATACGATCAGGTATGATGTTGTATCGATCAGGTAGTGTAAGGGTTACGCCCGCATCACAGACATTGACAGACCAAACTCCCCTTTTAATGCACCGCAAACAGTTCATTTGCACAACCGCAAACTCCCCATTTGCACAAGGTTGGATACCAAGCTAGCCACGTCCCGGTGATGTCATTGAAGGTTTCTTCCTCCACCCAGCCACGTACAACACCAAGGGTCCCCGAAAGGTCAATTGAATTGATTTTTCGAACGGGGAGATGGTTAAAAAAACGCTGGCTCCCTCCCCTTTGTTTTTATCCACGGTGACTGCGTCTGCGCCGTGCAATTTACTGTCACACCCGATATGAGTGGTATTTTCTGTAGTACTATTCTCATCAGTTTAATCCCTCTAACGTCCCCGACTCCCCAATCTGGGGGCCATTTATTAAACAGATTTTTCGGACGGGGAGATGGTTAAAAAAACGCTGGCTCCCTCCACTCTGTTTTAATCCACGGTGACTGCGTCTGCGCCGTGCAATTTACTGTCACACCCGATATGAGTGGTATTTTCTGTAGTACTATTCTCATCAGTTTAATCCCTCTAACGTCCCCAATCTGGGTGCCATTTATTGAATAGATTTTTCGAACGGGGAGATGGTATCAGTGGTTGGCACTGGCAGTGGGCACACTACAGTCAGTAGAAGCGGGCCTGACACACACTGGCAGCAGGCAAGCAACTGAAATTACACTAAAGTGTAAAAATTAAATGCCTTATTTATCGGCAAGCTACTGTGCCACCCGGTATGAGTGGTTGGCACTGGCAGTGGGCACACTACAGTCAGTGGAAGAGGGCCTGACACACACTGGCAGCAGGCAAGCAACTGAATTTAGACTACTGTCTAAAAATTAAATGCCTTATTTATCGGCAAGCTACTGTGCCACCCGGTATCAGTGGTTGGCACTGGCAGTGGGCACACTACAGTCAGTGGAAGCGGGCCTGACACACACTGGCAGCAGGCAAGCAACTGAATTTAGACTACTGTCTAAAAATTAAATGCCTTATTTATCGGCAAGCTACTGTGCCACCCGGTATCAGTGGTTGGCACTGGCAGTGGGCACACTACAGTCAGTTGAAGTCGGCCTGACACACACTAGCAGCAGGCAAGCAGCTGAAATTACACTAAAGTGTAAAAATTAAATGCCTTTTTTAAGCAAAGTCCTGTGCCACTCGGGATGACAGGGGTGGGCACTGGCAGTGGGCACACTACAGTCAGTTGAAGTCGGCCTGACACACACTGGCAGGCAACTAACCTTAGATTAAAGTGTAAAAATGAAGTGCCTTTTTTTTAAGCAAAGTCCTGTGCCACACGGGATGACAGGGGTGGGCACTGGCAGTGGGCACACTACAGTCAGTTGAAGTCGGCCTGACACACACTAGCAGCAGGCAAGCAGCTGAAATTACACTAAAGTGTAAAAATTAAATGCCTTTTTTATGCAAAGTCCTGTGCCAGCCGGTATGAGTGGTGGGCACTGGCAGTGGGCACACTACAGTCAGTGGAAGTCAGCCTGACACACACTGGCAGGCAACTAACCTTAGATTAAAGTGTAAAAATTAAGTGCCTTTTTTTAAGCAAAGTCCTGTGCCACACGGAATGACAGGGGTGAGCACTGGCAGTGGGCACACTACAGTCTGTGGGCCTGCAGCTCCTCACACACAGGCAGGCCAGGCAACTGCAATATGTATATAAAGGAAAAAAAAAAAGCAGACTAATGTTGCAGCCCTAAAAAGGGCTTTTTGGGGTGCTGTCAGGACGCTGTCCTTACAGCAGAGATCAGATGAGTCTTTCAGGACTGGAGTGGACACTGAATTCACTAGCCTAGCTATCGATTTCCCAATTAAATCAGCAGCAGTTACAGTCTCCCTCCTCTCACTAAGACTGCAGCTTCAGAATGAATCTAAAATGGATGCTGTGCAGGAGGTGGGAGGGTCTGGGAGGGAGGGTATGCTGCTGATTGGCTGGAATGTGTCTGCTGACTGTGAGGTACAGGGTCAAAGTTTGCTCAATGATGATGTATAGGGGGCGGACCGAACATCGCATGTGTTCGCCCGGCAGAGGCGAACGCGAACAAGCTATGTTCGCCGGGAACTGTTCGCCGTCGGATAGTTCGGGCCATCTCTACAAGTTAGTGGAAAATGATGATTTTTTTTTTTTTTATACAAAGTCTCATATTCCACTAACTTGTGACAAAAAATAAAAACTTCCATGAACTCGCCATGCCCATCAGCGAATACCTTGGGGTCTCTTCTTTCTAAAATGGGGTCACTTGTGGGGTAGTTATACTGCCCTGGCATTCTAGGGGCCCAAATGTGTGGTAAGGAGTTTGAAATCAAATTCTGTAAAAAAATGACGAGTGAAATCCGAAAGGTGCTCTTTGGAATATGGGCCCCTTTGCCCACCTAGGCTGCAAAAAAGTGTCACACATCTGGTATCTCCGTATTCAGTAGAAGTTGGGGAATGTGTTTTGGGGTGTCATTTTACATATACTCATGCTGGGTGAGAGAAATATCTTGGCAAAAGACAACTTTTCCCATTTTTTTATACAAAGTTGGCATTTGACCAAGATATTTATCTCACCCAGCATGGGTATATGTAAAATGACACCCCAAGGTATTCCGTGAGGGGCATGGCGAGTTCCTAGAATTTTTTATTTTTTGTCACAAGTTAGTGGAAAATGATGATTTTTTTTTTATTTATTTTTTTCATACAAAGTCTCATATTCCACTAACTTGTGACAAAAAATAAAAAGTTCCATGAACTCACTATGCCCATCAGCGAATACCTTGGGGTCTCTTCTTTCCAAAATGGGGTCACTTGAGGGGTAGTTATACTGCCCTGGCATTCTAGGGGCCCAAATGTGTGGTAAGGAGTTTGAAATCAAATTCTGTAAAAAATGACGAGTGAAATCCGAAAGGTGCTCTTTGGAATATGGGCCCCTTTGCCCACCTAGGCTACAAAAAAGTGTCACAAATCTGGTATCTCCGTATTCAGTAGAAGTTGGGGAATGTGTTTTGGGGTGTCTTTTTACATATACCCATGCTGGGTGAGATAAATATCTTGGTCAAATGCCAACTTTGTATAAAAAAATGGGAAAAATTGTCTTTTGCCAAAATATTTCTCTCACCCAGCATGGGTATATGTAAAATGACACCCCAAAACACATTCCCCAACTTCTACTGAATACAGAGATACCAGATGTGTGACACTTTTTTGCAGCCTAGGTGGGCAAAGGGGCCCATATTCCAAAGAGCACCTTTCGGATTTCACTCGTCATTTTTTACAGAATTTGATTTCAAACTCCTTACCACACATTTGGGCCCCTAGAATGCCAGGGCAGTATAACTACCCCACAAGTGACCCCATTTTGGAAAGAAGAGACCCCAAGGTATTCGCTGATGGGCATAGTGAGTTCATGGAAGTTTTTATTTTTTGTCACAAGTTAGTGGAATATGAGACTTTGTATGAAAAAAAAATCAAAAAAGAAAAATCATCATTTTCCACTAACTTGTGACAAAAAATAAAAAATTCTAGGAACTCGCCATGCGCCTCACGGAATACCTTGGGGTGTCTTCTTTCCAAAATGGGGTCACTTGTGGGGTAGTTATACTGCCCTGGCATTTTCCAGGGGCCCTAATGTGTGGTAAGTAGGTAAATGACCTGTGAAATCCGAAAGGTGCTCTTTGGAATGTGGGCCCCTTTGCCCACCTAGGCTGCAAAAAAGTGTCACACATGTGGTATCTCCGTATTCAGGAGACGTTGGGGAATGTGTTTTGGGGTGTCATTTTACATATACTCATGCTGGGTGAGAGAAATATCTTGGCAAAAGACAACTTTTCCCATTTTTTTATACAAAGTTGGCATTTGACCAAGATATTTCTCTCACCCAGCATGGGTATATGTAAAATGACACCCCAAAACACATTCACCAACTTCTCCTCAATACGGAGATACCACATGTGTGACACTTTTTTGCAGCCTAGGTGGGCAAAGGTGCCCAAATTCCTTTTAGGAGGCCATTTTTAGACATTTGGATACCAGACTTCTTCTCACGCTTTGGGGCCCCTAAAATGCCAGGGCAATATAAATACCCCACATGTGACCCCATTTTGGAAAGAAGACACCCCAAGGTATTCAATGAGGGGCATGGCGAGTTCATAGAAAAAAAAATAATTTGGCACAAGTTAGCGGAAATTGATTTTTATTTTTTTCTCACAAAGTCTCCCTTTCCGCTTACTTGGGACAAAAATTTCAATCTTTCATGGACTCTATAAGCCCCTCAGCAAATACCTTGGGGTGTCTTCTTTCCAAAATGGGGTCATTTTTGGGGTGTTTGTACTGCCCTGGCATTTGAGGGTCTCCACAATCATTTTCTCCTTATATTGAGCATACGGGTAATGAGATTTTTTTTTTCCGTTCAGCCTCTGGGCTGAAAGAAAAAAATGAACGGCACAGATTTTTTCATTCGCATCGATCAATGTGGATGAAAAAATCTCTGCCAAAAAAATAAAAAGGAGGGGAAAGGCGTCTGCCAGGACATAGGAGCTCCGCCCAACATCCATACCCACTTAGCTCGTATGCCCTGGCAAACCCGATTTCTCCATTCACATCAATCGATGTGGATGAATAAATCATTGCCGGGATTTTTTTTTTTTATATATATATACAAAGTGTTTGCCAAAGTATATGAACACCGCCACCTCCTCAGCTCATATGCCTCGGCAAACGTATCTTTTACTGCAGAGGAGAAATCTCGTCTTGCAGCGCCGCATACACCGACTTGCGTGTAATCTGACAGCAGCGCAATGCTTCTGTCCGAATGCACATCAGTGCTGCAGCTAGTCGATCGGTTGGTCCACCTGGAAGGTAAAAAAAACAAAACAAAAAAGAAAAAACCAGGCCGCAAAGCAATAACTTTATTAACTTTAGAACAGAACATATCAACTTTTTTAAACTTTTTAAACTTTTTTACTTACCGGTAATTTTTTTTTTGTTTAGTTTTTTTTACCTTTATAGAACAAACCTCTCCTTCCCCATGGGACAATGTGCAAAGCGCAAATCGCCCAAAGATGTGGCAAAGTACGTTATGCACTTTATCCCAGGTGAAAGGAGAGGTTTGCAGCAGCTGTGAGTAAAAGGGCCCTAATAGCCCTGTGTGCCTGTCCTGTGAGATGCAATTCCTATGCTAAGTGTACCTGTGTGTGGTACTTCCGGAAACACTCTCCATAGCATAGGGCAGGGTGGTCAGCACAGTCAGGACAGAAATAGGGGGTGTCACGCCTTATTCCACTCCTGCTACAGACACGACATCTTTTTCGGGGTGACGGTTGGGTTGAGGTACCAGGAACGACACTGGGGAAATGTCGCTCGTGTAGACGGCTAACTACACTGGTGGATGGGGCCACGGAACCTCCTGGGTAAAGGAGGTTCTCGATGATCTCTTCCTAGAATTTGAGGAAAGATCGTGTTCTCCCAGCCTTACTGTAGAGAACAAAACTATTGTACAGCGCCAATTGAATTAAATATACAGACACCTTCTTATACCAGCCTCTGGTTCTGCGGGAAACTAAATACGGAGACAACATCTGGTCATTGAAGTCCACCCCTCCCATGAGCGCATTATAGTCGTGGACACAGAGGGGCTTTTCAATGACACGGGTTGCTCGCTCAATTTGGAATGTCGTGTCTGCGTGAATGGAGGAGAGCATGTAAACGTCACGCTTGTCTCTCCATTTCACCGCGAGCAGTTCTTCGTTACACAAGGCAGCCCTCTCCCCCCTTGCAAGACTGGTGGTTACAAGCCGTTGGGGGAAGCCCACGCGACTAGTTCGCGCGGTGCCACAGGCGCAAATCCGTTCTAGAAACAAATGCCTAAAGAGGGCCACACTTGTGTAGAAATTGTCCACATAAAGATGGTACCCCTTGCCGAATAAGGGTGACACCAAGTCCCAGACTGTCTTCCCACTGCTCCCCAGGTAGTCAGGGCAACCGACCGGCTCCAGGGTCTGATCATTTCCCTCATAGATCCGAAATTTGTGGGTATAGCCTGTGGCCCTTTCACAGAGCTTATACAATTTGACCCCATACCGGGCACGCTTGCTTGGGATGTATTGTTTGAAGCCAAGGCGCCCGGTAAAATGTATTAGGGACTCGTCTACGCAGATGTTTTGCTCAGGGGTATACAAATCTGCAAATTTCTGGTTGAAATGGTCTATGAGGGGCCGAATTTTGTGGAGCCGGTCAAAAGCAGGGTGGCCTCTGGGACGGGAGGTGGTGTTGTCGCTAAAATGCAGAAAACGCAGGATGGTCTCAAATCGTATCCTGGACATAGCAGCAGAGAACATGGGCATGTGATGAATCGGGTGCGTGGACCAATATGACCGCAATTCATGCTTTTTTGTCAGGCCCATGTTGAGGAGAAGGCCCAGAAAAAGGCTGGGCATAATAGCTTCCCGGGTTTGCGGTTATAAAATGTGTGGCATACCGGTTTGTCTCTGCCACGACTAAGTCCAAGAGCCCCGCAGTCAAGAACAGCTCAAAGAATCCCAGGGCCGAACCGATTTGAGCCGTCTCAACCCGAACTCCAGACTGGCCGGTGAAAGGGGGAACTACTGGTGCGGCTGAAGTTGGTGACTGCCAATCAGGGTTTGCCAGCACCTCAGGGATTCTAGGGGCTCTACGGGCCTGTCTGTGCGGTGGCTGCGACGGGGTAACTATTGCACGTGCCACCGTACCAGCTTCAACTGCCCTTCTGGTGCTCGCTACTTCACCATGTTGTACGGCAGTGCTGGTACTAGGTCCAGGAAGGGCTGCGCTGCTGGTGTATGCCTCACCACGTGATCCGGCAGCGACAGCCCCACTCTGCTGCTCTTGAAGCGGATCCTGCGCAACCTGTGGTCTAGCGACATAGGGCCGGGTACGCCTGGTGCTGCCAGGGACCTCCACCTCCTCGTCCGAACTTTGGGTCAGAGAGCCACTGTTTTCCACAGGTTCATATTCTGACCCGCTAGATTCGTCAGATGAGGGTTCCCACTCCTCATCCGACTGGGTCAGAATCCTGTAGGCCTCTTCAGAAGAATACCCCCTGTTTGACATTTTGGACTACTAAATTTAGGGGTATTCCCTGAGACTACCCAAGAAAAAAAGCAAACATGTCTTACAAAGGGGAGGCTAGCGAAGTACCGGAGGCCGCTGCGGTTGATAAAAAATATCAAAACTGATTTTTTTATCGCCGCAGTGCGTGTAAAGTGAATGTGCAGTGATCAAAAAAAAATATTTTTTTGTCACTGCGGTGGGGCGGGCGTGGGTGAACGCACGTGTGGGCGACCGATCAGGCCTGATCGGGCAAACACTGCGTTTTGAGTGGAGGGCGAGCTAAGGTGACACTAATACTATTATAGATCTGACCGTGATCAGTTTTGATCACTTACAGATACTATAAAAGTACAAATGCTGATTAGCGATACACTAATCAGCGAATAAAAGTGACTGTGGTGCGGTGGGGTGGGCGCTAACTGATGCTAACTACCTAACCAAGGGGCCTAAACTATCCCTAAAACCTAACAGCCAATACTAGTGAAAAAAAAAAGTGACAGTTTACACTGATCACTTTTTGTCTTTCACTAAGTGATTGACAGGGGGCGATCAAAGGGGTGATCAAAGGGTTAATTGGGTTGCAGGGGGGTGATCAGGGGCTACAGTGAAGTGTTTGGTGCTACTCACAGTTCAGTCTGCTCCTCTGCTGGATCCAACCGACGAAAAGGACCAGCAGAGAAGCAGAGAAGCCATATAACAGATCATATTTACTAATATGATCTGTTATATGGCCAGTGATTGGATTTTTTAAAAATCGCCAGCCTGCCAGCCAATGATCGTTGCTGGCAGGCTGGTGACGAACTTCTTCTTTAACTTTTGCCGGCCCGCGATGCGCATGCGCGGGCCGGCTTTGAGCGAAATCTCGCGTCTCGCGAGATGACGCGTATATGCGTGACTCTGCGCAGCGCTGCCACCTCCGGAACGCGATCCTGCGTTAGGCGGTCCGGAGGTGGTTAATGACACTCCTAAATTTGTTAATCTAGGGGTGGTACTTCACTATAAAAGGTATTATCTTGTTTGTTTGATGTTGTACTAGTCCAGACACTGTATTGGTCAATTTATCACGTTCATGTTTTAGAAGGGGTGCAGGATATTCTCTTGCTAAAAAAAAATCATGTCCTCAAGACTAGTCTCCTTAACCATGGGATCTGAAACTATTCTGTCCACACGCCGAAATTGTGAGTATGGTAAAGGTTTTTTTAACCGCAGACGGATGGTTACTTGTAAAATGCAGAAGACCATTTCTGTCAGTTTCATTGACGTATAGATCAGTCTGTACCAAACCTCCTTCATTATGAATGATCCAGATGTCCAGGAAATTGATCCTCTCACTACCCCAATATATGGTAAATTTGAGTTCTTCCCATATGGAGTTCAAATAAGTGGAGAAATCAAGTAAGGATTGAATGCCGCCCCGCCATACGCAAAAAATGTCGTCGATAAAACTACGCCACAAAATGCAGTGTTTCTTATAGGATTCATTACCATAACTGTATGTGTGTTCAAACCAGGCCATATAACAATTGGCGTATGGCGGTGCGGCATTCAAACCCATCGCGGTTCTCCGCCGCTGTTGGTAAAATGTATCCTGGAACAAAAAATTGTTTTCTTTCAATACAATTTCCAGAAGTTGCATGAAAAAATAAGTGCTCATATGATTTGATGGTCCTTACAATTGAACACCTTACTAATGCTATTACTGAAACTAAAGCGAATATTGCATATATTGAACAGCAGTTACATGACTCATTAACTGCAGATGATCTCACTGCCTTAAAATCTAAGGTAGAGAAAATTTGCTCTGACCTTAAAAAGGACATAGAGAACACTAAACGCCATAAATTTGCCAGACACTCTGAGGATTACGCCGGCCCTGACACGTGCACTGCGCAGGAATATTGGAGTGCCGGCTGTTCTCCTCTGTTCTTCACAGACAATTCAGCATAATGGTAAGAATCTCTGATTACCAGCAATGAATAAAGATCATTACCGTTTACACAAAATATTGTGATATGTACAGTACAAACATGTAAGTCTATCTATGAACTATCTATCTATCTATCTATCTATCTATCTATCTACCGATCTATCATCTATCTATCTCTTATATATCTATCTATCTCCTATTTATTTCATATATATATACACTCACCTAAAGAATTATTAGGAACACCTGTTCTATTTCTCATTAATGCAATTATCTAGTCAACCAATCACATGGCAGTTGCTTCAATGCATTTAGGGGGGGTGGTCCTGGTCAAGACAATCTCCTGAACTCCAAACTGAATGTCAGAATGGGAAAGAAAGGTTATTTAAGAAATTTTGAGCGTGGCATGGTTGTTGGTGCCAGACGGGCCGATCTGAGTATTTCACAATCTGCTCAGTTACTGGGATTTTCGCGCACAACCATTTCTAGGGTTTACAAAGAATGGTGTAAAAAGGGAAAAACATCCAGTATGCGGCAGTCCTGTGGGCAAAAATGCCTTGTGGATGCTAGAGGTCAGAGGAGAATGGGCCGACTGATTCAAGCTGATAGAAGAGCAACGTTGACTGAAATAACCACTCGTTACAACCGAGGTATGCAGCAAAGCATTTGTGAAGCCACAACGCGCACAACCTTGAGGCGGATGGGGTACAACAGCAGAAGACCCCACCGGGTACCACTCATCTCCACTACAAATAGGAAAAAGAGGCTACAATTTGCACGAGCTCACCAAAATTGCACTGTTGAAGACTGGAAAAATCTTGCCTGGTCTGATGAGTCTCGATTTCTGTTGAGACATTCAAATGGTAGAGTCTGAATTTGGCGTAAACAGAATGAGAACATGTATCCATCCTCTGATGGCTACTTCCAGCAGGATAATGCACCATGTCACAAAGCTCAATTCATTTCAAATTGGTTTCTTGAACATGACAATGAGTTCACTGTACTAAAATGGCCCCCACAGTCACCAGATCTCAACCCAATAGAGCATCTTTGGGATGTGGTGGAACGGATGTGCATCCCTCAAATCTCCATCAACTGCAAGATGCTATCCTATCGATATGGGCCAACATTTCTAAAGAATGCTATCAGCACCTTGTTGAATCAATGCCATGTAGAATTAAGGCAGTTCTGAAGGCAAAAGGGGGTCCAACACCGTATTAGTATGGTGTTCCTAATAATTCTTTAGGTGAGTGTATATATATATATAGTACAGACCAAAAGTTTGGACGCACCTTCTCATTCAAAGAGTTTTCTTTATTTTCATGACTATGAAGGCATCAAAACTATGAATTAACACATGTGGAATTATATACATAACAAACAAGTGTGAAACAACTGAAAATATGTCATATTCTAGGTTCTTCAAAGTAGCCACCTTTTGCTTTGATTACTGCTTTGCACACTCTTGGCATTCTCTTGATGAGCTTCAAGAGGTAGTCCCCTGAAATGGTCTTCCAACAGTCTTGAAGGAGTTCCCAGAGATGCTTAGCACTTGTTGGCCCTTTTGCCTTCACTCTGCGGTCCAGCTCACCCCAAACCATCTCGATTGGGTTCAGGTCCGGTGACTGTGGAGGCCAGGTCATCTGGCGCAGCACCCCATCACTCTCCTTTATGGTCAAATAGCCCTTACTTTCAAAGTTTTCCCAATTTTTCGGCTGACTGACTAACCTTAATTTCTTAAAGTAATGATGGCCACTCGTTTTTCTTTACTTAGCTGCTTTTTTGTTGCCATAAAACAAATTCTAACAGTCTATTCAGTAGGACTATCAGCTGTGTATCCACCTGACTTCTCCTCAACGCAACTGATGGTCCCAACCCCATTTATAAGGCAAGAAATCCCACTTATTAAACCTGACAGGGCACACCTGTGAAGTGAAAACCATTTCAGGGGACTACCTCTTGAAGCTCATCAAGAGAATGCCAAGAGTGTGCAAAGCAGTAATCAAAGCAAAAGGTGGCTACTTTGAAGAACCTAGAATATGACATATTTTCAGTTGTTTCACACTTGTTTGTTATGTATATAATTCCACATGTGTTAATTTATAGTTTTGATGCCTTCAGTGTGAATCTACAATTTTCATAGTCATGAAAATAAAGAAAACTCTTTGAATGAGAAGGTGTGTCCAAACTTTTGGTCTGTACTGTATATATATATATATACATACATATCAATGTTTCATCTGTCTGCCTATTTATCTATTATCTATCTATCTCATATTGTGCTTCAGTTACAGGAATTTACGTCTCTGTAGCACCATGGTATGGAGGTGAGCCACTGTCACTTAGCCACTACCATGGAGCAGTACACCATGGTCACCAGTGCCCTGTGCACCCTGGTGCTGCTGGTCCTGCTGCTGCTCACTGCAGTCAAGCTGTGGGAGCTGTACTGTTACAGAGACCCCGGCTGCCAGTACCCGCTGAACCCTGGTGCTATGGAGCTGCCTTTCTTTGGAGAAACCTTGCAGATTGCGCTACAGAGACGTAAATTCCTGCAACTGAAGTTCAAAGTATGGACACATCTACAAGACGCATCATGGGCACTGAAACCCCGACCGTGCGCATCATGGGCACTGAAAACGTGCGGCAGATCTTCCTGAGGGAGCACAAGCTGGTGTCTTAGCACTGGCTGGAATCAGTCTGTACCATCCTGGGGGCCGACTGCCTCTCCAATCTTCATGACAGCCAGCACAGGCACATAAAGAAACACATATACACATGCAGTGGCGTAACTAGCAACGGGGCTTCAATATCTCCACCTTCTGGTTCCATGTGAACCATCAATGGTCACATGCACTGGTGCAGCCATTGACTGCCCTCAGCAGTGATGTGTCCCCAAGCACAATGTGCGAGTTCCCCGACCCGAACCCAAAATTTGCCTGAACAGTATTGGTTCGAGTTCAGGCTTTCAGTTCTTCAATCGGCGCAGGCGCACTGAGAGGCGGCCGCTTCATCCTCAATGCGCCTGCGCCGGGTGTAGATGTGACGTCATCGGCGCAGGCACATTGAGGATGAATCGGCCGAGTGAGTGGCCGCCTCTCAGTGCGCCTGCGCCGATTGAAGATAGGTACGGCTGCGGCGCAGGCGCCAGATATTGAATGAAAACAGGCAGGGCCAGCGGAGAAAGATCCCGTCCGCTGGCCCTGTCAATCAACAAGCAGAGGGGCGTCATTACCATTGGAGGATGCGGCTGCTACCAGCAAGTAGCCGCCCTACTTGCTGGTAGCAAGGTAATTTACATATTATAAAAATAGGGTTTTAGCAAATTCTACTGAACCAAAATTCTTATTTTACTTATGTATGGATAAATCGCAGTGTAGGGGTTATTATTAAGCAAAAAAAAAAAAAAACGGTTTAGTGGGCTGACAGAAGCCCTTTAACTATTAACGTAGGATAAAGTACAACTAGGAATAGGGGTGGGGGGAGATTAGAGGGCCAAATGGTTCTTATCTGCCGACACATTCTATGTTTCTGTTAGTTCGGTGGGTGACATGTACCCATTTTTGGTGTGAGATACATGTGCACTTTATACGTGACAGGGAAATTAATATAGATTATCTGTCTGTTAGTTCGGTGGGCGACATGTACCCATTTTTGGTGTGAGATACATGTGCACTTTATACGTGACAGGGAAATTAATATAGATTATCTGTCTGTTAGTTCGGTGGGCGACATGTACCCATTTTTGGTGTGAGGTACACGTGCACTGCATATGTGACAGGGAAATTAATATACGGTAGTTAATCTTGATAAGTGAGATGATGAAGAAAAAGCGGCACTCACCAATTGTTGTATTGATAGTAGCTTTTATTCCGGGTAATAACATGCTAGATGCGGGTCACTGCACAGCAATCCAAGGCAACAGCCGTTTCACACTAAACAGTGCTTTGTCAAGCCTCCTGTGACGTGGTTGAAGGGTGGAGTAAATACCACACTCCCTCCTCCACGTGACCAGTCAACAGGTGAGACAATTACATGTCCATGTATCTAATACAAATACATACAATGTTAAGAATAACATAGAAACATAGAATATAAAGACAGCCAGGTCATTCTTATCATTCAGACCCAATGGTCCCATGGCATTAGTTTTAATAATCCACTCAGCTTCTTTTTGTAATAGTTTACGCTTTCTATCTCCTCCTCTCATAGGTAATTGAACTACTTCTATGCCAGCACATCTTAAAACCTTTTGATCTCCCTGTGTATATGTTCAATGAGGCGACTCGCTCCGATACCAGTTTCCATTGATTTCCTATGTTCCCTAAAATGAACATATAGGGGCCTATAAGTTTTACCAACATAGAATCGGCCACATGGGCAGAGAATAACATATACAACATATGTACTTTTACAATTAATACATTCACTTACTGTGTGTTGTATACCTCCTACATGAATTGATGCGCCTCTGTGCACAAAATCACACATAGAGCAGTGTCCACATCTAAAGTTTCCCCTTGGTCCCCATCTCTCCAACCAAATGGTTTGCGAGCTCACAAAATTACTGTTAGTAATTACATCTCCTATAGTTTGACTACATCTAAAACTAACAATTGGCATATTCTGCGTTTTATCTCTCAAGAGGTCATCTCTTTGTAACATATTCCAATTGTTCAGAATAGCTTTTTTAATTGTTTGGGGCATAGGGGAATACTCAAATGTGAACACGGCTCTAGCGTTCTTTGGGAACTGTCCTCTGATCATATTTTTCTTTTTCTTGTGTGATATCAGACCATTTTTCCTTTGTGTATACGCTTTTTTGTAAGCTTTATCAATAACATGCGCTGGATATCCTCTTTTTAATAATCGTATTTTTAGATCTCTACATTGTTCTTCAAAAACTTCTCCACTTGTAATTATTCTTGCTAACTGCAAAAATTGAAAACTCTTAAAATGAAAACTCTTAAAATGTAATAAAGCATTATTAGAAGTGGGTTTTCTATACATTGTGGTGTCTAGACTGCCTGCTTTACACTAACCTGAAGATCTAAAAACTCTAATTCTTGTTGTTCTATTCTACTTGAGAATCGCATATTCATATCATTGATGTTATTAAGATGTTCTACAAAGGAGTGGAACAATTTCTTATCACCAGCCCATACAATAAAGACATCATCGATGTATCTTAAAAATATCCTAATATGTTTCACATACGGATTGGCAACTGTGAAAATATATTTCTCCTTAAAGGCTGCCAAGAACAAATTAGCAAAGGTACAGGAGACCGGCTATTTGACAGTGTCATTGCTGATCATACATAAAGGAGTTATGCTACAATACAAATTACAATGCTTCCTCTATGAACTCAGTATAGTGCGCACTCTTACCGAGCCTAGTCAATAAACTGCAGATGGTTTGTACTCCTTGCTCCTGGGGTATTCTTGTATAAAGACTTTCCACATCTATTGAAGCCAGCAGATAATCTTCTTGCCACTCAATCTCTTTGAGAGCTCCTAAAAAGTCACCGGTGTCCTCCAGGTAAGACGGAATCCTTGGTAAAAGCGGTCGTAAAATCCAGTCCAAATACTGGGAACGGGGCTCGGTCAGTGACCCGATGCCCGACACGATGGGACGTCCTGGAGGATCCACCAGTGACTTGTGGATTTTTGGAATATAATACCATACTGGTTTAATAGGGAAAAGTGGATAGAGCTTCTCTGCAGTACGTTTGGATATAAATCCTGTGTCTACATATTTCCAAATTAGGGCTCATAATTGTTTTTGATGTTTACCTATCGGGTTCGTTCTAAGCGGCATATATGTGTTACTGTCACTGAGCTGACTTGCTGCCTCCTGCATGTATTGTGTTGTGTACATCACAACTGTCTTTCCACCCTTGTCGGCCGGTTTAATTATATCTTTATTCTTAAAATTCAATCTAGAGCACGAAGCTCTCCTTCTTCCAGGTTGGATCCCTCTAAGATAACTCAAGGCTTAAATTTCCTTGATAACCTGACTCTGAAAGAGGTCAAGGCTACTACCGGCTGGCAAGGGTGGAGTGAAAGTAGTTTTGACTCCCTTTGTGAACACCTGGTGCACATCACTTGATTCTGATTGTTTATCTAATTCACACCCTTGTAATTCTAATAGAATATCTGTCATCTGTCTGTCAGGGGACCAATCATGATTGGGGTCTCTAACTCTTTCAACTCTTCAACATTTCCATTTCTATCATGAAAATATTTGTGTAAATTCAATTTCCTCACTGCTTTGAACAAATCTATTTCAAAGTGTATATCATCAAACCCATTCACCATACCAAAATTAAGTCCCTTAGATAAGAGTGACAGACAGTCTGTATTTAGATGGACAGTCAGATTCACCACATTATGTCCCACTGGTAACTCTTGAATATCCCCCACATTGAGTGCTAGCTCCTCCAAGCTACTGGTTTCCTTTTGTATCCACTTCTTTGCAGTTTTTCTGTTCGGTCTCCCTCTTCTTGTGTTACTCCTAAAGGGGCTGCTGATACATCTGAATCACTGTCAGCTATTTTCATATTGATCCGATCTTGGGAGCGTTTGTTTAAATCTTCTGAATCGCTTGAATCTGAATCTGTTGTCCAATATTCTCGGGACCGTTGTTTATTTGGACGTCTCCTCTGTGCACGTTTTTGAATCATCCAGTCAAAAATATTTCCATTGTCGTAGTCATCCTTATCACGCGAGAATTTATCTTTCTTTTTCTCTTTTATTTCAGCTTGTATCGGTATGAAGCGTTTTTCCAATTTATTTAGAGAAGTTTGAAACTGGTTATCTGTTCTCCTCGCTCTCAATTCATTTTTAGCTTTCTTTAGTTCAATTAGCACTTTTTCATACTCTTTTTCATTGCGTAATAACACCAATTGCATCATTTGAAAGGAACATTCTAGTTCTAGAAAATTTGAGTCATCTTGGAATTGGGAAATGTCCTTATAAACTGTGCCCGCATTTCAACGTCCTTGATTTACCGCTACTTTGCATGAACCGTAGTGTCTATTTCTGAATCCATGTCAATTTCCACACTTGCACTTTTGTGCGTGCTCTGACTGTTTAAAGACATAGTCCAACAATGCAGTGTTCAAAGATAAAGAAACAGTCGGCACTGCACTGTGCGTTTTTTTAAATAACTTCTGACCGGATTCACGCTTGCCACGGCTGCTCACGCAATACAATGGTGGTGCTCTGCTATTAAAAGTATTGAATTCAATCATGAAAAGTGAGATAGTAACATAGTAACATAGTACATAAGGCCGAAAAAAAGACATTTGTCCATCCAGTTTGGCCTGTTCGGTCTAGTAGCTATAGCCTGTAATATTATTACACTCCAGAAATACATCCAGGCCCCTCTTGAATTCCTTTATTGTACTCACCTGGAGGAGGGAGTGTGGTATTTACTATACCCCTCAACCACGTCACAGGAGGCTTGACAAAGCACTGTTTAGTGTGAAACGGCTGTTGCCTTGGATTGCTGTGCAGTGACCCACATCTAGCATGTTTTTACCCGGAATAAAAGCTACTATCAATATAACAATTGGTGAGTGCCGCTTTTTCTTCATCATCTCACTTTTCATGATTGAATTCAATACTTTTAATAGCAGAGCACCACCATTGTATTGCGTGAGCAGCTGTGGCAAGTGTGAATCAGGTCAGAAGTTATTTAAAAAAAACGCACGGTGCAGTGCCGACTGTTTCTTTTTCTTTGAACACTGCATTGTTAGTCTATGTCTTTAAACAGTCAGAGCACGCATAAAAGTGCAAGTGTGGAAATTGACATGGATTCAGAAATAGACACTACGGTGGATTTATGCAAAGTAGCGGTAAATCAAAGACGTTTAGATGCGGGCACATTTTTTGCACAATGCAATGAAAAGGACAGCCTACAGGTCATGAGTTTAAAGACATTCGAAATTAAAGTAACTCAGCTGTCTGAGAAAGATAATTACTATTATCTTGGACAATTAACTCATTAAAATCATATGTTGCACATAAGAGAGTCTCACGGGGATTAAGAGTTTATAAGGACATTTCCCAATTCCAAGAATGTTCCTTTCAAATGATGCAATTGGTGTTATTACACAATGAAAAAGAGTATGAAAAAGTGCTAATTGAACTAAATAGAGCTAAAAATGAATTGAGAGCGAGGAGAACAGATAACCAGTTTCAAACTTTTCTAAATAAATTGTAAAAACGCTTCATACCGATACAAGCTGAAATAAAAGAGAGAAAGAAAGATAAATTCTTGCATGATAAGGATGACTACGACAATGGAATTGATTTTGACTGGATGATTCAAAAACGTGCACAGAGGAGGAGACGTCCAAATAAACGACGGTCCCGAGAATATTGGACAACAGATTCCGATTCAAGCGCTTCAGAAGATTTAAACAAACGCTCCCAAGATCGGATCAATATGAAAATAGCTGACAGTGATTCAGATGTATCAGCTGCAACGTTAGGAGTAACACAAGAAGAGGGAGACCGAACAAAAAAATCGCAAAGAAGTAGATACAAAAGGAAACAAGTAGCTTGGAGGAGCTAGCACTCAATGTGGGGGATATTCAAGACTTACCAGTGGGACATAATGTGGTGAATCTGACTGATGTCCATCTAAATTCAGACTGTCTGTGACTCTTATCTAAGGGACCTCATTTTGGTAGGGTGAATGGGTTTGATGATATACACTTTGAAATAGATTTGTTCAAAGCAGTGAGGAAATTGAATTTACACAAATATTTTCATGATAAAAATGGGAATGTTGAAGAGTTTAAAGAGTTAGTGACCCCAATCATGATTGGTCCCCTGACAGACAGACAGATGACAGATTTTCTATTAGAATTATAAGGGTGTGAATTAGATAAACAATCAGAATCAAGTGATGTGCACCAGGTGTTCACAAAGGGAGTCAAAACTACTTTCACTCCACCCTTGCCGGCCGGCCCGGTAGTAGCCTTGACCTCTTTCAGAGGCAGGTCATCAAGAAAATTAAAGCCTTGAGTTATCTTAAAGAGAGATCCAACCTGGAAGAAGGAGAGCTTTGTGCTCTAGATTGGATCTCTAAGAATAAAGATATAATAATTAAACCGTCCGACAAGGGTGGAAAGACAGTTGTGATGTACAAGACACAATACATGCAGGAGGCAGCACGTCAGCTCTGTGACAGTAACACATTTATGCCCCTTAGAACTAACCCGATAGGTAAACATCAAAAACAATTGAGAGCCCTATTATGGAAATATGTAGACACAGTATTTATATCCAAACGTACTGCAGAGAAGCTCTACCCACTTTTCCCTATTAAACCGTGTCGGGCATCGGGTCACTGGCCGAGCCCCTTTCCCAGTATTTGGACTGGATTTTATGACCGCTTTTACCAAGGATTCCGTCTTACCTGGAGGACACCGGTGACTTTTTAGAAGCTCTCAAAGAGATTGAGTGGCAAGAAGATTATCTGCTGGCTTCAATAGATGTGGAAAGTCTTTATACAAGAATACCCCAGGAGCAAGGAGTACAAACCATCTGCAGTTTATTGACTAGGCTCGGTAAGAGTGCGCACTACACTGAGTTCATAGGGGAAGCATTGTAATTTTTATTGTCGCATAACCCCTTTATGTATGATCAGCAATGGCACAGTCAAATAGCAGGTACATTCATGTTTTGTCGGTCTCCTGTACCTTTGCTAATTTGTTCTTTGCAGCCTTTGAGGATAAATATATTTTCACAGTTGCCAATCCATATGTGAAACATATTAGGATATTTTTAAGATACATCAATGATGTCTTTATTGTATGGGCTGGTGATAAGAAATTGTTCCACTCCTTTGTAGAACATCTTAATAACATCAATGATATGAATATGCGATTCACAAGTAGAATAGAACAACAAGAATTAGAGTTTTTAGATGTTCAGGTTAGTGTAAAGCACGGCAGTCTAGACACCACAATATATAGCAAACCCACTTCTAATAATGCTTTATTACATTTTAAGAGTTTTCATCCCCCACATGTGCTGACAGCAGTCTCTTATGGCCAATTTTTGCGGTTAGCAAGAATAATTACAAGTGGGGAAGTTTTTGAAGAACAATGTAGAGATCTAAAAATACGATTATTACAAAGTGGATATCCAGCGCATGTTATTGATAAAGCTTACAAAAAAGCGTATACACAAAGGAAAAATGGTCTGATATCACACAAGAAAAAGAAAAATATGATCAGAGGACAGTTCCCAAAGAACGCTAGAGCCGTGTTCACATTTGAGTATTCCCCTATGGCCCAAACAATTAAAAAAGCTATTCTGAACAATTGGCATATGTTACAAAGAGATGACCTCTTGAGAGATAAAACGCAGAATTTGCAAATTGTTAGTTTTAGACGTAGTCAAACTATAGGAGATGTAATTACTAACAGTAATTTTGTGAGCTCGCAAACCAATTGGTTGGAGAGATGAGGACCAAGGGGAAACTTTAGATGTGGACACTGCTCTATGTGTGATTTTGTGCACAGAGGCGCATCAATTCATGTAGGAGATATACAACACACAGTAAGAGAATGTATTAATTGTAAAACTACATATGTTGTATATGTTATTTTCTGCCCATGTGGCCGATTCTATGTTGGTAAAACCTATAGGCCCCTATATGTTCATTTTAGGGAACATAGGAAATCAATTGAAACTGGTATCGGAGCGAGTCGCCTCATTGAACATATACACAGGGAGATCAAAAGGTTTTAAGATGTGCTGGCATAGAAGTAGTTAAACTACCTATGAAAGGAGGAGATAGAAAGCGTAAACTATTACAAAAAGAAGCTGAGTGGATTGCGGACAAGGATAGGACTGTTCTATTAGGGGCCAGATGTTCCATTCTGCAAAATACGGAATGCACACGGACGTCATCTTTATTTTTTGCGGTTTAATTTTTTGCGGACCACAAAATACATATGGTCGTGTGCATGAGCCCTTATGTTTAGGAGGCAAAGAATATAATCATTGTGGGAGCAGCTGTCCACCAACCTGTTATAACCTGGAGCCTCTTTGAACTGCAGAGTGTGTTCCAGGATGTTTCTGCATAAACGGCACTGTAGATAATGGCTTAGTGAATGTATGGAAACGGAAAAGTGCGATTTCTGCAGTGGGAACACAACATATATCTTATGCAGCGGTCCCAGCACTCCTCAAGTCAAATTCTGCCCAACAGTCTGCATTGAGAAGTGCGTGTGTAAATGTGGCTATGTGACCCTACCTAACAGCAACAGATGTGTTCTTCCTCAAGATCTCCCGAAAAGATCCCACATGTACCTTATTAAGAATTGTCAACATTTTAAGTGATCTCAATTATATGGAGACATGTCTGATATGAGGATCTCTGACTGCTCTCTGACCAATCTCTAACCAGTTCACAGCCGCCCAGGTTCAAAAGGGCATATGGTGTACTTTGATGGTGAGTGCAATTGGAGGCAAAGAGAGCAAGTTGCCTATAGTACCATGAAGGCTTGCAGTACAAACAGTTTAGTTCCACCTACCTTACAGAGACTGTTAATGTTATAGAGACTGCACACAATGGTTCCTGCCCAATTCTGTTTCTTTCTGAGATTGGCTTCTTTCACACTTTTTGGCTTCTATACTCACCTCTCTGAAGCTCTGGTCTGTTCCCTTTTTAAGAGTTGGCAGCAACTTGTCAAGTGACCATCTCACAGGACTGCATCACAGATAGCTCCTGTTAACTAGAGATTACTAAATTTCATGAAATTTCTATTAGGTTTAAATTCTATAAATTCATTCATCAGACTCCATTTGTTCTACGGTAAATATGACTGGAAACAAAATTCCCTCAATTGTCCTGAAAAGTCATATATGACACTCAGAAGTCTCCTAGGACTGGATCCAACCCCTTTTAAGCACTAAGACAGCATTGGTAATGTCAGAGAGATGGTGACACACATGGCTATGGTAGCTGGTGGTAGCAAACAGCCTGTTTAACGCCTTAGTGACCACCAATACATAATTTTATGTTGGTCACTAAGGGGCCTTAGGCTAGGCTGTGGACTAGTCTGAGCACTGCACTAGTCTCCCGTGCAGTGGAGAGAAAGAGCTTGGCTTCCACATGAGGGCTGGGCTCCTCCTCTAACTGTCTGGATCAGCAGACGCATCGATCCAAGCCATTTATCCCCTTAGATGCTGTGACAAATAGCGACCGCAGCATCTAAGTGGTTTAGCATCTCAGGCAACGTCACAGCAAATGAGATTGTATGGTGCCAAAGTCTTAACATGGTTGCTGGAGACCTAATGAAGGCCCCAAGTCTGTCTGCAGTGTATAGGCTGACAGTATTATATAGTGTACTGCATATGCAGTACCGTATATTATACAAGTGATCAGAAAATTGTCTGTAAAAGTCCCTTTGTGGAACTATAAAAAAATACACCCTCTTACATTAAAAAAAAAAAATGCTTTTTAATGAAAAAAGTTTCAAAAATAAAATCCCCATATTGGGTATTGTTGTGTCTTTAAGGAACCACACTATTAAATCTTTAGTTTTAGTGTTACAAGGTGTGAATGGGGAGCAGGTGTGTTCCATTTGATGCTATCGCTCTCACACTCTCTCATACTGAAGTTCCACATGGCTCCTCATGGCCAAAAACTCTCTGAGGATCTGAAAAAAAAATTTTTTGGTCTACATAAAGATGGCCGAGGCTATAAGAAGATTGTCAACACTCTGACACTGAGCTGCAGCACGGTGGCCAAGACCATACAGCGTTTTAACAAGACAGGTTCCACCCAGAACAGGTCTCGCCATGGTCGATCAAAGAAGTTGAGTGCACATGCTCAGCGTCATATCCAGAGGTTACAGCCTGTCAGTGCTCAGACCATACGTCGCACACTGCATCACATTGGTCTGCATGGCTGTCATCCCAGAAGGAAGCCTCTTCTAAAGATGATGCACAAGAAAGCCCGCAGTTTGCTGAAGACAAGCAGACTAAGGACATGGATTATAGTGTTGAGCGCGAATATTCGAATAACAAATTTTAATCGCGAATATCGCAACTTCGAGAATTCGCTAATATTTAGAATATAGTGCTATATATTCGTAATATCGAATATTCGTGTTTTTTTTTGCCATTCCTCTATACTTCTTGCTTGTGGGCCAATGAGTCATTGACCCACAAGCAACTTAAGCAGGGACTCAGGAGGAATCATGACTTCAGATAGAAAAAAATGATGAATATTCTAAAAAACTAATATATAGCACTATATTCAATATAGTGCTATATATTAGTTTTTTAGAATATTCATCATTTTTTCCCATGTGAAGTGAGCACTTTTAGTAATGTTAGTAATGGCCCATTACCTGCCTGCTTTTTGCTTGTGGGCCAATGTAAGAAGGCTGCAGTATCTTAGTCAGTAGTGAATTAGAATATTCATTATTTAATTTATTTTATGCGAAAAATTGGCAATGTAATATTCGCGTTAATCGAGTAAGGGCGGGTTATACTTATAGGCAACTTTCCTATTGCAATGGCTTGCTAGAATTCACGAATATGTAGAATATAGTGTGATATCTATTCTTAAAAATGAATATTCGTCATTTTTTTTTCATATGAACCCATTAGTATCACATTATGCATATTCGCGAATTCTAGCAAGCCAACCCAATAGGAAAGTTGGCTATGCCCTTACTCGATTAACGCGAATATTACATTGCCGATTTTTCGTCATCCGTGACTCACCTTCAGCTGCTCAGGCGTTAATCAGGGGTTACAAAAAAAAATAATTATACTCACCTCATCCACTTTGTCACGGAGAGGCCATCAGCTCCCGTCTTTATTGAAGAAAACCTGCAGGGAGCGATACCATAACACAGATGTGGTCGTGAAAGGTATTGTGCCTAGTTTATCAGTGAAGTTCACAGTGACAGGCTCCCTTTAATGGATCTCTTCTTTATTATCTTCATATATCCTAAAGCAGGGATGCCTATCCTGTGGCCCTCCAGCTGTTGCAAAATTACAACACCCTGCATGCCCTAATAACTGTAGACTGTCCGGGCATGCTGGGAGTTGTAGCTTTGCAACAGCTGGAGGGCTGCAGGTTAGTCATTCCTGTCCTAAATAAAGACATGAGAAGGATTTGACCAGCCTAAACTAGACCAACCCTTTAAATCTATGTTAAGAAATGTACCTATTGCAACATTTACTATGCAAAGCCGAGCACTGACATCATTGCAGAAGAAGCACAGACCAGGAAGAGAACAGGGTGTTGCACTAGTTACGGTATATGGTGATATTGTCACGGATGATGTTGCAGATAGCTGGAAGTTATGAATAAACATCCGACTGGCTTGATCCCAAACTAAGGAGCATAAAGGTGACCCCTATAAAACCCTAAGAGCTCACCCTGACTGCTAAGCACATACAAGGGTCTCAGAGGTAGACGATTGCATGCCTACGTACCTAGACTGTGTGACACCTGAAAACCCTAGACCTTCTCACAGAAGTGGCGGTGACAGATATACAAAGTACAAGCTTATGTTACTGCAGACTCGTTTATTGCTCTCATGTACACTGATTATTACTACACTTTCTTATTATGCACCAATATACACAATGTGTATTATAATGGATGATGCAAGATAGATCCCGTCATATTCTGTACAGTGGCAAGTAAAAGTGTTGGCACCCCTGGTCAAAATGACTGTTACTGTGAACAGTTAAAGGTGTTGTCCAGACGTTAATATTGATAACTGTCCCTTAGGATAGGTCAACAATATCTGATCAGCGGGGGTCCGACACCTGGCAGCCCTGGCGATCAGCTGTTGGAAGAGAAGGCGGCTCTCCATGCAAGCACCGCTTCATCTTCATTACACTGCACTTCGTCTTGGAAGTACTCATTCCATGTTTTATACGTTCAAAATAACAAAAAAGGAAAAGGGCCCAAAACAAAACTTTGAGCACCCTGCATAGTTAGAACCTAGTAGCACCCCCTTTGCAAGTATCACAGCTTGTAAACGGTTTTGTTGTCAGTCGGGAGTCTTTCAGTTCCTGTGAACAGTCATTCCCAACAATCTGCCCGTGTAAATGTGCCACTATTTAAGAAATGCTCGTTCATCGGCTTATCCAGTCTTTCATGCGGGCACTACCGATCATAGTTTCTGGGCAGCAGATCGTGTGTCCTAAACAACGATCTGCTGCTCAGAAACCATGAATCTATATGAGGACGAGAGATCGCAATAGTGATTCCTTGTCCTCATACAGTGAAGGAGATCGCTGCATGTAAATGTGTCTCCTCCAGTGAACGAGCAGCCGACTATCGGGAAGGCTGCAGAATCGTTCCGTCTATATCCACCTTTAGACAAAAATATAATTTACAGAATTCCCAGAAAGTAACAAAGGATTTTTTATTTCCAGAAAAAATATCAGGAAGATTTACATTGGGTTATATTGGGTCTGGCAAGTTCATAGGAGTGACACCTTGTGCTTACGCAGCCTCTTGGGGTTGAGCCTTCTGAGCAAGTTCTTGGAACAACTGTGTCAATACCTACGTTTCTTCAAACAACATTCAAATCTGTTCCGTGATGGAGAAAATATTTGTGACTGTGATTATGTAAGTAATGCACTAGCGACCACTGGCCAGAACAATAGCCAACAAACTCAAAGCAGCTATCTGTCATCAGACACCAATCCGGTTAGCAGAGGCTAAGGCCTGTATTACACCAGCAGATTATCTGACCAATATCTGTCCAATCAGAACAATAGTTGGTGTGTCTAACAGAAGATCTGTGTGTGTAATAGGCCTTCTGACCAATGATTGGTCAGAAAATCTGTCTGATAATCTGATACAGGCCTTTGCGCTGTTTCGCAGCAAGCGAGTTTTCTGTCTGGATGAACACATAGCATCTAGACTGATTCCTGACCCACTTATATCAATGGGTCTGTGCACATGAGCATTACAGTATTCATTACTGATCTTCACTGGTTCAGAAAAAATCGCAGCACGTTCTATATTGTAAGTTTTTCATGCAGCTCTGACTCCTTATAAGAGAATGAGTCTTGTGTGAAAAACAGTAGGCTTCCAGATGACATTCTTAAATTTTTTTTCCATGGGCGTAAAAACGCATGCAATTTAAATAACATCTGGAAGGAAAAAACGCAAACACTGGATGCAGACACAACTGATTGAACATGCGTGCAAATCCATCAGTTTCTTCCTGAACAGATCCTGACACAATCTGTATCCCTCATGTAGAAGAAGACTTAGGCTACTCCTTGGCATTCACCAGAGCCCGCTGCAAAACAGGATGGATTTCATTGTTAGGCACCCAAGTTGTGTCTGCAGAGTAAAGTGACAGAAAGCAGAGAGAATAAGTAAACAAGTCAAAATTAAAACCAGGAAGGAAAGGATACAGTCAAATCAACAGACGGGAGGTTAGAAGTAAAACAAGCTGAAGTTCAAAACAGAAGGGTACAAAGATAGTCAAATTAGAAGAAAAGGGGCTATTAGTTGCACAAGCCGAGTTTGGTATGCAGAGGGTTAACAAGCAGATACAGAGTTTAGGAAGAAAGCATAAAAACACCTCACTGTTGTCAGGCTCATCAGAATGCAGTAAAGCACAAAAACACACAAGGGAGCCAGGACACAATACACAATCACAGGCACTGACCTAGTATTTCCTGGCATATACCCTCCACTCTCCCTTACTGGATGCCAAGCCAGAGGCCTTAATGGCTCAGTGTCTCAAATCTCTGATTGGCCAACCTGTCAGATGTTGGCTGGTTGTCAGAGCCACACTAAAAGTGTTGTGATCCTCTGTTTCTCACAATAATGCTTCTTCGAGGTCCCATCAGGGACATGTAGAAATACAGTGTTAGAAGCCTGAAGATACAGGAACAAGATAATTACTTATTGGCGCTTGGCTCAGGAGAGGATTTACAAGACAACTAATTAATACAAGGATGGAAATATGCCAACATGAACTACTTCATACACGTGAGCTTGAATATATGGTAGGTTATACAATGGTCAATATGAGATGGTTGACCAAACACAGCATGGCTGAATCAAGCAAAGTCTAATTATCCTTCACCTTCTTCCACTAGTTTTTGCTTCAGTTTAATATTGAGAAGAGTTACAGAATTACAGATATACTCTATGTTTATAACAATAACTTGGACAAGGAAAGTCCAAGCCAGGCCCTGAAAGGCTACTAGTTCCTTTCACCGGAATGTTTTTCTATGAAGAGAACTGAATTGAAATGTATTCCCATGAAGTATGTCAATTTTACCAGGTGACACCCATTTATTGTTCTAAACTACTTTTGCTTAGACAGTGCATATTAAGGTCCAGACTAGAGGTTTCTTGTGCCCAACAGAAGAGATGATTCTGAGATCCACCTACTTCATTCAGCCAAAAGAAATAGACTGTGGTGATAAGTTATGGTCTCCAAATGGGGGGAGAGCTAGTGGTAGACACCAGGCACCATAGTAATATAAGATAGCAATCAGGCCAGATGTCAGGCTCTGCGGGGAGGAATGCCATGCCGTCAGTCATACAGTTAGTGAGGTTAGAAGCCAAGCCATTCAGGTTTCTAAGAGTCCAATCCCAGAGCTGAGTGGAGGATTTGAGACTTTAACTCGGCGATTGCAATTGCCTGTGATTTTGTTTCTCATGGCTCCTGTGTTTGTTCTACTCAGTACTTCTGCATTGGAACTTCTAGTAATTTGACTGTGGCTTGCTTTCTGTATTAACCACTCACTTACTACTTGTTTCTGGATTAACCCTGCATCACATGTGTTTTCACTATCTGTCTCTCCAGGTTTTGACCCCGCTTGCTGAACAGTCTTCAGGCTGCACCACTGTTATTTTGGTAGGTGTGCATCTAACGAGCTTCACCGAATCTTACAAAAAAATTTGCTTCATATGAAATACTTTGTCATAAAGCGCATTTCTGTGTAAGTAGTGGGTGCAATGACAGGGAGCAGCGATTGCACTGTCCCCTGTCATTAAACCCCTCAGATGCCACGTTCATAGGTGATTGCGGCATCTGACATTATTTTAAAGAGTAAAATAAAAAAATGAATAAATAAAATAACTCATCCATTTGATCATGAAGAGCTGGCCTCCACCATCTTAATTGCAGATCCAGTGCAAAATCTCGAGCGGCCTAAGATGATGTCACCAAGTCGGCAGGCGTGGTGCCGTCATACGTCACCGGGCATGGGATTTTGAGAGGGATCTTCAATCAAGATGGCGGCGGCCAGCTCTTCACACTCAAACAGTTTAGGTAAGTATGTTTTTTTTTTTTTTTTTTTTTAACCGCCATTCAGGTAAAATCAATTTGCTACAACGAAGCACGAGGAAATTCGGATTTGCCAAGAAACAAATTTTCCCTGAACTTTGGATCAAATTCCACTTCGTGGAGTTCGATTCGCTCAACACTAATGTATATCCAATGCAGTTATAGATTTCACTTCCACCAAGTCAAAAGGTGAAAGACCAGCGTGTCATAGAAACATAGAAACATAGAAACCTAGAATGTGCCGGCAGATAAGAACCATTTGGCCCATCTAGTCTGCCCAATATACTGAATACTATGGATAGTCCCTGGCCCTATCTTATATGAAGGATAGCCTTATGCCTATCCCATGCATGCTTAAACCCCTTCACTGTATTTGCAGCTACCACTTCCGCAGGAAGGCTATTCCATGCATCCACTACTCTCTCAGTACTCAATACTTCCTGATATTACTTTTAAACCTTTGCCCCTCTAATTTAAAACTATGTCCTCTTGTAGCAGTTTTTCTTCTTTTAAATATTCTCTCCTCTTTTACCTTGTTGATTCCCTTTATGTATTTAGCAGTTTCTATCATATCCCCTTTGTCTCGTCTTTCTTCCAAGCTATACATGTTAAGGTCCTTTAATCTTTCCTGGTAAGTTTTGTCCTGCAATCCATGTACCAGTCAAGAGAATACACTTCTTACTCACCCTTGGCACTGCCCTAATGAAAAGCAGTAACCCATATTTTCTATGTGTTATAATATGAGTCATTTGCCGCTCTTCTCGAGCTATGTATTCAGTATTAATTTACGACAAGATCTTCTACAAGCTAATCTTCTAAGGTAACACGTAATTACAATATATTACTCTATGATTGATACTGATATTGTACTTTCCTACTTAATGACTACTGCTGAAAGTTTGACTGTTTTATTTCCTGGTCTAATTAGAATTGCAATCAAATAAATATATGTATACAGAGTGTCTATAACTGCTCCTAAACTCCAGTCATTGGTGAAATATAAAACTGAGATTATCCTTCTTTATTTGAATTGAATGGTGAGTGTTAAAGGGGAAGGCTATCATTTTGCCTACTACTCTTCACTAGTAGTGATGGACGAACATCTGCTGGGATGGTTCGCGAATACGATCAAATGTTCGCGAACCGCAGGTTCGCGGCGGGTCCCATTCATTTTAATGGCAGGCGAACCTGAAAAACCTCCAGGTCATATTTGCAGCCAAAAAATACTTACTAGATGTGCACACATAGTCCCACAACAGGGACACTGACATACCAGAAGTATTAAGCAAATCTGCGATCTACAAGCATTATTTTTTTATCGGCGAAATTTCAGCAAAGTATTAATCGCAAGAGCACATGCGCTAGGAAGGCGTGGCTTACAGCAACTGGTTGCACCGACTAGAAATTAGATGGATGCGATGGTTGGAACCAAGTTCAGCGACGAAGAGACTGTAAGTAATCTTACATTAAAGTAGTGGATTTGATTACATTTCACCTGCAGGTCTGAACAATCGCTTTATATCCATAAAGAGTGTTATAAATAAATCACCAGTGCGGCCTTCTGCGATTCTAATTTTTCTTAAGTGCACAAAACTTCACATTTTATAAGGTCTCACTAGATATTATTGATTGTTGCAGTAAGTATTCCTGTGACATCACAGCCACTATGTTAGTAGCATATTTGTATGGAAAGCAGAGAAATATATTTCACATGCACATTGCACATCCATTGTCATGCCACACACTATATACCGCACACACACACTATATACCGCACACACACACTATATACCGCACACACACACTATATACCGCACACACACACTATATGCCACACACACACTATATACCGCACACACACACACTATATACCACATACACACTATATACCGCACACACACAATATACCGCACACACACTATATACCGCACACACACACACACACTATATACCGCACACACACACTATATACCCCACACACACACTATATACCGCACACACACACTATACACCACACACACACACACACACACACTATATACCACACACACACTATATACCGCACACACACACTATATACCACACACACACACTATATACCACATACACTCTATATACCGCACACACACACTATATACCGCACACACACTATATACCGCACACACACACTATATACCACACACACACACTATATACTGCACACACACACACTATATACCGCACACACACTATATACCACACACACTATATACCACACACACACTATATACCGCACACACACACTATATACTGCACACACACTATATACCACACACACACACTATATACCACACACACACTATATACCGCACACACACACTATATACCACACACACACACTGTATACCACACACACACTATATACCGCACACACACACTATATACCACACACACACTATATACCGCACACACACACTATATACCACACACACACACTATATACCACACACACACACTATATACCGCACACACACACTATATACCGCGCACACACACACACACTATATACCACACACACTATATACCACACACACGCTATATACCGCACACACACACACTATATACCGCGCACACACACTATATACCACACACACTATATACCACACACACACTATATACTGCGCACATACACTATATACTGCGCACACACACTATATACCACACACACACTATATACCGCACACACACTATATACCGCACACACACACACAATATATACCGCACACACACTATATACCGCACACACACACACTATATAGCGCACACACACACTATATACCACACACTATATAGCGCGCACACACACACTATATAGCGCACACACACACTATATACTGCACACACACACACACACACTATATACCGCACACACACACTATATACCACACACACACACACTATATACCACACACACACACACTATATACCACACACACACTATATACCGCACACACACACACACACAATATATACCGCACACACACACTATATACCGCACACACACACACTATATAGCGCACACACACACTATATACCACACACTATATAGCGCGCACACAGACACTATATAGCGCACACACACACTATATACTGCACACACACACACTATATACCGCACACACACACTATATACCACACACACACTATATACCACACACACACACACTATATACCACACACACACTATATACCGCACACACACACACACACACACACTATATACCACACACACACTGGAATTAACATGGACTGTTTGAGGATTTCCATCATGTAATCTGTAGAACATGCCCACAACTTAGACCTTTTTTTAAAATTAGTTAATTGTAAAGCGAACAACTAATAGGACAAAATACCAGAAAAGGTCAATGTGCATAACTATTCACCCCCTAAAGTCAATACTTTGTAGAGCCACCTTTTGCAGCAATCACAGCTCCAAGTCGCTTTGGATAAGTCTCTATGAGCAGTTGCCACATCTTACCACTGGGATTTTTGACCATTCCTCCTTGCAGAACTGCTCCAGCTCCTTCAAGTTGGATGGTTTGCGCTTGTGAACAGCAATCTTTAAGTCTGACCACAGATTTTCTATTGGATTGAGATCTGGGTTTTGACTCGGCCATTCTAACCGATTTACATATTTACTCTTAAACCACTCAAGTGTTGCTTTAGCCGTGTGTTTGGGGTCATTGTCCTGCTGGAAGGTGAACCTCCGTCCTAGCCTCAAATCACGCACAAAGTGGGACACGTTTTGCTCAAGATTATCCCTGTCCATGTTTCCCTCAACTCTGACCAGTTTCCCAATCCCGGCTGCTGAAAAACATCCCCACAGCATGATGCTGCCACCACCATGTTTCATTGTGGGGATGGTGTTCTTTGGGTGATGTGATGTGTTGGGTTTGTGCCAGACAAGTGACGGACTAAACCATCATTGGGTCTGCAGTAGAAGCCTAAGGGCTAGCCTCCTTCCTACGGGCTATGGACCCATGACCTATTTGGGTTAGAGGGAACTATAAACCATGATATTTTGGTTGAGTTTATAGGCCACATCTTTCCTATTCCCCATTAAAGTTGCATGGTGTGAATCCGTAAATGTAACTCTGCTCTGAGACTCCCAATGAATGTGTTGGTTTATTTGTCCCTTTGTTCTATTGTGTTAGTGATGGGATTAAGAAGTAGCCGACTCTGGTGTAGAGAAGTAGATCATCCTATGATACACTCAGGAAATAATCCCATCACATGGGTCTACTCTCACCCTATTGTTTCATCAAGACACTGTGGAGGGGATGTCTTTTTGCATGCTGCTCATTTTTTATTGAGTTATGGGTCATAAAGCTGGCAGCCACTGCGATTATATATAGATCCCTCCATATTGGAATTTCTTTATATCTAATGTTGTTAAGATCTGAGTTGTTTATCTAAAATCTGAACATTCTGTGATCACAGTAGTTCCTATTCCCTCCATTCGGAGAAGGCGATCGGCGGAGGCCGTGGAGGTGGTGGAGGTTGAGGAGGAAGAGGAGGAGGAGGCCGGACCCTCCCAGCCTATTGAGACACCCCCACCAGATGTGGGAGAAGTGAAGGAGGTAGAGGTGGAAAGTGCTGGACCCTCCAGCACCGCCCCATCTCAGGACTCGGAGGAAGAGGAGGTGATTACCAACCCCGCCAGGAGGGTAAATATGTGCACATAACAATATGATTATGTATCCATAACATGTACATAAACATTAAAAGGGCCAACAATAAGGGGACAACATACACTATAGTAATACAAAAAAGAACACTGGACAATAACTCTTTAATATACATTAAAACCATTAACTTAACAATAAATAATATTAAACTCTATAGAACTATCACTAACTAACAAACAAAATAAAATTATACTGTACTGAAATATCACAAACTAATAAACTATATAATCATAAATATCACTAACGTATTGAGATTTAAATCGTCAGTATATAAAGACTTTAAATGAAGAAAAAAAAGGTAAAAAATAGACAGACATATTTTGTACCGCCGTGTACATATCGACAGTCTCTATAAAAATATCATATGATCTAACCCCTAAGGTGAACACTGTAAAAATAAAAAAATATAAACAATTAAAAAAGAAATACGAATTTAGTCACCTAACATCACTAAAAGTGCAACACCAAGCTATCAAAAAGGCGTATGCCCCCCAAAATAGTAACAATTGGTCATTTTTATTCGGACAAAAATGAGACCCTAACATTAGACAATCGCCAAATTAAACATAATAATATGGCTCTCAAACTATGGAGACACTAAAACATGAATTGTTTTGGGTTCAACACAATGCTTTTATTGTGTAAAACAGAAATAACTAAAAAATAAGTAAACATTAGGTCTTGCAGCATCTGTAACAACCAGCTGTATAAAAATATCATACAAAGTAACCCCTCAGGTGGACACCTTTCAAAACAAAAATTTTAAACTCTCCAAAAAGGCATTTTTTGGACAACTTTTATCACAAAAAGGTGTAATAGCAAGCAATCATAAAGTCATATGCACCACAAAATAAAGGTTTAAAGGTTTAATAAGAATTGCAAATAATGTTAAATTTTTTTTTTTCTTCAAACAGAAATGAAGACATTGAAGGCCAAATTGGCCAAAATGCAGAAGGAGCACAACAAGGATATGCGGGCCATTCAGGAGCAGATGACGGCCATGGAGGAGAGGCAACGTCAGGCCATAAAGGGGGTGCAGGAGATGCTCCTGCTATTGGAAAAGTTGCCTTAACTTTTTATTTTTTTTCTAATAAGTTATATAAATCGTTTATACAGTTATAACGTGTATTTTGTTTTTTGTAATATTGCTCTGTTTTAGTGTAATAGCTCGGCCTAAATCAGCCAGAACTGACAGCAGCCGGTAAATACATGTCAAATACATATAGGGTCCATTCACACGTCTGTAAAATGGGTCCGCATCCGTTCCACAATTTAGCGGAATGTTTACAAACCCATTGATTTTTAATTCCAGTCAGAAAAATTTGGCATTCACAGGATAAATAAGTAAGTGTCGGCCACTAAAGGCCCCAAAAATTAGCCAACAGGCGTTCACCTGACAGCAAAGAACTTTGTATTCTGTGGCTGGAGGTACATTAGGCATTCATAGGCTAAAGAAGTAAGTGTCGGCCATTACAGGCCCCAAAAATTAGGCATTAAACGGACATAAAAGGCCTTTTATGCCGCTGTATTAACCTAAGACAGAGACCATGAATTATTATGGGTGGTGGCGGATATTTGTGGGCTGTCAGAAGGAATTTGAATCAAACATGGTCTACTGGTCACATGTGTTGAATTCCTCCCAGATCCATTCCTCATTCATTTTTAGAAATGTGAGGTAGTCAACACTGTCGTGCGCTTATCGGTCACGATCCCCCCTGCTGCGCTGAACGTCCTTTCGGACAGGACACTGGACGAGGGGCAAGCCAACAGTTCCATGGCAAATTGTGCCAGCTCTTGCCAGAGGTCAAGCCTGCCCACCCAGTAGTCCATGGGTTCATCACTTCTCAGAGCATCCAAATTGGCCGTTAACCCGATGTAGTCGGACACGTGCCGGTCTAGGCATTCCCTGATGCTGGATCAGGAGGACAGCTGTCGATGGGTCGGCTGAAAGAATGATCTCATATCAGAAGTGACCAACACATCTTTAAACCGCCCTCTTCTTCCAGGCGCTGTTGGATTGGTACCCACAACTGTTTCTCTGAGAGTGGAAATTCCTCTGCCACGCAAAAGCAGAATGCAGCATTTCTCGAAGCAAGGCCTGGAAGTTCTGCATTTTGACAGCCCTCTGTGATGGTGGTAACATTTCCGCCATTTTTTGTTTGTACCGGGGGTCTAAGTACTTTGCCACCCAGTACTGGTCCTTGCCCTTTATGCTTTTATACGGGGGTCCATCTTAAAACACTGGAGCATGAAGGACCCCATTTGCACTAAACTGGAAGCGGTGTAGTGGCCTGGCTCCTGCTCATCATCCAGGATAATGTCGTCCTCGTTCTCCTCCCCCCATCCACGGACAACACCAAAGATCCCAGAAAGGTTCAAAGCATGCTCTTCTTGCTCCTCCTCATCCGCCCCGACACCATCCTCCTCTGACTCCTCTTCAGACTCCTGTTGTTAACTTGTCTCAGATGGAGTAGCCCCCCCTGGGAATTCATCCAGCATTGCTAATTTCTCATCTTTCTGCTCCTGCTCCTCGACGGCTTGATCAATGACACGACGCAATGCACGCTCCAGAAAGAAGGCGTAAGGTACGATGTCACTGATGGCGCCCTGGCTGCGACTGACCAGTTTTGAGATCTCATAAACTGGACGCAGAAGTCTGCATGCGTCACGCATGAGCAGCCTCTGGCGCGGTGAAAAAAACCAAGCTCCCCAGAACCTGTCCTGCCGCAGAGTTCGTACCGGAAGTCGTTAACTGCACGTTTCTGCTGGAGCAGCCTATCAAGCATATACAAGGTTGAGTTCCATAGCGTCGGGCAGTCACAAATAAGACGTCTGACTGGCAGGTTGTGTCACTGCTGAATGTCAGCAAGGTGAGCCATGGCCATGTAAGATCTTCTGAAATGGCCAGAGATTTTCCTGGCCTGCCGCAAGACATCCTGGACCCCAGGGTATTTGTAGTTGGCGGGCTATCAGTTCCGACAAGCCAGCGGTCGACCGTTGGGCAAGAGGGTTATCCGGCGTCATAATTTTTTACTCTCGAACATTTGGGCCACTGAAGCCTGCCTTTTGCCAGATAAACGTGAGGAAGGCATGATGGAAGGTGGAGTGGAGGACAATTAGGAGGAGAGAGAAGAAGGAGAAGAGGCTGGATGGTGAACGCCTGGAGTGTGGCTTTGTGGGTTTTGACGGCTTTGCTCCCACTGGGCTCGGTGATGGGAGGCCAGGTGCCTTCTTAAGGCGGTCGTCCCTAGGTGAGTGTTGGGCTTACCACGACTTATGCGTTGACAGCACAGGCTGCAGATGGCAACACTATTGTCAGCAGCGGACACGTTAACAAAAGCCCACACTGCGGAACCATGTACCGGCGTCCTGGGAGTGGCAGATGTGACCGTACATGGTTGATGGCTCGCTCCTGATACAGTAGCAGTCTGGTTTTTCCCTCCTGTGCAATGTAAGTTCTGCCTGCTTCTCCTCCCTATCTGCTGGTCCATCTCTCCCTCTGAACTCCCCTCCTCTTCCTCTCTTGTGGGCACCCACGTGACGTCCATAGACACGTCATCATCAACGTCACCTTCCCTACCACTAAAATTTGAGATCTCGGAGTAGGCAGCAACAGTGGGGACCAACCTCCTTGGGATGATCTGGGTACTGTCATCAGACTGCTGAGTGGCAGCCGTTGCTACCTCCTCTTCCTGATCCGATTCCAAGAATGGCTGCGCATCGGAAATGTCTTGTAATGGATCGGAAAATAATTCCTGTGACTCAAGCGGGGGGTATATGGTGTTGGTGGTGGTGTCTTTGGGGGTGCACACAGCAGAGAGTGAAGAGGGTGCAGATAGAGAGGATGAGGAAGGTGCAGAAGCGGAAGGCTGAGTGAGCCACTCAACCGAGTCTGGTGCGTCCTTTGACGTAATCGAACGCACCTTCTGCAACTTCCCACTTTGGCTCCGGCCCTACCCCTACCACCCCTGCGGAATGGCCTGCCTCTTCCTCTGCCTTTCATTTTTTAAATGACCCTGTGACAAAAGTCTCTAGAGAAGCGCAGTGTATGTGGAAGAAGTTATATAACACCCCGCTTTAATCTGTCGTTTTGGGGGGCAACTGGTATATCACACCAGTTATAATACTTTTTTTCAGTACCGTTTGTCACTGTGTGTAGCAGAGGGAACGCAGCAAAACAGAAAAGAAAATTCTGCAGTACCCAAATACACTATTATGAAAGTATTAATCCTCTGCTGCCTGATCTGACCTTTGCCTGACCTCTGTATTGACCCTTTTTTGCCTGCCCTGATTTTGGACCATTTAATATGTAGCACATACACTGCCTTCCTGTACCTAAGATTTTGCCTCACCACTTGGTGCCTGTGGGTCAGCTATCGATCACATAGAAACTACATTCTGTAACTCCAGAGCTGAACTCACTATGCTGCTGGTGCAGTCACTGTGTACATACATTACATTACTTATCCTGTACTGATCCTGAGTTACGTCCTGTATTATACTCCAGAGCTGCACTCACTATGCTGCTGGTGCAGTCACTGTGTACATACATTACATTACATATCCTGTACTGATCCTGAGTTACATCTTGTGTTATACTCCAGAGCTGCACTCACTATTCTGCTGGTGGAGTCACTGTGTACATACATTACATTACTTATCCTGTACTGATCCTGAGTTACATCCTGTATTATACTCCAGAGCTGCGCTCACTATTCTGCTAGTTATATCCTGTATTTTACTCCTGAGCTGCTCCATAGGACTCCCGTTGCAGACACTGAACAATCAGAGAATGCTGGGAGATTTTGGATAAGAGGCCAACAAAATACTGAATGTATCTCTACTCCATCTGTATGATAGAACATGTGGATCACACATCCATGCATTGATCTATTTATAAACATGTGCCATCCATGCATCTCTTTGTTTTGCAGATTGCACCCTGCATACTGTATTGGGGCTGGCCTGGCATCCGCTGATCGACGTAGGTCCAGCTTCAGAAACCCCTGAAGATCAGCTAATATCAATAGGAGAAGGTCTGGACAGGAGAATTGTGGTATCGCTTAGAGGACATTCTAACAAATGGCAGTCAATTTAATACATGAAATGCTGGGTCCTCCAAAGCAAGAAATGGATTCTACCCCCTTCCCCCCCAATTATGACGTCTATTTACACTATTAGGCTGTATGTACAGAGGTTGTTTTGTAAACTATATATATATAAAGAAGTACGTATACATGTATATATGTATGTATGTAATTCCGCGATCACTCAAAACTGCAACCATGGATTTCAACAAAACTTGGTATACACATCCTTTGCTACCTGGAAATAAATCTTGTGGGGGTCTCAGCTCTCTAGGACGTACCGTTCCTGAGATATTCCCCAAAAATGACTGCATTAGCCAATACAAGCCTGCAAGTCTTTCTCTTCATATCCCAACTGCCATACACACGGTCACATGACCATTATCAGCCAATAGAAGCTCGCAGGCCCTTACTCTCCACACACCCAGCCAACCCAAGTCACACGACACATAGGGCACAACTACGCTGCTACATGCATCCATCTTGGATGGATTTTTTTGCGACTGTCGTGTCACAGTCGCAACATGTCGCATGTCGCAGTGCGACACCATAGCCTATCATTATGAAAATTGTTGAGACAAAATGTCACAAAACACACGTGTAGCCCCAGCCTTAAAGGAGCAGGGCCCTGTGGAGGTCACTTAAAGGGGCGGGCACTGTGGAGGTCACTTAAAGGGGCCAGCACTGTGGAGGTCACTGTTAAAGGGACGGACACTGTGAAAGTCACTGAGAAAAGGATGGACACTGTGAAAGTCACGGTTAAAGGGACGGGCACTGGGAAGGTCACTGTTAAAGGGGCAGACACTATGGAAGTCACTGTTAACGGGGCAGGGTGCTGCACTGTGGGGAGATCAGTGTTAAGGAGGGGTAGTGGAGTTCACTGTTAAGGGGGCGGGGTGCTGTAGAGGTCACAGTTATGGGGGAAACTGTCTATATCTTTCAACGACACACACAAACATTAAATGAAATAGATGAAATACACCCGTGTGAAGCCGGATCCTTCTGCTAGTACACCTATAATTTTAGCTTAGAGTAAAGGTACAGTATTTGCATAAAGTTGCGCCATCTCTTCGGATGACTGTCATATTACACATTATACACAATAGATCTGAGGTCACATTCTGAACACACCTTAACCCTTGATGTATATATAATAGAGCACCGGTAGTATCTCTGCATCACCAGAAGACCATACTCATCATCACACGTGCATCAACCAGGTAGGTACAAAGCTTCTTCTCTTATCCATAAAAGATATAATTGGCCCAATATGAAGGGAATATTCTATGGAAATGTTCTATCACAGGGGTGCCCAACCTACGGCCCTCCAGCTTTTGCAAAACTACAACTCCCATGCCTGGACAGCCTACAGTTATTAGGGTATGCTGGCAGTTGTAGTTTTGCAAAAACTGGAGGGCCGCAGGTTGAGCATCCCTTTTCTATCGACTCAGTGGGGCATCACTTTGGGGCTGCACATGGAGCTCATGATTATGAAGGATCTAGTGCTTGTTTTTACCACCCCCTTCTAGGAGAAATGAGGGAAGGGAAGATACTTTTGCTGAGAAAGCATTGTCTATGGGAACCCAAATGTGGTCAACCTTCAACAGAGTCCCCCTCATAGCTGACTTGTCTTTTATGTTCTTGCTTTATTAAAAGATTCATCCGTTCATTTGGGGCATATGGATCTCATAGAACATGTGCCAGAGCAAAAATGTATTTTAAAGTCTTCTTTCCACCGTAACGAACTCTTTGTGACCATGTGTTACATGGTTGCCTATACAGTCTGGCATGTAGAACCACATTTCCCCTGAGGTGGCCACTGCAGGCAAACACATGGAGCTTCCCCTAGAGATAAATGTTGATCACCAGCGATTAAAGTAGCTGCACCCACATCGATCATTGATTGTGGAGGTGACTTCATTCTGAGAAGGGATTGTCACATTTCGAACATGTCAATAGATTTACTTAATGTGCCATCATGGTGTGTGTGTTGGGGGTGAGGACGCAACTAGGTTCAAGAACAGACAGTGTATGAATCCTGTGAATATATCTGCATCATTTTTCATTTACAGGAAAAAGTTTCAGCTCAACATGACACGAGCCATCACATTGCTGTGTATATGCCTGGGTGAGTTGCACATATGATATATATCTGTAAACTATGGTGTCTTACTGCAATACCCATCCATGTGAAAGCGCATCCATTATTACTTTTTATATCACTAGTCTTTCCTTGTCAGTGAGGTCTCTGTAGATGACCAATGAACAGTTTAGATTTCAGACTCTAGCAGCTCTTTCTCTCCCTTTCAGAGCAGGAAGTCTCAGCACAATCTCAATTGGTTATTGAGATCTGCACACCTTTTTATTTTAGGTGGGTGCTCATTGAGAGAAAAGTCAATATATAGGAAAGATCTATGGCACACTGCTTATGATGATATTAAAGGTTTTTTATTCACTCATTTTTGAACACTTTGTGTCACATTACATCCAGTTTTATTTAAGGCATAGCATGGAATATCTACAATGGTCCCGATGTTTCGGTCATGTATGACCTTTATCAAGGGATCTGTAATCCATGTGTTCAACAGAGGCAGGATGTATGTCAACTGATGACAGTGAATAAAAACCTTTAATATCATCATAAGCAGTGTGCCAAAGATCTTTCCTATATATCAGCACAATCTCAAGCACAATTTATCTGATAAACTAAATAACTCCAATCAGCTACATACAACGCTACACTTGCCTCTGTATGTTTCTGAAGCTGATGAATCTTCCTCAGTGCTGGCTAGGACCAGCAAGTAATACAGCAGTGGCACCAAGTAGATTGTCCTCAAAAGGTGCAACCCACAGAATCATCTCTGTTTGGTGAACCTCACTACATTGTAGCGACATATAATGATGTCCCTTAGGTCAATACCATCTGCTAAAGTGTAAACATAGACCTTCCCATTACAGACGATGGTCGATGTCTGCATCATGATGGGCAATGGTATTGTGGATACCTAGCTATCGTTCAATGTGGGATCCTACGGTTTCCAGACACTATTGTAGTCGCTACCTCACTAATCCCACTAATTTCTTTCATCTTGATGCAATGCTGACACCACAATATACAGTACCAGTTTCTTTATAAACCCTGCAATTGTATATTCTTTGGATTCTTCTGTAGAATGTACAGACCAATAATTTTTCATTTTTATTTTGTAGGTGTTCTCCTCCCACTCATTGCTGCACGATCAGTCAAACGTAAGGATTTAACCCGATAAAGACTTGTTCATTGTATTCCGTTTTGTTCCATGTGATATTATACATTATATTATAACTGTTACTATAAGTCTTAGATTTCACCATACATATTCTCCATATATAGTCCTCGGGTCCTCCTACAGAAACCCAAGGGGAGTGCGGGAGACACTACATTCTCATCTCTGACTTAGCATAAGGGGAAGGTAGAATGGCTGGGTACTCCAAGTATAGGATGTGCCACCAGACACTAATCCACCGATCGGGGTTTCACAATGGAGAGGCCCCAGCTGGTAGCATTACTGAGTTACAAAATCCAAGTGGTCCCCTCACCATGTGAGTGATGTCTAGTGTTGAGTGAATCGGAGTTAACAAACTGGAATTTTATTAAAATTTCAGGAAAAATGTGATTTGCCACAAATCCGAATTTCCTTGCGCTTCATGGTAACATCTGATTTTGTTTCTAAAATCACTTCTGCACACATTCTAAAGTGAATATAAGAAGCCAGGGAACAAGGGATCACCCATAATGCCATTCAGCCAGCCAATCAGCAAATAGCCAGCCGCTGTGGTGTCACAGCCCTATAAAAAGCCTCATCCTGCCTGGTCTCCGCCATTTTACAGTGAACTGAGCATAGGGAGAGACATGAGACATGAGAAAGTGTTTTACAAAGCTTTTAATAGTATAATCTAGGATATGGACAGTGTAGGGAGATTGTAGGGAGAGTTTCCAGACACTGTAGATAGAGCATAGGGAGACTACAGGGACAGTGAAGGGACAGTGTAGGGAGATTGCAGCGAGAGTTTTCAGACACTGTAGGGAGAGCATAGGGAGACTACAGCACACTACATGCTCTGTAATCTAAAGGGATCCATAGGATGCAGTTTGCATCAATCCCCTGCGTAGGGCTCAGAGATATCTAATTGAACGGTGCCATTTGTTTAATAGATAAGCAATTCTATTACGCATTGAGTCTCAAATTGAGGTGAATAACCTGTGTAATATAACTGGGGTGTCCACATTGATAGTCGTGTTTTGACAACCGATCCTACTGTTCTGGAATGGTTGACTCAGTCTTCAAAATCATCTAAACTGACATCAGACAACCACTGCCAGGCGTCTGTTGGTTCCTCTGACACCACACTTAGTAGGCATGGCCCAGGAACAAGCTCTGTTCCCTCACCTGTCCTGAACCTGCCTTAGTCTGTTTCTGCTCCTTCTGTTTGGGAAGTGTTGTATGCTGCCGACTCTGCTCCACTTTTCAGCAAGGAAGAGCTGATTGAGGACAGTCAGCATCTACTGCCCAGCCCAGATTTGGAGGAGAGCTCTGCTGCTTCCTCCTGTAGGCATGCAAGAAGCGACGATGAGAGTGGTAAGGGACGTGGCCATGAAACTGGTGAGGGTGACATAAGTGACGAGCAGACAGTAGTGGATGATGGGACAAAAAATTGTTAGTAGCTGCCCTGTCCCACGGTGTCCAGTATATGTACAGGATATGGTGGCTTTATCTGTGTACATTGTATAAACAGGATTATTTATCTGTATAGCATATTATGTTATTATTTGTGCATAGTGTATGGGAGACGCACTATATGGTGGAGTTACTGGTGTGTGCAAGGTTTAACAACATTTTTGGTGTGTAACGTGTAATAGATCATATTTTTTGTGCATAACATATGATGCTCACTCCTTTATTTCTTACACGTTATGACAGCAATATCAACTTATACTCTAAAGTCATTATTCCTGAGAAATGGCAATTTTTTCTCATGGAAAACTAAGCATCAGCAGCAAGGAGTTAAAGGTGTTATCCAATCCCTATAATGACCCCAAAATGCCAGGGCACCACATACAGATAATACTTAGCCCGCTCCCGACACCCGCGTCACTGATGCCTATATGGCCGCCACTGCATCCCCCCCATAGTATAAATGAAAACATCCGGAGACGTGGGGGGGCAGTCAATAGCAGGCCACAATGGGAACGAGCCTCCTTAGCATCATGGGTGACGCTAGGGAGGCTCATTTCCTTTGCGGCTGCTATTGGTTGCACCACCCGAGCATAAGTATTACCTGTATGTGGTGGCCAGGCATTTTTGGGGGCATAATATGGGTTGGATACCCCTTTAACCGTTAGGATACCAGAGGTTTTTTCATTTTTTTATTTTTTCATTTTCATTTTTCTTCCCTATCTTCCATGAGCCATAATTTGTTTTATTTTTTAGGTCACATGTCCATATGATGGCTTATTTTTTGCGGGACAAGTTGTACTTTCTAATGCCACCATTTAATATGGCATATAATGTAGTGGGAAGCGGGCAAAAAATTCCAAATGGGGTGAAATAAAAATAAAAAAACGCAATTTCTCCACCATTTTACGGGTTTTGTTACTGCGAAGTTCCCTTTGCGGCGAAACTGACCTGTGTCTTTCATTCTCTGTGTTAGTAAGAATACAATGGGGGTGTGGCAGGGGAGGAACCAAGGTAGGTGGTGGAATGGGCCATGAGTGGGCGGAATAAGGGGGCCCAATGATTGCTATGGGGCCCAATAATTTCTATGTATGCACTTTCTGCACCTGGCGACATCACACACCTGGTATCTCAGAGTAGCGCTACCGACGTAGTCCTCTCAATTGTGAAGACCTGGCCGTTGATTACTGTCTGGCGGCACCTGGAGTATCCTCAGATTATACTGTACTTCCAGGTTATCAAACCATCCTTGCTCTTTGGTCACTTTCAACTCATTCTATATTCATACTGTACATTGGATGCCTTTAATATATACAGTACAGACCAAAAGTTTGGACACACCTTCTCATTCAAAGAGTTTTCTTTATTTTCATGACTATGAAAATTGTAGATTCACACTGAAGGCATCAAAACGACGAATTAACACATGTGGAATTATATACATAACAAACAAGTGTGAAACAACTGAAAATATGTCAAATTCTAGGTTCTTCAAAGTAGCCACCTTATGCTTTGATTACTGCTTTGCACACTCTTGGCATTCTCTTGATGAGCTTCAAGAGGTAGTCCCCTGAAATGGTTTTCACTTCACAGGTGTGCCCTGTCAGGTTTAATAAGTGGGATTTCTTGCCTTATAAATGGGGTTGGGACCATCAGTTGCGTTGAGGAAAAGTTAGGTGGATACACAGCTGATAGTCCTACTGAATAGATTGTTAGAATTTGTATTATGGCAAGAAAAAAGCAGCTAAGTAAAGAAAAACAAGTGGCCATCATTACTTTAAGAAATAAAGGTCAGTCAGTCAGCCGAAAAATTGGGAAAACTTTGAAAGTAAGGGCTATTTGACCATGAAGGAGAGTGATGGGGTGCTGCGCCAGATGACCTGGCCTCCACAGTCACCGGACCTGAACCCAATCGAGATGGTTTGGGGTGAGCTGGACAGCAGAGTGAAGGCAAAAGGGCCAACAAGTGCTAAGCATCTCTGGGAATTCCTTCAAGACTGTTGGAAGACCATTTCAGGGGACTACCTCTTGAAGCTCATCAAGAGAATGCCAAGAGTGTGCAAAGCAGTAATAAAAGCAAAAGGTGGCTACTTTGAAGAACCTAGAATATGACATATTTTCAGTTGTTTCACACTTGTTTGTTACGTATATAATTCCACATGTGTTAATTCATAGTTTTGATGCCTTCATAGTCATGAAAATAAAGAAATCTCTTTGAATGAGAAGGTGTGTCCAAACTTTTGGTCTGTACTGTACATTATTTTGTAAGTTCATAGTTTTTTTTAGGTAAAAAATGTAAACCAGGGCTGAGAAAGTGTCTAAATGAAAGTAAAGAAAAACCCATTAAGTTAGTCAATGCTGCTCTATTCCAGCAATGGTGCTCCGGTATATGCTCCTTCTGTTCCTCTGTGAACCATCCATGATGATATGCACTGGTGTAGCCATTGACTGACCTCAGCAGTAATATGTGCCCAACCATTATGTGACCGCTAAGCCTCTGTGGTGGCTAAGGGTCTGGACTAGATGACATAACCATTGCTGCTTTCTTTCAAAACCATCACCTCTCCTGCCATGAGTTGCATCTGGTATTCATCTTCATTGAGCTGAATGGGACTGATACTACAAATATCCCCCGGGAAGGGATAACACTGTTTTTACTTGTTCTTAATTATTCTTCTTTTTTCTTTTTGTAGCCTTATGTATAGGAGGCGGAGTATATAAGTCCTGTACACCAACCTGTCATAACTTGAAGCCTGACTGCCCTAAACAGAGTTCTCCAGGATGTGTCTGTGGAAGCGGCACTGTAGATAGTGGCTTAGGTGAATGTGTGGAAATTGAAAAGTGTGATTTCTGCAGCAGGAACCAAACATATATCCCATGCGGCAGATCCTGCTCCCCTCAACAAATTTGCGCAGCAGTCTGTGTTGAGATGTGCGTCTGTAAACGCGGCTATGTGTCCCTACCTAACAGCGACAGATGTGTCCTTCGTCGGGATCTCCCCTAAAGTAGCTACAACATTTAAACCGTCTCATGTGTGTCTTATTAACAATTGTCAAAATGTTATGTGACCTCATCCTATTATAAGGAGAGGTGTCTGATATAAATAAAGTGATTGCAGACATTGATCTTATCTCTTCACACTGATTCACAAAACGCTCAGCATCTCTGACCAGATCACGGCCACCCAGATTGAAAAGGGCATCTGGTGGACCCCAATGGCGAGTGCACGAGGAGGTAAAGAGAGGTCAAGTGGCCTATAGTGCTGAGGAGAGACAGTGAATGTGCACAGTGGTTCCAGCCCAATCCAGTTCCTTTCAGCAACATATACAGTACATATAGTGACTATTACTTCTGAAAGGAGCTATCCAACAAATACAAAGGGGGGCCCGTTATGTTAAGTATATCAATGCAAAAAAAAATAAAAAATGCTGCTCTCCACTGTCATTTTTTGACTCTTTTTAACTTCTATACTGACATCTCTGCAGCTCTGGTCTGTTCCTCTTGTATTTGTGAGTAGCAACTCATCACATGTGATCATCATGCATCTCCCAGGAGTGTATCACAGTTAGCTTCTGTTTACTAGAGATAAGCAAATTCTGTTTACTAGAGATAAGCAAATTATGAACTCGTTGAGATTGAAAACGAGTTCATAAAATTCTACACTTCTCTATATCAAATACATAATCCTGACCGAATACCAGACTCACCAAAACATCTATCGACAATCTCAGAGTTTTTAACTCGAGCAAATCTCCCAAAACTACATCCTGAATCATACCCTTCCTTATTGAAGCCATTTTCACTAGAAGAGGTCCGATCTGCCCTGCGAAGAAGCCCTAAGAGTAAAACCCCAGGCCCAGACGGCTTCCCAACCTCATATTATGAGACTTTCTCATCGGTTCTCCTTCCCCATCTGACAGACACATATAATGCTTACCTGTCAGGTACTGAATTACCACAACAATCTTTAGAAGCGTATATCACACTCATTCACAAAGAGGGAAAAGACCCTACTCAATGTGGCAGCTATAGACCTATTTCGTTATTAAACGTAGACCTGAAGATATATGCTAGCCTCCTCGCTAACAGACTTAAACCTCTAATTCCAAAATTAATCTCTCCGGAACAGGTGGGATTTGTGTCTGGCAGAGAGGGAAAAGATAACACTATGAGAGTCCTGTCTCTGACACAAATAGCATCACGTAGCAAACTTACATTAGTGTTGCTAGGAACAGATGCAGAAAAGGCCTTCGACAGGGTAGATTGGAGCTATATGAAACAGGTGTTACTAAACTTTGACTTCCCACAACCTTTTATAGATGCCATTTTTATCATGTACTCACGACCCACGGCCATACTACGTATAAACCAATCTCTAACTGCCCCTTTTCAGATAAAGAATGGTACCCGTCAGGGATGCCCCCTTTCACCGATCTTATTTGTGCTCTCATTAGAACCCCTCTTAGCCTCGATGTCACGGCTGAGGATGGGGAAAACCCTCAGCCGTGCGATGCCAGAAGATGGATGGTCGATGCAAGGCCAGGACAGGAATCAGGGAGCAGGTCACCTCCTATCAATCCCTAATTCTGACCCTGTCTCCTAGCCGTATGAGCCAACCCTGATGGTGGGAGGGCTCATACTCCGGAACCTAATATTCTTACTCGCCCTCAGGGTGGCCCTGGACTAGGAGAAGGGTAAGACTACCTGTTCCTTCAGGATACGGCCAAGCTATAAAGAAAGGGGAAACATAAACAGACATATGGCAATGGCAGGTAAGTGAAACAAGAACCAGACCTACCTGCCACAGACACACAGCCTGGAACCCATGTGCAAGTGCTGCTGTCCACAACAACACAAGGGACACAGCACACACCACACATCACACGGGAACCCAGGAAACCATAAGCTGCAATAAATAAAGAGACCAAACACACACCTTCATAACACCATGTAACATAGGCTATGACCACAAGGGTGGCCCCCACTGGCAGATGGTATATCGCAGGAGGATGACTCCAGCTAGCCATGGCTGAAGTACCCCTCAGACTACTGATCTAAACTGAGGCTTTATAGCCCCTGTAGCCACACCCACACACAGACACACCCAGTGCACACACACTAGGAAAGAAGTTAACCCTTCCAACACAACGCAAGGGAAGATGGCCACTTAAAGGGGAAGTACACACATAAACACAGACTTCACCTGTTGCTGCGGGCAACGGCATGCGTGGCAACCATGTCCTGGGGATCAGCCAGAAGGCCGAGACACTGCCACCACATGCATACAACACCAAACGTAGTCACGGGCAACCAAGTGAAGGAAAACGTCACTAAGCACACCATAGGCCGTGACACTCGATCAGAGTTCACCCAGACATCAACGGGTTTGATGACGGAAAATATATACACAGCTCAGCTGCCTTCGCAGATGACATTCTACTAATAATATCTGATCCAGCCTCAGCATTTCCTGCGTTACAATCTCTCCTTCAAGAATACAGTGCTATCTCTAATTTCAAAATAAACGCCTCTAAATCAGAAGCCCTAGACTTCAATATAGACACAAAAGAACTAAACCTCTTAAAGTCACACTACCAATACCATTGGCCAAAATCGCACATTACGTATTTAGGACTTAAACTTAGCTCTACATGAAGTGAACTATTCTCTCTTAACTATGCTCCCATCCCACAGAAGTTCAAACGAACACTAGAATCCTGGTCTCTCTCTTTTTTATCACGGATGGGACGGAAAAATCTCATAAAAGCAATACTACTCCCCAAACTATTATATCTTTTTCAAACTCTCCCAATCCCACTCCCAGCTCAATTCTTTACAAAAATCAGGAGAATAATAAGCAACTATCTCTGGCGAGACGGCAGACCTAGACAAAGTCACAACCTCCTGGTTCAGCACAAACGGAGGGGTGGTATATCTTTACCAGACTGGAAACAATATTATGAGGCAGTACACTTGTCCAGAGTAATATACTGGCTACGTAAAGACACCAACAAACTATGGATTCCACTTGAGGAACACTTAGCGAAATACCCATTGAATTCCCTCATATGGGAAAAAGACCAAATACATCGTAAATCTCCTGCCTACCTTACACAAAACGCTATCACTCAAACCACACTGAAGATTTGGCGCACATATGCTGAAAATATTAGCCCAAACCTCTCTCCTCTAATGTCCATAGCTGATATCCCAGAACTATACCAGAAGAAAACACCAGAAACCACCATCAATATACAAGATACGAAATCCATTTTACTATACTCATTTCTAAACACTGACACATTGGATGACCCCATGACAGATTCCACCTTCCATTTTTTACAAAAGGCACACATATGTTCGTTAATAATGCCTTACTTATCTCAAAGTATTACACCTAGAGATCTCACAGATTTCGAAAAATTGATAGCTTCAAAGAACATCCCTAAACATATACTCTCAAATGTCTATGGAATTTTACAAATGATTAAATCACCAGTAGTCAGGGGATATATTTTAGAATGGGGTAAGGATTTTGGGACCACTTGGACCCCACTAGAGGTTAAACAAATATACAGTAAATCTCACGGTATATCCCGATGCACCCAGCTCCAAGAAAATTCATTTAAACTAATTTCCAGATGGTACCACACTCCAATGAGGCTTAAACAGATGAACTGTCTCAGCTCTGATTTATGTTGGAAGTGTCATCAGTCGCAAGGCTCTTATTTTCACATGTGGTGGTCCTGTCCCGTGCTAACACCCTATTGGTCTGAAGTGATAAAATTAACCAAGAGAATTTGCTCTTTAGACAAAGATCCCTCCCCTATCGCTATTTTACTAAATATTAGATTAGGAGACATACCGCACACAAAACGGATATTATTCCAACATCTCACGGCAGCTGCGAAATCTGTAATCCCGTTGCATTGGAATCAGCAATGTCCTCCCAGTATATCTCAATGGCTACAAAAGGTCAACTACATATTCCTCATGGAGGAATTCTCGTCTTGGGAGTTACAATCACACACAAAGTTCCAATCTATATGGAAAGATTGGGTTACTTTCCGCTCTACTTCATATGCCCTACAACAATTAACTGAGGAACCTCAAGAAACAACAGACTAACTAGCTTTAGATATCTGTTCACTTTGAGCCCTCTACCCTCCTTTCCTTCCCCCTTCCCTCTCCCCCCCTCCATAACTATCCTTACCCCACCTTTCCATCCATAATATCTTATAACATTTTGGTACAACATGACAAATATATATATGTGCATTGTCAATACATCTGGAAATATGGTTTCTTTATTATTCATGCCAAATGAATTTTCTAATCAAAAATGTACAACTTGTCCAATTTTCTGCATTCTTTAAAAGAAAAAATCAATAAAAAGAGAATTGAAAAGAAAAAGAAAAGCAAGCCTTATAAAAAGGAGATCAGGTCTCTGCCCCATTAGCAATTTTGCTCCCAGGATGTCAGGCATGGCACCAGGTTCCCCCTACCAGCGGCGGCCATACAGGTGATCTATCACCTCCTCACCCAGAGATAAGTAAGAGGTCCTTTGGACTGTTGTGCTACCTATGCTTTAACTATCTAACACATTGAGATATATTTCCTTGGGTTGGTAATAGGAGCAGTGTTCATCTGAGGCATATTCTGTAACAGAATTAATGGTGATAATCAGATCAGCTTTTTTAGTCCTATGGATGGGGAGTGGTGATATCTGCATATAAGAACGGTTCACGGTATATGACATTGTTATCTGCATATAAGTACGGTTCACGTTATATTACATCGTTATCCTTATATATATGTGTTTTCTAGACACGGTTCACATTATATGACATCGTTAATCTTGTACCTGTGACTTTGGGGAACCTGGCGTTTGAGCGATTATCAATTGACGTCTTTGTATCTACTCCCTTCGGGTAGGGGGACCCTTGGAGTTATTGCATCAGTGTACATTTGCTATAACTATATAGGCTGGTGCCATAGGTGATCAATTATCTAATTTAATAGCCTGTGATCAAGAAAAATTTGTGTACCCGGCATTGGGTGGTTTATCATATTTTTATCTATGACGTATATGTTCATTGTGTGTGTTTATATGTTTCTTCACCCACTATCTCTCCCCTGATGAACCTTTTCTAGGGGAAACGTGTTGGGAGGTCTTAGGGTCTTTCTAGGGAGAGTCAGGGTAGGTACGGGACCACAGGCCATCCACCATCAGGGTGTTCCTGTGGGTTGAGGTGATAGTGAGGGTTCCCATAGGGTTAGTGGGGTCCCTCGCGTTTGTCCTCTCCCTCACTCTGCGCTTCTCCCACCATTCTTTTTTTTTGTTGGTTCGTATCGTAGTTTGTCCTAAACGGGTGGATCATTGATTAATTATTTAAAAATTAAGAATAAAAGTTACGAGGTTAAAAGTGTTCAATCAGAAGATCACTTGTAAGTTAAATAAAAATGGCACTCAATGGTAGTCTTGTTGTTTTTCCTATCCTCCCCCAAGAAAGAGTTAAAGGGGTTATCCCCAAAAATGCTGCTTTCACCAAATGCCCCCCACATATATTGTACTTACTCACTTCCGGGCACCCGCGTCGCTTCTGCTGCTCGCACGGCTGCCGCAGCTAATGAATTTGAGTCTATTAGAGAAGCAATCTAATGATTGCTTGGCATACATCCCTAGGGGAACTATTAAAAAGTATAAACAAAAGAAGAAAAAAGTTTGTAAAAATATTAAAATAATTATATATATAAAAAAATTCAAGTCACCCCCACCCCCTTTTCCCAAAACTGAAATAAAAATACATGAATAATTTAAATAATTAACATCATGGGCATCTCTGTGGGCGAAAAAGCCTGTACTATTAAAATGTAAAAATTTTTATCCCATAGGTCAAACGGCAAAATGGAAAAAAAGTCAAAATGGCCAATTAGCTTCACCCCCCCCACAATTTTTTTTATAAAAAGTGATCATGTCATACACACCACATAATGGTATCAGTGAAAAGTACAGATTGCCCTGTAAAAAAGGAGCCCTCACATAGCTCTGTATACATAAAAATAAAAGTTATGGGCATCGGAATATTATTATTTTTTTTCGGTATTAATACTCAAGAAAAACTACACATGTGGGGTATCATTGTAAATGTAATGACCCAGAGAATAAAATTAACAGGTCAGTTTTAAACCATAGGAAATGGTGTATAAAAACCACCCATAAAACTGTGGCAGAATAGTGTTTTTTTTATAATGCCACCACATTTGTAATATTTTTCCCTCTTCCCAACACATTTAATATGACTGTAAATGGTGCTATTACAAAGTACTTCTTGTTCTGTGAAAAACAAGCCCTCACACGGCTATGTGAATGAAAAAATAAAAAAGTTATAGATTTGGGATGATGGAGAGTAAAATCCCTTAAAATAATAATTTATGAAGGAGTCTTTAATTTTGTCATGTATTTCTTTTAACTTTATTGTATCTCCCGCTCTGGGTTGTGATCACATGACCATGTCCACGTAGCTCTATCTCACTTCCTGAGATGTTATGTCCATGGGCATAACAATATATTTTTTAAAGCTTTATTTTTTATGACCTCACACACAGGACCAGTGAGGCACCACCATCTTGTATATGCGGGCTATGGCTAAAATGACAGCGGATATACGATCATCTCCACTGACAGCCTGGGCCATCTGTGACTGCATTTGGGCACGCAAGTAGTATCTTGTTACCTGTTGGCCATGACATCATATTTGGTATCACACATTTGTGACTGCTTATAGGTGTTTGTCACTTTGACCAGTATTTTCCGTGGTAATCACTTACGCCTGGATATCTATGTGGACATATATCCACACTGGCGGACTTATTCCATATGCCCCCTGTTTTTTGGTCCTTGTGTTTGATCACGTAAAGCTATGAGGTGATTGAACGTAAGGCGACCAGTGAATGATCTGGTCAAAAGGTGCTATCATAAGTGAGGACCTTACCACTGGTTTGGTTACCTCTCTCTGATACCAAACAACAGCTTTGTACTTTTATATATGTCCCCTGAGGAACCCGAATATCAATCAGGGTGAAACGCGTTGGGACACTGGCACCTGATTGCATACTGATATATGTAGTGCTTCTGGTGCCGTACGTGTATACATACCTTAGTATACACTGATATGTACAAATGTGAACGGCGACTCACTGGGCTTTGACGTCGCACATCGACTGTGGTGTGTGGGGTCTGCACAGTGATTTCGTCCATTGGATGATGCACAGTTACAGATAGCCATATCTTGGGCTACCTGTGCATCCTTTATGACATATTTATTGAGGGCGGCCTTCCACCCACACCATTGAGTATCTATAAATGTGGCTGGTTCGCTGCTCTCTTTACTGGTTATCTATACTTGTTTTTTTGTTTTGTGTACCTAGAGCAGACCCCACGGTAGGGAACCCTCAGGATCACAGGGTCTACTCAGGTGTTACAAGGAGGTTCCAGAATACGGGATCGCTCTTATCAGGGCGGCTATTCCGTTTGCAGGCAGGGCTATTTAGCCCAGGGCCAGGAATAGGGTCAGACTAGATTCCACCTCTGTCCATACCGTCCATCTTTGACCCGTATTATTCTGGACGATCGCAAGTATCATCTTCCATGTCATCAAGGATATATCCTCTTTTTGTTCTTTTCTATGTATGTTTTGTGGGAGTTTTTGTTATTTTATATCTAAATTAGATTAAAGGCTACGTTTTAAACAGGTCGTTCCCTGTGATTACATATATTGGATTATACAACACCTGTGGTTATTATTCCCTCTGACGGGATATCGTCTTAGCTGTGATTAAAGCTTTATTTTTTAGCCTGTTGTCTTGCATTCCATTCCAGGGCAGTTATAGGGGAGTGTCTATGTTACTAGCTGGGTGGGAGGAGCTATAAACTAGCTTGGTGTTGTTAGGGGCGGTGCTGGAGCAGTGGCAGAGGAAGGAGAAGTGCATCATGGGTTTGGTTGGATCCAGCAACAGGAAGTGCTACATACAGGATGGAAACAATCCAGATTGATTTGTTGACATTGTAAAAAAATAATCAGGAGAGTCCAAATTAAAAAATAGTATGGGTATGATGTACATGAGGTAAGCAACTACGTACGCACACTGTACCTGTTACAAACGATAGTAATCCCGGAAAGTCGGTTTAAAAAGAACAAACCGCAAAAAACAATCCATCACACGGCTATATCGATGGAAAATAAAAAAAAGTTATAACTCTTGGAATGCGATGATGAAAAAATTGCTTGGTCACTAAGGCCCAAAACATTCTGCTCAAGGGGTTAATAACACACTGTACTGTCGTATTTGTTATGTTATTGGGGGCAGATTTATGCCGGTAATTATGCACACGGAAGAAGCTATGGTTTGTTTCTAACAAAAAATCCCAAAATTATCCCTTGTTGCGAAACAAATTATTTTATTCATACAAATAGAAAATTAATACAATAATACAAAGTATAAGCACAGTCATGTAAAATAGATACAGTACCAGTAGACAGATGAAGAGCAGAAAATTATACAAATCACATAGTGCAGTAGAGACAGGCTTAGTGTTATTTTCAATAAAATATACAGTGGATATAAAAAGTCTACACACCCCTGTTAAAATGTCAGGTTTCTGTGATGTAAAAAAATTAGACAAAGATAAATAATTTCAGAACTTTTTCCGCCTTTAATGTGACCTATAAACTGTACAATTCAATTGAAAAACAAACTGAAATCTTTTAGGTAGAGGGAAGAAAAAATAAAAAAATAAAATAATATGGTTGCATAAGTGTGCACACTAATACTTTGTTGAAACAGCTTTTGATTTTATTACAGCACTCAGTCTTTTTCGGTATGAGGCTATCAGCATGGCACATTTTTAATTGGCAAGATTTGCCCACTCTTCTTTTCAAAAACACTCCAAATCTGTCAGATTACGAGGGCATCTCCTGTGCACGGCCCTCTTCAGATCACCCCACAGATTTTTAATTGGATTCAGGTCTGGGCTCTGGCTGCGCCATTCCAAAACTTTAATCTTCTTCAGGTGAAGCCATTCCTTGGTTGATTTGGATGTATGCTTTGGGTCGTTGTCATGCTGAAAGATGAAGTTCCTCTTCATGTTCAGCTTTCTAGCAGAAGCCTGAAGGTTTTGTGCCAATATTGACTGGTATTTGGAAATGTTCATAATCCCCTCTAGCTTAACTAAGGCCCCAGTTCCAGCTGAAGAAATACAGCCTCTTGGCATGATGCTGCCACCACCATGCTTCACTGTGGGGATGGTGTTCTTTTGGTGATGTGCAGTGTCGTTTTTGGGCCAAACATATCTTTTGGAATTATGGCCAAAAAGTTCAACCTTGGTTTCATCAGACCATAACACCTTTTCCCACATTCTTTTGGGAGACTTCAGATGTGTGTTTGCAAAACATAGCCTGGCTTGGATGTTTTTCTTTGTAAGAAAAGGCTTTCATCCTGCCACTCTACCCCATAGCCCAGACATATGAAGAATATGGGAGATTGTTGTCACATGTACCACACAGCCAGTACTTGCCAGATATTCCTGCAGCTCCTTTAATGTTGCTGTAGGCCTCTCTGTAGCCACCCAGACCAGTTTTCTTCTCGTCTTTTCATCAATTTTGAAGGGACGTCCAGTTCTTGGTAATGTCACTGTTGTGCCATATTTTCTCCACCTGATGATGACGGTCTTCACTGTGTTCCATGGTATATCTAATGCCTTGGAAATTCTTTTGTACCCTTCTCCTGACTGATACCTTCTAACAATGAGATCCTTCTGATGCTTTGGAAGCTCTCTGTGGACCATGGCTTTTGCTGTGGGATGCGACTAAGAAAATTTCAAGAAAGACCAACTAGAGCAGCTGAACTTTATTTGGGGTTAATCAGAGGCACTTTAAATGATGGCAGGTGTATTTAACATGATTTTGAATGTGATTGCTTAACTCTGAACACAGCTACATCCCCAGTTATAAGAGGATGTGCACACTTGTGCAACCACATTATTATTGTTTTTTTTGTTTTCTTCCCTCCACCTAAAAGATTTCAGTTTGTTTTTCAATTGAATTATACAGTTTATAGGTCACATTAAAGGTGGAAAAAGTTCTGAAATTATTTATTTTTGTCTAATTTTTTTACATCACAGAAACCTGACATTTTAACAGGGGTGTGTAGACTTTTTATATCCACTGTATATTGTCCTTTGGAAAATGAAGAAGCAATGTTTTTTTACAAATGCTGTAAAAAAAATAAAAATAACGCTTGTTTGGGAAAAGGGTATGTAAATGAGCTCTTAGCAAGCTCCGCCTCTGATGTCACCAGATGTAAGGCAGCTATCCTATAAGTCAATGTTCATGCCCCAAAGCCTGTTTAAAAGGTCGCACATTGACTTCTTATAGGATAGCTCCCTTACATCTGGTGGAGTCAGACATTGATAAGAGCTCATTTGCATACTCTCTTCCCAGAATTCCAGAGGAGGGTTGTCTGGCATATAAGACTCCTCACTGTGATTAGGCGCTTTCCATAAGAACACATAGGGACACATTTATTAATACCGGTGTTTAAGACACCGGTCTTAATAAAGCCCTGAACTAAAGGTGGATCCGCCAGAGTAAGGGATCATGCACACGACCGTATTTATTTTACAGTCCGCAAAAAAAGGATCCACAAAAAATACGGATGGCGTCTGTGTGCATTCGGCATTTTGCAGCTGGCCCCTAATACAACAGTCCTATCCTTGTCCGTAATGCAGACAATAATGGACAAAAGGAAATGGAATGCACACGGAGTAATCTTCAGTTTTTTTTGCAGACCCATTGAAATAAATGATTCTGTATACGGTCCCCCCAAAAAAACTGAACGGACACTTAATACGTTTGTGTGCATGAGTCTCTGCCACTTCTAAATGTAAGAGATCTTCCTAGCCGTCTTACATTTAGACCATTTTCTACGCCTAAAACAGGCATAGAAAATGGTAAATGAGATGGGCCCGCCCACACCACGCCACCTTTTTAGAGGAAAACTCGCAGATTGCTGGAAGAACCTTTGTGTTACAATTTGCGCCAGAAATACACCTAATTTAATAAAAATTTCTGTTTAATAAATGACCCCCCTATAGTATCTTCCGAATTGCTTTTTTAGGAGCAGTTTCAGGTTTATTATACTCTGCAGGGCATTCATGCTGGGAACTCATCAGAGACCATTATAGTGAACGTGGATCTGACAGGCCCCGTCAGTGTCTGGCTATGATACGGTACGCTCCTCTGCCGGAACAGACTATCGGAATACTGTAACACAGATGTGGTCGTAGCCTAAATGAAAGGTATTGTGCCTGGTTTATCAGTGAAGTTCACAGAGACAGACTCCCTTTGATAGATCTCTTCTCTATTATCTTCATATATCCTAAATGAAGGCATGGAAAGGACTTGCCCAGCCTAAACTAGACCAAGCCTTTAAATATCTCTTAAGAAATGTGCCTGACTAATAAAACTGGGGAGCTGGAATTAGTGATGTGTGAGGAGGACTATGACATGGTGGGAATAACTGAGACATGGCTGGATGATAGCTATGACTGGTTAATGTACAGGGTTAAAGTCTGTTTAGAAAAGATCGTCAAAACCGGAGAGGGAGAGGGGTCTGCCTTTATGTAAAGTCCTGTCTAAAGATATAAGTGATGGACATGAACATGTGGAGTCACTGTGGTTAGAAATATATGAAGGAAAACAATATAATAATATACTATTAGGAGTTTATTATAAGCCATCTAATATATCAGGGTCCACAGAAAATATACTTCTAAGAGAATGATGTCGTCATTATGGGGGACTTCAACTACCCAGATATAGACTGGGAAACTGAAAGCTGTACATCTCATAAAGGAAACAGGTTCTTGGCAATAACCAAAGACAATTACCTTTCTCAACTGGTTCAGGACCTGACTAGAGGGACGGCCATACTGGACTTAGTATTAACCAATAGACTTGACAGAACAACAGATGTGCAGGTTGGGGGACACCTGGGAAATAGTGACCATAAAGTAATAATCAAAAAAAGGAAAAGTTTGTAGCAGCACAATGAAAAAATTGTAAATACGGAACCTTTCTAGTGGTGTTGGCAGTGTTGGGAGCCAGTCTGAAGCTCCCCCTTCAACATGTCATTTATATATTTTTTTTAATTAGCACTCACTTGTCTTTAATTATGCAGGATTTATTCACCAACACAAGGCGACGTTTCGATGCGATGGTCAAAACGTCGCATTGTGTTGGTGAATAAATCCTGCATAATTGAAGACAAGTGAGTGCTGCGGTTTTTGAAAATAAATGACAAAGTATTAACCTTCCAATTGTCATTCAAAAGATTGTTTCTTCAGGGAGGAACAAGAATACCAAATTTCAAAACAGCAAAATTTAGCCAACTAAGACAGGCCATAGGCCTAACTAACTGGAACAAAGTCCTCAAAAATAAAAATACAGCCTCAAAATTTGATATTTTTAAATGCATCCTAAAATCTAACTGTGAGAGGTACATACCTTATGGGAATAACAGGTTAAGGAACAAGAAAAAAACCTATGTGGATAAATAGAACTGTAAAGAAAGCAATAAATGACAAAAAGAAAGCATTCAAATCACTAAAACGGGAGGAAGCACTGAAAAACTAAGGAAAAAATAGAATATGTAAAAGACAAATAAAAGCAGCCAAACTAGAGACCGAGAGATTCATTGCGAAAGAGTAAAACTAACCCTAAAATGTTCTTCAATTATATAAATGGTAAAAGTATAAATCTGAAGGTGTCGGCCCTTTGCAAAGAAATGAGGGGGGAGTCGCAGAGAGCGATGAGGAGAAAGCAAAGCTATTAAATTTTTTTTCTCCACTGTATTCACTAAGGAAAATAAATTGTCAGATGAAATGCAGAATGTAAATTCCCCAATAAAAGTGTCCTGTCTGACCCAGGAGGAAGTACATCGGCATCTTAAAAGTATTAAAATAGACAAATCGCCGAACCCAGATGGCATACACCCCCGTATCCTAAGAGAATTAAATAATGTCATAGCCAGACCCTTATTTCTGATATTCAAGGACTATATAGTGATAGGGAATGTCCCACAGTATTGGCACATCGCAAATGTGGTGCCAATATTCAAAAAGGGTCCAAAAACAGAGCCTGGAAACTATAGGCCGGTAAGTTTAACATCTGTCGTGAGTAAACTGTTTGAAGGGTTTCTAAGAGATGCTATCTTGTAGAACCTCAATAAAAATAATCAAATAACGCCATATCAGCATGGCTTCATGAGGAATCAGTCATGTCAAACTAATTTAATCAGTTTCTATGAGGAGGTAAGTTCTAGACTTGACAGTGGTGAATCAATGGATGTTGTATATCTGGACTTCTCCAAAGCATTTGACACTGTACCACATAAAAGGTTAGTATATAAAATGAGAATGCTCGGACTGGAAGAAAACGTCTGTATGTGGGTAAGTAAATGGCTGAGTGATAGAAAACAGAGGGTGGTTATTAACGGTACACACTCAGATTGGGTCACTGTCACTAGTGGACTACCTCAGGTGTCAGTACTGGGCCCTATCCTCTTCAATATATTTATTAATAATCTTGTAGAAGGCTTGCATAGTAGAATATCAATTTTTGCAGATGACACTAATCTGGGTAAAGTAGTTAACACTGATGAGGACAGTATACTACTACAGAGGGATCTGGATAGATTGGAGGCTTGGGCAGATAAGTGGCAGATGAGGTTTAACATTTACAAATGTAAGGTTATGCACATGGGAAGGAATAATGCAAGTCACCCGTACATACTAAATAGAAAAACACTCGGTAACACTGACATGAAAAAAGGATCTAGGAATTCTAATAAACAGCAAACTGTAAAAACCAGTGTCAGGCAGCTGCTGCCAAGGCCAAAAAGATAATGGGTTGCTTTAAAAGGGGCAAATATGCCCATGATGAGAACATCGTCCTACCACTTTACAAATCACTAGTCAGACCACACATGGAGTACTGTGTACAGTTATGGGCTCCTGTGAGCAAGGCAGACATAACAGAGCTGGAGAGGGTCCAGAGGAGGGCAACTAAAGTAATAACTGGAATGGGACAACTACAGTATTAACATTAGGGTTATTCACTTTAGATAAAAGAAGATTAAGGGAAGATTTAATAACCATGCTATCAGGGGTCAGTACAGAGATCTATCCCATCATCCATTTATCCCCAGGACTGTAACTGTGACGAGGGGACATCCTCTGCGTCTGGAGGACAGAAGGTTTGTACACAAACATAGAAGAGGATTCTTTACGGTAAGAGCAGTGAGACTATGGAGCTCTCTGCCTGAGGAGGTGGTGATGGTGAGTACAATAAAGGAATTCAAGAGGGGCCTGGATGTATTTCTGGAGTGTAATAATATTACAGGCTATAGCTACTAGAGAGGGGTCGTTGATCCAGGGAGTTATTCAGATTGCCTGAATGGAGTTGGGAAGGAATTTTTTCCCCCTTAAGTGGGGAAAATTGGCTTCTACCTCACAGTTGTTTTTTTGCCTTCCTCTGGATCAACTTGCAGGATAACAGGCCGAACTGGATGGACAAATGTATTTTTTTCGGCCTTATGTACTATGTTACTATGTTACTAATTAAAAGGTGAAACTAATATATGAGATAGACTCATTACATGCAAAGCGAGATATTCCAAGCCTTTATTTGTTATAATTTAGATGATTATGGCTTACAGCTTATGAAAACCCCAAAGTCACGATCTCCCTTTGCTCAGGGGTTATGGATTAATTAGCTGACTAGAGTGTGACACTTTGAGCCGAGAATATTGAACCTTTTTACAATATTCAAATTTTAAGTTGCATTACTGAAATAAATGAACTTTTGCACGATATTCTAATTTTTCGAGTTTCACCTGTGAATATATATATATATATATAGCAGAAAAAGCCAGCAGCACACTATGAGATTCAAGGAAACACGTGCGTTTATTCACCCAGTGTCATGTAGCAGCGACGTTTTAACCGCTTGTTGCGGTCTTTCTCAAGATTGAGAAAGACCGCAACAAGCGGTTGAAACGTCGCTGCTACATGACACTGGGTGAATAAACGCACGTGTTTCCTTGAATCTCATAGTGTGCTGCCGGCTTTTTCTGCTTTATTGAATTGAACTGTGGTGCTGGTTCACACTGGCCTGATTTTGCACCCAACTAAGGAAGTGTGCTGCGTCTTCATTTTCCTTATCTATCTATCTATCTATCTATCTATCTATCTATCTATCTATCTATCTATCTATCTATCTATCCTGAATGTCACAAAATTTACAACTTATAAATTCAGTGACAGTATTGATGTTTTTTCCCAACCACAAAGAAAGTTATTAAAAATTAAAGGGATTGTCTCACTCCAGGGGTTACAAAAAAAATTATACTCGCCTCATCCACTTGGTCACGGAGAGGCCATCAGCTCCCGTCTTTATTGAAGAAAACCTGCCAAAGGACCTACAGGGAGCGATACCATAACACAGATGTGGTCGTGAAAGGTATTGTGCCTGGTTTATCAATAGTGATGGGCGGGAGGTGCCATATTCGATTTCGACTAAATTCGCGAAAATTCGCTACAATATTCATCTCATATTCATCTAAAATGAATATTCGTCATTATTCTAGTTATCGCGATTAATATGCGATTTAAATAATCGCGTATTGCGATTTAAATTTAATGCAACTGTCCTATTGGTTTGATATCTAGAATTAGCGAAGATGACGAATATGACAAATGTATTCGTCATATTCCTCAAAACTAAGTTAAAGAAGTATTCTCCATCTTCGTTTTAGCTCCAGATTCGTCAACTTCGCTAATTCTAGCAATCAAATAGGAAAGTTGACTAGAGACAGCTAAGTTATATTTTTCAAAAAACATCTTGCATGATGGCCCGATCTGAATTTTGCTGCATATGTGGCGCTTGTTATATGGCAGTTGTAGGTTCACCCACATAGTGAATATTTTTGATATTTGAATAAGGTCTTGTTCCTTCTTTACAAAGGATTACACCACGGTTTGCTCTAACCACTTAGTGCACTTGGTGGATTGGTGCGGTGTCACATGGGGGACGGGGGCGGTTCGCCGCGGTGATTCTCGGCGACGCAGCCGTTGCCCGGTCACGGCCATGACCTTACTGTTGGTCCGGTTGGTCTTAGCTGTGGGACACCATCCTTTCCCGTAACGTGCACTGGTTGAATGGATTTGTAGTAAGACATGAGGGTTGACAGGACGCCTGACCCTAAGTTCCCATATGTGCGAGATCCACATATTATTGGTGAACTTGGGTGTGCATGCGATCCTGACCCACAGTCATCCGTTTAGTTTCTCTATGAGTTTGTTTACCTGGCTTTGTCTGGATCACGTGATAATGATCACATGACTCTAAGTGGGAGGCCTCTACTGCATAGACATGCGCACATCTGAGCATGGCCGGATCGAGCCATCTTTGATATGGGCTCTATCGAGTTTTTCTGCGCCTGAAGGATCGCGACATTTAGTGTTCCCGCTCATGCACAGAAGCTGAATGGGGACGCCACTAAGACCGCGGTGCTCCATGCGTGCAGTTTATCAGCTGATTGTGTGAGTCTTTTAATTTACACTATGTAATGGGCGCACCTGTACTGTGTAATGATTAATTACATTCTATCATGTATGTTCACAATATATCATGTATTTGATTATATAGCACTGCAAATTTATTTTATTTATGGATTTTGGACACTGACAATGAGACTTTTATATGCTTCAAATGTTATCATTATGAATTTTGTTCACTTTTGTATTTGATTGATTTTATTGTATTATTAATTGACACACCTATATACTCTGTGGTTGTAACACATGTGCACATAGCTTGAGAAAGACCGCAACAAGCGGTTGAAACGTCGCTGCTACATGACACTGGGTGAATAAACCGCATGTGTTTCTTTGAACTCCATGGTGGGCTGCTGGCTTTTTTTCGCTGTATTGAATTGGACCATGCACGGTTCACATTGGCCTGATTTTGCACCCGATCAAGAAAGTGTGCTGCATCTTCATTTTCCATTTAAGTTTTTAATTCGCTATGCGATAATATTACTTTGCTTTTTTTAAAAATAAATAAAATAATTATAATACTTGATAATTATTATAATTATTCTATTTATTTAAAAAAAAGCAAAGTAATATAATCGCATAGCGAATTAAACACAGCTGTCTCTATAGTTAACTTTCCTATTTGATTGCTAGAATTAGCGAAGTTGAGGAATATGGAGCTAAAACGAAGATGGAGAATATTTCGTTATCTTCGTTTTGAGGAATATGACGAATACATTCGTTATATTTGTCATCTTCGCTAATTCTACCAAGCCAACCATAGTCCACCAGGTCTAAGTTGAAATCGCAATGCGATTACTTCAAGTTATAATAATTGAATCGCGATTTCAACTTAGAGCTTTGTTTCTAATGGGTCAGCTTGCTAGAATTAACGAGGTTAATAACGAATATGGAATATAGCAGTGCTAAGTTGAAATCGCAATTCGATTAATTCAAGTTATAATAATCGAATTGCGATTTCAACTTAATTCTCACATCCGACAGTACATTCAAGTATGGAGGCGTTCCCATGGTGATGGGGACGCTCCATAAACACGGAAGTCGGCAGAAGCGGCAACGGGCACTGACTGGAGCAGCCAGGAAGCCAGGAATTCCCAAGAACTACTTTTGGGAAGTGGGAAAGAAAAAAATACAACAATAAAAAAAAACTAATATTCGAAATAGCGAATTTATAGCGCTATATTCGAAATAATCGTGAATTAGCAAAGTGCCGAAAATTCTCTAAAAAAAATCGATATTCGAATATTCGCGCTCAACACTATTTATCAGTGAAGTTCACAGTGACAGGCTCTCTTTAATGGATCTCGTCTTTATTATCTTCATATATCCTAAAGCAGGGATGCCTATCCTGTGGCCCTCCAGCTGTTGCAAAATTACAACTCCCAGCATGTCCTGATAACTGTAGGCTGTCCGGTCATGCTGGGAGTTGTAGCTTTGCAACAGCTGGAGGGCTGCGGGTTGGGCATTCCTGTCCTAAATGAAGACATGAGAAGGTTTTGACCAGACTAAACTAGACCAACCCTTTAAATCTATGTTAAGAAATGTACCTATTGCAACTATGTACCTATTTACTATGCAAAGCCGAGCACTGACATCATTGCAGAAGAAGCACAGACCCGGAAGAGAACAGGGTGTTGCACTAGTTATATGATATTACCATATTAATGTGATATACAAAGTACAAGCCTACGTCACTGCAGACTGGCTCATTGCTCTCATGTACACTGATTATTACTAGACTTTCTTATTATGCACCAATATGCGCAATGTGTATTATAATTGATGAAGCAAGATACATCCCGTCATATTCTGTACAGTGGCAAGCAAAAGTGTGGGCACCCCTGGTCAAAATGACTGTTACTGTGAACAGTTAAAGGTGTTGTCCAGACATTAATATTGATGACTGGCCCTTAGGATAGGTCATCAATATCTGATCGGCGGGGGTCCGACACCTGGCAGCCCTGGCGATCAGTTGTTGGAAGAGAAGGCGGCTCTCTGTTCAAGCACCGCTTTATCTTCATTACACTGCGTTTCATGTTTTATATGTTCAAAATAACAAAAAAGGAAAAGGGCCCAAAGCAAAACTTTGAGCACCCTTCATAGATAGTACCTAGTAGCACTCCCTTTGACAAGTATCACAGCTTGTAAACGGTTTTGTAGTCAGTCATGAATCTTTCAGTTCTTGTTCGAGGGATTTTCATCCATTCTTCCTTACAAAAGACTCCCAGTTCTGTGAGATTCCTGGGCTATTTTGCATGTACTGCTGTTTTGCAATCAATGTTCAGATGAGGACAATGGAAAAACCTTCAGCTTGTGCCTTGTGAGTTAGTCTGTTGTGGATTTTGAGGTATGTTTAGGATCATTGTCATTTGTAGAAGCCATTCTCATTTAGACTTCAGCTTTTTTACAGTTGGTGTTATGTTTGCTTCTAGAATTTGCTGGAATTTCTTTGAATCCGTTCTTCCCGCCACCCGTAAAGCCATCGGCTGCAACACAACCCCAAAGCATGACTGATCCACCCCCATGCTTAATGGTTGGAGAGGTGTTCTTTTCGAGAAATTCTCTGCTCTTGCTCTTTTTTCTCCAAATATTCCGTTGCTTATTGTGGCCAAAGAGTTCTATTATTATGGGTATTTATAAAGTTTTGAAATTTTCATCACCTGGCCTTTCCGATGATCCTGAACAAGCCTTAACCCGAAGAGGCTATTTAAGGTCTGAGACCTCGTTCACAGTTATCTGAGTGCTGAAATCTCTTTGGGTTCCCACACTTTTGCAAGGTACCCCTTTCCTTTTTCACTCTAAGTGTCCATTCACACGTCCACAAATGGGTCCGCATCCATTCCGCAATTTTGTGGAATGGGAGCGCACCTATTCATTCTCTATGGGAATGGAAAGGAGGCAGACAGCACACAGTGTGCTGTCCGCATCCGCATTTGCATGTGGTATGTGACACCAATGCAGGATTGGTGGTGGAATGGAGGTATATTTCCCCAGATTCCTCTCCTATGTGAAGTAGCTGGTGGAAGACTCTCACCTATGAGATAATTAATGAAGCTGCACTGAGGTTGGGGATATAACAGAGCCAGGAGGTCAGTCAGTCTCTCTCTGCCTGGGATGTGTGAGCCAAACGTGATTAAAAAGTTGCTGAAAGTCTTGTTTTGTGAGCTGAGAGGGAGAAGCCCTCCAGCAGGTAGGCAGGGACATCAAATGTATAGTAAGTGCCGGACAGGCAAGGTATTTTTTTGCTGTTTTGTTATTTTATTTGCAACCTTATCAATAAACCTGGCTACAAGTCAGCTTATTCCTCGCTGTTTGATCTGAATTGGATGGAACAGACAAGTGTCCTTTGACCGCGGCGAAGGCGATCCCGAGCAAAACCCCTCATAATATATACCCTGCATTGTTATATATGTCATAACTGTGCTTACATTTGCACTGTGCCACCCATCATCATCAGTAAAGAGCCTGTTGTTTGTCATAGCCTGCTAGTCGGGTCATTGCCTCCATCATCCGCTGCCCCCCGAAACCTGCCCTCCTGCCTTGCACCCTGCCAACCATTGACCATAAAAGGCACCCCAGCCACCGCCAGACAGGAGGCCCCAAGCCTCCTCCAACCAATGCAGTCGTGGCTGAAGGTATTATGGCCCACTTATCGCCACCACAGCCTTCTTTGAAGATTAGCTGCAGACCCACAATAAATAGATGACATAAGATAATAGATAACATATGGAATACTAATAGGCAGAATAAGTCTCTTACAATAAATCAGAAATACCCAACCATTTAGTTGTTCTTCCTAAGAATCACCTAGGCGCTAGAATTTAACATCATATGATTTTGGTGCAGTTCTTGAGTCTATAGAGGCACAGTCCCCATTGTCCCTACAAAATTCTCTGAACCTGGAAAGACAAGGTGGAATGCAAATACATGGGTTCCTCAGATGACTCAGGATATGTCTTAGGTTTAGACTAAGTGAAAGACAATGGAGTACCGGCTTCTTGAACTCTCTTAGATGTCAGCCAAGTTAGATGGTTAAAGTCATGACGTCCTCAAAAGACATGGGTTTTAAACAATTTACCAGAAGATATTTAGTATGTCCAACAGACCTTAGCAAAAATGGAAGCAGGGTTCTTGGCTACTGACCATCTTCTAAAGTCAGAACAAAACTTCTCGACAGGGCGATGATCCTAACGAAGGGTGTGGAGACTATCTTCAGCTACATCAATCCGATCTGGAAAGTCCTAAAGCTGCAAAAAATGTTTCTACAGATGAAAGTTCAGGAGCAAAAGGGTTCAAGGAGAAGGCCCAGATCTCCCTGCAGAAGAGACATGATGAGCCCCAACTTTCTGCATTTACACGACCCAACATCGGGAACAACCGTTCCTGCGAATGGTCATTCCTGACAATCTGCCCGTGTAAATGTGCCACTGATCAAGAAATGCTCATTTATCGGCTTATCCGGTCGTTCATGCAGGCATCACCGATCATGGTTTCTGGGCAGCAGATCGTGTGTTCTAAACAGCGATCTGCTGCTCAGAAACCATGAATCTATATGAGGACGAGAGATCGCAATAGTGTTTCCTTATCCTCATACAGTGAAGGAGATCGCTGCATGTAAATTAGTGATGAGCGGCAGGGGTCATATTCGAATATTTTGAATAATTTGTAGGATATTCGTCGAATATTAGCAAATTCAAATTTTCGGATTAAAATTTTTTATTGCTAATTTTTTAACTTAGAACTATTAGACAAAGAAGATTATAGCACTATATTAGCTAAATTGCTCTATATTCGATTTTTTTTCGAATATTCGCTATATTGCTATAACTTTGTTTTTTCGAATATTCGTAATATTCTAAAACAAGAATATATAGCAATATAGCGAATATTCGAAAAAAACGAATATAGAGCGAAATTCGCAAACACTACTACTCCTAAAGTCAAGTATATTGCAGCCTTCTTATTGGCCCACAAGCTAGAAGCAGTGAGGGATCATGTGTACTGATTAAAAAAAATCAAAAAATCTAAATAAAAAATAAAAAAAAGGGAAAAAATTAATTTGAATATTAGAAATTACGAGTATATATAACTATATTCGAAATATTAGCGAATTTTCTAAGTACCTATATTCGCGATAAAAATTCGAAATTCGAATATTCGTGATCAACACTAATGTAAATGTGTCTCCTCCACTGAACGAGCAGCTAACTGTTGGGAAGACTGCAGAATTGCTCCATCTATATCCACCTTCAGACAAAAATATAATTTGCAGCATTCCCAGAAAATAACAAAGGATTTTTTATTTCCAGAAAAAATATCAGGAAGATTTACATTGGGTTCTACTGGGGCTGGCAAGTTCATAGGAGTGACACCTTGTGCTTACGCAGCCTCTTGGGGTTGAGCCCTCTGAGCAAGTTCTTGGACCAACTGTGTCAATACCTACCTTTCCTCAAACAACATTCAAATCTGTTCAGTGATGGAGAAAATATTTGTGACTGTGATTATGTAAGTAATGAACTAGCGACCACTGGCCAGAACAATAACCAACAAACTCAAAGCAGCTATCTGTCATCAGACACCAATCCGGTTAGCAGAGGCTAAGGCCTGTATTACACCAACAGATTATCTGACCAATATCTGTCTATTCAGAACAATAGTTGGTGTGTCTAACAGAAGATCTGTGTGTGTAATAGGCCATATGACTAATGATTGGTCAGAAAAACTGTCTGATAATCTGATACAGGCCTTTGCGCCGTTTTGCACAAGCGAGTTTTCTGTCTGGATGAACGCATAGCATCTAGACTGATTCCTGACCCAATTTTTATATCAATGGGTCTGTGCACATGAGCATTACAGTATTCATTAATAATCATCACTGGTTCAGAAAAAATCGCAGCACGTTCTATATTGTAAGACAGACACAACTGATTGAACATGCGTGCAAATCCATCCGTTTTTTCCCCAAACAGATCCTGACACAATCTGTATCGCTCATATAGAAGAAGACTTAGGCTACGACTTGGCATTCACCAGAGCCCGCTGCAAAACAAGATGGTTTTCATTGTTAGGGACCCAAGTTGTGTCTGCAGAGTAAAGTGACAGAAAGCAGAGAGAATAAGTAAACAAGTCAAAATTAAAACCAGGAAGGAAAGGATACAGTCAAATCAGTAGACGAGAGGTTAGAAGTAAAACAAGCTGAACTTCAAAACAGAAGGGTACAAAGATAGTCAAATTTGAAGACAAGGGGCTATTAGTTGCACAAGCCGAGTTTGGTATGCAGAGGGTTAACAAGCAGATACAGAGTTTAGGGAGAAATCATAAAAACACCTCACTGTTGTCAGGGTCATCAGAATGCAGTAAAGCACAAAAACAGACAAGGGAGCCAGGACACAATACACAATCACAGGCACTGACCTAGTATTTCCTGGCATATGCCCTCCACTCTCCCTTACTGGATGCCAAGCCAGAGCCCTTAATGGCTCAGTGTCTCAAATCTCTGATTGGCCAACCTGTCAAATGCTGGCTGGTTGTCAGAGCCACACTAAAAGGGTTGTGATCTTCTGTTTCTCACAATAATGCTTCTTCGAGGTCCCATCAGGGACATGTAGAAATACTTTGTAGAAGCCTGAATATACAGGAACAAGATAATTCCTTCTTGGTGCTTGGCTCAGGAGAGGATTTACAAGACACCTAATTATTACAAAGATGGGAATATGCCAACATGAAATACTTCATATACGTGAGCTTTAATATATGGTAGGTTATACATTGGTCAATATGATAGTCAAGATGGTTGACCAAACACAGCATGGCTGAATCAAGCAAAGTCTAATTATCCTTCACCTTCTTCCACTAGTTTTTGCATCAGTTTAATACTGAGAAGAGTTACAGAATTACAGGTATATTCTATGTTTATAACAATAACTTGGCTGCCAGTTCCTTTCACCGGAATGTTTTTCTAAGAAGAGAATTAAATTAGAATGTATTCCCATGAAGTATGTTCATTTTACCAGGTGACACCCATTTATTGTTCTAAACTACTTTTGCTTAGACAGTGCATATTAAGCTCCAGACTAGAGGCGATTGCAATTGCCTGTGATTTTGTTTCTCATGGCTCCTGTGCTTGTTCTACTCAGTACTACTGCATTGGAACTTCTGGTAATTTGACTGTGGCTTGCTTTCTGTATTAACCCCTCACTTACTGTTGCTTGTTTCTGGATTAACCCCGCATTACATGTCTTTTCACTATTTGTCTCTCCAGGTTTTGACCCCGCTTGCTGAACAGTCTCTTTGCACCACAGTTATTTTGGTAGGTGTGCATCTACGAGCTTCACCGAATCTTAAAAAAAAATTTGCTTTGTGATTAATTACTTTGTCATAAAGCGCATTTCTGTGTAAGTAGTGGGTGCAATGACAGGGAGCAGCGATTGCACCGTCCCCTGTCATTGAACCCCTCAGATGCCTTGTTCATAGCTGATTGCTGCATCTGACATTAATATTAAAGAGTAAAATAAAACAAAATATAAATAAAATAACTCATCCATTTGATCGTGAAGATATCGCCACCACCATCTTGATTGCAAATCCAGTGCAAAATCTCAAGCGGCCTATGATGATGTCACCAAGTCGGCCGGCGTGGTGCCGTCATACGTCACCGGGCATGGGATTTGGAGCGGGATCCTTAATCAATATGGCCAGCTCTTCACGCTCAAATAGTTTAGGTAAGTATGATTTTTTGTTAGTTTTTTTACCGCCATTCAAGGAAAATCAATTCGCTACCACAAAGCACGAGGAAATTCGGCTTTGCAACAAAACAAATTTTCCCTGAACTTTGGATCAAATTCCCTTTCGTGGAGTTTGATTCGCTCAACACTAATGTATATCCAATGCAGTTCAAGATTTCACTTCCACCAAGTCAAAAGGTAAAAGACCAGCATGTCAAGAGAATACACTTCTTACTCACCCTTGGCCCTGCCCTAATCAAAAGCAGTAACCCATATTTTCTATGTGTTATCATATGAGTCATTTGTCGCTCTTCTCGAGCTATGTATTCAGTATTAATTTACATTAAGATCTTCTACAAGCTAATCTTGTAAGGTAACACGTAATTACAATATATTACTCTATGATTGATATTGATATTGTACTTTCCTACTTAATGACTACTGCTGAAAATGTGACTTTTAAATTTTCTAATATTAATTACAATCAAATAAATATATGTAAACAGTTGAAGTGTGTGAATGTCTATAACTGCTCTTAAACAGATGCACATAAAAAAAATAAAAAAAATGCATGTCTGCAAATGATGTCATTGGTGAAATATAAAACTGAGACTATCCTTTATTTGAATTGAATGGTGAGTGTTAAAGGGGAAGGCTATCATTTTGCCTACTACTCTTCACTAGTGTTGGTGGTTCAAACCATCCAATCCCTCACTGTATAAGTATCTGCTCCAGTGAAGTACTTGGTCCCATCTCTTCCTTCTTGTGGCTGTCCTCAGGATGATATATATATACACTGCTCAAAAAAATAAAGGGAACAGTTAAACAACACAATGTAACTCCAAGTCAATCACACTTCTGTGAAATCAAACTGTCCACTTAGGAAGCAACACTGAGTGACAATCAATTTCACATGCTGTTGTGCAAATGGGATAGACAACAGGTGGAAATTATTGGCATTTAGCAAGACACCCCCAATAAAGGAGTGGTTCTGCAGGTGGTGACCACAGACCACTTCTCAGTTCTTATGCTTCCTGGCTGATGTTTTGGTCACTTTTGAATGCTGGCAGTGCTTTCACTCTAAAGGTAGCATGAGACGGAGTCTACAACCCACACAAGTGGCTCAGGTAGTGCAGCTTACCCAGGATGGCACATCAATGCGAGCTGTGGCAAGAAGGTTTGCTGTGTCTGTCAGCGTAGTGTCCAGAGCATGAAGGCGCTACCAGGAGACAGGCCAGTACATCAGGAGACGTGGAGGAGGCCGTAGGAGGGCAACAACCCAGCAGCAGGACTGCTACCTCCACCTTTGTGCAAGGATGAACAGGAGGAGCACTGCCAGAGCCCTGCAAAATGACCTCCAGCAGGCCACAAATGTGCATGTGTCTGCTCAAACGGTCAGAAACAGACTCCATGAGGGTGATATGAGGGCCTGACGTCCACAGGTGGGGGTTGTGCTTACAGCCCAACACCGTGCAGGACGTTTGGCATTTGCCAGAGAACACCAAGATTGGCAAATTCGCCACTGGCGCCCTATGCTCTTCACAGATGAAAGCAGGTTCACACTGAGCACATGTGACAGACGTGACAGAGTCTGGAGACGCCGTGGAGAACGTTCTGCTGCCTGCAACATCCTCCAGCATGACGGGTTTGGCATTGGGTCAGTAATGGTGTGGGGTGGCATTTCTTTGGAGGGCCGCACAGCCCTCCATGTGCTCGCCAGAGGTAGCCTGACTGCCATTAGGTACCGAGATGAGATCCTCAGACCCCTTGTGAGACCATATGCTGGTGCGGTTGGCCCTGGGTTCCTCCTAATGCAAGACAATGCTAGACCTCATGTGGCTGGAGTGTGTCAGCAGTTCCTGCAAGACGAAGGCATTGATGCTATGGACTGGCCCGCCCGTTCCCCAGACCTGAATCTAATTGAGCACATCTGGGACATCATGTCTCGCTCTTTCCACCAACGTCATATTGCACCACAGACTGTCCAGGAATTGGCAGATGCTTTAGTCCAGGTCTGGGAGGAGATCCCTCAGGAGACCGTCCGCCACCTCATCAGGAGCATGCACAGGCGTTGTAGGGAGGTCATACAGGCACGTGGAGGCCACACACACTACTGAGCCTCATTTTGACTTGTTTTAAGGACATTACATCAAAGTTGGATCAGCCTGTAGTGTGTTTTTCCACTTTAATTTTGAGTGTGACTCCAAATCCAGATCTCCGTGGGTTGAAAAATTTGATTTCCATTTTTAAATTTTTGTTGTGTTGTCAGCACATTCAATATGTAAAGAACAAAGTATTTCAGAAGAATATTTTATTAACTCAGATCTAGAATGTGTTATTTTTGTGTTCCCTTTATTTTTTTGAGCAGTGTTTTTATATATATATATATATATATATATATATATATACATATACTTAAGAGCTGCATTCATTATTCTGCTGGAGTCACTATGCTCATACATTGCATTGCATCACATGTACTGATCCCAAGTTACATTCTGTAATACACTTCAGAACTGCACTCACTATTCTGCTGGTGCAGTCACTGTGTTCATATATTACATTACTTATCCTGTACTGATCCTGAGTTACATCCTGTATTATACCCCAGAGCTGCACTCACTATTCTGCTGGTGTAGTCACTATGTACATACATTACATTACTTATCCTGTACTGATCCTGAGTTACATCCTGTATTATACTCCAGAGCTGCACTCACTATTCTGCTGGTGGAGTCACTGTATAAATACATTACTTATCCTGCACTGATCCTGAGTTACAGCCTGTATTATACTCCAGAGCTGCACTCACTATTCTGCTAGGGGGTGGGCGGGGCTGACTGATTCACGCGCATAACAAAACACAAGGTGCATATTAAAATATATAACACTATATAACGACTATATAAACTGACTAGGGTCTGTGCTGCACTGTACCGTATTTTTCGCCCTATAAGATGCACCTAGTTTTAGAGGAGAACAATAAGAAAAAAATATTTTTCATTACACCTCAGGTCAGACCAGCAATCAGACCCCCAATGTTAATCAGACCTCAGATCAGACCCCCAAACCTTTAGCCATCTATCAGCCCCCAATGTCAGCCATAAACCTCCCCAATGTCAGCCATAAACCCCCCCAATGTCAGCCATAAGCCCCCCAATGTCAGCCATAAGCCCCCCATTAGTCCCCAATGTCAGCCATAAGCCCCCCATTAGCCCCTCATGTCAGCCATAAGCCCCCCATTAGCCCATCATGTCAGCCATAAGCCCCCATTAGCCCCTCATGTCAGCCATAAGCCCCCATTAGCCCCTCATGTCAGCCATAAGCCCCCATTAGCCCCTCATGTCAGCCATAAGCCCCCATTAGCCCCCCAATGTCAGCCATAAGCCCCCATTACCCCCTCATGTCAGCCATAAGCCCCCATTAGCCCCTCATGTCAGCCATAAGCCCCCATTAGCCCCTCATGTCAGCCATAAGCCCCCATTAGCCCCTCATGTCAGCCATAAGCCCCCCATTAGCCCCTCATGTCAGCCATAAGCCCCCCATTAGCCCCTCATGTCAGCCATAAGCCCCCCATTAGCCCCTCATGTCAGCCATAAGCCCCTATTAGCCCCTCATGTCCGCCATAAGCCCCCCATTAGCCCCTCATGTCTGCATCATGTCCCCCAGGTCAGCCATCAGCACCCAGTGCAAATAAAATAAAATTAAAAAAAACACTTACCTCTCCTGCTCCTGGTCACCATCGCGATCCTCTTCATTCTGCTGTCGGCTGGCTGTGTATAGCGGCGCACAGCGTGAGGTCACAGAGTGACCTCACGCTGTGCGCAGCCCTGCACAGCCGATAGCCGAGCCGAGGACCAGGAAGTGGTGAGTACAGATCCTTCACCGCTTCCTGGTCCTTCTGTACTAATGAAGCGCTTCATTAGTACAGCGTTAAAGACTGCCCTGATCGCCGTGGCCCGGCAAACCATCTTCCAGGGCCCGGTCCTGGGCCACGGCCCGGCGGTTGGGGACCGCTGGCTTAGAGGACATTCTAATGAAGCAAGAAATGGATTCTACCCCCTTCCCCCCCCCAATTATGACGTCTATTTACACTATTAGGCCTTATGTACAGAGGTTGTTTTGTAAACTATATATAGAAAGAAGGACGTATATATGTATACATGTATCTGTGTATGTTCCGCGATCACTCAAAAACCCAACCATCGATTTCAATAAAACTTGGTATACACATCCCTTGCTACCTGGAAATAAATCTTGTGGGGGTCTCAGCTCTCTAGGACGTACCGTTCCTGAGATATTCCCAAAAAATGACCTGCATTAACCAATACAAGCCTGCAAGTCTTTCTCTTCATATCCCAACTGCCATACACACGGTCACATGATCCCTTATCAGCCAATAGAAGCTCACAGGCCCTTACTCTTCACACACAGCTTTACTCCAGGTTTCCATAACAACCCAGCAAACCCAAGTCACACGACACATAGGGCACAACTACACTGCTACAGGCATCCATCTTGGATGGATTTTTTTGCGACTGTCGTGTCGCAGTCACAACATGTCGCATGTCGCAGTGCGAGACCATAGCCTATCATTATAAAAGTTGTTGAGACAAAATGTCGCAGAACACATGTCGTCGTGTAGCCCCAGCCTTAAAGGGGCAGGGCCCTGTGGAAGTCACTGTTAAAGGGGCGGGCACTGTGGAGGTCACTGTTAAAGGGGCGGGCACTGTGTAGATCATTTTTAAAGGGGCGGGCACTGTGGAGGTCACTGTTAAAGGGGCGGGCACTGTGTAGATCATTGTTAAAGGGGCGGGCACTGAGGAGGTCACTGTTAAAGGGGTGGGCACCATGTAGGTCACTGTCAAAGGGGCGGGCACTGTTAAAGGGGCTGCAACTCTAGAGGTCACTGTTAAATGGGCGGGCACTGTGAGGATCAGTGTTAAAGGGATGAGCACTGTGGAGGTCACATAAAGGGGAAGGCACTGTGGAGGTCTCTATTAAAGGGGCGGGCATTGTGGAAGTTAACTGTTAAAGGGGTGGGGACTGTGGAGGTCATTGTTAAATGGCCAGGCACTGTGGAGGTCACTGTTAAAGGGATGGGCACTGTGGAGATGACTGTTAAGGGGCGGGCACTGTGGAGGTCACTTAAATGGGCGGGCACTGTGGATGTCACTGTTAAAGGGATGGACACTGGGGAGCTCACTGAGAAAGGGATGGACACTGGGCAGGTCATTGTTAAAGGGGCAGACACTGTGGAGGTCACTGTAAAAGGGACGGGGTGCTGTATAGGACACTGTTAAGGGGGTGTGCCCCTGAGAATGTCAGTGTCAAGGGAGTGAGGTGCTGTGAAACTCACTGTTAAAGGGGTGGGCTGCTGTGAAGCTCAAAGTTAAGGGGACGGGCTGCTGTAGACATCCCATTGTAAGGAGGCAGGGCACTGTGGGGGGTCAGTGTTAAGGAGTGAGGGGCAGTGGAGTTCGCTGTTGAGGGTGCGGGGAGCTGTAGAGGTCACAGTTATGGGGGATACTGTCGTTTTCTTTTAACGACACACACAAACATTGAATGAAATAGATGAAATACACCCGTGAGAAGCCGGATCCTTCTGCTGGTACACCTATAATTTTAGCTTAGAGTAAAGGTACAGTGTTTGCATAAAGTTGCGCCATCTCTTCGGATGACTGTCGTATTATACATTATACACAAAAATAGATCTGAGGTCACATTCTGAACACACCTAAACCCTCAATGTATATATAATAGAGCACCGGTAGTATCTCTGCATCACCAGAAGACCATACTCATCATCACACGTGCATCATCCAGGTAGGTACCAAAGCTTCTTCTCTTATCCATAAAAGATATAATTGGCCCAATATGAAGGGAATGTTCTATCACAGGGGTGCCCAACCTGCGGCCCTCCAGCGGTTGCAAAACTACAACTCCCAGCATGCCTGGACAGCCTACAGTTATTAGGGTATGCTGGGAGTTGTAGTTTTGCAAAAACTGGAGGGCCGCAGGTTGAGCATCCCTGTTCTATCATCTCAGTGGGGCATCACTTTGGGGCTGCACATGGAGCTCATGATTATGAAGGATCTAGTGCTTGTTTTTACCACCCCCTTCTAGGAGAAATGAGGGAAGGGAAGATACTTTTACTGAGAAAGCATTGTCTATGGGAACCCAAATGTGGTCAACCTTCAACAGAGTCCCCCTCATAGCTGACTTGTCTTTTATGTTCTTGCTTTCTTAAAAGATTAATCCGTTCATTTGGGGCATATGGATCTCATGGAACATTTACCCACCATAAAAAACTCTTTGTGACCATGTGTTGCATGGTTGCCTATACATTTGAAAGTCTGGCATGTAGAACCACATTTCCCCTGAGGTGGCCACTGCAGGGAAACACATGGAGCTTCCCCTAGAGATAAATGTTGATCACCAGCGATTAAAGTAGCTGCACCCACATGGATCAGTTGATTGTGGAGGTGACTTCATTCTGAGAAGAGATTGTCACATTTCGAACATGTCAATAGATTTACTCAATGTGCCATCATGGTGTGTATGTTGGGGCTGAGGACGCAACTGGGTTCAAGAACAGACAGTGTATGAATCCTGTGAATATATCTGCAGACCTCTGATAATGTTTATCACTCTAATCAATTTAAGTCATCATTTACAGGAAAAAGTTTAGACCTCCCAGCTAAACATGACACGAGCCATCACATTGCTGTGTATATGCCTGGGTGAGTTGCACATATGATATATATATATATATAAACTATGGTGTCTTACTGCAATACCCATCCATGTGAAAGCGCATCCATTATTACTATTTATATCACTAGTATTTCATTGTCAGTGAGGTCTCTGTAGATAATGAACAGTTTAGATTTCAGACTCTAGCAGCTCTTTCTCTCCCTTTCAGAGCAGGAAGTCTCAGCACAATCTCAAGAACAATTTATCTGATAAACTAAATAACACCAATCAGCTACATACAACGCTACACTTGCCTCTGTATGTTTCTGAAGCTGATGAATATATAATGATGTCCCTTAGGTCAATACCATCTGCTAATGTGTAAACATAGACCTTTCCATTACAGACTATAGTCGATTGAGATGTGTAGTACAATGTCTGCATCATGATGGGAAATGGTATACAGGGAGTGCAGAATTATTAGGCAAGTTGTATTTTTGAGGATTAATTTTATTATTGAACAACAACCATGTTCTCAATAAACCCAAAAACTCATTAATATCAAAGCTGAATATTTTTGGAAGTAGTTTTTAGTTTGTTTTTAGTTTTAGCTATTTTAGGGGGATATCTGTGTGTGCAGGTGACTATTACTGTGCATAATTATTAGGCAACTTAACAAAAAACAAATATATACCCATTTCAATTATTTATTTTTACCAGTGAAACCAATATAACATCTCAACATTCACAAATATACATTTCTGACATTCAAAAACAAAACAAAAACAAATCAGTGACCAATATAGCCACCTTTCTTTGCAAGGACACTCAAAAGCCTGCCATCCATGGATTCTGTCAGTGTTTTGATCTGTTTACCATCAACATTGCGTGCAGCAGCAACCACAGCCTCCCAGACACTGTTCAGAGAGGTGTACTGTTTTCCCTCCTTGTAAATCTCACATTTGATGATGGACCACAGGTTCTCAATGGGGTTCAGATCAGGTGAACAAGGAGGCCATGTCATTAGATTTTCTTCTTTTATACCCTTTCTTGCCAGCCACGCTGTGGAGTACTTGGACGCGTGTGATGGAGCATTGTCCTGCATGAAAATCATGTTTTTCTTGAAGGATGCAGACTTCTTCCTGTACCACTGCTTGAAGAAGGTGTCTTCCAGAAACTGGCAGTAGGACTGGGAGTTGAGCTTGACTCCATCCTCAACCCGAAAAGGCCCCACAAGCTCATCTTTGATGATACCAGCCCAAACCAGTACTCCACCTCCACCTTGCTGGCGTCTGAGTCGGACTGGAGCTCTCTGCCCTTTACCAATCCAGACACGGCCCATCCATCTGGCCCATCAAGACTCACTCTCATTTCATCAGTCCATAAAACCTTAGAAAAATCCGTCTTGAGATATTTCTTGGCCCAGTCTTGACGTTTCAGCTTGTGTGTCTTGTTCAGTGGTGGTCGTCTTTCAGCCTTTCTTACCTTGGCCATGTCTCTGAGTATTGCACACCTTGTGCTTTTGGGCACTCCAGTGATGTTGCAGCTCTGAAATATGGCCAAACTGGTGGCAAGTGGCATCTTGGCAGCTGCACGCTTGACTTTTCTCAGTTCATGGGCAGTTATTTTGCACCTTGGTTTTTCCACACGCTTCTTGCGACCCTGTTGACTATTTTGAATGAAACGCTTGATTGTTCGATGATCACGCTTCAGAAGCTTTGCAATTTTAAGAGTGCTGCATCCCTCTGCAAGATATCTCACTATTTTTGACTTTTCTGAGCCTGTCAAGTCCTTCTTTTGACCCATTTTGCCAAAGGAAAGGAAGTTGCCTAATAATTATGCACACCTAATATAGGGTGTTGATGTCATTAGACCACACCCCTTCTCATTACAGAGATGCACATCACCTAATATGCTTAATTGGTAGTAGGCTTTCGAGCCTATACAGCTTGGAGTAAGACAACATGCATAAAGAGGATGATGTGGTCAAAATACTCATTTGCCTAATAATTCTGCACGCAGTGTAGTCAATGTCTGGTCTTTAGTTGGTAATGGATATACTCAGTAATGTCTTCTGTCTGCTCATTAGAAGACAGATACTTCCAAATTAATATTGAATATGTTTCACGTAGGAGGGGGCATAGTATTGTGGATACCTAGCTATCGTTCAATGAGGGATCCTACAGTTTCCAGACACCATTGAAGTCGCTACCTCACTAGTCCCACTAATTTCTTTCATCTTGATGCAATGCTGACACCACAATATACAGTACCAGTTTCTTTATAAACCCTGCAATTGTATAGTCTTTCGATTCTTCTGTAGAATGTACAGATCAAGAATGTTTCATTTTTATTTTGTAGGTGTCCTCCTCCCACTCATTGCTGCACGATCAATCAAACGTAAGGATTTAATCCGATAAAGACTTGTTCATTGTATTCCGTTTTGTTCCATGTGATATTCTACATTATATTATAACTGTTACTATATAAGTCTTAGATTTTACCATACATATTCTCCATATATAGTCCTCGGGTCCTCCTACAGAAACCCAAGGGGAGTGCGGGAGACACTACATTCTCATCTCTGACTTAGCATAAGGGGAAGGTAGAATGGCTGGGTACTCCAAGTAAAGGATGTGCCACCAGACACTAATCCACCGATCGGGGTTTCATAGCGGAGAAGCCCCAGCTGGTAGCATTACTGAGTAACAAAATCCAAGTTGTCCCCTCACCATGTGAGTGATGTCTAGTGTTGAGTGAATCAGAGTTAACAAACTGGAATTTGATTTGAATTTCAGGAAAAATTTGATTTGCCACAAATCCGAATTTCGTGGTAAAATCCATTTTTTTTTTCTTAAGTCGCTTCTGCACATGTTACAAAGTGAAAGTAAGAAGTCCGGGACCAAGGGATAACCCATAATGCCGTGCAGCCAGCCAATCAGCAAATAGCCAGTGATGTCTCAGCCCTATAAAAAGCCTCATCCTGCCTGGTCTCCACCATTTTACAGTGAACTGAGCATAGGAAGAGACTTGACAAGTGCTAGAGAAAGTGTTTTACAAAGTTTTTAATAGTATAATCTAGGATAGGGACAGTGTAGGGAGATTGTAGGGAGAGTTTTCAGACACTGTAGGGAGAGCATAGGGAGACTACAGGGAGATTGTAGGGAGATTGTAGGGAGAGTTTTCAGACACTGTAGGGAGAGCATAGGGAGACTGCAGCACAGTACAAGCTCTGTAATCTGAAGGGATCCATAGGATGCAGTTTGCATCAATCCCCTGTGTAGGGCTCAGATATTATATATATATATATATATATATATATATATCTAATTGAACGGCGTCTACCTTGTTTAATAGATAAGCAATTCTATCATGCCTTGAATAACCTGTGTAATATAACTGTTGTTGGGGTGTCCACATTGATATTGAATAACTTATTTTGCATATTCAGTTACTGTACAAAGAGGTGCCGGGGCCCCTCAAAGGAACAGGCAGTGGCAAAAATGTTACTGGAGCCAGCAGAAGTAGAAGCAGAAGAAGGAGTGGTGGTAGCTGCCAGTGTCATCCAGTAGTCATGTTTTGACAACCAATCCTACTGTTCTGGAATGGTTGACTCAGTCTTCAAAATCATCTAAACTGACATCACACAACCACGGCCAGGAGCTGGTGGGTTCCTCTGACACCACACTTAGTAGGCATGTGCCCTCACCTGTCCTGAACCTGCCTCTTTCTGTTTCTGCTCCTTCTGCTTGAGAACAGTCAGCAGCTACTGCCCAGCCCAAATTTGGAGGAGAGGTCCGCTGCTTCTTCCTGTAGGCATGCACAAAGCGACAATGAGAGTCACGGGGGAGCAGGTGTTGCGAGCGGTAAGGGACGCGGCCATGAGACTGGTGAGGGTGACATAAGTGAAAAGCAGACAGTAGTGGATGATGATGTAGCTGATTGCACGTGGGAGCCAGGTGAAGAGGGGGTTACATCATCATGGAGTGAGCGTGGCAGCTTGCCAATGAGACAGTGGCAGAGTAGAAGTGGTTTGCTGAGCCAGCAGGGTGCAAGCATGGTCGTGAGCCAGCAGGGTGGTAGCAGTGTGATATCTGGAGCCAAACGGTAGACAGTCTGCTAGTCAAGAGCCCACCTGTCCAGAAACAACTAGTCGTGCATGACTTCATAGAGGCAGAGGCAGGCAATCATCACGCAGTGGTGGGGCTAAACTGCCATTTTTGCCGTTGTTGAAATTTTTCATTCCGCCAGAGGATGTCAGCATGGCTGTATGTAGGATCTGTGGGCAGAAGGTGAAGCGCAGCCAGGGTGCCAATATTGGCACCACGGCCCTGCATCAATAAATTGTGGCTTTAATGTAGCGGTACAGTCTGACACATCTCCCAGCGGCCCCCACCTCTTTTTAAGCAGTGAGGGCTCCACCACCTCAGCAGAAGGGAGCTGTGTTTCCTTTTCATCATCTACTGGTCCTGATTCTCCTACTCCTCGTCACTCCTTTCGCCAGCAATCAATGACTGAGGCGATTGCAAAGAAACAACTGTATGCAGGCACTCAACCAACAGTGCAGAAGCTGAACCTGCTCCTGGCCACGTTGCTGTTACTTCAATCCTGCCCTTTCCAGGTGGTTGACTCTGCACATTTCAGAGAACTGATGGCTCGTGCTGAGCCAAGGTGGCGAGCCCCAAGCCGTCATTACTTTTCCAAATAGGCTGCACACTTATGCCTCTTTTACACGAGCGAGTATTCCGCGCGGGTGCGATGCGTGACGTGAACACATTGCACCCGCACTGAATCCTGACCCATTCATTTCTATGGGGCTGTGCACATGAGCAGTGATTTTCACGCATCACTTTTACGTTACGTGAAAATCGCAGCATGTTCTATATTGTGCGTTTTTCACATAACGCAGGCCCCATAGAAGTGAATAGGGCTGCGGGAAAATCGCAAGCATCCGCAAGCAAGTGTGGATGCGGTGCGATTTTCACCACGCATAGTTGCTAGGAGACGATCGGGATGGGGACCCGGTCATTATTATTTTCCCTTATAACATGGTTATAAGGGAAAATAATAGCATTTTGAATACAGAATGCATAGTACAATAGGGCTGGAGGGGTTAAAAAAATAGTATAATATAATAATAATAATTTAACTCACCTTAATCCACTTGTTCGCACAGCCGGCATCTCTTCTGTCTTCTTCTTTGAGGAATAGGACCTTTGATGACGTCACTACGCTCATCACATGGTCCATCACATGATCCATCACCATGGTAAAAAGATCATGTGATGGACCATGTGATGAGCACAGTGACGTCATCAAAGGTCCTATTCCTCAAAGAAGAAGACGTTAAATTATTATTATTATATTATACTATTTTTTTAACCCCTCCAGCCCTATTGTACTATGCATTCTGTATTCAAAATGCTATTATTTTCCCTTATAACCATGTTATAAGGGAAAATAATAATGACCGGGTCCCCATCCCGATCGTCTCCTAGCAACTGTGCGTGGTGAAAATCAGCAGTGAAGGGGGCGTGGCCAGCACAGTGACTCTCGTTTACAGGCTTGTAAACGACCTTTATCAGAGCAGGGAGAGAAGCTGACATCACAGGTCATGTGACCCTCAGTGAAATCTGAGAAACCAGCCACCAGAGATAAAGTGAGTTAATTGGAAAGCTGTTACATTTGCCCAGTTAGGAACATAGAAAGAACAAAAAAATAACTCGGACAACCCCTTTAAGTTAGTCAATGCTGTTCTATTCCAGCAATGGGGCTCCGGTATATGCTCCTTCTGCTCCTCTGTGAACCATCCATGGTGATATGCACTGGTGTAGCCATTGACTGACCTCAGCAGTAATATGTGCCCAACCAGTATGTGACCGCTAAGCCTCTGTGGTGGCTAAGGGTCTGGACTAGATGACATAACCATGGCTGCTTTCTTTCAAAACCATCACCTCTCCTGCCATGAGTTGCATCTGGTATTCATCTTCATTGAGCTGAATGGAACTGATACTACAAATATCCCCCGGGAAGGTATAACACTGTTTTTACTTCTTCTTATTCTTTTTTTTCTTTTGTAGCCTTATGTTTAGAAGGCGGAGAATATGAGTCCTGTACACCAACCTGTCATAACTTGAAGCCTGACTGCCCTAAAGAGAGTTCTCCAGGATGTGTCTGTGGAAGCGGCACTGTAGATAGTGGCTTAGGTGAATGTGTGGAAATAGTAAAGTGTGATTTCTGCAGCGGGAACACAACATATATCTCATGCGGCAGTGACTGCCCCCCTCAACCAAACCCTAACATTCCGGTAAAATGCCTAGCAGTCTGTGTTGAGAAGTGCGTCTGTAAACACGGCTATGTGTCCCTACCTAACAGTGACAGATGTGTCCTTCCTCGGGATCTCCCCTAAAGTAGATACAACATTTAAACCGTCTCATGTGTGTCTTATTAACAATTGTCAAAATGTTATGTGACCTCATCCAATTATAAGGAGAGGTGTCTGATATAAATAAAGTGATTGCAGACATTGATTTTATCTCTTCACACTGATTCACAAAACGCTCAGCATCTCTGATCAGATCACGGCCACCCAGATTGAAAAGGGCATCTGGTGGACTCCAATGCCGAGAGCATGAGGAGGTAAAGAGAGGGCAAGTGGCCTATAGTGCTGAGGAGAGACAGTGAATGTGCACAGTGGTTCCAGCCCAATCCAGTTCCTTTCAGCAACATCCAAAGTACATATAGAGACTATTACTTCTGAAAGGAGCTATCCAGCAAATACAAATGTGGCCCGTTATGTTAAGTATATCAATACAAAAAATAAAAAAATTCTGCTCTCCAGTGTCATTTTCACTCTTTTTAGCTTCTATACTCACATCTCTGCAGCTCTGGTCTGTTCCCCTTGTATTTGTGGGCAGCAACTCATCACATGTGATCATCATGCATCTCCCAGGAGTGTATCACAGTTAGCTTCTGTTTACTAGAGATAAGCAAATTCCCTGAAATTCATATCAGGTTCAATTCTATGAAGGCATCAAAACTATGAATTAACACATGTGGAATTATATACATAACAAACAAGTGTGAAACAACTGAAAATATGTCATATTCTAGGTTCTTCAAAGTAGCCACCTTTTGCTTTGATTACTGCTTTGCACACTCTTGGCATTCTCTTGATGAGCTTCAAGAGGTAGTCCCCTGAAATGGTCTTCCAACAGTCTTGAAGGAGTTCCCAGAGATGCTTAGCACTTGTTGGCCCTTTTGCCTTCACTCTGCGGTCCAGCTCACCCCAAACCATCTCGATTGGGTTCAGGTCCGGTGACTGTGGAGGCCAGGTCATCTGGCGCAGCACCCCATCACTCTCCTTCATTGTCAAATAGCCCTTACTTTCAAAGTTTTCCCAATTTTTCGGCTGACTGACAGACCTTCATTTCTTAAAGTAATGATGGCCACTCATTTTTCTTTACTTAGCTCTTTTTTCTTGCCATAATACAAATTCTAACAGTCTATTCAGTAGGACTATCAGCTGTGTATCCACCTGACTTCTCCTCAACGCAACTGATGGTCCCAACCCCATTTATAAGGCAAGAAATCCCACTTATTAAACCTGACAGCGCACACCTGTGAAGTGAAAACCATTTCAGGGGACTACCTCTTGAAGCTCATCAAGAGAATGCCAAGAGTGTGCAAAGCAGTAATCAAAGCAAAAGGTGGCTACTTTGAAGAACCTAGAATATGACATATTTTCAGTTGTTTCACACTTGTTTGTTATGTATATAATTCCACATGTGTTAATTAATAGTTTTGATGCCTTCATAGTCATGAAAATAAAGAAAACTCTTTGAATGAGAAGGTGTGTCCAAACTTTTGGTCTGTACTGTATGTGGTCTCCTTGGACTGGACCCAACCCCTTTCAAGCTCTTTAACACTAAGACAGAATTAGTTATGGCAAACTGACAGTAACATATATTTCTACAGGTAAACGAATGGTAGCCAGAGGTAACAAACAGCCTGTTTAATCCCTTAGTCACCGCCAAAGGCATTTTTATGGTGGTCACTAAGGGGCTTTAGGCTGGGCTGACTTTTTTTGGGCTGCACAAGTTTCCCTTGCAGCGTAGATCAGGAGCTCGGCTTTCAGATGAGTGTCAGTCACCTGCTCTAAAGATCCAGATCACCAGAAGCACCGATCCTGGCCATTGAACCCCTTTGATGCTGAAGCCAATAGTGACCATTGCAACTAAGTGGTTTAAAGTGAGGAAGCTCACCTCTTTCGCGGGTGCTTGTGACTTAGCATGATAGTCGGGGGACTAATAAGGTTCCCAGGTCTGCTTACAGTGTAGGCCCTCTTAGGCGCAGCCTGATAGATTGTCTGTCAGTATAGTACTGACAGTATAATATACTGTACTGGTGAAGAAGTACTGTGCATTATAGAAGCGATCAGAAGATCACTTGTAAGTTCAATAAAAATGGTAATCAATGGTAGTTTTGAAGTTTTTCCTATCCTCCCACAAGAAAGAGCTAAAGAGGTTATCCATTTCCAAAAATGCCGCTCCCACCAAATGCCCGGGTTCCTCACACAGACTATACTTACCTCGCTTTCGGGGAACCGTGTCTCTTATGCTGCTCGCACGACCGCCGCTGCTAATGCATTCGAGTCTATCAGTAAAGCAATCTAATGATTGCTTGGTATAGATCCCTAGGGGAACTATTAAAAAGAGAAAAGTTTGTAAAAATATAAAATATATATATATATATAAAAAAATCACCCCCACCCCCTTTCCCCAAAACTGAAAAAAAAATACATGAATAATTTAAATAATTAACATCATGGGCATCTCTGTGGGCGAAAAAGCCTGTACTATTAAAATATAAAAATATTTATCCCATAGGTCAAAAGTAGAGTTGAGCAGACTCCCGGATGTTCGGGTTTGACGGGTTCGGTCGAACTTCAAAAAAAAGTTTGAGTTCGGGAACCGAACTTGACACCGAACCCCATTGAAGTCAATGGGGACACGAACTTTTGAGCACTAAAATGGCTGTAAAAATGTCACGGACAGGGCCAGAGGGCTGCAAATGGCATCAAAATGTGGTTAAGAGCATGGCAAGTGCTCTGCAAATAAATGTGGATAGGGAAATGACTTTAAATAGCATAAAATACGTAAAAATAAAAAATAATAATCTTGATCTAGGAGGACGAGGTCCATATGGAGTAGGAGGTTGAGGAGGCGGTGGATGTGGCGGTGTAGGTGGAAGTGGCGGTGGAGGAGGTAGCCTACACTGCTTTTTGGTTTTAATTTTTTTTTTTTTTTTTTTTAATTAGGGTACACCCCAAAATATTGGGAAATATAACCTGTGATAACCCCCTTCAGTCGTGCTAAACACAAAGTCAGACAATACACTGGCTGCAGGGCAGGCCAGCACCTCCAAGGGGTAAACGACAAGCTCAGGCCATGTGCCCAATTTGGAGACCCAGAAGTTGCAGTGGCTGACCCCTGACAGTCAGTTTGTGTAGTCGTGTGCACACTTACTGCCCCACCATGTCGCACGTCCCTGTGATGTTCACGATTAAAGTTGATATCTGCTCTATCAACATTCGATGTTCTTTTATGCGCCTACCATGGTGATCACGGGTGGCAGGGAATCAGGGTTCCTCGCCGGAGAGGGAGCGTGAGAATGAGAGACCACATCAAAGGGAGGATTAATTTTTTAAAATTAAAAATTATAGAGTGGAATTATGGGACAAATTAATAAATCGTAAAAGTGGGACAACTTTTTAAAGTTTAACCATCGAATGAAAGGATGTGGCGCGCATTAATTAATGAAGAATTTATTAAATTTTATTCCCTCTCAACTATGCAGAGCAGGGGTTTCTATCCTGCAAAATTTAAAAATGTCACCTGACAATGTAATTGACGATTTTTTTAAATTTATGTTCCTGTCACCTATGTAGAGGTGCCCCAGTGACATCCACCATCCATTTGGATATCTTCTCTATCAACTTTCGATGTTCTTTTCTGAGCCTACCATGTTGATCACGGTTATCGGCGAATCAGGGTTCCACGCCGGAGAGGGAGCGTGAGAAAAGAGACCAAATTTAGGGGAGATAAATTAATAAAAAAAAAATTTGGATTGAGCGGAAATATGGGAAAAGTTATTAAGGCGCAAATGTGGGGCAAATTACAGAAGCCCAAATGTGGGCCAAAAGAGTAAAGCGTAAATATGGGAAAAGTTATTGAGGCGCAAATGTGTGCCAAATTACAGAAGCCCAAATGTGGGCCAAAAGAGTAAAGCGGAAATGTGTGACAAATTATTGAAGCGCAAATGTGGGACAACAGTTTAAGCATTGAATCAAAGGAGGTGGCGCGCATCAATTAACCACCTCCGGACCGCCTAACGCAGGATCGCGTTCCGGAGGTGGCAGCGCTGCGCAGAGTCACGCATATACGCGTCATCTCGCGAGACGCGAGATTTCCTGTGAACGCGCGCACACAGGCGCGCGCGTTCACAGGATCGGAAGGTAAGCGAGTGGATCTCCAGCCTGCCAGCGGCGATCGTTCGCTGGCAGGCTGGAGATGTGATTTTTTTAACCCCTAACAGGTATATTAGACGCTGTTTTGATAACAGCGTCTAATATACCTGCTACCTGGTCCTCTGGTGGTCCCTTTTGTTTGGATCGACCACCAGAGGACACAGGCAGCTCAGCAAAGTAGCACCAAACACCACTACACTACACCCCCCCTGTCACTTATTAACCCCTTATGAACCCCTGATCACCCCTGATCACCCCATATAGACTCCCTGATCACCTCCCTGTCACTGATCACCCCCCTGTCATTGATCACCCCCCTGTAAAGCTCCATTCAGACGTCCGTATGATTTTTACAGATCCACTGATACATGGATCGGATCCGCAAAACGCATACGGACGTCTGAATGGAGCCTTACAGGTGGGTGATCAATGACGGGGGTGATCACCCCATATAGACTCCCTTATCACCCCCCTGTCATTGATCACCCCCCTGTCATTGATCAACCCCCTGTAAGGCTGCATTCAGATGTCCGTATGTTTTTTACAGATCCACGGATACATAGATCGGATCCGCAAAACACATACAGGCGTCTGAATGGAGCCTTACAGGGGCGTGATCACCCCATATAGACTCCCTGATCACTCCCCTGTCATTGATCACCCCCTTGTAAGGCTCCATTCAGACGTCCGTATGATTTTTACGGATCCACTGATACATGGATCGGATCCGCAAAACACATACGGACATCTGAATGGAGCCTTATAGGAGGGTGATCAATGACAGGGGGTTGATCACCCCATATAGACTCCCTGATCACCCCCCTGTCATTGATCACCCACCTGTCATTGATCACCCCCCTGTAAGGCTCCATTCAGATGTCCGTATGATTTTTACGGATCCACTGATACATGGATCGGATCCGCAAAACACATACGGACATCTGAATGGATCCTTACAGGGGGGTGATCACCCCATATAGACTCCCTGATCACCCCCCTGTCATTGATCACCCCCCTGTCATTGATCACCCCCCTGTAAGGCTGCATTCAGATGTCCGTATGATTTTTACGGATCCACTGATACATGGATCGGATCCGCAAAACACATACAGACATCTGAATGGAGCCTTACAGGGGGGTAATCACCCCATATAGACTCCCTGATCACCCCCCTGTCATTGATCACCCCCCTGTCATTGATCACCCCCCTGTCATTGATCACCCCCTTGTAAGGTTGCATTCAGATGTCCGTATGATTTTTACAGATCCACTGATACATGGATCGGATCCGCAAAACACATACGGACATCTGAATGGAGCCTTACAGGGGCGTGATCAATGACTGTGGGGTGATCGCCCCATATAGACTCCCTGATCACCCCCCTGTCATTGATCACCCCCCTGTCATTGATCACCCCCCTGTAAGGCTGCATTCAGATGTCCGTATGATTTTTACGGATCCACTGATACATGGATCGGATCCGCAAAACACATACGGACGTCTGAATGGAGCCTTACAGGGGGGTGATCAATGACAGGGGGGTGATCACCCCATATAGACTCCCTGATCACCCCCCTGTCATTGATCACCCCCCTGTCATTGATCACCCCCCTGTCATTGATCACCCCCCTGTAAGGCTCCATTCAGACATTTTTTTGGCCCAAGTTAGCGGAAATTTTATTTATTTTTCTTACAAAGTCTCATATTCCACTAACTTGTGTCAAAAAAAAAAATCTCACATGAACTCACCATACCCCTCACGGAATCCAAATGCGTAAAATTTTTTAGACATTTATATTCCAGACTTCTTCTCACGCTTTAGGGCCCCTAGAATGCCAGGGCAGTATAAATACCCCACATGTGACCCCATTTCGGAAAGAAGACACCCCAAGGTATTCCGTGAGGGGCATATTGAGTCCATGAAAGATTGAAATTTTTGTCCCAAGTTAGCGGAAAGGGAGACTTTGTGAGAAAAAAAAATAAAAAATCAATTTCCGCTAACTTGTGCCAAAAAAAAAAAAAATTTCTATGAACTCGCCATGCCCCTCATTGAATACCTTGGGGTGTCTTCTTTCCAAAATGGGGTCACATGTGGGGTATTTATACTGCCCTGGCATTCTAGGGGCCCTAAAGCATGAGAAGAAGTCTGGGATCCAAATGTCTAAAAATGCCCTCATAAAAGGAATGTGGGCCCCTTAGCACACCTAGGCTGCAAAAAAGTGTCACACATCTGGTATTGCCGTACTCAGGAGAAGTTGGGCAATGTGTTTTGGGGTGTCATTTTACATATACCCATGCTGGGTGAGATAAATATCTTGGTCAAATGCCAACTTTGTATAAAAAATGGGAAAAGTTGTCTTTTGCCGAGATATTTCTCACACCCAGCATGAGTATATGTAAAAAGACACCCCAAAACACATTGCCCAACTTCTCCTGAATACGGAGATACCAGATGTGTGACACTTTTTTGCAGCCTAGGTGGGCAAAGGGGCCCACATTCCAAAGAGCACCTTTCGGATTTCACAGGTCATTTACCTACTTACCACACATTAGGGGGGCCCCTAGAATGCCAGGGCAGTATAACTACCCTACAAGTGACCCCATTTTGGAAAGAAGACACCCCAAGGTATTCCGTGAGGGGCATGGCGAGTTCCTAGAATTTTTTATTTTTTGTCACAAGTTAGTGGAAATGATGATTAATTTTTATTTATTTATTTTTCTTACAAAGTCTCATATTCCACTAACTTGTGACAAAAAATAAAAACTTTCATGAACTCACTATGTCCATCAAGAAATACCTTGGGGTGTCTTCTTTCCAAAATGGGGTCACTTGTGGGGTAGTTATACTGCCCTGGCATTCTAGGGGCCCAAATGTGTGGTAAGAAGTTTGAAATCAAAATGTGTAAAAAATGACCGGTGAAATCCGAAAGGTGCTCTTTGGAATGTGGGCCCCTTTGCCCACCTAGGCTGCAAAAAAGTGTCACACATCTGGTATCTCCATACTCGGGAGAAGTTGGGCAATGTGTTTTGGGGTGTCATTGGGGTGAGAGAAATATCTTGGCAAAAGACAACTTTTCCCATTTTTTTATACAAAGTTGGCATTTGACCAAGATATTTATGTGTCCTCTGTATCCCCCCAGCCACGCACCAGTGATGGCCATGAGCTGGTCTGGGTGCCACCCTGCTGTGAACATGGTTCCTCCTCCTCCATCTCCTCCTCCTCATCCTCCACCTCGTCATCCTCCAGAACTGTGCCCTGGCTGGACAATTGTGTACCTGGCGTTTATGGGTGCAGGAACCCACCCTCGGAGCCACTTGTGAATGACTGGCCGGAAACCCTACGAAATGATCCCTCTTCCTCCTCCTCCTCCTGTGCCACATCCTCTTCCATCATCGCCAGGAGAGTTTTTTCAAGAAGGCATAGAAGTGGGATAGTAATGCTGAGAGCGGCATTATCGGGACTGGCCATGTTGGTGGAGTACTCAAAACAGCGCGACAAGGAACACAGGTTTCGCATGGCGGCCTAGTCATTGGTGGTGAAGTTGTGCTGTTCCGCCGAACGACTCACCCGTGCGTGCTGCAGCTGAAACTCCACTATCGCCTGCTGCTGCTCGCACAGTCTGGCCAGCATGTGCAAGGAGGAGTTACACCTTGTGGGCACGTCTCATATGAGGCGGTGAGCGGGAAGGCCGAAGTTACGCTGCAGCGCTGACAAGGCAGCAGGTTGACAACGCTGAAAGCGCGCACAGACACCCTGCACTTTATGCAGCAGCTCTGACATATCGGGGTAATTTTTAAGGAATCTCTGCACTTCCAAATTCAGCACATGCGCCAGCCAAGGGATGTGCGTCAAACCGGTTAGTCCCAGAGCTGCTTCGAGATTTTGCCCATTATCGCACACCACCAGGCCGGGCTTAAGTCTGACTGGCACAAACCACTCATCGGTCTGTTGTTCAAGGCCCGTCCATAGCTCCTGCGCAGTGTGGGGTTTGTCCTCCAAAGAGATACGTTTTAAACTTTTTTAAACTGCCTGCTGTCGTTTACACCTGGCTGTGCTGAAATTGGTGGTGAAGGTGTTACGCTGATCGGATGAGGAGCCGGTAGAGGATGAGGAAGCAGAGTAGGAGGAGGAATCAACAGGAGGCAAACTGAAGCGCCCTGCAATCCTCGGTGGTGGAAGCACAAGTGCCAAACTGCTATCCGCCTCAGGCCCAGCCGCCACTGCATTTACCCAGTGTGCAGTTAGGGAGATATAACATCCCTGACCGTGCTTACTGGTCCACGTATCCGTAGTCAGGTGCACCTTGCCACAGATGGCGTTGCGCAGTGCACACCTGATTTTGTCCCCTACTTGGTTGTGCAGGGAAGGGATGGCTCGCCTGGAAAGTAGTGGTGGCTGGGCATGACGAACTGTGGGACAGCCACCGCCATAAGGCCTTTAAAACTATCTGTCTCCACCAGACGGAATGACAGCATTTCAAAGGCCAGTAATTTAGAAATGCCTGTATTCAGGGCTAGGGATCGTGGGTGGGTAGGGGGGTACTTCCTCTTCCGCTCCAGTGTTTGGGAGATGGAGAGCTGAACACTTCTGTGGGACATTGTGGAGATGCTTGGTGACCCAGGTGGTGGTGTTGCTGGCAGATCCTCTGTTTGCAGGGTGGCAGGTGGCACTGTCACTCCAGAGGTGGATGAAGAGGCCGAGTCTGCAGCAGAAGAGGAAGTAGGAGGAGCCAGAGACCTTTCTTGGTTTTTGAGGTGTCTACTCCACTGCAGCTTGTGCTTTGCACTTAAATGCCTGGTCATGCAGGTTGTGCTCAGGTTGAGAACGTTTATGCCTCGCTTCAGGCTCTGATTGCACAGCGTGCAAACCACTCGTGTCTTGTCGTCAGCACATTGTCTGAAGAACTGCCACGCCAGGGAACTCCTTGGAGCTGGCTTTGGTGTGCTCGGTCCCTTGCTGCGGTGGGCAGTAGGAGGCGTACTGTCTAGAGGACGGCCGCTCCGCTTCTGCACCCTGCTCCCTCTTCTGCTGTGCTGGTGGCTCTGTGTGACCACAAAATGTATGTAGATCGCTGAGTTAGATTCACATTTTGAACAAAGATTCAGTCCTATTCTCTCCCTGAAATCAACAGCCGCATCCTGTCCCTACACTAGTAACAGCAGAGTGACGTGCAGAGCTATGTGACTTCAGCTTATATAGAGGCTGGGTCACATGCTGCACTGGCCAATCACAGCCATGCCATTAGTAGGCATGGCTGTGATGGCTTCTAAGGGCACTGTTCTGCTTCGCGTTATTGAACTGTTGTATAACACTAGTCAGACTAGTCATCTGTATGTATTCTCTTTTCTGAATAACTTTGTAAAACTACAATATAAACATAAACAAAACATATGTGTCAGTACATTACATATAATACAACAGCCTCACTCCATCAGTGAGAGTACTCACAGACAATTCCATCATTAGTCCAGGAATAGGTCAAGAGCTCCTCTGCATGCAGCCTGCAACATCCAGGAGCAGTGATGAAATGGAGGAAATACAGTTCCAGGTTAAAGGTTACTGCCTCTGACAATACACTTCCTGTAAAGTTCTGGCGAAGTAGAAACTAACTTTGACCACTAGATGGCAGCAACGTCAAACATAACATTTCAGTATAATCTTTACAGTACATTACATCCATTTATTATGCACAAAATGAGCAGAACACTCCCTGTCTGGCATAATTATTATGTCACTACCTAAATAACTACTGCTATGCAGGAAAAACATATAAACAGGAAATGGAATCCTAGCTAATCGGAAACTAAAACTATAATGTCAGTTATAGGTCTAAGATACACTGCGTGCAGAATTATTAGGCAAATGAGTATTTTGACCACATCATCCTCTTTATGCATGTTGTCTTACTCCAAGCTGTATAGGCTCGAAAGCCTACTACCAATTAAGCATATTAGGTGATGTGCATCTCTGTAATGAGAAGGGGTGTGGTCTAATGACATCAACACCCTATATTAGGTGTGCATAATTATTAGGCAACTTCCTTTCCTTTGGCAAAATGGGTCAAAAGAAGGACTTGACAGGCTCAGAAAAGTCAAAAATAGTGAGATATCTTGCAAAGGGAAGCAGCACTCTTAAAATTGCAAAGCTTCTGAAGCGTGATCATCGAACAATCAAGCGTTTCATTCAAAATAGTCAACAGGGTCGCAAGAAGCGTGTGGAAAAACCAAGGCGCAAAATAACTGCCCATGAACTAAGAAAAGTCAAGCGTGCAGCTGCCAAGATGCCACTTGCCACCAGTTTGGCCATATTTCAGAGCTGCAACATCACTGGAGTGCCCAAAAGCACAAGGTGTGCAATACTCAGAGACATGGCCAAGGTAAGAAAGGCTGAAAGACGACCACCACTGAACAAGACACACAAGCTGAAACGTCAAGACTGGGCCAAGAAATATCTCAAGACGGATTTTTCTAAGGTTTTATGGACTGATGAAATGAGAGTGAGTCTTGATGGGCCCGTGGCTGGATTGGTAAAGGGCAGAGAGCTCCAGTCCGACTCAGACGCCAGCAAGGTGGAGGTGGAGTACTGGTTTGGGGCTGGTGAGAGGCACTGGGGGCTGATGGAGAGGCACTGGGGGCTGGTGAGAGGCACTGGGGGCTGCTATGAGGCTACTGGGGGCTGCTATAAGGCTACTTGGGCATGCTATAATGCTACTGGGGGCTGCTTTAAGGCTACTGGGGGCTGCTATGAGGGGCTCTTATCTGAGGTCTGATTGGGGGTCATTCATATTGGAGTCTGAGCTGAGGTGTTATCTGAGGTCTTATTGGGGTCTTATTAACATTGGGGATCTTATTGGGGTTGTTAGCTGAGGTCTGATTAACATTGGGGGGTCTGATTGGTGGTCTGACCTGAGGTGTAATGAAAAATATATTTCTTCCGGAGCAGCTTGGAGAAAAAAGGCCTCACAATCTCCCACACTCCTTCTGCCTGGCAAAGCCTGCCAGCACCCCTGAGGCCAAGCCTGCCAGCACCCCTGAGGCCAAGCCTGTCAGCACAGCTGAGGCCAAGCCTGTCAGCACCCCTGAGGCCAAGCCTGTCAGCACCCCTGAGGCCAAGTCTGCAAAGCACCCCTGAGGCCAAGCCTGTCAGCACAGCTGAGGCCAAGCCGTCAGCACCCCTGAGGCCAAGCCTGCCAGCACTCCTGAGGCCAAGCCTGTCAGCACAGCTGAGGCCAAGCCTGTCAGCACCCCTGAGGCCAAGCCTGTCAGCACCCCTGAGGACAAGCCTGTCAGCACCCCTGAGGCCAAGTCTGCAAAGCACCCCTGAGGCCAAGCCTGCTAGCACCCCTGAGGCCAAGCCTGTCAGCACAGCTGAGGCCAAGCCCGTCAGCACCCCTGAGGCCAAGCCTGTCAGCACCCCTGAGGACAAGCCTGTCAGCACCCCTGAGGCCAAGTCTGCAAAGCACCCCTGAGGCTAAGCCTGCAAAGCACCCGTGAGGCCAAGCCTATAAAGCACCCCTGAGGCCAAGCCTGCCAGCACCCCTGAGGCTAAGCTAGCCAGCACCCCTGAGTCTTCAGAACTGTAAGTAAATTATATATAAGGGGAGCTTATAATATGAAAGAGACAAATTATGTCAGAGCGGCTCTTCACCTACACGTGTATCAGCACTAGATATATACCCCTTACTCTCCCTAATACCCAAACTACACAAGATACATATCCCTACCTTCTGTCTAATACATATACACACCCCACAATATGTTCTTTCACCTTCTTGTGTTACAGACCCCTGTACAATTTATCAATCTTCTTTAATACACAGACATTTAGATTCATACATTTCCTACACTGCGTTGCCAGTGACCACCTGTCTGTGCTCAGACCTACGCGTAACCGTTGCAATGCATGAGGAGCTGCGGGAGTGGCGGCGAGGTCCGAGAGGTATGTGGGGGTGGGAGATCCGGGAGGGGGGGCCCCATAAAATTTTTTTGCTATGAGGCCCAGTCATTTCTAGCTACGCCCCTGCTTGGAATGCGATGATGAAAAAATTGCTTGGTCACTAAGGCCCAAAACAGTCTTCTCAAGGGGTTAATAACACACTGTACTGTCCTATTTGTTATGTTATTGGGGGCAGATTTATGCCGGTACTTATGCACTCGCAGAGGTAACGGAAGAAGCTATGGTTTGTTTCAAACAAAAAGTTCTAAAATTATCCCTTGTTGCGAAACAAATTATTTTATTCATACAAATAGAAAAGTAATACAATAATACAAAGTGTAAGCACAGTCATGTATAATAGATACAGTACCAGTAGACAGATGAAGAGCAGAAAATTCTGACAGGCTTAGTGTTATTTTCAATAAAATATACAGTGGATATAAAAAGTCTACACATCCCTGTGTAATATGGGAAGAGGGTATGTAAATGAGCTCTTAGCAAGCTCCGCCTCTGATGTCACCAGATGTAAGGCAGCTATCCTATAAGTCAATGTTCATGCCCCAAAGCCTGTTTAAAAGGTCGCACATTGACTTATAGGATAGGTCCCTTACATCTGGTGGAGTCAGATATAGATAAGAGCTCATTTGCATACTCTCTTCCCAGAATTCCAGAGGAGGGTTGTCTGGCATATAAGACTCCTCACGGTGATTAGGCTCTTTCCATAAGGACACATTTATTAAGACCGGCGTTTAAGACACCAGTCTTAATAAAGCCCTGAACTAGTGGTGGATCCGCCAGATTAAGGGATCATGCACACGACCGTATTTTTTTTACAGTCCGCAAAAAACAGATCCGCAAAAAATACGGATGGCGTCTGTGTGCATTCCGTATTTTGCGGAACGGAACAGCTGGCCCCTAATACAACAGTCCTGTCCTTGCAGACAATAATGGACAAAAGGAAATGGAATGCACACGGAGTAACTTCCGTTTTTTTTTGCGGACCCATTGAAATAAATGGTTCCGCATATAGTCCCCCCCAAAAAAACAGAACAGACACGGAAAGAAAATATGTTCGTGTGCATGAGCCTCTGCCACTTCTAAATGTAAGAGAGCTTCCTAGCCGTCTTACATTTAGACCATTTTCTACGCCTAAAACAGGCATAGAAAATGGTAAATGAGATGGGCCCGCCCACACCACGCCACCTTTCTAGACCTGGCGTGAGCGAGGAAAACTCGCAGATTGCTGGAAGAACCTTTGTGTTACAATTTGCACCAGAAATACGCCTAATTTAATAAATATTTCTGTTTAATAAATGACCCCCCTATAGTATCTTCCGAATTGCTTTTTTGGGAGCAGTTTCAGGTTTATTACACTCTGCAGGGCATTAATGCTGGGAACTCATCAGAGACCATTATAGTGAACGTGGATCTGACAGCCCCCGGCAGTGTCTGGCCATGATACGGTACGCTCCTCTGCCGGAACAGACTATCGGAATACTGTAACACAGATAGGGTCGTAGCCTAAATGAAAGGTATTGTGCCTGGTTTATCAGTGAAGTTCACAGAGACAGACTCCCTTTGATACATCTCTTTCCTGTTATCTTCATATATCCTAAATTAAGGCATGGAAAGGACTTGCCCAGCCTAAACTAGACCAAGCCTTTAAATCTCTCTTAAGAAATGTGCCTGACTAATAAAACTGGTGAGCGGGAATTAGTGATGTGTGAGGAGGACTATGACATAGTGGGAATAACTGAGACATGGCGGGATGATAGCTATGACAGTGGGAATAACTGAGACATGGCTGGATGATGGCTATGACAGTGGGAATAACTGAGACATGGCTGGATGATAGATATGACAGTGGGAATAAATGAAACATGGTTGGATGATAACTATGACTGGGCAGTTAATGTACAGTGTTAAAGTCTGTTTAGAAAGGATCGTGAAAACCGGAGAGGGGGAGGGGGTCTGCCTTTATGTTAAATCCTGTCTAAAGCCCACAATCCGAGAAGATATAAGTGAGGGACATGAACATGTAGAGTCACTGTGGGTAGAAATACCTGGAGGAAAACAATATAATAATATACTATTAGGAGTTTACAAACCGGATTCCAAAAAAGTTGGGACACTAAACAAATTGTGAATAAAAACTGAATGCAATGATGTGGAGATGGCAAATGTCAGTATTTTATTTGTAATAGAACGTAGATGACAGATCAAACGTTTAATCCGAGTAAATGTATCATTTTAAAGGAAAAATACGTTGATTCCAATTTTCACGGTGTCAACCAATCCCAAAAAAAGTTGGGACAAGTAGCAATAAGAGGCTGGAAAAAGTAAATTTGAGCATAACGAAGAGCTAGAAGACCAATTGGCAACATGATTGGGTATAAAAAGAGCTTCTCAGAGTGGCAGTGTCTCTCAGAAGCCAAGATGGGTAGAGGATCACCAATTCCCACAATGTTGCGCAGAAAGATAGTGGAGCAATATCAGAAAGGTGTTACCCAGCGAAAAATTGCAAAGACTTTGCATCTATCATCATCAACTATGCATAACATCATCCGAAGATTCAGAGAATCTGGAACAATCTCTGTGCGTAAGGGTCAAGGCCGTAAAACCATACTGGATGCCCGTGATCTCTGGGCCCTTAAACGACACTGCACCACAAACAGGAATGCTACTGTAAAGGAAATCACAGAAGGGGCTCAGGAATACTTCCAGAAACCATTGTCAGTGAACACAATCCACCGTGCCATCCACCGTTGCCAGCTGAAACTCTACAGTGCAAAGAAGAAGCCATTTCTAAGCAAGATCCACAAGCTCAGGCGTTTTCACTGGGCCAGGGATCATTTAAAATGGAGTGTGGCAAAATGGAAGACTGTTCTGTGGTCAGACGAGTCACGATTCGAAGTTCTTTTTGGAAATCTGGGACGCCATGTCATCCGGACCAAAGAGGACAAGGACAACCCAAGTTGTTATCAACGCTCAGTTCAGAAGCCTGCATCTCTGATGGTATGGGGTTGCATGAGTGCGTGTGGCATGGGCAGCTTGCATGTCTGGAAAGGCACCATCAATGCAGAAAAATATATTCAGGTTCTAGAACAACATATGCTCCCATCCAGACGTCATCTCTTTCAGGGAAGACCCTGCATTTTTCAACAAGATAATGCCAGACCACATTCTGCATCAATCACAACATCATGGCTGCGTAGGAGAAGGATCCGGGTACTGAAATGGCCAGTCTGCAGTCCAGATCATTCACCTATAGAGAACATTTGGCGCATCATAAAGAGGAAGGTGCAACAAAGAAGGCCCGAGACGATTGAACAGTTAGAGGCCTGTATTAGAAAAGAATGTGAGAGCATTCCTATTTCTAAACTTGAGAAACTGCTCTCCTCGGTCCTCAGACGTCTGTTGAGTGTTGTAAGAAGAAGGGGAGATGCCACACAGTGGTGAAAATGGCCTTGTCCCAACTTTTTTCGGATTTGTTGACACCATGAAATTCTGATTCAATATATTTTTCCATTAAAATGGTACATTTTTTCAGTTTAAACTTTTGTTCCGTGATTTATGTTCTGTTCTGAATAAAATATTAGAAGTTAGCACCTCCACATCATTGCATTCAGTTTTTATTCACGATTTGTATAGTGTCCCAACTTTTTTGGAATCCGGTTTGTATTATAAGCCACCTAATATACCAGAGTCCACAGAAAATATACTTCTAAGAGAAGTAGACGAGCCGGCAGATCACAATGATGTCGTTATTATGGGGGACTTCAACTACCCAGATATAGACTGGGAAACTGAAAGCTGTGCATCTCATAAAGGAAACAGGTTCTTGGCAATAACTAAAGACAATTACCTTTCTCAACTGGTTCAGGACCCGACTAGAGGGACGGCCATACTGGACTTAGTATTAACCAATAGACCGGACAAAACCAACAGATGTGCAGGTTGGGGGACACCTGGGAAATAGTGACCATAAAGTTATAATAGAAAAAAAGAAAAGTTTGTAGCAGCACAATGAAAAAATGGTGAATACGGAACCTTTCTAGTGGTGGTGCCGGCAGTGTTGGGAGCCAGTCTGAAGCTCCCCTTCAAAATGTCATTTATATAAAAAAAAAACATAGCACTCACTTGTCTTCAATTATGCAGGATTTATTCACCAACACAATGCGACGTTTCGATGCGACGGTCAAAACGTTGCATTGTGTTGGTGAATAAATCCTGCATAATTGAAGACAAGTGAGTGCTGCGGTTTTTGAAAATAAATGACATAAAGTAATAACCTTCCAATTGTCATTCAAAATATTGTTTCTTCAGGGAGGAACAAGAATACCACATTTCAAAACAGCAAAATTTAGCCAACTAAGACAGGCCATAGGCCTAACTAACTGGGACAAAGTACTCAAAAATAAAAATACAGCCTCAAAATTGGATATTTTTAAAAGCATCCTAAAATCTAATTGTGAGAGGTACATACCTTATGGGAATAACAGGTTAAGGAGCAAGAAAAAAACTATGTGGATAAATAGAACTGTAAAGAAAGCAATAAATGACAAGAAGAAAGCATTTAAATCACTAAAACGGGAGGAAGCACTGAAAAACTATAAGGAAAAAATTGAATATGTAAAAGACAAATAAAAGCAGCCAAACTAGAGACAGAGATTAATTGCCAAAGAGAGTAAAACTAACCCTAAAATGTTCTTCAATTATATAAATGGTAAAAAGTATAAATCTGAAGGTGTCGGCCCTTTACATAAAATGCAGAATGTAAATTCCCCAATAAAAGTGTCCTGTCTGACCCAGGATGAAGTACATCGGCGTCTTAAATGGATTAAAATAGACAAATCGCCGAACCCAGATGGCATACACCCCCGTATCCTAAGAGAATTAAGTGATGTCATAGCCAGACCCTTATTTCTGATATTTGCGGACTCTATACTGACAGGGAGTGTTCCACAGGATTGGCGCATCGCAAATGTGGTGCCAATATTCAAAAAGGGTCCAAAAACAGAGCCTGGAAACTATAGGCCGGTAAGTTTAACATCTGTCGTGGGTAAACTGTTTGTAGAACCTTAATAAAAATAATCAAATAATGCCATATCAGCATGACTTCATGAGGGATCGGTCATGTCAAACTAATTTAATCAGTTTCTATGAGGAGGTAAGTTCTAGACTTGACAGCGGCAAATCAATGGATGTCGTATATCTGGACTTCTTCAAAGCATTTGACACTGTACCACATAAAAGGTTAGTATATAAAATGAGAATGCTCGGACTGGGAGAAAACGTCTGTATGTGGGTAAGTAACTGGCTCAATGATAGAAAACAGAGGGTAGTTATTAGTGGTACACACTCAGATTGGGTCACTGTCACTAGTGGGGTACCTCAGGGTCAGTACTGGGCCCTATTCTCTTCAATATATTTATTAATGATCTTGTAGAAAGCTTGCATAGTAAAATAATTTTTTTTGCAGATGACACTAAACTGTGTAAAGTAATTTACACTGAAGAGGACAGTATACTACTACAGAGGGATCTGGATAGATTGGATGCTTGGGCAGAGAAGTGGCAGATGAGGTTTAACACTGACAAATGTAAGGTTATGCACATGGGAAGGAATAATGCAAGACACCCATACATACTAAATGGTAAAACACTCAGTAACACTGACATGGAAAAGGATCTAGGAATTCTAATAAACAGCAAATTAAGCTATAAAAACTAGTGTCAGGCAGCTGCTGCCAAGGCCAAAAAGATAATGGGTTGCTTTAAAAGGGGCAAATATTCCCGTGATGAGAACATAGTCCTACCACTTTACAAATCACTAGTCAGACCACACATGGAGTACTGTGTACAGTTGTGGGTTCCTGTGAACAAGTGTGAAGGGGCCCACCACAGAAGGTGTGGGGAAATATCCTTATTAAAATTTAACTTTTATACGGTATGCAATAAAATACAATACACCAGAGGATGCATCAACATAACACACATACAAACATGTAAAGGGGTCCATACATAGGTACCCCACTGCTGGTAAAGCAAGGATAGAAAAATAGATCTGCTGCGCCTGTGTGGGTGGCTGGTAGATGTCAAGGAACCCCCAGAACTAGAGGGACATCCTCAGTGAGGATCACCATATCCCCACACACCAAGGTGCAGAGGAACATCTATTACTCTGCAGCACGGCACTCCAACACCAGGGATGTTTGCCCACAGGCTCTCACTCCAAGTTGATAGAGCCTTTTTGCAACCTTTTTGACTGCAGGGTCTATCTTCCCTTTTGCACCCGCGGTCGCATATGTTATATGCTGTTTTTCCTATATATACCAACTTCCCCTGAGGAGTCGACACGACAGAAACGTGCCACGTCGGGAGGTCTGAAGAATCTGCATTTTTAGGCCAGTGATCAGGTCCATAACTAGGGACAGGTATCCTGACGGGGTAGCCCTTTTCAGGGCGAGTGCTCTGTGTAGACAGGCAGTATGGGAGCAGTCCCCTTCCGCCAAGTGTCCAGGGTGAGATAGGGTACAGTACTAATACTCAGGCATTACCACAGCCAAGCTGATCCTAGCCATCTGGTTGGTCGGGTAAGACTGCTTGCGTCCACACAGGCGCAGCAGATCAATTTTTCTATCCTTGCTATGTATGGACCCCTTTACATGTTTGTATGTGTGTTATGTTGATGCATCCTCTGGTGTATTGTATTTTATTGCATACCGTATAAAAGTTAAATTTTAATAAGGATATTTCCCCACACCTTCTGTGGTGGGCCCCTTCACATATAGAATCTTGAAATATCGGTGAGGCTTTTGTAATTATTAGCCCCACTCAGTTATTGGTTCCTGTGAACAAGGCAGACATAGCAGAGCTGGAGAGGATCCAGAGGAGGGCAACTAAAGTAATAACTGGAATGGGGCAACTACAGTACCCTGAAAGATTATCAACATTAGGGTTATTCACTTTAGAAAAAAGACGACTGAGGGGAGATCTAATTACTATGTATAAATATATCAGGGGTCAGTACAGAGATCTCTCCCATCATCTATTTATCCCCAGGACTGTGACTGTGACGAGGGGACATCCTCTGTGTCTGGAGGAAAGAAGGTTTGTACACAAACATAGAAGAGGATTCTTTACGGTAAGAGCAGTGAGACTATGGAACTCTCTGCCTGAGGAGGTGGTGATGGTGAGTACAATAAAGGAATTCAAGAGGGGCCTGGATGTGTTTCTGGAGCTTAATAATATTACAGGCTATAGCTACTAGAGAGGGGTCGTTGATCCAGGGAGTTATTCTGATTGCATGATTGGAGTCGGGAAGGAATTTTTTGTTCCCCTAAAGTGAGGAAAATTAGTTTCTACCTCACAGGGGTTTTTTGCCTTCCTCTGGATCAACTTGCAGGATAACAGGCCGAACTGGATGGACAAATGTCTTTTTTCGGCCTTATGTCATATGTACTATGTTACTATGTAAAAGGTGAAACTAATATATGAGATAGACTCATTACATGCAAAGCGAGATATTCCAAGCCTTACAGCTTATGAAAACCCCAATGTCATAATCTCAGGTCCCCTTTGCTCAGGGGGTATGGATTAATTAGCTGACTAGAGTGTGACACTTTGAGCCGAGAATATTGAACCTTTTCACAATATTCAAATTTTAAGTTGCTTTACTGAAATAAATGAACTTTTGCACGACATTCTAATACTTCGAGTTTCACCTGTGTGTATATATATATATATATATATATATATATAAATCATATTGCCTCAGAGAGTAGTTATCATGTTATTTACTCCGCAAACTGAATGTCACAAAATATACAACGTATAAATTCAGTGAAAGTATTGATGTTTTTTCTCAACCACCAAGAAAGTTATTAAAAATTAAAGGGATCGTCTAAATTCAGGGGTTACAAAAAAAAATGATACTCACCTCATCCACTTGGTCACGGAGAGGCCATCAGCTCCCGTCTTTATTGAAGAAAACCTGCAGGGAGCGATACCATAACACAGATGTGGTCGTGAAAGGTATTGTGCCTAGTTTATCAGTGAAGTTCACAGTGACAGGCTCCCTTTAATGGATCTCATCTTTATTATATTCATATATCCTAAAGCAGGGATGCCTATCCTGTGGCCCTCCAGCTGTTGCAAAATTACAACTCCCAGCATGCCCTGATAACTGTAGGCTGTCCGGGCATGCTGGAAGTTGTAGCTTTGCAACAGGTGGAGGGCTGCGGGTTGGGCATTCCTGTCCTAAATGAAGACATGAGAAGGACTTGACCAGCCTAAACTAGACCAACCCTTTAAATCTGTGTTAAGAAATGTTCCTATTGCAACATTTACTATGCAAAGCCGAGCACTGACATCATTGCAGAAGAAGCACAGACCCGGAAGAGAACAGGGTGTTGCACTAGTTATATGATATTACCATATTAATGTGATATACAAAGTACAAGCCTACGTCACTGCAGACTGGCTCATTGCTCTCATGTACACTGATTATTACTAGACTTTCTTATTATGCACCAATATACGCAATGTGTATTATAATTGATGAAGCAAGATACATCCCGTCATATTCTGTACAGTGGCAAGCAAAAGGGTGGGCACCCCTGGTCAAAATGACTGTTACTGTGAACAGTTAAAGGTGCTGTCCAGACGTTAATATTGATGAACGGCCATTAGGATAGGTCATCAATATCTGATCGGCGGGGGTCCGACACCTGGCAGCCCTGGCGATCAGCTGTTGGAAGAGAAGGCGGCTCTCTGTTCAAGCACCGCTTTATCTTCATTACACTGCATTTCATGTTTTATTTGTTCAAAATAACAAAAAAGGAAAAGGGCCCAAAGCAAAACTTTGAGCACCCTGCATGGTTAGTACTTAGTAGCACCCCCTTTGACAAGTATCACAGCTTGTAAAGTTTTTTTTAGTCAGTCAGGAATCTTTCAGTTTTTGTTCGAGGGATTTTCATCCATTCTTCCATACAAAAGACTCCCAGTTCTGTGAGATTCCTGGGCTGTCTTGCATGTACTGCTGTTTTGCGATCAATGTTCAGATGAGGGCAATGGAAAAACCTTCAGCTTGTGCTTTTTGAGTTAGTCTATTGTGGATTTTGAGGTATGTTTAGGATCATTGTCATTTGTAGAAGCCATTCTCATTTAGACTTCAGCTTTTTTTACAGTTGGTGTTATGTTTGCTTCTAGAATTTGCTGGAATTTCTTTGAATCCGTTCTTCCCGCCACCCGTGAAGCCATCGGTTGCAACACAACCCCAAAGCATGACTGATCCAGCATGATGCTTAATGGTTGGAGAGGTGTTCTTTTTGAGAAATTCTCTGCTCTTTTTTCTCCAAATATTCCGTTGCTTATTGTGGGCAAAGAGTTCTATTATTATGGGTATATATAAAGTTTTGAAATTTTCATCACCTGGCCTTTCCGATGATCCTGAACAAGCCTTAACCCTAAGAGGCTATTTAAGGTCTGAGACCTCGTTCACAGTTATCTGAGTGCTGAAATCTCTTTGGGTTCCCACACTTTTGCAAGGTACCCCTTTCCTTTTTCACTCTAAGGGTCCATTCACACGTCCGCAAATAAGTCTGCATCCATTCCGCAATTTCGCGGAATGGGTGCGTACCCATTCATTCTCTATGGGGATGGAAAAGATGCAGACAGCACACAGTGTGCTGTCCGCATCCGCATTTGCAGGCCGCGGCCCCGAACTTCCGGGCCGCGGCTCCGCAAAAAAATAAATCATGTCCTATTCTTGTCCACAATAGGCAGTTCTGTTGGGGGTGCCGGCCGGGTGTATTGCGGATCCGCAATACAGTACGGACGTGTGAATGGACCCTAAAATTGTACAAAACCAAAATAATACACTGTTGTTGCTTAAAAGAGTGTTTCATCTTTAACGTAATGCCTTTAGGAGATCATTTCGTCTTCAACTTGCTTAACTGTTCACACTCTGTAATAGTAATTTTGACCAGTAGTGCCCAAACTGTATAGCATGCTACTGTATCTTGTTCCAGGTCTCCTTTTCTCTAGTGATAAAACTTGCAATGGAACATCATGTGAACCTCTCTGTCACCCCTACACACAGCATCTATATGTTGCCGCAACGTCTGTTGGTTTCAGTTGCTCAGTACCACTTTCCTGAGCAGAGGGGGGGGGGGGGGGGTATGTGACACCAATGCAGGATTGGTGGTGGAATGGAGGTATATTTTCACAAGATTCCTCTCCTATGTGAAGTAGCAGGTGGAAGACTCTCACCTATGAGATAATTAATGAAGCTGCACTGAGGGTGGGGATATAACAGAGCCAGGAGGTCAGTCAGTCTCTCTCTGCCTGGGGTGTGTGAGCCAAACGTGACTAAAAGGTTGCTGAAAGTCTTGTTTTGTGAGCTGAGAGGGAGAAGCCCTCCAGCAGGTAGGCACGGTCATCAAATGTATAGTAAGTGCCGGACAGGCAAGGTTTTCTTTTGCTGTTATCAATAAACCTGGCTACAAGTCAGCTTATTCCTCGCTGTTTGATCTAAATTGGATGGAACAGACAAGTGTCCTTTGACCGCGGCGAAGGCGATCACGATCATAACCCCTCACAATATACACTCACCTAAAGAATTATTAGGAACACCATACTAATACGGTGTTGGACCCCCTTTTGCCTTCAGAACTGCCTTAATTCTACGTGGCATTGATTCAACAAGGTGCTGATAGCATTCTTTAGAAATGTTGGCCTATATTGATAGGATGGCATCTTTCAGTTGATGGAGATTTTAGGGATGCACATCCAGGGCATGAAGCTCCTGTTCCACCACATCCCAAAGATGCTCTATTGGGTTGAGATCTGGTGACTGTGGGGGCCATTTTAGTACAGTGAACTCATTGTCATGTTCTAGAAACCAATTTGAAATGATTCGAGCTTTGTGACTTGGTGCATTATCCTGCTGGAAGTAGCCATCACAGGATGGATACATGTTCTCATTCTGTTTACGCCAAATTCGGACTCTGCCATTTGAATGTCTCAACAGAAATCAAGACTCATCAGACCAGGCAACATTTTTCCAGTCTTCAACAGTCCAATTTTGGTGAGCTCGTGCAAATTGTAGCCTCTTTTTCCTATTTGTAGTGGAGATGAGTGGTACCCGGTGGGGTCTTCTGCTGTTGTAGCCCATCCGCCTCAAGGTTGTGCGTGTTGTGGCTTCACAAATGCTTTGCTGCATGCCTCGGTTGTAACGAGTGGTTATTTCAGTCAACGTTGCTCTTCTATCAGCTTGAATCAGTCGGCCCATTCTCCTCTGAACCTCTAGCATCCACAAGGCATTTTTGCCCACAGGACTGCCGCATACTGGATGTTTTTACCTTTTCACACCATTCTTTGTAAACCCTAGAAATGGTTGTGCGTGAAAATCCCAGTAACTGAGCAGATTGTGAAATACTCAGACCGGCCCGTCTGGCACCAACAACCATGCCACGCTCAAAATTGCTTAAATCACCTTTCTTTCCCATTCTGACATTCAGTTTGGAGTTCAGGAGATTGTCTTGACCAGGACCACCCCCCTAAATGCATTGAAGCAACTGCCATGTGATTGGTTGACTAGATAATTGCATTATTGAGAAATAGAACAGGTGTTCCTAATAATTCTTTAGGTGAGTGTATACCCTGCATTGTTATATATGTCAGAACTGTGCTTACATTTGCACTGTGCCACCCATCATCATCAGTAAAGAGCCTGTTGTTTGTCCTAGCCTGCTAGTCGGGTCATTGCCTCCATGATCCGCTGCCCCCCGAAACCTGCCCTCGTGCCTTGCACCCTGCCAACCATTAACCATGAAAGGCACCCCAGCCACCGCCAGACAGGAGGCCCCAAGCCTCCGCCAACCAATGCAGTCTTGGCCGAAGGGATTATGGCCCACTTATCGCCACCACAGCCTTCTTGGAAGATTAGCTGCAGACCCACAATAAATAAATGTCATAAGATAATAGATAACATATGGAATACTAATAGGCAAAATAAGTCTCTTACAATAAATCAGAAATACCCACCCATTTAGTTGTTCTTCCTAAGAATCACCTAGGCGCTGGAGTTTAACATCATATGATTTTGGTGCAGTTCTTGATTCTATAGAGGCACAGTCCCCAATGTCCCTACTAAATTCTCTGAACCTGGAAAGACAAGGTGGAATCCAAAAACATGGGTTCCTCAGATGACTCAGGATATGTCATAGGTTTAGACTAAGTGAAAGACAATGGAGTACCGGCTTCTTGAACTCTCTTAGATGTCAGCCAAGTTAGATGGTTAAAGTCATGACCTTCTCAAAAGACATGGGTTGTAAACAATTTACCAGAAGATTTTTAGTATGTCCAACAGACCTTAGCAAAAACGGAAGCAGGGTTCTTGGCTATTGGCCATCTTCTAAAGTCAGAACAAAACTTCTCGACAGGACGATGATCCTAACGAAGGGTGTGGAGACTATCTTCAGCTACATCAATCCGATCTGGAAAGTCCTAAAGCTGCAAAAAATGTTTCTACAGATGAAAGTTCAGGAGCAAAAGGTTTCAAGGAGAAGTCCCAGGCTTCCAGATCTCCCTGCAGAAGAGACATGGTGAGCCCCAACTTTCTGCATTTACACGAGCCAACAATAGCCCAGATTATCGGGAACAACCGTTCCTGCGAATGGTCGTTCCTGACAATCTGCCCGTGTAAATGTGCCACTGATCAAGAAATGCTCGTTCATCGGCTTATCCGGTCGTACATGCGGGCACCACCGATCATAGTTTCTGGGCAGCAGATCGTGCGTTCTAAACAGCGATCTGCTGCTCAGAAACCATGAATCTATATGAGGACGAGAGATCGCAATAGTGATTCCTTGTCCTCATACAGTGAAGGAGATCGCTGCATGTAAATGTGTCTCCTCCACTGAACGAGCAGCTGACTGTTGGGAAGACTGCAGAATTGCTCCATCTATATCCACCTTTAGACAAAAATATAATTTGCAGCATTCCCAGAAAGTAACAAAGTATTTTTTATTTCCAGAAGAAATATCAGGAAGATTTACATTGGGTTCTACTGGGGCTGGCAAGTTCATAGGAGTAACACCTTGTGCTTACGCAGCCTCTTGGGCTTGAGCCCTCTGAGCAAGTTATTGGACCAACTGTGTCAATCCCTACGTTTCCTCAAACAACATTCAAATCTGTTCAGTGATGGAGAAAATATTTGTGACTGTGATTATGTAATTAATGAACTAGCAACCACTGGCCAGAACAATAGCCAACAAACTCAAAGCAGCTATCTGTCATCAGACACCAATCCGGTTAGCAGAGGCTAAGGCCTGTATTACACCAACAGATTATCTGACCAATATCTGTCCAATCAGAACAATAGTTGGTGTGTCTAACAGAAGATCTTTGTGTGTAAATAGGCCATCTGACCAATGATTGGTCAGAAAAACTGTCTGATAATCTGATACAGGCCTTTGCGCTGTTTCGCACAAGCGAGTTTTCTGTCTGGATGAACGCATAGCATCTAGACTGATTCCTGACCCACTTATATCAATGGGTCTGTGCACATGAGCATTACAGTATTCATTACTGATCTTCACTGGTTCAGAAAAAATCGCAGCATGTTCTATATTGTAAGTTTTTCTTGCAGCTCTGAATCCTTATAAAAAATGAGTCTTGTGTGAAAAACAGTAGGCTTCCAGATGCAATGCGTTTTTCACTGATTTTTTGCTAGGAGATGTACAGTAGATTGTTATTCTTCAATTGTTTTTCCATGGGCGTAAAAACGCATGCAATCTAAATAACATCTGGAAGAAAAAAACGCAAACACTGGATGCAATCACAGGCACAACTGATTGAACATGCGTGCAAATCCATCAGTTTCTTCCTGAACAGATCCTGACACAATCTGTATCGCTCATGTAGAAGAAGACTTAAGCTACTCCTTGGCATTCACCAGAGCCCGCTGCAAAACAGGATGGATTTCATTGTTAGGGACCCAAGTTGTGTCTGCAAAGTAAAGTGACAGAAAGCAGAGAGAACAAGTAAACAAGTCAAAATTAAAACCAGGAAGGAAAGGATACAGTCAAATCAGCAGACGAGAGGTTAGAAGCAAAACAAGCTGAAGTTCAAAACAGAAGAGTTTGGTATGCAGAGGGTTAACAAGCAGATACAGAGTTTAGGGAGAAAGCATAAAAACACATCACTGTTGACAGGGTCATCAGAATGCAGTAAAGCACAAAAACACACAAGGGAGCCAGGACACAATACACAATCACAGGCACTGACCTAGTATTTCCTGGCATATACCCTCCACTCTCCCTTACTGGATGCCAAGCCAGAGCCCTTAATGGCTTAGTGTCTCAAATCTCTGATTGGCCAACCTGTCAAATGTTGGCTGGTTGTCAGAGCCACACTAAAAAAGGGTTGTGATCTTCTGTTTCTCACAATAATGCTTCTTCGAGGTCCCATCAGGCACATGTAGAAATACAGTGTAGAAGCCTGAAGATACAGGAACAAGATAATTCCTTCTTGGCGCTTGGCTCAGGAGAGGATTTACAAGACAACTAATTAATACAAAGATGGGAATATGCCAACATGAAATACTTCATGTACGTGAGCTTGAACATTATACAATGCTCAATAGGATAGTCAAGATGGTTGACCAAACACAGCATGGCTGAATCAAGCAAAGTCTAATTATCCTTCACCTTCTTCCACTAATTTTTGCATCAGTTTAATACTGAGAAGAGTTACAGAATTACAGGTATACTCTATGTTTATAACAATAACTTGGCTGCTAGTTCCTTTCACCGGAATGTTTTTCTAAGAAGAGAATTAAATTGAAATGTATTCCCATGAAGTATGTTCATTTTACCAGGTGACACCCATTTATTGTTCTAAACTACTTTTGCTTAGACAGTGCATATTAAGCTCCAGACTAGAGGCGATTGCAATTGCCTGTGATTTTGTTTCTCATGGCTCCTGTGTTTTTTCTACTCAGTACTACTGCTTTGGAACTCATGGTAATTTGACTGTGGCTTGCTTTCTGTATTAACCATTCACTTACTGTTGCTTGTTTCTGGATTAACCCCGCATCACATGTGTTTTCACTATTTGTCTCTCCAGGTTTTGACCCCGCTTGCTGAACAGTCTCTTTGCACCACAGTTATTTTGGTAGGTGTGCATCTAACGCGCTTCACTGAATCTTAAAAAAAAAATTTGGTTTGTGATGAATTACTTTGTCATAAAGCGCATTTCTGTGTAAGTAGTGGGTGCAATGACAGGGAGCAGCGATTGCACCGTCCTCTGTCATTGAACCCCTCAGATGCCAAAATCATAGCTGATTGCTGCATCTGACATTAATATTAAAGAGTAAAATAAGAAAATATATAAATAAAATAACTCATCCATTTGATCGTGAAGATATCGCCACCACCATCTTGATTGCAGATCCAGTGCAAAATCTCGAGCAGCCCATGATGATGTCACCAAGTCGGCCGACGTGGTGCCGTCATACGTCACCGGGCATGGGATTTTGAGCAGGGTCCTTAATCAAGATGGCCAGCTCTTCACGCTCAAATAGTTTAGGTAAGTATGATTTTTTTACCGCCATTCAGGGAAAATCAATTCGCTACCACAAAGCACGAGGAAATTCGGCTTCGCAACAAAACAAATTTTCCCTGAACTTTGGATCAAATTCCCTTTCGTGGAGTTCGATTCGCTCAACACTAATGTATATCAAATGCAGTTCAAGATTTCACTTCCACCAAGTCAAAAGGTAAAAGAGCAGCATGTCAAGAGAATACACTTCTTACTCACCCTTGGCACTGCCCTAATGAAAAGCAGTAACCCATATTTTCTATGTGTTATAATATGAGTCATTTGCCGCTCTTCTCGAGCTATGTATTCAGTATTAATTTCCGACAAGATCTTCTACAAGCTAATCTTGTAAGGTAACACGTAATTACAATATATTACTCTATGACTAATATTGATATTGTACTTTCCTACTTAATGAGTACTTTAAATCTTCTAATATTAATTACAATCAAATAAATATATGTAAACAGTTGAAGTGTGTGAATGTATATAACTGCTCATAAACAGATGCACATAAAAAAAAACCTGCATGTCTGCAAATTATGTCATTGGTGAAATATAAAACTGAGACTATCCTTCTTTATTTGAATTGAATGATGAGTGTTAAAGGGGAAGGCTATGATTTTGCCTACAACTCTTCACTAGTGTTGGTGGTTCAAACCATCCAATGCCTCACTGTATAAGTATCTGATCCAGTGAAGTACTTGGTCCCATCTCTTCCTTCTTGTGGCTGTCTTCAGGATGATAGATAAGTACACTGCTCAAAAAAATAAAGGGAACACTTAAACAACACAATGTAACTCCAAGTCAATCGCACTTCTGTGAAATCAAACTGTCCACTTAGGAAGCAACACTGAGTGACAATCAATTTCACATGCTGTTGTGCAAATGGGATAGACAACAGGTGGAAATTATAGGCAATTAACAAGACACCCCCAATAAAGGAGTGGTTCTGCAGGTGGTAACCACTGACCACTTCTCAGTTCCTATGCTTCCTGGCTGATGTTTTGGTCACTTTTGAATGCTGGCGGTGCTTTCACTCTAGTGGTAGCATGAGACGGAGTCTACAACCCACACAAGTGGCTCAGGTAGTGCAGCTTATCCAGGATGGCCCATCAATGCGAGCTGTGGCAGGAAGGTTTGCTGTGTCTGTCAGCGTAGTGTCCAGAGCATGGAGGTGCTACCAGGAGACAGGCCAGTACATCAGGAGACGTGGAGGAGGCCATAGGAGTGCAACAACCCAGCAGCAGGACCGCTTCCTCCGCCTTTGTGCAAGGAGGAACAGGAGGAGCACTGCCAGAGCCCTGCAAAATGACCTCCAGCAGGCCACAAATGTGCATGTGTCTGCTCAAACGGTATGAGGGCCCGACGTCAACAGGTGGGGGTTGTTCTTTCAGCCCAACACCGTGCAGGACGTTTGGCCTTTGCCAGAGAACACCAAGATTGGCAAATTCGCCACTGGCGCCCTGTGCACTTCACAGATGAAAGCATGTTCACACTGAGCACATGTGACAGACGTGAAACCATATGCTGGTGCGGTTGGCCCTGGGTTCCTCCTAATGCAAGACAATGCTAGACCTCATGTGGCTGGAGTGTGTTAGCAGTTCCTGCAATACAAAGGCATTGATGCTATGGACTGGTCCGCCTGTTCCCCAGACCTGAATCCAATTGAGCACATCTGGGACATCATGTCTCGCTCTATCCACCACAGACACCACAGACTGTCCAGGAGTTGGCAGATGCTTTAGTCCAGGTCTGGGAGGAGATCCCTCAGGAGACCGTCCGCCACCTCATCAGGAGCATGCACAGGCGTTGTAGGGAGGTCATACAGGCACGTGGAGGCCACACACACTACTGAGCCTCATTTTGACTTGTTTTAAGGACATTACATCAAAGTTGGATCAGCCTGTAGTGTGTTTTTCCACTTTTATTTTGAGTGTGACTCCAAATCCAGGCCTCCATGGGTTGAAAAATTTGATTTCCATTTTTTTATTTTTGTGTGATTTTGTTGTCAGCACATTCAACTATGTAAAGAACAAAGTATTTCAGAAGAATATTTAATTAACTCAGATCTAGGATGTGTTATTTTTGTGTTCCCTTTATTTTTGTGAGCAGTGTACATATATATATATATATATATATATATATATATATATATATATATATATATACTTAAGAGCTGCAGTCATTATTCTGCTGGAGTCACTATGCTCATACATTGCATTGCATCACATGCACTGATCCCAAGTTACATTCTTTAATACACTTCAGAGCTGCACTCACTATTCTGCTGGTGGAGTCACTGTGTTCATATATTACATTACTTATCCTGTACTGATCCTGAGTTACATCCTGTATTATACTCCAGAGCTGCACTCACTATTCTGCTTGTGGAGTCACTGTGAAAATAAATTACATTACTTATCCTGTACTGATCCTGAGTTATATCCTGTATTATACTCCAGAGCGGCACTCACTATTCTGCTGGTGTAGTCACTATGTACATACATTACATTACTTATCCTGTACTGATCCTCAGTTACATCCTGTATTATACTCCAGAGCTGTAATCACTATTCTGCTGGTGGAATCACTTTGTACATACATTACATTACTTTCCCTGTACGGATCCTGAGTTACTTCCTATATCATACTCCAGAGCTGCACTCAATGTTCTCCTAGTGGAGTAACTGTGTATGTACATCACATTATTTATCCTGAACTAAACCTTAGTTACATGCTGTATTATACTCAAGAGCTGCACTTACTACTCTGCTGGTGGAGTCACTGTGTATATACATTTCTGATCTTGTACTGTTCCTTGTGACAGGGGCGGCTTGGGAGTGAGGTGCTGTGAAACTCACTGTTAAAGGGGTGGGCTGCTGTGATTCTCAAAGTTAAGGGGACGGGCTGCTGTAGACATCCCATTGTAAGGAGGCAGGGCACTGTGGGGGGTCAGTGTTAAGGAGTGAGGGGCAGTGGAGTTGACTGTTAAGGGGGCGGGTGCTGTAGAGGTCACAGTTATGGGGGATACTGTCGTTTTCTTTTAACGACACACACAAACATTGAATGAAATAGATGAAATACACCCGTGTGAAGCCGGCTCCTTCTGCTAGTACACCTATAATTTTAGCTTAGAGTAAAGGTACAGTGTTTGCATAAAGTTGCGCCATCTCTTCGGATGACTGTCGTATTACACATTATACACAAAAATAGATCTGACGTCACATTCTGAACACACCTTAACCCTTGATGTATATATAATAGAGCACCGGTAGTATCTCTGCATCACCAGAAGACCATACTCATCATCACACGTGCATCATCCAGGTAGGTACCAAAGCTTCTTCTCTTATCCATAAAAGATATACAGTAATTAGCCCAATATGAAGGGAATGTTCTATCACAGGGGTGCCCAACCTGCGGCCCTCCAGCGGTTGCAAAACTACAACTCCCAGCAATGCCTGGACAGCCTACAGTTATTAGGGCATGCTGGGAGTTGTAGTTTTGCAAAAACTGGAGGGCCGCGGGTTGAGCATCCCTGTTCTATAATCTCAGTGGGGCATCACTTTGGGGATGCACATGGAGCTCATGTTTTTACCACCCCCTTCTAGGAGAAATGAGGGAAAGGAGGATACTTTTGCTGAGAAAGCATTGTCTAGGACTCTAGGTGAACCTAAATGTGGTCAACCTGCAACAGAGTCCCCCTCATAGCTGACTTGTCTTTTATGTTCTTGCTTTCTTAAAAGATTCATCCGTTTATTTGGGGCATATGGATCTCATGGAACAAGTGCCAGAGCAAAACTGTTCTTCCCACCATAAACTCTTTCTGACCATGTGTTACATGGTTGCCTATACATTTGAAAGTCTGGCATGTAGAACCACATTTCCCCTGAGGTGGCCACTGCAGGGAAACACATGGAGCTTCCCCTAGAGATAAATGTTGATCACCAGCGATTAAAGTAGCTGCACTCACATTGATCATTGATTGTGGAGGTGACTTCATTCTGAGAAGAGATTGTCACATTTCGAACATGTCAATAGATTTACTCAATGTGCCATCATGGTGTGTGTGTTGGGGCTGAGGACGCAACTGGGTTCAAGAACAGACAGTGTATGAATCCTGTGAATATATCTGCAGACCTCTGATAATGTTTATCACTCTAATCAATTTAAGTCATCATTTACAGGAAAAAGTTTCATCTAAACATGACACGAGCCATCACATTGCTGTGTATATGCCTGGGTGAGTTGCACATATGATATATATCTGTAAACTATGGTGTCTTACTGCAATTCCCATCCATGTGAAAGCGCATCCATTATTACTTTTTATATCACTAGTATTTCATTGTCAGTGAGGTCTCTGCAGATGACCAATGAACAGTTTAGATTTCAGACTCTAGCAGCTCTTTCTCTCCCTTTCAGAGCAGGAAGTCTCAGCACAATCTCAAGAACAATTTATCTGATAAACTGATAAACACCAATCAGCTACATACAACGCTACCCTTGCCTCTGTATGTTTCTGAAGCTGATGAATGTTCCTCAGTGCTGGCTAGGACCAGCAAGTAATACAGCAGTGGCACCAAGTAGATTGTCCTCAAAAGGTGCAACCCACAAAATCATCTCTGCTTGGTGAACCTCACTACATTGTAGCAACATATAATGATGTCCCTTAGGTCAATACCATCTGCTAAAGTGTAAACATAGACCTTCCTATTACAGATTATGGTCGATGTCTGCATCATGATGGGCAATGGTATTGTGGATACCTAGCTATCGTTCAATGAGGGATCCTACGGTTTCCAGACACCATTGTAGTCGCTACCTCACTAGTCCCACTAATTTCTTTCATCTTGTTGCAATGCTGACACCACAATATACAGTACCAGTTTCTTTATAAACCCTGCAATTGTATAGTCTTTGGATTCTTCTGTAGAATGTACAGACCAAGAATTTTTCATTTTTATTTTGTAGGTGTTCTGCTCCCACTCATTGCTGCACAATCAGTCAAACGTAAGGATTTAACCCGATAAAGACTTGTTCATTGTATTCCGTTTTGTTCCATGTGATATTCTACATTATATTATAACTGTTACTATATAAGTCTTAGATTTCACCATGCATATTCTCCATATATAGTCTTCGGGTCCTCCTACAGAAACCTAAGGGGAGTACGGGAGACACTACATTTTCATCTCTGACTTAGCATAAGGGGAAGGTAGAATGACTGGGTACTCCAAGTATAGGATGTGCCACCAGACACTAATCCGTGGATGGGGTTTCACAATGGAGAGGCCCCAGCTAGTAGCATTACTGAGTTACAAAATCCAAGTGGTCTCTTTACCATGTGAGTGATGTCTAGTGTTAAGTAAATCGGAGTTTACAAACTGTAATTTTATTAAAATTTCAGGAAAAATGTGATTTGCCACAAATCCGAATTTCCTTGCGCTTCGTGGTAACATCTGATTTTGTTTCTAAAATCACTTCTGCACATATTCTAAAGTGAATATAAGAAGCCAGGGAACAAGGGATCACCCATAATGCCATTCAGCCAGCCAATCAGCAAATAGCCAGCCGCTGTGGTGTCACAGCCCTATAAAAAGCCTCACCCTGCCTGGTCTCCGCTACTTTACAGTGAACTGAGCATAGGGAGAGACATGAGACATGAGAAAGTGTTTTACAAAGCTTTTAATAGCATAATCTAGGATATGGACAGTGTAGGGAGATTGTAGGGAGAGTTTCCAGACACTGTAGATAGAGAATAGGGAGACTACAGGGACAGTGAATGGACAGTGTAGGGAGAGCATAGGGAGACTACAGCACACTACATGCTCTGTAATCTAAAGGGATCTTTAGGATTCAGTTTGCATCAATCCCCTGTGTAGGGCTCAGAGATATCTAATTGAACGGTGCCATTTGTTTAATAGATAAGCAATTCTATTATGCATTGAGTCTCAAATTGAGGTGAATAACCTGTGTAATATAGCTGGGGTGTCCACATTGATAGTCGTGTTTTGACAACCGATCCTACTGTTCTGGAATGGTTGACTCAGTCTTCAAAATCATCTAAACTGACATCAGACAACCACAGCCAGGCGTCTGTGGGTTCCTCTTACACCACACTTAGTAGGCATGGCCCAGGAACAAGCTCTGTGCCCTCACCTGTCCTGAACCCGCCTTAGTCTGTTTCTGCTCCTTCTGCTTGGGAAGTGTTGTATGCTGTCGGCTCTGCTCCACTTTTCAGCAAGGAAGAGCTGATTGAGGACAGTCAGCATCTACTGCCCAGCCCAGATTTGGAGGAGAGCTCTGCTGATTCCTCCTGTAGGCATCGAAGAAGCGACGATGAGAGTTGCGTGGGAGTAGGTGTTGAGAGTGGTAAGGGACGTGGCCATGAGACTGGTGAGGGTGACATAAGTGACGAGCAGACAGTAGTGGATGATGATGTAGCCAATCACACGTGGGAGCCAGGTGAAGAGGGGGCTTCATCATCATCATCATCAGGGAGTGAGGGTGGCAGCTTGCCCGTGAGACAGTCCCTGACATCTGCCTCCTCTAACAGTGCCTCGTGGGAATAATGGGACAAAAAATTGTTAGTAGCTGCCCTGTCCCACGGTGTCCAGTATATGTACAGGTTATGGTGGCTTTATCTGTGTACATTGTATAAATAGGATTATTTATCTGTATAGCATATTATGTTATTATTTGTGCATAGTGTATGGGAGACGCACTATATGGTGGAGTTACTGGTGTGTGCAAGGTTTAACAACATTTTTGGTGTGTAACGTGTAATAGATCATAGTTTTTGGGCATAACATATGATGCTCACGCCTTTATTTCTTGCACGTTATGACAGCAATATCAACTTATACTCTAAAGTCATTATTCCAGAGAAATTGCAATTTTTTTCTCATGGAAAACTAAGCATCAGCAGAAAGGAGTTAAAAGGGTTATCCAATCCCTATAATGACCCCAAAATGCCAGGGCACCACATACAGATAATACTTAGCCCATTCCCGACACCCGCGTCACTGATGCCCACTCGGCTGCCACTGCATCCCCCCCGTAGTATGAATGAAAACATCCGGAGACGTGGGGGGCAGTCAATAGCAGGCCACAATGGTATTGAGCCTCCTTAGCATCACGGGTGACGCTAGGGAGGCTCATTTCCTTTGCGGCTGCTATTGGCTGCATAAGTATTACCTGTATGCGGTGGCCAGGCATTTTTGGGGGCATAATATGGGTCGGATACCCCTTTAACCATTAGGATACCAGAGGTTTTTAATTTTTTTCATCTTTGCACTTTCATTTTTCTTCCCTATCTTCCTTGAGCCATCATTTATTTTTATTTTTTAGGTCACATGTCTATATGATGGCTTATTTTTTGCGGGACAAGTTGTACTTTCTAATGCCACCATTTGATATGTCATATAATGTAGTGGGAAGCGGGCAAAAAATTCCAAATGAGGTGAAATTGAAAAAAACCCCGCAATTTCTCCATCATTTTACGGGTTTTGTTACTACGAAGTTCCCTTTGCGGCGAAACTGACCTGTGTCTTTCATTCTCTGGGTCAGTAAGAATACAATGGGGGTGTGGCAGAGGAGGAGCCAGGGCAGGTGGTGGAATGGGCCAGGAGTGGGCGGAGTAAGGGGGCCCAATGATTGCTATGTACGCCCCTGATTTGACCAAATTAACTTTCTGTACCTGGCGACATCACACACCTAGTATCTCAGAGTAGCGCTACCGACGTAGTCCGTCCCATTGTGAAGACCTGGCCATTGATTACTGTCTGGCGGCACCTGGAGTATCCTTGGAATATACTGTACTTCCAGATTAACAAACTCTCCTTGCTCTTTGGTCACTTTCAACTTATCCTATATTCATAAATACCTTTAATAAATACATTATTTTGTCAGTTCATAGTTTTTTTAGGTTAGTTAAAGTTAGTTCCAGCTAAAAATTAAACCAGGGCTGAGAAAATGTCTAAATGAAAGTAAAGAAAAACCCATTAAGTTAGTCAATGCTGTTCTATTCCAGCAATGGGGCTCCGGTATATGCTCCTTCTGTTCCTCTGTGAACCATCCATGGTGATATGCACTGGTGTAGCCATTGACTGACCTCAGCAGTAATATGTGCCCAACCAGTATGTGACCGCTAAGCCTCTGTGGTGGCTAAGGGTCTGGACTAGATGACATAACCATGGCTGCTTTCTTTCAAAACCATCACCTCTCCTGCCATGAGTTGCATCTGGTATTCATCTCAATTGAGCTGAATGGGACTGATACTACAAATATCTACAAATATCCCCCGGGAAGGGATAACACAGTTTTTACTTGTTCTTAATTCTTCTTCTTTTTTTCTTTTGTAGCCTTATGTTTAGGAGGCAGAGTATATGAGTCCTGTACACCAACCTGTGATAACTTGAAGCCTGACTGCCCTAAAGAGAGTTCTCCAGGATGTGTCTGTGGAAGCGGCACTGTAGATAATGGCTTAGGTGAATGTGTGGAAATTGAAAAGTGTGATTTCTGCAGCGGGAACACAACATATATCCCATGCGGCAGTGCCTGCCCCCCGCGACGAAACCCTATCATCCGGGTAAAATGCCTAGCAGTCTGTGTTGAGAAGTGCGTCTGTAAACGCGGCTATGTGTCCCTACCTAACAGCGACAGATGTGTCCTTCCTCGGGATCTCCCCTAAAGTAGCTACAATATTTAAACCGTCTTATGTGTGTCTTATTAACAATTGTCAAAATGTTATGTGACCTCATCCAATTATAAGGAGAGGTGTCTGATATAAATAAAGTGATTGCAGACATTGATTTTATCACTTCACACTGATTCACAAAACGCTCAGCATCTCTGACCAGATCACGGCCACCCAGATTGAAAAGGGCATCTGGTGGACCCCAATGCCGAGAGCATGAGGAGGTAAAGAGAGGACAAGTTGCCTATAGTGCTGAGGAGAGACAGTGAATGTGCCCAGTGGTTCCAGCCCAATCCAGTTACTTTAAGCAACATATACAGTACATATAGTGACTATTACTTCTGAAAGGAGCTATCCAACAAATACAAATGTGGCCCGTTATGTTAAGTATATCAGTGTAATTTTCACTCTTTTTAGCTTCTATACTCACATCTCTGCAGCTCTGGTCTGTTCTGCTTGTATTTGTGGGCAGCAACTCATCACATGTGATCATCATGCATCTCCCAGGAGTGTATCACAGTTAGCTTCTGTTTACTAGAGATAAGCAAATTCCCTAAAATTCATATCAGGTTCAATACTATCAATACATTCATCAGACTCTATTTGGTCTTAATACTGTAAATATGACTGGAACCAACATTCTCCAAATTGTCTTGGAAAGTCATGTATGTGGTCTCCTTGGACTGGACCCAACCCCTTTCAAGCGCTTTAACACTAAGACAGAATTAGTAATGGCAGACTGACAGTAACATATATTTCTACAGGTAAACGGATGGTAGCCAGCGATAACAAACAGCCTGTTTAATCCCTTAGTTACCGCATTTTTATGGTGGTCACTAAGGGGCTTTAGGCTGGGCTGACTTTTTTTGGCTGCACAAGTTTCCCTTGCAGCGTAGATCAGGAGCTTGGCTTTCACATGAGTTTCAGGCTCCTTCTCTGAAGATCCAGATCACCAGAAGCACCGATCCTGGCCATTGAACCACTTTGATGCTGCAGCCAATAGTGACCGTGGCATCTAAGTGGATTAAAGTGGGGGAGCTCACCTCTTTTGCCGGTGCCTGTGACAGCATGATAGTCGGGGGACTAATAAGGTTCCCAGGTCTGCTTACAGTGTAGGCCCTAAAAGGCACAGCCTGATAGATTCTCTGTCAGTATAGTACTGATAGTATAATATACTGTACTGGTGAAGAAGTACAGTGCATTATAGAAGCGATCAGAAGATCATTTGTAAATTAAATAAAAATGGCACTCAATGGTAGTCTTGATGTTTTTCCTATCCTCCCCCAAGAAACAAAAAAGTTTGTAAAAATATAAAAAAAATTATATATATAAAAAAATTCAAGTCACCCCCAGCCCCTTTCCCCAAAACTGATATAAAAATACATGAATAATTTAAATAATTAACATCATGGGCATCTCTGTGGGCGAAAAAGCCTGTACTATTAAAATGTAAAAATATTTATCCCATAAGTCAAACGGCAAAATGGAAAAAAAGTCAAAATGGCCAATTTGCCATTTTTGGTCGCTTCACCCCCCACCAAAAATTGAATAAAAAATGATCATGTCATACACACCACATAATGGTATCAGTGAAAAGTACAGATTGCCCTGTAAAAAAGGAGCCCTCACATAGCTCCGTATACATAAAAATAAATGTTATGGGCATCGGAATATTATAATTATTTTTCGGTATTAAAACGCAAGAAAAACTACACATGTGGGGTATGATTGTAAATGTAATGACCCAGAGAATAAAATTAACAGGTCAGTTTTACACCATAGGAAATTGTGTATAAGAAACCACCCATAAAACTGTGGCAGAATGGTGTTTTTTTTATAATGCCACTACATTTGGAATATTTTTCCCGATTCCCAACACATTTAACATGACTGTAAATGGTGCTATTACAAAGTACTTCTTGTTCTGTGAAAAACAAGCCCTCACACGGCTATGTGAATAAAAAAATCTAAAAGTTATAGATTTGGGATGGTGGAGAGTAAAATCCCTTAAAATAATAATTTATGAAGGAGTCTTTAATTTTGTAATGTATTTCTTTTAACTTTATTGTATCTCCCGTTTTGGGTTGTGATCACATGACCATGTCCACGTAGCTCTATCTTACTTCCTGAGATGTTATGTCCATGGGCATAACAATATTTTTTTTATATTTATTTTTTTTAGCCTGTTTTGCATTTCATTCTAGAGCAGTTATAGGGAAGTGTCTATGTTACTAGCTGGGTGGGAGGAGCTATAAACTAGATTGGCGTTGTTAGGGGCGGTGCTGGAGCTGTGAGGAAGGAGAAGAGAAGTGCATCATGGGTTTGGTTGGATCCAGCAACAGGAAGTGCTACATACAGGATGGAAACAATCCAGATTCATTTGTTGACATGGTAAAAAAAAATCAAGAGAGTCAAAATTGAAAAATAATATGGGTATGAGGTAAGCAACTACATACGCACACTGTACCTGTTAAAAACGATAGTAATCCCGGAAAGCCGGTTTAAAAAGAACAAACCGCAAAAAACAATCCATTATACGGCTACATCGATGGAAAATAAAAAAAAGTTATAACTCTTAGAATGCGATGATGAAAAAATTGCTTGGTCACTAAGGCCCAAAACAGTCTGCTCAAGGGGTTAATAACACACTGTACTGTCGTATTTGTTATGTTATTGGGGGCAGATTTAAGCCGGTAATTATGCACACTGAAGAAGCTATGGTTTGCTTCTAACAAAGAGTCCAAAAATTATCCCTTGTTGCAAAACAAATTATTTTATTCATACAAATAGAAAAGTAATACAATAATACAAAGTGCAAGCACAGTCATGTATAATAGATAAGGTACCAGTAGACAGATGAAGAGCAGAAAATTATACAAATCACATAGTGCAGTAGAGACAGGCTTAGTGTTATTTTCAATAAATTATACAGTGGATATAAAATGTCTACACACCCCTGTTAAAATGTCAGGTTTCTGTGATAAATAATTTCAGAACTTTTTCCGCCTTTAATGTGACCTATAAACTGTACAACTCAATTTAAAAATAATGAAATCTTTTAGGTAGAGGGAAGGAAAAATCTAAAAATAAAATAATATGGTTGCATAAGTGTGCACACCCTTAAACTAATACTTTGTTGAAGCACCTTTTGATTTTATTACAGCACTCAGTCTTTTTGGGTATGAGTCTATCAGTATGGCACATTTTGACTTGGCAAGATTTGCCCACTCTTCTTTGCAAAAACACTCCAAATCTGTCAGATTGCGAGGGCATCTCCTGTGCACAGCCCTCTTCAGATCACCACACAGATTTTCAATCGGATTCAGGTCTGGGCTCTGGCTGGGCCATTCCAAAACTTTAATCTTTTTCTGTTGAAGCCATTCCTCTGTTGATTTGGATGTATGCTTTGGGTCGTTGTCATGCTGAAAGATGAAGTTCCTCTTCATGTTCAGCTTTCTGGCAGAAGCCTGAAGGTTTTGTGCCAATATTGAATGGTATTTGGAAATGTTCATAATCCCCTCTAGCTTAACGAAGGCTCCAGTTCCAGCTGAAGAAATACAGCCCCTTGGCATGATGCTGCCACCACCATGCTTCACTGTGGGGATGGTGTTCTTTTGCTGATGTGCAGTGTTGTTTTTGGGCCAAACATATCTTTTGGAATTATGGCCAAAAAGTTCAACCTTGGTTTCATCAGACCATAACACCTTTTCCCACATTCTTTTGGGAGACTTCAGATGTGTTTTTGCAAAACGTAGCCTGGCTTTGATGTTATTCTTCGTAAGAAAAGGCTTTCGTCTTGCCACTCTACCCCATAGCCCAGACATATGAAGAATACGGGAGATTGTTGTCACATGTACCACAGGCCTCTTGGTAGCCTCCCAGACCATTTTTCTTCTCGTCTTTTCTTCAATTTTGGAAGGACGTCCAGTTCTTGATAATGTCACTGTTGTGCCATATTTTCTCCACTTGATGATGACTGTCTTCACTGTGTTCCATGGTATATCTAATGCCTTGGAAATTCTTTTGTACCCTTCTCCTGACTGATACCTTTTAACAATGAGATCCCTCTGATGCTTTGGAAGCTCTCTGTGGACCATAACTTTTGCTGTGGGATGCGACTAAGAAAATTTCAGGAAAGACCAACTAGAGCAGCTCAACTTTATTTGGGGTTAATCAGAGGCACTTTAAATGATGGCAGGTGTATGCTGACTCCTGCAAAATGTTAATATGGTGGGACCGCGCTGCTCCTTATTCACACACAAAGCGTTTTTCCAGGAATGCAGGTATTCACTTTATCTGGCTCAAGACAGACACCCTTCAGTTGGATCGCAGTGTGCTTCAACACAGATTGGAACTCAGCAAACCTCTGCTGAGTGGTCGTAAGCTCTTCTGCAAGATGTCATAAACCGCACAATAGTGAGAGTACCTGCGGCACAGTTAAAAATTCTGTTTTATTATACTCACAGAAGTAAAATGGTTTTTCAGCATATCAATATAATAATATTCTTTCCGCACAGCCCGACCCGGGTTTCACATATAGCTTCGTCAGGGGCGAGAATCTACCACGCCTAGGGTAGGCGGTTATTTAACCCCCTTCCCCCCACATGGCACAGCTGATGATTATATCACTCATCTAATTGGCCAAAGGTTTATGACTGACTACAACGGGCTTCATTCATAAATTCACAAGTTCAGGTGAGTTCCCTCTCCTATTTGACAATTCACTACTTCACTACTCCGGCGCAAACAAATGCTAACATCCCCAATATATTCAAACTAGGCACGGCTTGAGATCGAATTCTATATTCATCCGTTTGGGTTGGAGGGTGCTCTACTTGTATATCCATTCGATCTCTCTTCTATTTATTTGCATGACTGGGTCACCGCCCCACCAATGGGGTTTAACCAATTCCACTCCCATGAACTTAAAACCCTTCGGATTCTTTTCATGGTGCTCCTTGAAGTGCATAGAGACACTATGGGTAGTTAGACCTTTTTTAATGTTACGGATGTGCTCCTGTATTCTAACTTCCAGTTTCCTGAGGGTTCTTCCTATGTACTGGAGGCCACAAGGGCACTCCAGTACGTATATCACCCCTTCATTCTTACAGGACAGACCCTCTTTCACTTTAAACTCTTGCCCACTTACTGTGGAATTTACCACCCCACATGCTGCATTCTCTCTCTCAAGATTCTATTTTTGCAGCCTATACAAAAGCCGCACCATGTTAATTTCTGCATATCCCTCTTTTTAGTAACAGTCGAAATCGCGCTATGTACTAAGCGTGTGTTCAGGTTAGGGGCCTTCTTATATATTATTTCTAGCCTCTTAGGTATCTCTTTCCCCAAAATTGGTTCATTCTTCAGTATAGCCAAGTTTCTTTTAAATGTGTTTTAAAAAAATCCTGTATTAGCATTATATTGCGTCATGAACATGAAGCGAAAGTCCCTCTCCTTCTTCTTATTTTTTCCACAATCACCATCTATTTTACAAACCTCCAAATTGTTACGGCACTCTTCCACCTCCTCCTCCTCATACCCTTTTTCCACAAACCTTTCTTTAATCACCTTACTCTGCTTCCTATAGTCTTCTACTTTTGTGCAGTTGCGTGCTATTCTTTTGAACTGCCCTTTTGGGATGTTCTTTAACCATATATCTTGATTGCAACTAGTCTTATCAATATAGGCATTCACATCTGTTTCTTTAAAGTGCGTTTTCGTATACAGCTTTCCATTTTCCAAGGATATACAGAGATCTAGGAAGTTAAATGCAAATTCCAATTGTTCGCATTCAGATTTTAGATGAATGCTTCCAGCCCCTTTTTTCCCCTACCCAGATTAAAAGGCAGTCGTCAATGAATCTCCTCCATACTCGCAGTTCACCTCCATACATTTCCTTTCCTAGCATCGGGATGATGTTCTCTTCCTCCCATGCCCCCATAAAAATATTTGCGAAACTGGGTGTGTATTATGTCTTTTTCCTTGGTTGCGTCTTTTTCAGACGCAACCAATTGTGCATTGGCTGCGTTTTTCAAGGGGGCACTCTGATTACTCATGCAATATTTCGCAATGTTCAGTTTTTTCACAAATCTGTGCATATCCAGGAAAGTCTCACATTTATATAACTGTTTCGTAGGTGCAAATTTTAAACCTCTCCCTAATACTTGTTTTTCCTCCTCTGATAGAATATAAGAACTCCGATTAAAAATGCCTCTTATTGTCCCCTGATTTTCTTGGGGTCTGGACTTGTTTTTTCTCTTTCCATTTCCTCTCCTACCCCTATGTGATTTCTTTTTTGTGGGGTCATCATACTCCTTTCTGTCTCTTGTTTCCCCATCATATTCCTTTGCACTCCTTTTGTTGCCTGGTGTGGAAAATTTTGACTATTTGGTATAGTTTTTCTTTCTTGTGCCTCAATTTGTGGGGGTTCATCCCTGACTCCATAGTTCTGTATTTTATACCTCTCCTCCCTATAATATCCACCACGTCTAGGATATTGGTCAGACTGGTGGTTATAGTGCCTACCATATCCTCCCTCTCCCCTATAATTTCCATTTCCCCTATAGTTCCCATAATTTTGGGGTCGTCTCCATGGTGATTGGTAGTATCCTTCCTGCTTATTCCTATTCCACCAGTTATTCGAATTTCCCGGTCTTCTAACATTCTCATTCTGGTGATAGTCATTGGTGTACCCTCCGTATCTGTTTACTCTGTAATTTCCTCCTTGCTGGTAAGTTTCTTTGGGGTTATTCTTATTTCTCCTATTGGGTTCAAAAGTGCAGTTTTTCCTCTCTGTGCGATTGCCCTGATTTGGCAAACCTGAGTCAGCGGTTCCTGCCTGCATTTCACTAGAGTCTTTATTTTTATTTTTCCATTTATACACTCTGTTGTTATGATAATCCTCACACACTTTCTCAAACTTCTGCTTCTTTATTCGAATCTCACTCTCATTTTTCACCACAATCTGTTTGCATTTAATACTCAAATCCTCATATTCTTTTTTATTTCCAATTTTAAACAGCTGAATTTTGTGTTGTAGTGCTTCTATGGTCTTATTGATCTGTTTTAATTTATTTTTGCGTATGTTAATAATAAATCGCACAACCTTCAGGCCACATTCATTCATTAGTTTTTCCCATTACTATGTATAAATATATCAGGGGTCAGTACAGAGATCTATCCCATCATCTATTTATCCCCAGGACTGTGACTGTGACGAGGGGACATCCTCTGCGTTTGGAGGAAAGAAGGTTTGTACACAAACATAGAAGAGGATTCTTTACGGTAAGAGCAGTGAGACTATGGAGCTCTCTGCCTGAGGAGGTGGTGATGGTGAGTACAATAAAGGAATTCAAGAGGGGCCTGGATGTATTCCTGGAGTGTAATAATATTACAGGCTATAGCTACTAGAGAGGGGTCGTTGATCCAGGGAGTTATTCTGATTGCCTGATTGGAGTCGGGAAGGAATTTTTTATTCCCCTAAAGTGAGGAAAGTTGGCTTCTACCTCACAGGAATTTTTTGCCTTCCTCTGGATCAACTTGCAGGATAACAGGCCGAACGGGATGGACAAATGTCTTTTTTCGGCCTTATATACTATGTTACTATGTTACTATGTTACTATGTTACTATGTTACTATGCTCAGAGCACAGGGGTAGCTGCCATCTTTAGCCATCTGGGATTTTGCATTCAACCAAATAGCGTTCTAATGATGCAACATCCCATTGGGTTCTAACTTCCCTGCTCAGCTCTTTTTCCAGCTCTGTAAACAGATTCATTGGACCTTTATCCTCAACTTCAACACATTTCACTGATAGAAAATCAACATCGAACTTAAAGTTCGCTCTAAAATCGAAAATGTCCATCTTCACCCTCGCGACTCAAAACCCACAAATATAAGTACAATAAAATAAAATAAAATGAGTCACTTGGTTTCAATGGTACTTGCGCTGCTGGTCACCCGAGATGAAGTGGGTTCTTCACAAATGCAAAATGTTAATATGGTGGGACCGCGCTGCTCCTTATTCACACACAAAGCGTTTTTCCAGGAATGCAGGTATTCACTTTATCTGGCTCAAGACAGACACCCTTCAGTTGGATCGCAGTGTGCTTCAACACAGATTGGAACTCAGCAAACCTCTGCTGAGTGGTCGTAAGCTCTTCTGCAAGATGTCATAAACCGCACAATAGTGAGAGTACCTGCGGCACAGTTAAAAATTCTGTTTTATTATACTCACAGAAGTAAAATGGTTTTTCAGCATATCAATATAATAATATTCTTTCCGCACAGCCCGACCCGGGTTTCACATATAGCTTCGTCAGGGGCGAGAATCTACCACACCTAGGGTAGGCGGTTATTTAACCCCCCTCCCCCCACATGGCACAGCTGATGATTATATCACTCATCTAATTGCCCAAAGGTTTTCTCCAAAATGCTTCTAATCCAAATAAAATTCATAAAACACAAATAAAAATACATTCCATTAATTTATAAAAACACATACAAAAATTGCAATAACCTTTTCATGCTGACTTTCCTCTTTGGGAGTTATATTCCCAACACGGCTGGATCAACCAATGACTGACTACAACGGCCTTCATTCATAAATTCACAAGTTCAGGTGAGTTCCCTCTCCTATTTGACAATTCACTACTTCACTACTCCGGCGCAAACAAATGCTAACATCCCCAATATATTCAAACTAGGCACGGCTCGAGATCGAATTCTATATTCATTCCTTTGGGTTGGAGGGTGCTCAACTTGTATATCCATTCGATCTCTCTTCTATTTATTTGCATGACTGGGTCACCGCCCCACCAATGGGGTTTAACCAATTCCACTCCCATGAACTTAAAACCCTTCGGATTCTTTTCATGGTGCTCCTTGAAGTGCATAGAGACACTATGGGTAGTTAGACTTTTTTTGATGTTACGAATGTGCTCCTGTATTCTAACTTCCAGTTTCCTGAGGGTTCTTCCTACGTACTGGAGGCCACAAGGGCAACCAGTACGTATATCACCCCTTCATTCTTACAGGACAGACCCCCTTTCACTTTAAACTCTTGACCACTTACTGTTGACTTTACCACCCCCACATGCTGCATTCTCTCTCTCAAGATTCTATTTTTGCAGCCTATACAAAAGCCGCACCATGTTAATTTCTGCATATCCCTCTTTTTAGTAACAGTCGAAATCGCGCTATGTACTAAGCGTGTGTTCAGGTTAGGGGCCTTCTTATATATTATTTCTAGCCTCTTAGGTATCTCTTTCCCCAAAATCAAGTCATTCTTCAGTATAGCCAAGTTTCTTTTAATTGCGTTTTTCAAAAATCCTGTATTAGCATTATATTGCTTCATGAACATGAATAAATTAAAACAGATCAATAAGACCATAGAAGCACTACAACACAAAATTCAGCCATTTAAAATTGGTAATAAAAAAGAATATGATGATTTGAGTATTAAATGTAAACAGATTGTGGTGAAAAATGAGAGTGAGGGATATGCAGAAATTCACATGGTGCGGCTTTTGTATAGGCTGCAAAAATAGAATCTTGAGAGAGAGAATGCAGCATGTGGGGTGGTAAATTCCACAGTAAGTGGGCAAGAGTTTAAAGTGAAAGGGGGTATGTCCTGTAAGAATGAAGGGTGATATACATACTGGAGTGCCGTTGTGGCCTCCAGTACATAGGAAGAACCCTTAGCAAACTGGAAGTTAGAATACAGAAGCACATCCGTAACATTAAAAAGGGTCTAACTACCCATAGTGTCTCTATGCATTCCAAGGAGCACCATGAAAAGAATCCGAAGGGTTTGAAGTTCATGGGAGTGGAATTGGCTAAACCCCATTGGCGGGGCGGTGACCCAGTCATGCAAATAAATAGAAGAGAGATCGAATGGATATACAAGTTGAGCACCCTCCAACCCAAAGGGATGAATATAGAATTCGATCTCAAGCCGTGCCTAGTTTGAATATATTGGGGATGTTAGCATTTGTTTGCGCCGGAGTAGTGAAGTAGTGAAATGTCAAATAGGAGAGGGAACTCACCTGAACTTGTGAATTTATGAATGAAGGCCGTTGTAGTCAGTCATTGGTTGATCCAGCCGTGTTGGGATTATAACTCCCAAAGAGGAAAGTCAGCATGAAAAGGGTATTGCGATTTTTGTATGTGTTTTTATAAATGAATGGAATGTACTGTATTTTTATTTGTGTTTTATGAATTTTATTTGGATTAGAAGCATTTTGGAGAAAACCTTTGGGCAATTAGATGAGTGATATAATCATCAGCTGTGCCATGTGGGGGGAAGGGGGTTAAATAGCCGCCTACCCTAGGAGTGGTAGATTCTCGCCCCTGACGAAGCTATATGTGAAACCCGGGTCGGACTGTGCGGAAAGAATATTATTATATTGATATGCTGAAAAACCATTTTACTTCTGTGAGTATAAAAAAACGGAATTTTTAACTGTGCCACAGGTACTCTCACTATTGTGCGGTTTATGACATCTTGCAGAAGAGCTTACGACCACTCAGCAGAGGTTTGCTGAGTTCCAATCTGTGTTGAAGCACACTGCGATCCAACTGAAGGGTGTCTGTCTTGAGCCAGATAAAGTGAATACCTGCATTCCTGGAAAAACGCTTTGTGTGTGAATAAGGAGCAGCGCGGTCCCACCATATTAACATTTTGCATTTGTGAAGAACCCACTTCATCTCGGGTGACCAGCAGCGCAAGTACCATTGAAACCAAGTGACTCATTTTATTCTATTTTATTGTATGCTGACTCCTATTTAACATGATTTTGAATGTGATTGCTTAATTCTGAACACAGTGTCATATATCTTCTATATAAAAAGAATCTTCACATAAAAGAAAGGATAAAAAAAAAACTATAAAATGATATTATCCTTTAGGCGGACATAATCGCCTTTAAGTTCTTTTTATCGGGTATCTTAATTTGATTTGTGCAAGCAGTGAAACAAAGGGACAATTGTATATGCAAAAATATATAATTGTTTATTATAAAAAAAAGAATTTAAAATCAATACAATTGCAAAACAAATGATGAAGTTACAAAATAACAACCAAAATGTACCACACGGTGGTGTTAACACATCCCTATCTGATCAGCACAGTATGATTTAGTGATTTATGACGACAAGTGTCATACCTTTAACAAACAGACTCATATACCAAGAGAAACTTAGAATCTTCTGTTATAAAACAGGCTATAGCGATAAAACACGGATATACAGGAAAATAACTGTTATCCCTTGACTCTGTTTTCCTAAGACCAATCAAAAATATATGATATTAATATGATAAAATATTCAGCTCGGCAATCAGACTATGGAAAATAACTTTCCAAGGGTTTAGTCCTCTTTTCAAATAATGTCAGATCTTCCATTAACAATATGCATCTTTGCTAAGAGAATAATCAGCATTATGGAGGCGCCTAACACTATATATTCCCACAATATGGGAACTCTTGGCTATATACCGAGAGAAATATCTTATTATTTTCACGAGTAGCAAACAAAATATACGTTACCGGGTCAAAGGTAGACAGACTTCAGATGGGACCAGTTCTGAAGAACTTTCCTAGTAATCCAAAAAAATAATCCAAGTTTCTTCTGGTAAAGTTTTCTTTTTGATTGAATGAATGGATGGATGGATCTATGGCTTAATATGGATCCCTAAATCTATATGGATCTCCCTTGCTGCTCCGCACACGAGTAATTATTCCCCCTTTATCTAAGAATCATCCCCTTTAGATTAGGGATTCCCAATCAGGTAAGGTGGGTGTATTCGCATGCTAATAACACCATGATGTCATATTAACTCTTAATATGGCATAGAACAAATAATGAAATAATATAATATTGTCCATCTGCCTCCAGATGGCACTGCAGTACTGCAGATGAACATCACAACTTTTAAGCATTAAAACGAAATATCTAATAATACGTTCAACATGACCTCCTTGACCTTTTAACATACATCATTGAGGAAGGTCTTTTCCTGACACTTTTAATTACCTATATCCTGAACTTGTTGGAGTTGGCTGTCTTCTCCTATCTTTTTGAAATATAGATCGACTTGATGAAAATTTTATATAACGGCTTTAATGCTAGGCATCGGAATTTGCACATTTCACTTATCTACATCCATGAATAACTATTGTTTTGAAATAACATTTACTCTTCTCAGAAATCCAATTAATATAATATAATTATGAATATATAAATTGAACCTCATACAGCAGGTGTGCCTCAACGATATGAATCCTTATCACGTCATTGCTTATCCATAAAATAACCTTGTTCTCCCCCAGACAGACATGTCTTAAGAAGTTGGCTTACTCCTTACAGATAATCCCATATCTTTAGTAATAACTTTTAAATACAATGTCCGTTTTATGTTCACAATTATTTTTCTATAAACTGAACTTGCCATGAACTCATCATGGCTTCCTCAGCCACATAATAGAACTTTGGTTCAGGCTGATTTTATTCTTAAAGGCAATGAGATGAGCATTCATTTTGATTATAATGTCATTAGATAATATTGTATACATATGAAAATGCACAACAACAGCTACATCCGCAGTTATAATAGGGTGTGCACACTTATGCAACCACATTATTTTAGTTTTTTTTGTTATCTTCCCTCCACCTAAAAGATTTCAGTTTGTTTTTCAATTGAGTTGTACAGTACAGTTTATAGGTCACATTAAAGGTGGAAAAAGTTCTGAAATGATTTATTTTTGTCTCATTTTTTTACATCACAGAAACCTGACATTTTAACAGGGGTGTGTAGACTTTTTATATCCACTGTATATTGTCCTGGAAAGTTAAGAAGCAATGTTTTTTTTATAAATGCTGTAAAAAAAAAAAAAAAAAAAGCTTTTTTGGGAAGAGGGTATGTAAATGAGCTCTAATTTACGCCTCATTTAATAAATATTTCTGTTTAATAAATGACCCCCCTATAGTATCTTCCGAATTGTTTTTTTTGGGAGCAGTTTCAGGTTTATTACACTCTGCAGGGCATTCATGCTGGGAACTCATCAGAGACCATTATAGTGAACGTGGATCTGACAGGCCCCGTCAGTGTCTGGCTATGATACGGTACGCTCCTCTGCCGGAACAGACTATCGGAATACTGTAACACAGATAGGGTCGTAGCCTAAATGAAAGGTATTGTGCCTGGTTTATCAGTGAAGTTCACAGAGACAGACTCCCTTTGATAGATCTCTTCCCTGTTATCTTCATATATCCTAAATGAAGGCATGGAAAGGACTTGCCCAGCCTAAACTAGACCAAGCCTTTAAATATCTCTTAAGAAATGTGCCTGACTAATAAAACTGGTGAGCTGGAATTAGTGATGTGTGAGGAGGACTATGCCATAGTGGGAATAACTGAGACATGGCTGGATGATAGCTATGACTGGGCGGTTAATGTACAGTGTTAAAGTCTGTTTAGAAAAGATTGTCAAAACCTGAGAGAGAGAGGGGTCTGCCTTTATGTAAAGTCCTGTCTAAAAATATAAGTGAGGGACATGAACATGTGGAGTCACTGTGGGTAGAAATACATGGAGGAAAACAATATAATAATATTCTATTAGGAGTTTATTATAAGCCATCTAATATACAAGAGTCCACAGAAAATATACTTCTAAGAGAAATAGACGAGCCAGCAGATCACAATAAGGTCGTCATCATGGGGGACTTCAACTACCCAGATATAGACTGGGAAACTGAAACCTGTATATCTCATAAAGGAAACAGTTTCTTGGCAATAACCAAAGACAATTACCTTTCTCAACTGGTTCAGGGCCCAACTAGAGGGATAGACATACTAGACTTAGTATTAACTAATAGACCTGACAGAACAACAGATTGGGGGACACCTGGGAAATAGTGACCATAAAGTAATAACCTTCCAATTGTCATTCAAAAGATTGGTATTTTTGTTCCTCCCTGAAAAAACAAACTTCAAAACAGCAAAATTTAGCCAACTAAGACAGGCCAAAGGCCTAACTAACCGGGACAAAGTCCTCAAAAATGAAAATACAGCCACAAAATGGGATATTTTTAAAGCCATCCTAAAATCTAATTGTGACAGGTACATACCTTATGGGAATAAAAGGTTAAGGAACAAGAAAAAAAACTATGTGGATAAATAGAACTGTAAAGAAAGCAATAAATGACAAAAAGAAAGCATTTAAATCACTAAAATAGGAGGGTAGCGAGGAAGCACTGAAAAACTATAAGGCCCCTTTCACAAAAGGGGCGAGATTTCCACGCGGGTGCAATGCGTGAGGTGAACGCATTGCACCCGCACTGAATCCGGACCCATTCATTTATATGGGGCTGTGCACATGAGCAGTGATTTTCACACATCACTTGTGCGTTGCGTGAAAATCGCAGCATGCTCCTCTTTGTGCGTTTTTCACATAACGCAGGCCCCATAGAAATGAATGGGGTTGCGTGAAAATCGCAAGCATCTGCAAGCAAGTGTGGATGCGGTGCGATTTTCACGCACGGTTGCTAGGTGACGATCGGGAGGGGGACCCGATCATTATTAATAATGATAATAGCATTCTGAATACAAAATGCATAGTATAATAGGGCTGGAGAGGTTAAAAAATAAAAACAATTTAACTCACCTTAATCCACTTGTTCGAGCAGCCGGCATCTCTTCTGTCTTCATCTGTGAGATATAGGACCTTTGATGACGTCACTACGCTCATCACATGGTCAGTCACATGATCCATCACCATGGTGATGGATCATGTGATGGACCATGTGATGAACGCAGTGACATCATCAAAGGTCCTATTCCTCACTGATGAAGACAGAAGAGATGCCGGCTGCGCGAACAAGTGGATTAAGGTGAGTTAAATTATTTATTTATTTTTTTAACCCCTCCAGCCCTATTGTACTATGCATTCTGTATTAAGAATGCTATTATTTTCCCTTATAACCATGATATAAGGGGAAATAGTACAATCTACACTACAACTAACTCTGGGTACCACAGTCGGTTTTTTATCACGCGCGTGCAAAACGCATTGCACCCGCGCGATAAAAATTGAACATCGGAACGCAATCACTGTCAAAACTGACTGCAATTGCGTACCTACTCGCGCGGGTTTGCCGCAATGCATCGGGACGCATCCGGACCTTATCCGGACACGCTCGTGTGAAAGAGGCCTAAGGGAAAAAATAGAATATGTAAAAGACAAATAAAAGGAGCCAAACTAGAGACAGAGACATTAATTGCAAAGAAGAGTAAAACGAACCCTAAAATGTTCTTCAATTATATAAATGGTAAAAAGTATAAATCTGAAGGTGTCGGCCCTTTATAGAGTAATGAGTGGGGAGTTGCAGAGAGCGATGAGGAGAAAGCAAAGCTATTAAATATTTTTTCTCCACTGTATTCACTGAGGAAAATAAACTGTCAGATAAAATGCAGAATGTAAATTCCCCAATTAAAGTGCCCTGTCTGACTTCGGAAGAAGTACAGCGGCGTCTTAAAAAGATTAAAATAGACAAATCGCCGGTTCCAGATGGCATACACCCCCTGTATCCTAGGAGAATTAAGTAATTTCATAGCCAGACACTTATTTCTGATATTTAGGACTCTATACTCACAGGGAGTGTTCCACAGGATTGGCGCATAGCAAATGTGGTGCCAATATTCAAAAAGGGTCCAAAAACAGAGCCCGGTAAGTTTAACATCTGTCATGGGTAAACTGTTTGAAGGGTTTCTAAGAGATGCTATCTTGGAGTACCTCAATTAAAATAATCAAATAATGCCATATCAGCATGGCTTCATGAGGGATCGGTCATGTCAAACTAATTTATTCAGTTTCTATGATGAGATAAATTCTAGACTTGACAGCGGTGAATCAATGGATGTCGTGTATCTGGACTTCTCCAAAGCATTTGACACTGTACCGCATAAAAGGTTAGTATATAAAATGAGAATGCTCGGACTGGGAGAAAACGTCTGTATGTGGGTAAGTAACTGGCTCAGTGATAGAAAACAGAGGGTGGTTATTAATGGTACACACTCAGATTGGGTCACTGTCACTAGTGGGGTACTTCAGGGGTCAGTATGGGGCCCTATTCTCTTCAATATATTTATTAATAATCCTGTAGAAGGCTTGCACAGTGAAATATCAATTTTTGTAGATGACACTAAACTGTGTAAAGTAATTAATATGGAAGAGGACAGTATACTGTATATATACACTACAGAGGACAGTATACTATATAAATACACTACAGAGGACATGGAGCACATGGAGTACCTTCCGTTTTTTTTGCAGACCCATTGAAATGAATGGTTCCGTATATGGTTAGCAAAAAAAACTGAACTGGCACGGAAAGAAAATAAGTTTGTGTGCATGAGCCCTAACACTGACATGGAAAAGGACCTAGGAATTTTGATGAACCGCAAACTAAACTGTAGAAACCACTGTCAGGCAGCTGCTGCCAAGGCCAATAAGATAATAGGTTGCATCAAAAGGGGCATAGATGCCCGTGATGAGAACATGGTCCTACCACTTTACACATCACTAGTCAGACCACACATGGAGTACTGTGTACAGTTCTGGGCTCCAGTGAACAAGGCAGACATAGCAGAGCTGGAGAGGGTCCAGACGAGGGCAACTAAAGTAATAACTGGAATGGGGGGACTACAGTACCCTGAAAGATTATCAAAATTAGGGTTATTCACAAAGTGAGGAAAATTGGCTTCTACCTCAGTTTTTTTTTTGCCTTCCTCTGGATCAACTTGTAGGATAACTGGCCAAACTGGATGGACAGATGTCATTTTTCAGCCTTATAAACTATGTGACTATGTTACCAGTTGCAACATTTCCAATGCAATCCCTGACATAATTGGAGAAGAAGCACAGACCAGGAAGAGAACAGGGTGTTGCACTGGGTAATTTATATGATATAATCATATAAATGTGATATGCAAAGTACAAGCCTATGTCACTGCAAACCCGTTTATTACTCTCATGTACACTGATTTTCTTCTTATACTATCTATAAACTAGACTCTCTATACAAACCCCACCGTCGTAATCAGCAGTTTCATGGTCTTCTGGCATCAATGGCAAGGAAAGATGGAGATAATACAAAATCTGGATGAGATCTTTGTGTAACACCTTGATTTCATTCTTTTAAAAATCAGCTTTAGATATCACTGAGAAAAGTTTTTGTACATCAGTCATGCTCTGTTTTTACAGACCCCTTCCCTTTACAGCTCTTTTAACTCCTACCCACCTGGCATTCGGCAGCATATTGGTGGGAGCTGAGCGTCACCCATTCATGACAACAAACAAGGCCATAATCTACCACAAAATTTCTTCCTGCAGTTAGTTCATATGGGTAGTCGGGAGAGTTGCCAGCATTTTGGGGAATCCGGGAGATATATCCCCACATGGTGCGGGTAACCCTTTCTGATGAACAGTTGAGGTTTTAGCAGTCAGGCCACCACTAATAGGTAGCCCTTGTCCTGTGGATAGGGGACTACTTGATGCAACCTTTAAAGAGATTTTCAGGAAATAGAAAGAGATAAAAAAAAAAATAAGCCATATGCAACATGCTGCCCCCCAGGGCCGATCGTGTCCCAGGTCTATAGGAATGCCGAGTGGTGTGGTCCGGCCTCAATAGTCTCTGTGTGTCACGGTGCTCCTACCTGGATACCATAGCTCCCCAGGGTTACGCTCCGAAGCAATAAAGGGGGGAGTAATGGTGGAGGTGGAGAAATACTCGAGTCCAGACTTTTATGAAGTTCAACAGCTTTACTTGATTAAACTTGCACCCAGACAATATTCAGGCTTTCTCTTGGTTCCAGCAAATTTTAAGATAATTGCAGGCTCGACACACAGAAAATGGCTTGAAATGGCCAATCAGCCAATGACAGGCCACAGGGGGGCCCTCCTCAGCTAGTGATTGGCTGAAAGTCCAAGTCTTTCCTGTGTGTTGAGCATGAACCAGGAAGCTGAGAGCAGTAAGGACCAGAGCAGTGTCAGAACAGCAGAAGTGGGGGGTTCACAAAGGGCAAGATTTCATGTTTTAACCCTTTATGACTGCTATAAAGTGGACCCTCTACTTATAGACCAAATGACCAACATTTTCCAGACTACTATATATGCTGTAGGTTTTGCAAAACCAAAAAGAACTTAAATCAAAGAAAAGTGAACTTTTAACTTGAGCTGCCACTTGGGACCCCCCCCCCTCCTCCATGAGCCAGAATGGAAAGCTACTCCATATAAACCTAGGAATCAATTTATGACATGAGGTCATGTATTTTAATAGAACCATGTGATACCATATTTCCCCTGTAGTGGAATATGTGCAGCCAATGATGATTGGCTGATCATTGCAGCAGCTCGTATTGTATCCGGTACATTTAAAAAGAAAAAAAAAAGAAGAAGAAGAACGCTCATTGCTGTAATAAACTTGATAAAAGTGAATTTCCTAAAATTCAATTCAGGTTCAAATCGGGTAAGAAAGTCAATCAGGGTTGGAATTAATTCTCAAATCGAAAGTACTTTGAATGCATGAAAAAGTCTCTCTCTCTTTCTCTCTATCTCTCTCTGTGGAGATTCTCCCAAATCGAATTTCAAGAGACTCGATAATTGTGAATTTTTTTCCAAAATTTTGGTCGAATTTTGATTCTAAAGAATCAATTCACTCATCTCTAATGCTCATCTGTCACTACTATTGCAATGCTTCCCGGGTCCAACTCTGAGTCACTGCTGTGGCAAGTGATTGGCTATTTAGGGACCAAGTGTGCCAAGACCAACAATACCAATAATAGCACTATATAAAAGCCAAATAATACTGCTACACCACATAGGATCATAATGTTACCACCATATACTGATAATAAATAAAATAAAAATACTACACCAAAACAAAAATTATCAACAATACGACTTTGCAGGAGACATAATATTGCCAAGACCACAAACAAGTATTACCACCATATAGTGACTGGATATTGCACCATACTGATATTGCATATAACACACTATATAAAGGCCAATGTAACCAGCATACAGTGACAATATATGGTGGTTAATACCAGTTCTACACAAGTTCATATAAAGTTAATAGGGATGAGTGTACCTGAACTGCAAAGTTTGGGTTCATACCGAACTTTGTGAGTTTGGGTACCAGGACCCGAATCCAGACTTTTTCACTGAAGTCCAGGTTTGGTGTTCGGGTGTTTTTATTATTTTCTGTTATAACATGGTTATACTGGAAAATAATAACATTTGTAAGACAGAATGCAAAAAAAATGACCATTTACGGGTTAAAAAAAACAAACAAAAAACCTCACCTCATCCACTTGATCGCGCTTGCAGCAGTTTCTTCTATCTTCTCCCACATGGGAGACTATGGTGACGTCATCGCACACATCGCAGGTCCTTTGGCAGGTCCTGCTGAATGAAGCTCAAGTGGATGAGGAAAGTTTTTTTTTTTTTTTTTTACCCCCTAAATGACCATATTGTTTTGCATTCTGTCTTAAGAATGCTATTATTTTCCGATATAACCATGTTATAAAGGAAAATAATAAAGTGAAGTTCGGATCCCCACTTTGACCTGAAGTTGGGGCGTACCCGAAATTATACAATACAGGTAAATCCAAATACTTACAGGTGATCTGACGCAATCTTATGAAATGGCGAAATTACAGTGTGATGGGAGAGGACTTTATATGGTTGAGAAATAAAGGCGTGAACAGGAGTAACATTCACTATAAATGCATTACAAATGCAGCACGAGCCATTGGTGAAACCCCAGTCAGTGGAGAGGAGCAAAGCGAGGACAGGTAAGTGCTAGAGGGATGGGAAACATTTCACATAAAGTGAAAAATGCAAAAAAACTAAAAAATTACAAATTACAAATGGGGAATTTTTAAGCAATTCCTGAACCTCCATATGGATGATGCCCAGAGGGGCAGAAAGGTTCTGTGTACTGATCTCCACATCAATAGAAAAAAAAAATTGCAAAAATTATCTTTCCACAGGAATCAAAAATAGAAGCTAAAATGTCTCTTCAAGTCTCAACCGTGGCCATGGGTAAGACCAGATTCTGATTTACATGAACTCATATACTTCTTGGGGTTATAGAGACAAAGATAGTATGGACAGAGGAGATGTCAATGTAATCTGTCATTTTCATACACAGGAGAATGATTGGTGCTTTAGACCCTTAAAGGTCATTTAGGATTTTAATAATGATGGTCTATCCTCATCAGGGTGTGGGGTGTTAAACACCTGCCAATTATATACTGATGGAATTGCTGGCCTACCCTAAGGATGTATTGGATTTTACACAATTTGGGCTAAAATCATTTTTTTATTTGGTCTTCATTAAAAATATTGAGCCATTCAGAGTTAACTAGCTGTGTGATTGGTACTTTCATTTTCACTTGTTGTCAGTCATCTAATAACCCTTATCTATAAACTACTGAGAGCTCATAAACACTTATTTAAGCCACATTCTTATCAGTAAGATAAGGATTGAGCTTTAATGAGTGTTTATAAGGTCAGAGAGCAGAGATAAGGAGCCAGTCAGCTCCCTGTCTGACGGAAGAGAGAGAGAGAAAATTCAGAACCTGTTAATAGTGTCTCAGCTCTGTATAGAGAAAAGGACTCCACGTTTTTAAATGAAGAACAATTGAAAAAAAATATTTTTACCTCGTAATGAGTACAATACAATGGCCCAAAAGGTGTACACAGCCTTTAAAATGCTGGACAACTAGAGATAACTCATATCACAAGAGGATCCGGAACATGATAAATAATAAAATTAATCTCATCTGCGGTGAGATTAGGGTCAGGTGGGGACACTTCCCCACCCCCACCAGGACAAGGACCACTGTCTTTTTTGTGCCACAGGTTTTTTGGTCATGAGTTTTCGGATTTCTAACAAGTGTTCCCATTACTCCATGCTTTAATTGTGAAGCTATTTTTGACTGGCATTTTTTAGGGTCTTTTGATTTTAAAATTATGGAGATCCATTTCTACACACTATAATGCTAGATCAATGAGTCATATTTATATTTATTTATTTTTGTCCTTGTTATTCCACAAGTCTTTTGCTTTTCTTCACTCACAAATACCCTGATGAGTCTCCCTTTCTGAGACAAAACCTGTCATGTTGGGATAATAGTGAGGGACAGGTGTAGGGAATAGGCCCCAGTTAGGGACAGGTTCCTGACCGGGTCGCCCCTGTCGGGGCAGTTGCTCTGTAATTGCTAGGCAGGGACTGTTAGTCCCCATTCAAGACATTTTCTGAGGGCCACTTAGTTTATGTCCCGAGAAGACCAGCAAAACCAAGAGCTCCTGCTCCATTGATTCCCTTGTTGTTAGATGGAAGGACGAAAACAAGAGCATCCATTCCATTTAATTTTCCAGGTGTTTATGCCTTCCAGGTGCATGTATAATATTTATTTTGATATGTATATTTTTTTTTTCTCACCTTATTATCTGAGCACTTTTGCATTTTAATCTAAGTGAGTAAAAGTTACATTTTAATTTTATTATTTATCATGTTCTGGATCCTCTTGATATGAGTTCTTGACTGGTGAGAGGGTGTTTGCTTTAACACCATCATCATCATGTACTGGCTGTGATTTACAACTAGAGATAAGTGAATTCAATTCTACTACTTAGTAATTTGATCAAAAGTTTTTTTAATTACCATTTTAATTTTATTAGAGATTGTGAACATACCCTAATTTTAAAGTTTTTTTGTATTCCCAGGAAACTAGACGTTGTACCTAAAATGTATTTTATTTTTTACCATTTCAATTTTATTAGAGTTTCCTGAACTTAATTTAACATTTTTTGTCCCCTCCTGGGGGACTAAAAGCTATGTTATTTTGGTAATTTGCATAAAAGTATGCAGTACTCCAAAGCATTATTGACTGTCAGTGTAAAACTAACAAGCAACCTATTAGTCCATACTTCTGGCAGACTTGGCAGTCATACTCAGACCTCAGGCTGCCATAGAAAATAATTGCTCCCTGTGATCTTGTCATATGTGCTGATCTGGTGGGATCCACTGATAAGCAACCACAGACTTTATATTAGAGTTGTCAGGCAGTCTGTCCCAAATGACCACTAAGCTGAGGGTAGAGAAGGGCCAAGAAGGCATAGCAGTATTCGCACCATGCATCATATTCCTACACAAAATTATTGGGTATTGGTAACATAGTAACTACATAAACCATCATGAGTGGCCATGATAAGTATTTCAGCACCAACACGCTAAGGTTAATTTAAATTTAGTAGAGCAGGACCGCGAAGGCAACTCAGACACTAAAATGTACCAATATCACAAACACAGGAACCGTAGGAATGTTCTTCACCAGTTTGGACTTTGGAACCCATTGGGCAACTAAAGACCCCACCACAATCCACACCATTTACAGTGCTAGAAGGATTAGTAGCCAGATACAGGACATACGGGTTGAATTTACATTGGATTACAATTTGTAATCTACAGCTATCTTCTCCATATATTAGAACCATTCTACTGTTCGTAAAATTTACTGTATGCCAAGTTTTGACGATTTCTCATCCTCCAAGAAAATTAATTATTCCATTTATATTTATAGAAGGTGAATTGTAGCAATTTTTAATTACTTTTTGTTACTTTTTCTTCCCCAGTCCTCTGTGTTTTGTGTTTCATTGACTTCGGTGTCTCCACAGGTACCTAATTACTAATTAAATGAAATTTACTTTATGTGATGGTGACTCGTCTGGTCACATAGTACCAATAGTTGTCAGTTGTCAATGTTGTTTTCCTGGCCAACACTTGAGATCAGATACATAACATTTAAGTCTCCATGGCCCCGAAGTAAAATATTTGCCATGATCCCCACCTACTATGTGCCATTTATTTTATTGGTGTCTTCTTAAAGGGATTATCCAATTTCAAGAAACCCCCCCCACATGTGCCGGGCCCCTCACCGGTAATATACTTACCCCAGTGCTTCTCCTGGTCCCCGTATCACTGCTGCTTCTCCCTGCACACGGATGAAAACATCTGGTGTCCAGGTGGAGCAGCCAATGGCAAGCGGGTACGTGGGCGAGCCTCCCTAGAATCGCGGGTGATGCTAAGAAGGCTCGTCTGCCATTGGCTGCTCCCTTCCGACACCGATGTTTTCATCTGTGTGCAGGGAGAAGCAGCAGTTCGGGGACCAGGAGCGGCGCAGGGAGCGGGGTAAGTATATTACAAATGCGGGGCTCGGGCATATGTGGGGGGGATTTGAAATTGGATAACCACTTTAAGGGGCATAGGAGCCTCCCTCAGGCACCAGGGACTATTTTCAACTGTTACCTCTACATCCCCTATAGCTATGCCTATGCCTGGGAGCGCTAGAGACAGAACGAAAATCTAACTTAAAGGGGTTGTCTCATCTTAGACAATGGGGGTATAATCGCAAGGATCGCAAGGCTCTGCAAAGTGGTGGCTGGATGACTCTGGTCCAGCCACCACCAAGCGCTCTCCCTCTGAATGGAAGCGCACCGCACATGACCGGTCACCGCTCCCATTCACTAATATGGGCCTGACAGAAATAGTTCAGCCAGAACTTTGCTATTTTTAGCGTCCCCATAGAAAACGAATGGAGGGTGGCTCCACCACTTTCAGGGATCCATTCTTGATATAGGTGTGGGAAGGACACGCACCTTTAAGACAAAGGGGGCATATCCTAACGATATGCCCCCATTGTCTAAAATGAGAATAATTTTTAAAGTAGAAAATTTATACTCGAAAAGTCTTAGACTATGCTCACTGCTAGGGTCCTATCAAGTATAGTCATATGACTTTCCTGTGTAATTTTCACGTTGTTTCCTTTCTAACATTATTTGGAGGACTTATCTCTTCCCTTTCTGTGTGTGTAATATCTCATCATATGTGACCATCATGGGCCTGCATCTCCAATGAGTTAAACCATAGAAAATAGTCCCTCGCACACAGCCCCAGCAATTCTACTAATAAATAGCACTATCGTGAGAAATGCCATCTTCTCCCAATTTCCTTCTTCGCTGCCTAGACAGAGATACAGCTTTATATTTCTATGAAATTAGAAGTAGTGATGAATCACTTTGCCTGCTCACTATGAGATTACTATGCTAAGAGAAGGAAGGGAACAGGGAAGCTAATGAGCATATTAGTCCATTTGTGGACACAGAAGAAGGTGGAACACAACTTTGGCCAAGGATACAGCAGAGGGCATAACCAGAGAGGAAATTATAATGTACCTTGAAATAAACTAAAACCTAACAATATGTTTAATGCATGTATATTGCATGAATACTTTATTTGAAATGCCCTATTCATTGCATCTCTTTAAAAAAGCTTTTCAGGTCATCAATATGAGTGGGGGTACACTCCAGGTAACCCAGCTGAACAGCTGTTTGAGGAGGCCATAGTCCTCACAGCTTACCAACCACATTGGTGTCCATTTGTTAGCACATGTTCTTGGTATCGCAGCTCAGCCCATTCACTTGAAGCTGCATCTAGTCCATGTGACCGATAAAAATGTGATGTCATACTGTCTGCGAGGAGGCCTCAGCACTCACCAAGTGCTTCAGCTTCATCATACAGCTGATCATAACGGTTCCAGGGAATCAGACCCCCACCTATCTTATATTGATGACCTATCCTGAGGATTGTCACCAATATGAAAATCCCGGAAAACCCCTTTAAATGAGAAGGATGGGCAACATTGTCATAACCCACCCAGAAATTGCCTGTAATGGATCCTGTGCTATTTAAAACTAGTGAGATACTTAATTCTGCTTTAACAAAGCCAAGCAATAGAAATGCACCATCAAGGCTTTACTAGGTATAATTATTGGAAGGGAAACATGAGATGGTGCCAAATTTAGAGTTTTGCCCTGTGGTACACCTTAAAGTGGATATTTAGTATGGACAACCCCATTTCTGTAGGCAGGTTTTCTAATGATAACTAATGATAATCTTACATTTGGCTCCTACTGCTAAGGTCTTGCTGAGGGGTCCTCTCTATGACCTCCATGAACCACAAATGCAAGAGCTTTCTGCTCTGTCTAATAAAAAGGGTCCTGATGCAAGGATCCAGTCCCCTCCTAATGTCCTCTCAGGGCATACATAATATGATTGACTATTAAAGAGAACCCCTTTAAGAAATTACAATGCTGAAGATACTAACACTGCAAAATCTTGGCCAGATGATGGTTGGATCATCAAGTCACTTGAAGATATTAACCATTAGATTTATCAAGATTTAACATCCTCTAAGACAGGGATGTAGCTACCTCTGGCATTCCATATGTTCTGAAACTACAACTTCCATAATCCTTCTCCTCCTTGAGGGCTCATGCACAGGACAGCATGTATTTTAGAGTCTGCAAAACACGGATCCGTAAAAAATATGGAGGATGTCTGTGTACATTCTGTATTTTGTGGAACGGAACAGCTGGCCCCTAATAGAACAGTACTATCCTTGTCCATAATGTGGACAATAATAGGACATGTTCTATTTCTTTGCGGGACAGACATACGGAAACGGAGTGCACATGGAGTAACTTTCGTTTTTTTTTTGCAGACCAATTGAAATGAATGGTTCCACAAAAAAAAATGCAATGGACACGGAAAAAATATGTTCGTGTGCATCAGCCCTTACTTCTATGGTAGTTACAAGAACCGCAGAGTAAGGGCTCATGCACGCGACCGTGTGTATTTTGCAGTCCAGAAAAAACTGATTAAAAAAAATAAGGATGATGCCCGTGTGCATTTCGTATTTTTTGGAACGTAACAGCTAGCCCCTAATAGAACAGTTCTATCCTTGTCCATAATGCGGACAATAATAGGATATGTTCTATTTTTTTGCAGAACGGAAATACGGACATACAGAAATGAATGGTTCTGCATACAGTCCGCAAGAAAAAAAGGAACAGACACAGAAAGAAAATACATTTGTGTGCATGAGCCCTAGGTTTGCATGCTAGCAGCTGTAGTTTCACAGCTTCTGGACTGTCGAAGTTTACTGATCCCTTCTCTAATATATGTATCTAAAACACAACACAGTGCATTATCTATGTGAATATGATTTGTTCTAAATGTTCTCCTTGCTTTTTAGCAAACGCTTATGGAAACTGCACTGAGAATTCATGTGCATCTCCATGTGATACTTCCATGTCATGTTCCGGAACCCGAACACTAAAAAATGTCAATTGCATAACTGTCTGCGTAAACCGTTGTGTGTGTAACGCTGGCTATTTATACAATAGTACAAGACATTGTGTTCTACGTCAAGACTGCAACTGAGAATGACTTTGTAACCAGTAAGACATGGCTTTCCAGTCCGGGAGGCGAAGGTGCTCGGCTTGGATGCTCCTATCACTTGACCAGAACTTCTAGTTGATTAATTACTCCTTAAATAAATTGTTTGTATTATATCACTTGTATTTATGGGGTTGTCTATGCTAAAAAAAAAAAAAAAAAAGTTCCTTTTATGGAACTGAGGTACTAGAGTGGGGTTTTCAGATCAGAACCTTCTTCTGTTATCCAGAGGAGAATATATTTTGTTTTTGAGAGCCATGATGTCCATTGAAATCATGGACACCTATTGAATTTGATGGACACCCTGCCATCTCCTATTTCTTGTGCACTATCGCTGTAGGGCACTGGTATCCAACGTACTGTATATCTCTCCAGCTGTTGCAAAATTACAACCCTAACAGCCTGGCATGGACATTTTTGGAGTTGAAGTTTTGCTACAAGTTTGGTTCCAGTGCCCTACTTCAACAGTGAGAAGGAAATAGGAAATAGCATTGTGGTGTGACCCAACAGTAGTGATCCCCAAACTGTTGGTCTCCCAGCTGTTGGAATTCAAATCCTCCATCCTCCATCATTCTCTGACAGGCATGGCTCACAGGACATGATGGGAGTCCTAGTTTTTTAGGGGCCACTTCTGTAGGGGAAACAACTGTTTATAATTTGTAATAAGCGTGTCGCTGGAGGACCTAGGGCTAGAAACTAGACAACCGCTATAATATCACTTGTGCCTATTCTTTATTCTTATGGATTTTTTTTTTCATGTGTTTGGAAATATCTATATGAATTGTACACAATAAACTTCCAAAGCTAATATTTTACTTGTTTATGGTGGAATACATGGGCCCACATGAGGATGTGTATAGTATGGGATAAGTAGAGTCTTATACATGTATATGAATTCATAAAATGATATTGTATGGTCTACATGATATTGTAAATTTATTTGGTAAAAGACCTAGACTTGTTAAGAGACCACGTGGAAGATAAGGTCATTTGTGAATCTGAGAGGTCAAGGAAAACTAAAATATTCAGTGACAAACTTAGGCACAATATTCTACATGGGTTGGATCATAGGTAGAGTTGAGCGAACACCTGGATGTTCGGGTTCGAGAAGTTCGGCCGAACTTCCCGGAAATGTTCGGGTTCGGGATCCGAACCCGACCCGAACTTCGTCCCGAACCCGAACCCCATTGAAGTCAATGGGGAGCCGAACTTTTCGGCACTAAAAAGGCTGTAAAACAGCCCAGGAAAAAGCTAGAGGGCAGCAACATGTAGTTAAATCCCCTGCAAACAAATGTGGATAGGGAAATGAATAAAAATAAAAATAAAATATATAAAAATAAACCAATATCAATTGGAGAGAGGTCCCATAACAGAGAATCTGGCTTCACGTCAGCAGAGAATCAGTCTTCATGCCATAGCAGAGAATCTGGCTTCACGTCACCCACCACTGTAACAGTCCATTGTCCTATATTTAGGCCCCGGCACCCAGGCAGAGGAGAGAGGTCCCGTAACAGAGAATCTGGCTTCATGTCAGCAGAGAATCAGTCTGCATGTCATAGCAGAGAATCAGGCTTTACGTCACCCAACACTGGAACAGTCCATTGTTAGATATTTAGGCCCAGGCACCCAGGCAGAGGAGAGAGGTCTCGTAACAGAGAATCTGGCTTCATGTCAGCAGAGAATCAGTCTGCATGTCATAGCAGAGAATCAGGCTTCACGTCACCCACCACTGGAACAGGCCACTGTCACATATTTAGGCCCAGGCACCCAGGCAGAGGAGAGAGGTCCCATAACAGAGATTCGGGCTTCATGTCAGCAGAGAATCAGTCTTCATGTAATAGCAGAGAATCAGGCTACACGTCACCCACCACTGGAACAGGCCACTGTCACATATTTAGGCCCAGGCACCCAGGCAGAGGACAGAGGTCCCATAACAGAGATTCAGGCTTCATGTCAGCAGAGAATCAGTCTTCATGTCATAGCAGAGAATCAGGCTTCACGTCACCCACCACTGGAAAAGGCCACTGTCATATATTTAGGCCCAGGCACCCAGACAGAGGAGAGAGGTCCCATAACAGAGAATCTGGCTTCATGTCAGCACAGAATCAGTCTTCATGTCATAGCAGAGAATCAGGCTTCACGTCACCCACCACGGGAACAGGCCACTGTCACATATTTAGGCCCAGGCACCCAGGCAGAGGAGAGAGGTCCCATAACAGAGATTCAGGCTTCATGTCAGCAGAGAATCAGTCTTCATGTCATAGCAGAGAATCAGGCTTCACGTCACCCACCACTGGAACAGGCCACTGTCACATATTTAGGCCCAGGCACCCAGACAGAGGAGAGAGGTCCCGTAACAGAGAATCTGGCTTCATGTCAGCACAGAATCAGTCTTCATGTCATAGCAGAGAATCAGGCTTCATGTCACCCACCACTGGAACAGGCCACTGTCACATATTTGGGCCCAGGCACCCAGGCAGAGGAGAGAGGTCCCATAACAGAGATTCGGGCTTCATGTCAGCAGAGAATCAGTCTTCATGTAATAGCAGAGAATCAGGCTTCACGTCACCCACCACTGGAACAGGCCACTGTCACATATTTAGGCCCAGGCACCCAGGCAGAGGACAGAGGTCCCATAACAGAGATTCAGGCTTCATGTCAGCAGAGAATCAGTCTTCATGTCATAGCAGAGAATCAGGCTTCACGTCACCCACCACTGGAACAGGCCACTGTCACATATTTAGGCCCAGGCACCCAGACAGAGGAGAGAGGTCCCGTAACAGAGAATCTGGCTTCATGTCAGCACAGAATCAGTCTTCATGTCATAGCAGAGAATCAGGCTTCATGTCACCCACCACTGGAACAGGCCACTGTGACATATTTAGGCCCAGGCACCCAGGCAGAGGAGAGAGGTCCCATAACAGAGATTCAGGCTTCATGTCAGCAGAGAATCAGTCTTCATGTCATAGCATAGAATCAGGCTTCACGTCACCCACCACTGGAACAGGCCACTGTCACATATTTAGGCCCAGGCACCCAGGCAGAGGAGAGAGGTCCCATAACAGAGATTCAGGCTTCATGTCAGCAGAGAATCAGTCTTCATGTCATAGCAGAGAATCAGGCTTCATGTCACCCACCACTGGAACAGGCCACTGTCACATATTTAGGCCCAGGCACCCAGGCAGAGGAGAGAGGTCCCATAACAGAGATTCAGTCTTCATGTCAGCAGAGAATCAGTCTTCATGTCATAGCAGAGAATCAGGCTTCACGTCACCCACCACTGGAACAGGCCACTGTCATATATTTAGGCCCAGGCACCTAGGCAGAGGAGAGAGGTCCCATAACAGAGATTCAGGCTTCATGTCAGCAGAGAATCAGTCTTCATGTCATAGCAGAGAATCAGGCTTCACGTCACCCACCACTGGAACAGGCCACTGTCACATATTTAGGCCCAGGCACCCAGACATAGGAGAGAGGTCCCGTAACAGAGAATCTGGCTTCATGTCAGCACAGAATCAGTCTTCATGTCAAAGCAGAGAATCAGGCTTCACGTCACCCACCACTGGAATAGGCTACTGTCACACATTTAGGCCCTGGCACCCAGACAGAGGAGAGAGGTCCCGTAACAGAAAATATGGCTTCATGTCAGCAGAGAATCAGTCTTCATGTCATAGCAGAGAATCAGGCTTCACGTCACCAACCACTGGAACAGGCCACTGTCACACATTTAAGCCCTGGCACCCAGACAGAGGAGAGAGGTCCCGTAACAGAGAATCTGGCTTCATGTCAGCAGAGAATCAGTCTTCATGTCATAGCAGAGAATCAGGCTTCACGTCACCCACCACTGGAACAGGCCACTGTCACATATTTAGGCCCAGGCATCCAGGCAGAGGAGAGAGGTCCCATAACAGAGATTCAGGCTTCATGTCAGCAGAGAATCAGTCTTCATGTCATAGCAGAGAATCAGGCTTCACGTCACCCACCACTGGAACAGGCCACTGTGACATATTTAGGCCCAGGCACCCAGGCAGAGGAGAGAGGTCCCATAACAGAGATTCAGGCTTCATGTCATAGCAGAGAATCAGGCTTCACGTCACCCACCACTGGAACAGGCCACTGTCACAAATTTAGGCCCCGGCACCCAGACAGAGGAGAGAGGTCCCGTAACAGAGAATCTGGCTTCATGTCAGCACAGAATCAGTCTTCAGGTCATAGCAGAGAATCAGGCTTCACGTCACCCACCACTGGAACAGGCCACTGTCACACATTTAGGCCCCGGCACCCAGACAGAGGAGAGGTTCATTCAACTTTGGGTTGCCCCGCAATATAATGGTAAAATGAAAATAAAAATAGGATTGAATGAGGAAGTGCCCTGGAGTACAATAATATATTGTTAAGGGGAGGTAGTTAATGTCTAATCTGCACAAGGGATGGACAGGTCCTGTGGGATCCATGCCTGGTTTATTTTTATGAATGTCAGCTTGTCCACATTGGCTGTAGACAGGCGGCTGCGTTTGTCTGTAATGACGCCCCCTGCCGTGCTGAATACACGTTCAGACAAAACGCTGGCCGCCGGGCAGGCCAGCACCTCCAAGGCATAAAAGGCAAGCTCTGGCCACGTGGACAATTTGGAGACCCAGAAGTTGAATGGGGCCGAACCATCAGTCAGTACGTGGAGGGGTGTGCACAGGTACTGTTCCACCATGTTAGTGAAATGTTGCCTCCTGCTAACACGTTCCGTATCAGGTGGTGGTGCAGTTAGCTGTGGCGTGGTGACAAAACTTTTCCACATCTCTGCCATGCTAACCCTGCCCTCAGAGGAGCTGGCCGTGACACAGCTGCGTTGGCGACCTCTTGCTCCTCCTCTGCCTTCGCCTTGGGCTTCCACTAGTTCCGCTGTGACATTTGGGAATGCTATCAGTAGCGCGTCTACCAACGTGCGCTTGTACTCGCGCATCTTCCTATCACGCTCCGGTGTAGGAAGTAAGGTGGGCACATTGTCTTTGTACCGGGGATCCAGCAGGGTGGCAACCCAGTAGTCCTCACACGTTAAAATGTGGGCAACTCTGCTGTCGTTGCGCAGGCACTGCAGCATGTAGTCGTTCATGTGTGCCAGGCTGCCCAGAGGTAAGGACAAGCTGTCCTTTGTGGGAGGCGTATCGTCATCGTCCTGTGTTTCCCCCCAGCCACGCACCAGTGATGGGCCCAAGCTGCTTTGGGTGCCACCCCGCTGTGAACATGCTTCATCCTCATCCTCCTTCACCTCCTCCTCATCCTCGTCCTCCTCGTCCTCCAGTAGTGGGCCCTGTCTGGCCACATTTGTACCTGGCCTCTGCTGTTGCAAAAAACCTCCCTCTGAGTCACTTCGAAGAGACTGGCCTGAAAGTGCTAAAAATGACCCCTCTTCCTCCTGGGCCACCTCCTCTTCCATCATCGCCCTAAGTGTTTTCTCAAGGAGACATAGAAGTGGTATTGTAACGCTGATAACGGCGTCATCGCCACTGGCCATGTTGGTGGAGTACTCGAAACAGCGCAACAGGGCACACAGGTCTCGCATGGAGGCCCAGTCATTGGTGGTGAAGTGGTGCTGTTCTGCAGTGCGACTGACCCGTGCGTGCTGCAGCTGAAACTCCACTATGGCCTGCTGCTGCTCGCACAGTCTGTCCAGCATGTGCAAGGTGGAGTTCCACCTGGTGGGCACATCGCATATGAGGCGGTGAGCGGGAAGGCCGAAGTTACGCTGTAGCGCAGACAGGCATGCAGCAGCAGGGTGTGAACGCCGGAAGCGCGAACAGACGGCCCGCACTTTATGCAGCAGCTCTGACATGTCGGGGTAGTTGCGAATGAACTTCTGCACCACCAAATTCAGCACATGCGCCAGGCAAGGGATGTGCGTCAAACCGGCTAGTCCCAGAGCTGCAACGAGATTTCGCCCATTATCGCACACCACCAGACCGGGCTTGAGGCTCACCGGCAGCAACCACTCGTCGGTCTGTTGTTCTATACCCCGCCACAACTCCTGTGCGGTGTGGGGCCTGTCCCCCAAACATATGAGTTTCAGAATGGCCTGCTGACGTTTACCCCGGGCTGTGCTGAAGTTGGTGGTGAAGGTGTGTGGCTGACTGGATGAGCAGGTGGAAGAAGAGGAGGAGGAAGCTGAGTAGGAGGAGGAGGAGACAGGAGGCAAAGAATGTTGCCCTGCGATCCTTGGCGGCGGAAGGACGTGAGCCAAACAGCTCTCCGCCTGGGGCCCAGCCGCCACTACATTTACCCAGTGTGCAGTTAGGGAGATATAGCGTCCCTGGCCGTGCTTACTGGTCCACGTATCTGTAGTTAGGTGGACCTTGCCACAGATGGCGTTGCGCAGTGCACACTTGATTTTATTGGATACTTGGTTGTGCAGGGAAGGCACGGCTCTCTTGGAGAAGTAGTGCCGGCTGGGAACAACATACTGTGGGACAGCAAGCGACATGAGCTGTTTGAAGCTGTGTGTGTCCACCAGCCTAAATGACAGCATTTCATAGGCCAGTAGTTTAGAAATGCTGGCATTCAGGGCCAGGGATCGAGGGTGGCTAGGTGGGAATTTACGCTTTCTCTCAAATGTTTGTGAGATGGAGAGCTGAACGCTGCCGTGTGACATGGTTGAGATGATTGGTGACGCAGGTGGTGGTGTTGGTGGTACATCCCATGTTTGCTGGGCGGCAGGTGCCAACGTTCCTCTAGAGGCGGAGGAAGAGGCCGAGGCGGCGGCAGCAGCAGAAGAGGCCGAGGCGGCAGCAGCAGAAGAGGTAGCAGGGGGAGCCTGAGTGACATCTTTGTTTTTAAGGTGTTTACTCCACTGCAGTTCATGCTTTGCATGCAGGTGCCTGGTCATGCAGGTTGTGCTAAGGTTCAGAACGTTAATGCCTCGCTTCAGGCTCTGATGGCACAGCGTGCAAACCACTCGGGTCTTGTCGTCAGCACATTTTTTAAAGAAGTGCCATGCCAGGGAACTCCTTGAAGCTGCCTTTGGGGTGCTCGGTACCAGATGGCGGCGGTCAGTAGCAGGCGGAGTCTCTTGGCGGCGGGTGTTCTGATTTTGCCCACTGCTCCCTCTTTGTCTTTAGCTACGCTGTTGGCTCGGTCTCACCTCTGCCTCTTCCTCCGAACTGTGAAAGTCAGTGGCACGACCTTCATTCCATGTGGGGTCTAGGACCTCATCGTCCCCTGCATCGTCTTCCACCCAGTCTTGATCCCTGACCTCCTGTTCAGTCTGCACACAGCAGAAAGACGCAGCAGTTGGCACCTGTGTTTCGTCATCATCAGAGACGTGCTGATGTGGTATTCCCATGTCCTCATCATCAGGAAACATAAGTGGTTGTGCGTTAGTGCATTATATCTCTTCCACCCCTGGGGAAGGGCTAGGTGGATGCCCTTGGGAAACCCTGCCAGCAGAGTCTTCAAACAGCATAAGAGACTGCTGCATAACTTGAGGCTCAGACAGTTTCCCTGATATGCATGGGGGTGATGTGACAGACTGATGGGCTTGGTTTTCATGCGCCATCTGTGCGCTTTCTGCAGAAGACTGGGTGGGAGATAATGTGAACGTGCTGGATGCACTGTCGGCCACCCAATTGACTAATGCCTGTACCTGCTCAGGCCTTACCATCCTTAGAACGGCATTGGGCCCCACCAAATATCCCTGTAAATTCTGGCGGCTACTGGGACCTGAGGTAGTTGGTACACTAGGACGTGTGGCTGTGGCAGAACGGCCACGTCCTCTCCCAGCACCAGAGGGTCCACTAACACCACCACGACCATGTCCACGTCCGCGTCCCTTACTAGTTGTTTTCCTCATTGTTACCGTTCACCACAATAGGAAAAATATTATTCGGGCCAATGTATTGAATTACAATTCAGGCCTTTTTTTACAGACACCTAACACTGTCTGGCTATCTATTTAGGTACCGTATTACACTAATACAGGCACACAAGTAATGACAGATTTGGTTGAATATAAATGTAAGGGCCTATTTTTGACGCGCTGTGTGACAGATATTCCTTTAATCACAGAATTAGACTTGTATCTGCACGGTAGCGTGTGTGTTAAGTTTTTCAGAATGACACTATCAGCACCTTCAATCTAAGATATCCTTTTTGGGATAGATTTAAAGTAGGCCTGATATAGCAGAAACTACTAATTTTGAGAATGGAAAATTTGGGAATAGTTTTTCAACCCAGAACAAAAACTGTGCTTTTACGGTCACTAAATATAACTTGACCAGCTAAAACTGTACTGATTTGGAGGAATATAAATGTCAGGCCTATTTTTTAGGCGCTGGGTGACAGGCTCAACTTGCCCCTGATGTAGTATATGGCCAAAAAATAACCACACTATTGATGGTTAAATGCACTTGGGTGACACAGGCTCAGCCTGCACCTGATGTAGTATATGGCCAAAAAATAACCACACTATTGATGGTTAAATGCACTTGGTGGTAGCTTGTGCTGGCGCACTACAAGCCACAAAATGGCCGCAGATCACCCCAGAAAAAAGTGATATAAAAACGCTCTGGGCAGCCTAAAAAAAGTGAGCAATTCAATATCAGCACTTCAATGATCCACAGCTGCAGATCGATCACAGAATGAAGTCTTTTGGAGGAGTTAATCTGCCTAATCTCGCCCTAACGTCGCAGCAGCAACCTCTCCCTACGCTTGTATCAGCAGAGTGACGTGCAGCGCTACGTGACCCAAGCTTATATAGAGGCTGGGTCACATGCTGCACTGGCCAATCACAGCCATGCCAATAGTAGGCAAGGCTGTGATGGCCTCTTGGGGCAAGTAGTATGACGCTTGTTGATTGGCTGCTTTGCAGCCTTTCAAAAAGCGCCAAGAAAGCGCCGAACACCGAACCCGGACTTTTACGAAAATGTTCGGGTTCGGGTCCGTGTCACGGACACCCCAAAATTCGGTACGAACCCGAACTATACAGTTCGGGTTCGCTCATCCCTAGTATCCAACCCTTAAAATGCCTCCCCATATGCCCAGGGCCCAGAGATTGTACTTACCTTTCTACCCAGCACCTGCATCGCTTCTGATGCCCGCACGGCCGCCACTGCATCTCCCCGTTCCGCCAAAGAAAACATCCTGTATCGGCGGGCAGCCAATAGCAGGCTGAGCTGGTGATGCTAAGGAGGCTTATTCCCATCGTGGCCTGGCGATAAAGTCACATCCCACAGCGCCGAACAGGCGCAAAGTAAAAAAATGCTTTGCTCTGAAAGCTCAATACTTAAAGGGGATAACCAAAATTTTAATTTTGGTCCGTTTCTGCCAAAGAGGCCAACCAATTCGATTTGAATCCATGTAGCTGGCCAGCTAAGACCTGTCCTATGTTACTAATATAGCTTATATGTTTATACAGCTAGACCTGCCAATAACCTTAATACAGTTCTTATGTTTTTGTGCTAAAGACCAAAGCAGAGTTATTTACAGTGACTTCATGTTTGGATGTCATATAACTGTTATATATTGTGTTCACAGAAGCAGGAAAGATAATATGCCTTTAAGACTCATTATACACTGCGTGCAGAATTATTAGGCAAATGAGTATTTTGACCACATCATCCTCTTTATGCATGTTGTCTTACTCCAAGCTGTATAGGCTCGAAAGCCTACTACCAATTAAGCATATTAGGTGATGTGCATCTCTGTAATGAGAAGGGGTGTGGTCTAATGACATCAACACCCTATATTAGGTGTGCATAATTATAAGGCAACTTCCTTTCCTTTGGCAAAATGGGTCAAAAGAAGGACTTGACAGGCTCAGAAAAGTCAAAAATAGTGAGATATCTTGCAGAGGGATGCAGCACTCTTAAAATTGCAAAGCTTCTGAAGCGTGATCATCGAACAATCAAGCGTTTCATTCAAAATAGTCAACAGGGTCGCAAGAAGAGTGTGGAAAAGCCAAGGCGCAAAATAACTGTCCATGAACTAAGAAAAGTCAAGCGTGCAGCTGCCAAGATGCCACTTGCCACCAGTTTGGCCATATTTCAGAGCTGCAACATCACTGGAGTGCCCAAATGCACAAGGTGTGCAATACTCAGAGACATGGCCAAGGTAAGAAAGGCTGAAAGACGACCACCACTGAACAAGACACACAAGCTGAAACGTCAAGACTGGGCCAAGAAATATCTCAAGACTGATTTTTCTAAGGTTTTATGGACTGATGAAATGAGAGTGAGTCTTGATGGGCCAGATGGATGGGCCCGTGGCTGGATTGGTAAAGGGCAGAGAGCTCCAGTCCGACTCAGACGCCAGCAAGGTGGAGTTAGAGTACTGGTTTGGGCTGGTATCATCAAAGATGAGCTTGTGGGGCCTTTTCGGGTTGAGGATGGAGTCAAGCTCAACTCCCAGTCCTACTGCCAGTTTCTGGAAGACACCTTCTTCAAGCAGTGGTACAGGAAGAAGTCTGCATCCTTCAAGAAAAACATGATTTTCATGCAGGACAATGCTCCATCACACGCGTCCAAGTACTCCACAACGTGGCTGGCAAGAAAGGGTATAAAAGAAGAAAATCTAATGACATGGCCTCCTTGTTCACCTGATCTGAACCCCATTGAGAACCTGTGGTCCATCATCAAATGTGAGATTTACAAGGAGGGAAAACAGTACACCTCTCTGAACAGTGTCTGGGAGGCTGTGGTTGCTGCTGCACGCAATGTTGATGGTGAACAGATCAAAACACTGACAGAATCTATGGATGGCAGGCTTTTGAGTGTCCTTGCAAAGAAAGGTGGCTATATTGGTCACTGATTTGTTTTTGTTTTGTTTTTGAATGTCAGAGATGTATATTTGTGAATGTTGAGATGTTATATTGGTTTCACTGGTAAAATAAATAATTGAAATGGGTATATATTTGTTTTTTGTTAAGTTGCCTAATAATTATGCACAGTAATAGTCACCTGCACACACAGATATCCCCCTAAAATAGCTAAAACTAAAAACAAACTAAAAACTACTTCCAAAAATATTCAGCTTTGATATTAATGAGTTTTTTGGGTTCATTGAGAACATGGTTGTTGTTCAATAATAAAATTAATCCTCAAAAATACAACTTGCCTAATAATTCTGCACTCCCTGTATAATGTAAGATAAGCTCAATGACACAGCAGAAACAACAGAAAGCATAGAGTTAAACTGTTGTTGCTGGGCAGGAGTCTTGACCAATCACGGCCAGCCTCACACACAGCAGGAGTTTCGACCAATCACAGCCAGCCTCACACACAGCCGGTGTGGGAAATCCCCCTAGCAGGAGCTGCTAGAATCATTACAGCAGAGGAGTGGAGCTGAACAGACATTCATCCCACTAAGAGCTGTGTTTTATGGAAGCAGAGAGGCAAAAATAGGTATTTAGAACAGTTATATAATGTTCCTATTGTTAGTATTGTGATTAGAACTGGAACCAGTTATATGTGTGTTTACTTACAGTTCCACCAAATTCAAACTACAAATTGCAATCCAAATTCAAATTCCATATTGCAGTCGGATGGATGAGATGGAGGCTGGCAATCTAGAGATGGGCGGGCTGGAGGGACGCGCTGGGCGGCAGATATGGTGAGTAGACGGAGCTTCTAGGTCCTGAAAAGACGCCCCCATAGCACAAGTGTAGGGAGAGGTTGAAGCTGCGACGTTAGGGCGAGATTAGGCAGTGATTACCTTCTCCAAAAGACTTCATTCAGTGATCGATCTACAGCTGTGGATCATTGAACTGCTGCTATTCAATTGCTCACTGTTTTTAGGCTGCCCAGAGCATTTTTCATTCACTTTTTTCTGGGTTGATCGGCGGCCATTTTGTGTCTTGTGGTGCGCCAGCACAAGCTGCCACCAAGTACATTTAACCATCAATAGTGTGGTTATTTTTTGGCTATAGCCTACATCAGGGTCAAGCTGTCATCAAGTGCATTTAACCATCAATAGTGTGGTTATTTTTTGGCCATATACTACATCAGGGGCAAGCTGAGCCTGTCACAAAGTGCATTTAACCATCAATACTGTGGTTATTTTTTGGCTGTATCCTACATCAGGGTCAAGCTGTCATCAAGTGCATTTAACCATCAATAGTGTGGTTATTTTTTGGCCATATACTACATCAGGGGCAAGTTGAGCCTGTCACTAAGTGCATTTAACCATCAATAGTGTGGTTATTTTTTGGCTATATCCTACATCAGGGTCAAGCTGTCATCAAGTGCATTTAACCATTAATAGTGTGGTTATTTTTTGGCCATATCCTACATCAGGGTCAAGCTGAGCCTGTCACAAAGTTATTCTCAATAACTTCACACACACGCTACTGTTCAATTCCAAGTCTAATTCTGTGTGTAAACGTATACCTGTCACCCAGCGCCTAAAAAATAGGCCTCAAATTTATATTCATCCAAATCTGTCATTATTGCTTTAGCTGGTCAAGTTATTTAGTATCCGTCAAAGCACAGTTTCTGTTCTGGGTTGAAATACAATTCCCAATTTTGCAATTCTCTAAATTAGTGGTTTCTGCTGTATCAGGCCTACTTTAAATCTATTCCTAAAAGGGTATATTAGATTCAAGGTGCTGATAGGGTAATTCTCAATAACTTCACACACACGCTACTGTGCAGATCCAAGTCTAATTCTGTCCGTAAACGTAAACCTGTCACCCAGCGCCTAAAAAATAGGCCTCAAATTTATATTCATCCAAATCTGTCATTATTGCTTTAGCTGGTCAAGTTATTGTAATGACCAGCGTCACGCACAGGGAGGGAAAAGGTAAAGCCCTGCCCAAGGGAGAGGGAAAGGTGGTAACCCCTGACTCACCTTGCGGCTGGCACCTGACTGCCCTGACGTCCCTAGACGGGTTCCTCACCCGTGCGGCGATCACGTGCCTAAACTCTGGCTTTCCCTAGAATGAGCCCTAGATAGTGAACGGGCCGGATGGACCGCTAGTCCGCACCACTGACACTAAGAGGGAAACACCAGGGAGAGGACAGACAATACAGACAAACACATACACCCAGGTGGGCGACCACAGCAGACCACAAAGGTCCAACAGGGATCCGGAGGGTAACGTTCTGGACCAACAACCAGAGAACGCAGCAACACAGCTCCAGAGGGTCAGTATAGAAGTCCAGGCAGGAAGCTCTATATCTGGCAACCAGAGAAGTGTGAGAGGGGAATATAAGGAGGTTGGGAGTGCTGGACAAGGAACAGCTGAGGAGAACGAAAGAGCTACGGATCCCTGAGTGAGCCAAAAAGGGTTGCAAAGCAAACCCAGAAAGCTACCATAAGGAAACAGCCCTATCTTACATAGAGCGCGCAGCCAACCGCTGTGACTTCCTGACCCCAGGTATAACGGAGTCAGGCGTGGGTCTTGACACCCTCGTGACAGTACCCCCCTTTCTACGAGGGGCCTCCGGACACTCAGGACTAGGTCTCTCAGGATGAGAGGCATGAAAAGCCCGAACTAGCCTGTCGGCGTTTACCCCAGACGCAGGAACCCACATTCTTTCCTCGGGACCGTAACCTCTCCAATGCACCAGATATTGAAGAGAGCGGCGGACCTCACAAGAATTAACAATTTTGGATATCTGAAACTCTAGATTACCATCCACAACAACAGGAGGGGGTGGCAGCGGTGACGGTTCTATAGGTGGAACATATTTTTTGAGTAACAACTTATGAAAGACGTTATGGATTTTAAAAGTCTGAGGTAGCTCCAGGCGAAAAGCCACGGGGTTGATGATGGCTACAATTTTGTAAGGGCCAATGAACCTAGGACCCAGTTTCCAAGAGGGAACCTTTAATTTAATATTCCTAGTAGACAACCACACATAGTCATTCACTCCTAGGTCCGGACCTGGCGACCGTCTCTTATCAGCCATGCATTTGTATTTACCTCCCATATTTTTCAAGTTAGCTTGCACCTTCTGCCATACCGATGAAAGAGATGACGAAAACCGTTCCTCTTCGGGAACCCTAGAAGACCCCCCCTCTCTGAAAGTACAGAATTGGGGATGAAAACCATATGCACCAAGAAATGGTGACTTGCCAGTGGATTCCTGACGACGGTTATTTATGGCAAACTCAGCTAACGGTAAATATGATGACCACAACTCTTGGTTTTCAGACACAAAACATCTTAGATATGTCTCCAGGTTTTGGTTGGTACGCTCAGTCTGTCCATTCGACTGAGGATGGAAAGCTGAGGAAAAGGACAAGTGTACCCCCAAACGGGAACAAAAAGCTTTCCAAAATTTAGAAATAAACTGGGTACCCCGATCCGAAACAACATCGGAAGGGACCCCGTGAAGCTTCACGATTTCACTGACGAATACCTGAGCAAGAGTCTTAGCATTAGGTAGTGCGGGTAACGCAATGAAGTGTACCATTTTTCTAAACCTGTCCACTACTACCAAAATAACTGTTTTACCCGCAGACAAAGGTAAGTCAGTGATAAAATTCATTGACAGATGTGTCCATGGTCTATTGGGAATGACGAGTGGTAATAGAGACCCTGCAGGATGTGTATGTGAAACTTTTGCGCGCGCACAGGTAGAACAAGAAGACACAAAATCCAATACATCCTGACGCAACCTTGGCCACCAAAAACGACGAGACAATAGCTCCAAGGTTGATTTACTACCCGGGTGCCCAGCAAGTGCCGAATTATGATGTTCCTTTAATAGTTTGAAACGCAGGTTCAACGGTACAAACAATTTCTCTGAGGGGCAAGAGACCGGGGCGTCCCCCTGGGCCTCTAACACCTTCCCCTCCAGAGCAGAGTGTACAGCAGAAACAACCACTCCTCTTTGAAGAATGGGTACCGGATCACTCACATTACCCCCTCCAGGGAAACAACGAGATAATGCATCAGCCTTGGTGTTCTTTGCCCCAGGACGATAGATAATAACAAAGTTAAACCTGGTAAAAAATAACGACCACCTAGCTTGTCTAGGGGTGAGACGCTTAGCTGATTCGAGGTACAGAAGATTTTTGTGGTCCGTAATCACAGTGACGGGGTGGACTGCCCCCTCTAAAAAGTGACGCCATTCTTCAAACGCTAGTTTAATAGCTAATAGTTCCCTATTGCCAATATCGTAGTTCTTTTCTGCTGTAGATAGTTTTTTAGAAAAGAAAGCACAAGGACGCCATTTGCCAGGAGACGGACCCTGAGACAGCACTGCCCCCACTCCCACCTCTGACGCATCGACTTCAACAATAAAAGGCTGAGAGACATCAATTTGGACTAGTACAGGTGCCGAGGTAAACCTCTCTTTTAGAGAGGAAAAAGCAACTTTAGCGGCGTCAGACCATTTAGAAAAATCAGTCCCCTTCCTAGTCATGTCAGTAAGGGGTTTTACAATAACTGAATAATTTTTAATGAATTTCCTATAGAAATTTGCGAAGCCCAAGAAACGTTGCAGAGCTTTGAGGTTCTCAGGAAGATCCCAATCTAAAATTGCCTGGACCTTACTAGGATCCATACGGAAACCTGACGCAGATAAAAAATAACCTAGGAAGACACATTTTTCAATTTTAGCATATAATTCATTCGTCCGTAGGACCTGCAGTACTTGTCTGACATGCACCTCATGTGTTCTCAGATCAGACGAATAAATTAAAATATCATCTAGGTATATTACCACAAACCTGCCGATTAGATGACTAAAAATGTCATTAACGAAATGTTGAAAGACGGCAGGAGCATTGGTCAGACCGAAAGGCATAATTAGATTTTCATAATGCCCCTCAGGGGTGTTAAAAGCTGTCTTCCACTCATCCCCCTCCTTGATATGAATCAGATTGTAGGCCCCCCTAAGATCAAGTTTGGAGAACCACCTAGCACCAGCAATCTGGTTAAACAGGTCAGGAATGAGAGGAAGAGGGTATGGGTCTCGGATGGTTATCCGATTATTATTATTTTATTTTTTTTACCTACACAAAATAAGGGCCAGATATAATGTAATGACCGGCGTCACGCACAGGGAGGGGAAAAGGAAAAGCCCTGCCCAAGGGAGAGGGAAAGGTGGTAACCCCTGACTCACCTTGCTGCTGGCACCTGACTGCCCTGACGTCCCTAGACGGGTTCCTCACCCATGCGGCGATCACGTGCATAAACCCTGGCTTTCCCTAGAATGAGCCCTAGATAGTGAACAGGCCGGTGGGATCGCTAGTCCGCACCACTGACACTAAGAGGGAAACACCAGGGAGAGGACAGACAATACAGACAAACACATACACCCAGGTGGGCGACCACAGCAGACCACAAAGGTCCAACAGGGATCCGGAGGGTAACGTTCTGGACCAACAACCAGAGAACGCAGCAACACAGCTCCAGAGGGTCAGTATAGAAGTCCAGGCAGGAAGCTCTATATCTGGCAACCAGAGAAGTGTGAGAGGGTAATATAAGGAGGTTGGGAGTGCTGGACAAGGAACAGCTGAGGAGAAAGAGCTACGGATCCCTGAGTGAGCCAAAAAGGGTTGCAAAGCAAACCCAGAAAGCTACCATAAGGAAACAGCCCTATCTTACATAGAGCGCGCAGCCAACCGCTGTGACTTCCTGACCCCAGGTATAACGGAGTCAGGCGTGGGTCTTGACACCCTCGTGACAGTTATTTAGTGTCCGTCAAAGCACAGTTTTTGTTCTGGGTTGAAATACAATTCCCAATTTTGCAATTCTCTAAATTAGTGGTTTCTGCTGTATCAGGCCTACTTTAAATCTATCTCTAAAAGGGTATATTAGATTCAAGGTGCTGATAGGGTAAGTCTCAATAACTTCACACATACGCTACTGTGCAGATCCAAGTCTAATTCTGTCCGTAAACGTATACCTGTCACCCAGCGCCTAAATAATAGGCCTCAAATTTATATTCAGCTAAATCTGTCATTACTGCTGTGCCTGTATTAGTGTAATACGGTACCTAAATAGCCAGATAGTGTTAGGTGTCTGTAAAAAATGGCCTGAATTTGAATTCAATACATTGGGCCAAATAATATTTTTCTTATTGTGGTAAACGGTAACAATGAGGAAAACATCTAGTAAGGGACGTGTGCACTGCGCAACGCCATTTGTGGCAAGGTCCACCTAACCACAGATACGTGGACCAGTAAGCACGGCCAGGGACGTTATATCTCCCTAACTGCACGCTGGGTAAATGTAGTGGCGGCTGGGCCCCAGGCGGAGAGCTGTTTGGCGCACGTCCTTACGCCGCCAAGGATCGCAGGGCAACATTCTTTGCCTCCTGTCTCCTCCTCCTCCTACTCAGCTTCCTCCTCCTCTTCTTCCACCTGCTCATCCAGTCAGCCACACACCTTCACCACCAAATTCAGCACAGCCTGGGGTAAACGTCAGCAGGCCATTCTGAAACTCATATGTTTGGGGGACAGGCCCCACAACGCACAGGAGTTGTGGCGGGGTATAGAACAACAGACCGACGAGTAATTGCTGCCGGTGAGCCTCAAGCCTGGCCTGGTGGTGTGCGATAATGGGCGAAATCTCGTTGCAGCTCTGGGACTAGCCGGTTTGACGCACATCCCTTGCCTGGCGCATGTGCTGAATTTGGTGGTGCAGAAGTTCATTCGCAACTACCCTGACATGTCAGAGCTGCTGCATAAAGTGCGGGCCGTCTGTTCGCGCTTCCGGCGTTCACATCCTGCCGCTGCTCGCCTGTCTGCGCTACAGCGTAACTTCGGCCTTCCCGCTCACCGCCTCATATGCGACGTGCCCACCTGGTGGAACTTCACCTTGCACATGCTGGACAGACTGTGCGAGCAGCAGCAGGCCATAGTGGAGTTTCAGCTGCAGCACGCACGGGTCAGTCGCACTGCGGAACAGCACCACTTCACCACCAATGACTGGGCCTCCATGCGAGACCTGTGTGCCCTGTTGCGCTGTTTCGAGTACTCCACCAACATGGCCAGTGGCGATGACGCCGTTATCAGCGTTACAATACCACTTCTATGTCTCCTTTAGAAAACACTTAGGGCGATGATGGAAGAGGAGGTGGCCCAGGAGGAGGAGGAGGAGGAGGAAGAGGGGTCATTTTTAGCACTTTCAGGCCAGTCTCTTCGAAGTGACTCAGAGGGAAGTTTTTTGCGACAGCAGAGGCCAGGTACAAATGGCCAAGACAGGGCCCACTACTGGAGGACGAGGAGGACGAGGATGAGGAGGAGGTGGAGGAGGATGAGGATGAAGCATGTTCACGGCGGGGTGGCACCCAACGCAGCTCGGGCCCATCACTGGTGCGTGGCTGGGGGGAAACGCAGGACGATGACGATACGCCTCCCACAGAGGACAGCTTGTCCTTACCTCTGGGCAGCCTGGCACACATGAACGACTACATGCTGCAGTGCCTGCGCAACGACAGCAGAGTTGCCCACATTTTAACGTGTGAGGACTACTGGGTTGCCACCCTGCTGGATCCACGGTATAAAGACAATGTGCCCACCTTACTTCCTGCACTGGAGCGTGATAGGAAGATGCGCGAGTTAAAGTGCACGTTGGTAGACGCGCTACTGAGAGCATTCCCAAATGTCACAGGGGAACAAGTGGAAGCCCAAGGCGAAGGCAGAGGAGGAGCAAGAGGTCGCCAACGCAGCTGTGTCACGGCCAGCTCCTCTGAGGGCAGGGTTAGCATGGCAGAGATGTGGAAAAGATTTGTCACCACGCCACAGCTAACTGCACCACCACCTGATACGGAACGTGTTAGCAGGAGGCAACATTTCACTAACATGGTGGAACAGTACCTGTGCACACCCCTCCACGTACTGACTGATGGTTCGGCCCCATTCAACTTCTGGGTCTCCAAATTGTCCACGTGGCCAGAGCTAGCCTTTTATGCCTTGGAGGTGCTGGCCTGCCCGGCGGCCAGCGTTTTGTCTGAACGTGTATTCAGCACGGCAGGGGGCGTCATTACAGACAAACGCAGCCGCCTGTCTACAGCCAATGTGGACAAGCTGACGTTCATAAAAATGAACCAGGCATGGATCCCACAGGACCTGTCCATCCCTTGTGCAGATTAGACATTAACTACCTCCCCTTAACCATATATTATTGTACTCCAGGGCACTTCCTCATTCAATCCTATTTTTATTTTCATTTTACCATTATATTGCGGGGCAACCCAAAGTTGAATGAACCTCTCCTCTGTCTGGGTGCCGGGGCCTAAAAATATCTGACAATGGACTGATCCAGTGGTGGGTGACATGAAGCCTGATTCTCTGCTATGACATGAAGACTGATTCTCTGCTGACATGAAGCCAGATTCTCTGCTATGGGACCTCTCTCCTCTGCCTGGGTGCCTGGGCCTAAATATGTGACAGTGGACTGTTCCAGTGGTGGGTGACGTGAAGCCTGATTCTCTGCTATGACATGAAGACTGATTCTCTGCTGACATGAAGCCTGAATCTCTGCTATGGGACCTCTCTCCTCTGTCTGGGTGCCGGGGCCTAAAAATATCTGACAGTGGCCTGTTCCAGTGGTGGGTGACATGAAGCCTGATTCTCTGCTATGACATGAAGACTGATTCTCTGCTGACATAAAGCCAGATTCTATGTTATGGGACCTCTCTCCTTGTCTGGGTGCCGGGGCCTAAATTATATGACAATGGACTGTTCCAATATTGGGTGACGTGAAGCATGATTCTCTGCTATGACATGAAGACTGTTTCTCTGCTGACATGAAGCCTGAATCTCTGCTATGGGAACTCTTTTTTTATTAGAAAAATAAAAAACTTTGCAGACAAGAAAAACAAAACAGAACAGCTTCTCAGCTGGCCCAGCCTCACTCACACTCACATTCATACCAATACCCTATAAAAAAATATATATATATATACAAACTATATACAAATGCTAAAAATGAAATGAAACTTACTTAGCCGGTTCAGCTGTAAAACCCAAAAGGAAAAACTTGACTACTCGTCAATAAAACAAAAACGCAAATAAGACTAATAAAACAATAACAATAATAATAATAATAATAATAATAGAAAACAAACAAAAAAAATATATATATATATATTTTATTTTTTTTTTATTTTTTTTTCATCACCAATTTTTTTTATATTTTTTTTTATATTACCTTTTACTAATATAACACATAAAGCAAAACAAACCTCACCTCCCTAATCTAGCCCTAACCCCCACTACCTACTCCATCACCCTTCACCCATCACCCAAGGCTGACCTCCGCCTCACGTCTCTCTCGTGTCCGCATAGTCCGAGGCCAGCCCTACCTCCACCACCCACATCTAGCCCCTCGCCCCATGTCCACCCATGTCCGCATAGTCCAGGGCTAGATGCAGGCCTCCCACTTCAATACACACATAAAACACTTAAAAGCACAAATAAAAGACCCCTTCCCTCACCCACCCAACCTAACTAGCCCCAACTCATTCTATCCTAACAAAACAACATAAACAACATAACTATTTAACACACACTGCAAAATATTCTAATATACAGAACTACCCGAAGGCCCAAGCTCGGTCTCTGTAAGCCTGTCTTCAAAGCTCAACATCCCACAAAACAAAAGTCTACGGTGAAAGCAACAGCCCACCACCAGGAAACGTATGACTAAGCTAGGGTACGCTAAAAGCAAAGCCTCTCCAGAGGAGAGAGGCCCTACTGGTACCCAGTCTCTCATACTCCAAAGAACGCACCTTCACCAGGTCACCCAGAATGTTCCTACATACCTCGTCCACTGGGAGGACTTTCTGCTGCGTTGAAACTAAGCACCGTGCATTCCACGTGTAGAACCTAACCACTATACTGACTAAAAAACATGTGCACAGGTCCCTTCTACCAATGTCTCTGAGCACTCCATAAGCCCACTCCGCGTAGGAGAGGCTGGCTAGCCTGGGCCAGCCAATGGAAGCTCCCACCCGTTGGTATACCTCTGTATTAAAGGGACACTGAAGCAGGAAGTGATCCATACTTTCCAGTATGGAGCCACACTCCTCCCGGGGACAACCCCTTTCATCAGAGTTCCTGTACTTCAAGTTGTCCCTCACATACAGCCTCCCGTGAAAGCAGCACCAAGCCAAGTCCCAAAACTTCAAGGGGATCCTTGCAGAATTTAGCAACTGTAACCCCTTGTCTAGATCCCGGCTTGGGCAATCCCTGAGGGCCAGGGGCTTCTGGAAGTGGGACAACAAGACCCTCTCGTCAAGGGACCTCCTTGACAGAGTCCTGATCTCCCTCACCTCCAAACCCCACCGGCGGATCACCTTCAGAATCGGGGTGACGTAAGTCGGAAGATATCCGTGAGGCGTACGTAAGTCCTTCACTTGCCCTCCTGTCTCCCATTCCTGGAAGAAAGGCCGAAACCACCCCCGGCAGGAGACTACCCACGGAGAAGCCCTCTCCATCCAGAGGTTCGCCAGATTCGCTTTAACAAAGGTGTTTACAAGAAACACCACGGGGTTGACCATAGATAACCCCCCTAGTCTCCTCGTGCGGTAAGTCACTTCTCTCTTGATCAGGTTCAGTCTATTCCCCCATAAGAGCTGGAAGAACAGACTATAAACTCGAGTCCAGAGAGGCTCTGGCAAGATACACACGCTACCCAAATAGATAAGCAAAGGGAGTAAGTAGGTCTTGATCAGGTTTACCCTTTCCCTGAGGGTCAAAGACCAACCCTTCCACTGGTCGACCTTCTGAGCGGCGATCTTAAGCCTGTCGTCCCAATTTTGAGTGGGATAATCCCCATGGCCAAAATGGTTGCCTAGGACTTTGGCTGACGACTTGGGCCCTGGGAGGGTGTCCGGGAGATCAAAAACTGGATCACCCCCTCCCAGCCAGAGACTCTCACACTTATCCCGATTGATCATGGACCCGGATGCCTCCGAGTAGCGATCCACTTCAGACATCACGTACTCCGCCTCCCCTCTCGAGGATACGAAAATGGTGACATCGTCAGCGTACGCTACTACCCTCAGAGTGGCTTCCGGCGCCGCCCGATCCATCCCGACTCCCACCAACGGTCCACGATGGATCCGCTTAAGAAAGGGATCAATCGCGAACACGTATAAAAGCGGGCTCAAAGGACAACCCTGGCGGACGCCAGACCCAACCTCAAAAGAGCAGCCAGACCAACCGTTCACAAGAGGGAAACTCTCTGCCCCTGCATACAAGATCTTTAACCAATCGACAAACCCCCCCGGCAGGCCATACTTAAGAAGAACCGAGCAGAGGTACTCATGGTTCACCCGATCAAATGCCTTTGCTTGATCTAAGGACAGCATGTACCCCCTCCAGTAGCCTGCTCTACTCTGCTCCACTGCCTCTCGGACACCGAGCACAGCACTAAAAGTGCTGCGGCCTGGAACCGAGCAATGCTGAGCCACCGAAAGGAGTTGGGGTGCAAATTTTACCAGCCTATTAAAAAGTATCTTGGCCAGAATCTTTCTGTCCGTATTAAGAAGTGCTATGGGACGCCAGTTCTCAATACGGCTCGGATCTTTACCCTTTGATAGAAGGATCAGAGCTGACCTCCTCATTGACCGAGGCAGAGTGCCCGAGGATAAACACTCATTGAATACCTCAGTCAAGAGGGGACATAAAGAGTCCTTAAAGGTCTTATAAAACTCGGATGTTAAGCCATCCGGGCCTGGCGACTTCTTCAGAGCTAACCCTTCCACCGCCAGGATAACTTCCTCCTTCCTGATCTCTTCTACCAAACCGTCAAAAGAGAGGTGAGCTCCTGACTCAGGGGTGACCCCAGCCAGGAAAGCCGACATCCTGTCCCGATCCAGATCCCTCCTCCCCAAGAGGCACGAGTAAAAGGATCTAACGACTTCCAGGATCCCTGATCTGGACCTGCTCAGAGATCCCGTACTATCGACCAGTCCTGTTATTAACTTACTCTTCACTGACATCTTACAATTTCTGTAGGGGTCGGGCGAGCGGTACCTCCCGAAGTCCCTCTCAAAAACTAAAGATGTGTGCCTATCATACTGGCACCTCTTGAGCAAAGATTTTACCCTGGAGATATCCTCGCGGCTACCACCAGTCGAGACCAGATGCTCGAGTTTCCTCCTCAGACCCTGATACAGGCGGTACCTGTCCAGGGACCTGAGGCTCGAGAGCCGGCGGAAGAACTTTGCAGCCCGATCTTTGAATATCTCCCACCACTCTGACTTAGTATCACAGAGATCCAGTAAAGGTACCTGACTCTGAAGGAAGTCCTCAAAGGATTGTCTCACCACTGCTTCCTCCAAGACACCCGAATTCAGCTTCCAATAGCCTCTTCCCATTTGGGGGGATTCTGAAATATTCAGAGAAAACATAATCAAACAGTGATCAGAGAATTCCACCTCCACAACCCTTAAGGGCGAAAAGGTAGCCTCCTCCTTCAAATAAAACCTATCTATTGTAGACCTGGTCTGACTACCTCTATAGAAAGTGAAACCCCCGTGGCCTGGGGTATGCCTAATGTGGACATCCTCCAGACGAGCCTCACTAGCTACTCTATTCAGAAAAATACTATCATAAGTCAGCCGGTTTCTGGTGCCTCCCCTGTCTTGGGGCCTTGTGACATTATTAAAGTCCCCACCAAAAACCACCTGCCGGCTTGTAAAAAGGAAAGGCTTAATCCTCATAAAGAGACATTTCCTGTCCCACCTGGACTGGGGCCCGTAGATATTGATCAGGCGCAGTTCCTGTCCCTTCATGAGGATATCCAAGATCAAACACCTCCCCATTTCTAATTCAATTACTCGTCGGCATTCTACCGGTGCGGTAAAAAGGACCGCCACTCCGCTATACGGCTCAGCCGCAAGAGACCAGTAGGAGGGCCCTGATCTCCACTCCCTCTTGGCCTTATAAATCGCTGCCAAATCTGGCAGCCTGGTCTTTTGCAAAAACAAAATGTCAGCTTCAACACGGCTGAGAAAATCGAAGGCTGTGAAGCGAGCCGCATCCGACTTAATGCTGGCGACATTAATGGTCGCCAGAGTCAGCAGAGCGGGTACCGCCATAAAGAGTAGTTAAATCAGACGGCCTTCTTCCCATCCTTCTACCCCCTCCCGGGGCTGCCTTCTAGAGCAGCACGACCTCTCTTGAGGGAGATAGTGGTATCCATCTCTGCCACCACCATCTCCCTCTGCGCACCGCTCCTGGCTTTCTCAGTCTCAGGGCCCGGTTTTGCCACCCCTCCTGAGGACCTTGCATCCCCACCAGAGGGGGGCGCGGGGCCCCCTGAAGGCCCTCCCTCCTTCGCCCCCGGTCCCCCACCATCAACCTCCCCCTCAGCAGAGGAGGCAGAGGTCTCATCCAAGATGAGGTACCGGTTAGAGAGCTCCAGAGGGGAGCCGGTTACACCTTCCCTGGCAATTTTGGTCGGGCTAGATCTTTTTTTAAATGAAAAAACGAGAGTAGGGGACGGCTCACCTCTGATTTTAGGATGGCATGGTGCTCCAAACAGATGTTGTACCCAATCACCAGAAAACAATAGTAATTTAAATAGAATGGGCACTCATATACCTGGTACACTAGGTAGGCAATGCGACTCAAACAATGTAATATTAATATATAAATTTATTGATAGCGATTATGAGCAAGTGTATATCAATATACAATCAATACCCTAATAGTTATACCCTCTAAATAAACCTAAATGGTTAAAATACACATAAAACTAATTGATAAAATAAGCATAAATCTATCCACTGTTGTAGCTAATGGAAAGTCGATCCAGCGTTGATAGAAGGCACACACTAGTAGATCTTCCATTATCTACAGCAGTGGCTGACAGCAAATGTGACTTCAGGGATAAATATGTGAAAATATAAAATGTGAATTATATAAATAAATAAATAAAAATTCAAGAGTGAAATTACGTGGTATAGCACAGTGACTTGAAATGTCCAATAGATAAAATGTGGCAAATGATGACACGTAAAATCTACTGGATCAACATAATATAGTGCAAATGGTTAATAAAATAGTGAATATATAAATATATAAGTGTATAAATATCTCTAAGAAATCAATATAATCGCTGTCTCCCACTGGTAGTTCTATTCCTAAAATAGTCCTTCTTAATATTAGAACGTGTGACCTGGATTACGGCTTTATCCACATATTTGTCCGCAGGTAAGCTCAGTTTGAGCTGATAGGTTATATAGTTGAACAGCCGCAACAGACACGGCAAGATGTTTGCAAGTGTCCAATGATGTTGCAATGCAATCAAACAATAGTGCCAATGTAGCAAACAGTGTATCAGAATAGTTAAGCAGCAATGAACATATGTCCAGCAATATTAGGCCGATTCACATATATCGGAGCTGATAGCTCTTACTTACATGTACTCCCACCGTGGCGTACCACGTGGTGTAAGTTTCAAGCAAACTTGCCTTTCTGTAGCGCAGCTGAGCTGTCTGCTCCGATGCTGTATCCTCCCGACTGTGAACTGGAATGCTGGCTGTGTCACGCTGCAGGTACACGTCCGGTTTCTTTTGGATATTTCACCTGTTTGGGTCAGTACTAATGCTGAAATCTTTAACCCATCAGTCTCTGTTTTGTATCCGAGGAGACCAGCAGTTCAATAGTCCTTAGAACTGCAATTTTTGGCCTCCTTTAGAAATCCTTTTGAAAGCGCTTTCTCAATCCAGTATAGTAGAGAGTTGTTGCCGGTATATTGTCAGATCCAATTATTCCTCACCAGACGCGTTTCAAAGGCTACCTGCCTTCTTCCTCAGTGGCTAATTTGGAACTGACTATGCCGGCTTTTTATCCTCCATAAGGCTCTTGATTAAACCTGAAATGGACCTGAAGGATCTGGGTTTCACAAGTACAATTGTTTTATATTGCGGTAATGTTGCGGTATGTTTGCGGTTTTTCTATATACCTATGCGTTTTTCTATATTATATATTCCTAGGTCCACCAGAATCCTTATGCATGTAAGATTTTTGTTATACCTGATAAAAATCCAAACTTATATCGATAATATCATCCTATCTCATGGATTGTTAAAAACACATTATTCTTACTAAAATGCTATATATATAGAAAAGCTTATAACCTTTATTATATTAAAAAACATATTAAATAGTAGAGAGCTTCTATATTAGGACTAAAAAATATATATATTTTATATAAAAAAATCTAAAAATATAAATATAAAAATAAAATTAAAAATATTATTTTGGTATTATATGCATATATAAATATTCATATTCATTAATACACAGCAGACTGTATCTAATGGGGCTCATCCCCTCAATGGTTCGGGCAGAGTGTATATTCATATTCATTAATACACAGCAGACTGTATCTAATGGGGCTCATCCCCTCAATGGTTCGGGCAGAGTGTATATTCATATTCATTAATACACAGCAGACTGTATCTAATGGGGCTCATCCCCTCAATGGTTCGGGCAGAGTGTATAGGGTATAGATGGACTGGGGTCGGAGATCTCCAGCGCAGGGGGGGTCATAGTGCTGCTAAACAGCCCGACCAGTACCCCCCATGAGCCGAAGACACCCGACCCATCATAAAAACCCAAATATTTCCAACTTGGCATTTAGTCCAGCTGGAGCCAAACTGCCGAATTCGAAGATCTTCCTAGACTCCGCCCTAGACATACGGGCAATATGATTGCCCCCCCTCCAATGGCGTTCTATTTGTTCAAATGCTGCAAAAGTTAAAGCCTTGGGATCTTGATTATGTATCAATTTAAAATGTTTTGATAGTACATGTTTGTCGTACCCTTTCTTGATATTATTTATATGTTCCGCTATGCTCACTTTTAGGGGTCTCTTAGTCCTGCCAATATATTGTTTAGCACATGGGCATTCAATAATGTAGATTACGTTTGAACTATTGCAAGTGAGAAGATCTTTTATCTCAACTGAAAAATTATTTTGTGTTGAGGTCACTCGCATAGTCTTTTTTGCAAACGACGTATTCCTACAATTTATACAGCCTCCACATCTGTGGAACCCACTCCTTTTTAACCATTTGTTGACAGAACCGGTTTCTCTTATCTGATTTTTAATAGATGGTGCTATTTTTAGGCCCAAATTGGGGGCCTTAGTATACACTATCTCCGGTAATGGTGGGATTAAAGGGCCTATAATTTTATCCTTCTAGATAAGGTGCCAATTATTTTTAATACTTTGTTCTATTTTTTTATGTTGTGCATTATAAGGCAGTATAATACGGAATTTGTTATCATCGCTGGGTTTCTCATCCTTTTTTTGTTTGCTTTCGAAAAACATCTTTCTATCCATTTTTCTAACCTTGCATAGTGCTTTTTCAACAACTGTCTCTGGATATTCTTTCTCCAAAAAATTTTTCTTCATAGAAACAGCTTCATCCTCAAATTCTGTCTGGTTAGTACAGTTCCTCTTTATTCTACGGAACTGTCCTGTAGGTATATTCAATAACCATGATGGCAGATGACAGCTAGAAAAGAGGATGAAGCTGTTCTTGGCTACCTCTTTCTGGAAGGTAGTGCAAACATAGTGATCCATCTGAGTAGTGATCCGAATATCCAGGAATTCTGTATATTCCTGATTGATGTTGGAGGAGAATTTGAGATTACATTCATTTCTATTAATATCTTCCAAGAAGGTATGGAGGCTAGATGTATCTCCCTGCCAGACAAAAATGATATCGTCGATGTAGCGCTGCCAGAGCACCAGGTCCGACCCCAGCCTGGGCAAGATGGTCTCTTGTTCCCACTGTGCCATAAATAGATTGGCATAGCTGGGGGCGAACCTGGTGCCCATGGCAGTGCCACGAGTCTGGAGGTAATAAGCCCCCTCAAAAAAGAAATAATTATGTGTTAAAATATATCTCACACCTTCTGCCAGAAATTCAATTTGTCTCTCTCCAAGATTACCATAATTCCGCAACTGTAATTTCATATTGTTTATGCCCTGTTCGTGGTCAATCACGGTATAGAGCGATTGAACATCCAATGTTCCTATAAGCCAGTGAGACTCCACCTTCAGATTCTCTAATATCTGGACAATCTGTGTGGTGTCTTTAAGATACGATGGAGTATTCTTCACTGTAGGCTGAATTAGTTGGTCTATATATTTGGACAGATTGGATGACAAAGACTCTATACCCGAAATTATAGGGCGACCCGGTGGATCCGACATACTTTTGTGTATCTTAGGAAGACAGTAAAACACGGGTAGTCTCTGTTGTGTCCCCAAGATAAAATCAAATTCCTGTTTAGAAAGCAGTCCGTCCTCCAGACCTCCATCACAGTATTGATTTAATAATTCCGAGAATTCCTCTATTGGATCCTTCCTCAGTTTCTTATATGTAGCTATATCCGCAAGCTGTCTTAGGCACTCTGCATTGTATTTTGTAGTTTCAATAAGCACAATGGCTCCACCTTTATCAGCGGGACGAATAGTAAGATTATTAATTGTTTGCAATTCTTTGCTTTAATCTCCTGTGAGGTCAAATTATTTCTCCTCAACTGTTTATCAGATACTTTCCTCAAGTCTGTCTCTATATTTTTTCTAAAAGTCGCTATCTCTACTCCAATTTCCTGTCTAGGAAATTTTTGGGATTGTGGTTTCAAGATTGTGTGTTGGATTTCACCATCCACATGTTCATCTATACTTGCTAATATCGGATTTTTTAGAAAATATTTTTTCAAGCACAGTTTCCTCTCAAATTTCTCTATCCCTACGTACGTGTCAAATTTATTCAGTTTCGCTGTAGGTGCAAACTTGAGACCCCTGTTTAGCAGTCTTCTCTGGGAATCAGTCAAGACGGCCGAACTGAGGTTCACTACAGCGTCTGAATTATTTATCTGTGTCTGTTGTAAGTCCCTCTTTTTTCTTTGGGATCTTCGTATCTTTCTTTTAGGTCTAGACTCTGTGGATGTCTGTGGGTCCCCTCTCTCAGATGTTTGGGTGTGTATTGCTGTCTGTAATTCTGAGGGGGACGCGTCCTCTGTTGTGGCTCGTAATCGTCTATTTGATAATTGGGCCTGGTCCTCAGATTGTACGTATGTGGTTGATCTCTTATTGGTGATCTCGATCTGTGTCTGATTCTCATGTTGTGGCCTGTCCCTAACTGTTGGTGTTGGACATGTGTATTGATTGGTGTCTGTGATCTCTGTCTGATTCTTGTCTTGTGGTGGGGTGGAGTTCTGTCTAAAAAATGGTTATCGTTCAATGCCTCAAATCTATTATTCACCGGTATATTAAACCTGGGAGGATGTATATCATCATTGTGGTGGCTCAAAGGTCTAATATTTAAATCACCTTCTTGTGAATTATTTCTATATTGATATCCTTCCATTGGTTTGGCATTAAATCTATATTTTTTTGTTTTTTTATATATTATCTCTGATTCCATTTTATCTAAACTCCTGCATATCCGTGCCTGCCATATAGCTAATTCTTCATTGGCTGGTAATTTTTCAACAGAGATTTTTATTTTGTTTATTCTCTCAGTCAATTCTTCCAATAATTTACTTCTCCTTTTTATAATAAGTTGTATTAACATTATTGACTGGGAGAAGAGCAATGCTTCCCACTCCTTATTGAATTCATCATTACAAAGGTCTTGTGCAGGGATCTTAGATATCATTAACCCCTTAGGGATTTTCTTGTCCTCAATACATAATTTCAGTGACTTGATTTCCCACTGTTGTCTTAATTGTTTCAACAACAGTGGTTCCAGTTCCCTGAATGTCTCTTCTATAGATTTCTCACCTCCAGTGGCATTTAAATCATGAGTAGAAAAATCTTCAAACCTATATGTTTCTACTTTGAGTCGCTTGCTTTCCATGTGATTCCAGATATCCATCCCTAAAACAGGGGGAGCTCTGTCCTCAGTGGGTACGTATAGAATAAATGAAAAAACGAGAGTAGGGGACGGCTCACCTCTGATTTTAGGATGGCACGGTGCTCCAAACAGATGTTGTACCCAATCACCAGAAAACAATAGTCCATCTATACCCTATACACTCTGCCCGAACCATTGAGGGGATGAGCCCCATTAGATACAGTCTGCTGTGTATTAATGAATATGAATATTTATATATGCATATAATACCAAAATAATATTTTTAATTTTATTTTTATATTTATATTTTTAGATTTTTTTATATAAAATATATATTTTTTGTCCTAATATAGAAGCTCTCTACTATTTAATATGTTTTTTAATATAATAAAGGTTATAAGCTTTTCTATATATATAGCATTTTAGTAAGAATAATGTGTTTTTAACAATCCATGAGATAGGATGATATTATCGATATAAGTTTGGATTTTTATCAGGTATAACAAAAATCTTACATGCATAAGGATTCTGGTGGACCTAGGAATATATAATATAGAAAAACGCATAGGTATATAGAAAAACCGCAAACATACCGCAACATTACCGCAATATAAAACAATTGTACTTGTGAAACCCAGATCCTTCAGGTCCATTTCAGGTTTAATCAAGAGCCTTATGGAGGATAAAAAGCCGGCATAGTCAGTTCCAAATTAGCCACTGAGGAAGAAGGCAGGTAGCCTTTGAAACGCGTCTGGTGAGGAATAATTGGATCTGACAATATACCGGCAATAACTCTCTACTATACTGGATTGAGAAAGCGCTTTCAAAAGGATTTCTAAAGGAGGCCAAAAATTGCGGTTCTAAGGACTATTGAACTGCTGGTCTCCTCGGATACAAAACAGAGACTGATGGGTTAAAGATTTCAGCATTAGTACTGACCCAAACAGGTGAAATATCCAAAAGAAACCGGACGTGTACCTGCAGCGTGACACAGCCAGCATTCCAGTTCACAGTCGGGAGGATACAGCATCGGAGCAGACAGCTCAGCTGCGCTACAGAAAGGCAAGTTTGCTTGAAACTTACACCACGTGGGACGCCACGGTGGGAGTACATGTAAGTAAGAGCTATCAGCTCCGATATATGTGAATCGGCCTAATATTGCTGGACATATGTTCATTGCTGCTTAACTATTCTGATACACTGTTTGCTACATTGGCACTATTGTTTGATTGCATTGCAACATCATTGGACACTTCAATACTACTGTGCAAACATCTTGCCGTGTCTGTTGCGGCTGTTCAACTATATAACCTATCAGCTCAAACTGAGCTTACCTGCGGACAAATATGTGGATGAAGCCGTAATCCAGGTCACACGTTCTAATATTAAGAAGGACTATTTTAGGAATAGAACTACCAGTGGGAGACAGCGATTATATTGATTTCTTAGAGATATTTATACACTTATATATTTATATATTCACTATTTTATTAACCATTTGCACTATATTATGTTGATCCAGTAGATTTTACGTGTCATCATTTGCCACATTTTATCTATTGGACATTTCAAGTCACTGTGCTATACCACGTATTTTCACATATTTATCCCTGAAGTCACATTTGCTGTCAGCCACTGCTGTAGATAACGAAAGATCTACTAGTGTGTGCCTTCTATCAACGCTGGATCGACTTTCCATTAGCTACAACAGTGGATAGATTTATGCTTATTTTATCAATTAGTTTTATGTGTATTTTAACCATTTAGGTTTATTTAGAGGGTATAACTATTAGGGTATTAATTGTATATTGATATACACTTGCTCATAATCGCTATCAATAAATTAATATATTAATATTACATTGTTTGAGTCGCATTGCCTACCTAGTGTACCAGGTATATGAGTGCCCATTCTATTTAAATTACTAGATCTTTTTTTAGTACGCCGTTTCCGTCTACTTTGGGACTCTGCCCCACTACCCTCTGCAGCACTTTCGTAGTGCGAGGACAGAGTCTCTTCGGCCCGATCCAGTCTCTTAATCTCCTCCTCCAGCTCGCTGCCCCCTAGGGTCTCGGATTCAGGAGGGGCAGTCGTTTGGGAAGGAGCGGGCATCACCCCAGGACGGGGTTCTTCCCCTCCCTCTCCGCCTGACGCCTCTCTCTCCGCCTCTGCCGGGACGGGTTGTTCTGATTCCTCACTGACCCCTTAACTCCACTGCCTTCGCCAGTACCCACCTCAGCCGAAGGGACCTCCCGGCCCGCTCCTGCATGAGCTCGGGCCGCATTGGCCTCAGAGAGAGGACAGCGACTGAAGGGGTGCCCGAGCTCTCCGCACAGGTTGCATCTAATCTCCTCACAAGATGCAGCTAGATGACCTGTCCCCCCACACAACGCGCACTTCTGCACTTGGCAGCTGGCGCTGAAGTGTGTGGGGCTGCCGCACTTGTGACAGAGCTTAGGCTGCCCCCTGTAGAAGACCAAAATCCTGTCTCGGCCGATAAAGGCAGATGATGGAATGTGGGAAACTGTACCACCCAGACGCTTAGGCTTGATATTAAACGTCCAGGCACCCGACCAAATGCCAAACTCGTCCAAGTTTTTAGCTGGTATTCCCTGGACCTCTCCGTACCTACCCAACCAGGTCATGATGTCAATACAAGAGAGCGACTCGTTACGGGTCAGCACGGTCACTCTCTTGACCTCACTCTGGCGGGTTATCGCTTTTGCAACAAAACCACGCCAGTCTGGCATGTTCTTCACCAGCTCATATCCGGACCAGAAGAGCTCAAGCCCCTCCAGCCGGACAAAGCTGATGTCAAACTCCTTGGAGCCAAACGGATGAATCAAGGCAAAGATATCGGTTGCCTTGAAACCCATCCCAAGCAGGAGCTCCACTACCCTCTTCCTAGTAGGGCAAGCTTCATCGCTACTCCACCTGAGACAGACCACATTCCGTCTGGCTCCAGGGCCAGTTGTGGGTGAAGACTAGGTGGTCTCGCCCCCGTTCTGTTCTCGGAAGGTCCAGACGCCATGTCTGTTGAACCAGAATGTCAGGTCGACCTTCTTCCCCTCTACGGTAATGGAGCTCTCCCCCTTTTTGAGGGCCTCCAGCAGTTGCCGCTGCAAGTCACCATCACCAGACCCTGAGAGCGAGGAAGCCAAAGAGGCCAGCCCCTCCCCCCCTACAGCCGCAGCCACACTGGCATAACTTCTGCCAGGCGCCACGGATGCAGGAGGGGCAGCAGAACCGGCTCCCCCCCCCTACCTGTCACAACTGTCACACCGGACCCCTCCGAGGGGGCCACACGGGGGGACCCCGCCACTTTTACAGCGGACGACCGACCCCCCTCCCCCCCCACAGGGTCCGGGACAGCAGCCCCAACACTAATCATCTCAATACTTTTATCACTTTCACCCAGGGGACCCACCTCTGCGGTGGTCATCACTATTTCATTATCCCCCCCCACACATACAGCTGGACCAGTGGGGACAATGGGGACAGTAGGAACCGCAGGTGTGATTTGCAACACAGCCTCAGCCTCCACAGCTTTTGCGGCTGTATCCTCGGCCTCATTGGCTGGCAGCTGTATTTGTGCCTCTGTTACAAACCTCCTCACACCCCCTGTATCAGGGGAGGATAGAGGGGATGCGGCAGAGTCCACCGCCCTAAAAACTTTATATACCTTGGCCAGTTTTTCTTCAGCCTTTTTGGCTGGTTTCATTACATTCCCTTTACCTTTTGTTTCCTGTCTGTTATGTCTTGCTGCAGGACTTTCCCCTCCTGCCGCTTGCAGCCGACTTGTGGCACCACTGCTCCCAGCCACACACACTCCGGCCATCGGGATCCCACTAGGGGACCCGGTATCAACTGCAACAGGGGGGGCGATAGCATCCCCCCCATACCGCCGCACTTCCACTGCGCACTCATCCAGCGCCACCGTGGACGCGGCGGCAGGCGGGGACACTAGACGCTCGGCCACGCCCCCCTCCTTCTCTGCCGAAACCTTCTTGTCTAGCTCTTCCCTCTCTTCGCCGCCCTCGCTACCGCAAGCGGGGACGGCATCCGACGCCATCTTAGCTTTTTCCCTCTCCCCACTCCCGCGCTCCGGCGCCACTACAGAGACCGGGCTAGGGGGGTTAGTGGGTGCTGCGTCCCGAGACGACCCTGCAGTCGGCTCGGAACACAGCTGGTGAGGCACATATACATATCTCACCTCCACTGGAGTCTTCTTTGCCTTTTTACGGTTCCTGCACATTGGATCCTCCTCCAAAAGATCGTCGCCAAAAACAAACCCTTCTTCACGGATTCTTGGGGATTCCAGGTGACGGATCTCTTCCATCAGCTGACCGCCAGGGTTGCTCTCACTGTGGTCCTCCTCTGAACTCGCGGGGGGCAGATTCGTTTGCTGGCATTTCTGCCCTGCTGGCAGGCTTGCTTCCAAAGTCTGCTCCCCCAGTTCTTCCTCTGGCTCTTCCTCCCAGGACTGCCTTGCCTGGGTCATCTCAGAGAACCTTTCCTCATTCTTTAGTTTCTCCTGAAAAGGGCCACTCCCCTTCAGGATAACCATCCTTCTTGCCTCTTGTAATTGTATATCTTCTTTTAGGAGTTTAATCCTGGCTGAAATATCTGGCCTCTTAATCTTGGAGGCTTTGTTTGCCTTGACTCTTTCCAGCTTTAACTCATTTCTGAGTCTTTTTAGTAGCTTTCCAGTTTCTTCATACTCCCAGAGGTAGGCCGCAATACGGGAGCTGTATGTGGTGACTGCCTCCTGAGGCCTCATGTTGCCCCAGTCAGCTTCCACCGCTCCCAGCCCACCTCCAGGAGCACTCCACTCGCTTCTTGGAGGGTTACTGTCCACCCTCCTGGACTGGCTGGCGGTCTTCACAGCCTCACCCCTAGGGGCCACAGGGGACACTTCCACATGACCCCTGCTGGATCTTCTGACCCCCGGGGCGGAAGACGTAGCAGAGGCCGGTAACTCACCTCCCCTACCCCCCGCCGGCCTACTCCGGGAAGCAGGATCCTGGGCCTTGCCTGAGCGCATGGCCCAGGTCCCTACCAGCTCCCTAGGGAGAGGCAGGGCCTGGGCTGGGGAGAAAGGTGGAAAACCTCCCCACAAGCCTGGTTCCTCCCAGGGGATTAAGGTGTTGAAAATCTCCCTGGGGCCTTAACGAGGTGGAAGTCTCCTGGAGCTGCTGCACACACACCTTCTACCTCAGCTGCAGGAAACAGACACGCCCATGCCTGAATCTCTGCTATGGGACCTCTCTCCTCTGCCTGGGTGCCTGGGCCTAAATATGTGACAATGGACTGTTCCAGTGGTGGGTGACGTGAAGCCTGATTCTCTGCTATGACATGAAGACTGATTATCTGCTGACATGAAGCCTGATTCTCTGCTATGGGACCTCTCTCTAATTGATATTGGTTAATTTTTATTTATTTTATTTTTATTTTAATTCATTTCCCTACCCACATTTGTTTGCAGGGGATTTACCTATATGTTGCTGCCTTTTGCAGCCCTCTAGCTCTTTCCTGGGCTGTTTTACAGCCTTTTTTAGTGCCGGAAAGTTCGGGTCCCCATTGACTTCAATGGGGTTCGGGACGAAGTTCGGGTCGGATCCCGAACCCGAACATTTCCGGGAAGTTCGGCCGAACTTCTCGAACCCGAACATCCAGGTGTTCGCTCAACTCTAGTGATGACCTTTATTCATCTTCTCCAATTGTTGTTTTCCTACTGACCAGCCTCATGGATTACACTATGTTCTACATTATGTACTTGACAGACCTGTATTCTGTTTTGAATTATGTAAGAGTAGTGGAGACTTGTCATTCCTCCACTATTCTTTTCTTGTATTACTTTGATTTGCTCAATAAAATTTGTTGAAAAATAAAAATAAAAAAATACACCCCAAAAAAAAATAAAAAAAATAAATAGCATTTTCTATAAATTAACAAAATCAGGTTAACAGTGAAGTTACAGAGGTAAAGACAAGCAAAATCTTCAAAACAGTATAAACAATGCAAGTTAATCACTGCAACAATTTTCACCTTTGTTGTGTCCGTATTTGCAGTGCGGACACTAAGAAATAATAGTCCCAGAAACTGTTCCTAACTGACCCTAACTTTTAAGCGGGTGCGCACCCCCCTTATCCCAGTGGTCCAAGTGGACCGCTTACAGTTTGTGGAAGTGCACGGTGGGGCCCGATGTCGTCCTTTTCCTTTAACCAGCGCAGGATTTTAACACCGTTTACCAGGATAATGAAACTTAGAGACATTACATGACTGTTTCTTACACTACCAGCTCCTCATCCGTTCAGCGTAACACCTTCACCACCAACTTCAGCACAGCCAGGGGTAAATGCCAGCAGGCAGTTTTAAAACTTATCTGTTTGGGGGACAAACCCCACACCGCGCAGGAGCTGTGGACGGGCCTTGAACAACAGACCGATGAGTGGGTTGTGCCAGTCAGCCTCAAGCCCGGCCTGGTGGTGTGCAATAATGGGCGAAATCTCGTAGCAGCTCTGGGACTAGCCGGTTTGACGCACATCCCTTGCCTGGCGCATGTGCTGAATTTGGTGGTGCAGATATTCCTTTAAAATTACCCCGATATGTCAGAGCTGCTGCATAAAGTGCGGGCCGTCTGTGCGCGCCTTCGGCGTTCTCACCCTGCTGCTGCTCGCCTGTCAGCACTGCAGCATAACTTCGGCCTTCCCGCTTACCGCCTCATATGCGACGTGCCCACAAGGTGGAACTCCACCTTGCACATGCTGGCCAGACTGTGCGAGCAGCAGCAGGCGATAGTGGAGTTTAAGCTGCAGCACGCACGGGTGAGTCGCTCGGCAGAATAGCACTACTTCACCACCAATGACTGGGCCTCCATGCGAGACCTGTGTTCCTTGTTGCGCTGTTTCGAGTAGTCCACCAACATGGCCAGTGCCGATAACGCCGTTCTCAGCGTTACTATCCCACTTCTATGCTACCTTGAAAAAACGCTCTCGGCGATGATGGAAGAGGAAGTTGCACAGGAAGATGAAAAGGGATCATTTCGTAGGGATTGCGGCCAGTCATTCCCAAGTGGCTCCGAGGGTGGGTTCCTGCACCCACAAACCCAAGGTACACAATTGTCCAGCCAGGGCACAGTTCTGGAGGATGACGAGGTGGAGGATGAGGAGGAGGAGATGGAGGAGGAGGAACCATGTTCACAGCAGGGTGGCACCCAGACCAGCTCATGGCCATCACTGGTGCGTGGATGGGGGGATACAGAGGACACAGACGATACACCTCCCACAGAGGACAGCTTTTCTTTGCCTCTGGGCAGCCTGGCACACATGAGTGATTACATGCTGCAGTATCTCCGCAACGACCGCCGAGTTGCCCACATTCTAACTTGTGCTGATTACTGGGTGGCCACGCTGCTGGATCCCCATTACAAGGACAACGTACCGTCCTTAATTCCCTCACTAGAGCATGATCAGAAGATGCGCTAGTACAAGTGCATGCTCGTAGTCGCGCTGCTGGTGGCATTCCGACCAGACAGCGGGGGCACAGTGGAAGCACAAGGCGACGGCAGAGGAAGTGGTCGCCAACGCAGCTCGGGCACTGCCGGCACCTCAGAAGGCAGGGTTAGCATGGCCGAAATGTGGAAAAGCTTTGTCAGCACGCCACAACAACCAGCACCACCAGCTGATATGGAACGTCTTAGTAGGAGGCAGCATTTCACCAACATGGTGGAGCAGTATGTGTGCACACGCCTACACGTACTGAATGACGGGTCTGCCCCCTTCAACTTCTGGGTCTCCAAATTGAGCACATGGCCTGAGCTTGCCCTTTACGCCTTGGAGGTGCTGGCCTGCCCTGCGGCCAGTGTATTATCTGAACGTGTGTTTAGCACGGCAGGGGGCGTTATCACAGACAAGCACAGCCGCCTGTCCACAGCCAATGTGGACAAGCTCACGTTCATTAAAATTAACCAGGCATTGATCCCACAGGACTTGTTCGTACCTTGTGCAGAATAGACATGTATACCGACCTTAACCAGCCATTGTTATACTGCAGCACAATTTCTCATGTTTGTATTTTGGATATTTCACACTCTTTTAGAGTGTATCTTAATTTAAAAAAATAAAATAAAAACCAAAAACCTGTGTTGGCTACCTCGTCCTCCTCCACCGCCGCTTCTACCTACTCCGCTTCGTCCACCGCCTCCTCAAACTCCTACTCCATATGGAACTCCACTTCATAAATATTTTTTTTTTTTTTTTACGTATTTTATATCATTTCACTACTTTGTCATTAACATTTTCGGGTGAAATTCACCAATTTGTGGGTGTATAGTACCACTGCCATACCTAGTAGACAGGTTAAACAATAAAAAAAAATCATTTACATTTTCAGGTGAAATTCACCAATTTTTGGGTGTGATGTACCACTCCTATACCTAGTAGACAGGTTTAAAAAATAAATAAAAATGTCAGTTACATTTTTGGGTGAAATTCACCAATTTTTGGGTGTAATATTCCCCTCCTCTACCTAGTTGACAGCTTAATAAATTTCTATAATTTTTCTGTTCTGTGAATAAACACCTGCTATGCATAGGTGACAGTGAATAAAATTTTATAAATTATTCAGTAATTAATGCGCACCACATCCTTTCATTCAATGCTTAAACTTTGAAAAGTTGTCACACTTTTACGCTTTAATAATTTCTCCCATATTTCAACTCTATAATTTTAAATTTGAAAAAATTGATCCTCCCTTGGATGTGGTCTCTTTTTCTCACGCTCCCTCTCCGGCCTGGAACCCTGATTCCCCGCCACCCGTGATCTCCATGGTAGGCGCATAAAAGAACATCGAAAGTTGATAGAGCAGATATCCAATTGGATCGTGAACATCACGGGGACGTGCGACATGGTGGGGCAGTAAGTGCGCACACGCCTACACGAACTGACTGACAGGGGTAGTGTAGGCTACCTCCTCCTCCTGTAAGCAGTGTAGGCTACCTCCTCCTCCTCCACCGCCGCTTCCACCTACACCGCCACATCCACCGCCTCCTCAACCTCCTACTCCATATGGACCTCGTCCTCCTAAATCAAGATTATTATTTTTTCTTCTTACCTATTTTATGTTATTTTAAGTCATTTCCCTATCCACATTTGTTTGCAGATCACTTGCCATGCTCTTAACCACATTCTGACGGCATTTGCAGCCTTCTAGCCCTCTCCATGATATTTTTACAGCTATTTTAGTGCTCAAAAGTTCGGGTACCAATTGACTTCAATGGGGTTCGGGTTCGGGGTCAAGTTCGGGTCCCGAACTCAAACTTTTTTCTGAAGTTCGGCCGAACCCGTCGAACCCGAACATCCAGGTGTCCGCTCAACTCTAACTAGCTTCTATTTAACTACAGCTTATTTGATGAAGACAGGGCTAATCACAACCACCTACAGTATCACTCTTTAAACCCTGAACATGTTTTCACATCAGGACAGGTCTGCTTTAAGTGCAAACAAGCAGAGGTCTTGAAAACGTTGAGTTTTCTGATTGGAATTTGTCTTTCATAGGAAGAAAATGAAATTTGGTTCATCATCATGACACCTGTTGTGGCTCTTGCTGTCATTACTGGCTAGGATGAAGTATTTAATACACCGCTTATTACTAGCTTCCATGCTTGGAGTGTTTTGTTTTTTTTACTTTTAAGAACAATTTGGTTTTAGTCAGGGGTGCACCTAGCCTTTCTGCTGCCTGAAACAAAAACTGAAATGGCGCCTCCCCCCCCTCCCAATGAAAATTTCCTAACCTAATTCCTTCCCTTCAGCTCATGGCCCTTTGGCTGCCCCCCTCTTGCCCATACCTGGTGCTCAACTGGCCTCATTGGTGGTGCACCCCTGGTTTCAATCTGCAGAAACAGTTGAGCAGATTTGCAGATCCTTTGTTTTATTGTTTTGTTTTGATATTTTCTCAATACAAAGACACATTCAGAATTCCAATTGCTTCCCTGGAAAACAGACAATGGCTTAGCTCCACCCTGCTGTCATGTGGCCTAAGGCTGTTTTCATACGGCCGTCACCAGACGCATGAACATCCAAACTATACGATGCTGAGATTTCCGCCCAACCTCAAGTCTGCAGTCAAGTACTTAAATTATATACTGTGAGTTTGGCGCAGGCAAGCGTTTTTTGGTCTAGGACCGTCGCAGGGACCATATTTCCTGGACCATACTACATCTGTGTAAAAGCAGCCTCAGAAGGCTTTGATAGTCAGGGTTGTCCTTTGTGGTCACACAGCCACCCGTGCTGAAGGGGCCGCCATGATCTGGCACCTATAGCTTGTGACCATCACAAATCGTTTTATTATTTGCACAGCCGTATTATTTGTGCATTGTATATCACTGTACGGCAGTATTGTTGGAGCGCTGTACTCAGGCATTTCCCATTATGGACACTGCTTGTTTGGAACGCACTGCATTATAATGATTTATAATGCTGTGTGTCTCTGCATAACCTGTATCTACTGACTTATACTGACACAATGCCGTCAGTACAATTCTGTAGATGCAAGGTCAGGCAGAGACACACAGCATTATACATCATTAAAATGCTCTGCAGATTTATAATCAGGATTATTTGCAAAGTGGTTTCCTTTTTATTGCTTAAGACACCATAAAAAATTGTTACAATTCCAAAATTACTATGGAAACAGGACATAATAATTCAAGAGATTTTCTGGGACTTCTAAGGCCTCTTTCACACGGGCGAGTTTTCCGCACGGGTGCAATGCATGAGGTGAACGCATTGCACACGCACTGAATCCGAACCCATTCATTTCTATGCTGTGCACATAAGCGGTGATTTTCATGCATTACTTGTGCGTTGCGTGAAAATCGAAGCATGTTCTATATTGTTTTTCACGCAACGCAGGCCCCATAGAAGTGAATAGGGCTGCGTGAAAATCGCAAGCATCTGCAAGCAAGTGTAGATGCGGTGCGATTTTCACGCATGGTTGCTAGATGACGATCGGGATGGGGACCCGATCTTTATTATTTTCCCTTATTAGGCTTCATGCACACAACGTTTTTCGGGTCTGCATCCGAGCCGCAGTATTTGTGGCTCGGGTGCGGACCCATTCACTTCAATGGGGCCGCAAAAGATGTGGAAAGCACTCCGTCTGCTGTCCGCATCAGTTGCTCCGTTCTGTGGCCCCGCAAAAAAAATATAGCATGTCCTATTCTTGTCCGTTTTGCGGACAAGAATAGTCATGTCTACAATGGGCCGCCCGTTCTGTTCCGCAAATTGCGGAAGGCACACGGGCGGCTTCCGTTTTTTGCGGATCCGCGGTTTGCGGACCGCAAAAAAAGGCACAGTCGTGTGCATGTAGCCTAACATGATTATAATACAGAATTACCTGGGAGGAAAAGGACCTTTGGTGATGGATCATGTGATGGACCATGTGATGAGCGCAGTGAGATCACCAAAGGTCCTTTTCCTCCCAGGTCATCAAAGAAAAAGACAGAAGAGAAGCCGAGCTGCTCGATCAAGTGGATGAGGTGAGTTAAATTTTTTTTTTTTTTAACCCCTCCATGCCTATTTTACTATGCATTCTGTATTAAGAATGCTATTATTTTCCCTTATAACCATGTTATAAGGGAAAATAATAAAATCTACACAACACCGAACCCAAACCCGAACTTCTCTGAAGAAGTCCGGGTTCGGCTCTGGGTACCAAACATGCCGATTTTTTTTCACGTGCATGCAAAACACATTGAAACGCTTTGCACTCACGGGGAAAAATCGTGCATTTTCCTGCAACGCACCCCAATCTTTTCCCGCACGTCATCCGCAATGCCCGTGTGAACCCAGCCTAATATATTGTATCCCAGGGCTGGGGTTATGACTGGGACAGTGCGAATTTTGACCATAGTGATCAAACTATCACGTGACTCTGGATCCTGAAAAAATAAAAAATAAAAAAAAGAATCCTGTTCATCAGTTATGCACATTTGGCATTGGTTTGAGACATTTATGTCTGAGATCCGTTATTTTAGATGGAAAAAAAGTACTACATGCAAGATGGAAATGGCTGAAACTGATGCCACATGCATAACTGAAGCACAGCATCTATTTATTTACAGGATCCATCTTCAGATGGATCAGAAGAATCGAAAAATAACAGTGATGTGAACTCTCCCTCTAATGTTGGAGTCACAGCTCCCTCTAGTGCATCAAAACAGGAACGTCCATAGAGCTTGCGCTGCACGTCTGCAGAGTAATGTAAGAGTTCATTGCCTTCAATGTAACCAGAAAATATTTTCACACCCTTAAATTTAGTTTTACCCTGAAGTCATTGTACTGATCAAAGCACAACTTAATAATTCAAGCCCTTCTTATTCCTGGAATCCATTATTATATGATGTAGGCTCTAGTTATGAGCGGCATAGGCAATATTTATTTTCACGATATTTTGTGAATTTTTTGCATAATATTCGCAATAAATTAGTGAATTCTAGAATACGTGATCTCTTCATTATGTTCGCGATTGCGCAAATCGGCACTAATTATGCACATATTTTTTGCGCAATACGTTCAACTTCACATTTTATCAGGTCTGAGTAGATATTACTGATTGGTGCACTAAGTATTGTTGTGACATCACAGCACTATGTCTGTAGCATGTACACTTATTCAACCCCCAATGCTGTAAAGGGTTTTAGGGAATTTAGTGTACATTTGTAATTGTGTTCAGAATGAAATCTTACAAGGACTTTTTAAAGAACCAAATGCAACTAAAATGACATCAATTGTTTTTGTAATACAGTATTAAATGTTTTTTTTAGTGATTTCTTCATTGACACAATTATTCAACCCCTTAAAGACTACCACTCTTAAGAACAGAGGTTCATTCAAGTGTTTTCGATCAGGTATTGAAAACACCTATGGATGTCAAGGAGCAGCAATCAAGCATAATAAGCACCAATTAGGCAGATGTAAAAGGACTGTGATACTCAGCTCCTTCTAGACATTTACTGGTGTGTTTACAAACATGGTGAAGTCAAGAGAATGGTCCAGGAAGACAAGAGAAGAGGTGATTTCTCTTCACAGGAAGGGCAATGGCTATAAGAAGATTGCAAAGATGTTAAACATACCAAGAGACACCATAGGAAGCATCATTTGCAAATTCAAGGCAAAGGGCACTGTTGAAACACTACCTGGTCGTGGCAGAAAGAAGATGCTGACTTCGACTGCTGTGCGCTACCTGAAGCGCAAAGTGGAGAAAAGTCCCCGTGTGACTGCTGAGGAACTGAAAAAAGATTTGTCAGATGTGGGTACTGAAGTTTCAGCTCAGACAATAAGGCGCACATTGCGTAATGAAGGCCTCTATGCCAGAACTCCCAGGCGCACCCCCTTGCTTTCTCCAAAGAATAAGAAGAGTCGACTGCAGTATGCCAAAAGTCATGTGGACAAACCACAAAAGTTTTGGGATAGTGTTCTGTGGACTGATGAAACAAAATTAGAACTGTTTGGGCCCATGGATCAACGCTATGTTTGGAGGAGGAAGAACAAGGCCTATGAAGAAAAGAACACCTTGCCTACTGTGAAGCATGGTGGGGGGTCAATCATGCTTTGGGGCTGTTTTGCTTCTACAGGTACAGGGAAGCTTCAGCGTGTGCAAGGTACCATGAATTCTCTTCAGTACCAGGAGATATTGGATGAAAATGTGATGCAGTCCGTCACAAACCTGAGGCTTGGGAGACGTTGGACCTTTCAACAGGACAATGATCCCAAGCATACCTCCAAGTCCACTAGAGCATGGCTGCAGATTAAAGGCTGGAACATTTTGAAGTGGCCATCGCAGTCACCAGACTTAAATCCGATTGAGAACCTCTGGTGGGACTTAAAGAAAGCAGTTGCAGCGCGCAAGCCGAAGAATGTGACTGAACTGGAGATTTTGCCCATGAAGAATGGGCGAAGATACCCGTAGATCGCTGCAAGACACTTGTGTCAAGCTATGCTTCACGTTTAAAAGCTGTTATAACTGGAAAAGGATGTTGTACTAAGATTGAATGTCACTTGGGGGTTGAATAAAACTGATAATGATGTGAGCACAGAAAAGACATTTGTGGTTATTTCATTATAAATGTTATGTTATATTTGTCTGACTTACAAGTGCCTCTTTGATTTAATTGTAAACAAGATGACTGAAATGATCAAAATCAATGTCAAACTGGCCAAAACACTCAATTTCAGTGGGGGTTGAATAATTTTGAACACAACTGTATGTATGGACAGCAGAGAAACAGTAATTCCTATCACACTGCCTAACACCCTGCACTGGAACCTATCAGCTACACTATATCACTATCTAACCTACACTGACTATCTCCCACTAACTATCTGTATTATATATATATATATATATATATATATAAGCTAACTAACTAGTTAATGTAATTGGATAGGGAATAGGATCCAGATGAAAGCACAGAGCACAGCAATGTCACTGCTCTCTCTCTCAGAACTGCAAAAAAAAATTGCAGAAAATGGCTGCTGGGGAGGTTCTTATATAGTAAGGGGTAGGCAGCTTTCCTATTGGTTGCTAGGGATGTTGCTAAGCTCTGACACATATATTGCAGTCTTCTCATTGGCCCACAAGCAAGAAGAGAGGTTACTGATGAAAAAAAAATCTAGAATATTCACGATTATGAATATATATCACTATATTCTACATCTTCGCAAATTCTCGAAGTGCCGATATTCGTGATAAAAATTAACTATTAGAATATTCGAGATCAACACTAGTAGGCTCAGCTGCTCCTTAAAGTGTAACGGTCATGTTTTAGCATATGTTACAGCAGTCTATAGTTTCCTCACATTCCACTGTTTCCCTTAGTTACGTCTGTTTTTAACCCCTACAATATGAGGATCTTTTCAAGATGGCTCCTCTCCAGTTCTCTGAGGCCAAAACTGCTTTCCCTCACTTCACACACACACACTTGCTGTAGCCAGCAGCTCCCTGCCAGCCAATCAGATTGGATTACTGAGAGACACGCCTCCTTACTCTGAAGCCTAATGTAGGCATGCAGTGTGAGGGACCGCCCCGCCGTCTTCTGTTTCTACTAAAGTGAAGACAGACAAGCCCTAGCAACATTTTTTAAGAGATCAATGGAAAGGGGACATTAATGAAAGCTGTTATTATAAGGTAATTACAGATCTTTTGGCAATCATTGGCAGACTAAGGCTACTTTCACACTGGCGCATTGGCTTTCCATTTGTGAGATCCGTTCAGGGCTCTCACAGACGGTCAAAAACGGATCAGTTTGCATTCTAATGCATTCTGAATGGAAAAGGATCCGCTCAGAATGCATCAGTTTGCATCAGTTCAGTCTCTATTCCGCTTTGGAGACGGACACCAAAACGTCTTTCAATGGAGTTTATGACGAATCCGTCTTGGCTATGTTAAAGATAAGGCCTCTTGCACACAAACGTTTTTTTTTCCCGTTTACGTTCTGTTTTTTGCGTTCGGTATACGGACCGTATACGGAACTATTCATTTCAACGGATCTGCAAAAAAAAACGTATGCCCTCCATATTTACGTTCCGTTCAAAGATAGAACATGTCCTATTATTGTCCGCATAACGGACAAGGATAGGACTGTTCTATCAGGGGCCAGCTGTTCAGTTCCTCAAAAAACGGAATCCACATGGACATCATATGTATTTTTTGTGGATCCATTTTTTTCGGACTTTAAAATACTGAAAAAGCCATACGGTCGTGCGCAAGAGGCCTAATACAAACGGATCTGTTCTGAACGGATGCAGACGGTTGTATTATCTTAACGGATCCGTCCATGACTGGCTGGCGTTAGGGGGGGGGCAAACTGGGCAATTGCCCAGGGCCCCCATTGTCTAAGGGGCCCCCTGCTTCAGTGCTGCTGTTCAGCTGAACTTCGGAGGAAGCAAACTGGTGGACAGCTGAACAGCTGCGCTTTACAATGCAGTGTACAGTCTTAGAGAAATCATTACCACAGTGCTGACAGGACCTGCCATAATGTCAGATGCAGGAGGCGGAGCTTAGCAGAGAAGAGGGGATGGACCTGTGATAACCTCATCATCATGTGACCAGAAAAGGAGGCGGAGCTCAGCAGAGAATAGGGGATCAAGGACCTGTGATGACCTCACCATCATGTAATATTACATAATAATTGCTTGGACATGCTGGGAGTTGTAGTCTTCTTTTATGCCTCCTCTTGTAATGTACTCTAATATTACATAATAACGACTTGGACATGCTTGGAGTTGTAGTCCCATCCTCTTATACGCCCCCCTATAATGTGCTCTGGTATTAAATAATAATGGCTTAGACATGCTGGGAGTTATAGTCCTCTCCTGTTATACCTCCTGCAGTGATGTGCTCTGAATTAGGGCGGGGACGATGGATAGGGGAGTGTAGTCATCCGCCTAGGGCGCCACTTCGCCCCATAAAGGGGGGCGCACTCATGGCTGTCCGACTTCACAAGCCTCAGGCCGCTAGGCCTCAAGCCTGTAAGGCATTAGAACAGAGCAAGATGCCAAAATGACATCACTGCAACCTCCTCCTCTGGGTCTCGCATGATTACGTCATCACGTGAGACCCGGAGCAGGAGCGGTGATGTCATTAAGACCGCATGGATCAGGACGCAGCAACACAAGCTACAGATAAAACTGTGGTCTGCATTGCAGACAGTGGCGGAGGGACGGGAGGGAGGCGTTTTTTTTTTTGTCCACACTGCTGGGGGCACAGGAGATAATTATATATGATTGGCACTACTGGGGAGGAATGGCGGAGCATCATTTACATACTGGCACTACGGTGGAACATTATATATTGGAACTAGTGGGGGGCACTACATGGGGACATTAGAGCCACTGGGAGCATTATGGTTATATTATTACTACTAGGGTACTGTAGGGGCGTTATTATTTGACGCAATATGGAGGGCATTGCTACTAATGGGGGCTATCTTGGGGAGTATTATCACTATTGGGGGCACCATTACTAATGAGGGCAGTCTGGGTGTATAGTATAGTGTTTGTGGACAGTGTGGGAGCACAACAGCCACAGTATTGGGGGTAGCTTCAAGAGGTTCTCCGTTTTTTTTTTTTTTTATATTGATGACCTCTTTGTGGGTCCCCTCTTTTGATTTTGCCCAGGGCCACATATTGTCTAAAACCGTCCCTGGCTGTAGATATCTGTGTTGGTCCCATGTTCATACACTGCGTGCAGAATTATTAGGCAAATTAGTATTTTGACCACATCATCCTCTTTATGCATGTTGTCTTACTCCAAGCTGTATAGGCTCGAAAGCCTACTACCAATTAAGCATATTAGGTGATGTGCATCTCTGTAATGAGAAGGGGTGTGGTCTAATGACATCAACACCCTATATTAGGTGTGCATAATTATTAGGCAACTTCCTTTCCTTTGGCAAAATGGGTCAAAAGAAGGACTTGACAGGCTCAGAAAAGTCAAAAATAGTGAGATATCTTGCAGAGGGATGCAGCACTCTTAAAATTGCAAAGCTTCTGAAGCGTGATCATCGAACAATCAAGCGTTTCATTCAAAATAGTCAACAGGGTCGCAAGAAGCGTGTGGAAAAACCAAGGCGCAAAATAACTGCCCATGAACTGAGAAAAGTCAAGCGTGCAGCTGCCAAGATGCCAATTGCCACCAGTTTGGCCATATTTCAGAGCTGCAACATCACTGGAGTGCCCAAAAGCACAAGGTGTGCAATACTCAGAGACATGGCCAAGGTAAGAAAGGCTGAAAGACGACCACCACTGAACAAGACACACAAGCTGAAACGTCAAGACTGGGCCAAGAAATATCTCAAGACTGATTTTTCTAAGGTTTTATGGACTGATGAAATGAGAGTGAGTCTTGATGGGCCAGATGGATGGATTGGTAAAGGGCAGAGAGCTCCAGTCCGACTCAGACGCCAGCAAGGTGGAGGTGGAGTACTGGTTTGGGCTGGTATCATCAAAGATGAGCTTGTGAGGCCTTTTCGGGTTGAGGATGGAGTCAAGCTCAACTCCCAGTCCTACTGCCAGTTTCTGGAAGACACCTTCTTCAAGCAGTGGTACAGGAAGAAGTCTGCATCCTTCAATAAAAACATGATTTTCATGCAGGACAATGCTCCATCACACGCGTCCAAGTACTCCACAGCGTGGCTGGCAAGAAAGGGTATAAAAGAAGAAAATCTAATGACATGGCCTCCTTGTTCACCTGATCTGAACCCCATTGAGAACCTGTGGTCCATCATCAAATGTGAGATTTACAAGGAGGGAAAACAGTACACCTCTCTGAACAGTGTCTGGGAGGCTGTGGTTGCTGCTGCACGCAATGTTGATGGTGAACAGATCAAAACACTGACAGAATCCATGGATGGCAGGCTTTTGAGTGTCCTTGCAAAGAAAGGTGGCTATATTGGTCACCGATTTGTTTTTGTTTTGTTTTTGAATGTCAGAAATGTATATTTGTGAATGTCGAGATGTTATATTGGTTTCACTGGTAAAAATAAATAATTGAAATGGGTATATATTTGTTTTTTGTTAAGTTGCCTAATAATTATGCACAGTAATAGTCACCTGCACACACAGATATCCCCCTAAAATAGCTAAAACTAAAAACAAACTAAAAACTACTTCCAAAAATATTCAGCTTTGATATTAATGAGTTTTTTGGGTTCATTGAGAACATGGTTGTTGTTCAATAATAAAATTAATCCTCAAAAATACAACTTGCCTAATAATTCTGCACTCCCTGTATGTGCCATCATTGCTGAGAAAAATGAAGCTTTCATATATGCAAATGAGGCTCTCGGTGCAATGGGGGTGTTGCCGTTACACCTAGAGGCTCTGCTCTCTCTGCAACTGCTGCGCCCTCTGCACTTTGACTTTAGGAGAAGTCAGGGCCAGGTGTAAGGATGTTTTCACTGCCTGGCCCTGTCAATCAAAGTGCAGAGGGCTTTGCAGTTAAAGAGAGAGCAAAGCCTGTTGGTGCAACGGCAACGCCCCCATCACACCTAGAGCCTCATTTGCATATATTAAAACTTCATTTTGTTCAACAATGCGGACACATACAGGAAGATAGGACCAACACAGATGCCTTAAGATGCTGTGTAGGAGGAGCAGAGGCTGACTCCTGGGCCTGCACCCTCCTCCTACACAGCCCAGCAGCGCAACTTGTGATCCCCTTATCACTGATCGTGGCATTAGAGGCTACAAAAATAATCACCGTAAAAATAAAATACATACCTCGTCTATTTATGCGGCCATCGTGACACCAATCAAATCTTGCGCGGTGATGTGATGATGTCATCATGCTGGCCGGGCACACCGATGTGACGTCACACATCACCCTGAGTGAGATTTCCCACGGTTTCTGCGATCGAGATTGCTGCGATGGCTCTTCACACACAAATTAATGAGGTGAGAATGTATTTTTTTTTTACCATTTAAGGGAAAATTTATTTCTTGCCAAGAAGTGCGAGGAAATTCGGCTTTGCTGCGAATCAAAGTACACTTTGGATACTTTGATTCGCTCTACGCTACCCACCAGTCATTACACTGGCCCTAGGGTTGGACACTTGACTTTCCAACTCTGTTCTGCTCTTTTCTAAAGAGTGAAACCCTTCTCCTCTATTCCTCTGGCTGTGTAAGTGTCAGTCTTCACTGCCATTCAGGTGTTGTAATCATGAATCAGACAGTTTTGGATGAACATTGCTAAAGCTCCCTGTAATATTAGAGAGGATTGTGATGTCTAGACTTGTGGAAGGGTGTAAGAAATTGTAAAATGAAGGTTACAATAAAATCTGGAGCTGATTCACAAAATGTTGACTTAGTCTGTAATACATGTCGTATCCAACGACCGTTCCTGCAGATCCATCCGAGAGAGAGAGAGTGAGGCATCGTGGCTGAATAATGGTGAGAAGAGAGTCACACGCGTTTTACTGCAGCCCTGTCATCTGCTCATAACACTTTCCATCACTGAAAATAGTGACCAACGCAACGCGTGACACATGAGCACTGACACAATCACTAATTAACCTAATTACTAATGGAGATCAAGTAAAAAAACACAGCTAATACAGATATTACACATGAAGCACACAGATTACACAGGAAAATGGAGATAACACTGGAAGCAAATAGATTAAAAGGGAAACACAGATTACACAGGAAACAATGAGATTACACAGAACACAATGAGATTACACAGAACACAATGAGATTACACAGGAAACAGAGAGATTACACAGGAAGCAATGAGATTACACAGGAAACAGAGAGATTACACAGGAAGCAATGAGATTACACTAGAAATATAGAGGTTACACAGGAAGCAATGAGATTACACTAGAAATATAGAGGTTACACAGGGAACAGATATTACACATAAAAACACATAGATTACACAGGAAAAATGGAGATCACACAGGAAGCAAATAGATTAAAAGGGAAGCACAGATTACACAGGAAACAATGAGGTTACACAATAAATATGGAGATTACACAGGAATAGGGATGAGCGAACCCGAACATTTTCGTAAAAGTCTGGGTTCGGGTTCAGTGTTCGGCGCTTTCTTGGCGCTTTTTGAAAGGCTGCAAAGCAGCCAATTAACAAGCGTCATACTACTTGCCCCAAGAGGCCATCACAGCCTTGCCTACTATTGGCATGGCTGTGATTGGCCAGTCCAGCATGTGACCCAGCCTCTATATAAGCTTGGGTCACGTAGCGCTGCACGTCACTCTGCTGATACAAGTGTAGGGAGAGGATGCTGCTGCGACGTTAGGGCGAGATTAGGCAGTGATTAACTCCTCCAAAAGACTTCATTCTGTGATCGATTTACAGCTGTGGATCATTGAACTGCTGCTATTCAATTGCTCACTGTTTTTAGGCTGCCCAGAGCGTTTTTCAGTCACTTTATTCTGGGGTGACCGGCGGCCATTTTGTGGCTTGTGGTGCACCAGCACAAGCTGCCACCAAGTCCATTTAACCATCAATAGTGTGGTTATTTTTTGGCTATATCCTACATCAGGGTCAAGCTGCCACCAAGTCCATTTAACCATCAATAGTGTGGTTATTTAAATCTATCCCTAAAAGGGTATATTAGATATTAGCCTCAAATTTATATTCAGCTAAATCTGTGGTTATTGCTGTAGCTGGTTAAGTTATATTGTGTCCGTCAAAGCACAGTTTTTGTTCTGGTTTGAAATACAATTCCCAACCTAGCAATTTCCTAAATAAGTGGTTTCTGCTGTATCAGGCCTACTTTACATCTATCCCTAAAAGGGTATATTAGATTCAAGGTGCTGTTAGGGTCAGTCTCAATAACTTCACACACACGCAACTGTGCATATCCAAGTCTAATTCTGTCCGTAAACGTATACCTGTCACCCAGCGCCTAAATAATAGGCCTCAAATTTATATTCAGCTAAATCTGTCATTACTTGTGTGCCTGTATTAGTGTAATACGGTACCTAAATAAATAGCCAGATAGTGTTAGGTGTCTGTAAAAAAAGACCTGAATTTGAATTCAATACATTGGGCCAAATAATATTTTTCTTATTGTGGTGAACGGTAAAAATGAGGAAAACATCTAGTAAGGGACGCGGACGTGGACATGGTCGTGGTGGTGTTAGTGGACCCTCTAGTGCTGGGAGAGGACGTGGCCGTTCTGCCACAGCCACACGTCCTAGTGTACCAACTACCTCAGGTCCCAGTAGCCGCCAGAATTTACAGGGATATTTGGTGGGGCCCAATGCCGTTCTAAGGATGGTAAGGCCTGAGCAGGTACAGGCATTAGTCAATTGGGTGGCCGACAGTGGATCCAGCACGTTCACATTATCTCCCACCCAGTCTTCTGCAGAAAGCGCACAGATGGCGCATGAAAACGAAGCCCATCAGTCTGTCACATCACCCCCATGCATACCAGGGAAACTGTCTGAGCCTCAAGTTATGCAGCAGTCTCTTATGCTGTTTGAAGACTCTGCTGGCAGGGTTTCCCAAGGGCATCCACCTAGCCCTTCCCCAGCGGTGGAAGACATAGAATGCACTAACGCACAACCACTTATGTTTCCTGATGATGAGGACATGGGAATACCACCTCAGCACGTCTCTGATGATGACAAAACACAGGTGCCAACTGCTGCGTCTTTCTGCAGTGTGCAGACTGAACAGGAGGTCAGGGATGAAGACGATGCAGGGGACGATGAGGTCCTAGACCCCACATGGAATGAAGGTCGTGCCACTGACTTTCACAGTTCGGAGGAAGAGGCAGTGGTGAGACCGAGTCAACAGCGTAGCAAAAGACAAAGAGGGAGCAGTGGGCAAAAGCAGAACACCCGCCGCCAAGAGACTCCGCCTGCTACTGACCGCCGCCATCTGGGACCGAGCACCCCAAAGGCAGCTTCAAGGATTTCCCTGGCATGGCACTTCTTCAAACAATGTGCTGACGACAAGACCCGAGTGGTTTGCACGTTGTGCCATCAGAGCCTGAAGCGAGGCATTAACGTTCTGAACCTTAGCAGTGGAGTAAACACCTTAAAAACAAGGAAGTCACTCAGGCTCCCCTTTCTACCTCTTCTGCTGCTACCGCCTCGGCCTCATTACAGACAAACGCAGCCGCCTGTCTACAGCCAATGTGGACAAGCTGACGTTCATAAAAATGAACCAGGCATGGATCCCACAGGACCTGTCCATCCCTTGTGCAGATTAGACATTAACTACCTCCCCTTAACCATATATTATTGTACTCCAGGGCACTTCCTCATTCATACCTTTTTTTATTTTTATTTTACCATTATATTGCGGGGCAACCCAAAGTTGAATGAACCTCTCCTCTGTCTGGGTGCCGGGGCCTAAAAATATCTGACAGTGGCCTGTTCCAGTGGTGGGTGACATGAAGCCTGATTCTCTGCTATGACATGAAGACTGATTTTCTGCTGACATGAAGCCAGATTCTCTGCTATGGGACCTCTCTCCTCTGCCTGGGTGCCTGGGCTTAAATATCTGACAATGGACTGTTCCAGTGGTGGGTGACGTGAAGCCTGATTCTCTGCTATGACATGAAGACTGATTCTCTGCTGACATGAAGCCAGATTCTCTGCTATGGGACCTCTCTCCAATTGATATTGGTTAATTTTTATTTATTTTATTTTTATTTTTATTCATTTCCCTATCCACATTTGTTTGCAGGGGATTTAACTACATGTTGCTGCCTTTTGCAGCCCTCTAGCTCTTTCCTGGGCTGTTTTACAGCCTTTTTAGTGCCAAAAAGTTCGGGTCCCCATTGACTTCAATGGGGTTCGGGACGAAGTTCGGGTCGGGTTCGGATCCCAAACCCGAACATTTCCGGGAAGTTCGACGGAACTTCTCGAACCCGAACATCTAGGTGTTCGCTCAACTCTACACAGGAAGCATTTAAAATTACAAGAGAAACCCATCGATTATACAGGAAGCATAGAGATCACACAGGAAACACAAAAATGACACAGGAAACATGGAAGCACAGATATTGCACAGGATTCAATGAAATTATAGAAATATGGAGATTACAAAGAAGAGACTACACAACAAACAAACAGATTAAATGGGAAACATGGAGATTACAGCTAGGCTTGGACTGGCCCACAGGGGTACAGGGGAATCCCCCGGTGGGCCCCTCAGCAAGGTGGGCCCCTAGTCTCCCACCCCCTGCACAAGTGGCACATAACACATTAGATTTAGTACACTACATACATATATTCAATGTTCAGCACCTCAACAAGCTTATGTTATATAAAAAACTTGCTAGATTATTTATTATATTTGAATGTATCCATACGGGGGGCCCCCAAAATAAATTTTACTGGTGGTCCCTAGGTACCCCAGTCCGACACTGATTACAGCGATTACTCAGGAAACACAGATTATTCAGGAAATACAGAGAATACTCAGGAAACACGGATAATACTCAGGAAACACGGATAACACTCAGGAAACACGGATAATACTCAGGAAACACACAGAATATGCAGGAAATACACAGAATACGCAGGAAACACAAAAATGACACAGAAAACATGAAGATAACCTCGGAAGCACAGAGATTACACGGGAAACAATGAGATTATGGAAATGTGGAGATTATAAACGAGAGACTACACAGCAAACAAACAGATTAAATGGGAAACATGGAGATTACAGAGATTACTCAGTAAACACAGAGAATATTCAGGAAACAAACACAGAATCCTCGGGTAAGGGCTCATGCACACGAACGTTCAGTTTTTTGCGGTACGCAAATAGCGGATCCGCAAAAAAACGGAAGCCATCCGGTGCCTTCCGCAATTTGCGGAACAGAACAGGCAGCCCATTGTAGAAATGCCTATTCTTGTCCGTAAAATGGACTAGAATAGGACATGTTATATTTTTTTTGCGGGGCTACGGAATGGAGCAACGGATGCGGACAGCACACTTTGAAGTGAATGGGTCAGCATCCGAGCCTCAGGAAACACAGAGAATCCTCAGGAAACACAGAGAATCCTCAGGAAACACAGAGAATCCTTAGGAAACACAGAGAATCCTCAGGAAACACAGAGAATCCTTAGGAAACACAGAGAATCCTCAGGAAACACAGAGAATTCTCAGGAAACACAGAGAATCCTCAGGAAACACAGAGAATACTCAGGAAACGCAGAGAATACTCAGGAAACGCAGAGAATATTCAGTAAATACAGAGAATACTCAGGAAACAGAGATTCAAGAAACAGAGATTACTCTGGAAATAGATATTTCTCGGGAAGCACAGAGATTTTACCGGAAACACAGAGGTTTTAGGAGACACTGAGATTACACACAAAACATAAATGGGGTCATTTACTAAAATGGTGTAAAGTAGAACTGGTTTAGGTGCCCATAGCAACCAATTAGATCTCACCTCTCATTTTTGCCAGCTCCTTTGGAAAATGAAAGTTGGAATCTGATTGGTTGCTATGGGCACCTAAGCCACTTCTACTTTAAACCAGTTTGATAAAGGACCCCAAAAGATTTTTATAGGGAGCACAGAGGAAACATGAAAGTTGAACTGGTACTGGTTATATAATGTTACGCTGGTCATACATACTGGTTATTTATATGGATTTAAGGAGGTCCTGTGTATTGGTTATATAGAGGTGTACTAGTTGTATTGTGATATACTGGTTGTGGTCCTGGCTACGGTTGTAATCAGAGTGGATAAAACCAGGGTAGAACAAGCAACCTGAACTATCAACTATCAATGGCTGAGGTGTGCCGGAAGCCATGGCCGTGTGCAAGCTAAGTAGGGGGCATGCCCTAGTAGTGTGAGAAGTAGAGAGGGGAAGGGCGGGAGGGGTGAGTGTGCGGCGTCCACGAGAGTGAGTGGGGCGGTGTAAAATAGGCCTCCTTCGCCCCTCCCACAAACGCAGGCTGGGTTCAGCGTTATCTACTTGTGGTCCTGGCTACGGTTGTAATCAGAGTGGATAAAACCAGGGTAGAACAAGTAACCTGAACTATCAACTATCAATGGCTGAGGTGTGCCGGAAGCCATGGCCGTGTGCGAGCTAAGTAAGGGGCAAAAATCAATCGGGTAGGAAACAACTTTATTGCTGTATTCAGAGGGCTAAACTGGCTTTGGCAATTTCAACCTGCGGATTTGGAACATAGTGCGTGAAACAGGATGATTGCCATCTGCCCATTTTTTGGATAACGTGCGCTGGTACACCATGACTTGAAGCTGCATATGCTGCTCCTATGCGAAACGAATGTCCCGAAATGGCCTTTGAATTAAAACCCAGTCCGGAAGCCAGGATCCTGATGTGGCGAACGAACTGTGAAGCTGTGAGATGCTTGGAATTGAAAGGAAGAAGAGGGCTGCCTGGCGTGGAGTTTTTTAATGCGTGGAATAACTGTTCGAGCACAGCAACTGGGCACCAATCATTGAAGGTCTGGGAATAGAGGATTTTAACTGGTGGTCCAACCTGAGTGGTTTTGGTGGAGTGAAGGAGTAAGGTACAATGTGTCTGATGCCAGGCTAACTGATCTATGGTGGGGCCTGCGCGTCCAGGAGAGCTGGTAAATTCCCTGGCCTGCAAAAAACCATAAAAACTGAGGTACATGGCTGCTTTGATCACTATGCTTTTGTATGGCCCGAAAGGATCATTGTCTAGGGAGGTGGAAAAGGCCCTGAACATTGCCCCGGTGACTGGCTTTCTGCTGGACTCTGGCTTATTGTTGTTCTTTTGAATTCCTCTCAGAGTGGATTTTATGGCTTGAGAAGAAAATATGGACTGACTGCCTGGATGATCTAACGTGAAAAAATGTTGCACCCCTGCCAAGTACAACTTGATGGTGTTAAAAGACAGCCGAAGTTCTGTGTGACAGAAAGCCAGGAATGCCATGATGTAAGATGTTCTATCCAATTCCTCTTGTGGATGCCTGAGGGAGAATTGCCTAAAGGTTTCCCACCCTGTTTTATAATTCCTGGCTGTATTGAGGGACAAGGAACTATGGCTGTTCTGACGTGCTTGCTTAGTCCATTATCAGTGTCTCGAGGGTGGGTGGAGGGACCCCTGATGGATCTGCGTCTGGCATTACCTGAAAGAAAACGGGGAAGTTGAAACGAGATAAGGCATCAGCAGTTGTGTTTGCTGAACCCTGTATGAATCTGCACGAGAAATGAATTGTGGGTGAATTGTGGTCCCAAGATGGGACGAAGAGGGAGATGCCATTGCAGTTTGAAAGGAAATGGTGACACATGTGTAAGTCAGCGGTTGCTGAGGTGTCGAGATGGATCAAGGCATCCTGACCTTTGGCAGCAGGTAAAAGTTGCAGCAGTCTGGAAATGAAAGCTCGGCCCTGAGGCATGATCTTTGAGGCGAAGTTTAACATTCCCAGAAGTGACTGAAGTTTGACTTTGGCGAGGGTCCTGGCCGGGACTGATTTCCTGATGGAATCTTGGATTTTTTTGAGCTTATCGTCAGGGAGTCTGGCTTCCATCTTACCAGTGTCCAAGATTATACCTAGGAAAGTTATAATTAAAGATGGGCCTTCAATTTTTGCCGGGGCAACCGGTACGTTCAATTTTGAAAATAAATCGAGGAGTACCTGAAGTTGATTGGGTACTTGATCTGAGGCTTCGATCAGCAGGAAGTCATCCAGGTAGTAAATGACCCTAGAACACCCGCCATGATTGACCAAGACCCAGTGGAGAGCTTGGGCGAATTGATCAAACAGCCAAGGGCTGCTTTTGGATCCGAATGTCAACCTATCTGAAAAATAATACAGGTCCCTCCATTTGATGCCATAAAACTTCCATAATTGAGGTGAAACTGGAAGTAATTTGAAGGCATCTGCAATATCTGCCTTGGAAAGCCAAGCGCCTGGTCCCAGCTGGAGAATCAACCGAATGGCTTCGTCCAAGGAAGAGTACTGCATGGAAAAGTCTTGCGAGGGAATTAAAGAATTAAATCTGGGTGTGCTGGAATTTTTTTGTAACCAAACCAATGGGGTTGACCCTCCAGATGTCAAAGGGGGGACAGTGACTGGGCCTAGGAGAAAGCCTTTGCTAATTTCGGACTGGATGAGAGAGTCAACTGACTCCGGATCTGCCAAAACGAAACGGAGATTGGAGCCTTCCCATGTGGCCAGCGGGGAGGAAACCAGCCCTGTGTGAAAACCCTGCGAAAATCCAGACACCAAAAATTGTACAAAGTTGTACAAGCTAGTAACTCGGTATTGACCCCAGCTAGTCATGAATTTTTGGTTGATCTTTGCGGACAAGAAGACTGGGGATGAGCCCTGAAACAAATGGAGCAAACGTGCAAGGCCTTGCATTTTGAAAAATAGCAGTCTGACCAATTGAAATTATTGCAGACCTGACTCCTACCCAGAAAGGCTATGGGCCTACCCCACTTGTCAACATTCTGCCCTGAACTTGAGGACCCAGAAGGAATGGCAGGGGGCCTACCTTGAACCAGAGATCCTGAATTGGGACACCAGTCGGAGGAATGCAATATGGATTGGCAAGTGGCACAGGTGGGTGCTTTGAGACCCGCAAAATGCCTGCAGAACAGCTCCATGTCTAGTGTGGACCAATCCGTGACGTGCTGAAACTGGGACAGAGCAGCAGCGCCTTTGGCAGAAATGGAGCGGTGATAATCATAAAAGGCATGTCCTCCATACTTGTGGCCCAAATCAGTTACTCTGTACAGGTAGGTATCTAGCTCTTCCCTACGGTGCGGTTGGGCAGAGCATAAAATGTCCCGGAATAAGCTGAAAGCCAGCACAAGTTCTGGAATGGAGAGTTTTTTGTGTAAGCGGGCATCTTTGGACTTGAGAACCACTGACACGTCTCCGCGTGCGATGGTCTTATTTTCATTGGAGTCGTGAGTGGAAATGAGGACAGAAGCCAGGTTTAAGTCTTTACCTGCCAAAATATCCTTCCGGATGTTGTCTGGAACAAAGTGTGACGGGGCAATGGTAAAAGGAGCTGGGCGCCCTACCTGGGGTTGGAGCACAAACGATGGAGGGGCCTGGGACAGGAGAGGTAGGTAGATCCGGCATTGATGGCCTGGTCTCCACAGCCAGCAGCCTGGTCTGGATGTCGGAAACTGAACTAGAAAGACTGTTGATGGTTGAGTGAAGCTGGGCCAGTGATGTCTGGATTGTGGACAGGGACACTTGTTCTTCCGCAGCTAAGGTAGGAGTATTTTGTCCCCCTGACCCCACCCTAGGACTGCCCGTATCTGTATATAGGTACAGTAAAGGTATGCCAGGTATATACACTAGTACATGCCCTCCTCTCATTACTTCTATCTCCTGTACGCTGTGAGGACCGGCCTGTCCCCATTCCTGTAGGATTAATCATCTGCTATGTGAATTACTCTCTAGGAATAAGCGGTGGTTTACGATTTTATGACTGATTATATCAATGGTAGAAGCATGATGAGACACGCTCAGTTACATAAAAGTCTCACTGCTCATCCTCCTAACTACACATAGCAACCACTGCACAAAACAGCAATTTACTAACGTGTCATGTTATCAACAGTGCGTGGGAAAAGGACACGTAACATGCTACATATGTGACGTCCAACTGGCGGGAACCTTCTAGTAAACCCATATTATACAATCACAGAGAATAATGCACTATAATAATAGATGCAAGCCTAACATATGGACTAAGCCCTCACTCTCTTGATAAAATCTGAGACACTTGGTCAATACATTTTGATCAAAACACATCTGTGCCCACCTACCAAGCGACAAGGTGGTCTCAGTTCAGGCGGGTCCTACGCTAGACCTGCCTATGCCATTATGCATGTATGTTCAGGAGCGCAGACCCCGCACATATAGTGTGTTGCTCCTAGTCACCTCCATGTGCATCAGCAACCGGTGAGAGGAGGAGCGCACACACCTATATGTACCACCATAATCAAGGTCATCTATTAGATAGTTGGGGCAAAAGTGCACATGGATACTACTCCCAAGATAGGAGCGCATTCACACCTGAAGGGGCCACTCCTTCAAGACAAGTCAAACAAATCACGGAAAAAAAATCTATGTTATGCTTGCATCTATTATTATAGTGCATTCTTTTCTGTGATTATATATATGTAGACATGTACATCCACAACATTCATTATCATATCGTGCAGGATGTTTTACAGGGAGTGCAGAATTATTAGGCAAGTTGTATTTTTGAGGATTAATTGTATTATTGAACAACAACCATGTTCTCAATGAACCCAAAAAACTCATTAATATCAAAGCTGAATATTTTTGGAAGTAGTTTTTAGTTTGTTTTTAGTTTTAGCTATTTTAGGGGGATATCTGTGTGTGCAGGTGACTATTACTGTGCATAATTATTAGGAAACTTAACAAAAAACAAATATATACCCATTTCAATTATTTATTTTTACCAGTGAAACCAATATAACATCTCAACATTCACAAATATACATTTCTGACATTCAAAAACAAAACAAAAACAATCAGTGACCAATATAGCCACCTTTCTTTGCAAGGACACTCAAAAGCCTGCCATCCATGGATTCTGTCAGTGTTTTGATCTGTTCACCATCAACATTGCGTGCAGCAGCAACCACAGCCTCCCAGACACTGTTCCGAGAGGTGTACTGTTTTCCCTCCTTGTAAATCTCACATTTGATGATGGACCACAGGTTCTCAATGGGGTTCAGATCAGGTGAACAAGGAGGCCATGTCATTAGATTTTCTTCTTTTATACCCTTTCTTGCCAGCCACGCTGTGGAGTACTTGGACGCGTGTGATGGAGCATTGTCCTGCATGAAAATCATGTTTTTCTTGAAGGATGCAGACTTCTTCCTGTACCACTGCTTGAAGAAGGTGTCTTCCAGAAACTGGCAGTAGGACTGGGAGTTGAGCTTGACTCCATCCTCAACCTGAAAAGGCCCCACAAGCTCATCTTTGATGATACCAGCCCAAACCAGTACTCCACCTCCACCTTGCTGGCGTCTGAGTCGGACTGGAGCTCTCTGCCCTTTACCAATCCAGCCACGGGCCCATCCATCTGGCCCATCAAGACTCACTCTCATTTCATCAGTCCATAAAACCTTAGAAAAATCAGTCTTGAGATATTTCTTGGCCCAGTCTTGACGTTTCAGCTTGTGTGTATTGTTCAGTGGTGGTCGTCTTTCAGCCTTTCTTGCCTTGGCCATGTCTCTGAGTATTGCACACCTTGTGCTTTTGGGCACTCCAGTGATGTTGCAGCTCTGAAATATGGCCAAACTGGTGGCAAGTGGCATCTTGGCAGCTGCACGCTTGACTTTTCTCAGTTCATGGGCAGTTATTTTGCGCCTTGGTTTTTCCACACGCTTCTTGCGACCCTGTTGACTATTTTGAATGAAACGCTTGATTGTTCGATGATCACGCTTCAGAAGCTTTGCAATTTTAAGAGTGCTGCATCCCTCTGCAAGATATCTCACTATTTTTGACTTTTCTGAGCCTGTCAAGTCCTTCTTTTGACCCATTTTGCCAAAGGAAATGAAGTTGCCTAATAATTATGCACACCTAATATAGGGTGTTGATGTCATTAGACCACACCCCTTCTCATTACAGAGATGCACATCACCTAATATGCTTAATTGGTTGTAGGCTTTCGAGCCTATACAGCTTGGAGTAAGACAACATGCATAAAGAGGATGATGTGGTCAAAATACTCATTTGCCTAATAATTCTGCACGCAGTGTATATATTTTTTTTCCCGTGATTTGTTAAACCCATATTATACAGAATGTGCAGGGTTAGGTTATATCTATCCAGGGGCCGATTGGCAATGTACTGAACCGGGAAAATTCCAGGTGGGCCGACTGCCTTTACTATGCAATGGGCCGCCGACCCCCGGCCTCAGTTCTCACATTGTGCCTTTGACGGCCTTACATAGCACCAGAGCCTGCGTCCGGGCATCCTCCCTGCAATGCACATCTGAGCAGGGCCGGTGCAAGGATTTTTGCCGCCCTAGGCAAAGATCCATTTTGCCGCCCCCTCTTGTCACTCACTCACTGACAGACAGACACACACACTGACAGACAGAAAGACACACTAACAGACAGACACTCACTCAGACACTCACTGAATGACATACACAGAAACTCACTGAATGACGTACACAGAAACTCACTGACAGACAGACATACACTCACTGACAGACAGGCATACACTCACTGACAGACAGACACGCATTCAGACACTCACTGACAGACACACTCACTGACAGACAGACATACACTCACTGACAGACAGACAGACACTCACTGACAGACACGCACTCAGACACTCACTGAAGGACGTACACAGAAACTCACTGACAGACAGACATACACTCACTGACAGACAGACATACACTCACTGACAGACAGACAGACACTCACTGACAGACAGACATACACTCACTGACAGACAGACATACACTCACTGACAGACAGACAGACACTCACTGACAGACAGACATACACTCACTGACAGACAGACACGCACTCACTGACAAACACACAGACACTTACTGACCGACAGACATCCACACTCACTGACATACACTCACTCACTGACACACTCACAGACACTCAATGACAGACACACATACATTTACTGACAGAAAGACAGACATACACTCACTCACTCACTGACATAAATACACAGGCAGACACTCACTCAGTCAAACACTTAAACACTCACCTCCCTGGGGTGCAGTGTGGTGCAGCTCCTCAGTCCTCCAGCACGCCGTTTAGTATGCCGTGGCCGGAATGACGTCATATTCCGGCATCACAGAGGGCGCACGAGGGAGGAGTGGGGAGCTGCTAGAACAGCCTCACTTGCCGCCCGCCTCCTCTCCTCCGGTAATTTACTGGCAGAGCAGGCACCTGCCATCAGGGTAAGCAGATGCCTGCTCTGCCATATTTAATAAGGACCTCCACCTCCTGGCCCCCCTGTAACGGCGCTGGGGGCGGCTCAAGAGCCGCTCGCCCAGGGCTGCAGCCCCAGTCAGGGGGAGCCCACCAGGGCGTCCCCAGCAGGCCGGCGCCCTAGGCGAACGCCCAGTTCGCCTATATGGTTGCACCGGCCTGCATCTGAGGCCGACGGCCCCGCTGCTCTGTAATGCCAGGAAAGCAGAGCCCAAGTGCCATGTCTTCCTTATGAGATATTCAAAGGGCGCACGAGCCCTTACTTACTAACCAGCGTTTAGTAGTGCGCCCTCCTGCCGGAGAAATTACACTCCAGACTTGGAACAAATCAATTGCTGCGATACTGCAATAACCCTTTTACTAAAACGGACCTTGTTTCTGACATCACCCCCAGACTCCGCCGCCCACACCCCATAATACAATAGGCATGGCACATGCTGGCTGTATATACGTGCTCTGACCTGCACTGTGAACGACCGGCTTCATAACCATGGCAGTTCCCGTGTATGAACGTGTATACAGTATATACCGTACCCATATTTGCTATGTCTCTGGGAACTCCTTCAAGACTGTTGGAAGACCATTTCTGGGGACTACCTCTTGAAGCTCATCAAGAGAATGCCAAGAGTGTGCAAAGCAGTAATCAAAGGTGGCTACTCTGAAGAACCTAGAATATGACATATTTTCAGTTGTTTCACACTTGTTTGTTATGTATATAATTCCACATGTGTTAATTCATAGTTTTGATGCCTTCATAGTCATGAAAATAAAGAAAACTCTTTGAATGAGAAGGTGTGTCCAAACTTTTGGTCTGTACTGTATGTGTTGAGTGTGTCCATGACAGAACTGTGTGGCACATCTGTGGCTGCATTATAAAAAGGTACAGCAGCTAAAATACCTGTGATTATGGAGGTAAAGCAGACATGTCGATTATAATTGCAGCGCAGGTTGAAAGAGCTTGAGTTTAATATAAACTCCATCAGCAGCTGTAAATGTTTAAAAAAAACAATAAAGTCATTCTAAAAAAGATAGTAAAATAATAAGTTCTCTGCAAAACCTTCAAAAGTCCTCTGCTTATCTGATGATGGCCACTGACCAGGTTCAGGATATTTCAGAAGACATTAGGGATCTGTTTGGCTTGGCCGGGTCTAAAAGAAAGGGGATATCTAGGGGGAGGCGAAATGGAGTGTCAAGAAGCTACTTTGCCTTGAGCAGATTATCTATATACAGGGCTATAGACTATAGACTTTTTCTGCATCATGAGCTATACTATATCCATCTACATCACTTCATTATCTGTCATGAAACTATGTCATGTTTTTACGGGGCTTATGGTCCATCATTAACAGGTAACCAGTTGTGACTGCATTAGCGGTCTATGTGGTCTCTCCAGAAACCTAAGCGATGTTTATGTTCTACAGCAGATAAAGTAGAACGTTCTAGACATTGGTTATAATTGAATCACCCATGAGATGCAAACAGGACTACTCATCATGCGCAATGTGAAATGTGATAATTAAAATGGGTGTTTTTCCAAGGCCTGTTTGGAGGTGGAGGAGAGATTGCTATTTTTAGGTATGCCCTATTTTTCACTCCCTTGAGTAATTCATGTCTGGAACGAGTCATATCTGTAGTCTTCAAGCTCATACTACTACTTCTCATTCTGTGAAATAAGGAAAGAAAATTCTGAGTTGTGTATGAGTGTGACATCTTCAAACTTGAGGGAGAGAAAGTTTATGGTGAATTGGAGAAACGTGACAAAGGAATCCTCAATGGTTGAGTTATAGCTTCAATACATAATCAAGCTCTGTTCATTGCTTTGTATGTTCCAAGGAAATCTCCGCTTTCTACTTTCAACATGATCAGGTACAGTAGCCATGGCTCATAGGAGGGTTCCATAATCCAAGTTATCGGTCCAGACATTTGCAGCATATCAAGGTGTCCTATTTGTTCACAATGTAATGCATTCGGGGTCATGTAGGAACAAAAAAGGCAGGTGAAATCAAGGCTACCTTATCCCAAGAGACACTGACCAATTTATTGGACAAATTCACATCATAGACCAGTTCATCAGATTGTATTGAACATATTTCCAAAAAGTAGCTGGAACCTGTTGACTTGAATCACTAGAGGTGTAAAATTTATCATAGGGGTTTCCTCAAAGATTTACATCGTCCTTTAGACATGACCAACCAATTATTCAGATACCATTCTAGTTCTATGTTATCTTGGTTGGACAAACCGAGCACAGAACACCAAATTAATTTTAAATAAGGATTCTTGTTTTCATAATTAATGTATTTACTAAATAACAACCCAAAGTCGGGTAATGAACCTGAAGTTCATGGTACTGGACTTTTTGTATTCTAGGGTCAAAAGTATTTTTATATTTAAACCTCAAGAGGGATAGAATTTTGTAAGAGGGTTGTGTCTGTATTTTGATGGGAGTCTTTTAAATTGTATCTATCAAAAGAAAATCCTTCCAAAACTGGTCTACTGAGATCTCATAGATACATGTTAGTAGATCACTTGGCTCGTGCACTAGAGGTTGGTGCACCACCAGGTTCTGTAACTAATAGGCTGTGATGGTCTAGAAATGACCTCAAATGTCACCAAATAGGTTATTATAGACACATTAAAGTTTTGAAAAGTGTTGGAGGCTGAGCTCCACAAATGAGATTTTTTCTTTGCACGTATGTTCAAAATAGGATCCCTTGGTTTTGCAACTTGACGTATAATTGACTAAAGTACTTAATACATGTCAAAAGATGAAAACCTTGTTGAGAATCTGTTTGATCCACCCTATGCTATGGAATATACCTGTTAGATTTCACTGAATTCGTGAGAAGACGACACTCAGTCCTTAAGAATGTTTCTGCTTTGACCCTAGTGTTACTCATCCTATTCAGAGGGAATCCCTCCCAAAGAAAGGAGGGTTTGCAAAAATGCATATGTGTAAATCACGTAGAATCACGTGGCCCAGTCAGCATTCACGTGTATAAAACAAGTATCATTCACTTGCACTACGATGAGGGGGTGCGGAGATGAATGGTAAACACTTTGAAACACAATGACCCTGATTCACCAACACCGGCATCTGCTATGCCGGAGGAGCCATGTAATTTATGTCTATGTGCAGGCTGCATCACAAATTAGAAGGCTTCTCTGGAAGTCCTTGCACCAGAATGAAAGCTATAACTGCTCGGTGCCACCAGAGATTGTATTCATTATTTCCACCAGTTTCTGGCATAACTGGCATAACTGGCATAACTAGGATGAATAAGCTGAGGCTGATGGACCTTCAATACCCCACTCTTTGTCATGCCCCCTTTTAATAAAATCGTAGAGAGGGGCAAAAAATTTAAATGTAGAGAATTGACGTTTCTATACCAAAAACAGGTGTAGTGGGATTAATGAATACCCTCTATTGGCCGTTTTTTATCAGGGCCATATGCTACGCTGGCGTTGATAGGGCTTATGTTGCCAGAGGAGGCATATAACTTATGACTGGGAGGAGGCCTCTTCATCAATTACCTGCCACCTCCGGCTCTTCGTGCAATGATATAAGATCTATAGCAGCTCTGAGCTGAGATCTCATTTTTTACGGAAATTTCTGCCATAAATTAATGATAAATTTGCTGGGGCCAATGACCATACTCTCACTCTATCCTCCCCCTTGTCATAGTTGTAGCGAGGGAGTTGCAAAATGCATAATCCGGTGGATTTGCGCCTTTTCTACACCAAAAAGAGGCAGATAAGATAAATTCTCATGACTGTTTTAAATAGCTGCTCTTGTCTCCCAGTTCTGTTTGCTCAGCCATTTTCATAAAAATAATATAGTCGCTGACCTATTACTAGAATTTCCCCTTTTTTAAATAAAAGATGAATAATCAGCCCAAAAATAAACCCTTAGCAAGGGCAGGTGACTGCCCACATTTATACGCACATGGTAGTATAGCATTAGCTTGTTCTGAACAAGCAGTCCAAACATTATGCCTTAAAGGGAGTCTGTCACCACATTTGAGCATATTAGACTGATCAAATAGCGTTATATGTGCCACCCAGAACTTAAAAACGGTACCTTTGTTGTATCTAACAGAGTTATCTTTTAGCCGAAAATGAACTTTTAAGATTATGTAAATGAGCCCTCTCAAGTGCCCAGGGTGGCGTCTCAATCCTCCGAGCCCCAGGCAGCACCTCCTCAACGGCTCATAACCCCGCCCTCCGTGTGACTCTGCCCGCCCGTTTACTCCCCTCCTCTGTCCTTTTCCACTGCGGCTGCGCGGTCAAATTCGTAGCGGGCGCATGCGCATTAGGTATTGCGATGCCCTGCCAGGAGTGGGCATCGCATTGCGCATGCGCCCGCTACGAATTTGACCGCGCAGCCGCAGTGGAAAAGGACAGAGGAGGGTAGTAAACGGGCGGGCAGAGGCACACGGAGGGCGGAGTTATGAGCCGTTGAGGAGGTGCTGCCTGAGGCTCGGAGGATTGAGACGCCGCCCTGGGCACTTGAGAGGGCTCATTTACATAATCTTAAAAGTTCATTTTCGGCTAAAAGAAAACTCAGTTAGATACAACAAAGGTACTGTTTTTAAGTTCTGGGTGGCACATATAACGCTATTTGATCAGTCTAATATGCTCAAATGTGGTGACAGACTCCCTTTAATAGGAGCAAATGCCTGCTGGTGTTTATGCATATGGTAGTATCGGAAAAAGCATTAACTTTTTCTGAAAAAACTTTTTTTTAAGGAGAAGAAGCACAGTATGGAACCTGACTGAAAAGAGATATATTTCTATATTTCTGTGTAGGGGTAGTAGTAGTGGCAATAGGAGAACAACATGGAGCCTGACAGACTGAGGATGTGCAGCAGTGTAGGAGTAGTAGTAGTGGTAGTAGTACAAGCAGTATTAGCAGCACAGTATGGAATATGATAGCCAAGGCAGAAGATGTGCAGCTATGTAGGGGTACTAGTGTTGGCAGCAGGCAGTAGTAGCTGCAGCAGCACGGTATGAAAAGTGACAAGTTAGTATATGTGCGTCTGTGTAGGGATAGGGTAACAGCAATACAGTATAGAACATGATGCACAGGCAGAGAGCAGAAGTGACATCAATGAGCCACTGATAAATAGCCATTCCCGGCAATGGCAAATCGATTTATTGGCATCAGTCAGAGGTGTATGAAAATCCTCACAGATCCATGTGCCTGATTGATTTCCATGAATGTAGTGTTTTGTACATTTGTGAAGAACAATTTTGTTTGCTTCACTGCGACAACGACACCTGATAATCATAAGGTAACTCATGTAGGTGTGATATATAGACCACCTAGCCAAGTCAAAGAATTAGATGATCTACTAGTTGAGGAAATAGCTAAAATGACATTGAAAGGGGAAGTTATCATTATGGGAGACTTTAATCTTCCTGATGTAAACTTGAAAACCAAAATAGCTAGTTCTGCCAGGAGTACAGATATTCTAAATTCCCTACTGGGATTATCTCTACAGCAAGTAGTGGAGGAGCCAACCCGGAAGGAGGCCATTTTAGATTTAGTATTCACAAATGGGAATTTGGTATCTAATATTACTGTAGGGGAAAGCTTGGGATCTAGTGATCACCAGTCAGTGTGGTTTACTATAATACAGTGACTGATTCACACCACACAAAAACAAAAGTTTTAGATTTTAGAAAAACAGACTTTTCTAAAATTAGATTAGTGGTATACGAGTCTCTATCAGACTGGAACAGTTTCAATGGAGTCCAGGAGAAATGGGACTACTCAAAAGTGGCACTATTGAAGGCAACAGAAAATTGCATTAGGCTTGTCAGTAAAAGCAAAAAAAGGAAGAGACTACTGTGGTACTCAGCAGAAGTGGCCAAAATCATTAAAAACAAAAAGATAGCATCTAGTAATTATAAAAAAAAAAAAAAAACGAGGATGACAGGCAAATTTCTAAGATTAGGCAGAGGGAGGCCAAACAAGTTATAAGAGCTTCTAAAGCGCAGGCAGAAGAGAAATTAGCTCAGTCAGTGAAAAAAGGCGATAAGGCATTCTTCAGATACATAAATGAAAAAAGGAAACTAAAACAAGGAATTACCAAATTAAAAACAAAAGAAGGAAGGTATATAGAAGAAGATAAAGAACTAGCTGACTGCCTCAATGAATAAAATAAATACTTCTGTTCAGTTTTTATAAAGGAAAATGAAGGAAAAGGACCTCAGTTAGGAAGGAAGACTAATGAATCTTTTGATGCATGTGTCTTTACAGAGGAAGAGGTTCTAAGTCAGCTGTCTAAAATTAATACAAATAAGTCACAGGGGCCTGATGGGATACACCAAGGGCTCTTTCATACTTGCGTTCTTTTCTTCCGGCATAGAGTTCCGTCGTCGGGGCTCTATGCCGGAAGAATCCTGATCAGGATTATCCTAATGCATTCTGAATGGAGAGAAATCCGTTCAGGATGCATCAGGATGTCTTCAGTTCCGGACCGGAACGTTTTTTGACCGGAGAAAATACCGCAGCATGCTGCGCTTTTTGCTCCGGCCAAAAATCCTGAACACTTGCCGCAAGGCCGGATCCGGAATTAATGCCCATTGAAAGACATTAATCCGGATCCGGCCTTAAGCTAAACGTCATTTCGGCGCATTGCCGGATCCGACGTTTAGCTTTTTCTGAATGGTTACCATGGCTGCAAGGACGCTAAAGTCCTGGCAGCCATGGTAAAGTGTAGTGGGGAGCAGTATACTTACCGTCCGTGCGGCTCCCCGGGCACTCCAGAGTGACGTCAGGGCGCCCCACGCGCATGGATGACGTGATCACATGGATCACGTCATCCGTGCACATGGGGCGCTCTGACGTCATTCTGGAGCGCCCCGGGAGCCGCACGGACTGTAAGTATACTGCTCCCCCGCTCCCCACTACTACTATGGCAACCAGGACTTTAATAGCGTCCTGGCTGCCATAGTAACACTGAACGCATTTTGAAGATGGATCTGTCTTCAAATGCTTTCAGTTCACTTGCGTTTTTCCGGATCCGGCAGGCACCTCCGGCAAATGGAGTGCACGACGGATCCGGACAACGCAAGTGTGAAAGAGCCCTAAAGCTATTAAAAGAGCTCAGCGGTGAACTAGCAAAACCATTAACAGATTTATTTAACCAATCACTGGCAACAGGAGTCGTCCCAGAAGATTGGAAATTAGCAAATGTGCCCATTCACAAGAAAGGTAGTAGGGAGGAACCGGGCAACTATAGGCCAGTAAGCCTGACATCAATAGTGGGGAAATTAATGGAAACCATACATAAGGAGAGGATTGTGGAACATCTAAAATTCTATGGATTGAAAGATGAAAAACAGCATGGGTTTACTTCAGGGAGATTATGTCAAACTAATCTTATTGATTTTTTTGATTGGGTGACTAAAATAATAAATGGCGGAGGTGCAGTAGACATCGCTTATCTTGACTTTAGTAAGACTTTTGATACTGTCCCACATAGAAGGCTTATCAATAAATTAGAGACTTTGGGCTTGGACTCCCATATTGTTGAATGGATTAGGCAGTGGCTGAAGGACAGACAACAGAGGGTTGTAGTCAATGGAGTATATTCAGAACATGGTCTTGTTACCAGTGGGGTACCTCAGGGATCTGTTCTGGGACCCATATTGTTTAATATCTTTATCAGCGAAATTGCAGAAGGCCTCGATGGTAAGGTGTGTCTTTTTGCTGATGACACAAAGAGAAGTTTAATCTGAATCTGAATGCTCATGGTTTATTTCAATCCTGTACATCTTACACACCAATGATTTTCTCTGCAGGCATTGTGGAGAAAAATTCCCATACTCACACAAAGCTATCAGCACCCTTGAGTTTGACCTAGGCTGACATAATAGTCATCATCCTCCCCGCCACTTTCCTTATACTTTTTTATGTTATGGGCTTCTCTCTCCCTGTATTTGTACAAAGTACCAGTGCCACCATGGCTACCAACGCCCCTACTGCCACCACCATGGCTACAAGTGGCACTACTACCACAATGAGCACAGCTATGGATTTCAGTCAAGTCATCCTCTGCCTCTGCTGGAAACTCCTAATCCACTGATGGCTCTCGTAGGAACTCAGCAACATGAAAACTGTCCTGAGTATCTTCCATAGCACCCAGGAATGGGATGTTGTCTCTTCTAAGGCTACTTTCACACTGGCGTTTCTGGGTCCGCTTGTGAGATCCATTTCAGGGATCTCACAAGCTGTCCAAAACGGATCAGTTCAGCCCCAATGCATTCTGAATGGATAAGGATCCGCTCAGAATGCATCAGTTTGGCTGCGTTTGGTCTCCGTTCCGCTTTTGAGACGGACACCAAAATGCTGCTTGCAGCTTTTTGGTGTCCGCCTGACGATGCGGAGCCAAACGGATCCGTCCTGACTTACAATGAAGGTCAATGGGGACAGATCCGTTTTCACTAACACAATATGGTACAATTGAAAACGGATCCGTCCCCCATTGACTTTCAATGTAAGTCAAGACTGATCCGTCTTGACGTAGACTTTTTTTAAAAAGAATAATGCAAACAAATCCGTTCTGAACGGATACAAGCGTTTGCATTACCGGTGCGGATTGGTCTCTGCAGTTACAAGACGGATCCGCACTGAACGCAGGTGTGAAAGTAGCCTTAGGAAACGATACAACTAAAAGACAGAACCATGGATCAAATATGATCTCTCGTCTAGAGGAAGCAAGGGAGAACTGTGGCCTGCTGCTACTACTGCCTGTGGCTGGTGCCGACTGTGCTGTTTGTAATTAGAGATGAGCAAAGTTCTTAAAAATTAGATTTGGCTTCGAATTTTACAAATAAATTTGCTTTGTAAAGAATTATGAAGCTCATTTCTTTGTAAATAGCGGGTGCAATGACAGGGAGCGGCGATTGCACCGCCCCCCAGTCATTGAACCCCTCAGATGCCACATTCATTGGTGTTCGCAGCATCTGAGATCAATATGAATGTATTTTAGGGATTGCTCATAAAAAAAAATATAATGAAATCATACTGATCCATTAGATAAGTAAGATTTTTTTTTTTCATTTTTAACACCATTTCAGGGTAAATCGATTTGTTACCATGAAGCATGAGTAAATTCAGCTTTGTGGCGAATCACATTTTTCCTGAAATTCGGATCAAACAATACTTGTAATACTACAGCCACCCGCGTTCTCACTTGTGGAGGATGTTGCACAGGACTTTTGTTTTTCATTACCCTGCTCGTTGCTACTCAAAACATTTTCTTCACGCCGGCTGGCATGGTGACATCATACATCACCGGGTTTCGTCCGAGATCTTCAGGCAAGATGGTGGTGGCCGGCGATGTGGATTTGTACTGCCGGCCACTTTGAAAAGTGGCGAGTGGCATCTGAAACTTCCAAAAAGTTGCAAAATTTTGATCAACTACAGCCTGCTCAGAACTTTGTGAATTTTTGGAGACGCGATGATAAATGTCCCCCGTAGTGTTTGTAAACTACTGAAGTATTTACTGTCCCATAAACAGAGTCCCAAATAATCTGTCACCAGTCAGCCACGCACGCTTCCATCACGTCTCCGGAGTGTTCAGGAATCTTTTTTTTTCCACCTGTAGTAGTAAAGTCTAGGGAAATGGACAGGACTTGAGGATGATGTCACTCCGCCGCCTGCGTACTTAGACAGATCTTGTCATTTAACGAGGTCCACCACCCACATCTCCTAAGACTATAAGTATCCAAGTCCTTCAAAGCCTTCACATCTTAAATCAAAGTAGTAACAGAACAATAGACGCCTGAGACAGAAGCTTCCAAGAAGGTGAGGTGTTACATAACCTGAGGTAGAAGGACTCTGCCTCCAACAGAGTGTGAGGAACACATTGTAACAAATCTTCTACTTCACAGGTCACGATGTTGAGCGAAATCACTGTAAAAATCTTCCTGATACTCGGTGAGTAGACAACCTGCATGAATTATTTCTATGTAGCAGTGTAGAGTTTGTCATGTGTCTTATCTCCTAGTTAATGTTGCATCTGCAGTACCTTTGATGATGTCGCAATGATGCGCTACTGGTAAAAGATCTGTTTAACTCTGCTTTATCTGTGATATAGCAGAGGTACATTTGTATTGATCTCTCCGGGGCTGCATTGTGTATGCAACATCATATCTAAGTTGGGATAATGGAATCCTATAACCATAGGAAAAGCTGCCGGTACCTGAAATTATGCAGTAGACGAAGCCTCCCATGCGTTGTATAGTTTCCGGTGCCAGCATCTTCCCGAAACAGGAAACTAAGGCTAGTTTCACACGTGTCAAAGAAATCCGGCAGGCTGTTTCGGTAGAGAACATCCTACCAGAGTTCTCCAGGTCCGGCATAGCAGCATAGTGCCACACGCCTGCCGGACCCCTTTGACTACAATGGGATATAGTGGGGATACGGGCAGTCCCCGACATATCAGCATACTCATTATCCTTCACAATACGTGGCGTGCATCCAGTCAGGATTCAGAATGCAACGTTTTTTTGTCCGCCATCTTGATTGGAGACCCTGCGTGAAATCCCGTGCGCTGTGATGTATGACATCTCTACGCCGGCCGGTGTGATGACGTCATCACGGGCCTTGCGATATTTCGCACTGGTTCTACGATCAAAATGGTGGCAGACGGCTCTCTATGATCAAATTGAAGAGTTAAGTATCATTTTATAAATTTTTTAATGGGACACTGTAATATTAATGTCAGATGCCGCAATCAACTACGAACGCAGCATCTGAGGGATACAATGATGGGGGGGGGGGGCTGCTTCCCGTCATTGCACCCGCTACTTACAAAGAAATGCGCTTTGTGACAGTCATTTTTTGTAAAATTCAGCAAAGCAGCTGAATTGAATTTTTCATTACTTGGCTCATCTGCTTTTCTTATTTCCTGCTTTTCTTTCTTTCTTTACTTTCTTTCTTTTTTGTTACTTTTGTTTATTTCTGTCTATCTACCTTCTTTCTTTCTTCCTTTCTTTCTTTTTTTCTATCTCTCTATCTGATGCAGTATTTATCTCCTGGATTTATGACATATTATAATTGTAATTGTGTAAACTATGAGAATTTTTTAAGTCAAATTAAGGAAACATCAAATTTTTCACATGTCGAGGCGGATAAATCTAATTTTTGAAGACTATTACTCAAACATGGAAAAACAATTTCCACTTGTAAACTGATCTGACAGCTGCTTGAAAGGAGTTTTACGATGAGTCACCTGGGTGCGAGTTAGTGGGATCTTGGATGGATTTAGCTGTAGGGCTCTACAGGGAAGGGCTTAATATAGAAAGTCACTTTGTGTAGGGCGATTACGGGAATAGAGGGAATTACGGTATGTTTCTCTAAAAGAGCCCTCTAATGCAGGCAGGACACTGGTCTCGCACCCACACAAATCACTACCGTGCTGGTACTGACCCAGTTGTCTGCAGTTCCTTATAGATAAGATGCTTATATCCCAAGAAATTGTTCCCAGGGCTGTTTTAAAGGGCAGAAAGTGGATTATTAAGTAGCTATCCAAAAAGTGGCACCAGAAAGCCGGCTTTCATCTTCATGCATAAATCTATTGACATTTCTAAAGTATAAAATATGCAAGAAATTATATCATTTAGTTATATTAATTATGTGACATGGTGAAATTCTGATATATGTTTCTAAATAATATGTTAAAGTTTCTATGGTTCTCACTAAATCACAATATCTCAATCCAGTGGAACGATTTTACAAAAAATCCATACTGAAACTTATAATGACTGAAAAACATATGTTAGAAATGCTTATATTCTTTTTTCTTGCAGAGATATTTGCTGCGTTTGGGGCGTCACAGGAGTCTGCAGCTCTACAGCCAGGTAATAACTACTATAATACTGCCCCCTATGTACAAGAATATAACTACTATAATACTGCTCCTATGTACAAGAATATAACTACTATAATACTGCCCCCTATGTACAAGAATATAACTACTATAATACTGCTTCTATGTACAAGAATATAACTACTATAATACTGCTCCTATGTACAAGAATAACTACTATAATACTGCTCCTATGTACAAGAATATAACTGCTATAGTTCTTCCCCCTATGTATAAGGATATAACTACTATAATACTGCCCCTATGTACAAGAGTATAACTAATATAATACTGCCCCCTATGTACAAGAATATAACTACTATAATACTGCTCCTATGTACAAGAATATGACTACTATAATACTGCTCCTATGCACAAGAATATAACTACTATAATACTGCCTCTTATGTACAAGAATATAACTACTATAATACTGCCTCTATTGTACAAGAATATAACTACTATAATACTGCCTCCTATGTACAAGAATATAACTACTATAATACTGCAAATACCGTAGCAAACGCCAGCTACTGCTCGGACCTCCAGGGCATGGATAGTGCAGAATAAATAAAACTGAATGGATTTTACCAACATCGTTGGCTGGAAATGGTTACATTTGTTACTATAATACTGCCTCCTATGTACAATAATATAACTACTATAATACTGTTCCTATGTACAAGAATATAACTACTGTAATACTGCTCCTATAATACTGCTCCTACGTACAAGAATATAACTACTATAATACTGCTCCTATGTACAAGAATATAACTACTATAATACTACTACTATGTACAAGAATATAACTACTATAATACTGCTCCTATGTACAAGAATATAACTACTATAATACTGCTCCTATGTACAACAGTATAAGTACTATAATACTATCCTCTATGTTGAAGTATATAACCACTGTTGTATGAATATATATATTGCTAGGGTGATCATTTTACAATCTCAGTATTCCAAGTACTGGTTTTATTTTCAGCCTTTCCATGATGTTGGGTACTTGTGTTGGTCTTGGCACCGAGATATCTACCAGCATTTTGAATTTGGCTGATAACAGAGAACTTTTCATGATAAGGCTCGTGAATTATTAGATTTTACTGATCACATCTTGTTTAATGTCATTCTTTCAGATTCCTTCTGTGAGCCCAATAAGATGTTTTATCAATGTAAACCCTGCCCAAGGACCTGCGGGAACCAGGAGATCCCATGTCTAAAGATTTGCCAGCCTGAGTGCTACTGCAAACCTGGTTATGTCCTGGCCTCAGCCACCTCTAACACCTGCATCCCGGAGTCTGAGTGCACGTCTTGTGGACCAAATGCAAGGTTCACTGATTGTAACTCTTTCTGTCAGGACACATGTGATAACTACATGCAGTCGGGCAGAGCTTGTCCTATGATGTGCCAGCCCGGCTGTGTCTGTGAAAAGGGCTATGTTATGTACAATAACCAATGTATCAGGCCCATACTGTGCCCCAAGAGGGCACGAGCTGTCCATCCAATGCTAATACCCCTATTAGCTGGCAGAACTTCAAATTCCAGCTCCATCTGAAGTCCTACTGCTTGGTTCATGTTACGTAATATTATATTTAATTGCACTTTAAATCTTTTTTTCATTTTATGCTTTGAATAAAATTATTGTATTTTGATTTTTTGCATTCTGTTTTGTGGTTTTGAAAAAAAATAATGTAAGTAACTGAAGTGCATTCCCAGGGGGAAGAATTTTATCTACTTAGGGATGTATGGTCAGAACAAAAACTGATTTCCAAAACTACCGTATTTTTCACCCCATAAGATGCGCCTAGGTTTTAGAGGAGGAAAAAAAGATAAAATTCTCATTAGACCTCAGATCAGGCCAGCAATTGCAACGCACCGGGGTGCCAACAGTCATGGGATCTCTTTAAGAGGGAAAAGTTTAAATTGTTTTGTCGTGACCCAAATTGCAATGAAGCAACAAGGGCACAGGGCCCCTTTTAGTAATATGGTGGTACCCAGGTATAGGAATGCCAGAGTGGTGTAGGGTGGTCTAAATGTCCCTTAATGATGTTGCATGTGTCACGGTGCTCCTACCTGGATATGCTGGAATCCCAGGCATGGTCGTGCGAAGCAAAGCAAGGCGTATTGGATGAAGGGGATGATGAAATGAATTGAGTCCAGACCTTGTGTTGAAGTCGATAATAGGTTTACTTTCAATAAACTTTTCTCCAAACGATTTTCAGGCTTTGTCTTAGTTACCAGCAGGCTTTGCCATAAATTCTGGCAGGCAAACACACTCGGCTCTGCTACATCTGTTGCTCTTTGGCTCTGCTGTGCTAACAGGATTAAATAGAAATATTTTCTTCTGCAGGATGCTGCAACTTCTTTCTTTAGTCTGACTCTATATTTGACCAGGGAACTTTATTCCTGGCTTCAGAGGCTTAAGGCTTCTGCCTCTGGATCCAGCTGAGCTTAGGGTGCTCTGGCTGGCTTTGGCAGGGATCGTCCAGCAGGGATGAAGACTTGCTCCTTTCCCCTAACAAGGGTACTCTAGACTGCTCCTCACTAACTAGTCCCTCCCTCTCTTAGAGAGTAGTAGAATGGACAGAAGGATTCCATTCTAGTTAAAGTAACTCTACCATTAATGCTGCCATCTGCTGGTGAACCAGGTATATTACACTTAAATAGTTACATAACATGAAATATGAATACACATTTTGCAGGCCCTGGAAATTAATACAGGGGATGACATGAGGTTAACCATAGGAGATAGTAGAGGGGTGTAGAAGTTAGTAATGCACCTCTGGGGCGTTACACAATCAGACCCCCAAACCTTAGCTCACAGCCCCAATCAGACCCCCAATGTTCATAAGAACCCTCATTCAGACCTCATATCCGACCCCCATTGCTAATAAGACCCCAATAAGACCTCAGCTGAGACCCTCACACTTCAGATCAGCCCCTCATGTCTCAGATCAGCCCCCATGCCTCAGATCAGCCCCCATGCCACAGAGCAAATAAAATAATAAAAACACTTACTTTTCCTGCTCCGGGCGCTGCCGTTCCTCACAGCCAGCGTGTTCTCTCTTCTTTCTGCACGCACAGCGTGGGGTCACAGAGCGTCCTCACACAGTGCACAACCACAGCATAGCCGACAGCCGAGGACCGAGCGAATACAGAGCCTTCACCGCTTCCCGGTCCTCTAGTACTAAAGAGTGCTTCCATTAGTATTCACCCCATAAGATGCAGGGATATTTTTCCCCCACTCTTATGGGCCGAAAAATCGGATATGTTTAATGTATATAAAGAGTGACTTTGTCAGAACATTAGGTTAGTGCTCTCATCAAGAGAAACAAAAATTTGAGTCTTGAAGGTCTTATACCTTTTAATTGCCAACAAAAAGAGAAGCAATGTGTTAATGTGTAAGCCATTAAAGGTATCAGACCTGTACATACATTACATTACTTATCCTGTACTGATCCTGAGTTACATCCTGTATTATACTCCAGAGCTGCACTCACTATTCTGCTGGTGCAGTCACTGTGTACATACATTACATTACTTATCCTGTACTGATCCTGAGTTACATCTTGTATTATACTCCAGAGCTGCACTCACTATTCTGCTGGTGCAGTCACTGTGTATACACATTACTTATCCTGTACTGATCCTGAGTTACATCCTGTATTATACTCCAGAGCTGCACTCGCTATTCTGCTGGTGCAGTCACTGTGTACATACATTACATTACTTATCCTGTACTGATTCTCAGTTACATCCGGTATTATACTCCAGAGCTGCACTCACTATTCTGCTGGTGCAGTCACTATGTACATACATTACTTATCCTGTACTGATTCTCAGTTACATCCTGTATTATACTCCAGAGCTGCACTCACTTTTCTGCTGGTGCAGTCACTATGTACATACATTACATTACTTATCCTGTACTGATCTTGAGTTACATCCTGTATTATACTCCAGAGCTGCACTCACTATTCTGCTGGTGCAGTCACTGTGTATATACATTACTAAGGGCTCTTTCACACCTGCGTTATTGTCTTCCGGCATAGAGTTCCGTCGTCGGGGCTCTATGCCGGAAGAATCCTGATCAGGATTATCCTAATGCATTCTGAATGGAGAGTAATCCGTTCAGGATGCATCAGGATGTCTTCAGTTCCGGTACGGAACGTTTGTTGGCCGGAGAAAATACCGCAGCATGCTGCGCTTTTTGCTCCGGCCAAAAATCCGGAACACTTGCCGCAAGGCCGGATCCGGAATTAATGCCCATTGGAAGGCATTGATCCGGATCCGGCCTTAAGCTAAACGTCGTTTCGGCGCATTGCCGGAGCCGACATTTAGCTTTTTCAGAGTGGTTACCATGGCTGCCGGGACGCTAAAGTCCTGACAGCCATGGTAAGTGTAGCGGGGAGCGGGGGAGCAGTGTACTTACCGTCCGTGCGGCTCCCCGGGCGCTCCAGAGTGACGTCAGGGCGCCCCAAGCGCATGGATCACGTGATCGCATGGATCACGTCATCCATGCGCATGGGGCGCTCTGACGTCATTCTGGAGCGCCCCGGGAGCCGCACGGACTGTAAGTATACCGCTCCCCCGCTCCCCGCTCCTACTATGGCAACCAGGACTTTAATAGCGTCCTGGGTGCCATAGTAACACTGAAAGCATTTGGAAGACGGTTCCGTCTTCAAATGCTTTCAGTACACTTGCGTTTTTCCGGATCCGGAGTGTAATTCCGGCAAGTGGAGTACACGCCGGATCCGGACAACGCAAGTGTGAAAGAGGCCTTATCCTGTACTGATTCTCAGTTACAGCCTGTATTATAATTTAGAAGAGAGCGCAGGCAGTGATGCGCTTTACTGCGCTCTGAAGAAGAGGGAACCTGAACTGCCCCCATCCCGATGAAGGAGAGCGCAGTCAGCGCTCAGAAGAATAATTAAAGGAGAGCACAGGCAGCTCTCAGAAGCAGGAACCCTGACCCACCTAGGAGAGCAGGAAGCGCGGGATGGACGAAGCAGCTCAGCTGGCTAAGCTGTAACCCCTGCTGTGCCTTGCTCCCCTAACCTGCTGCCCTGGTCCCTGCTCCTTTCCATAACCCTTTACCATTTACCCCTGCTTTAACCCCTGCAGCCCCTTCTGTGTTAACCCTTGCAGTGCCACTATACTCCCCTGGTCTGCATTGTGTTCCCTGGCCTGAATGTACACTGCGTGCAGAATTATTAGGCAAATGAGTATTTTGACCACATCATCCTCTTTATGCATGTTGTCTTACTCCAAGCTGTATAGGCTCGAAAGCCTACTACCAATTAAGCATATTAGGTGATGTGCATCTCTGTAATGAGAAGGGGTGTGGTCTAATGACATCAACACCCTATATTAGGTGTGCATAATTATTAGGCAACTTCCTTTCCTTTGGCAAAATGGGTCAAAAGAAGGACTTGACAGGCTCAGAAAAGTCAAAAATAGTGAGATATCTTGCAGAGGGATGCAGTACTCTTAAAATTGCAAAGCTTCTGAAGCGTGATCATGGAACAATCAAGTGTTTCATTCAAAATAATCAACAGGGTCGCAAGAAGCGTGTGGAAAAACCAAGGCGCAAAATAACTGCCTAGAACTGAGAAAAGTCAAGCGTGCAGCTGCCAAGATGCCACTTGCCACCAGTTTGGCCATATTTCAGAGCTGCAACATCACTGGAGTGCCCAAAAGCACAAGGTGTGCAATACTCAGAGACATGGCCAAGGTAAGAAAGGCTGAAAGACGACCACCACTGAACAAGACACACAAGCTGAAACGTCAAGACTGGGCCAAGAAATATCTCAAGACTGATTTTTCTAAGGTTTTATAGACTGATGAAATGAGAGTGAGTCTTGATGGGCCAGATGGATGGGCCCGTGGCTGGATTGGTAAAGGGCAGAGAGCTCCAGTCCGACTCAGACGCCAGCAAGGTGGAGGTGGAGTACTGGTTTGGGCTGGTATCATCAAAGATGAGCTTGTGGGGCCTTTTCGGGTTGAGGATGGAGTCAAGCTCAACTCCCAGTCCTACTGCCAGTTTCTGGAAGACACCTTCTTCAAGCAGTGGTACAGGAAGAAGTCTGCATCCTTCAAGAAAAACATGATTTTCATGCAGGACAATGCTCCATCACACGCGTCCAAGTACTCCACAGCGTGGCTGGCAAGAAAGGGTATAAAAGAAGAAAATCTAATGACATGACCTCCTTGTTCACCTGATCTGAACCCCATTGAGAACCTGTGGTCCATCATCAAATGTGAGATTTACAAGGAGGGAAAACAGTACACCTCTCTGAACAGTGTCTGGGAGGCTGTGGTTGCTGCTGCACGCAATGTTGATGGTGAACAGATCAAAACACTGACAGAATCCATGGATGGCAGGCTTTCGAGTGTCCTTGCAAAGAAAGGTGGCTATATTGGTCACTGATTTGTTTTTGTTTTGTTTTTGAATGTCAGAAATGTATATTTGTGAATGTTGAGATGTTATATTGGTTTCACTGGTAAAAATAAATAATTGAAATGGGTATATATTTGTTTTTTGTTAAGTTGCCTAATAATTATGCACAGTAATAGTCACCTGCACACACAGATATCCCCCTAAAATAGCTAAAACTAAAAACAAACTAAAAACTACTTCCAAAAGTATTCAGCTTTGATATTAATGAGTTTTTTGGGTTCATTGAGAACATGGTTGTTGTTCAATAATAAAATTAATCCTCAAAAATACAACTTGCCTAATAATTCTGCACTCCCTGTATATTTACCCTTGCAGGGCAACAGTTGTGTTGTTAACCCCTTGTTATCCCCATAGGGACAGTGTGTAGCCAGGTGGGTGGGTTGCTGGTAATTCCGTGTGTATGTAAGTGTAATGCTTAGGTAGATTTTAGGATGGAATTGTGTATTATGTTGTACCGTGTGTTGTGTAGTTAGCTAGGTGTTTATTATAGTGTTTTTATAATACTGTGTTGTAGTGTTGTTGATATATTACTGTGTGCGACTATAGATATATATATATTTATATGTCCTTTGATATAAATATATATAGTTATAGCAATAATTAGACTTGAATATTTGTATTGTGTAATAAATATTTCTTTATTGTTCATAGTACAGTGTATAGTCTTAATAGTCGCCGCCGTAGTCGCAAAACACACGTAGTTCAGTGTAGAGTAAAGGCAACAGAGGTAGCTAGTGAGCTGGACAATTAGCTATTTACAGAGCTAGATCCTTTTATAGTATAAATAGGCGGAGTTATCGCTAGAAGACTCACGCGTATTTATGAATATTAATTATTGAGATTACCCAAAAAATCAATAATTAATATTCCCTTTTACACGCACCATTTTTGGAGAAAACAACCCTTATTCTGGCACATTACCATAGTAAACCTCCTCAACTCTGTACAGACCATGAACAAGCAGGAAACACTTTATTACATGAGCTGAGGGATCCGTCAGATGTTCTAGCACAGAAGAAGAGCCATATGAATGTATCCTCTCCTGTAATTGTGTTCTGGGGTCTGAACAATTTCTAGCGTTTTTTCGTGTTTTGCGTTTAATTCTGGGGACTGTTGTGAAGTTTGAATATATTTCAGGATCGGGTCTGGAGTCGGAAATAATTTATGGCTTCATTCTGCAGTCTGCATTTATTTAGGGGTCTTGTCTGGGGTCTACATTTGTTCTGGAGTCTATATTTATTCTGGGGTCTGGATATATTTTGGAGAGCATATTTATTTTTGGGTTTGTTATCGGGACTGGATTTATTTAGGGGCATGGTCTGAGGAATTGCATTCGTGTATTCTGGGGTCTGGTCTGGGTTCTGGATTTATTTAGGGGCCTGGTCTATGGTTCTGCATTTATTATGTGGTCTGATCTTGTGTATTTATTTACTGAACTTATTCAGGGACTTGGTCTTGCATTAAATTTGGAATCTAGATTAATTCTAGGGTCTGGATTTAATTAGGGGTCAGGTCTGTTATTTTGCATTTATTTTGGAGTCTATATTTATTATGGGGTCTGATTTGGGGTCTGGAATTATTTCGGGGCATGTTCTTGCATTCATTTTTTTTAAGAATCTACATGAATTCTGGGGTCTGGATTTATTTAGTGGCCTGGTCTGTGCATCTGTGTTTACTTGGACTCTATACTTATTTTGGGGTCTGGTCATGTGTCTAAATTTAGTTTGGTTTATGATCTGGGTTCTGAATTTACTTAGGGGTTTGGTCTGGGGTCTAAAAGTGTTTTGGAGAAAATGAGAGGAGCCTGGGGCAAAATTTGATTTCCAACACCTAGGACCCATCTACACAACTGATGTCTCAACTGTCCCAACTTCTTCCGTTGTGCTGTCATAGTCATTCAGATAATTTTTGAAAATCCTCTCAAATCTATTAATAATGTGGACAATCTCATAAGCCTCCCCACCCAGAAATATCAGGTTCAGTCTCTTATAATCTCTCATAAATATTAAGACATCAGATACCATGTCTATGACAGGTTCACCAAGCCCAAAAATGTCTGATGTAAACACAGGAACCACCAGACAAGACCAGAAACAAAGGGTTCTGATCAGGAGTTTCCAAAATTCTATTTTAAAGGAAACCTTTTTAACATCGTTGACCACCTGTAGAAGACCACTACTAATCTGGACAGACAATCATAGAATTAACATAAGGGAGTGGAGTCTGACCCTTAATTACTTTTGCAGTGGAAGTAACGGCCATGGGCTGCTACACTGTAAAAACCATACTGTAAAGTAACAGCTACCATAAGCAGATAAGTGTAGTACCCCAGTGCAGGCACTACTTTATTGTTCCCCAGGGCCCGTTTTCTATAAAACCCAATTTTTCACAGTTTTGATTGAATACTGTATAATGTGACATGAGTAATTACACATGTCTAGATGATCTTTGGAGGTATGCACACAGGAAATTCACTGACTTAATACATGACAAACCCTTTCCAAAAAATTCAGGCACTAATATCTGATTGAACTGTATGTCAATCGTACTTTGAACACTAGAGGACGCTCCTCTCCTTATATTATTTATCCACTGTTTTACTACTACAAAAAAATCTTTACACATTTAATTGAATATCTTGTCACAACTCTTCAAAATTACCTCTAGAACTAAACATATCTAACATAAAACAAACGGTAAAAATGTAATGTAAAATCACCCCTTAAATATCCATTATTTATAGCACAATTTATTTTTTTTCCGCAAAAATTATTTACTAAATTACTAAATACAATAATGATCATTCTATAACCAGAATAAAGCATAAACTATACATTTCAGCTCTAATCCCAGTGCAATGTAATAGATTTCATACAATGGGTGGATTTATATATATTTTTTTGCTAGCTTTAAAAATATGCCATTTTCTTCCTTCCTGGAGGTGTAACACCCCGGAGTGGTGTTACCATTCCTACACCCTGCTACTATCTTTAATGGTCTAAACTAAATGCCATCTTATGTATTTTTGTCCAGGTCCTCTACACTGGGCATTCCTAATCTTGTTATGCAACAGTTTTATTACATGTAATGTGCCTGGTTCACCAGCAGGTGGCAGTGCAAATGGCAGAGCTATACTTAGATAGAATGGAACTCCCCCCTTTGGGCAGCAGTGGGCCAGTCCTTGCTACCAGAAGGATGGGTGGCAGTTCTAGATTGTTCCAGTTTAGACTCCATGTTGGAGCCGAGAAGACCTGAATGAAGTAGCAGTTAGAGGAAATTGTTCTTCGGCTGAAAATAAGCTGTTTACTGAGTGTCCGGAGGGGAATAACAGTTGATGGCACTCCGTCCAAGGATACCAGGAGTACAGAAACCAGGCGTAAGCAGAATTTAGTGCAGCATAAAGAAGGAAAGCAAAGTATTTCATCAAGCCTGTCAGTACAGCAGAGAAAGGGAGCAAGCAGAGTTATTGAAGAAGCCTGACAGTTTATGCTAAAAGCCTGCTGGGACCAAGACAAAGATTGAAGATTGTTTTTGACGAATGTTTATTCAAGTACATCTGCTGTTCAACTACATACAAGGTCTGGACTCAATCTTTCATTCATCCCTAAATTCGAAACCCCTTTTATTTTGTGCTTCGGAGACAATGCCTGGGGTCCAGCAGTATCCAGGTACGAGCATGGGGGCACACAAAGAGACATTTAGGCCGCACCACACCACTCGGCATTCCTACTACACCTGGCACGCGATAGGGGCCCTGGGGGACGGCGAGTTGAACATTTGGTGAACCGTTACCAGCGCAGTATGAGTACAGTACACTTACACCCCAGTTTGGGCATTTTACGGAACTTATTATGTTTTTATTTGAGGGCTACATGTATGTCTTTATTGTATAGCAGTATGTTGTGAGGACCATGTAGCACCATTATGTGTGCATGCTTAGGCTGCATTATATGGACATTATATAGTGGTAAAGATTCATGGACCATACTCATGGCAGTATTACTGTTCTTTTATCTCAGAGCCCCTCTAACTGCCATGTTCCTTGGCAGCCAGGACCTTCAGCATTAGAACCTCCATTAGGAAGCAGATACAGGTAAAAATAATGGTGGACCATGGAGACAGCAGCTCTGTAGTAGGTGACATAATGCTGTAACTGCTTTGGGCCACTGGCAGAGGGCACAGCAGTGGGCCAGCACAAATGGCCACTGGCGGAGGCCAGCACACCAGACCTATGCTTGTGTTAAGACAACCCAGATTGTGATAGATCTCCGTTGCTTGCATGACCAGAGCTTTGTTCATCAGAGCATGGACTGCACATTCATGCAGAAAATGAAAATTTGTTCAGGAGGTGGCAGTGACCGCTATGAGGTTTTACACAACTGAACCAGAACACCACACTACTAACCATGCTATTCGGTATCCTAGTTGCTGGCGTTCTCTTCATGTTGCTGCCTAGCTGCTCCTGCCTGATGCTCCCTTAGGGTGCTACTGAATCCTTCTTTGGCCAATGGCTGAATTCCCTAGGTATTTAAGGCATCCTCCCCAGGCAGAGGTTGCCTGAACTTTAGGTTCCCAGATGGCTAGCAAAAGTGTTTGATAGTCTAGTGCTATTGCGATTTACCTGTGTTCATCCTGTGTTACTTCCTCACTGTGTCCCTGCTGTGCTCCAAGTTCTCTTTCCATCCTGCCTGGGTGTTCCTACACTTTCAAGTCCATAATTAGTTCAGTTTGTGTCTAAGTTAACCCAGTCTGTGCTCCTGTCAAGTTAGCAGCCTTGTGTGTGCCTTACCACTACCCCATCCGCAAGTCTCTCCTGTGTCAACATTAACTGTGCGCTGCCTGGATCTTCAAAACCAACATTCTTTCCTTGGTGCCTGTTCCGACTGTACCTGTGATTTACCTGCATTGGGTCAATTTTGTATATCCAGAGCTTAAGCTGCTTCCACCGAAGTCCCTGACCCCAGTGGGTCAGGTGCCAACCACACCTGGACTCTCCCAGGAGATAGTGGTCTGGTTGCTAACTCACAGAAAAGTTCAGGTTCCAGTATAGGAGTAAAAGGGTGAATACTGGGGAATTTCCAGAATAACACTTTTAGGATTAGCCCTATGTCAAACCGGTTAGTTGGCACAGTGGGTTCATACTCGCTGATCCATAACATCCAAAAAGAGAACAATATATATTTTTTTTTAATGTTGTTTTATTTTTGAGATTTAGAAATGAGAAGTCCCATGTACTGCCGTTGAAAGGGCTTTAGTTCGGCTTAAAAAGATACAAAATAAGTGGTGAAGTGACCTTCTACATGCATTGATGCTCCATACCAAGGTCAGTTTATGAAAATGGAATGATATCAGTGACAACATAAACCCTGGGTAGATAATCTTATGGTTGATTCAATGTTGAGCCAGCAAGGTATGACTGCAATGCAATAATAGAAGAATGACAGTAGAAGAAGACCTCGGGTCCATCTAGTCTGCCTTTGTATGATTACATTTGTGTTATCATAGAAAAAGTATAATTATCCCAGGTAGGTTTATACTCACTTAGGCCTCATGCACACGACCGTTTTTTTTTTTTACGGTCCGCAAAAACGGGGTCCGTAGGTCCGTGATCCGTGACCGTTTTTTCATCCGTGGGTCTTCCTTGATTTTTGGAGGATCCACAGACATGAAAAAAAAGTCGTTTTGGTGTCCGCCTGGCCGTGCGGAGCCAAACGGATCCGTCCTGAATTACAATGCAAGTCAATGGGAACGGATCCGTTTGACGTTGACACAATATGGTGCAATTTCAAACGGATCCGTCCCCCATTGACTTTCAATGTAAAGTCAGGAGTTAATATACCATAGGATCGGAGTTTTCTCCAATCCGATGGTATATTTTAACTTGAAGCGTCCCCATTACCATGGGAACGCCTCTATGTTAGACTATACTGTCGGATATGAGGTTACATCGTGAAACTCATATCCGACAGTATATTCTAACACAGAGGCGTTCCCATGGTGATGGGGACGCTTCTAGTTAGAATATACTACAAACTGTGTACATGACTGCCCCCTGCTGCCTGGCACAGGGGGCTGTGATCAGCACAATTAACCCTTCAAGTGCCGCTCCTGAAGGGGTTAATTGTGCGTATCATAGCCCCCTGTAAGAGATCAGGGGCTGCCAGGCAGCAGGGGGCAGACCCCCCTCCCTCCCCAGTTTGAATATCATTGGTGGCCAGTGTGCGGCCTCCCCTCTCCCCTTCTCCTGCCCGATAATTGGTGGCAGCGGAGATTCCGATCGGAGTCCCAGTTTAATCGCTCTGGGGCTCCGATCAGTAACCATGGCAACCAGGACGCTACTGCAGGCCTGGTTGCCATGGTTACTTAGCAATATTACAATATTAGAAGCATCATACTTACCTGCTGGCTGTTGCGATGTCTGTCTCCGGCCGGGAGCTCCTCCTACTGGTAAGTGACAGATCAATGCGCCGCACAGACCTGTCACTTACCAGTAGGAGGAGCTCCCGGCCGGAGACAGACATCGCAGCAGCCAGCACAGGTAAGTATGATGCTTCTAATATTGTAATATTGCTAAGTAACCATGGCAACCAGGCCTGCAGTAGCGTCCTGGTTGCCATGGTTACCGATCGGAGCCCCAGAGCGATTAAACTGGGACTCCGATCGGAATCTCCGCTGCCACCAATGATCGGGGGGGGAGGAGAGGGGAGGCCGCACACTGGCCACCAATGAAATTATAATAGAGGGGGGCCGACGGAGTGGGGCAGGGGAGGGGAGGCCGCACACTGGCCACCAATGATATTAATACAATAGAGGGGGGGCCGCACACTGGCCACCAATGATATTAGGCCGGGGGGGGGGGCACACTGGCCACCAATGATATTACAATAGGGGGGGCGGGGGGGCCGCACACTGGCCACCAATGATATTCAAACTGGGGAGGGAGGGGGTCTGCCCCCTGCTGCCTGGCAGCCCCTGATCTCTTATAGGGGGCTATGATATGCACAATTAACCCCTTCAGGTGCAGCACCTGAGGGGTTAATTGTGCGGATCACAGCCCCCTGTAAGAGATCGGGTGCTGCCAGGCAGCAGTGGGCAGTCATGTACACAGTTCTCAGTATATTCTAACTAGAAGCGTCCCCATCACTATGGGAACGCCTCTGTGTTAGAATATACTGTCGGATTTGAGTTTTCACAAAGTGAAAACTCATCTCTGAAAAAGCTTTTATGCAGACGGATCTTCGGATCCGTCTGTATGAAAGTAACCTACGGCCACGGATAACGGACGCGGATGCCAATCTTGTGTGCATCCGTGTTCTTTCACGGACCCGTTGACTTGAATGGGTCCGTGAACCGTTGTCCGTCAAAAAAATAGGACAGGTCATATTTTTTTGACGGACAGGAAACACGGATCACGGATGCGGCTGCAAAACGGTGCATTTTCCGATTTTTCCACGGACCCATTGAAAGTCAATGGGTCCGCGAAAAAGAACGGAAAACGGCACAACGGCCACGGATGCACACAACGGTCGTGTGCATGAGGCCTTACTGAATGTTTGTTGCATCTACTGCTCTTTCTGACTTGGCTTATGATCTTTCCCCAACTTATGCCAAATGGCACCTCCTTCTTCTCTAATTCTCTTTTTCATTAAATAGACATCCACCCTGAAAGTTATTTAACCCTTTAACAGTTGATTGTGTAGCCTCATTACCTTTTTTCCTCAAATACTAATTTAAAAAGTTATACAAATTATAGTTATTTATTAAACAGAAATACGCCTATATTAGGTGTATTTCTGGCATAGATCTGTGGCAATCTGCAACTTTTCTCCACTCACGCCTGGTCTGAAAAAGTGGGCATGGTGTGGGCGGGGAATGGGACGGGCTGGCGGGAAGCAGTCTTACATTTTGAAGCGGCGGTGGATATGCCGAAGTTATGTTGAGGCCGGAGGATACGCAGAAGATATGTAGAGGCAGGGCTTTATTAAGAACGCCGGTCTTAATAAATGTGCCCCTAAGTTCTTTAAAGATACCAGGGGCGAATCCCACCATTGAATCTGCTGTTGGAGAGCATTGTATGGGTATGATTGCCTTCTTTCCTGACAGTAGTACTTGCAGTAGAAATTCTAGATTTCCTGTTATGCAAATTAAATGACATTAAAACATCCCCAACATGAAGAAAAAGCATAAATAGCTAATATATAAAAAACAAACAAACATAGAAATTTAATAATAAAAAGAGTAGTGGTTTAAAGTCATAAATCTTTGAGGGCATCTCCAGACAGTTCAAATTTAATTATTTATTTTTTGGGGAGTTTATGAAAATAGCAATATATGTGTCTTACAATACAGAGAGAGTAGTGTTTTGAATCTCTGAGCGATTACATGAACTATTAGGATGAAATCTATGTCAGTGCATCTCCATACATTTTGTTTGTGGAGTTTGTGAAAATAGCATATATGTGTGTCTTACAATGCAAAGGTTGGCGATTTAAATCTCTGAGTAATAACGTGAAATACTAGGACAAAATTCATGTCGCTGCATCTCCAGACAGTTAAAAAAAATTTGGTGGGGCTTTGTGAAAATAGCAATATACAGTGGATATAAAAAGTCTACACACCCCTGTTAAAATGTCAGGTTTCTGTGATGCAAAAAAAATGAGACAAAGAAAAACTATTTCAGAACTTTTTCCACCTTTAATGTGACCTATAAACTGTACAACTCAATTGAAAAACAAACTGAAATCTTTTAGGTAGAGGGAAGAAAAAAATATACAAATAAAATAATATGGTTGCATAAGTGTGCACACCCTTAAACTAATACTTTGTTGAAACAGCTTTTGTTTTTATTACAGCCCTCAGAATTTTTAGGTATAAGTCTATCAGCATGGCACATTTTGCAAAAATACTCCAAATCTGTCAGATTGCGAAGGCATCTCCTGTGCACAGCCCTCTTCAGATCACCCCACAGATTTTCAATCGGATTCAGGTCTGGGCTCCAAAACTTTAATCTTTTTCTGGTGAAGCCATTCCTTTGTTGATTTGGCTGTATGCTTTGGGTCGTTGTCATGCTGAAAGATGAAGTTCCTCTTCATGTTCAGCTTTCTAGCAGAGGCCTGAAGGTTTTGTGCCAATATTGACTTGGCATGATGCTGCCACCACCATGCTTCACTGGGTATGGTGTTCTTTTGGTGATGTGCAGTGTTGTTTTTGGGCCAAACATATCTTTTGGAATGATGGCCAAAAAGTTCAACCTTGGTTTCATCAGACCATAACACATTTTCTCCTTGTGCTTTTGGGAGACTTCAGATGTGTTTTTGCAAAATGTAGCCTGGCTTGGATATTTTTCTTCGTAAGAAAAGGCTTTCGTCTTGCCAATCTATCCCATAGCCCAGACATATGAAGAATACGGGAGATTGTTGTCACATGTACCACACAGCCAGTACTTGCCATATATTCCTGCAGCTCCTTTTATGTTGCTGTAGGCCTCTTGGTAGTCTCCCAGACCAGTTTTCTTCTTGTCTTTTTCATCAATTTTGGAGGGACGTCCAGTTCTTGGTAATCCCACTGTTGTGCCATATTTTCTCCACTTGATGATGACTGTCTTCACTGTGTTCCATGGTATAGCTAATGCCTTGTAAATTCTTTTGCACCCTTCTTCTGACTGATACCTTTTAACAATGAGATTCCTCTGATGCTTTGGAAGCTCTCTGTGGACCATGGCTTTTGCTGTGGGATCCGACTAACATGATTTTGAATGTGATTGCTTAATTCTGAACACAGCTACATCCCCAGTTATAAGAGGGTGTGCACGCTTATGCAATCACATTATTTTAGTTTTTATTGTTTTCATCCCTCCACCTAAAAGATTTCAGTTTGTTTTTCAATTGAGTGGTACAGTTTATAGGTCACATTGAAGGTGGAAAAAGTTCTGAAATGATTTATCTTTGTCTCATTTTTTTACATCACAGAACCCTGACATTTTAACAGGGGTGTGTAGACTTTTTATATCCACTGTACATGACTCTTACAATTCAGAGGGTAACGGTTTAAATCTCTAAATGATAACATGAAATGCTAGGCTGAAATCTGTGTCAGTGCATCTCTAGACACTTCAAGTGTTGGGTTCCAGAAAACAGATATGCAAACCATATCATACTTTGCATGACTATGTACATTTAGGCCCAAAAATTTTAGAAATACAGATGGGTTCCTGTGACAACCACTCGCCAATCCCGTCGTACTATGCCACATTTGCCATACAGCTCTCGTCCACTAGAGACTTCTGGAGGCGAATCCACTGTGAGCACAGTAAACGTTTAAGATTGGTTGGTCTGCCCATACATGGTACAATCGTGACTGTATGTACAATCGGTAAAATAGAATTATCGATTTTGCACGGGAAACCAACTGAATTTGCTGACACCACTCTTTCTATTAAATCGGGGAAAAGAGACCCCGGCTAGCTACTCCTAAAGGGAAGAAACTGTTATTTGCAACCTAGCTAACAAATCAACTGTCATGGGGTAGCGTCACGGGTATAAAGATAGAGCGGAGGTGCTCCCCCTGAGCTGCCACCCGGTCCCCTGTCCCTGCCTACTTGCACCACCCGCTCTAGGTGACGGGGCGCAACTGGGCGACAGTCCCTGACCTGAGTAAGTGCAAGCAGAGAGATAGAGACAGGAGGGAAGCAGACAGCCAATGAGAGGTAGCACTCGAGCAGACAGAGAGGTGGAACAAGCAAGGTACCACCAAAAACGGAAGGGCGAGGCGGGTCAACTAGCCGGGGTCAGTCCAGGAAGTCACATAAGTACGTGGGAAGAGGCAAAGACAAAATCCAAAAGCAAGCCGAGGTCAAAATCCGAGAGGTAGCGTCAAGGTTCAGGGAGCAGGCAGAAGAGGTGTCAATAAGCAGATTAAGGGTCAAATCCAAAGGTAAGCTAAATAACAATAATAACACATAGCCTAAGGGACCAAAATCACAGGCAACCTGTAGCCAGCAGGTTGCCTGTATTTATAGTAGGGAGTGAGGGTCATGTGACGTGGCCAGCGTCACATGATTGAAAGACAGGCAAGTCGAGCATCGAGTGATCAGCTCGGCGCTCAAGGCAGACCTAGGAGCAGGGAGCCTCCCAGCTAGCAAAGCCGCTCTGGGAACGAGGCCTAACACAAATCCTCGCTCCCGAAGCTAAGCAGCAGGTCTGCGGCTGATGGGAGACCGAGTGCGCCTTCGGCACCCCATTACAGTACCCCCCCCTTTTACGAGGGACCACCGGACCCAAGCCCTTGGGTACAAATCTCCCAGGATGCTCTTCTTGATGAGCCTCGGGGCGTGGATCTCAGTAAGTGGGACCCAAGACCTCTTCTCGGGTCCATAGCCCTTCCAGTGGACCAGGTATTGAAAGGAGTTCCTAACCTTTCTAACATAAATAATTCTAGAGATGATGAATTCCTCCTGACCTTCAACCTCCACAGGTGGAGGAGGTTTTTTAACCGGAACCACTGGTGACACATATCTCTTAAGCAACGACTTATGAAACACATCATGTATACGAAAGGAGTCGGGTAGCTCAAGTCTAAAGGACACTGGGTTAACCACCTCAATAATATTGTATGGTCCAATGAAATGCAGAGAAAATTTCCTAGAACCCTGTTTTAAAGCAAGATTCTTAGTCGACAACCACACCTTATCGCTGAGTACAAAATTTACCCCCTTGGAACGTCTCTTATTGGCATGATTGCACTGGGTTTCCTGGGCCTTTTCCAGGTTCGTTTGAACCTGTGCCCAGACTGTGCACAGTCTAGAGCTAAAAGAATCTACCTGCTGGTTGAGTGAGGATAGAGAGGGACTAGAACAAAAGCGAGGATGCAAACCACTGTTACAAAAAAAAGGAGACACCCCAGTGGAAGAATTAACTTGATTGTTAATAGCGAATTCTGCCAACGGGAGGCATCTCAACCATAAGAGTTGATTATGTGATACATAGCACCTTAGAAAAAGCTCCACTGCCTAATTTAACTGTTCCGTCTGCCCATTGGTCTGTGGATGGAAAGCAGACGAAAAGGATAAAGAGATGTCGCATCTTCGACAAAAAGCCCTCCAGAAACCAGAAACAAACTGAATGCCTCTATCAGAGACGATATTCTCAGGGACACCATGCAGACGTACCACATGTTCAATGAACAAGGATGCTAAGGTCTTCGCATCAGGGAGCTTACTTAAAAGGAACAAAGTGCACCATCTTGCTAAAACAGTCAACCACTACCCACACCACTGATTTCCCCTCAGAAGGGGGCAGATCAGAAATAAAATAGATGGAAATGTGAGACCATGGCTTTCAGGGAATGGGTAGTGGTTGTAGTTCACCAGCGGGAAGTGTTCTCGGGGTCTTAGACCTGGCACAAACATCGCAAGCCAAAACATAAGACCGTACATCCTTAGACAAAGTGGGCCACTAGAAAAACCTCAGCAGCAATTCCTTAGTGGCAGCAATACCTGGATGACCAGAGAGCACGGAGACATGACATTCACCCAATAATTGAAAACGAAAGCACTCAGGAACAAATAACTATTCTGCCGGTGTTTGTAGAGGAGCAAGTTGCGGAGCCCGTTGAATCTTAGAGGAAAGATCCGCAGAAACTGCTGCCACAAAGAGGCTTGCCGGCAAGATGGGTTCCGGGGGGGTGTCAGGAGGATAGACGGCATTAAAACTCCGGGACAAGGCATCTGCCTTAATATTTTTACTTCCTGGTCTGAAAGTAACAGAAATATTAAAACAAGTAAAAAACAGGGCCCATCTGGCTTGTCTAGGATTAAGGCGTTTGCCTGCCTTAAGAAACACTAAGTTCTTATGATCGGTGAGGACAGTAATACGGTGTCTAGCCCCTTCTAAAAAACTTGCGAGAGAAGAAGGTGCATGGCCTTAAATTAGTGAGGTTAGAAGACCCCTGAGAAAGGATGGCCCCCACACCATCCTCTGAGGCATCAACCTCCACCACAAAAGGTTCCTCGGTATTGGGCTGAACCAAGACTGGAGCCATCTGAAAACAATTTTTAAGGGTATCAAAGGCCCGACAGGCCTCCAACGACCAGTTAACCAGATCAGAACCTTTTTTAGTTAAGTCAGTAAGGGGCTTGGCAATAACAGAAAAATTATTTGTGAATTTACGGTAAAAATTGGCGAATCCTAAAAAGCGTTGGAGTGCCTTTAAGGAGGATAGTCTTACCCAGTCTTGGATAGCCTGAACCTTACTGGGATCCATTTTAAATGAATGAGGAGTAAGAAAATAGCCGAGATAAGGAATCTCTTGAACTCCAAACACACATTTCTATAATTTAACGGACAGATGATTCTTCCTGAGGATTTTAAGAACCAATCTGATGTGAGACACATGAGAATCCCAGTCAGGTGAAAAGACAAGAATATCATCGAGATAAACAATCATAACTTTGCCGATGAGTTCTCTAAAAATGTCATTCATGAAATTCTGAAACACAGCTGGGGCATTGCAAAGACCGAATGGCATAACAAGATACTCAAAGTGTCCCTCTGGAGTAGAGTTGAGCGAACCCGAACTGTAACTGTACCGAACTTTAGGTTTTTCGGCACCCGGACCCGAACCCGAACATTTACGTAAAAGTTCGGGTTCGGTGTTCAGCGATTTTTATGGCGCTTTTTGAAAGGCTGCAAAGCAGCCAATCAACAAGCGTCATACTACTTGCCCCAAAAGGCCATCACAGCCATGCCTACTATTGGCATGGCTGTGATTGGCCAACTGCAGCATGTGACCCAGCCTCTATTTAAGCTGGAGTCACTTAGCGCCGCCCGTCACTCTGCTCGGATTAGTGTAGGGAGAGGCTGCAGCTGCTGTGAGGGAGAGATCAGGGAGCGATCTTATCAAGAACTGGTTTATGTACTCAGCAATCTACAGAAAAAATGTTTTGTTAGTGCAGTGCACAATTTTTTAAAGCCTGCCCTGAGACAACTACTGCTAAAACAAACTTTTTTTTCTTCATTTCATCAATATCAATACCTGATCGGCAGCCATTTTATGCAACGATAGTGCACCTGCATAGGCTATCTGCAAATCCAGAAATTCAGCTTTGGTATACTGGGGTGAAAAAACCCTCTGATATACTGCACATCTGTGATTACACGTGCATAAGTCACTGTCACATTTAGGACAGAAATACAGCTTTTTGGTTAGGGTGAAAAAACCCTCTGATATACTGCACATCTGTGATTACACGTGCATAAGTCACTGTCACATTTAGGCCAGAGATTCAGGTTTTTGGTTAGGGTGAAAAAACCCTCTGATATACTGCACATCTGTGATTACACATGCATAAGTGATTGTCACATTAAGGCTAGAAATCCTGCTTTGTCATACTGGGGTGAAAAAACCCTCTGATATACTGCACATCTGTGATTACACATGCATAAATGATTGTCACATTTAGGCCAGAAACACGCCTTTTTGGTTACTGGGGTGAAAAAAGCCTCTGATATACTGCACATCTGGAATAAGACGTGCATAAGTGAGTGTCACATTTAGGCCACAAATACCGCTGTCATATAGAGTTTAAAAAAAAGAAATTCAGTGCAATACCCTACATCAGGATTTTTATTGGCGGTTAATTTTTTTTAACAGACTTAACCACTTTTTACTTTGCTTTGTAAACGCTAACTATAAGGCAAACATCTAATAAGGGATGCGGTCATGGTTGTGGTGGTGGTGTTGGTGGAACCTCTGGTGCAGGGAGAGGACGTGGCCGTTCTGCCACAGCTACACGTCCTACTGAACCTACTACCTCAGGTCCCAGTAGCTGCCAGAATCTACAGCGATATTTGGTCGGGCCTAATGCCGTTCTAAGGATGGAAAGGCCTGAGCAAGTACAGGCGCTAGTCAATTGGGTGGCCGACAGTGGATCCAGCACGTTCACAGTCTTCTGCAGAAAGCGCACAGGTGGCGCCTGAAACCCATGCCCATCAGTCTGTCACATCACCCCCGTGCATATCGAGGAACCTGTCTGAGCCTCAAGTCATGCAGCAGTCTGTCTCTTTTGCTGTTTGAAGACTCTGCTGGCAGGGTTTCCCAAGATCATCCACCTAGCCCTTCCCCAGGGGTGGAAGACAGAATGCACTGACGCACAACCACTTATGTTTCCTGATGAGGACATAGGAATACCACCTCAGCATGTCTCTGATGATGACGAAACACAGGTGCCAACTCCTGCGTCTTTCTGCAGTGTGCAGACCGGAAAAGAGGTCAGGGAGGAAGACTGGGTGGAAGACGATGCAGGGGACGATGAGGTCCTAGACCCCACATGGAATGAAGGTCGTGCAACTGACTTTCAGTGTTTGGAGGAAGAGGCAGTGGTAAGACCGAGCTAACAGCGTAGCAAAAGCGGGAGCAGGGTGCAAAAGCAGAGCAGCCGTCGCCAAAACAGTTCGCCTGCTACTGGCCACCGTTACCAGGGACCGAGCACACCAAAGGCAGCTTCAAGGAGTTCCCTGGCATGGCACTTCTTCACACAATGTGCTGACGACAAGACCCTAGTGGTTTGCACGCTGTTCCATCAGAGCCTGAAGCGAGGCATTAACGTTCTGAACCTTAGCACAGCCTGCATGACCAGGCATCTACATGCGAGACACGGGCTGCAGTGGAGTAAGCACCTTCAAAACCAAGAAAGGGCTCAGCCCCCTCCTGCTCCCTCTTCTGCTGCTGCCTCGGCCTCTTCCTCCGCCTCTGGAGGAATGTTGGCACCTGCCGCCCAGCAAACAGAGGATGTGCCACCAACAACACCACCTCCGTCACCAAGCATCTCCACCATGTCACATGGAAGCGTCCAGCTCTCCATCTCACAAACTTTTGAGAGAAAGCGTAAATTCCCACCTAGCCACCCTCGATCCCTGGCCCTGAATGCCAGCATTTCTAAACTGCTGGCCTTTGAAATGCTGTCATTCAGGCTAGTGGAGACGGACAGCTTCAAACAGCTCATGCCGCTTGCTGTCCCACAGTACGTCGTTCCCAGCCGCCACTACTTCTCCAGGAGAGCCGTGCCCTCCCTGCACAACCAAGTATCAGATAAAATCAAGTGTGCACTGCGCAGCGCCATCTGTGGCAAGGTCCCCCTAACCACAGATACGTGGACCAGTAAGCACGGCCAGGGACCATATATCTCCCTAACTGCACACTGGGTAAATGTAGTGGCGGTTGGGCCCCAGGCAGAGAGCTGTTTTGCACACGTCCTTCTGCAAGGATCGCAGGGCATCATTCTTTGCCTCCTGTTGCCTCCTCTTCCTACTCGGCTTCCTCCTCCTCTTCTTCCACCTCCTCATCCGGTCAGCGAAAGACCTTCACCACCAACTTCAGCACAGCCAGGGGTAAACTTCAGCAGGCCGTTCTGAAACTTATGAGTTGTGGCGGGGTATAGAACAACAGACCGACAAGTGGTTGCTGCCAGTGGGCCTCAAGCTCGGCCTGGTGGTGTGCGATAATGGGTGAAATCTCGTTGCAGCTCTGGGACTAGCCGGTTTGACGCACATTCCTTTGCCTGGCGCATGTGCTGAATTTGGTGGTGCAGAAATTCATTCACAACTACCCCGACATGTCTGAGCTGCTGCATAAAGTGCGGGCCGTCTGTGCGCGCAGCTCGGGCCCATCACTGGTGCGTGGCTGGGGGGATACGGAGGTCGCAGACGATACGCCTCCCACAGAGGACAGCTTGTCCTTTACTCTGGGCAGCCTGGCACACATAAGCGACTACATACTGCAGTGCCTGCGCAACGACTGCAGAGTCGCCCACATTTTAACGTGTGCTGACTACTGGGTGGCCACCCTGCTGGATCCCCGTTACAAAGACAATGTGCCGTCCTTAATTCCCTCACTGGTGCGTGATCGGAAGATGCGCAACTACAGGTGCACGCTTGTAGACGCGCCCCTGAGAGCATTTCCGACTGACGCCGGGGGACAAGTGAAAGCACAAGGCGTAGGCAGGGGAGGAGGAAGAGGTCGCCAACGCAGCTGTGTCAGCGCCAGCACCTCAGAAGGCAGGGTTAGCATGGCCGACATGTGGAAAAGCTTTGTCACCTCGCCGCAACAACCGGCCCCAACTGCTGATATGGAGCGTGTTAGCAGGAGGCAGCATTTGAACAACATGGTGGAATAGTACCTGTGCACACGACTACACGTACTGACTGATGGTTCTGCCCCATTCCACTTCTGGGTCTCAAAATTGTCCACATGGCCAGAGCTTGCTCTGTATGCCTTGGAGGTGCTGGCCTGCCCTGCAGCTAGTGTACTCTCTAAACGTGTATTTAGCACGGCAGGAGGCGTCATTACAGACAGACGCAGACACCTGTCCACAGCCAATGTGGACAAGCTCACGTTCATTAAAATGAACCAGGCTTGGATCCCACAAGACTTGTCTGTACCTTGTGCAGAATAGACATTTATACCACCATCAAACATACATTCTTGTACTCAAGTCAAGTGCAATGATTCTTTGTTTTTTAATTTTTTTATTTGTCCCAATACTTTCGGGGCTACCTACCCAATAAAAAATAAATAAAAACATTGCTGGCTACCTGTTCCTCCTCCATTGCTGCCTCCACCTACAACACCACATTCACCGCCTCCTCAACCTCCGACTCCATATCCACCTCCTTCTCTGAGTTGCAGGTTAATAATTTGTAATTTTTGTTATTTTATTTTATTTTAAGTTATTTCCCTATCCACATTTGTTTGCAGAGCAGTTGCCATGCTCTTATGCACATTTTACTGCCTTTTACATCCCTCTAGCCTTTTCAAGGACTATTTTAGAGCCATTTTAATTTAAAAAAGTGGCAATTTTAGTTCCCTAAATTGAAAAAATTCTTATTTTCAATTGTCGGGTGACATTTTACCATTTTTGGCGTATACAAACCCCTGCTGTGCCTGGGTGACAGGGGCCTAAATCTCTCAAAATCCTCTGTTGTATTGCTGGGTGACATGTACCCCCTTTTGCCGTGAATGAACCCCTGCTCTGCATTGCTGACAGGCGCATAAATCTCTCAAAATCCTCTGTTCTATTGCTGGGTGACATGAACCCCCTTTTGCCGTGAATGAACCCCTGCTGTGCCTGGGTGACAGGGGCCTAAATCTCTCAAAATCCTCTGTTCTACTGTTGGGTGACATGATCCCCCTTATGCCGTGAATGAACCCCTGCTTTGCATTGCTGACAGGGGCCTAAATCTCTCAAAATCCTCTGTTCTATTACTGGGTGACATGTACCCCCTTTTGCCATGAATGAACCCCTGCTCTGCATTGCTGACAGGGGCCTAAATCTCTCAAAATCCTCTGTTGTATTGCTGGGTGACATGAACCCCCTTTTGCCATGAATGAACCCCTGCTCTGCATTGCTGACAGGGGCCTAAATCTCTCAAAATCCTCTGTTCTATTGCTGGGTGACATGTACCCCCTTTTGCCGTGAATGAACCCCTGCTCTGCATTGCTGACAGGGAACAAAATTTAGTGAAAACATCTGTTACTGATCGGAAGATGCGCGACTACAAGCGCACGCTGATGATAGCATTCCCACCTGACAGCGGGGGCACAGTGGAAGCACAAGGCTAAGGAAGAGGAGGAGGAAGAGGTCGCTAACGCAGCTGGGGTACCGCCAGCACCTGAGAAGGCAGGGTTAGCATGGCCCAAATGTGGAAAAGCTTTGTCAGTCTTGGAGGTGCTGACCTGCCCTGCAGCCAGTGTATAGTGTGAACGTGTGTTTAGCACTGCAGAGAGCATTATCACAGGCCGCAGCCAATGTGGACAAGCTTACGTTTATTAAAATGAACCAGGCATGGATCCCACAGGACTTGTCCGTACCTTGTGCAGAATAGACATTTATACCAGCCTCAACCATCCATTCTTGTACTCAAGTGCACTTATCCTTAGTTTTATTTTGTTATATGTCCCAATATTTTGGGGGATACCCCAATTTAAAAATAAAAAAAAACACAAATCAGTGTTGGCTACCTATTCCTCCTTCACCGCCGCTTCAACCTACACCGCCACGTCAACCTACACCGCCACATCCACCCATCCACCGCCTAGTCAACCTCCTACTCCTAGATCCAGATTGTTATTTTACATTTTTCTGTATTTTCTGTTATTTTAAGTAATTTCCCTATACACATTTGTTTGCAGAACAGTTGCCATGCTCTTAAGCACATTTTGATGCCTTTTGCAGCCCTCTAGCCCTTTCCAGGACTATTTTAGAGCCATTTTAGTGCCCAAAAGTTCGGGTCCCCATTGACTTCAATGGGGTTCGGGTTTGGGTTGGGGTTCGGGGTCAAGTTCGGGTCAAGTTCGCGTCCCGAACCCGAACTTTTTTTTCAAGTTCGGCCGAACCTGCCGATCCCGAACATCCAGGTGTCCGCTCAACTCTACTCTGGAGTATTAAAAGCAGTTTTCACTCATCTCCCTCCTTAATACGAACTAGGTTATACGCTCCTCTTAAATCAAATTTAGAAAACCACGAAGCACCCAAAATCTGGTTAAACAGATCAGGAATCAACGGGATGGAATACTGATTCCTAATAGTGATTTTATTCAAATTTCTATAGTCAATGCAGGGCCTGAGACCACCATCCTTCTTTTTAATGAAAAAGAATCCTGCTCCCAGGGGAGAAGTGGAGGGCCTAATATGTCCCTTCTTGAGACTCTCCTGGATATAGTCTTTAATGGCCCTGCGCTCAGGACCGGAAAGATTATAAATCCGTCCTTTAGGAAATTTGGACTCGGCTGCCAAGTCGATAACACAGTCATAAAACCTATGGGGAGGGAGAGTATCTGTCACAGTGGTGGAAAAAACATCTGAATAATCAGAAATAAAATGAGGAATAATATCTGATGAAACCCTAGCTTGAACTACGGTTAAGCAAGAACTACAGTTAGGCCCCCATCTCTCTAACTCGCCCGAACTCCAGTTAATGACCGGATTGTGTTGCTGAAGCCAGGGCATACCAAGGACTACCTGAACAGGAAGATTCTCTAAAACAAAGAAAGAGCATCTCTCTGAGTGGCAGACCTCCACAGACAGGGTAACCTCCGGAGTACAGAGTTTTACCGTGAACCCTAGCAGGGGGGTAGAATCGATGGTGACAACCTGGATCGAGGTGGACAATTCTAGTATAGGAATTCCCATTTGTTTAACAAATTTGCAATCAATAAAACTAAAAGCTGACCCTGAATCCACAAAGGCATTTCCTGACTCCTTTAAAACTCCAAAGGCAATAGAAACCGGCAACAATAATTTTCTTCTTACCACCTCCGGGAGTACCTTGTCCTTGGATCCTTCAGACTTGGATGACTTTCCAGAAGGTGGAGCTTTAGGACACTGACGGATCCAGTGGTCAGGATCCCCACAATAAAACAAGAGCCCCGACGACGGCGTAGCTCTCTTCGCGTCATCCCGAGTTGCATGGGCTCGTCCTAGTGGGCCTCCATCTTGGGTTCAATGGGGGAAACCTCAGGTTGAAGAAGGGTATGAGGAGAAAACAAATGCTCTCGCTGTTTGTCTCTGATCTGTCTATCTAGTCTGATGGCTAGCGTCATGGTTTCCTCTAAAGAGTCAGGACAGGGATAACAAAACCAACATGTCTTTTAACTTCTCAGTCAAGCCTGCCCTAAATTGACATTTGAGCACTGGTTCGTTCCAACCAGAGGGAACGCACCACTTGCGGAACTGCATACAATAATCCTCCACGGGACGATTCCCCTGAGTGAGGGCCTTAAGATTAAATTCTGCCACAGAGGCTCGGTCTGGTTCATCATAAAGAACCCCTAACACCTGGAAAAAGAGGTCCACAGAATTAAGACAAGGGGAATCCGGAGGCAAAGAAAAGGCCCATTCCTGGGGGTCCCCTTGAAGCAGGGAGATGATAATACCAACCCTCTGTGGATCAGGACCAGAGGAGTGAGGACGTAGTCTAAAATAAAGTTTACAGCTTTCATCGAAAACCGATCGGGTAATTTAATGTGTGTTTCCACGTGAACGGTGGCGGGAGCAAGAATGGGGGGAGTTCGGACGGTCTCATGAACCTGTAGTCTCTCCCCAAGTTCCTGTACTATTTGAGCAAGACCCTACACATGTTCGGAGAGACTCTGTAGAGGGTCCATGCTAAATTAAGGCCTGTGATTCTGTCAAGGGGTAGCGTCACGGGTATAAAGATAGAGCGGAGGTGCACCCCCTGAGCTGCTACCCGGTCCTCTATCCCTGCCTACTTGCACCACTCTCCCTAGGTGACGGGGCGCAACTGGGCGACAGTCCCTGACCTGAGTAAGTGCAAGCAGAGAGATAGAGACAGAAGGGAAGCGGACAGCCAATGAGAGGTAGCACTCGAGCAGACAGAGAGGTGGAACAAGCAAGGTACCACCAAAAACGGAAGGGGCGAGGTGGGTCAGCTAGCCGGGGTCAGTCCAGGAGGTCACGTCAGTACGAGGGAAGAGGCAAAGACAAAATCCAAAATCAAGCCGAGGTCAAAATCCGAGAGGTAGCTTCAAGGTTCAGGGAGCAGGCAGAAGAGGTGTCAGGAAGCAGATCAAGGGTCAAATCCAAAGGTAAGCTAAAAAACAATAATAACACATAGCCTAAGGGACCAAAATAGCCAGCAGGTTGCCTGTATTTATAGTTGGGAGTGAGGGTCATGTGACGTGGCCAGCGTTACATGACCGACAGACAGGCAAGTCGAGCACCGAGTGATCAGCTCGGCGCTCAAGGCAGACCAAGGAGCAGGGAGCCTCCCAGCTAGCAAAGCTGCCCTGGGAATGAGGCCGAACACAGATCCTCGCTCCCAAAGCTAAGCAGCAGGTCTGCGGCTGATGGGAGACCGAGTGCGCCTTCGATGCCCGTTACATCAACAATTTATAAAAAATAAGACAATGCGGTAGTATATCTCTTCTGAGGACAGAGCTCTTAGCATAGACCAAATAATCAGGAAACATGTGCAAAACTGGAAAGATTAAATCGGTAGTTTTATAAACTACACACAGAAATATACATCAAAACTGACAGGTAAATATACCTGCCAGTCGAACAGATTGGTTGGATAGAAATAAGTAAGAGATGAAAGGGAATAGAATGTCCGTCAGTTCAGAATTACCGTGGTAGAGTCCAGTAAAAGATAAAGTCTTTGCAAGGAATAATCCAAGATGGCGGAGTGCCCGTGTCCAGCGGGCGGTCGTGATTTTTATTCGACTTCAGATGGTAGATGAAGGACCAGGATCTGTGTTTTACCCACTCTGGATCTAGGAGTGGCAATGACACGCACAAGTCCAGCCTTGTGTAATTGGAACAGGGGGCAGTTCTTGCCTCAGATAGAGAAAATCTGGCAGAATCCTTGCTTTGCCAGTTTCTCCATACCCGTAGGTCAAATTAAGAAATAGAATTAATATTTATAATCAGTAGAACTTTACGAATCATCTGATACCAAATATGACTGGAAGACAATACCGTGTGCCTGAGAACCTTTATATCTCGAAGCGGGAATCTCCGATTTGCTTGCGGATTTCCTGGAAGGTGTGTTAGAATAACCTCAACTATTTTGGAAGAGATTGTTCATTCCGTATTTTCCTAACCCATGAAATATGAAGACAATATGGGGAAAATATGCAATCTATGGATTGAAGGTGACTTTGAGGTTATCTCCCTTCTTGTACCTGCAGCACGCCAGACCTGCAGGGTATTGCGATAATGAGGTCACGGTTATGGGCAATCAAGGGTTACTCACTTTTTAGGTGGATAACCCTGGGCAGGCATCCGGCAGTGAATGAGAGGTAGACACAAGTTCCTCTGGGGCACACTTTGTATGGAGAGACCTGGCCTGATGTTGGGTGAGGTGCCCTGGATGCTGCAGGTGTTTTGAGTGCCTGAGGCAAGGTCCCTTTAAGAATCGTGACGCCAGTGCCTGTAACGGTGGCACACCGATTTGTAGGAGTAGTAATGGAGTACACAGGTGGTAAACCAAACGTTGCTTTACTTCAGGAAACAGTCCAATTTTATACAAGTAATTGCAGTAGATAATAATACAGTCCGTTATAGTACAAATGCACAGCAGGTTTACTTTACAATGTGGCAAGTATAATCTGGCAAGATACTTGGAGGGTACACAGTTAATGCTTTGCAGTACAATGCTGGTCTATCCCCTCAGCTATTCTAGCTGGCTGGATCCCAAGGCCCAGATGCCTAATTGCTGGCTTGAATCCTTGGTAAATATAATCCTTCCTCCAGTATTGGCACTTGCTTTACATTAAATACTTCTGCCCCTCAGGTTACTTAGCTGTACTTGTAGTGTTGTCCTTGCTGTGAGGGATACTGCAGGTTGCTCCCAGGAGGCACATCTCTTCTACTGGGGTAATCTTCTGAGCTAACTGAGGCTCACTTTATCTACAGGCAGGCTAGAGTTCTTCACTAGACTCCTGATAGTAGCTAGCAGCCAGGACTATCAAGCTGCATGTCAGGAGGAGGCCCTCAGCATATCTCTGGCTGGTGCCTTCTCACTTCTGTCTCCACAGACTCCTGACTATGATCTAACTCCTCCCTGTCTGGGCCTGAACATTTATACTAGGGGCTCCCTATCTCCCTCTAGTGTCTAGGATGCCTAACTACACCCTAATATGCCTGCTATGCATGACACAGGGGAAACATTGCATATAAAAGCACATAGAAAATACATTAAAGTACATAGTTAAATGTAATATTACTGTCTCTTGTGAGCAGAAGTAACACGTGAACCAATTGACCCTTGTGTAGTGCCCACGCCTACCTAGTGGGACACTACATACCAACCAGCTGCGTGATAAGGATCTGTAATTCTCTTCTGAAGTTTCTGACCATGTTTAAGGGTGTTAAGACCCCTGCTGTGCTGGGGCCGCTCTAGAGAAAGGGCACTTTTATGGGGTTTTGTCAAGATAATATTAGATTGATGGATACTTAACCTGGCAGGGGTTTCTCCTGGGGCCAAATAGAATCTTTTAGAGCTGGCAAGGTGTCACGACTATGGTCATGGTCGTGACTCTTAGAGCCGCATGCTGTTGCCTGCGGTTTGGTTTTATTTTCAGCCACAGGTGAGGGCCGCTAGTATGTTGCCTCACTTGTGGTTGCCGCCGGCAACATGTGGTTATATTGCAGTTTGGCAGCCTGAGCTGGTGCTGGGCAGCTTGCTGCAATGTGCATGTGGTTCCTCCTGGCAACCTGCCTTTATATGTGTGCACATTCCCTGTTTGGTGTGCACAGGGTTTGAGTTGTGTGCACTTTCCCTTTAAGTTGCGGTCTTACCTTCCCTGGTGTGAGAAGGGTTAATTCCCTTCCTGGTGTGTGTCCACTGTGTGTCTGTGTGGGTGTGGCTACTTGGGCATATATAGCTTCTGTTGTGTTTCAGAAGCTGAGGGGTACTCCAGCCTTGTAGTGGGCTGGAGGCACCCTCCTGGTCTTAATTTCCATCTGCCAGTGAGGGCCACCCTTGTGGTCATAGAATGTTATTCCCGATGTTATGAAGATGTGTTTGTGTTATGCTTATTTATTGCAGCGTATGGTTTCCTGGGTTCCTGTGTGGTGTGTGCTCTGTCTCTTGTGTTGTTGTGGACAGCAGCACTTATACTTGGGTTCCAGGCTCTGTGTCTGTGGAAGGTAGGTGTGGTACTAGTTGCACTTACCTGCCATTGCCATATGTCTGTTTCTATTCCCCTTTAATTGTTGGGGGGGGGGGCTTTAAGGGTGGGAGTGTCACGTAGGTGTGGTACTAGTTGCACTTACCTGCCATTGCCATATGTCTGATTCTATTCCCCTTTCTTTATAGCTTGGCCACTTTAGACTCCTGTTTCTCCGCATCCAGGAGGAACGGGCTGTCTACCCAGCTCCTAGTACAGGGATCGGCGGAGGGTCAGAAGGGATCTGAGGTTCCTGAGCATGAGCCATCCTACCTTCAAGGGCCGCTCATGCAGCTAGGAGTCAGGGTCAGATTAGGGAAGCTCTAGGAGGTGACCTGCTCCCTAATTCTGTGGTTCTGGTCAAGTAGCAACCTTTCCATCTTATGGCATCGCACGGCTGAGGGTTTTCCCCATCCTCAGCCGTGACAGTATGACCACAATGGCTCCTCACGTGGCGTCGCCTTCGAAAGAGAGTGCAGCATGTATCTCCATCTGTTTGGTGTGCATGCTCGTTCTCCGGAGGGAGAGCGTTATGGGGGTTCAACGTTAACGGCGCGGTGAGTGGCTTTTTCCCCGCCATTCGGCTATATACCGTTGTCTGTGTTGGTGCCCCCTCGTCCCTCTCTTTCCCCGCTGATTCCGCCAAGCACGTTCCCTTGACTGATGTTTCGCTAGATAGTAGGTAGGGACAGTGGGAATCTCGTTCATCCATTCATGCGCGTCACTAATTAGATGACAAGGCATTTGGCTACCTTAACCCCTTAAGGACATAGGACGTACCGGTACGCCCTATTTCCCGAGTCCTTAAGGACCAAGGACGTACCGGTACGTCCTAACTTTAAATAGGCATTCCGGCACCCCAGGGGTTAATCTGAACAGGATGCCGGCTGAAATCATTCAGCCGGCATCCTGTCACAACGCCAGGGGGGGTCATGTGACCCCCCCATGTCGGCGATCGCAGCAAACCGCAGGTCAATTCAGACCTGCGGTTTGCAGCGCTTTTTGCAGTTTCTGATCCCCGCGGTCCGTGACCGCGGGGATAAGAAACTTTAGAGTGCCTAAAATCAATATTTTTCAACCCCCCCCTGCACCCCTGCACGATTCGATGCCGGCGGGTGGTGCGGGGGGGGGGGGTCGCAGGCGGTGGGGGCGTTGCGGGAGGCGGGCCGTGCAGCAGGCGGGATGATTGTTGGCTTCTAGTGGTTATACCAGGGTGCCAGCACATTGCTGGCACCCTAATATAAACGGCTGACATCTGTGCAGATGTCAGTCGTTTAACCCTTTCCATACCGCGGTCCGTACGGACCGCTGTATGGAAAAAGTTAACTGTCATCGGTCAGGGAGCTCCCTCCCTCTCCATCGGGGGGCTGCTGTGCCTTTGCAGCCCCCCGATGGAGAGGGAGAGAGCCCCCCGACAGCCCCCCTAAGCCCTGTGCTTACCCTTCCCCATCTGCGAAGTTGTGGCAGACGGGGAAGGTTCCCATGGCAACAGGACGCCTGCTCAGGCGTCCTGCTGTCCATGGTGCTGAACAGATCTATGCTAAAAGCATAGATCTGTTCAGTGTAAGTAAAATACAGTACAGTGCAATATATATTGTACTGTACTGTATTATACAGACATCAGACCCACTGGATCTTCAGGAACCAAGTGGGTCTGGGTCAAAAAAATGTAAAAAAAAAAAGTGAAAAAAGTTAAGATAAAAAAAAACATTTATCACTGAATAAAAATAAAAACAATTAAAAAAACTACACATATTAGGTATCGCCGCGTCCGTAACAACCTGATCTATAAAACGATCATGTTACTTTCCCCGCATGGTGAACGCCATAAAAATAAAAAAATAAAAACTATGAGAAAATTAAAATTTTGCCCACCTTACTTCCCAAAAAAGGTAATAAAAGTGATCAAAAAAGTCGCATGTACGCCAAAATAGTACCAATCAAACCGTCATCTCATCCCGCAAAAAATGAGACCCTACTCAAGATAATCGCCCAAAAACTGAAAAAACTATGGCTCTTAGACTATGGAAACACTAAAACATGATTTTTTTTTGTTTCAAAAATGAAATCATTGTGTAAAACTTACATAAATAAAAAAAGTATACATATTAGGTATCTCCGCGTCCGTATCGACCGGCTCTATAAAAATATCACATGACCTAACCCCTCAGATGACCACCGTAAAAAAAAAACAAAAAAAAAACGGTGTAAAAAAAGCCATTTTTTGCCATCTTACGTCACAAAAAGTGTAATAGCAAGCGATCAAAAAGTCATATGCACCCCAATATAGTGCCAATCAAACCGTCATCTCATCCCGCAAAAAATGAGACCCTACTCAAGATAATCGCCTAAAAACTGAAAAAACTATGGCTCTTAGACTATGGAGACACTAAAATATTTTTTGGGTTTTAAAAATGAAGTTATTGTATAAAACTTACATAAATAAAAAAAATTGTATACATATTAGGTATCGCCGCGTCCGTGACAACCTGCTCTATAAAATTACGACATGATCTAACCTGTCAGATGAATGTTGTAAATAACAAAAAAAAAAAAGTGCCAAAAAAGCTATTTCTTGTTACCTTGCCGCACAAAAAGTGTAATATAGAGCAACCAAAAATCATATGTACCCTAAACTAGTACCAACAAAACTGCCACCCTATCCCTTAGTTTCTAAAATGGAGTCACTTTTTTGGAGTTTTTACTCTAGGGGTGCATCAGGGGGGCTTCAAATGGGACATGGTGTAAAAAAAAACAGTCCAGCAAAACCTGCCTTTCAAAAACTGTATGGCATTCCTTTCCTTCTGCGCCCTGCCGTGTGCCCGTACAGCAGTTTACGACCACATATGGGGTGTTTCTGTAAATGACAGAATCAGGGCCATAAATAATGAGTTTTGTTTGGCTGTTAACCCTTGCTTTGTAACTGGAAAAAAAATATTAAAATGGAAAATCTGCCAAAAATGTGAAATTTTGAAATTGTGTCTCTATTTTCCATTAAATCTTGTGCAACACCTAAAGGGTTAACAAAGTTTGTAAAATCTGTTTTGAATACCTTGAGGGGTGTAGTTTCTTAGAAGGGGTCACTTTTATGGAGTTTCTACTCCAGGGGTGCATCAGGGGGGCTTCAAATGGGACATTGTGTCAAAAAAACAGTCCAGCAAAATTAGCCCTCCAAAAACCAAACGGCGCACCTTTCACTCTACGCCCCGCTGTGTGGCCGTACAGTAGTTTACGGTCACATATGGGGTGTTTATGTAAACAGCAGAGTCAGGGCAATAAAGATACAGTCTTGTTTGGATGTCTTGTTTGGATGTTAAAATTGAAAATTAGGCAAAAAAATGAAATTCTCAAATTTCATCCCCATTTGCCAATAACTCTTGTGCAACACCTAAAGGGTTAACGACGTATGTAAAATCAGTTTTGAATACCTTGAGGGGTGTAGTTTCTTAGATGGGGTCACTTTTAGGGAGTTTCTCTTCTAGGGGTGCATCAGGGGGCTTCAAATGGGACATGGTGTAAATAAACCAGTCCATAAAAATCAGCCTTCCAAAAACCAAACGGCGCACCTTTCACTCTACGCCCCGCTGTGTGGCCGTACAGTAGTTTACGGACACATATTAGGTGTTTCTGTAAACGGCAGAGTCAGGGCAATAAAGATACAATCTTGTTTTGCTGTTAACCCTTGCTTTGTTAGTGGAAAAAATGGGTTAAAATGAAAAATTAGACAAAAAAATGAAATTCTCAAATTTCCTCCCCATTTGCCAATAACTCTTGTGCAACACCTAAAGGGTTAACAATGTATGCAAAATCAGTTTTGAATACCTTGAGGCGTGTAGTTTCTTAGATGGGGTCATTTTTGGGTGGTTTCTATTATGTAAGCCTCGCAAATCGACTTCAGACCTGAACTGGTCCCTAAAAATTGAGTTTTTGTAAATTTCTGAAAAATTTCAAGATTTGCTTCTAAACTTCTAAGCCTTATAACATCCCCAAAAAATAAAATATCATTCCCAAAATAATTCAAACATGAAGTAGACACATGCGGAATGTAAAGTCATCACAATTTTTTGGGGTATTACTATGTATTACAGAAGTAGAGAAACTGAAACTTTGAAATTTGCTAATTTTTCAAAATTTTTGGTAAATTAGGTATTTTTTTGTGCAAAAAAAATAATTTTTTGGACTTCATTTTACCAGTGTCATGAAGTACAATATGTGACGAAAAAACAATCTCTGAATGGCCTGGATAAGTCAAGGCGTTTTAAAGTTATTAGCACTTAAAGTGACATTGGTCAGATTTCCAAAAAATGGCCTGGTCCTTAAGGTGAAAATGAGCCTGGTCCCTAAGGGGTTAAGAGAGTCATAGTTACTCCTGGCGTTTACCCGCGCTTTATTGAATTTCTTCACTTTGACATTCAGAGCACTGGGCAGAAATCACATCGCGTCAACACCCGCCTCGGGCCTTCGCGATGCTTTGTTTTAATTAAACAGTCGGATTCCCCTGGTCCGCACCAGTTCTAAGTCAGCTGCTGGCGAGGCGCCGTCCGACCGGGCACCCCCCTGCGAGGCCCGCTGCGGCGGAGGGAAGGGGGGACTGCCCCCACCCCGCGCCCGAGACCGGGGAGAGAGAGCGGCGCCCTTGCCCGCCCGCGCCGGCGAACCAAGGAGGGGCGGGGGAGAGGCGCCCACCGCAGCTGGGGCAATCCACGGGAAGGGCCCGGCGCGTGTCCAGGGACGGAAGCCATCGCCCATCCCTTCCGAACGGCGCTCGCCCATCTCTTAGGACCGACTGACCCATGTTCAACTGCTGTTCTCACTTCGGCCTTCAAAGTTCTCGTTTGAATATTTGCTACTACCACCAAGATCTGCACCCGCGGCGGCTCTCGCCCTGGGCTTCTGCGCGCACCGCGGCGGCCCTCCTACTCGTCGCGGATTAGCCCCCCTCCTTAGCGGATTCCGACTTCTATGGCCACCGTCCTGCTGTCTATATCAACCAACACCTTTTCTGGTGTCTGATTAGCGTCGGCATCGGGCGCCTTAACCCGGCGTTCGGTTCATCCCGCAGCGCCAGTTCTGCTTACCAAAAGTGGCCCACTGGGCCCTCGCATTCCACGCCCCGGCTCCGAGCCGGCGAGCCGGGCTTCTTACCCATTTAAAGTTTGAGAATAGGTTGAGATCGTTTCGGCCCCAAGACCTCTAATCATTTGCTTTACCGGATAAAACTGCTTCGAGAGGGTTGGTACGAGTGAGCGCCAGCTATCCTGAGGGAAACTTCGGAGGGAACCAGCTACTAGATGGTTTGATTAGTCTTTCGCCCTTAAACCCAGGTCGGACGACCGATTTGCACGTCAGGACCGCTGCGGACCTCCACCAGAGTTTCCTCTGGCTTCGCCCTGCACAGGCATAGTTCACCATCTTTCGGGTCCTATCGCGTGCGCTCATGCTCCACCTCCCCGACGGTGCGGGCGAGACGGGCCGGTGGTGCGCCCGCCCCGGGTTTTTGGGGCCCTGGGGCAGGATCCCACCTCAGCCGGGGCGCCCCGGCCCTCACCTTCATTGCGCCAACAGGGTTTCGCAGCGAGCCCTCCGACTCGTGCGCGCGTTAGACTCCTTGGTCCATGTTTCAAGACGGGTCGGGTGGGTAACCGACATCGCCGCCGACCCCTAGAGGGGTGGTCGGAAAGGCGGCGCAGCGTGGTCGGGGTGCACTGAGGACAGTCCGCCCCAATTGGACCGCCACGTCGGGAGCGGGGGGCCCCGTCCTCCGTCCCCGAAAAGGGACCCCGCTTCCCCCGCGGGACCCCCAAGCCGCGGACGACGAGGGGCGGAGCGGTTCCGGAGGAGGGCGCGGAGGCGATCGTCTTCCTCGGCCCCGGGCGACGGCGACCGCTGTTGCCGAGAGGGGCTGTAACGCCGGGTCGCCGCGTCCCGCTGCGTCCCGCCGCGTCCCGCCGCGTCCCGCCATGTCCCGCCACCTTCCGCCCTAGAGGCCTTCCCAGCCGGCCCGGAGCCGGTCGCGGCGCACTGCCACGGAGGAAATGCGCCCTGCAGGGGCCGGAGCCGTCCGGGCCGCGTCCCCCCCGCCTGCAGACCGGCGGGGGAGTCCGCAAAGACCCGGGCCGGCCGACCGCCTGAATCCCGCCGGGTTGAATCCTCCGGGCGGACCGCACGGACCCCACCCGTTTACCTCTTAGCGGTTTCACGCCCTCTTGAACTCTCTCTTCAAAGTTCTTTTCAACTTTCCCTTACGGTACTTGTCCGCTATCGGTCTCGCGCCGGTATTTAGCCTTAGATGAAGTTTACCACC